>NW_027072125.1:1366200-2732400 GCF_028829755.1 Penicillium solitum | reverse complement strand
ATGTTTAGAGGACTTTCTCTTTCTTTCAACTGTTTATGGTACCCACTCTCCTCGTGTTACAGGAGGTCACTTAGTCACTTATAAATGGAGGTAGTACCTATGTCAAATATGAAGCTGGAGAGACTACTATGACGATAGACGTACCTTGGAAACCCCCTAGTTGCGAGGTGAATAAAAGAAGCCACCTACAGAGCTAGATACCACTAGTGCTGGGAGTAAACAGGGAAAATCAGCTCATCTTCTAAACAACTTGGTGACTTCGTAGGAAATATCGGAAATATCGGAAATGTCGAACCTATAGTGTTATACCTAATAGGTTAAATGTTAGCCGGTTTAATATCCCATTCAGGCAACTACCGGGGATATATATAGTGTGGGTGGTTAGTTGCCCCAGGTAATATGCAGAATGACCAATTGATCACTCTACAGGTATCAGGTCCGCTTCCTAACACCGGCTACCGCAATCCTATGGTTACACAATACCTATAACCTACATATTACTTCGGCGAGTCCATAGATTTGTTCAAGTTGTATATAGGACCGGTAGCGGCAGTGTGAGTGGCTAGCATGATGAGGCAATATGCAGAACGACCAATTGATCACTTGGCAGGTATTGGGCTCGAATTCTAACACTGGCCTACACAATCTACGCATAGTTATATTTTGCAAATTGCTTCAACCCGCCGCTGAGGTGGTTGATCCATCCAAACTTATATGTGGGTGCTGGAGACTAGGAAGCCCGAACCATAAGGAACAAAGGATACAAAATGATTGATTTAGAAAACTGGAATGAGGATTACCAAGTGTGGGAGCATGAAAAACAACAAAGTAGTGAAAACCAAGTCCCTCCGTAGTCACCCTTACTCACTACCCACACTCCTTTTGTGTAGTTCTGGGAACACAATGGATAGATATGCACCGGGTTTTGTCGGTCGACTGGCGTTTGAAAGGACGAGGTTACTGTAGGAAGAAAGGAAACGAGAGTGTTGGCCACCCTTGAACCTGGCTGGTTAGAGCTATGCTAAATGGAAGAAGAGGGAAGTGAGCATACGCCACACTCACACGAGAGTGGATACGCATGGACTGCATGGAGATGGATGCGTAAATGAATTTCATGTGGAAGAGAGAGAGCCCGCAGGCCTAATCCTCAAGAACATCGCTGATGGTGGGCCACCCTTGAACCTGACTGGTTGAAGTTATGCTAAATGGAAGAAGGGGAAGTGAGCATATGCCACACTCACACGAGAGTGGATGCTCATGGACTGCAAGGAGATGGATGCGTAAATGAATCTCATGTGGAAGAGAGAGAGCCCGCAGGCCTAATCCTCAAGAACGTCGCTGATGGTGGGTTCATCATCTAAATCTGTCCAAGTGCATATGGTGACTCTTGGAAAGAGGCTGTCTATGTATATATAAAAGAGCTGATGGGAAGCATTTTGGAAAGCAGTATGAAAATAAGAATCACAACTAGCTTCCAGTATCTCTAGGATCCATCGAGATATCAACAGACGTTCGTGTTCTCTTTTCGCTATCTACAATTCTTGTTATGGCTTTTATCAATCGCGAGCCCATTGCCATTGTCGGCATCGGATGTCGTCTTCCCGGAGGCGTCACGAGCTCGAAGGAGTTTTGGGACGTACTGCGTGAAGGTAGAGACCTCGTGTCGGAAGTTCCGAGTGACCGATTTGATGCAAACGCCTTGCATGGCAATGACCCGGCAAAATATGGTGCCATTCGAAACATCAAAGGGGGATTCGTGGACAAAATCCAATCGTTCGATGCCGAATTCTTCGGTATCTTCCCAAGCGAGGCATCCAGGATCGACCCGCAACAGCGACTTCTGTTGGAGGCTAGTATTCATGCGCTGGAGGACTCTGGCACCACTTTGCAAGAGGTGGCTGGATCACAGACAAGTGTCTTTGTTGGGATGTTCGCCAACGACTACCTTTCCATCCAAGGAGGAACAGAGCAGCGAGACAATGTTGGCCCCCATGCGGGAATGGGCACTCATGACTGCTCAATCGCTAACCGGGTCTCGCATCGGTTGGATTTACGGGGCCCAAGCCTCACTCTCAATACCGCCTGTTCGAGCAGCTTGGTTGCATTACATTTAGCCTGCCAAAGCCTTTGGGCGCAGGAGAGCGAGGCTGCTCTCGTTGGTGGAGTTAATGCCATTCTCCGCCCCGAGTCTACGATTTTGATGTCCAAGGCGGGTTTCCTTTCTCCAGATGGCGCTTGTAAATCATTCGACGCGGCAGGAAATGGCTATGTTCGCAGTGAAGGCGTCGGAATGGTCTTCTTGAAGCCTCTCAGTCGAGCGATCCAAAATAAGGACAGAATATATGCCTTGGTCCGCAGCTCTCTTGTGAATCAAGACGGATACACACCAGAAGGATTCACTGTTCCCAGCTTGACAGCTCAGCTGGCATTACTACATTCGATCTACAAACAGTCCAACACAGACCCAGCCAGAGTCCGTTATGTCGAGGCCCATGGGCCAGGAACCCGAGTCGGGGATCCCATCGAAGCAAGTGCCCTTGGAAAGCATATCGGACAGGCACGATCTAAAGATGAACATCCTCTTTGGATAGGATCACTCAAGGGTAATTTCGGTCACCTCGAGGGTGCTGCTGGAATTGCCGGCTTCATTAAGGCTGCACTGGTCACCTTTCACAGAGAAATCCCCCCACAGGTCCATTTCACGAATCCTAATCCCGCAATTGATTTCCAGTCACTCCAGATTGCGGTACCTACCCAGATAACGTCCTTGTCCTCAGATGGGCAACACAAGCTATGGGTCGGGGTCAACTCGTTTGGGGCTGGGGGGACCAACGCGCATGCTATCCTCGAAGAAGCACCGGATGTTACCGGTGGCTCCTCTTCCCCAGCCAGTCATGAGCCACGTGTTTACGTGATTTCTGCAAGGACTTTATCTGCCATGGAGCAGGTTGCCCAAGAGCTTGCCTCTTACCTACGACTCCAAAAGACCGCTCTAAGTGATGTCGCATACACTCTCAACATGCGACGGAGCACTCACAACCAAATATCAGTCATTGCAGCTGAAGGCCTTGAGGACTTGTGCTCTAGACTTGACCAGCTAAGCTCTGGGCAAGTAAGTAAGCAAGCTTTGCCGCTCCAGAGACGAACGGGAAGTTCTACAAAAACAGCCTTCTTGTTTTCCGGTCAAGGAGGTCAATGGCTCGGGATGGGGATGGCCCTTGTAGATCAGGAAGTTGCGTTCCGCGAGTCCTTGGCCGCATTTGATGAGATATTTATTGCACTGGGAGGGTTTTCAATCCGCACGGAGATGTCATTATGCGGGGGGGACCTAGAAAGAATGAACCAAACCACAATCGTTCAGCCAGCCATCGCAGCCATTCAGATTGCATTGGCGAGAATGTTATTGTCTTATGGACTCAAGCCAGACGCCATCGTGGGCCACTCCATTGGTGAAGTTGCTGCTGCACATATCGCTGGTGCACTGAGTCTTGAGGAAGCTGTCAAAGTGATTTATGTTCGATCACAGATCCAGAACAAGGCAGCAGGCACAGGAAGTATGCTAGCAGCTGGAGTAACATCGAAGGTGGCAGAGCAACTTCTTGAGCGGCATCATTTGGGAGGAGTTGTGGAGATTGCAGCTCACAACGGCACTGAAATGACGACCTTGACTGGGCCTACGGCGGAACTGGAGCAAATTAGCAGTGTTCTCGAGGCCCAGGGAAGCTTTGCTCGATTCGTCAAAGTGGAAGTACCTTATCACAGCCGCTTCATGGATCCTCTGGAAAACGAACTCGTTGCCGCCCTATCGTGTATTCAAGGGAACCCGACCAAGACCAACTTGTACTCCACTGTCACCACGCTGATTGAGCCCGGCACCCACCTTACGGGTGACTACTGGTTCCAGAATGTGCGTAGGCCAGTACTGTTTCGGGAGACCATGGAAAGAATGTTAGAAGACGGTTACGATTTCCTAGTAGAGATTGGGCCACACCCTGTCTTGGTCTCTGGAACCCGTGGCATTGCTGAATATGCCAAGCGATCCGTTCACATCTTGCCAGCCATGATCAGGGGAAGTGAAATTGACCCTGTCTCATGTGTTATCGGAGCGGCACATGCGACCGGCGTTCATGTGGACATTGAGTCCTTCAATGGTGGCGGAGGCCGGTTTGTTGATCTCCCATTATACCCTTTTCAACGCCAGCATTACTGGTTCGAGAACCCGGAGGCTCAGCAACGCCGGCTTGGTCAAAACAAGCATCCGTTCCTTGGAAGCGTTCTTCGTCTGACTGACGAAAGTCGTGGTGCGGTACGACTCAGGTTGAGCACAGGCGTGTCTCCCTTTCTCGCCGATCATGTTATAGATGGGGCGGTTGTATTTCCTATGACAGGACAGGTGGAATCCGCATACTTGGCTGCCCGGGAGCACCTGCCACATATGAGAATCTGGGTGGAAGACTTGAGACTTGAGCGTCCTGTGATCCTGGCATCTGCAGAAGATCTCGCTCCGCAAGTGTTGCTGGAAATTACATCCCCTGCGAATGACTTTGTGATAAGTTCGCGTCCCGCAGACTCGACCCCCGAGGTACCATGGCAGGTCTGTTCTCGTGGGCGGATCAATGCGTTTGGCGAGCGACCGGGTGCTGTTACAGAGGCATTGGAAAGTGTGAGGTCTCGAGTGCAGACCGGGGTGGAAGTTGATCCTGAAAACTTTTACTCGAAACTGGAGGAGTCAGGTCTTCGGTATGGAGAGGCTTTCAGAGGAGCCCAAAAGATATGGCGGCTAGGGGACGAGATTTTCTCACATATTAAGCTCCCCAGTTCTTTGCGTGCAGATGCGGCACGTTTCGTATTTCACCCGGCGCTCTTGGATACTGCCGTACAAATGATTTTCGTTGATAAGGGCCAGCATGGTGATTTGCGGTATGTCAACCTACCTTCCCACCTTGAACAGATCGAGATATTTGAGGCAGCGGAGAGTATCACATCCGCATTTGTGCATACCCATATCACGCTCCATGATGATACTTTCCTGCGCTGCAATACATCAGTGTATAGCGAAAGTGGTAAAATCCTTGCCGTGATAACTGGATTAACAACAAAACGCATTCCGGGTCAACATGTGCCGCGGCTCCTGGAACACGAAGTTTTTTTCCAACTGGAGGCTCAGGACGAGCTGAGTAAACTAGAGGCAGATTTCGACAACGTGGTGATTCTTGAACCAGAGAGAGGTGACATTGACTGGCAATGTACCATCCAGAGAACGTTTCCTTGCGCCCAGTTGCATCAGAAGACTCTGGACGAAGTTGACGAAACATGGAAACCGACAGAATGGCCGTTCCTGTGGGACGCTCGTTTACTTGTCTTGATTCCGGCGTTCGTTTCTGGTTCATACTGCCGGGAGTTCCACCGCACCGTGGAGGCCGTCATGAAAGTGCTACTTCGCGTCGCCACATGGCTTCATGAGAACCAAGGGGTTCCCACGCTTGTGATCTTGACCAAAGGCAGCTGCATGACGCCAGAAGATTCACAATGTGACCCCATTTCCTCGGCTGTACAAGCAGCTGCCCGAGTAATGGCAAACGAGCTGCCCCGAGCCCGTATCCGCTGTGTGGATCTTGCACTAGACGAACATCGCCAGAATATCCCATTACTAGAAGAAGAGTTACGAACGAACCGGGTCGGTCATACCGAGAGTGTTGTGGCGATACGACCCGAAGGTCGATTTTTCAAACGAATCGTGGCAGTGGATCCTGGAGAGGAGGAGAAACGTATAGAAAAGCGTCTCCCTGCAAGAGGGGGAGCATATTTTTCTGAGCCCGGTGCCAACAGGACCCTCGACAATGTCATTCTACGGCAGAAAGTTGAAGAAGATTTGAGACCAGATGATGTGAGTATTGAAGTGCACGCAGTTGGGCTAAACGTCAGAGATGCAATGGATGTTTTCAGCGTGCCGAGTGAGCAATCGATCTCTGGAAGCCTTGCAAGTCAAAGCATGGGACCCGAGGTTGCCGGCCGAGTTGTGGCGATTGGTGAGAATGTGCAAGACATTAGAATTGGCACTCCGGTCATGGCTCGAGTGCCACAAGGTCTTTCAGGGCTCGCAACTGTCCACCGTGGCCTGCTAGCGGTTATCCCTCCCTCGTTGACATTCCCCGAGGCGGCCTGCGTCCCAGTAGCATTCATAACAGCGTATTATGCCTTGGCCTACCTTGGCAGACTGGAGTCTGGAGAACGGGTTCTCATCCATTCAGCAGCTAGTGGGATGGGTATCGCGGCAGTTCAGGTGGCCAAGCACCTGGGTGCTCGTGTGTATGCAACAGCCGAAACCCCTGCCCGTCGCGCGTGGGTGTTAGAGATGGGAGTGGAAGCCGTGTTCGACTCAACTTCGACATCATTTCACGGTCAGCTCAAGGCCGTAACCGGAGACAAAGGCATGGACCTGGTGCTTAATTCACTTTCTGGTACCATGTTATCGCAATCGATCGCATGTCTTGCTCCATTCGGCCGCTTTCTGGAGATTGTAAAGACGGATATCTACCGGAATATGAGGCTCAGCCTGGAGAAATTCGCCCAGAATGGTTCGTTCTTTGCTGTTGATGTCGATAGACTGGCAATCAAAAAGCCAGATTTACATTATCGAATGCTCAATGAAGTTTGTGCGATGTTTGAAAACGGGCAGCTGGTCCCACTGCCGGTCACCACATACCCCATCACGGAGATCTCCACGGCTACGAAGGCAGTTTCCCGGTCTGCGGTAATTGGAAACATTGTCTTGGAACTACCAGACAACACCGAGGTTGTTATAGCACCACCAACTCAGCTAAAGCTCCGAGGGGATCGAACTTATATCATCACCGGCGGTGCAAGTGGGCTAGGTCTACAGTTCGCCAGGCTCCTGGTCAAGCGAGGAGCTCGTCACCTCGTGCTTGCCAGTCGCTCAGGGCCAAAGTCCGAAGAAGATCATGCGAATATTTTAGATCTGCGGAGTCGCGGAGCCAACGTGAGGGTTGCTCAAACAGATATTAGTAGCCTTGAGGCTGTAATGTCGCTCTTCGGTCATCGATCGGACTGGCCCCCTATCGTAGGGGTGATTCACTGTGCAGGCATCTTGGGAGATATATATGTCCATGAGACAACGATGGATGATTTCTGGCATGTGTTCAAGCCCAAGGCATTGGGTGCATGGAATCTGCATCTAGCTACCCAGGACATGAATCTGGACTTCTTTGTTATGGCTTCATCTATCGCAAGTATTGTCGGTCTTACAGGACAATTCGCCTACGCTGCTGCGAACCAGTACCTCGATGGACTGGCACATTACCGTCAGGCATCTGGCTTGCCCGGGTTCTCTCTCAATCTTGGCTTGCTAGGATACTTTGCGGGCATGTCTGAGAAATCGACTTACAACGACAAGCTCCACGAAATCCTACAATCGCTAGGATTAGTGACCACGTGTCTTCCAGCAGTTCTATCTGCCTTTGAGCGTGGCATCCTCCATGGTACTACACAACGCCTGGCTCTTAATCTGGATTGGCCTATGTTCCTCACAGCGTATCCCCATCTGATTCGAGATGGTGCTTTCATGGGGCTGAAGAATGAGCAAGCCAAGTTAGGCAGTTCAGGGTCCACCCGATCAATCTTCAATATATCTGGTCTGGAGCGAGTGACCATGATTGCCGATACATTATGCTCTGGACTGGCCAAAATCATTGGTGTCGAGCCGTGCCGGATTTCCCTCACGGAGAAAATCAGCCAATACGCATTTGACTCCCTTACTCTCACACAACTGCGAGGTGTGATTTTGCGTGAAGTTCAAGTTACATACCCCCTCATGAGGCTCTTCGAAGCGCCCAGTCTCCAGGAAATTGCAGTGGAGCTCAACAGCTCATTTCAAACAGGCCATGCTGAAGGTGGGAACAGTACTGATGCTGCCAACCACATATCTGAACAAGTGCCCTCTGCGGGACTATCAGTATTGTCAAAATGGTTTATTGGCGGCAAAATACCCAATGACTCTTCCCCTCGCCTTGTGTGTTTCCACTCAATGGGCGCTTCAGCCTCTCTCTTCGCTCCATTTTTGGTGGATCCACCGCATGGACTGACCGCAATTGCAGTGCAGCTGCCAGGTCGAGAGAATCGATCCGAGGAAGCGATTTTAACCAACATGTCTGAAGTTGTTTCCGGCATCCTTGGCGAGATGGACGAAGTAGTGGGTGCTCCCCAGGCTTTTTGGGGCCATTCTTTTGGAGGAATTATTGCTTTTGAAGTTCTCAGAGCCCTTAGACGACAAGGGAAACCTCTTCCACGCCTTCTTATAACCGGCACCATAGCGCCCAATCTCATCAAAATTTGGCAGAAGCGAGATGTGATAGTCCAGGTCATTACCCAAGACTTCAGTCCCGAGTATACGTTGGCTATCTCTCGTTATATTGATGATGTCGAATTCTTTCGCTCAATATTACCGGCGTTGAGGAGGGATACACCATTGCTTCTTAACTACCGTTTCACCGAAGAGGATTCACTAAATATACCAATCACCGCTTTTGCCGCACGCCAGGATGAAGTGGTGTACCCGAACGAAGTTGCTGCTTGGAGCACACAAGCGAAAGAGTTCAATTTTGTTGAGGTGGATGGAGATCATTGGTTCTTGCATAGGAACCGGAATATATTGCGAGAGACATTGACCGGGTGGGTGAATTAAACTGTCCACAGTCATTTAGCTTTTAGCGATGGTACCAAGATATAGTAAGCTCTACGGAGGATGAATGAGGACCGACACACAGCGAGTGTCAAGGCTGATGAATGGTGAAATTGTGATGATCTTATATGTTAGCAGACCTCTGTAGATATTAGATGACCCGTTCTAAGAGAAAGAACTCTCTGTCTTCTCTTATTCTGCCACATCTCTTGCTTGTACTAAATCAGTATTACATTCATTCGTTGCATTCCCTAGCTTTCTCGGATCCTAACGTGTGGGAAACCTTTATTTTTGTGGTCATATGACTTCACAGACAACCTGGGAAGATTGTGGAAGGCTTCAAATTTTGTTGAGATATAATGATCCAATGCCAACGATGCAATCATGATCGACACATTATAAGAGCATCTCACTTGGCGCGCATTCCCTACACTTTACATCCTGTATCGGCCCCAGCAAGTGCAATATGAAGGGAGGAAAGCTACTTCATCTTAATCATGGGGAAAGATCGTGAGTATTATTATCGCGAGCCTGATCCCCAATGTGCGTCTTGTAGAACTGGCTTTGAGTCTGAATGTTGATGTGCTTCCGAGAGGTTTGGAGGGTTTGCTTACTCTCCGTGCCTGAGGCCACAACTTATTGGTGCCTCAGGCGCTACATTCCTAGTACTGGAGCAAGTACCTGGTAGCGAGTGCTTACTACTACTTGCTAGTTAGTAAGCACTCAGGGGTTTTATTGGAGGCCAAGCCCTTGCTTGGCGCTGATGTAATACATTCTGCATCTAGCTAGTAATTAGTACTACCCAATGGAAACCATGCGATCCTAACAGAATCTCATTGATATCTCTCAGTAGTCACATGACTGCTCTCCATAGTAGTAGACTTCCATAGTCTCTCTCTCTCTCTCTGTTTCCTCCCCTCTTGATAGTCGTGTCGGGCAGTGTTTGCCCTTAGGAAGGTGGTACTATTCTTGTGGTCGAGTTCCGCTAGCCACCATCCTCTCCCAAAGATCGTCTGTTTCCTTGATGTTACTTCCTAAATACAAGGCACTATGTCGGTGGCGTTTCCAGCGAGAACGAATTTGATCACTTTGTCATGTGACTTTGTGCCCAACCTTTGAAACAGCTGTCAGAATACTGAGATTAATAAAGGAGCTCCACGAAATGTTTGTCGAGCGGACGGGCCTTGACGTTGTTGATTGGCTAGCTGTCCGCTGGACCCATTGTGATGCCCCTCCTAGCTGGACGACAAGCCTTTCACCTTGACACACCACATAAGAGACGGGCGCTTATGGTCTAGACCCGATTGGATCAGGATCACTCCCATTATTTGCTTTGAAAAACACAAAGTGAAGGCTTAACCCCGCAATTTTTTCTATCTATATATAACCTTCGACCTAACAATCCCACACAGCTTATATATTATCCTTATATATCGACAACGGCTAAGTGGACGGGAAGAACTAGTTTGCATGGAAACACATCAAATCTTTCTCAAAAATACCAGCGCATCTCCGGCCCGAACGGTGTCGCCTGGTTGGACTAGCACCTTCTCAATCGTGAAACACTCATCAATGCCATCTCTCTTGTCCCCATCGTAGGAGACGGATACTTCCATCTTCATTGCCTCAAGTATAACAACAACTTGAGCAGAGCGGATAACACTTCCATCTGTAAAGTTGACCTTCCACACGTTTGCATCGAGAGGAGCATACAATGTAAGAATGTCAGGGTCTGGTGATATTCTGTCAGTATGCTAGAATGCTGAATGATTTGCAAAACTTGGAGCTGACCTTCTCTCAGAAGCGTAATTTCATCAACGGGGACGTTGCTTTGCGCTTTCTCGGCCATCCATCTGTCCATTGATTCCTTTTCCAAGGCTAACATTTTTACCTGTGCCGTAGCTTGGCGAGACTTAAATCCCGCTACTTCGTCTCTACTTTCCTCAAGAAGACAGTTGTGCGCCCTCATATCGAAAATGACATCTTCGTACTGGAATTTGTAACAACCAGACCGGAAAAGCGCCATATCACGCTCAAGCTCTTCCTTGTCTACTCGATAGAAGGTAATCTGGTCGAAGTCACGGAACAGACCCGGCTGACTTGGCGAGAAGTCGGGTTTGACTCCCAATTGGTCGAAGCATGGAATGGTTTGGCCCGTCATTTGATATCCCCCGGGGGCATCAACGGGATATATGCTGTTAAAAGTAGGATGTCAGTTTGGTCAACTTTAATAGTATGAAAAAAAGCTTACTTCATGCATGATCCACCCCAGCTGACACTTCCTTCTGGGGTGTACACCCGGCTAGGGTTCTGCTTGGGGCATATCAAGCGATAGCGGGGATCAACTGGCAGACAAATAGTATCGCCACAGAAGAACCCGACACAAATCGCCATGAATTCGACCGAAAGGAAAATATCAATCAGTTCATCATACGTAACCCCATTTATATTAGCCACGAAGTCCATGTTATTGGGTAAGAATGGAGCATGCGGTCTTTGTGTCTCTATGTATCGCTGGATGGCTTCTTGTTGAGCCGGGCTTTCGAAGCAGATGGGAAGACGGAACTTCCGGCTTGGGACTTTTGAGCTGCTGAGATCTCCAACGGCCCTTTGCAACGATACCAAAAGGTTGATAAGGTTGTCTTGGGAAAGCTTCAGACCATCGTAGTGGATCAAGAGCGCTTTGGTTCACCGATTATTAGTGAAAAATCAAAAGCAACGCTGGAGAGGGAAACTCACAATTGCAGCATCCGGTGGTCTTGTAGATTGCCCCTCTCAAACCTTCGTCACACGCTTGAGACTCCTTGAAAGCCTGGTCCAATGCGGTCACACGGCAGCGATGATTAAGATTGAATTTTCCATCGCCGAACTCGACCAACAAGAACTCATCCCCACCCTATCAGCAGCAGTTAGAAATTGATGATTATAGTAACCTGAACGATCGCTTACCTGTCTAAATGTCATGGAAATTCCACCTTCAATCAGTTCGGTTTCGTAAATCAACGCCTTTCCCCAGTTGCCAGAAACAGTTGACTCTGGCAATGTGGAAGCGAATATTGGCTTGATGGAATCCATATTGCACTGGCCGGCTACAAGTGCGGAAACACTTTCCATGAACTGTTCTAATTCAGCACGAGCACGAAGAGCATCTTTCAATGATACTCTGCGGTATTGAATAGTGTCGCCAGATTTCAGTTGACCCATACGCCATAGACTGGCTTTCACGATAGTCGTAGAGGAAATGAAGCCGCCAAGATCAGGGGCGTCAACGGGGAAGATGCAAGGACTGGAATGGTCAGTTGAGCTACTAGGGTTGATGTCAAGAGATTTGCCATCGGGACTTACCTGTCTCCTGTCCAGTTCAATGTTCCGGTAGGGTACCCATATTCAATCACGTTGCTAGGGTGTTGGCCACCCTCGCCCCCATCTTCCCTTGCCCATCTAGGAGTAGGTCCCACAAGACGAATGCCACCTCTTGTGGCATTATGCGAGACGTTCCTGAAGTCAAACAGTTAGAAGTGCCTTATAATACCTCCTTTTACCTACTGGTATAACATACCAGACCGTGTTATAGATCATGTCAATATCTTCGGATACAATATAGCCCTCATCGTACGGGCCAACCATAGCATCGATTTCCCAGTGATTGGAGTATATGGGATGCAAATGGGTAGGCAGTGAAATCCCGGGCTCTGCTTCAACTGCATCGAGCTTTGTAATGGCCAACATATCACCTGGAGCGAGCGATCTTCCTTGATACCCACCAATCCCAAGTAGAGGTGATGTTGATCTTGACCCAAAGTATGGCGTGCTGCATATAGTTAGTTCTGGAGTGGAGAAGAAGCATTGATTTATAGCTCACATTGCTGGAAATCCCCCAAGAACGGCGAGATATGCTATCAGCAAGTTAGTAGTCTAAACCCGGAGTAGTAAATATTGTGAATATCATACCTCGGCATCCTCCGGATCCATTGAGCTTTCCAATTGATAGCGTTTGACCACGTTTGATATAGAGTCGTGTCCACATTGGCACTTCGGCCCTGTCAAGCGTCATATCCATTGGAGCACCGCACACAGAGATGCATGCTGGAGCTAGGAAACGTAGTTCCGGTCCTTTCAGTGTGATCTCTAGGCCTTCGGTGCCGGAAGGATTCCCAACCAAAATGTTGGCAACTGCAAGCAAGATATATTGTCAGAACTCTATGCACGTAGAAAAGCAGAAATTGTACGTGATGGGTGTACCTTGAAACGCCAAAGGGTCCTGATATCTGTATGTCAGCTGGTGAATCTTTTAGAGCCTTAGGGAGTTTGGCTCACCATTGGTCCTGCTTGTGGAATTCCTCGCCCAGCACTTGGACGTCCTGGATAGTCTTGAATTGTTGTATACAAACCTGGTGATATGACATCAATCGCAACGGGGGTGAACTCGAAATCGGCCAAGAAGTTAGTCAACGTATGCCCCTTGCAAAATTTATTAGATTGAATGATGGCGTTCAAGAATTCCAAATTTGTCGGTGGTCCACGGATTTTTGAGTGTGATAAAACATCACCCAATTTTGCAATGGCCGCTGCCCGGTTGGAATCATGCACCATAACCTTTGCTATCATGGGGTCTACGGTAGTCGAGTCAGCCTATGTATTCATATGACATGAAGGAAATAACTGACCGTAATATGTGGAAATTCGAGTTCCAGTAGCGACCCACGTGTCAATTCGAGTGCCACTTGTCTCCTTCCATTCAACATGTTGAAGCAATCCAGGGGATGGAGAGTAGTTTCGAGCAGGGTTCTCTGCATACACACGAGCTTCAATCGCACAGCCTTCAGGCTTGTCTGGTTGCAAAGATTTCAGATAGCTCTTATCCAGGCCTCCAAGATTGCATAACTCCCGGTCGGCTTGTTGAAGCATGAGCTTTACAATATCAAGGTTGTAACAGAGCTCGGTGATACCGTGTTCGACTTGAAGACGAGTGTTCATTTCCAGAAAGAAGAAATCCCCCGATACGTCATCAACTAAGTATTCAACGGTGCCTGCAGATCCGTATCGAATGGATTTCGTCAAAGCGACCGCCGCAGAGGTGAGCTTTTCACGGAGACCTGGGTGTTTTTCCACGAATGGACTGGGGCACTCTTCGACAACCTTTTGATGACGGCGTTGAATTGAGCACTCTCGTTCTCCGACATGAATTGCATCTCCCAGACCATTACCAAAAACCTGGACTTCGATATGATGACTCTCAGGATAGTAACGTTCCATAAAGACGCCGGCATTCTTGAACAAAGTTTCTCCTCGGGAGCGGACTTGTGTCAAAGACTCTCTGACCTCTTCCACTGAGTTGCATATCATCAAGCCCATACCACCACCGCCACCTGTGGCTTTTAGCATAACCTACATGAAATCATGGTTAGTAGGTATTTTTTGGCTGTGAACAGTTACAGGGAGAAGTACGGGGTATCCCAATTCATTTGCCGCTTCCACTGCCTCGTCTTCTGTGACGAGCAGTCCCTGCGTCCCGGGAACAATTGGGACACCGGCTGCCACAGCGATCTCACGAGCGCGATGTTTCAGCCCGAACGCTTCAATGGCTTCAGACCGAGGGCCTACAAAAATCATCCCGGCATTGGCGATAGCTTGGGCAAATTCCACATTCTCTGACAGGAATCCATAGCCCGGAATAATGGCATCGACTTGATAGGAACGGGCGATTTCGATTATTGAAGTTCTATCCATTATAGTTTCAGTTTCGGCTTTGTGGCGCAATTCTTTTGAAAGCGAGAAAGGACAAACCCGTTGATGTATGCGGTAGAATCGTCACCTGGTAGTAGGACAGCCTCATCTGCCGCCCGAATGTGGTTTGAGGTTGCGTCGGCGGCAGTGTATATTGCGATCGTACGGATACCTAGCTCTCTATTGTAGACGAAGAGTTAGCTATGCTGCTTTTGATAATGGGCACTTTGCTTACTTGGCTGTTTTGATAATGCGAACGGCGATCTCACCGCGATTTGCGATCAGCAAAGTCTTTAATTTCTCCATTGTGATAGTATTGATATCGACTTCTGGGAATTCGCAAATAGATATTAGTATATCCAATTCCATTCGGCCGAGGTCCACCCCCAGACAAGCTTATCGCGGTCTCCAAGTCCCCAACGCGAAACGCCAAGCGTTGGGGTAATTAACGTGCACCCGACTGGCTGGAAACCACCGGTTATCTCGGGGACTCCTTCATAAAGGAACCTGGATATCCCCGGATCGGATCATTTGGCTTATCTTTCGCTTTTCATGTCTTCTCATGCGAGAGAACACAAACGGGTGTACCAGGTATGTGGGCCTTGGCCCCTCGATCCCCCCGCATTTTGTAGCCGATCCTCTCTGACGCTGTACACAGGCTTGTGAGCCTTGTAGGGAGAAAAAGGTGCGTTGTGAGTTGGGATCGGCCGATTGTCCGAATAAACCACCTTGTGCGCGATGCCGCAGAGAGAGCAAACAATGCTTTTTTGCCGCATCAAGGACCAGAAAGACTGCTTCCACAAAGCGGAGAGCGCAATCACCTCTTGTCCCAGAACCTAGATCGCAACACGCAACTGGTGTTCCTGATTTGGCAGTGTCTCACGGCAATCTACCTCCTGCTGTAGAAGAAGAGAGTCTAGAAGATGGACGTGCTGCAGCTGCTTTGCTCGAGGGTCACCCCCGAACCTATCATGATGCATTGACATTGCTATCAGAGGCTTGTGAGCACACTGAGGCCCGGAGGGAGTCAACTGATGGCTCGCCGCCGTCTAATCGTCCCCAAGACGCCAGGCCAAATCCCACTGACCCAGCCCTGGGGATTCATACCGATGCTGCCACCAACAAAGGCACCGATGAGGCTCTTCGCGCTTGGTCCAACGTCCGTTTTGTCCGTGGCGGACTTTTCACAGCAGAGGAAGCGCTAGACATGGTCGATCATTTTTACAACTTCCAGTCAGCCTTCTCGCCCGTTGTGCCGGAATACTTTCGCAGTCATTCCCAGCACGCGACGCTGATCGAGGAGGAGCCCGTATTGACTATCGCGATATTGATGATTGGATCGCGTTACCGAAAGTGGACAGGACCGGCTGCGGTCGCACGTTCCTATATTGTTCATGATCGGATTTGGAGATATCTACAAGGAATGATTTCCCGATTGTTCTGGTCAGAGGACCTGTTCGTAGGTGAATTTCTTTCTCTCAAAGACCCTTTTCTTGGTCCTGGAAGAGGCCCACGATCAACATATATGGACAGTTGGTCGCATGGCTTCCGCACGTTAGGAACGTGCGAGGCATTGTTGCTGTTGCTGGATTGGCATCCTCGGGCTCTCCACTTCCCGCCCCCAGATGAGGATACGTCGTCAATCGTGATCCCTGAGCCGAAGCGACCGCGCAAAACTGCTAGTACTACTGGATATTACGGGCCCGGGTCCGGACATGACTGGCTCGCTCGATCAGACCGCCTATGCCACTCTATGCTCTCCACTGTTTTGATGTTGGCAACAGAGATGGGGATTTTCTGCGAGGATAATTCATTTTGGCAAGATGAGATCAGAAACGACCATCAGAAGATGGTTTGTGACCAAGAGAGATTTCACCGTATACGGTGCTTGATATGGGTTTATGCGACACAACAACCGGGTCGACCAGGTAGACATCCCCTCCACAAACGCATCCTGTGCGACACCTTTGAATGGTTGATACTAATAAAGAGTTTGGAATACGGTAGGACGAAGAAATCCTGCGCAATGCACTCCCATAAAAAGCCCAGACATAAAGAATGACGATGCAACGGAATGCTGGATGCGCGTCGCGATTAGTATGAAGAATGCAAACGACCTTCTCTTTGTGTCACCCAAATATACGGGAGAAATTATTCGCAACGGACAATACCTTCGGATTGTTCACAGCCTCGAGCCACTTCTAAACAAATCAATTATCGAGTTCGATCATGCCAAGTGTATGTATCAACCCTGAAGCTGTGTTAACCAACGCTCATTTCAGTGTAGTGGCGAAGCAAACGCGATATATCTTGAGCATTGAGTACGAGTATGCACAACTCTGTATTTTCGGCCTCGCTTTGCAAGCTGCAATCAGCCGAAATTGCCGTGATGACATAAGTTCCAGACCAGAGAGATGCTCACGAGGTACTTCACCTGAAGAGGAGAAGTATCTAAGAGGAACTGTTCAAGCTGCTCGCACTATACTAAGAACGGTGCTCGACGATCTACTTCCGCATGGAAGTTTAACGTATATTCCTGTGCGATCATACTCCAGGATTCTCGGTGCGACTTTGATTCTTCTCAAGGTAAGTGGCTCTTCTCCATCACTCTCATTTATGCAACCCTTTCTCTATTTCATTATCCTAAATCGTGGAATCAGTGCTGCGCGGCGGGAATTAGCGAGATCGATGTACCCATGTCCCTTGATCTGGTTCGGCGAGTCGCTGTTGGCCTCCGTAACTCTGCGGTCGATGATACACACTTGAGTACGCGCTGGGGCGATCTTCTGGAAAACCTCGCTAGTAGACTGCAATCGCGCCTAGCCCAACCAACCACGCCGAAAGCGTCTTCCATGATACTCCCATCGCTAGCAACTCTGTCAAAAGATCAACCAGACGCCTCTCAGGTCCCCCACGTAACACGCCTCTCGACAATACATTCCTCCCCTCAAGATATACAGGTTCGAGCTAACCTTGAACACAATAATATATTGGATCTCAACCAGCCAAGTTCGCTTGATGCTAAAGACACGCAGTTCGATGCGTGGTCAATGTGGTGGGATGATCAATTTTCTCAGGTGAACCTCAATTACATGCCTTGGTTTCCAACTTTGGGGCTTGTGGGTGGAAATGGAAGTGATCCCCTAGTCTCAAACGATGCTGCTGACGGTATCTTTGAAAGTGTTGGACTAACCCATTGATTGAGCCTTGATTGAGCATTGCTAGGAAACAGGGATAGCTACTTGTATATAGCTAAGCTGTAACTTTGGTTCCATCGTACCATAATAGACCCATCATGTCTTTGGCTAAGTTACATTTGCCCACTCCTTTCTAGCATTTTAAGATGCCAATTAAAAAGGCGCGTTTAGTCGCAGGTAAATATTGTGTGGCGTCCTATTCGATCGCATATTTTGTCGATCTTAGACTAAAACAAATGCAAGGTCTTGGGTGAATTCAGTTCGGATAATACAGGAAAGCGGTTTAATTCCGAGCCGGGTCTCCAAAAGGTGGACGGACCTATTAACTAGTAGCACGAGCTAAGTAAGATCCGAACTGTTCCAACTTCAAACCGACTTGATTTTATGTCTTTTCATTCTTCATCTTTTTATCCTTTCTAAACTCAACCCGAATTACAAAAATTGAAGGACTTCTGAGAAATCCTTGAAACATCCCACTCTCGCATTGCCAATTTCACCCAACAATCGAGCAACAGTTTCCAGCTGCAGTTATGGGACCTATCAAGCACAAAGCCCTGATCAACGTCGATCTCGGAGAGGGGTTTGGAAATTGGACAATCACTTCAGATGAAGACTTGCTTCCATTCATCGACCACGCCAATATTGCTTGTGGATTTCATGCCTCGTATGTCCTTTCCTTCCTCTGTCCGACTCCCTAAATTGTGACTGCGAATCGGTCGGAAATGTTACGCGAATATACCTGAAGACCATTATTTTGACTGACACATCTTTCTATTGGTAGTGACCCCCTCATAATGATGGAAACCGTCCGCAGCTGCAAGAAATATGGCGTGAAAATTGGAGCACACCCCGGCCTGCCAGATCTCCAGGGCTTTGGCCGTCGTGAAATGAAACTTTCGACGGACGAACTTACTGCAATTACTATTTACCAAGTTGGAGCACTCAAAGGGTTCTTAGATCAGGAAGGAGTACCCCTTCACCATGTCAAGCCCCACGGGATGCTCTATGGTATGTGCTGTAGAGACTATGAGACTTCCAAGGCTGTTTTCAAGGGCATCCCCAAGGGTGTCAAGGTGTTCGGGCTTCCAGGTACTTGTATGGAACAAGCCGCCAGAGATTTAGGGCTGGAGTTCATCGCAGAGTTTTATGCGGATGTCAAGTACAATACGGATGCTTCTCTCCTGATCGAGCGCAAAAAGAAGTAAGTCATTCATTTGTGCCTTGTTCTCACTATTATGTTCTAATCTTGTTTGCTTTCACTATTTCAGGGCTTGGGATCTTGCCGAGGTACGCACACGCGTAACACAGCAGATGGAAACATGCACTGCTCCTGCAATCGATGGATCGACCTGTGAACTACCCGTCAAGGATTATCCCATCTCCATCTGTTGTCATTCCGATGTTCCCGGGTGCTTGGAGTTGGTGAAGGAGACAAGAGCCGCTGTCGACACGTTTAACAAGGCTTACTTCCCCAACAAGTAAATAGTTATATATAGAAATGAACGTTATTTTACAATTACTGAATTAGAAAAAATTCCCTTAAATCAAGATGGGGTTTTCTTGTGCTGAGATCAACGTCTTTCTGCGAATTTATCATTCTGTTCTTCCTTGTTTTCCCTTGACGATAAGCCAACTGGTGTAAATAATTGGAGCTTAGTATTTCGCATTGTTTACAACCCCAAATACCCCAACTAAAGTGACCCCAAATACTTCGCAATGGATGTTGATTGGCCATATCCCGGATACCGGGAGACGTCGTTTGGAGTCGAATCGAAAATGGAGAATCCGACTGGATAGTTACTTCCTATCTTAACAATTAAACTTGACTCCAAATAGTAGCCAACTCTATGCTCGTCGACCACTGAGACCCATATTTAGAGTGATAACGTTAAATGGAAAGGGGAGTGGATCGGCCATGCGTTGCGGGGGTATCACTTGGCGGCTTCCCTCCCAGTAATACGGTCAGTTAGATTTCAACAAAAGCCGCCATCAGTTAGAGTTAGCTCATTTTTATCCTCGTTTTCCAGCCGTGTGCGATAAGGGAATTCGGAAAAGCTCTATAGTTAATTGAACACTGTATCTTATAGGGTTGGGGAAGTCAGATAAGAAAAACCTATTAAATGTGACCATTTCTTGTTTTTTATATTTGAACTCGAGTTGATACCCCAATCGAAACAAAGTACCCCAGAAATATATATAATAAGTACCCCTGAAGAGCTGAGTCGTCTCGAGCAAAGCAAAGATGGATGATCCTCTTCCCATTCCCGGAACGGTCCAGCAGGTGGATGTAGACCACACCCTGCGCCTGAGACACAATAAAGAGCAAGAAGATATCGTCCTTATTCCTCTCCCAAGCTCTCATCCCGATGACCCTCTCAATTGGTCCCGCTACCGCAAGTTTCTGAGCGGCGCCTGCCAAATGGCCTGGTGTTTCTTCGCCGCCGCCCTCATCAGTGGTCTGTCATCCTCCTATCTCCTGATCTCGGAAGACACAGGTATTTCTGTGGCAGACCTCAGCACAGGGAATGGCCTCATGTATCTCTTCATGGGCTGGGGCACTTTGTTGACCCAAAACCTTGCGCAGGACTTTGGTCGTCGACCGGTCCTGTTGGTTGGCATGTTGGGCTCATCGCTGTTGCAGATCTGGTCTGCGTACATGAAGTCGGTGGGTGAATGGTACGCCAATCGAATTCTTCTTGGCATTTTTATTTCACCCCAGGAAGCCTTGATCGAGCTCTGCATTGCGGATATTCACTTTGCCCATGACCGAGGCTTCCACATGGGTATTTATAACTGGACTTTGTGGTGCGGTGCATTCATGTCGCCTATTGCTGGTGGCTTTGTTGCTGAGAGGTTCGGTTGGAGATGGATTCAATACATCCTGGCCATTATTTGTCTCTGCTTCACCGTTGTAACATTCTTTGGCTTTGAAGAGACGATGTTCTTCCGCCAAGTCAATATTCAGGAACCGATGTTTTCCTCCCCCAAAGACACCAGCGATCTGGAGCCCTCCATCTATACCGATCGCAAAAGAGTCTCCGAATCCAAAGAGCCAGATAGTGTCGACATTACCCCTGTCGCTGTGGACGAGAGTTATCAGATTAAAGCATACGCCCAGAAGCTGAAGGTGTGGGGATTAAGACACCCTTCTCAGCCCTTCAACTTCTTCCGATCAATCCTTCTTTCCTTCCGCCTTCTATGCTTCCCCACGAACATATTTTCCGGTCTTCTCGTGGGAAGTATTCTCGCCTGGTACAATGTGCTAGGAGGATCCTTAGCGGAAGTTCTAGGCGGTGCCCCCTATAATTTCACCACAGAGCAGATTGGTCTTACCTACTTCGCCAGTGTGATAGGAGTCTCGATTGGATGCTACTTCAGCGGCTGGCTCAGTGACATCCTTGCAATCAAGCTGGCCAGAGGAAGAAACGGTATCAAGGAGCCCGAAGACCGTCTCTGGATGTTCTTGGTTGCCATCGTCGCTCATCCTCTGGGGTGCATTCTTTACGGTGTCGGAGCAAGCCACCACATCCCATGGATTGGAGTCGTCATCGGAATGGCCTTCATCTGCATCACCCTACCGATGGGATCTGGTCTAGCCATTGCCTACATTATTGACAGTCAAAAAGAGCTGGCTGGAGAGTCAATTGTGACTGTTATTCTGATCCGTAATACAATTGGTAAGTCGAAACGTCTTACCGAAATCAATTAATATTCTTCAGCAATCTGACAAGACTTTGCTAGGTTTCGCTTTTGCATACGCGGTCAATCCCATGATCACGAACATGGGCCTGCAGAATACCTTTATTCTAATAGCAGTTTTGGGAATGGTTTTCTGGAGTGGTTGTTTGCTATGGATCAAAATTGGAAAGTCGGCTCGGAGATCCATTGCTAAATCCTACTGGAATCTAGTTGAGACTCATGGACTTGCTGCCCATTAAGCTTGTTTTCTTTTATCCTTTTGGAATTGATTTTAACTTTCAGGTCGACGGCCAGTATCGCAGAAAATGTTATACAGAGTAAATATTTCAGTCATCATTCTACGCTCTTGCAGGGCAACAGGCGGCTATTACCTCTTGTATTAGTGTAGAGTATTGATAATGCGATCCTTGCCAACTTAACAGATGTTGAACGAGGCATAACAGGTATTATCTCTTCTTGCTTCTCTATATAAAATGGCACAATGTACATTCATTTATCAATCTAAACTCCACAATAACACACATAGCTCTTCGTCCTTGTGGGCACGTCGTTCGAATTTATTTCAAACTGCCTGGAACCCTTTGTCATGAAAGCTCGTCTTCAATTCCTCTCTTGTCATCCTCCGGCCATAACATCTGACGTCTCGCAACTGCAAGTATGGTAGCACTTCCCACACCCAACCACATTATAACTTGCAACACAGTCAGAACCGAAGTGACCCACAGGATAGCTGGTGACTGCAACACCTGCCCGATGCTAATTGTAGCTATAATAAATCCCGTGTTTGGGAATACCATGCCCCAATACACAACCGACATGGGGGGAGCCCCCGCACCTCCAAAGATTTTAGTAGAAGCCAAAACGCTAATAGCAGCGATGCACAGGTGGAAGAAAGCCATAGTCCAAACAAAAATAGCAAAGAACGAAGCAATCACTAATGCAATATCACCAGTGCTTACAGTGACGTTTCCGGCAGACATGGGATCTGCGTATGAAATAATATATCGCGAAGGGAAAATTTTCACGCCCTCCTTTGCCATTCCAATCAATGCAAGGGCTGTAAAGCTCCACGGTCCGACAGCAATAAACATCTGTGGCCGTTTAGCCGGTTCTGGAAGACCGTGTTTGGCAAGGAAGTATTGGTATTCGGCGTAAATGAGCAAAGACATGATGAAACCGAAGCCTTGTAATGTAACGCCGCCGATGAGAATGGGTAGTGCTTGGTCTCGTGGTTGATTTGCTGCAATGGATGATGCAATCGTGCCGGAAAGCATGGCTGGGAAGGAGGGTAGTAGCTGGGCGATTGGAAAAGGTTGCTGGCTAGCCATGGCTAGATGGTACAGGTACCAGTTATGGAATATGGCTGAGAGCGTGGAAATGGCGGCGTAGACCCAGAAGACGATTCGGAGGGCCACCTGCAGCCAGGGGCCGCAGGCGCTGGTTCCATAGCCTTCTGCTCCGAGAATGATAGTCGCGATAGCTAGTAAGCATGTGGGCATGTAATAACTTTCATTGCCATCTCGGAATGACTCTTTGAGGGCGGTGGGTCTAGACATGAAGCGTATAACCATGCATGCTGTGATCGCGAGAAAGAAAGCCAAGTTGAAGATGTAAATGATCTTGCCGATGATCTCAAGTCCGGTAAATTGGTGAGGCGTCCGGGAGAGGAGAACAGCGATGCCTCCAGTAGCCATAGACATTGAGTACCAACCCCATTTTATCAGACAGAGTCGGTCCTTGAGGGTCACCCTATCGTCAAGAACCATTTTGGCTGATTTGAGGTTGGGAGGTGCATACTCGCAACAGATTGGAAAGTTTTCGCCGTATATGTGAAAAAAAAAATTATCTCCGCGGATCACACGGTGGATCACTCAACAACCAGTTTCAAATCTCAAGGGAACGGATTTTGTTGGACGAACTAAATCGGGATTCAATCATGAGACCCACTAGGCTTGTACAACATTCGTTGTGTTTCGGTACTTCGGCATGCCGAGCTCGGGATCTGTCCGAGCTCGGGACACTCAAAGCTTGTTTATGTGTGATGTCATTTTTCACACTTTTTTCAATGGAAAAGTAATACTACCTAGGTAGGCATCAATAATTACTAAAAATCGGAGTTTGGCCCCTGGCGTCTATGGGACTGCGTAGTCAGGCACAAATATCGGGGAAAAGAAAAAAAGTTCCACATTCGTATCTCGTCTTCCCAACCATTTTCAGTGGAGTTAGATGATGTTCTTAAGTGGCCAATACAACAGTCTCTACATCCACACACGAATCCACTCCTGCTATCGCATTCATCGTTCGGGATGCCTTACCCGCGCTAAGCCTTCTCGCACGGCCCCTTGGATAACGCCCTCTTGAACAACGGTCTTGGCGATGCTCATACTAAGCCTGGATATTTGGCATGTGTCTTATGTGTGACCATTACTCCGTAGTCGGGTGCTGCTATAGCGTCGCGCGACTAGACTGAGTCGGAAGATGTCCGCACTGACCTTTCGATCAAAAAGATAACAGCACTAGGTAGCTTGGCATCTGCACTGCAACAACAGTCTGGAAGGATCGAGCAAAAGTACCTCGGGCTAATTAAAGCCAATCTGTCCGTGATCACTCACGACTATTTTTTAAAGAGTCTGGGGTTTGAGAAACTAGCATCGCATAGTAGGTTTTAGCATTAGGTACCTGTTTCCCGAGGCCAAGAGCAAAGATCATGCGACGAACGAATAGGCGGAGCATTGATGGTGCGGCGCGAGCCGAGTTTTACGCGCATCACATTCACGCGCGATGAACTCCGCCCCCAACAATGGCAATCTCCACACTTCTATCAAAGCGTCATAATGCGGACCAGGATCAAACATGGATGTCACTCCTTCCAACCGAAAGTAGAAACATTGCCCGATCCCCACAGTTAAACAACCCACAATGTTAGTAGTCGGCCATCGAGCACCGACGCTTTCCAAAGGCACAATAATTACAAGATAGTTTTCGAGGACAAAAGCCGGACCCAACCTTGTAACCGAAATATGTTGAAACTGCGAAGGTAATGCTACAATGCATTTTTATTCAGATAGTCAAGGCCAAACACAGTAGAATAAAAGTTTTCACATTGGGTTTCAAATAAAACATAGTTTCCTGATTTTAAACTTCGAATTATCGTTCTCACTAGAAAGTTTGAGCACCGAGATACCAGCAGATTACGGACTATCTTACTACCGCGAATATAAATGTTGATAAAGTCTTGGTATTATGGAGAAAATGCCTTGGAGCTATACAAAAGAGGGATATCAAATGAAAACAAATAATCACTGACGAGCATTCTTCAAAAGAAGCTCAGTTCCTTCCGGCCAGCCGGAAGAATTCGCAATATCCAAAACCGTCGTACCAGTCTCATCTTTCTGAGTAACATCAACCTGACCACCCTTCTCAATCAAAAGCTGCAACAACCGAAGATCGCGGTCCTCAATGGCCTGCATAATCGCGTTCCAGTCACGGTAGCATTTATTAGGATCAGCGCCCCTTTCGAGAAGCAACTCAATCATGGCAAAGTTACCATCGTCACATCTCCGGATCGCCTTGACGAGTGGCAAATGCTCACCAGGGGCATTGGGGTCGGCACCAGCCTCGTCCAGAAGATAGCGCACAATAACCCAGTGACACTCGCGCAGGGCTGTTGTCAGTGGCGAGAACACGCCGCCATTCTTCCACTCTACGCTGGCGCCGGCTGCGATGAGTAGTTTGACGTTTTCTAGTTGGTTTGCGTAGACTGCTTTCTCCATGACACCCTTGTGTGCGGAAAGATCGGTTATACCGGGCAAAATAAGTCGTAGCATGGTCGGCGATTGAGCCGCCATGTATATTGGCCAGTCTTTGCCGCGTAGGTTGGGATCGGCACCATTTGCCAATAGCCATTCTAGCATTTCTGGACGGTTCTTCCGGATGGCAGTGGTCACGGCAGTGTGGCCCTGCACAGTACGGTCGTTTGGATTGGCGCTTCCTTGGTGCACGAGCCAATGCAGAGCCTCCATATAGTTTTCCTGCACGGCGCACTCGATAATACCTGGTGGCTTGCGGAGATCTGCGCCGGCTGCCAACAAGTCTGGGAGGAAATGAAGACGTTTATGGGTGATGCACTTCCAGGCCGGGTACTCAGATGCCATCACATTGGGGTCAGCACCGTGATGGAGAAGCAAGGTGAGAAGATCGGGGCGGTCATCGCGGATGGCGGAGCAGAGCGGTGTGTATATTCCATCTTTCTTGGAATTCGGGTCCATACCCGCCTGCAGCAGGACGCGCACGGCATCGATATTGTTGACACCTGTCGCTTGCTCCATAAGACCAGGGGTCTTTTTCACATCGGCGCCCCGCGCGAGCAGGATGCGCAAGCAGCCTGGGCGATGGACAGCGGACCAGAGGACGTGCTCGGGTCCTGGCAGGTTTGGATTCGCGTCTTTGTTTAATAAGACTGTCACGATAGATGGCTGATCACTTTGTACAGCTTCGCATAGTGCGGTCTTGCCGTGGTCATCTTTGCGATTGGGATCGGAACCAGAATTTAGCAAGGTTTCGATGGCTTGCAGCGGTGCGCGTTTGTGGATCGCTTCGATGAGTAACGTTGTGCCATCACGCGTCTCCTCTTTCATATTGATGCCATGTGCAAGCAGAGTCTCCGTTAGATTGGCGCTTGCGGCATCGTGAATTGAACAACCGAGGCTGATCTCCTCAGCAGAAGCTGTTGGGTTTTGATTGGCCAGCCGGTGCGGCAGTTCCCGGTGATCAAAGTACGGGGTCTTCGCGGTCTCACGAGACTGGGGGCTCAGGAAACCGTTCAGGGACAGAATCGAGGACATGTCATCCGTGATAGTTTCGGCCTCTTGACGAATGCCTTGGTTGAGTCGGGATGCGGTAAATGATTCCTTAGGGGGCACAGATGGCGTCGACCGCATGGAATCAGGCGACTGATGCTGACTCGATGAGGATCGCTCATGTTCGATAGACTTGGCCTTGTTTATGCCCATCACGGAGCGGCCTTTGGATACGCGATCGAGCGCGGCCGCTAGGCCAGCGTATCCAATACCCACGGATTCTTCCGGGTGGGCGTCTCCGAGCGACCAGTGGAAGGCCATACCACTCATTTGGAGAGTTTCGGTGGTCTTCTTCAGCGACTCATGAATGCGATTGAGCTCATGGCCTGGCCGATTCCATCCTCGCTGAAGCTTTCCCAGTGCCCCGCGATGTTCATACTGAACAAGCTTCAAAATGATCTTGTCAAGTTGTTGGAAGTCCCGGTATGTGGAGACGAATTTCTTTTCCACCTCTTCAATTATAACAT
Source organism: Penicillium solitum (assembly GCF_028829755.1). NCBI lineage: Eukaryota > Fungi > Ascomycota > Eurotiomycetes > Eurotiales > Aspergillaceae > Penicillium > Penicillium solitum. The sequence goes on along the minus strand of NW_027072125.1, from coordinate 2,705,753 downwards.
CGGGCAGGGAGCGATTGGCGCCGGCTAGTTCTGTCACTCCAGCTTCAATGGCCCATAGCATGCGACAGGTGTCGAGGAAGGTATGGGAAAGTTCTCGAAATCCGTCGGGAAGGTCATTGGTGGTGCTGAGGTAATTCAGCATGTGCACCGAGATCTGGTTGCCTAATTGCGTGGCAAGAGCCGAGATACTGCAGATGGCTTCCTCTGGCTTGGCCGGCATGATTGCAATGAGAGCTTCACCTAGACAGAGAGGGGAAGGAGATACATAAAGGAGTCAAAAAATGAGAGTGGAGATTGCCTAGATAAACATGGGGGGCAATCTGGCCCGGCCAAATTTGGGGCCAAACCCTCCATCTATAGAGTGGGGCCAAATTAGTCTAACGCTCGCTCGGTTGAACCTTCCAATGAACCTCGGAGCCTTGGAAATTACTGTCAATCTCAATCTGGGGGCGTGTACCATGGTTTAGTATCCATTAGTGTATATTGGACCCATGGTTCAGCTGGATCATTGTATCTGGATCCAATCTTCCAAGGTTGGTCCGCCTGAAATCACCCAAATGTTCGTTCTGTCGTGGCTTTTCTCGCACACTTGAAATGGTTCAAACATCAGAAAATAGGGAATAAAGTTATCCAATATCTTCGTAGAAACACCGAAAAAGGGACTTGAAAAAGGGACTTGCGCTTGGCCTCCAGTGCGATAATGGAATGTGGGTCCAGAGAGTCACATAGGTGACTACATGTAGGTGATCGCTGCAGTTGAAACACATACATGTCCAAATCGGAAGAACGGTGCATTCAAACCAACTTAAAATATTGACAGTTGCCCTGGACACGTGGAATAAATTTCATCCTTTGGGGTCAATTGAACGTATCCTCCCATTCCACTCCTATGCAGCCATATCAATATCCCGCCCATGAAACATTTTTGGCTTTGGCGCTATCCTGCGCCCCGCTTAGCTTCCCATTGACTTTCTCGATTTTTGAAGCCTTAACAAGTGACTAAGATGTTTCACCATTGTTCACTAATTGTTCCCTAATTGTTCCTTAATTGTTCCCTAATTGTTCCCTAATTGTTCCCTAATTGTCCTGTCCCTACTCCGTAGATGACCCTAATTGTCCCGCCCCTACAGTGGAGATGATTTCGAATCGGAATCGGAATCGGAATCTTCAGTATGGCTTCGTCGCAGAGCTTAGGACATATTTTTCGCAGTCGCATTCTCAGTTTGTTTGTTTCACAGGTGTATATCGCATTATCAAGTTCGGTGTTCTCAGCCAGCCATAATTGTGGAGTTCATGTGTATGGCGGGTCACACCGGCCTAGAGCTCCGCAAAGCCCATAAAGCCCATAGCCCAACCCAACCCAACCCGCAAATGGGCTGGGCTTTGGGCCCTAGTACTCCTATCTAGATCCTAAATATATATCAAGCAATAAAATAACCTTTTTTATAGTATGTCGACCTCTACTAGTCGGATTATCTTTGAATTAAAATATATCTTATATATAGCTACTGTTATTATAAACACTAAATTTGAATTTTAAATAACTAGTAAAAGGGTCAGAATACAATATTGTATACCGATTACAAGATGCCGGTTGAACCCCTTTCAATGGGCTTTAATGGGGGCCCATAGTGGGTTGGGTTGGGCTTTGCGGAGCTCTACACCGGCCCATCGGATAACGAGAATTTTATTGGTAAAGCAATTTCCTACGGGGTCTTTCTACCTGAAAACTAAGGTTTCTAAAACACTTAACTAGTTAGTTATACTTGCTAACTAACTAGTAGAGCTATAAATTCCTTACCATTTTATTTAATCTACATACGAATAGAGTGTGTGAAAAATCAAACTATAAGTGGTACCACTTTCAGTTAGGCCGATCGGGGTCTTACATGTACATAAAGTATAACTATATATCTCCGTGCCAATGGTCTCGTATATAGCAATATGTTGTAGGTAATATAACCTTTTAAGAGAAAGGGGGATAATTTAATCTCAATATGTAAGCAGATCAAGATTAATTTATTAACTTATCAACAGATGACAGGGGTAAAAAGAAACCTTGGGGTTAAATCTGACCATTCAGGTGGAGGCGGAGAGCCCAGGGGTAAATTAGTCAATTGCTGAACCGCCCCAGGGCTCATCCGATGAGCCGCCCTGTCCCGCCGCACACGTGGCTAAATCACGATTCTGAGACATGACGCTTTTTAAGTTTCTGCAATACCCCCTTCGTTGATAATTCTGTCCGCCAAGCCTGAGCTAATTTTGAATTACGCTCTAGAATGCATTTACTATGGAATACTTGATACTCTATAACCCTATGTATTGCCGAAAGTTCAATTAATGGCGGCCTTTCTATAAGGATAACTATTCATCCAAAAAAGAATAATCGAGCCTATATGGTAAATATAATTAAGACCAAGCTTTCCTAGGTGGGTGGCACGTTGTACTCCATACCCAGTTGTTTATAAAATATTAGATCACTAGCGCAAACTGATCGGCATGATTTGCATAGACAAAATTAATACGGAGGGGCTAGATAACCGACGCCCCACCCCTTGCCAGCTAATTATCAAAGATGTATGATATGGGAATTGCTAAAGTCCTGATGCTTCACCTCCGTTATCACCTAAGTGATAGAACAGTTCTTTTATCTCACGAAGAAAAGCTTTGTAGAATTTGGGTCTTATCTAGAGTACATGGTAGGAATCGGTACATTTTGCTGTTGCTCTACCCCCCTTGGCAACTACAGTAATAAGGTGCTAAAATACGGGGGAAATACCAGTGGAAAAAGATCAACAGGATCTACATGGACAGAATTGTTGCCAGGGGGGGGTATCGCTCTTTTATGATTGTTAGGAATCATGAACATAATATATCGTGCTGGAATTAGCTGTAGAATCCTTTAACCTTTACAGTTACACTATTTCTGTCGGCGCATAATATAGGGATTCCAATGCCGTAGGTTTTCGCATACTGTACGTACGGTCCAATTAATCGTGATATTGAGGATCCCGGAAGGCTTTACGATACCTAGGTACATCTTTATAAGTTTTATCACTGACAAAACACTCCACATAACTAGGAACTCTTTTATCATTCCCACAAAATACTCTTCAATTCTAAGCGTGACTTTAACACGGCTCTCATCGAAGTCCATGAAAAGAGGGTACCAAAACGGCATATTGATCTCCAGCCTCAAAATATTATGATAAAAGATGGAAATGTGGTCGTTACTATAGACTGGAACCGGTGTGGTTGGTATTCAGAGTACTGGGATTTTGCTAATGCTCTACTTATGTGGGGCTGGCAGAGTGCCTGGACGGACTACGTGGTGCAAATTCTCTTCAGCCATATCACGCTGAATTATTCATGCACTCTTCTTTGATGGAGAAGCTATTGATTTAACTGGCCAGTAGTACAACATGTTCTGAGCTATATACAGCTAGAAGAGATACACATCTTCTCTACCTCATGGTATAAATCAGGAGGCAAACAATGAGCAAAAAGAGGAGATAAAGGCAAGACGAAAGTTGCCGATTGTGTAATGACGTCTACAAGTAGCAAAAAATCAGGCTTCACTTTAAGGTTCTGAAAATCCAAGATTAGCACACATTATGTGTCGTTGTCGTTGCTGCCCATGGGCTAGAAGGGAAAAACTACAATTCATACGAAGATGAAACAAAACGTAGGACAGGTAGGTGGTAAGCACTGATCGCATTTCTACGCGCAAACGGTCATATCATCCTCACCGTAATGACTCAAAAGTATATACGGCATCCAAAATTAGGAGGAACAAACGTTAGGTTTGTCATTGATATTGAAAATCTGCTCGGTCAAGTCGAGGCTTTACCATAGGTGTTCCAGTCGACCCCCCCACCGGCAGGGCACGCGTTATCAACTTCAGCTCGGAATCATAATACGATATTCTGGGCAGATTTGGAGAAATTCTTGCCGCGCCATTAAAGTTCACCTGACAAAACAAACTAGGAAGAACATCGGTCAGCTTGATTTGCCTTAGAACCTTGAAGTGTTTAGATCGTGATCTACCCAATCATATGTGCCGATCTAGGTCAAGCACGGCCAAATGGGGGATACCATGATCATCTTCAAGTATGGCAATGGGATGGCTCTTGTCTTGGTTTTTCATATAGTTGATAGGGATTTTAGAGCTTCTCACCATCGTAACTTACATATGTCGCGCAATAGGGCGTGGATTACACGTCTTCTGGTGAGAAGGGGCTGACAATTCTTACCAGAGATGAAGATGGATATTTTTGCCTTTGTCCTGGAATATCTTCTGTTATGGAGCTCTCCTGAAGTGAAAAAATCTTGATACCATGGGGCTTTCACAAAATGAGAAGTTATAAACATTAAAATCCCGACATAAAAGGTGCTGAAGACATTGAAAGACATGACCGTGATACTGAACATAGATAATGATAGAGGCTCTTAAGAAAGCGAGTCAATGCCTGCTCGCTTCACATGGTTGATGATAGTACTGCAAGTTTCGTGGAAGCGAGCTTCAGTGATGTTCAGCTGAGGATCACTGATGGCGTAGAGCTCTTTTTCTTTAAGATCAATAAAGGCCTCAAGCGCCAAAACAGTGGATAATTCCTGAAGCATAAGGCAGAGAGCAAGATAAGGCGTAAACATAGCCCCCCGAGCATTGGCGACAGAGAAGTTATCCTCCAGTGTAGCAATAAAGTCACTAGTGTTATCGAAATCGGCTCGTCGGATATTGAGAAATCTCATCATAGCAGGTTTCAGAGCCCTGTGATGTTTACCGCTGAAGTGTTTTTTGGTATTCGCCATAAAGGCGTCCGCCAGATACACATCATTGCCGTGAGCGCGAATCTCAAGATAGAACTCGTTGCTTACGCTCAATTCGAGCCATCTGGCGACTTGGCACGAAAGTTCGTGCCATTGTTGTCTGGCGGGATCACTGCGCGACGGGCGGGGCAAGTTTGCATCGATCAAGAGGTGCAGGTTGTGGTCTGTTAAAATGTGCACCACTTCGTCGTACCAATCATCGAAATCCTCTGCATCTTCGAGGCGAGGCGAGAGCTTGGGCAACACGACCGGATCAACGTCGGGTAGACCCGTGGTCTGGTCGACTGAGACTTGATACCAGTTGCGGTCGCGTGACGCGCCTGGACTTCCGATGCTCCCATTTGTCCCATTGCCGTTGGGTGAAGTGAACATGACCGAAGCCTCGCGCCCAGGGCGCTGAATAGATTCAGATGGAATTATGGCGAGGGATCAGGGGCACGTCTAATTTGAGAGGCTGATAACAGTGGGTGAGTCGCAGTTCAACAGTGGGGGTATGTTGTAATTGAAAAGACTTTGAACGAACATTCGATTTTTAAACCGATCTCCGATAGTGTTGTTAACGTGATTGGCAAGGTGGCTGAAACGTGACAAATGAGGATGAGAGGAGATCGGGATTGTCTCACCCACCGAAAATCAAGCATGGCGTGTCCAACCAACTTTCAGTCCGGGGAGAAATCCAGTCGGTGACAGGTAAGATTATTATTTTATCTTTCACGACGTGTAACATTTCAGAATGGGCCGTAAATCCGAAGCAATATGAAATTCGCTTGGGGATCCCAATGTTGGCTATTTTAGCCCTCGCTCACACATACCACGTTTTTCCTCCATTGATAACGTATATATCACCATTGCAGTCATATATATCACGAATCTCATGGTTACGACACCTGGGCTCAAGTTCAACGCGTGGACTGACTGATTTAAGTGGGCCCGCAACGCGTAATGTTATACAGTAAGTTTACCACACATTTATCACAACTGTACCCGACTATTTATAGCAAAGGGTCTGTCTTTTGATAGACCTGTACTTTAATTTAGAATCGAGATGGAAGCAAAGGCGAAGAGAAATAGATCGAGATTCTAATTGAACCTTGTCTCGCGCAATTTTGAACCTACGTGTCTTCCGACCTTACAATGTTTATGTCCGCAATTTTCACTAATATCCGACTCTGCTTCTTCAACGCTTCAACCTACTGTACTTAGTCCATTCGCTCTTTAGTCTAACCGCTCAGTAAAGGAAGAGGTTGCGATTGGGTTAAACAGACTTCTTTCCGTCATATATAGCCGCGCTGGTTCATATATCATGTCCCAGTATCAACTTGGATGGATAGCCCAACTATATGATTCAATGTTATCCATGGAAGATTTTTCCATTTCTCGTAACATCGATACTCTTGAGGCTGGTTCCGAACCTTGGCACCGAAAAGCGGGTAGACCCGCACCCAAGTACATAACTCCCGTGGGACAGAGCACACCCAATAATGTAGCTTAATCTACTTTTGATCTTGTAGATCCTCCAGATGGCTGAACGCTGTGGCCTGCAATAAACCCGGAACCAATAAGGTCCGGGTGGATCGTTCTGGCCTGATTTCCTCGCATTCTTGGATCAAAGTGCAGGGCCATCCCATAAATGCTTGTTTGTTAGGATTGAATATATCATGATTCGTTCCTTGTTTCCTCATCTCCTTGGTCGTAGTATTTACAACACAAAGACTGTTGCATGATATATGGTGACTAAAGAAGGCAATTCCATAAAATTGATCCGGCGAAGCGCATAGATTTAAATGCAGTTGGTTAAGTAGGAGATGAGGCATCGGCTATTGCGCACACTATACCCAATTTGCAGACTATGTAGGAATAGCGCGTATTGATAATTTGTTGATATCGTAATATATCCCACTGATTACTTGCATACTTCGTCCTGAGCTAAAGAACGCATCATGAGATTGTCGTAATAATTAGTTATCCGACCATAAAGCACTGTGTTATATATGTTGTATATCGTTCATTGCAAATTCTACATCCTCCCATGTCTTACACCGAAGAATTACCGATTCCAAGGCTCGGTGTCACAAAATGGTGACCGAAGAGTGAGTTTCGGCATAATCACCAATGCCGAAAAGAATAGTCGACTGATAATCTTCTATAGTGGTTCTGCGCCCACATCCGTGGTGGTATTAAACCTCGCGCAACTTGTGAACTCCGCGATAAGACAATGCAACCGATCTCCCAATAAAATTTGTTTCTTGTTTAACTGAGGTATTAAAGTGGTTGTCGCGCGACTTGGGTGATTCTCACCCATTTCTTACCCTATCTACTCCGTATGGCAGTCCTTTTTACCCCAGCGGCATAACTTGTGCTATATATCTCTCATTATAGTTAAACCAAGTACATACGACCATAGGGTGTGGAAAATAGGGCTTCCCGTCCGCTCAGCCGTACTCAAGCCACACGCCGGTGAGTTAGTAGTTGGGTGGGTGACCACCAGCGAATCCTCACTGTTGTATGTTTTTGCTTTTGCTCTCCACTGTTTTTGGTTAACTGTTTGAGTGACCGTGCTAGAGTTTTGGGCATTGTTCTTCTTTGCCTTCAAGAATGGAAGTCCCAATATAGAGCCGTTGTGAGATGGCCCCCAAATTTTCTGGGGTTCGGAGATTTAAGCCGCAAGACCCACGCAGTACAGCAGCCGAAATCGGCCAAATTATCATGGAAGTGTGATTTAATTCCTGTCCAATACTATGGTTAAATAGTATGGTGGGAGGGTATTAAAAACCCAGAAACACCTTCAGACCTCTAGGATGGCGTGCTCCATACAAATTTCATATATTGTTTAGTTGGCTACGTCCCTATAGATTGGAAAAAATAGTGGATTGATTCTGGGTCATTTAGTGAAGGGTCGAAGAAGACGGCTATACCAAATTCCCTGAGCTTATCAAGCGAACCGTCGTCTACATGAATGAGACCACTACGCCAGTGGCTGCTGGGGCCAAAATGAGCCATCTGGTTCAAAGATTTTTGACATGCCTAGATGAGAAAGACGACGAGAACGAAGATCTGGAGGAGCCAATTGTGCTTGAGGGCAAGGACAGAAGACGAATTGCGATACATTTTGTGGACACAGCGCTGAAGGATATACGCACTATTCAATCTGCTATCTAGTTATAGTCAACTCCCGCCTTGAGGCGTTTCCCTATGACCATGAAGACTCGATGATTATGAACCACATCAATAGGCTCATAAAAGGGTCTATCGGCTCCTAAATCCCCCAAACAGCTTTCAAACCATATCCAACTGATCTCCTTTCTTTGTAAAACATAAAACACTGGGTAAGGAGCATAAAGGCCACCGATTAGAAAGGGACCTTGGAGAGAAACCTGTCAGAATGTTCGAGGGAGTGTATGGATGATGGAGTGAAAATGTTGGGGGCAATTAATCAGACACAAACTAAAGGGAGGCTGCACCGACCATTACGGCAGGCTTGTCTATTATTGCAAGAAACCAAAGATCAAACACGTACTACAAACAATTCTGCCTGGCGACAACTGCCATTTTGCATTTTTCAACAATACAAAGATGCAAACCATCTGAAGGGCATACACAGTATCCAGAGGAGTATTCTAAGACTACTTTCCGTCCATTTTTAATCCGCTTTATATGTGTGGTTTGATATTGATCCTAAGTAGATCTACCTGGAGATATTCATTGCCATGTAAACCTATGTTGACTTTCTGGGACTGTTCATCAGGCGGCGATCCTTAGCTCCTTCTACACCACGAAAGACGTTTAATAGCAGCGTTTCTGCGGAAGTTAGAAATCCCCTCTCGCAGCGATAGTATCCGGGATGAATAGAACATACACAGCAGGCCCGGACATTCCCGGAAGAAGAACCACACTGGACCAAGCCCCTATGGATAATTAGGACCTCTTGAGTCGATTTCCTACCATTCAAAAGTACTTACTGGGACTCACAGGAAGCTCCGTGGACGACCTATCAATATGTCAGATGTATTCCGCGCTTGACTGATGGCCAACTATGATACATACCTTGCAGCTTTCGCCCTGCTGTCTGGCTTCTAGGTTGGGGGAAGCGAAGGCAACAGCTAGGAGGGTAGCGAAGATGGCAATGAGGCGCATATTGAACAATAGTCAAGGTTGAAGATTGAAATAGGTTGGATTGATTTGGCTGATGATTGCGTGATGATGAGAATGAAGTAAAGAGGACATTGCCTCCTCTTTATAGCCCTATGTCCCCACAGCCTCTTCCGGAACAGGATAAAACAGTGCAGGGTAACTTGGGGCAAGTTTTCTGGGGGCAGACAAGGATTCAGCCTTGTTTGTATGCATGTGTCTGTCGATCAGCGCCCCAGAATCTCGGCATATGCGATGATCTTTAGCCAGCCTCCTTAACTTTCTCTACAAAAGGTGAAGTGTTTGGTTTCTAGTCAGCAACTCTGATATTCTAACGTAGCTTTTATCTACTCAAGTTAAACCCGATACCGTTATCTTAGGCTCTCGTTATCGGGCAAAAGCTCGGGGACTACTGATACCCCCGTACATTTAATCCACCGGAGGGCAGGAACATGATCAAGCGTTGAGATCGACATGGTAGATCGTCGCCTCGTGATTTCCCGCCTTGCAGGATGACGGCGTCGTCTATATGCACCCCAGGGCTGACTTCTGTGGGGTCACTAGGTTCCTTTTTGTTTTTTGTTTTTGTTTGTTTTTAACATTTCCGGCGTGAAAGAGGTCCTGTCCTTAGCTCTGGTATTGGTATCAATAGGGTAGGAAATGAATTATACTAGCCTGCAATGCATTTGGTGTACTTATATGTTGTATTTCGAATCATTCCATTCGATGCAGAATAACTCAGCATGGTTTATCAGCCCCCGCCCCCAGTGTGCTATCTTCCTTGGCAATGTAGGCCAAGAACTATGTGACGCATCTTATTGTGTCCTCTTTGCCCGAAATTTGGGCATCGGTATTACAATTAGGTAGCCTGTAACTGACCTATCGATTGTTCACAAATTTGGCGTGTACCATGCTTTTGTATTCGGGGGTACTTAGCAAAAGATAACCAAGCTATTAAGGGTCCGATGTGTAACTTGTAATCTAACCATATCACGCTCTACGTCAAACCTGAGGGAATCAGAGCCGCCGCTCTTAGTCTCGTCCTATCTATAGCGCACTCACCCCTATCACCCCGGCCGCACGATGCTAATTACAATTGATTCTAAATGAGTGGAAGTATATGATTCTCTTTCACAAATAACCTGATACATACGACCATAGGGTGTGGAAAACAGGGCTTCCCGTCCGCTCAGCCGTACTTAAGCCACACGCCGGTGAGTTAGTAGTTGGGTGGGTGACCACCAGCGAATCCTCACTGTTGTATGTTTTTTGTTTTTGTTCATATCTCGTCAATTCTTTGATTTAATTGCGTTCCTCCATGGGTGGTGGTATGGCAATCAATGTATGGACATATTTCCTTTGTTGGCCAGTCATAACCGTCTGTGGCATTGTCTTCGGCATACCCTGTATGTAGTATTTTGTTTGCAACCTCTACACACGGGCAAGGGTCAACATATCTACCAGGTGGCATCTGAAGTTATATAAATGGAGTTTTCTTCCTCGAATATAACACTAGAAACCAGGCTTCGGAAAATATTCTTTCGTTCACGGAGTCTAGAAAGTTGAGAGATAAAAGAAGGCCTAGGAGGCCTTGAGAAACGCCTATACGCGATACTCAAATACCTACTACGCCCCCAGAAGTGAGCTCCGATTCCGAGGCCTAGCAAGCTGATGTGCTTTCTATGCTCCCTCTTTCGCTGATTTGACAGTGTCCTATGTGCTCTGTACATTTCTATATCCACCACAGGCCATTTTCACTTCCCCAGTTGAACAAGAACCGAATGTAATCCATTCAGTCCCAGAATAAACGACGTAATTACTGTGGCCAAGAACCGCGATCCCTGACATAAAACAGAGATAACTGCACGTAGTACAATTTCCTGCACTCCGTTGAAACCATCCTGTTGGTTTGGGGGACCAGGAGTAAGAGTATCCTTAGGCTCGGTGATAGTAGTATCTGGGTCGGCTTGTTCTTCTGGCTCTTTCATAGTATTCGACTCGACGAGCGTAGAGGTCGAACTATCCATGAACGATGTGGGTCTCGTTTCCCCAAAAGTGGGTGTACCCTGGCTAGTGAGTTGCCCTACTAACGCGATAAGACTCTCATTAGGGAGACATCTGGCGCTAGTTTCTGTGTCATTCTCCTTGTCTTCACAAGAAGCACCAACTAGTTTGGGTGTTGGGTCCGGAACCTCTACGAGACGGGGGGTTAGTGGTTGAATGCTGTCTAGGACGTGTTTGTTAAGGTGAACCTACCAACTACGGGGTGCAAATTCATGTCTATCATGGCATGATCGAGGTTGCTGGCGAGTTCTGCAAAGTTTTGATCTGGATTCACATCGGATGTAGGGTGGATTGAAGCTCTGGTGCATGCCTTTCGGCTGCGCGGCGGATAGACCAACCGCTGCTTAAGTCGATGGTGCCACCGATGCAACTTGACTTCTATTTGAAGATCGAGGAAAAACGGTTCGGGGTCATGATGAAATGCAACGGCCGAGTGCACAGTCGAGTGGTGGATAGCCTGGTTATCCAGCTCATTTTCGTCCAAATGCCATACGAGTTGCTGGTATTGGCTGGTTCGAGAATTCAACGCATCGTGAGACGAGGAAGGTTCTGCGGCAAACCGCGACCCGGTAAATTTCCACCGCGATGCATAGCTTGTATCTGATCTTTGGGACCAGCCACCCCCTTCAATGTTGATGCCGCCGGTTCCCACTTTAGGGTTGACCTCTAGAGTCGTGGATACTTGTCGTTCCCTTTTTTCCCCGCTCAGAATTTTGGGACCAAAGAACTCTGCGACTTCGAGGTTTTCGGCGGGTAAATCTCGGATTGCGTATGCATGCTCAAAATTCATGGTGATAGTTGCTTCCGCAAGTTTGCAGTCGGCAGGCTGGTGGAAGGTTAGATCTAGATAGATCACGCCCGAGGGTTTGTTATGTAACTGCCCCCAGCGCGTCTTAGACATCAGAAAGCAACAGTCAATCCGAGTTCTCCCGACATTAACGTCACAGAGACTAGCACTCGACTGTGTTTGACAGATATCGACATATCTCATGGGCTGCGAGCGAGAGTGAGTGAACGGCATTATTGTTGTAGTGGAAATTTCCACCCTGCCTTTTCTTTTCTTTTCTTTTCTTTCCGTCAAAGTCAGCCTACAGTAGGTGCTCATGCAGTTTACTAAGTGGAGATACATTCTACCCTCATTTTATTGGAAGAAAAATCGATGGTTTGGGGCCCAATGGCACAGCCCCGTATTTAGGTGCTTATGTACGGACTACGGAGTACTCAGCAGACAGAGTGATCTCTCAAGTGCATTCGTTTATTTGTTGTCTTCCCTCTGAAATTTCTCTCACATCGCTCCATATTTTCTATATGTCTGTCCATACATCTTCTGGGTTTGAAAATGATGAGTACCAGGATTATGATGAGCGGGCGCATTTGCCATATCCGACTGCATCAAAACCACCTGCTTTAGCCCCCCGACCAAGAACTTCGCACCGCAGTCATCCGCCCCATGGTTCACCCTCCGCTTCGGGCCGTCACCCAACATCGCGACGGATGGCGCCAGAACATCAGTCGTTCGCCCCTCGAGGCCGAAGACAACAATCACCAGATTCCCCCGATAGTGCCGATTCCACCGACGAGTACCCGCCCAATTTTGGTCGAAATGATCGGAGGAATTGGCAACAACCTATGCCACCCGCCCCTGGATATGCTCCCAACCAGTGCTCTGGTCTATCTAAAACTCCGTACCCGTCTGCTCCACCCTTTCAGGTACCACTCGATTTTGTACTACCTGCCGGAGACCAAGCCAAAGATGTCACCGTTCACCTTGACCTGGATGCAGCCGTAGACATCAATCCTGACCTAGAGTGTCTGTCTCGTAACAGGCTGGGGCATTTCAAGGAGGCGTCTCGCCTATTCGAGGAACGACTGGTAATTCACGTGGATTTCTTCCCCGCTGTAGCTGAATATGCAGATGTTCTCCTAGAGCAAGGAAGCTTTGGCCATCTTCACGATTTCCTCTCCACCCGGCTTAAGGACTCTCGGGTGGAATACTCCGATGGAGAGGTACAATTAATGAGACTCGTCAGATCTCTCGCGGAGATGTACACTAAAGGTGCATTGATACCCGCATTGGAAATGGCAGTGGAAGTACTTGGGCTCCGGGAGAGAGAATCGAAAGATGATCCACCCTGGTCCAAATCGTCTACAGGGATTCAGGTGTGTGGTTTAGGTTGAACATAGTGATCATTGGGTTAATTCCTTCTTAGATCCAGTTGGTGGAAGCCTGTTTGCGCATTATCACATATGCGGTCGCACACTCGACTTTCTTGCAAAACAAAACTTTTCGAATTCTCTTGGAGTGGAATCCGACACCCCCGGTTACGCAGGCCGTGCTGGGGGTCCTCCACTCCCATAAATCATCAAGGACACATTTACAGAAGCCATCATCCCGCTCCAATAACAACGTCACATTTGATGCTCGGGCATCACAAGATCCCGTGAAGGATACCACAAAACGAAAATACCCTCTACTAAGCGAATGGTATCGCTTTTTAGTCAGGGAAGGCTTTTTCTGGGAATCACACCGGATATTACGAGCCATATTGCCATTACTTGGGGATGAGCTTTGTGGGCAGTATACTATCGATGGGACGCTAGAAGTCTTTGCCGATTTAGACGAGTTACCCAAAGCACCGGATATGTCTATTGGACAAGGGGGGATATCAAGGAGCGACGAACAGCTTCTTTTCACCGAGCTTGCCAATGCATCTCTATTTACGGCATTTTTTAACCTTCATACCAGCCCCAAATCCGTCCAAGCAATTCAACGTCAATTTTCGCAGAGGGCACATTACCTAGCAACGTCCATACTTTCAACATTTCCCCATTTGATCAACACTCGGCCATACTTCGATTGGGTGCTTCTTGAGGCCACACAAGGGTTATGGATGGGTGTCCCATTCCAGCCGTCGGTCACTCAGTCAAGACTTGCCGCTCGGATATGGTCTCGGGACTCTACCACTAGAACTCAATATCTTCAACCGGGGCAAACAACCGCATATTCCAATACGACCATAGAGAACAGGCTGAACATTGTTGCCCACAGCGCGAAGGAGATTGGAGACCATCATCTACAACAATGCATACTCCAATACCTCGTTCATGGCGCCTCCAGCCCTGAAAGACGCCTCACTGTACTGCAAGATTTGGCTCAACTTTGTCAGAAAGATATGCAAGATCTTACCAGTTATCTTCAATGTTTAGTCGGTGAATACCCTTCTCATTACAGCTACAACTTTGCCGATGTGAACAAGAAATGCCTAACGCTCCAGCGCCTCTTTGAGTTTGACAACACCTTTCCCTCATGCTTTGACTACGATTTCGAAGCGCGGCAGCGTCTGAACATTGTTTTCTTCGACGTCCCATCGCTAGCTCGGTTGAGAATTTTAGTACGGTATAACCTGCTCAAGAGTATGGGCCGCAATATAGAAGCCGACCGGGCAGCGGTACGACTGCGCCATACTGAAGAACATGTTCCACGGCATATGTTACCTTATATGTGTAGCAATTTCACCACATGTTCCGGATGTGCAGACTGTGGTGGCTTAACAAAAGAGCCGTCCCCGATGGGAGGGATTAACCCTCCAACTTCTGGACCCTCTTCAGCTACACCACCGGCTGGCCCGGCCCCATACCAAACCTACCAAACACATCGAGCCCTTGGGCATGAGCGCCATGAATCCCATCTTGGCAACAACGATATAGTGAGAAATGTGGAAAAGATGATGAAGGAAGATTGATTTGCAGGAACGAAGCGAACTGTATTTAGGGTCGAGCAAGAGAAAAGTGTTTATTCTGGGACGAAAAGGTGTCCGTGTCACAGATAAATCAGCAGATGTAGATAGACCAACCTGGACTGCCAAATCGTAAACCCTACGTCGCTCTCAGGAGGGAAAAGCCGGCAACAGTGCAAGACGTAACGAGGCGAATCTTTAAGTTCTCTACAAAATTACATAAACTAGATATTATAAAGCGAAAAGGAAAGGGAGGACCTAATAGAGCTCGGCGAAGTTGAACCTAACCTCAACATCCACGGACCCTCGGAGATTCGCCTCAACGACCCACAGTGAACCTCCAGCGCATAATTCCAGCGCATCTTTCCTGATATAGATGGATAAAATTGATGAATCGTCCTAATGCACTTACACTTGTTTTAATCAGCTATCATGGTAGTATTTCAATCACTTAGTCCAAACTATTGAAATGGATGGGGTAAATATATATATTTGGGGTGGGAGCGGGATTGTTGAATAATATACTACAAAGTAATATACTAAACAGCAGGTAGTAATTTAGAATGAATCATCTACAAAGAGTATGTGAACTGAGTCAAATTGTAAAACTGTCTAATCTCTTCATACCTGGAAACGAAACCATATTTTTGTCTTTCTTTCCACCCCTTTATCTTCATCTACCCCTCACTATGAAATGTGCATTTGTAATGAGAGAAACGGAAAAAATATAGGAAAATGAGCGGTGGCAGCGTTAAACGCCGGATTCTTCTTGGCTCCATGGTTCGTACAGGGGTTTGTAGAAGGCGAACATGCATTGGAAGCAGTCTGGATTGAAATGCCACCCTGAAATACAGAATCCTCGAGTTTGTATAAATCAATATGTGATAGAGGCGTCAAACTGCATTGAGGCCGCTAATCTCGATTCTGTAGAAGTCCTGAATCTTTGGCATGCTCAAGAAGCGACATACGCATGAAAACAATTATGGTTTAGCGTTGAACAGATCCAAAGACATGTTAATTATGATAAATTAACTTCGATTTTCTACATATATAAGGGCAGGTGGGCAATGCCCACACGCCCGTTTATAGGCAATGTCGTATTTTAGCACCAGGTATTGTATAATATCGAGAGCGGCAGGGACGTTCTAAACAACAAAAACAGCAAAAAGGAAAAATAAAAACATACAACAGTGAGGATTCGCTGGTGGTCACCCACCCAACTACTAACTCACCGGCGTGTGGCTTAAGTACGGCTGAGCGGACGGGAAGCCCTGTTTTCCACACCCTATGGTCGTATGTATCAGGCTATGTGTGTAAGGGAATTATAGAGTGCCAAGGGTCGAGTGTTGGTAGGCGATTGGGATAGTGATTGGACTACGTGGTTGAATAGTAAATTCTGTATAGACAAATAATAATCAAGCACAAGTGAAAATATTATTGATTGGAAAAAAAAAGGGTTAGTTGCCCTTTCAATTGGCCCGAGCTCTGGTACATCTCTGAGAAATCTTCCACTCCGTCCAAGCCTGTCGCAGTAACGCCATATCAATACCTGCGGAATGAGGCCCGATTTGTCCAAGGGTCAGACCCTGTCTCTGTAGGTCATGAACCTTTCGTTTGTTCTTCGCATTAAGCCTCCGCCGGGGCTTGCAGCTGTTCAGACTATCCGCATGGTGCTGGGTCGACTGAGCTTGTGCCTTGGCTCTAGTGAGGGTTCTGCGAGGGCTAACATCTAGCACACATAATCACATTGCCAGAAAAAGAAAATTGAAAAACATCGAAAACATTCCCTAGATAGGGGGTGGTTGCATATTTTTTAGTGCTTCCCCTATTGCCTGGAATGTGGTAATCTGCCGTTCCTGCTCTTCCTGAGGCAGAGCAGCAAAAGCACTTGTTTCTTCGTCCCACTTCCTCACACAGTCCACATCCCAATTGCACCTCTCGACCTGTCCAAAGATCGGGTGATAGAATCGTGGGTGACGGTCTGGCCACGCGGATGCATGGTAATGGTGCTTGACCAACGCCGTGCGCGAATTATGGTTGCCCGAGTCCGAATGACCTTGTCCAGCGGCGAACGCTTCAACCGTGAGAACCAGAAACCCTCCGACAAGTTTCGACTCCGGTATGTCATGAAACATATTCCATGCAACTTGCTTGCCCGTTGCACGGCTCATTTCAGATAGTATTGCGCTTGTAAAGGCGGAAGGCCCGGTGCCTGTGATCACATCATCGAAGTCCAGCTGAAGCTCTGAGATTGGCCTTCCTTGCTCGATGGAGAGCTGATTGAGCCATTCGAGAATATTCTCTACTAGTCGCATCATCACAGGCTGTCGAGGCTTGCACATGAATGTCCATTGACAGAAGGATTGAGATTTTTGACCTAGTATAGGATGGTCGCGGAAGTGTGGCTCATCGATTTCGACACCAATAACCATGTTGATCTCGTTCTCATCGCGGCTGTTTGGGATGAATCGCTCAACGGGTCTCAATGCCTCCACGTCTATATCAGCATAGACACCTCCCTCTATGTACAAAACAAGATATCGAAGTAGGTCGGCTTTGATGATCGGAGCCGTTAAAGATCGGTATGTTCTAACGATATCTGGTCGATTCATCCCAAGGGGTCCGAAGTTCGCTTCAACATAGTCGAGGTCATTCTGGTCGGTCAGAACTTCGTACCTATACCCCGGGTTTTTCGAGATCCAGCTGCGCGCTACTTCGACATCACGCCCGTCGAATTCCAATGGATTCACTTTCCAGATCTGCCAGATTTTCCTGGGAAAATTTCCACCAATATTGCCCGTCAGCTGAGTAGAGTACGATTGATTCTTGACAAAGTCGTGCGACGTTCTGGTGACACAAAAGTAGATGAACAGACACAAAGCCACTAGACCCCCATGTGTGAATCTGCGTGCCTTCTTCGGAAAGAGACTGGGAACTGCGAAATTCTTCTCCAGCATGACTGGACCTGTGATGTGATTTAATTCAATGACTTGTGTAGGACAAGCATCAAAGTCGAGAAACGAGGAAAATTGTTAGTACAGGAAAGCAGGGCCTTATTTCCCTGATGACAATGATAAGTAGATTACATACAGTACTTGTCATCGTAATTAACATGTGGTATTCGTTCAATACACTCACTAACACAATAATACCTGTCGCTGGCATGGAAATGGTCAAGGGTTGAAGCTTAACTGATTGGATTCGGACGGCGGAGCCAATAGTAGAGGCCAGTTGGACGCAGTTATGGATTTAGTTCAGAACGCCATTTAGACTTTTGTACTCACATACAACCCCAAAGCTTGCGACAATGCAGGGGTGAGATGGTGGCTGCACGGAGGTCACATCGGGTCATATCCCCGAGGTCTGTGGGGGAAAAGAGGGGGGAAATCTACCCGCAGGTTTTTATGGGCCTCGGCACTACACACTGGGGCTCGTGGGGTTCGCTAAGGACTAGTACTCACTGTATCCACTAAATTCACGTGTTACAGAGCTGTACTGACAGGCTGTGTAATTCTGAAATGAAATTGGGGTTATCTTTTGATCTTTTCAAAATTTCAAGGGACTCTCTCAACTTCAATCCACTCGCCCAATGCCTATGCTACACCCCTCAATCGAGAAGTCTTCACCTCAGTTGTTGAAGTCAAGTCCAGAGCGAGCCCTCGAGAATGGACAGTGGAAACCACAGCCTGCCCATATGACACACTCTCGACATGGGATGTCACTATCCTCTTACATGGTTCCCTTCCTGCCCACATTCCTTACTGGGCGGACAACTAGCGACAACAACACGAATGAAAAGCAACGGGTACATAGCAGGCCCACCGCATACCTAGATGGATTGCGAGGTTTTGCTGCTCTATTAGTCTACTGGGGACATCATCAAATTTGGGCCCACGATGGCGGAGGGGTGGGAAATGCCTTCGAGTTAGCCTACGGTTACGACAACAAGTACTTTTTCGCATGCCTTCCTGGTATTCGAACGTTCTTTTCGGGGGGACATTTTGCCGTCAGCGTCTTTTTCGTGCTCTCTGGGTACGTTCTTTCGATGAGGCCACTGGTAATGATCCAGGATGGCGATTATGTTGGACTAGGTAAATCCCTTTCCTCGGCCGTATTTCGCCGATGGTTTCGTCTATATATTCCAGTCATTTGCACAACGTTATGCTACATGACATTTTTGCACTTGTTCAAGATCGCCGCTATACCAGAGATTCAAGGAAGCTACCGCGCGGAGCTGTGGAATTGGTACGCCGAGTTCAAGAATTTCAGTTTCCCTCTCCGAACAGGCGGCGAGCCCTGGTTCACATACAATTTCCATGCTTGGTCTATACCCGTCGAACATCGAGGTTCTCTGGCTGTCTATACCGCAGTTCTGGCCTTTTCAAGATTTCGTCGCAATGCCCGGCTTCTAAGCGAAGTCGCGCTGGTTGTGTACTTTTTGTACATTGCGGATGGAGCACACTATGCTATGTTTATTGCCGGCATGCTTTTAAAAGATCTCGACCTCCTCGCCATACGAAATGACTTGCCCCATTTTTTTTCCAGACTGGCTCCCTTCAAGACAGTCATCATGACTGTTCTCTTCTATGCAAGCCTTTATCTTGGAGGGGTCCCCTCACACACGGACAATTTACAACAATTACGTGACTCATCAGGGTGGTACCTCTTATCCTTCCTAAAGCCACAGGCAGTGTTCGATTACAAGTGGTTCTACCTGTTCTGGGCCGCTGTCTTTCTCGTCGTATGCACATCTCACCTCCAGTGGCTCAAGACATTCTTTACCACTCCATTCAACCTGTACTTGGGCCGTATTTCGTTTGCATTCTATCTGGTTCACGGACCGGTTCTGTGGACTTTGGGGGACAGACTCTATGCTGCAGTCGGTTTTGTACGCGATTCACACCCTCAGAATTGTCCCTGGTGGATTAATCGCCTCCCCTTGCCTAACTTTGGTCCTCTTGGGCTTGAAGTCAACTTTTTCGCAGCGAATCTGGTTCTGTTGCCCTTGACTATCTGGCTGGCAGATGTCACGACTAGACTAGTCGATGAGCCGGCGGTGAAGTTCTCTCAGTGGATCTATCGAAGGGTGCTGGTTGACAAACCCTGACAATCCTCCGCATATGTCCATGATCTGCCTGGTTTGTTTTCAGTATCCAATGCAAAGCGTTCTTCTAAATTCTAAATTGTTGTATAATAACAGTCTTGTAACCGGAAACGAAAGTTACGACTAGCCCGGACCCCGGAGTTTAGGATACCAGTGAATCATCAAATTCTTGTAATGGCATTCGCGACATTCAATATTGAGAATTCTCTGTTGGAGGTAGTTTTTCTACGGCTTTGCAAAGATATCCAGGTCACTAAGGTTTCGTAATCATGCTAAGGATTGTTAAGAGTTGTGGACGATCGAATCACCCCTCAATTCAGTGCCGTGTTGGTTAAAGCCCACCTGTTTAGTCAGGGTCAACGACAAATCTTGGCAAGCCTTTCTCTAAAATAAGACTTATAACTTATAACCTCTTGCTACTATGTCCTGTCTACACTCGCCAAACTGAACATGGCCAAAAAAATAGCCACACACCTGATACTTATTGCAGGGCTATTGTCCGCGATAATCCTCCTCGCCAAATTTCAATCCAACCATCTGGGCTTGCAATCTAGATTTCTGTTTACGGGCTTTTCTTCGGGCGGTCCATATAAGCAATCACACATCGATGCCGGACAATCCGACATAGCTTGTACAGGCGTTCATGGCGAAATTTTGCCGCACTGCCGAGATGGCCAAGTTACGAACGGGGACCGAAGATATCCTGCATCCGACAAAGACATGTCTCAGACGCACCACATGATATACTCGGTGTCGACCCCTGGTCGAATGTATTTTAAAATTGACTTCGGAAAAAGATCCGTGATCAATCCCAGTATAATCCCCCACCCTGAGCTGCTTGACACGTGGATCATCACCGCGCAACTTTACAAGGCCCAGTCCGCCCCAGCTGCCTCAGTCTGGTCCGCCGAACTCGTCTGCAATGCCGCATTTTCAGACGACAGGCGAGTCCTGAGCTGTCTGGAGCCACCACTGCAATTACCCATCCCAGCGACCTTTGGTGACTCCAACAAGTGTGTCGGCGACCTTTCGTACTTTAGCCTCAACGTTGGGCCACATGATGCAAGAGTGTTCTACGGGCCCGAGATTCCGTACACCGTTTACGGCTCCAATTCGCTCTTTACATGCTTCGGACAATGGATATCTGATTTCCGAATCTTGGTGGATTGGGGGCTAGACACCATAACTGAGCACGAATTCCGACAGTATCGTGAGCTGCAACGTCCAATTCCATGGGGTGCTGTTGAGAAGAATTGGTTTCTCTTCTGGGATGATTTGGGACAAATGTTCCTACACCATGAAATTGCACCGGCGCGTGTGTTTTCAAAACTCGAGCTTGATGGCTCTGTGGGACCGAACTTGGCGCCGATGACCTCTGGTTCTGACCAAGAATGTCTCAAGAGATTCTTGCCTGCGACGGGAAAGATTCATCAAGCAACAAACTCGCTAGCTATCACTCTATGTGCACGATCTGACCAATCTTGCCAACCTGATGCCACTAATACCTTTGTGCTCTTCATCATCCAACAAAAGACCTTCCAAGGTCTTCATCCCGTATATGAGCCCTATGTGGTGCTGATGCGGCGTTCGATGCCATTCAAGATCTATGCAGTCTCGTCAAAACCAATCTGGATCTTTGGTCGCAGCAGTAGAACAGAGAAGTTGGATGAAGATTCTTCCACAGGATTACCGGAAGATGCCTCCGAGATGCTCTACATGACCAGCATCAGTTGGAAAAGCCATGGTCAAAAGTACCATGGGTTCATTGATGACACACTGTTCTTAGCTTTTGGCAGGGAGGATTCAGACTCTGGTGGTATCGACGTCACGGCGGGGGACCTTCTAACAGAGCTAAGTATGTGCGCTGGATTTTGATTTAATTCTCTAATACTGTATAACATTTATGCTGGCATGTTTCATTCTCAATGGGCCTAAAGGTAGATACCACTTCTAAGATGCGTAGTACGCAGGCACGTTCGGGGCTCGGGGGAAGAATTTAATTTAGGTACATGTATGTGTATGGTACTGTAAATAGTACAACGTACACGAAGAAAACTAAAACAAGCATCTCTTTCAGGGCCCTTTCTTTCTCTTGCGTGAATCTTGGTCGGTGGTGGCGATGTTGGCGTTGTTGGCGTTGTTGGCGTTGTCTAGCGTACTTTGCCGCATAATTAATTTCTCGAAAGAGTTAGGCAAAAATCTGGTCATATTTTCACATGTTTTGCTAATTCTAAGACATTCATCGGCCGAGGTTCTCAAAGGTCTCAAAGTTCTCAAATCCCCCCTTCCAAGGTTAGCGTATCCCCAGCGTATTCCCCCGTGTATCCGATGCCAAGATTAGCATATGCCAGAAACTCTAATTTATTAGGGTTTGTGGGGTTTTGGATGGGCCAATTGAGTTTTTGAAAACTCAGGGCCAGAACGCCTCTCCGGCCGTTCGATCTTATTTCGACTAGACATCCGTTGGAAGGGCCTCATTTCGTCGCATCTAGCTAGACTAGCCCTCTCGGGGAAATCAGCTGTCATCAGGGACAGAAAAATGGTTTCTCCACACACGACGCTACCTAGGTAAATCTATTGGCTTCGGACGACGGAGTCATTTCCCTTTTCCTTCCTTTTTTTCAATTTTGCCAGTTAGCTGTTGCCGACGTTACATCCAATTTCCCCCGCACTCGGTTATAGGAGGCCGGCATACCGGGATGCTTGTATGATAGTGTATTGATCTCCGTAACAGTCCCACATGTTTGGTATTTTTTATATAGTCACCCGAAACCTGGAGATGGTTCCACTTGAGATTATGAATATATCTAGTGAAAAAATGCGCTTCGAATTCAAACTCCCACCACTCGATGTTTGACACTCTATCGTAGAATAAGAGAGCTATTAAAATGAGTGTAGCGTGAGATGGCTTAGCAGAGGGAATAAAAATAGACGCAGGTACCAGCGCGAAATTAAGTATAGTAGATAGCAGCCAAAAAGCCATTCCGTTGTCTCTCCACGCAACTCTTCAAACAAAGAAGATCATGCTGGCTAACATGATAGCGCTACCAACCATCTGAACAGCTCCGGGCGCAATACTAGAGGCACCGTTGAACTGGGAGGTGCTCTGAGCCAACGCTGCGCTGATCGTGGACGAAGTCTTGAAACCTGTCCCGAAATTACTGACCGTGGTAGAATTGGAGCTCGTCGCTGTAGTTGGAATAACTCCTGCGGAAGTCGTTGTGGGAGCGGATGTATCCATCGCGGGGATAGAGATCGGATGGCCAACACCGGAACACAAGGATTCAACGAGGCTGGATACGGCTATAGGGCCTAGTTTAGACTGAGTCATACGAAATGGAATATGGCTTCTCATACCTTGTCGGTCCGCGACATCACAGGCTTTATTGACGCAGGGCACAATCTCCGCTGCGAGGCCAGGCTTTTGGCAATGGCACGCGAAATCCGTAAGCTCAGAGCAGCTGTCTCCGCTAAGGGTCGAAGTGAAACAGGTAAGCTGGTAGGGAGGGAAGAAACAAGCACAGGTTAGCTAGAAACGAGACATTGAGCAAAGATATCGAGCGGATAGGGCTTACAGAGCATTGGGGGATATTGGACAGTTGAGCTCTAGCGAGGGCACCGGCAGCGAGCACAACAATACCAGTAGTAATGCGCATCTTGACTAAGGTGTAGAGCCGAATAGATGAATAGCCTGGAGTCGGTCTGGCGTGGAGGACAATTAACGCGACTAGAACAACGAAGTCTGAATGTATGCACGAGACTAGTTTTATATGATTTCCAATCCAGGCTCTATCTCAGGCTAGCGGGATATACCGGTTATTAAAACTTCATTCATGTCATATTATTGGTCACATAAGAGTCATCTTGATTTCTCTCCCAAAAGTACTCCGTATAGTCGGCTCGTTTATCTTACTCCGCTGGTATTTCTACTAGTGTAAACCCTGTTCCTTTTGGTCCTGCAATAATCCGAACGAATGAAATGCAACCATCAAACGAGGCGGAGTCGTAAAGCTTACACAAAGATGGCTTAGTGTGGACCTAGGGCTAAGACACCGAGTCATTGCGCTTTTGTAGCTACACCGGACTCAATGACGTTGCGAGCACATGTCTTTAATTAAATCTCGTGGAGCGAGGTTGGGGTACGGAGTATCCAAGGGACATTCACTAGAATTAGTACTTTAACCGATGGGTGCTAGGTATAATGAAAACTCTAGCAAGGTCATACCTAGAAAGAATTACTCCGTACTTGTTTATCAGTCTTTTTAAGCCTCTTTCACCTATTCTAATTATATAAATAAAATGAGAGCAAAACGGCAAAAGTACAGACTGAAATATCTAAACCTGCCGTACTCATTGAGGTATCTTCTTACTTGGACGTCCAAAACTCTAGCACGGTCACTCAAACAGAGTTAACAAAAAACAGTGAAGAGCAAAAACATACAACAGTGAGGATTCGCTGGTGGTCACCCACCCAACTACTAACTCACCGGCGTGTGGCTTAAGTACGGCTGAGCGGACGGGAAGCCCTGTTTTCCACACCCTATGGTCGTATGTGTTATATTGGGATTTGCATAAAATTATAAAGGTGTATCAGATCTATAGTAGTTGACATTAGGCTGAAGTATCGCTGTTTCTAACCTTGGAACCTGCAAAGTTTACGGTCACCAAGGGAATGGTCAGTGCGCTATCTAACCCAAGCTGTGCGATCACTATATTGACCCATATATATATCGCTAGAGTTAGAAGTATACAATAATAGAGTATTTCATGCCCAGGTGAGTGCTAATTGCAAGGTTAGCATATGATTTTGTGATGTACCTGCTGTCATACTAGGTATCTATAAGTCTCTACCCACTGCCCGTTTTACCATCACAAAGTGCCCATTTCAGGCCATTTTTCCTCCATATATTTATATTGTAACTTAGTTTTAAAATATTTTTAAAATAATTATTGGCCAAATCTCACGCAAGAAATGTTTAGATTATAGCTGTAGGTACAACTTCTTGCGTGGAAATGTTAATTTTCAAATTTGGGGAATTGGTTTTAGACAAAAGTTAACTATGTATAGGGCCGCTATATATAATTGAGGCACAAATCGAAAACTAGATTTTGATCAGTTACCATTTAACAGCTATATATTTTGGATTACTTGGAAAGAAAAGTTTTGTTAAAATGATGGTAGATATTTTTAAAAAATGAAGTGGCCGCCCCTTGGCTATTCACATTCAATATTACCTACAAACATGCTAACTCAGCTCGGAATATCTTGTACAAGCGAATAGCGATGATTAATTCCCTTTTTATGAGTGGTAGACCTCTACCAATCTATATTTAATGATCCTTGTATAGCTAGGAAAGCCAAATTAAATGTTCGTCTTGAACCTACTTCCAGGGCTTGAACTTCACTTTCACTTAGAGAAGTCTTACTCTTGATATTTTTTCCAAGGTTTCTTCTTCCACCTGGGCATAATGGCGACAAATAATCCCCCCTTCAGTCCTCGGGAATTTAGAATCTTCAACCGCATGGCAGATAAGATGCAGTCACTAGTACCAATCCTGAAAGAAACAAAAGAAAATATCGCTAATATGACCCTATCCAGCACCAATGGTTCCGAGTCCGATAGAACGTCATATACGAGGTAGCGAAATCATCTCAAAGACCGGTAGGCATGTCTATCAAGGGCTATCTCAATTTATGTTTGGAATTTTGCGAAAACCTCGAAGCGCATCACCAGATTGAAGAGGTAATTATAACTTCATAACTTTGATTTTCTTACTTTATCAGTCCACTAACTCTTTCTGCAGATTCGCGTCTTCCCTGTTCTCGCAACGCGCATGCCTGCCTTTGCCAATCATGACAAACTGATCGCGCAGCATAAGGTTATCCACAAAGGTCTCGCAAAACTTGAATCTTATGCTCAGAACTGTTTACAAGGCAGGACCGACCTGCGTTGGAACGAGCTCAAGGGGATATTAGACGTATTCGGGACTACTATATGGGAGCATCTGGATGACGAAGTGCGGCAGTTGGGTGCAGAGGAGACACACTGGTCAGCGCATGAGATGACTCGAATGCCAATTTGACATAGCAAGATAAATAATTATAGATTGATCGGGATATACTTTAGATCTTGGAGAACATGTGCAGGATCCTTTTTATCTTACAAAGCTCGATACGAAGCAAATCCAAATGGAAAAAATTAAAAATATAAAAATATATTACATACTATGTAGTCGTAGTCATTAGGTAGTATTTCCAAGACGGGGAATGGTTCAAACCGAAACCTTACCTAGGAACTACTAACCATGAAAGTTGACGTGCTTCAAGGCTGTATGTTAGTTTTTTACCCCTGACTCTTAAGAGACACGTCACACTAATATTATGCGTTGCAGTACCATACATGCGGGCATCTTCTGACTAAGGTATCTACTACCACGCGCTCCCATAGCCTGGTCTCAAACGCTCCATATACTCGGACCGTCGTATTTAAGCCATTTGAGCACCACCAGAGACATGGAATGTCTGACCCGTGAGCCACTGAGCCTCGGGGCCCGCCAACAAAGCTACCACTCCAGAAATATCATCCGGGAAGCCTGGTCGGCCCAACGGCGACCATTTGGAAAGGTTGGCGTCAATCTCTTCTTCGGTCATTGACTCACCGCCAGGAATGTATTTGGCTGCTGCTTCTGTATACATGTCGGTCTTGACACCTCCCGGGGCGATGGCGTTAACGGTAATATTGCGAGGCCCGAAGTCATAAGCAAGACATTTGACCATGCCTTGAATTGCAGCCTTAGAGGCAGCATAGATTGCATGTTCGGGGACGCCCTGTGGAAAGTTATCATTAACACCGTGGGTTCTCTTTTCATTCGGCGTCTCATGCTCACCTTTTGTGCGGAGATAGAGGACATCAAAATCAGCCGACCATCATTAGCCATGTGTTTGTGAGCCTGCTGGGCAACGAAGAATTGCGCTTTGACATTGACCGAAAAGACGTGATCGATCTGTTGTCCAGTCACATCTGGAACCGCGCCGAAGTGCTCAATCCCTGAGTTGCTTAAAACGATGTCAAGGCGTCCAAGCTCCTCGATGGTTTTTGTGAAAAGCGCTTTGATGTCTTCCTCTCGAGATACATCTGCTTTCACTGTAATCGCTTTAACACCCAGAGATCGGACCTGATTTGCGACGCTCTCGGCCGCCTGAGCAGAGCTGAAATAGTTGATAACGACATCAGCACCATGATGAGCAAGTCGTAAAGCGGTAGCGGCTCCAATTCCTCGGCTTGATCCGGTGACTATATTTCCATAGAATGGTCAACACTCCATCTCTCTTCCAAGGTAACTTTCTTATGGGAAAATTGAAACGTACCGAGAGCGACTTTGCCAGTCAGATTCTGGGACATACGCTCCATGATGTGTTTAATATTGCGAAGTTTGGGATTGGGAGAGAATTCTCACTGCATTCTCAAGCTCTTATGGGTAAATATCATGCACCTGGTGTGATGTCATATCATGATCCCGGTGGCTCGGACCATTCATGAAAGTCGAATTGCATGTTGGCCGACCGCTTTTTCGGCCTCGGGGTTGAGAGGTGAGGCCGAAGGTTTGTAAGATCGGAATCCCTTCCGTGTTTGCTAATCCCGAGCTTTATTGAGCGCCAATAATATTTACTTTACTTATGACGATTATTGTTGAATATCCTCATGGGGTAAATCACCTCCCGTATTTTGAGCCGGATGCCGAGACTCTCGGGATGCAATGTCCTGGGGGCCCGCTAGCTGATCCAAGTATGGGACCGCACTTACTGATGTTTTGAACCAACCAAATCTTGGAATAATAAGAGATCTCCGTCTCGGAGCCCACGGGGTAATCAGGGCCGACTTGGAGAGAAAATTCCCAGTGGTGCTATTTATATTACTCAGTGGCAGTCAACGGCAGCGACGCTACCTACGAGTAGGTACCTAGGTTTTTCTTGCGTACGACCCACGGTAGAATCAAATTGAACTAAGGTACACTCTGAATTTCCTAGGAAGTTCCTTGTGGAAGAAGTCACTTGCGAGGTGTCGCGGATATCTAGACATGTGGGGTGTGGCTTCTGCCTAAGACATCCATCTTGTACAGAAATCTATACACATTTCGTTATTCATTAGTTCCAACTGTTTGAATACTCCTCAAATATCTTGCGACGATTGTCAACAATGCCCATAAAAAGTTTAGGGTCTCCGAGAGTACCCCCAACGATCTGGTCATTTCCACTCTCCAATCCTTTCCACGTTTCTTCTACGTATTGCTTCAATGGCATACCAACGGGTCCATTTAGCTCTGCTGCGAGGGGATATACAGTTAGGAGGGTATATAGCACCGGACTCGAATATAGGTACTTACTTTGCACAAGAGGGGGAGACACTTCGATCACTTTAATGGTGCTTCTTTTCAACTGCTCTCGCAGACAAAGGATGAAAGCGTTCAGTGCAGCCTTGGACGCGGAATATGCGGGAATGGAGCTGAGAGGAGTGATGGATAGAAGGGAAGTGGTACTGCACGAACAATTAGCGTGATCCAGTGAAGTCACCCGATTCATAGATATTCGCACAATATGAGGCTTGACTTTTTGGGCATCATGAATGGGAGGAACGCCTGAGTCAAAGCAACATGGCTCATGAAATTGACGTTGATCTCGTCTTGGAATTTTTTCACGTCAAAGTCTTCAGGATTTGTAAGATCGTAAAATTGCTGAGTCCCGGCATTGAGGAAGACACAGTCGATATCTGGATACTGCTCCATCGCGCTGTTACGACGATTGTTTAGAAACTCAATCGCAAGGGTTGCTGAATGGACTTACTCGGCGGCAAATTGAGGAGCCTTGCCAATGTCACCCACATTGAAAACCAATCTGTGAGCCCTGTTCTGAGTGTGCTTATGGACGAATTCATCCAGACGCTCCTTTCGCCGTCCGACTGCTGTTACTTTGATCCCAGCTTCGATCAGACGGTCTGCCATTCCTCTACCAATTCCGGAGCTGGATCCGACGAGCAAAACATGCTTGTAAGGGAATCCCGCCATTCTAGCTCTTTTTGCTGTTGATGAATCACACAGAACAATATTTTTTGAAAGCGGCTGTAAAAGATTTTGCATTAATTGTCCTGAAATCACAAAATCTTGAAAGCCGGGAGTGCAAGTACGAGTATGTACAAGAAGGGGAAATGGATCATCAGCGGATTTGCACCGATAACGCGCAAATACCCCTTTCGACGGAAACCCCTTGACGTCATGACAACATTGAAACATATGGTATCATTACTAAACGAGTATGGTATTTTCAAAGGTCTCGTTAAGTGCCCAAAGCGCATATGCCGACAATATAAGGAATCTACATGTCGGGAAGACAAGAGGATATACTGTGTTGACTTGCATATTTCGAGCTACATACTATCGTTGCTAGTGATCTAGTCGCTGGACATGAGATACAAGCATTCTGGCGAAATTATACGGCCCCGCCACATACGACGGGGCAGCGGGGATCCGATTAAGAGGGTGGGACATTTTGATGAGTTAACTATTCGAGTATACCTAGTGGGGCATTTTTATTTACATAAATTTACCTTCAATGTTGGATGCTCGGGCTTCGGTATTTTCAGGAAGAGCGACGATTACCAAGCTCCTTGATATTTCCAGTCCAAGCCCGAATTCCGAACTACCCAGTAGCTAATATTGCCAAATACAGGCTTGATTAAGCCTGTATTTCGGAGATAAGAGCAGCTACATTCGCGATTCGCTAGTGTACGAGTCAGCTTTATCCCGAAGTGTCTAGCAGAGTAGCGGAGTGTAATAGGCTGCATATTCGGAAAGGTTTTCACGGGTTACCTGAGTATCTCAGATAGCAATTGAATGCCCCAGATGTCATTTTGGATAAGATCAATGAGTCAATTTACCGTGAAGGCATGGTTGATAGTACAGTACCACCCTAACACGAAAATTCAGCCGCTGTGATAGCTGTACATTGAGGTGATGACTTCTGGGAGCTTGTTCTCAGCTCCGCTGACGAATTTTACTTTGTATTATCAGATTTGGTTTGCCCTGAGCCCTAGTATATCCCGGCAACTCCAAGCAACGTTGATATTTACCTCCAAAGATCCCGGTCCAAGAGAACCTTATCTGACTTCAGGCATCTTGATATCATTTGATGCTTGCGGTAAAGCAACGCTGAATGAATAAATGACACCAGGAATAATGATGATTCTATGTGACCTGGGTCGTGAATTGGGTTGAATTAAGGAGAGCCTATTGTCAAGAAGATAATGCTATCAAATACCAACATACATGAAGTCAGATTCCAAACCAAATTTCGTGCGATGTTGGGGAATACCAATAAAATTGGCCATATAATGGAACTCGTCCGATCATTCCACCTAATGTTCCTAATGTTGAAGCTACTTTCTAAGGCTTCAATGTAATTTGGCCTTCTCTTTGTTTTCGAAGTGCGTGCATGCAAGGACACGGACAAACCTGCGTCGGTACATTGGATGTGTCACGTGAAGTGTTGTTTCGGACTCGGGAGTTTGTGTCGGGTGATTTCCAGAGAGTAACGTGGATCCTGGTCGTTCCAAACGCACCGCGAACCCCCTTTGACGGGCTCGGCGTTTAATTTCTGCCGGAGCGGTGTAGAGCCGAGCTAAAGAAACCTTATCACACCCCTTATTCCTTATCTCATATACCAATTCGAGGTAGAACTCATACCATCCACCCTTTTGTCACTGAGCCGATCTTATACACCCTAGGACAACCAGATAGACAATAGAGATGGGCGGCCCCCATAGTAAAGGATGTTTGCAGTGTATAAGGCGCAAGATCAAGGTTAGTGCTGATATGTTGCAGTACCCTGTCATCTAACCTCTACCCCGTGTTTCCCCGCAAGAGATAACTTTAAAAAAAGAAGACAAGTAACATAAACTAAAGCATAAATAGTGCGACCAAACTCGTCCAGAATGTCTGCGGTGTATCAACTGGGGTTCGAAATGTCCAGGTTATAATCGTGTTCACAAATTCAGGGACCAGACGCGACATATCACCCGAAAGCACGGTCAACCAACAATGGACGAAGCCTTTGCTCCAAATTTGACCCATGAGGCGATTAATATCCAAACGCAGGAATCATTTGAAGTATGGCTGGACTACCATTTTCCAAATTACCTCGCTTCCTTCAACTCCCGCGTGGAGATGAATTGGATGAACTTTATACGAAGCAGGTGGTCCACGTTTCCGCAGGCACTGATCTGGGCAGTCCGCGCCTTAACTTCTTTACGCATGGGGGCGGCACGAGGCAATAAGGAAATCATAGCTTGCGCTCGTCATATGTATGGTCGAGGTATAAAGCACCTAGCCGCTCTCCTACATACACGAGCCGCACTAGCAGATGAAACACTTGCAGCTGCGATTTTGCTAGGAGGATATGAGGTCCTAGATGGTAGTAGCGATCGCTCGTGGATCGTTCATTCGCATGGCATCCGCCACCTGTTCTGCGCCCGTGGCCCTTCAGCACATACACATGGAATAGGTCGCACGCTTCTCCTTTCTTGGCGGCCTTACCTAGTTGCGGATGCCTTTATTCATGCGCAGCCCTGTTTCCTAGGTGGTTTCGAGTGGGCGTGCGCATCAACAACACCAGAGATTTCCAGGGCAAAAGACCAGTGGCAGAAAACTAGTATCCTAGGTCAGACGATGGACTATGCATTTAATGAAGTCGCCAAATGCCCTGGCTACTATGCAATGACAAAATACTTTACGACGTCGAACACAAATGTCGATCCATCCATGCTAAACGCCCTGGTTGGTTGCATTATCAAATCAAGAGAAAGTCTTGTTCAGCTTCACGGCATGCTCATGGAAACAAACCCCCCAGCTTCCTTCGTCGGAGTGATTCCACCGATGTACGCAACAACCCTGGAACAGGGAACTCGGCATGGAATAAACTCTGCCGTCGCACTGCTCGATCAATTAATGACGTTGCTTAAGTCTTGCCTAAATAGGGGGACCAAACCTATTCTGGTGCCAGACTTTGACGATAAGTCCCAGGAAGACCAATGGCGTCTTTTTACGGGATTTCAGGCTCTCAACACCAATAAAAACCAATCACCTCTTTATCGAGATTCAGAGGAGCCGAGTTTGGCTATCTATGCTATCGGGGATCAGCTGGATAAATTTTCGTTGACAATGGGGATGGGCAGTTTGTCACCAGATGCATGCGGTTGCCCACAATTCTCAGCGCGTATCTGACGGGACATCATTCCATCCTTTTATCCTGCCGTCTCTTTGGACTTAATCTGGTCTCGATCGACCTCACTTCATAAGTACAACATAAGTACCACATGGATAGCCAAGTCAATGGAGCAAATAGCGAAGGAATTGCCCCCAAAGCACTTCGTGTTATACGGTAGAAACCTTCAGACACGACATTGAGCCCCACATAATGCTTCCGGGAAGCAAACACAGCCGATCAGCATGCGACACTTTTCATTCCCATATGGATGTTGACTCCTAACTTGTTTGATTAGAGTGCGATCCACAGCACTGAAGCACCGTATGTCCCTGGTAAAGCCACTCGGTACTCTCAAGCTACAACACTGAACTGGTGAGTACAGGTGTAGGTGATGTATCGGTCACAATGTATTGATATTTATGGAGAATTCTAATTTGTAGAGATATAACGGGAACCCTCAAGACAGATAGGGTGATTCATATACTCTGTGTCTAATAAACAAAGAAGTGATCTACAGAAGTCAACGATAGATGCTGACGATGATCTAGGTACTGCTATGAAGCTCTTCAAGCAGCTTCGTGTAGATAAAGGGACAAAGCAACAAAGGCTTGAAAGTCCCAAATTGGGTGAAGAGAAGTCTGTAACCTGCATCTGTATGCATCACGTTAGAACTCTGATCTCTATATTTTTCCCGTACCCATCACAGGAGTAGCATTGATCGTTCATTCAACCCGCCCATGTTCATCAAGGGCAGCTGCCGTGGACTCCTTCATGGGTGCAATTACAGGACTGCCGCTCTCCTTGTCTGTTTGAACAGACGTCAATTGCTTGGCAGTCTCGAAGCTGTAGTGTGGACCTCGGTACTCGGTCCTCCCGCGGACGAACCCGAACCACCACAATGCAGTCAATGTCATCAAGCCGACAGTGATGACGCTCGTATAATTCATATTTCCAACGGTGGCAGGCATTACGAATGGGAAGCAGAAAAATATCACGGTGACTATGATATACACCAACGAAACGATGTTCACCATCATTCCCAGGGTTTTGCCCATATAGAAGGGCCCGGGGACTATGTTCCGACGGCCAGTCAACACATGGGGGAGGATAGCGCCCAAGTAAGATAGAGTGCTCAGCACGATAAAGGACGAGATGAGGGCCTGGAAGGCTGTTGTGCTGCCGACATAAATACAGCCGATACAGGTGACTAGTGCACTCATAGCGACGGTGGCACGGACGGGGGTGTCTAATGTAGGGTGAACCTGCGCAAAATAGTTCGAGAAAGGCGTTGCGTTGTCCCGAGCTAAACTCCACCACATCCGTCCGCCAGTCACGAACGTGCCGATCAGGGTGGGGAAGGTAGCTAGGAAGAGCACAGCGATGAGTCCGATGGCACCGGTAGTGGATCCCGTAGCCTGTCGGTAGATTTCAGCAGTAGGAAAGTAGCCCACGTTGGTGTTGAAGACCATGTCGATGTCCTGGATCGAATAGAAAAGGGCGATCAGATAAACGAAGGAGGTAGTGAAGGCCGTCAACATTTGTATCATGATACCCTGGGGGACTTTGACCTGTGGCTTAGGAACTAAAATAACATTGGTAGTTAGAATCTGTTTATCCTCATTGGAAAGCTGGGACGAGATCTGTGGCACTCGACACACTCAACATACCCTCTTCAGATAAGTGACTGATACAATCAGGAACCCCCACGGCGAAGGCGGCGTTGAGGAGCCCCGTGATAAAACACAACCCATCGGACCAGCCGCCAGTCATATTATAGTATTGCGTCCATACCTGCGAAGAGCTCGCGTGTTTCTTAGGCATCGCCGCGAGGACCACCACGGTTGCAAAGAGCCCGGTCATTGATAGGACCAGCGCGATTCGATTAATCAAAGGGATAAATCGGTTCCCTAGGCATACTATTGCACAGCATGTCCAATTAACAATTTGGAACACAATAAACACCTGCCAGGAGTGCCAGGTGACGTCAGAATGCCGAAGCAAATACATGGCCACCGCTTCATTGCCTAGCATGGAACTCATGGATGAGGCCGAGAGGAGCCAGGCGCACGCATTCAGATAACCCGTGAAGAATCCGGCGGCGCGGCCATACTTCCCACTCAGTACTGTAGACCAGTAATACACTCCGCCTGCGGAGGGCATAGAAGATGCCAATTCGGCCAGCGAGGCCGAGATCGCCGTATAGAAGACGCTCACGAGTATCAGGCCATAGAGAAGAGCCATCGGGCCTCCATTCATAAGTGCAGTCACAATTGTGCCACCAGTTGCGGCCCATGAACTAGTACATTCTCAAAAGTTAGTCGAGGGCACGGACGGGAAAAAAGTTCAAATCACTGACTTGGCGATCACAATCCCCAAGCTTGTCACACTCCAAAGCCCGAAATTTCGCACCAGTTCCTGTTTATGACCCAGAGCAGCTTCCAGGCGCACCGTGTCTATCTCCGTGCTGTTCCTCGCCCTAGTCTCGCCGACCTGGGTAGTTTGCTTCTCGGCGACCACCATACTGTGTCATCTGTCAAATGATATGAATTGATGTCAACAAGGAGCGCAACAAGGACCTGTCAAGAAAGTGAGGTAGGAATCGAGAAAGAGGCAAGAAAAACAGCAAGACATGAAGCCCCGCTAGTGTTCCAGAAATTTAATGCAAAAGCTTCCCCATTCGTCCAAGACGGGTGGATACATACAAGACGATGATCGTGAGGTGCAATAATAATGCAATCCCGGACCTTTGAACTCTTCGCCCCCATTCGAGCTGGGGCATGGTCTCAACTCAAGTTGAAATTGACCTCAACTCAGTCGAAATTAACGAGCCACAGGGGCCCAATCTAAAACCAGTGAGAACCCCACTGTGGTGACGGACCCAGTTATTAGCATTCCATGACGACGGTCGGGCTAAGGGTTTGGTTGGGGTTTGTGATAATACTGGACCGATAGCCTCGATCTCCAAAATGAAACGTGCGAAGAAAGTAAGTAAGTAAGCACTTTGACATGTGCTAAAATTCTTCGAATGAATAAACTAGTCTGCAGGAACAGAAGTCCAAGGAAATGGCCCCCATTTAGCGTCGAAAATGCCAAGAGACAAGGGTTGGGATCAACGATGGGCTCGGCCCTCCTCGTATGGGGCTCCGGCCGTCCCGATCTCGGGAGGTCCGGCTCACGGCCCGCTCAGTCAATCTATACCGGCAGACCATGGCGAGAGGGTATAGGGATAGTAGTACGGAGTTTATTGGAGATCAATAGAGAAATAATGGTCATGTCGATTTAATGGGAGCAAGGTGGACAGGGGAAAGAAGAAGATAGAGAGAATCTAACTCCTGTTTAGCAAAAACCTTGTGCGGTCACAATTGGTGGCCTGGGGGATCAGGCTACTAAACAAAAGTTAGTCAAAGTCCACCCGAAGACAGAGACCATCACAGACATGCTGTGCAGTGTCAACTGCTCCTCAAAGCCACTCAAAGTCCATCTATATGCCTCATTTCTCCTATAATCGTCTTCGTTGATCCTCCCTGATCAGATTTCTAGGGGGAATGTTTCTCCTAGATCGGGGCACTAATAGTTCACGCACAGCACAGGCTTGGATCGATTCCACAATTTTTTTATTATGGCCCCCCTGCCAATAGTCTTTTTTCTAAACTCAGATCCGCCCGACCCGATCGATCCTTCGAGGTGAAAATTCCCCGGGTAATTCCGTGCCCAATTTCACTTCTGAGTGTCGATAATATCTTCAACTCTCATATTCCCCAAGTCTCCTCTAGCAGGCTTGATGTTTACTCCGATGTTTACTCCTGCAACCTTGTGAGGTACATTCGTTTGACGAGGAGGGCGACCATTTCCCTGCCAGAATGGGAAACGTATCGCCCACGCCCCACCAACTGCTGGTAGAAGCCGTGGTCTTTTGGAGTATTGGGGTGGTACTCTACATTGGCCGAATGTATGTGTGAACTATCTGTACCTTGAACATGGAAGATAATTAAAAGAGACACTGACTTTATGAGCAGAGCGTCCCGGTTAATGTCAAATATATCAATCCAGGGGATATCATGTATGCAGAATTGCTTCCTTTCGCTTGAGCCATAACTCACCAGCTCAATCGCACATTCCAGGGGACGATTATGTGATGACGGCAACATTTGTAAGTCCCCTGTTTGGCCCAATTCGTGACCCTCGACTGACTAAGGATCCGATCCCGATAGTTAATATATACATCCTTGCTGATCTTGATTCAAATCTCCGCAAAATACGCGACAAACCTGATGGAGCCGAGCGACTACGATGAGGTACTCTCTGACCCCCAACAAGTTCACGATCGCATTATCGGAAGCAAGATTGTTATTGCGCTGGAACAATGTATGCTCTTTGTAACCTGGGGGGTGAAAGTCTGCCTGTTGATACTCTACTGGCGGATCACCAAGAACCTGCCCTCAAACCTCTATGTCAAGATTCTCGCCGCTTATGTGGCGCTTGGTTTCGTCGTGATTATGGTTACCTACTACGCCGTGTACTGCCGACCCTTCTCACAATATTGGGCCCTGCCAGTGTCGAATTTGCAGTGCGCCACGTACCAACACTATTCAATCACACAGGCAGTTTTCAATATTTCATCAGACGCCTTTGTGTTTGCCATTCCTATACCGCTTATCGTCAAAGCGAGGCTTCCACTACACCGGAAGATGCTGCTACTCTGCGTGATGAGCCTGGGTCTGTTCACGATCATTGCCGCCATCCTGAACAAATACTTCAACTTTGCCTCCCCCTTTACCACCGTGTACCAGATCTGGTATATACGTGAGGCTAGCACTGCTATCTTTGTCGCCAATATGATGTGCTGGTGGCCGCTCCTTCGGAAGCTGTTCGGTGTTAGAGCCTTCCAATATCACAGCACCCCTGGACGACCATCCCGGAGCACCGGCAACAAAGAAAACAATCCCTATTCGAAGGCCGCTAGCTCGCAGTCCCGCGCCTCCTTCTCGTTAACCCGCCCTTTTCATCTCTCTCGACCCAGTTTCCGCAGCTCGGCGAAGGGTACTACGCTCACTGGAGACAGCAATGCAGGACACTCTAGTCAAGATGCGATAAATCTGCCCACGGGTGGGATTATGGAGGATCCGGATCGCGTCGATAATATTCCGCTCCAAGTTTGGGGCAAGGGTAACGAACGAGGCACCGATATTGAAAACCTCACGACTCAGCAATCCATCGCAAAGTTTGAACAACGGGATCACGGGGCAGAAGTTCCTCTTGACGATCGGATTTACTGTACTCAGGAGTTTGACATCCGCTCTGACTCCAGGAGCGGACACTCGCCTACATGACATGGGTGTAAAAATATATATAATTCGTTGACTATACAAACTGCCCTGAGTCAATCCATAGATGCCTGCACAGTCTAATTTCTCTCACACATGACATGATATATACAACCATAGGGTGCAGAAATAGGGCTTCCCGTCCGCTCACCCATAGTTAAGTAAATTACATCATGGGCAACTGGTTGTGCTAAGGAAATCCTTAAGCGAATGCTCGAGAAGAGAAACCGACATAATAGTCCCGTTTACCCAGCGACACCCCCTCCTTCCGCAAAATGCCATACGCAGTGGTAAGATGGAAGTAAATATTCGGCAAGGCAATGGTATGGGCAAAGATAGCACCGCTGATTTCCGCCGCCTGCTCCGGGCCCAATTGAGTGAGCTTAAGCTTATCGGCGTGCTGGTCGACGACGTCTCTGTCGGCCTCGTTGAGCGCTTTGAGCACCTTCTCAATGCGCTCGTAGCATTCGGCATATGTTGTGGGTTTGCCCTCAGTGATTACCGGCTCCCGACCGGTCAGTCGGGCGACCAGGTTTTCTGAGAATTGTGTTGCGAGGCGCACTTGGTCGGTCACTGGATACATGTCCTCACATAGACGTGCATTGAGCAGATCGGTAGCATTAGGGTGTTTTTCGGCTTGTTGGAGAAAGTGGGACAGGGAGCCGAGGATGTGTTGGGACACCACGATGGTTCCGTCGTAGAAGGTGTGGACCATGTTGAAGTAAGAGGTTTGATGTATGAAATCGTGAGGGAACAGGTTTGAAGAGTTTGAGGGAAATGTTTCGAGGTCGAGCTTACATGGTCACTCCGTAGAGGGGTCGGAACTAACCATCTCTAGTTAGAATTGGGGGCTGAAAATGGTAGGGCGCTGAGGGGCAAGTTCACGTTTAGGCATTTTGTCTTTGTTGGGATAAACTAAGATATGGATCCACCTATGCTTACTTAGTTTGTATGTCTTATGTTTTGTTACATCTTGGTCCGAATCCTATATAAATTGCCGGAAATAGAGGTACACCTAGGTAGAGATACATAGTTGTTACTGCGTGCTGATTGGCCATAAAAAATGACACCGGCAGTCGTTACCTTTATGAGGTAAATGCATGTTGGCTGTCAAACACGTAAAGGTCCAGTGAATTCAACCAATTGAACGCTCCAGTCCAGGATAGATCTAAGTAAATGAGAAAGCCGCCATGAGAGTCTGATGTTTGCTCGCCACGGGCTGCCATAGAACTTGGTCCAAAATAGCCAAAGGTAATTACTCTATCGAGAAACGCATGATACCCAGGCTTAGGAGAACAGGAGAGAGGGCCTAAAAATTAGTATCAAGTTGTTCAGACAAAGCAAACTATCAGAAATCATAGCAATCCTTACACTAGTAATAGGAGCTGCTACACAATACATATTGAGTGCAGACGTCACCGAGAATAGTAGGCCACAGTATATTGATTGGCTGGATGAGGATAGATGGTTGATTTGAAGAAGAATATTAACTGGGTGTCTTTCATAGATCCCGACACCTCTACGGAGTAGATCCGTCACAACATATGCCGGATAGCACTAGTCCCGAAATAGTTTAGTGGGTCTGGGTCAGATACCCCCTTCCGCCCTTCGGTGACATCGGCGATCAATCCGCTCATGCTGAATTTTAACCTTTTATCTTTTGGTGCTCTCTCAGAGGCACTCATGTAGAACAACCGTTGTGATATCAGAAGGAATGCAGGTCTGAGATGGTCTATCGACGCTCGCACAACAAATCCCGCCATGGCTGTACCAATTGCAAGCGAAGGAGGGTGAAGGTATGCAGAACATCCCTTTATCAACATCCACTCGCTGACCCCAGACCTAGTGTGATGAGCAACGACCAAATTGCACTATCTGTACCCAGCGACAGGAAGAATGTGTCTACAGCTCGGAGGTTCCCTATTTCTTCGCCGGCAAACAGTCGCGAAAGCCCTCGCGCAATAAACAGTCTCCAACCACAGGCCAGACGTCAAATGCCACCTCCGTCTCTGAAGATGAGGCATCAACGCTTTTTCATCAGATAGGGTCAGCACAGATTTCCACCGGTCCTGTGTTGAATATGGAGGAGTTGGAACTTGAGCTGCAGTGGATCATGCAAACCCACAAACTCCTTGCCCGCAATGAAGAAACCCGAAAGGTCTGGGAAATTCTGGTTTTGCAAGAGGCTTTACAAGAAGCTTTTCTCATGCACGGCATCTTGGGCCTATCCGCTCTACATTTGTCGCACCTTCGCGCCGACAACAGCCAAGCGAAGTGGCTGAGTATCGCGATGTCGCACAAGAATGTGGCCATCTCCATGTTCTCGGAGCAACTGTCCAATATCGACAGATCTAATGTCAAAGCAATGATGAGCTTCGCCGGTCTTGTTGTGGCATTCGGCCTAGGAAGTGCACTCACTTCCGGCTCTCCCGAAGGCCCGAGCCTCAATTCCTTAATTGAAATCTTCACCCTCTCCCGCGGAGTGCAGGCGGTCGTTAATGCTGAGCCTGAATTTCTCCGACAGAGCAACTTTGCTCCGCTTTTTGACGTGACTCCGCCACAAGTTTCTTGGCCTGATCATGTCCTCGCTGCGTTTGATCGTCTCGAAAAATTGAACGTACAATGTGGGCAGCAATTTGCTCATCATAATACTGCCGTCTATGAGTGGGTCATAAAGTATTCCCGCGAACTGGCAGCCTTCACATTGCTACAGCCTACGTCTATGACCCTTGCTGGTGGCTTTGCTATTCGAGCTCCTGAGGTCTATCTAAGCGATCTCACAAACAGGCAACCATATTCCTTGGTTGTGCTGGCTCATTATTGTGGCTTCTTGCATATGGCCCGGGAGAATTGGTGTGTGGGGTCTTGGGGTCGTGTGGTTTTAGGAGAAATTCAACAGTTACTTCCCCCAGACTGGCAACACCATATTGAATGGCCCGTTAAGCAAGTTTGGGAGTAGCACGCGATCAAACAACGATATATCTGAAATACTCGCTTCATAAACCTTGCTATTCAAATAGGATGAACAAAATTATTCATTGTGACAATGTGATTGCGGCGACGACTTCTTACCAATCTTAGAAGAGTGGGGAAACACATCGTATTCGGGACTAGCGCTCGTACTCGTACAATATGCCACTTGCGACCTCGGGAGGCACCCATGGATCCATGGATCCAGGAGCCACCCGATGGGACGAGCCAATCAAGTAAATCAAAAAGATTAATCATCAACTCTGTGGAATGTATATGTTTAGTGAATAGTAATCATGCCGACCGTGGTGACGCTACCACTGTTAACACTTTGTAGGACTTCAAATTACCTCATTAGACGCGGCTGGTATAATGCCCCGTCTGATATCTATACTTATTGCTTGCTATAAATCTTCACAAGTGCTGAGTATATCATGCAACACTTCAAATAAATTTCCTCTCTCGTTTTCTATTACAGTCTCTCAAACAACATGAAAGCTCTCGTGGCAACTCGATCTCTGCCAAAGCAAATACTGAATCTCGCCTCTGGCTCTTCATTAGGCCAATGTGCACGAGTCACGGACCTACCGATTCCCCAAATCACCGACGGTGAGATCCTGGTACGAGTGCGTTATGTTGCCCTCAACCCAATAGACTTCAAGGATATCGACTTCCTTTCTCCAAATAAAAGTCTAATCGGCTGTGATTATGCCGGGGAGGTATCTGAGGTTGGGAAAGCCATGGCGGGCCGCTGGAAAGTCGGGGACAGAGTAGCTGGTTTCGTACATGGTGGCCAGTACCCTGATGTCGGCTCTTTTGCTGAATATTTGAAAGTCGATGGGGAGCTCGCTTGGAAGATACCCGATGCAATCAGCCATTCTGAGGCTGCAACATACGGGATTCCAGCAGCTACTGCCGTGCTTGCACTCTCGTATCTTGATATCCCCTGGGAAGATATCTCCACTGGCTCAAAAGCAAACTTATCTGAAAGAACGCCAATTCTCATTTATTCGGGTGGCTCTAATGTGGGATTATTTACTATTCAATTCGCAAAACGGGCTGGTCTTCATGTTGTTGTGACAGCATCTCCACGGTCCTTCGATCTTGTCAAAAGCTACGGTGCAGACGCCGTATTCGATTACCAATCACCCACCGCGATCAGCGAAATTTCCAAAGCCTATCCAAACATCACTAAGGCTTTGGACTGCTTTTCGGAAGGAAAGTCTTCTCAATTCTGCGCGGACGTGTTGTCAAAAGGGCGAGTTATAACACTGCTTGATCAAGGCAAGCCGAAAAAGCTAGATACTGAGTACAAATTCCTCATGGTTTACACTGTTTTTGGCCGCCCATTTTCTCTGCTGGCACCATTGGGTCCCGCGTTTCCAGTTGTACCCAACGACTACAAAGTTCTAAGCCAGCTTTATGCCGACCTGGACCGATTGTGCCATGATGTGAAGGCACCACCTGTCACAGTGACGAGAGGAGGATTTGATGGGATATTGGAAGGCCTTCAGAAACTTCGCAAAGGAGAATCCCGCGGCACCAAACTTGTTTTAGAGCTTTCAGAGTGATATATCCTTCATATAAAACATAATGCTGAATCGCTTCGGTAACGGCTTGTACCCCGCATGTAAATCCCTTCTAGAAAGCCAAAAATATCCTCGCGATTACGAGAACCTATTGGAAAAGCAGAGGAATTGTGACGATGGGCAGAGCGCGAGTTGAAACAATATCGCTTTTAGTAGTTATAGAACGGGATGTGTACCGATGGTGCTAGTTACTTGCGTGTTGGTTTCAGGTGGTATAGGACTTCACACGAAGTACTTCCTGATGGTTTGCTCAGAACCTACTAGTTCAAGATTAAGCAACTCTTTTGCTCAAGGTACATCAAGGAATAGCTACGACGAAAGAACGTATCTAACACATTTTTATTCGTCATATAGATAACAAGCTGACACCGGCATAGTGATTACCCAGAAGCGTTGCCGTATGAGAAAATCGGTCGACGGTTTGGCATTTGGCAATGAGTGGGACGTACCTTGGATACTGATATCAACAGGTCTACGGAGTCTGCACCGGATAGAAGGTGATTGTGGGGCAGGTGACGGGTAGTCATTGTACCGAGACCCGAGTATCAACCAGAGTTGAAGTGGAACCCAGAATACTTGGATGTCTTGACAGCCAGGAAGGTATGAAACATACTTCGCAGTTTTATCAGTGAGAAGAAGGGGTTATCTGACGAATGAGC
The DNA here is from genome assembly GCF_028829755.1 of Penicillium solitum. Classification (NCBI taxonomy): domain Eukaryota; kingdom Fungi; phylum Ascomycota; class Eurotiomycetes; order Eurotiales; family Aspergillaceae; genus Penicillium; species Penicillium solitum. The sequence continues at coordinate 2,663,092 of NW_027072125.1, read as the reverse complement.
ACATTTAATGGGTCTTGAGGTAGGTTCCTTCGCGCTCTGCGCCTGACGTAACAACTCTAAAGAAGGACTGAGTAACCACACGGCTCGGAGAAAAGCACTTTGTCCTGATTGATAAGCAAAACGGATGGTCAGAAATAATGTTGAATCATCACGTCCTTAGAGCTATGGTGTGATACAGGTAAAGGCGATCTCTCGGCTCGGAGTCGGTGGAATAATCCTCTTTCTTGGCATATACTAACCAGATCGCAGGAGAAGAATGATTAGGTGTCTAGATATTCCTTCTTCCAGATAATTATAAATATACGTAACCTCCCCAGAAAGAAATATTTTATACATACCCAGACTTCCTCAGATCAAGCGACTTCTCCTAGACACCAAATATCTTCTCACAATGACTGCCCCAACTACCTACCTTGTCACCGGTGCAAACCGAGGCATTGGACGAGGCTTTGTCCAGACATTCCTACAAAGGACTGCCACCATTGTTATTGCGGCCGTCCGAGATCCGTCGAGCGCATCATCCAAGAACCTCCAGGACCTCCCAAAAGGCGCTGGCTCCAAGTTGATCATTGTCAAGCTTGACTCCTCAATCAGCACCGACGCCGCAGAAGCGGTGGCACAGCTCCAGACCGAACATGGTCTGTCCTCTATCGATGTCGTTGTTGCCAATGCCGGTATCTCGGTAGGTGGCGCGCCTGTCCGCCAGACAACCGCTGCGAACATCGCCGAACATTTCATTGTGAACACGACTGGTCCTGTGACGCTATTCCAGGCTACTGCCGATCTTCTCCAGGCTAGCAAGACTGGAAGTCCTATCTTCGTCGCAATCTCAACTCTTATTGGGTCTATTGGATCTATGGAAGCCCTTGCAGGCTTCCCGTCCACTCAAAGCCCATACGGCGGGAGTAAGGCGGCGTTGAATTGGTTTGTTCGTCGCCTTCACTTTGAGGAGCCTTGGTTGACGAGCTTTGTCTTCCATCCCGGCCTGGTGGAGACGGAGCTTGCTCAGGCAGCTGTTGAAGGGTTAAGCATCAAGCTCTCAGATCTCGGCGCAATTTCAGTCGAGACCAGCGTATCTTCAATGGTGAAGACTCTGGACGCGGCCTCTAGAGAGACCAGTGGCACGTTCCAAAATTATGATGGTTCTGTTCTGCCTTGGTAGAAAGGTATCATTGCGATGTTTGCACCAAGCGCAATCAGTTGAATTTATTGTTTGGCATCTCTTTCGTATGCATCTTTGTCTCTATGTTGTCTCTCCCCTTTGTCGGATATCATGTAGAAATGTGAGGTGGAAGGATTCAGTTGTGGTGTTTGTATTGTTCGGAGATTTGCATTGTTTGCACTCTTCGAATGATTCGGAACGGAGGAGCCAATCCCTTCTCTCCCTTTGTCTCCCCCCTGTACTGATTTCGAATGAAATGCACTCTTATCGCTGAGAAGTTCTGGCTAGTCGCATTTGTCGAGTAATACGTTCATCAAACATGTCTCCTTCAAGGCGTGAACCGATGGGCAATTTTATGAACTACCTCCACTTCACTTCCAAATTTTATATATCGGTGCTAGTACAGTTTGCCTCTATGGAGAAATCCACCATTACTCTAGAATACGGTGCAAAATAGCATGGCAATAGGCTAAAATCACAATATTGAATGGCGTAAGCTCCCTGACAAGCTCAAAAAATCGAGGTAGACTATGAAAAATCTACAATGACCCTGCCACCAGCACGTTTCCTTCCCTAACGCCTACTTATACCAAAGTCGACCGTTTCCCTAGCCAGGGTTTGATCGTGACGGCTAGCTATGATAGTCTAGCGGTGAAGGAGAAAAATTTGGCCGCTCGGCTGCGGGAAACCCCTGGTCGTATCGTTGTTTCTGAGGGGATGGGAAGGTGTAACCATGCTTTGGATAAAATGGCTAAGGGACGTTTGAATAATGGGAAGCAAAGGAAAGGGTTTATGAGCTAGCTAAAAGTATGTGGATATGTATATAAGTTATACTTCATTTTCATCTGATATTATTTATATGGCGGCGTGAAGTTGAGCAGTCGAAGATATATTCATACCATTTACTGTCTCCGATACAAGTTTGAGGCATGGACTGTTGTTGTGCTCTCAAGGTCCTTACCCTGGATCCACTTTCCCAGGATAAGTTCAATTTTTCCATCTAACCTCCTAAAAGCTCAAGCAAGGCGCCTATAAATTCATAAATGCTTCATTCAACATTATCTTAGGGTAACTAACCCTTCACCTCATGATTAGTTCCTACAAGTAATATGATACATACGACCATAGGGTGTGGAAAACAGGGCTTCCCGTCCGCTCAGCCGTACTTAAGCCACACGCCGGTGAGTTAGTAGTTGGGTGGGTGACCACCAGCGAATCCTCACTGTTGTATGTTTTTTAGTATTTTAATACTTACTGATTGTAGTAAAATCCGCTTCACAACACCCACCCATATGAAAATTACACTCCCGGTTTTTTTTTTACTGGAAGTCCGCTATTGCAGAGGTCCGCACACTCCTTGACGCGCATTCCGATTAGAATGCCGCCTCAATCGATCATGGCGCGAAACTTTACAATGACTCAAGGGTCGACCTTTGATTCGCGGGTACTCTGCCGATAGTGACAGTGAACGCTTTTTGTGGAAATGGAGGTTGCATTCCTGGCCCGCACGCCGTTTTTGACAATGGGGGTTTGAAAGTAACAGGTCGCATGTAGTAGGAATGCAGGACAAACCCATCTATATGATCCCCAGTAATTTATCAAAATTTGACGACGCTTATCCCATCATTCTGATGCATATAATTCATTCAAACAATCCCTTCTTTTATTAGCATCCTTGCGGTGTTTGCGGTGTCTCACAATGACTGCTCAATTGCCTTACAAAACCCGCAAGATAATTCCAATTGCTATCGCAGTATTTCTTGCGTATGTACTACTGTCATTTGTTATCAGAGACACTGGAGAAACTGTGTGGCCGCATGAATTGTCACGGCTTTCACGAGGTGGCATACGTGATGGAGATTTCGACCACATCTCAAACACCACCCTTGGGGTGAGTATTCGCTTCATGGATTCTACATGATCGACTGATTTGAGTTTGACTAATTTCTTTTATCAGTTTGAGCACATATATGCTATTGGTTTAAAAGAGCGCACAGACAAGCGTGATTTTTTAACAGTATCAGCCTCGGTCTCCGGCTTCGAAGTTGATTGGGTTGACGGAGTTCGCTCACAAGACTTACAGCAGAAAGCGCTACCAAACGTATGTATTCAGATCCTTACTTCATAAAGCACTTACTGATATTCGAGGAAGGGATACAACCTTTCAACCATGGAGCCCAATGCTATTGGATGTTGGCGCGCTCACATGAATGTCTTGAACAGGTATAGTTGGCTTCTTATCCTCTCTGGTTTCAGATATTTGATCTAATATTCGAGTGTGTGGAAATCAGTGTCATTGCCAACTCTTATTCCACCGCCTTGGTACTAGAAGATGATGCCGACTGGGACGTGAACATCAAGGCACAACTCCGTGAATTTGCTCGTGGTCTTCACTCGCTGAAAGGGGATAAAAATGTATCCAAGCAGGCCCCTTATGGAACTGATTGGGATCTTCTCTGGATTGGAGGATGTTCATCAGGGCCACATGCGAATGAAACTCAATTCTACGCCATACCTGACGACCCAACAGTCCCAAGGGTCGAACGTCGAGGCACATGGCTTGGCCCTCTGGACAGCTGGAAAGATGTGTTTCCTGAAGACTCCACGCGATTCATTTACCGCGCTCAAGAAGGCTGTTGCACTTATGGATACGCAGTCACAATCAGAGGTGCGAAAAAGATCCTTACCGCTCTAGCCATCGATCACATAGAGGCCCCAGTTGACAATGCTATGTCTGAGTTGTGCGGCGGCCTTGGTGATCGTGAGCGTATTGAGTGTTTCGCCCCATTCCCCAATCTCATCGGAACATATAGACCAGCGGGTCCAGCATACAAAGATTCCGATATTAATAGCGGCGACCAAAGTATTCACGAAGAACAAGCTTATAACCTTGTATACAGCACGCGACGCAATATTCACAGATTGATTTCTGGAGCAGAAACTGTCTTTTCACAATGGGGTGAGGAATCACCATGGTCACCAGGAGAAGTGAATCCGAAGGAGCTTGTTTATCCCCGGGGCTATCATTTTCACTAGTTTTTTTTTTGCAGTTCTCTTTTCATTTTGTGGCGTGCTGTGCTGCTGCTGATTTTCTCTTCAAAATGGATCAAAATAACCGTTTTAATTTTCCTTTTCTCTTCCTTTTACTTTTCGATTTTCCGATTTTGTTAAAATGGTGCATTTATTTAGAGAAACCGTTGCATTGAAGAAGTGAAACACACCCATTCCAGGAACAGATATAACGCATTTGTAATATAAGATTGGATTAACTGTCTGGTCTCCGAAGTTTTATGATTTGAAAATATCCTTCGTAACACAAGATATCCATCACAGCGACCAGTTGTAGTAATTGCTTAACATTAGCAAGTGGCTATTTAAAAAGGCGTGCTTTTCGGGAGGAAAAAGGGGGGACAATCTAACCAAGAGGGAGAATATAAGGAATAGAAAAAGAAAAGAAAAAAGATTGCCGGTCCAATACTACGGTATTTGCGGGACGGGGGACGAAGGTGATATCAGTTCCCATCTGGCTGCAAACGTCAGTTCAAGAGATTGTTAATTCTGTGTGATCACCAACCTCAAATGGCTTAATTATACGTTTAGCTAAGTTCTTTCTACAATCACATATTGTTCAGAAGTTTGCTCCTGCTTACTCCATTCAAAAATGTTTACCTTTCGTGAACTCAGATCAAAACTCAAGGTGGTAGAAGGATGGTCTCGCGACTACTTTACGTCGGACACGGAGGAATTGAGCCTTCTTGAAAAAGTTGATGATTCGGCATCTCAATCTCTCGAGGATCTATCAGATGACGAAGACAGAGCCCCTGGAAAGCTCCGCCTGGTGCTGTGCATCACGACCAATATCGTATCGACAGTTTCAATAGTAAGTGAGCATCAAAGAGTCACACATATTCTCTTTTGCTAATAATCTGTAGGTTTTCACAAATAAGTACATTTTCTCCAACGAAACTCTACGCAATTGTCAAATGGCCTTTGCGTCTTATCACTTTTTCATTACCGCTCTCACTTTGTGGGTAATATCGCGGCCGTTCTGCGGTGCTTTTGTCGCCAAATCAGTCTCTGTTCGTCGGAATGTTCATCTGATCGTTCTTACGTGCGCTCAAGTCGTCCTTCAAAACATCTCCCTAGCAAATTCGTCTATTATATTTCACCAGCTCGTGCGACTATTACTCACGCCTGTAACTGCTTTACTGGGCTTCCTACTCTATCGCTCTGCCATTCCCAAGGCAGCCATTCTTCCAATGATTATTTTGTGTGGAGGTGTGGGAATTGTATTCTGGTCCGATTCATATTCCGCGCCTAATACAGCCGTTGAAACATCTTCCAAGGGTGTTATATGTGCATTTACTGGTGTCATTGTCAGCGCCTTTTACACATCACTGGTTGGAAGGTACCAAAAAAAGTTGCAGGTGAACAGCATGCAGCTCTTACTCAACCAAGCACCAATGAGCGCCAGCTTACTTTTGTGTATGGTCCCCATTCTTGATACACCGCCCACAACCACGGGACTTTCACTATCATTATACGTCGCGATTATCGCAGTGAGTACTTTTAAATTAACGCTACCCTTCCATAGCGTCAAAGCTCTGATCGTTAACCGACTAACCTGTTTACTAGAGTGGTTTCTTTGCTTGTCTCGTCAACGTGTCACAATTTGCTGTAATTGACGCTGTGGGTCCCGTTAGCAGCACGGTCACTGGGCATTTGAAGACATGCACGATTGTGGGCCTGGGTTGGTTCCTAAGTGACCACTCTATCTCGAAGCACAGTATTGCAGGGATTCTCATTACTTTGCTTGGGATGTGTTTGTAAGTCTTGACTTCCATCTCAAAATATACCCCCCTCTGATCAATCATTTCTTTTGGAAAGGTACGTGGTTGCTATTCTCCAAGGACGCAGATGAAATATACTGGTTTTGTGGGTTTTTTTATCCACTGCCAAGCAGCCCACATCCGCGTACGAAATTGTGGGAGCAACTGGACATAATTGGGATCGGATTTATGGAACAAGATTATGACAAGATCATGTCTAACCCGCAGGCCATCCGCTACGTGATCAACTTTATGTACCGAACAGGTCTTCTTCCAGTATATCACACTCGAGGAGGAGGACGACGACGACGACGAACTGACAGGCCCCACGGCAATGGATTTAAGTGTGGAAGACGATGGGTATTAGCCAATGACGACAATTGATGCTGGGAAACGAGAACTCAACCAAAGTCGACGAACATGCCAGCTAACTGGCCAGGTCAACATCACTATCAGTTGAAACTGAGGCAGGGGAGGATGCAGAGGATGTGAAGGGAGAGTGAAAAGTAAGAAGTGGGAGAGGGAAGATGGGAGATGGAGGGTGCACTCCATGCAGTCGTTATATGCTAGTTTCTTATGTATGGGTTTGGGGATTTGTGGGGTTTTGCAGGTTACAGGAATGGGCTGATTCCGCACTATTTACGATCAGCATCTGTATACTCTACGGGATGCTCTGCGTGGTTCCAGCTCGGCGTTTGGCTTCGAGTTCTTGCTTCAGTTGGATAAGGCACCGGCATAGTTATACGCCACTAGTTAGAATGCAACAGGTTAATTGAACTTTGATTGATCGATTGATTGAAGCGGCCCACACCCCTATACTATGACAGTACTCAAGCGATCTGCGTTTCAAAAAAGGGTCAAGCAGATGTGAAGAGATTTTTTTCGTTTCCTATTCGGTATTCACGTGTCCATAGCTTCCTCCCATATACCAATCAATGCCTTTAGCCTATAGGTAATACACAAGGAGAAAAAATAAATCTGATGAGGCATGACGCTGAGCGTCAAACATATAAAACAGCCCGAGAAGGCTGGTCGTACCAGGAATGTAATTACTTGTCTAGAGGAAGATGACGCAAGAGGTAGCCGAATGGTTAGTATTCTGTGGTTCTCAATTACTCTGTAAATCGCCGAACTAACATGTTAAGCCTAGTGTTCCGTGTCATTACAATCTCAGGCGTTAAGTCCCGTGGCTGGAAACAATGCCTCCTTGTGACTACCAATCAACTCAAATTGCACGATGTATACGGCAGAAGCAATATTTCGCAATTGTACTCCTTCTTGATGGCCAATATGAGGCATTAATGCACCAAAACAAGTACGCAATGCGTTATACCATCATTGTGCAGTGCAGTAGCTAGGAAGTAAATACTATTCCAATAATGTAGTCACACAAGTCATTGCCGTAAATACATACGGAAATAAGATGGGGTCTGCTAGGTGTCAAGCCGATCACCTGCCGAGCTTGGAATTATATTATGCAGAGTTGATACGCCAGCGTAGTTGGCTGTTTCGGAATATAATGCCACCAAATTATAGGAGGTCTTTAGAATTAGTTGGCCGGCAATGATATTTTAGACCACTACGGCTTAGTAATACTATAGCCTAAGAGAAACTATACTAGCTCTAGCTTTATGAATATATACTCTGTACCCTTTTAAAGATTCAGCTAGTATAGTATACCCGGAGGTTGGGTTTCTTACTAAGAACGGGGTATATACTTTCCCTACATCTAAATGGCGTATCTCATTATTTAGAACGGTCCGGCTCGGATCTATTATTATAACCTATCGATCATTATACGATCTAGGTATAGTGGCCAGTAGACTATATATATTAGACTGCGACATCGCCCGTCCATGGGCACCTAGGAGGTGCCCATCGCCCGTCCACGGTGGGCGGTGGGCTATTTGGATTTTCCAGTGCCCGTCCATAACGCCCACCGCCCACGGGCATGCCCATCGTGGGCATGCCCATAACGCCCACCTCTATATAAAGTTGTCTTAAATATATATAAAAATTAGATATATAGTAAATTATAGTATATTTATTTATATATATCTTATTAAAAATCCGGAATTATGATTGTAAATACGTAAAAAATACATATTTAGTTGAAATATTTTGAAATTGTGCTTCCGAGAGGTTTGGAGGGTTTGCTTACTCTCCGTGCCTGAGGCCACAACTTATTGGTGCCTCAGGCGCTACATTCCTAGTAACGTAATCGGTAAGCGAGCCGGCCATGTAAGCCAGCCGGCCACCCAACCCAAAACGCGTCCATGATTTAGCACTTAGTTAGTTCAACCACCCACTATGCCACCAATTCGCTCCCAATCCTCTAGAAATTCAATAGAGCAAGAGGGTAGGATTCTGTTAGCTATCCAGGCTTTCAAGAATAAAGAAATCTCTTCAATTCGCGAAGTGGCGCGCCGTTTTAATATACCACGTTCAACGCTTCAAGACCGATTACGGGGCCACCAAAATCGCGCGATTTCTCGCGCAAATTCATCTAAATTGACGGAAATCGAGGAGGAATCTCTTGAAAAATGGATTCTTTCTATGGATCTACGTGGAGCTCCCCCCGTCCTTCTACTGTTCGAGAAATGGCGAATCTTCTTCTCGAAAAACGTGGAACTACCCCGGTTATTTCGGTTGGCGAGAAATGGGTATATAACTTTGTGAAACGGCATCCTCTCCTCTCCTCCCGATTCTCGAGACGCTATAATTATGAGCGTGCGAAATGCGAAGACCCGAAAGTTATTGGAGAGTGGTTTGATCTTGTCCAAAAAACAATTCTTCAATTTGGAATCGATCCCGACGACGTTTATAACTTTGATGAGACGGGTTTTGCGATGGGATTGATCTCTACGGCGAAAGTGATTACGAGGAGTGAATATTACGGTCGGCGCTCGCTTTTACAACCTGGAAATCGTGAATGGGTGACTGCTATCGAATGTATAAATGCTTCGGGTTGGGCCCTCCCTCCGTGTATTATTTTTAAAGGCAAAGTCTTTATTGAATCATGGTTTGACGGCCTCCCGGAAGATTGGCGATTTGAAGTTAGTCCGAACGGTTGGACTTCTGATGAAATTGGACTTCGCTGGCTTAAAAAGCTCTTTATTCGGACGACTTCTTCGCGTACGAAGGGGATATATCGGCTCTTAATACTTGATGGGTATGGAAGCCATTTAACCCCGAAATTCGACGAGATTTGTGAGCAAAATAAGGTTATACCAATCTGTATGCCAGCGCATTCATCTCATCTTTTACAACCTCTTGATATCGGCTGTTTTGCGGTATTAAAACGATCATATAGCCGGATGGTTGAGATGAAGATGCGGAGCGGGATCAATCATATTGATAAACTTGACTTCCTCGAAGCATACCCCCTCGCACGAATTGAAGCTTTTAAATCGGAGACGATTAAAAATAGCTTTAGAGCCGCTGGTTTAATACCATTTGCGCCTGATCGAGTGATCTCAAAGCTAAATATTCGTCTTCGAACCCCTACCCCCCCTCCGAGTAGGGGAAGCGATTGGGACCCGAAAACGCCCTCGAATTACATCTAGACCTTGCCAACTCCCATGGGACTAAGAAAATTTTGGTCCCATTTCCTGGTCCCATCACTCCCATGGGACTAAGCTAAACCTATTTAAGTAATAAAATTACCTAAATAGACGAAGATCACCACTCTTGGCATGCCAAGATATTTTCATGGGAGTGGGTCCATGGGAGTTGGCAAGGTCTAATTACATCCAATTACAAAAGCAAGCTTCGTCAATTAAAGCATTGCTTCGTACAAGATCAAGGAGCCCCCCAAGTCCTCTCAATTCCGCTATAAACCAGGTTTTAAAGGCATGCCAAATCACTATGCAATCCGCCGCATTTCTTGAGAAGGAAGTTGGCGATTTACGCGCCGCCAACGAGAAGCAGAAGCAAAAACGGACTCGGTCTACTAGGACTATCGTCCACGAAGGGGATCTCTCAGTCCAGGAGGTTCGTGAGCTACGTGCAGAGCCATTTGAGACCCAAGTAATGCGTATCAATACCTATCGTGAGCAGGTTTCGCAAGGTTTACAACAATCTGTACGGGCCGGGCGAGCATGTGGAATATGTAGATTGCCAGGGCATAGAAGAGAGACATGTCCAGATAGAGAAACCAGCTAGTTGAATTAATTTAATGGCGTTGTGGTTGAGATAAATGCATTTAAAATTAATATATTAGGCTGGGTGGCCGGCTGGCTTACATGGCCGGCTCGCTTACCGATTACGTTAACGTTACTGGAGCAAGTACCTGGTAGCGAGTGCTTACTACTACTTGCTAGTTAGTAAGCACTCAGGGGTTTTATTGGAGGCCAAGCCCATGCTTGGCGCTGATGTAATACATTCTGCATTTAGCTAGTAATTAGTACTACCCAATGGAAACCATGCGATCCTAACAGAATCTCAAAATCTGTCCATAAAAATCACGTGTTACGCTAATTTTGCTTACTAAAAAGGCCCACGGGCGCCCACGACGCCCACGGCCCGTGGGCCTATCCATAGGGCCCATTTCCCGCTTATATAAGGCCCGTGGGCAATGCCCACCCGCCCGTCCATGGGCGATGTCGCAGTCTAAAAGGGAGTCAAAATATAGGTAGATAGAAACCTAGTCGTCTAGTAAGTTTACTCTATCTCTATATCCTATTCTTTCTTATATACGGTGATTTACTTTATAGAGGAGCTTCTTTTAACTGATAAGGTTATATATAGCACCGATAGCGGCGAAAACATTAAGTCCTCTAAAACCTCCCCTAAGAAGGACGTCATCCTTACTATCCAGAATGATAGCAACCTCGTTCTTTATAAGGGCGACCCGGTCTAGGCCACTTCGACTACACCTAGTGCTTAGTAAAATATCACCGAGAGACAGACGCTAGAAGTCGAGTATCTAAGTAAAGGATGGTATGAAGAAGCGGGAATAAAGGCAGGGAAGGTCTAGATTGACAAACTATAAATAAGTATTTACTTTAGTCACACGCTTGTTAAGAAATGAACGAAATCTACCACAAAATATCACCTTACAATCCTTTGAGGGCATAGTTGCCTTATTGTAAGAAGAGTAGAATTAGGGCGGATAGACGGTGCCATAAGGTGAGTTTGATATTGTTTCTGGCTTTTACCACCTAGAATCCCCCAATGCTATCCACAATATCACCTAGGTTTGTTTCCGGCGAAAACAGTAACAAAAGCGTCTAGGAAAGAAGGGGGGTGGAGAGTGGGTGGAGGTATGGTAAACCATAGCGACGACCAAGCAACAGGGAGGGGCATATAAACACTAAGAAGATATTTACTGTTTCCGCAAGCACAGATTTGCTAGACTTGACAGCGGTCTGAGGCCGGATTCTTTGCCAAACTGCATCAGTATCTGCGACAAGTCAGTTTTGGATATCCGTCCTAAGTGCCGTGCCTTGAATAGAGCGGAGAGCCGACTATGCCCGAACCGTGGGTGCTAGGTGACCACGGCCTTAGACATGCTGTTGTATGTTTTTGTTTTTTTGTTACTTTGAATCTATTTCCTACACATATCCTCTTGAAACTCATGGGACCTCCTTGGCTTTTTGGGTAGGGAGTAGGCAGATAAAATATGGAATCTGAGGACCTTCAACGGGGTCCGGGCCGTAGGCGTCAAAGTATGTCTGGTCTGACAAGCGACCGCTTCAGTCCAGTATTTATGGTAAAGAGAGGTCCAATTTGGAAAGTTTGGAAAGTTACAACATTGTTCCTACAGCGGGCACTTGATTCGTTGTAGTCCCCTAGGTTAGGCTTTCATATGGTATAACTAACCATTACCCGTAGAATGTATGGGTCTATAATATATATGTATATATATTTTAAAAAAGAAAAAGGAAAATAGGGATGAAGGAATGGAGATGAATTGTCGAAGAAGCAAGAAGCCATGAAACTAGAAAATGTTCTAACATGATTCGACGTCACGCGACTATTATAACATCTGTTCACAACTTGAATCTTTGATAGACTACGGAGAAATTGTTCGAACATATTCTCGTTAGGGCCACCTAGGCGAAGCTAAGACCCTAATTATGACGACTAATTATAAGATCAAGATTTCTCAAGGTAGCAAGCACCCTGACTACGTACGCTACCGGAATTTTAAGTTTAAGTTGGCTATGAGAGAAAAAAGCAAGGGCAAGCCAAGGCGATCAATCCTTATCAAGCGTTGGAAGCTACAAAAAAGAGGTTAACAGCAGGGCATCCACTCTACAAGATTATTTCGGATCGCATCATGCTAATAATCGAGGTATCTCATGGCAAAGGCTTTAAAGAGGGTAGAGGACATGTCTAGATGACAAATGGTATTGAGCACCAGGGAATCAAAAATGTATATAATGCGCAGAACCACTGTACAATCTTCGGCTGTCTAGAGAAATTGATGGCTGGTGAAAGCCTAGCATTGATTCTATGTAGGAGAAGCTGCGCCAAAAGCAATTTCACTGTGTTTGATTTCCCTCCAAGAACTCTAGCAGTCTATCTGCGACAGCAGATGGTTGCTCTTCGGGGAGAAAGTGCCCACAATCCTCAATCGCGCCTCCGGAAACGTTGGTCGCGAAGTTCTGGACCAAGCGAATCATGTCCGAACCGACGGAGTTGGCGCCACCTAAAGCTAAGACAGGGATGTCGAGTGGTGTTTTCGCATATTCCAGGTTCTGTTTGGTGCTGGTTTCAACAGCTCGATAATACTCGAACCCCCGACTCATTGCCCCTGGCCTTGAATAGGCTTGGATATAGCGTTCGAGTTGGTCTTTGGGCAAACCATCCGGATGAGCCGTCTTCAAATTGAAGAACCAGGTCAGTAGCTCCCGCTCACGACCGTGAGTCAGAATTTCAGGTAATTCAGGAAGCGCGTTGAACGAGAATTGCCAAAGGCGCATATTGGTCTGGCGAGACAACGGAAATTGAAGCTGAGGCATGAAACCTGGCACTCCCGCGTCTAGTATGCTGAGCGATTTGATTCTTGATTGAAATTGGGCTGCCCAAGGATAAGCAATCCATCCCCCCACATCGTGGCCAACTAGATGGTACTGTCTTTCTTTCAAGACATCGTGAATAGCTTCTGCCATGATTTTGCTCACGTTGGCAGTATCGTAACCATTGAGTGGAGGAAGCGAGTCACCTAAGCCCGGAGGATCGAGAGCGAAAAATTGATAATGTTTTGAAATGGGCTCGAATATATCGCTAAATGCCTCTGCTGTTTGTGGCCAGCCTGGAACGAGAATTAAAGGGGGACCTTGACCGCCAACTATAGCGCGGACTCCGTGGAGGAGACGCATGGCTTGCCATTTTGGTGTCATGATCTTGACGTCCGCTGGGTCGAGTGCGCGGATGAAGAGTGCGAAGGGCGGGCAATTGTCGGCACAGTAATTCCATGCGCGCTAGGTATGGTATTTCGGCAGATTTATATCATGTTGTAATGAGTCATGCACTAAATTGTGAGTCAAGGCAACGTACGTGTACCCACATGGATCGTGGTAGACTAAACTTATTTTAGTGCTTCAACTTCGGACTAGCGCTCCGGCAGTCTCTAGGTGCCTGAGCGCAAATGTATGATCTTCGTAGGCTGCTTCTTTAGAGAACAAGCTGTTTGTTTATCAATACTACCATAGTATACATTGTGCTCTATTTCCCGATTCCACATTGGTTGGGAGTATTCCCTTAGATTATCTCTGAGGGTTTTCCATGAATATACTTGATCGGCTACCGACTCACGCCTCGCTAGCTACGGACATGCTATGAGCTATCCTCAACAGCCAATTGGTCTACTATTTATGGTGACCTAAAGAGAGGAGAGCTGCAAGAAGCTCCGATTTACAACAAGGCATCTTTGTATAACTTCAAATCCCACCGACAGAAAGTTTTTTTTTTTTTTTTTTTTTTTTTTTTCCGCATACCACATATACTGGAAGGCTTACGGATATTGGATGAGTACGAAAAGGATGCCTGGAAGGGCTTACGAGAAGGAATTCAGGGACAAGCTTCCGGCTGGGAGCGGGTGGAACACGGCGGCTATGGGCCAAACGAAGATGCCAACCTGTGGCGGAGCCTTTACTCATATTACCACCTGCATCTAGCCATAGGCCAGACTCACGTGGTAGATGCACCAACCCTATCAATAGGGACTAGGGACTGCCATATTCGGTCCGCCCGGTGATGAGAACGATGGAGACCGAAACTAGTAAATCTCGGAGATAGCGGAGATATCTAGAAAACGTTATGTACATGGACTGTGAGTCATGGGGTCTTCCTTAGTTTTTACCGGAGACTTATGTACTTGATTGAAGGCTGGGAAGTGCGAACGGTGAAACTACCCGACCCATTCACCAATTGGAAATATATGTGTATATATTTTGGCGTAAACTCGTCTCATTTAATCCCAGTTGAAGAATAGCAAAAGGCAACAATGGGAGGAGGATCACCCGAGGAAGCGGAAAAAGAAAAAAAAAAGAAGAGCGATAAGCAAGTCCAGGATTCGATTGGGTTGTCCCTGGTAATTTACTGAGCACAACAAGTCAGACACACCTAACTCCAATGTAGATTAGCCTCCCTTTCCCCTCCTTGTAACAGTCACATATTTACGAAGCTTCTTTTTATTCCACTCTGCCTCCATCCTTTTCTAAATTACATTATAGGCGTGCGATTCTAAAAGCTCATCGACCAGCCCGAGAGACTGAAGCAAAATTCAAATGACTGCAGTTGAACGGGCAGTGCCATATCGGCGACAGCTCCAACACTGGTTGCGCAATTTCTTCATGCAGCCGTTCAGCTTGTGGGTCAACTCTATGAAATCCACACCCTTTACAATGATGGGCAACTTGCGAATGAATGGGACACATGCGACCTACACACCCAGTTGACTAGCCTGAGTGATAGCATAGCCAGCGGCTGTTCAAGGGACATTGGACCGCTATCGGAACAAGATCAGGGGTTGGATGACCTCCGCGCCACTAGTCACCTCACCCTAAATATTATATTAGCTCGCCTGAAGCTGATACAGGTCTTCGGGCCCAATTCACCCATCTGTGTCGGGGAACTGAAGAAGTTTTGGCCCCGAGAAGATGCGGAAGGATTGGAAGAACGGATTATGTTCCTGAGATCGGAACTGGAGGTGACGGTCTCGTCACTGCAAACGTATGTCCCTAAACCTTTTGCCCAACCGGTAGACTTGTATAAGGTAACAACCGTTTTGGTTGCACAGCCTAGGGACAATCCGCGAGGCTCTTCTCTCCTTGGACATTACCCGCGGCAGAAGAGCACCCAAAGAACCCTCCTTGCGGGATCAAAGACGAGAGGGGAACGAGAGGTTCTCAAAGCCCAGCATTGTGACACTCTTTAGTAAAGATGCTACCGGTTTACATAATGCAGGAGCGTACGAAGAGGTTGACAAAGTGTATACGGAAAACACCATCTTCACGGACCACGAGACGACCATCCAAGACTTCTTGATGGAAGCTATAAAATTCTTGTCGATGACGGATCGAGAGGAGAGTGTTACAGTCGCACATAGCAAAACCTTTGACTGGATATTCTCCTCTAATGAACCGACCGCCCTTCAGGGGTGGCGCCCAAAGAGTTCCCTCAGCTGTTGGCTACAAAATGGGGAGCAACAGGAGTAAATATACTGGATTAGTGGCAAAGCAGGATCGGGGAAATCTACCCTGATGCGATTTATCATGCACCACGCCAAAACCATGAGTCTCCTTCGCTCATGGGCGGGGAATAAGCGACTTATCACTGCCGGTTTTTATTTCTGGATTAGCGGCACCTCGGAGCAGAGGTCTCAGACAGGCTTGATACGCCATCTTTTAACCCAACTACTCGACCAGCAAAGACATCTCATCCCGATGGTCTTTCCGGAGCGATGGAAACACCTTCTTTCTCTAAGTACGCGAGAACGCGTCAAGGCCTCAATCTCATGGGACCTTCCTGAGCTGACGGCTGCGCTGAAATTATTCCTGAATTACGCAGGCCGGGGGAGCAAAGTTTGTTTGTTCATTGATGGACTGGACGAATTTGCTGGTGACCATCAGCAAATCGTGGAATTTTTCAAGGATTGTGTTAATTCATACACTCATGTCAAAATCTGTCTATCCAGTCGACCATTTCCCATTTTTCGTGCAGCTTTTGGAAAGAATCCTAGGCTTGAACTTCACGAACTGACCCGACGAGATACGCTTCATTTCGCCCGGGATCACCTTTACAGGAACCCATTGATTAGCCAGATTCTCACCCAAGATGAAGAGGCATCATCACAGCTCATTAATAGTATTGTTAAGGGGGCAGACGGCGTCTTTCTCTGGGTGATGCTTGTGGTTCAATCTATACTGCGCCACGAAAACTATAAAGATATTCCGCAAATGCATGAATACTTGGGCCAACATCCCACCGACTTGGATGAGCTTTTCACGCATTTCCTTTTCGACACCGCATCTAGAGATCAAACTTTGGTTATGTCCCGCCTGTTTCAGCTTCTTCAGGCCAGAGAGGAGGCATTTTATGCCACTCAGCAGCAAGATGCATCATCAATGAGCCTCTGGGACTTTTCTCTCGCCGACCAATCCGAGGAGATTGTGACGTACATCCCGAAAAATATGCAACAGGCGACGGAGCAGGACGTCATCCGTATATGTGAGGTAACCAAGGCCCGACTGACCAGAGAGTGTGCAGGGTTGATAGTGGCTCACCCCTCAGGATTGTCAACCAGCATGCTCCAGCACAATACACCATCACCGGCACAGCAGCTGGGATATACCAAGGTTTCTTACGTCCATCAAACCGTGAGAGATTTCTTCTCACTATCCCACGTTCGGTCCCGACTCTTGGAGCCAATGCTAGGATCAAGCTTTGAGCCCCATATATCGCTTCTCACGTCAATTGTTCTCCAATTCAAGTGGCCATTAGATGAGTTTCACCCTGACCGACAGATAAATGACCGGTGGCCCAACATACTCCTCGCATTTACCCACGCACGGCTGTCTCGAAATCATCGCGAGTCACAACTGGTGCTTATTCCTGAGCTGAACCAAGTGCTGTGTCAGCATTGGGCGTCCCGTGGCTCGATTGAAAATGATCATTGGGCACGAAGCCTTTTCTCATCGTATGAGAAACGAAAGAATCTTAACTTTTACGATCCGTTTCTCTCGCTCTCTGCCAAGTTTGGCCTAGCAACTCTAGTACGTGAACGCATCCGGAAGGATGATAGCAGGTCGCACGGCAGTGGTGGTGGGATACCCCTTCTCAGTCATTGCATTGAAATGCTCGCGAGTCGGCGACAAACCGTGTACCCTTTATCCAGTCCAGAAATGATCCGTGAAATCCTCGAGGGTGATGCCAATCCGAATCAGCCCTACCAAGATCTAAACGGAAGGAACCAGACGCCCTGGCTGGTTGTCCTGGAATATCTACGAGAGGCAGATCGTCGCCAGTGGATTGGATACTACGACACCAGTGAAAGTGGCATTTCTCGTCTGTCGGCGATTATATCGCTGTTCATTGAGCACGGCGCCGACCCCAATGGGATACTTGTTGAGACCAAGTTTGATCCCTCGGCTTCTGCTCTAGAAATAATCACTGCCATTTACCGGAAATATGCCAGTCCAGAATTTAGCCAGCTTCGCAGGGTACTGATAGATAAGGGTTCCCATGAACGAAAAGGGCATGGCATTTTGTATCAAGTGTACGGTAAGTAGTTTGGTTCGACCATCCATACATGCTTAGTGTGCAACCCTTCTCTTTATACAAGCAATAATTTTGTCGTCCAAATGGTCTCCTTTAGAAGTCAGCATATGAGCCAATAGTTGTGTGTGGATTATATGAACCTGTGCTTGTTTACAATATGCCAACTTCCAAGGTTGCATGCTACAGTGCGACCTCGGAATCTATAGTGCACTTGTTTTTCTTTTTTTTTCCCCGTCTAAACTGTCGCTATTTCAAAAGCTGAACATTACAAATAGTCCTCGTATTTAACTGATGAAGAATTTGCGGGTTTGGACTCCTTGCGGGTTTCGTGGGTGCGGGTTTCACTCAATTCCGCAACATCAGGGAGGTACTATCCAAGCCTGCCAATATAATTCACAATAAATCTCTTCCTCCTTTCTCTTTTCCCTCATACTTTAAAATATAAACTTCCATTGGTCATAACTGCATCAAATTCGAAGGCGACATTCTGATTTTCCGACTGATATAGATATGTCCTCTCACAGAACCCCGTCTTCGGACAGAACACAAACCAAAGATCTCGATGATGTAGATAAAAAAAACATCATTCGTGTCCCTTCGCCGGAGAGCGTTAAATCAGAGCTGGCTGCTGATCCAGAGCTGAATGTGATACCTAGCCCGAATGCGCAACGGGATGAGTGCGTAACTGGGTTCAAACTTTTCAATATCATCACTGCCGTCGCACTCGTAACCTTTCTCATGCTACTAGATACGTCAATCGTTTCAACGGTCAGTTAGAACAGAGACATCGAAGCGAGAATATCTGCTAAACCATGTAAATCAGGCAATTCCTCGAATCACGAGCGAACTCCATTCTCTTGCCGACGTCGGTTGGTACGGAAGCTCATATCAACTTGCATGGTGAATTCTTATTCTCTGGTTCTCTTAACGTGTCGACTAAGTGTTTGCAGTGCGGCGATTCAACCACTCACAGGAAGAGTATATATGAATCTTAGCACGAAGGTAATTTTGTCCTTTTCCTTCTCACTATTTTATCTCTTTTCTTTGTTGACAGGATTCTCTCTATAGTGGACCTTTGTGTTCTTCTTTTTTGTCTTTGAGCTGGGGTCTCTAATCTGTGCTATTTCCACATCGTCAAAGATGTTGATTGTTGGACGAGCAGTTGCTGAAATAGGGGGCTCAGGCATCTTGAACGGAGCTTTCACAATTGTCTCTGGATGTGTACCCATGTCTAGACGGCCCACAATGATCGGTCTTGTTATGGGAGGCAAGTACTCACCTATCCTGGGTCTCTTGTTCACATATTAATTTCCAGTACAGTTTCTCAGGTGGGCTTAGTAGCTGGACCATTGGTTGGAGGTGCATTGACGGAGTATACAACATGGGTGGTGTACGTTCGGGAAGCATACGAAAGGATATTCTGAAGCTAATATTTACACCACAGGCTTCTGCATTAATCTTCCAATTGGAGGCTTGGTTGCAATCATGCTCACCTTTTTTAAAATCCCCGAAGTTCTTCCCAAACAGAAATTCATCACCGCTATCAGAGGATTACCAGGTCAGCTGGACCTTATTGGCTTTGCTCTCTTTGCCCCTTCTGCAATCCAACTACTCCTCGCGCTTCAGTACGGTGGCAATAAATTTACTTGGCATTGCACCCAGGTGATTGGTCTTTTCTGCGGCGCCGGTGTCACGTTTATTGCTTTTCTTCTCTGGGGTTACAGGCAGGGTGATAAGGCTATGATACCATTTGCGATGATTCGCAAAACAATCGTGTGGTCAAGCTGCCTGTCATACGGACTACTTATGGCTCAGGTCTTTTGCGTGCTATGGTATCTTCCTCAGTATTTCCAAGGGGTGAAAAACGACAGTCCATTGATGAGCGGCGTCCATCTTCTCCCCAGTATCCTTGCTCATTTATTCGGTGCTGTTCTTTCAGGCAAGATTAGTAAGTTTCAAGCTCTCTTCACTTCCTGTGTGTTTGCTGATATTGTTTCTAGTTGAAAGAGTTGGCTACTACCTCCCCATAATTATTATCTCTACCTCACTCACGACAGTATCTAATGGCCTGCTGTCAATGTTGTCGCCCCATACATCAACGGGGAAATGGATCGGATACCAGATCCTTCTCGGGTTGTCTCGTAGTTTGGGCTTGCAGATAGTAAGTGCGAGATCGAACTTGGTTTTTTCTGCGAAATGCAACGGTGCTAACTTTCATCCAAGCCCATTATTGCGGTTCAGCATGTCCTTCCACCTTCCCAGATTCCTATAGCTACTGCATTGGTGATGTTCAGCCAAACCTTTGCAGGCGCCTTATTCCTCAGCTTCTCAGACACTATATTCACCAACAGCCTTTCCACACTGATTCCCATATATTGTCCTTCCGTGGATCCGCATACAATCATCAATGCAGGAGCCACCGAGTTCCGTTCATACGTCTCGCAATTGGAACTACCAGAAGTACTTTTGGCCTACGCTAAGAGCGTTGATCGAGTATTTTATTTGACAACGGGAATGGCCTGCGGAAGCCTTTTGTTTTCATGCTTCATGGGCTGGAGAGATATTCGGGCGAAGAATTCCGTATCAACGGCTTAATTCTGCGTCTCATTTAGCTTCCAGTCGTCATTCTCCTTTTGCCTCCTCGACGGGCCCTTAATTCAATGCGGCCTATCTGTTCGAAATGTTGTTTCTTACCGAAAGGATACATAATTCATAGGTACTGCAGCATCAACATCTCACCATCTTTTCCAAGCTAAAGATAAATATACATCACTACCCTGCTGAACCAACCAACCCCCCACTGGTGCTTACACAAGTCCCTGTATTGTTCGAGTCCTCTATCAGGTAAATATAAGCCTCGGCCACCTCTTCAGTCTTCAGGTGTTCCCACTTTCCCTAAGAGCGCTCTCTCCGCAGCAGCCACGATTTTCTTTTCACACTGCTCCTAGGGGCCTTGGATTTCCGTATCCGTCGTTCCGGGACTGACGAGATTGACCCGAATGGGGGCCAAGTCGAGCGAAAGGGTGCGCGTAATACCAAATAAGGCTGCGTCCTAGCCCGCTAATACCGCCGCGCCTTTTATAAGTTTCTCCGCAATACGACCTTAGTAAAAGTGGTAGACGACCGGTAGCTTTTAGTTATAAAGGGCGGGGTAATCTTAGCGATAAGAAGCGGGATAAAGACTAAAAACTATATATTACCGCGGAGAAGTCGATAGTTACGTCGTAGAGGAATTCACGGTATAGACGATATAGTCGAGGGGGCGGCCTATCGCGGCCGTCACCTCCGCTAATAGTTTCTCTAGACGAGACTCAGTATCTGCGTGGGAGATACGGCAGTGCACTGGCGGTAGCACGCGACAAACATAATGAAGATGTTGCGAGCGCCCTTTTGACAGCTTGTGCGACTGAGTGGCGACCGAACACCGAGGATTTGGATAGGCATTTCGGGCTGCGCTTCTGAGACAGCATTGAAGGTGTTGCGCTCTTCTAGGAGAGAGCGTGTGTGTACTGGATCAATTATGTACCTCAATCTCTTGCCATCAAACACAGGAACAGATACGTGTTTTACTTCTTGGTTAATCAGCCCATTTTGAAGATCGTAGAGTTTTCTTTTCTCGTCAATAAACAATTGCCATGTGAAGCGTAGGAGGGAGTGGGTGCGACACGGTTTGAGTCACGACCGCGGAAGATCATATATCCGATCTGGTGGAGGGAAGGGATACGGTATAAAGTCTCTCTCCACATGGCCTTTAAAGGGGGAACTGCTCTTTCTTGGCATGGATTCGAACCCTCCATCTTTGGCCGTCAAGCCGGCTGCATACGGCTATTCTTGTGCCAACTGCGCCCAGTCCAAGCGCAAATGCATCCTTCGCGCTGCGGGCGGGCCGTGTCAGCGGTGGGCTAGGCATCTTGATTATAGTAGCAACTATGGAGACTGACCTTGCTAGGTGCCATAAAGCAAATAAAGAATGTACACCAGCAAAGACAGTACGACGGCGGGGAATTTCAAAAAAGCCCGCTACCTCTCGAGAAAGTCGACTGGAATAAAAGATAGATAGCCTCGTATCTCTGATGAAACCTGGGGGCCAAAATGATGTTGCACTTTCACAAGTCATTGGTTCCGCAGAAGCCTCTTCAAGTCTCAGGATCAAGCAGAAGAAAGATCTGACACCAAGTTCCGAAGATGGATCTCCCTGGAACTGCACCGAGGGAGAACAAAATACCACAAGTACACCAGCTACGACTGACTCGATATCATCACCAGGCATAAGTGACCTCTCCTCACATGAATCAGAAGAATGTCTCAATCATTTTCGAACGTTCAAATTGCAATATTTTCCATTCATTCACATTGCGTTTGAAAAGAGTGCTGGGCAACTTCGCAAAGAGCGACCATTTCTTTGGCTTTGCATCATGGCGATCAGCACCAAGTCTACCACTCGTCAGTATGAACTTGGTCTTAAAATACGTCAGATAGTAGCACAGGAGGTGGTAGTTCAATCTGATCAAAGTGTTGATCTTTTGTTAGGGCTGCTGACATTCATTGGCTGGTAAGATGGTCATTTTAATATTTGGAGAAGTACGCTCTCTAACTTTGAGTAAAAGGGCGAGCTATCAATTCCATCAATTCCATCCAAAACCTTTTCTATCTGTCTTCACACATCTTGCGACATCATTGGTGTTTGACCTTGGTCTGAACAAACCGGTCCAAGTAACGCCATCGACCTTCAATCTGCATCAATGCCCGAGACCTTCTACGCCTCGTACCATGGAAGAACGCAGAGCGGCACTGGGTTGCTACCTGATGACATCCATGTATGTTAAATATATTCTCAGGACGGCACGTAGAGTTATTGACCATCTAAACAGAATATCTTCATTTCTTCAAAAGATTGAAACAATTCGATGGACACCACATTTGGATGAATCTCTCCAAACTGTAGGCGAACAAAAGGAATGTCTCAACGATAACATCCTAGTCCAGCTTGTTCGAATGCGTCTCATAGTTGAAAAAAATAGGACTCGGCGGGCATCATTGAATGATACATCTGAAGCTGTTGGACCTGCCGAAGACGAGGCCGCACTATTCTTAGACGTGAAGGTAGAAATATTGAATTCTTCACCGCGAGATGGTACGCACCCTATTCCTTGCCTTCTTCGTCACTACATTTCACCCGAAGCTAACTCACTATTCAGCCCTCTTACTGCATCTTTATAGTAACGAGCTCGAGATCGCCGTCTCCTCTTTATCTTTCACTCCTAGCGATGTGAAAGCATCTCGACAACACCATCTTTTTCAAGCTCTCACGTCAATTAATTCATGGTTCGACATTCTTTTTATGATACCCCCAGCAGGATATATTTCCTTCCCTTTCGCCATTTTCTCCCAGGTATCTCGCTGCCTTCTCTCCCTCTACCGCCTTGCAATACTCGATGCCCCAAACTGGGATAAGAATCATGTTCAACAGATTGCAAATCCCCTTTCTATTTTGAATCGACTCGTCGATACCTTGGAGCAAGTTCCTGCTGTTGTTGGGATTGATAACAGCAATTATCCCCACGGAGACTTCTTTTCTCGGTCCGCCCAGATGCTTCGCTCTTTTCGCCCCGAATGGCAAGCGAAGCTCAGCTCCGATGATATGGTCTCCATTGAGCCTTATCCACACGATGTCAATGGGATTCATATGCCAGACGCTTCGTTCTTTGGAGACGACAGTATGTATGATGACTGGTTTATGGAACTTATGTCTTCTACCTTTTGAGTTTGTAAATGAGGCCGGCGCTATTCATACAGGCTCTTCCTTCAATTTGTATTATAACCGATTCCAATTCCTTGATTTCAGAATCCCGCCAATTATCTAACGAGTACTCAAATAGTCGTTTCAAAGCTTGAATTCCCTCTTTTTATCCAGCCATCTAATTTAAAGACTCTGACCCTTGTAAGAGATTCAAAGGAAGACCAGATTTATGACTTCAAGCTTACAGGTGGCATATCAGCGGGTAATGCGGTATTAGAGACCAATGCCAGATTTATAGATGGAAGCGCGACCCGCTATGGATTTCCCACAGAATACTTACGAATCGCTGAGAGCTCACGCCACCCAGTGGAGCACCATTTGCATCCTTGATTTTGAGTTGTGACTTAATTTCTGATATTGTATGGAATACAGTCTATCTTGCATATCGTTGGCCTCCTAATCTGCCCGCTCCTTCCCAGTAGGCACCGTCCATCCATTTAGAATACCACAGCCGGCGTTGAGATACGCCGCATATCCGAGCCACACAGCGTAGGGAACAAGACACCAAAAAGCGGTCCGATCGGCCGTCCACCAGTTGACCATTAGGGCACCCACGTTACCCGCTAAGAGGGTCAGATCTCCCAAGGCTACGGCTGGTCGGCCCAGCCGGAAGAAGAGGGGCATCCAGAGGAAATTCAAGGCCAGTTGCGTGGTGTAGAGGGTCTGGGCAGTGGAATTGGCATCACGGACAGCTAGAGAAAAAGATCGCGACGCGGTGGTGGTGGCGTGGTGAGAGGCATAACCCATCAACCCATAAATGAGGGTCCAGGCTGGTGCGAAGAGCCATCCTGGGGGACTGTAGGGCGGCTGCTTCAGCTGCTTGTAAGTTTCACGGTTTTGTTTTCCTGCAGAGCCGTTAGTTATTGTCTTTAATCGTCACTGTCACTGGTCCCGAGGTTGACTTACGATTGGTCAAGAGGGCCACTGTAGTCCCTGCGGTGATCGGGGTCGCAACCGCTAGATAGGGATTGGTGAGGAGAACATGAGGCAGAGCGAAAGACCAAGGCATTTTGGCGAATGGAATGGAATGAATTGAAATCAAATTGTATATTCTATAGCTTTAAAATCTCGAGTATTTGAAGAAGAAAATGCGAAGTCCTCGAAATCTACAAATTTTTGCCCCTACGTCATCCCCCTGCCTTGGCACCAACAAGCCACCGAGAAGAGTGAATAGCCCCCATTCATCGGCTGTTCTCGTTTTATATATTATAGATAGATAGGTTTACGGGAATGGGATTGATGATAAAAAAATCGAGGTGAGGTGGAACCAATGAGATGTATGAGAGAATATATCCAGGGGCTCAAAGGTCGGATGACAGTTACGGCAATCGCGGTTGATCAGTTTAATATGGACACTTTCGCTTTAGGCTTCACTATTTGCTCACCATCACAATATGCCCCTGCACCTGCGATTGTTGTCCACGGGTGTCTCCATGGCTGGAGAACGAATCAAAAGGCAACCCACTAATACTTATTGGGCAACCAACGCACTCATTTCCCTTTAGATTTTACAGTATCACAACTGGTTGACTAATATATGAGCTGCAACGGAATAATACCGCAACCTTATATTTCCTCAATAGGCGATATATCTTGGTCCTGCTATCACCGGGCACTATAAAGGGCTGTGTTTATAATCCACTATGCTAAGATATACCCGAATGAACCAGCGCTGTTCAATATACATACATACTATCTTTATCAATTCTCTCCTGTTATTCCGGATAGATCCTAGTGAACTTCCTATTATAGAAGAAGGGTTGGAAGGGCCTATCTCTACGCATACAGGTACATAGATGGTCACTGAGCTCGGTTCTTGTGCCGGGGTTATGCAGGGGTAAGCAGCTTATGTTACTCAAGCATGCTTAATAGCCCTGTAGTAATAGTTATAATATTGGTAAGAACTGTGTCTGTATCTATATTCTCCAATATCAAAAAATGCCGATCACATTGAAGCTCGGGCGCAATGACGCAGTGGCGTCATGGATATCCTTCTGTTAGTCTTTACAGCCCAACGTTTCCCCCTCTCGTTAGGCAGAAGGGAATCATTTGTTAGGTGTTTTGATTGATATAATGAATACTCTAGGATGAAGGATAAGTTGCCTCCAACTTTATAATGAAAGAACCAGCTACGGAGTATATCCATATGGATTGAGATACCCCGAGTTACTCCGCACCTCGGGCTTCCCCGCGCGAACTATTCCAATGCTAACGAGGCTCAACTATCAGTGGATTCCCAACCTATCGTTATTCTATTGACTTTTATGAAGCAACGAGGCAAGGCACAATAAACGCAACATGCTTCGATACTGCGCCGCACCCCTGCGCCCCATGATCTTCTTGGCAGGCAAAGATCGAAAATGGCTGTGTCGCTATAAATCGTATATCTTTTACAGTTTCCAAGCTTCCTGCTGACATCCATCTCTTCCTGCCTTTAGCTTCCCCTCCCTTTTTGCCGCACCCTCCTCATCGAACGCCCTTCCCTCAAACAAACATAAATCGACATAATCAGGCTACACTCGCGACGAAGATTACTTCTGCCCTACTCTTGCTGGCCACTTCGTTGGCCAGCACTATCCAAATGAGCCTAGGGGATATTCACAAAAGGCTGAAGGAAGCGATATACAACTACGGCACATCAGAGGCATTCATCCCGTACGACAGGGTCCGAGAGGTATGGGCCGGGGATCGGCTGGAACTGTTTCTGATGGCCCATGATTCAAATCTGTGTCCATCACAGATCGATGCTGCCCGAGATGGCTTGCTGCGCACTATATCCATCCTTGTCGGTGTCGCTCACCGAGATTGGTCAGGATGGTCGAGGTTCGGACGGATTTTCTTCCCACCAGATAATACTGTCGCTGCTCGTCGCCGTGACGAAAATATCCCCACCTTCACCAAGAAGGAACTCAAGGACGGTTCCTTTCTCGGGGATACTAACCTGGCCACCCACTTCGTGGGCCATATGTGGATTTACTTTCCACCAGTTCTCGATGGGAATAAGCTAGACACTTATAAAAAGCACCTCCGGTTGCCGCTGTGCCAGGAGAAGGAGCCCGTGGTTCGAGAGGGGGGTTCCGGAGAAGTGACCAAGGAGACCATACCTCCGAATCATATCATGCTAGGAGATGTGAGTGATCACCGAGGTATACCAGGGGCGTGCTATCCAGTAAGTTTCATGGTACATGACTTGATACGGTTCGTCACTTACGGGTTTATGTTCCGTATAGAAAGAACTCATAGTTGCCCGAAAGCGTTTCCCCGGGAAAGGATTTGAAGTTGAACTGAGACAATTGAAACTTCTCCGATCAAGCCTGTCCAGCCATAAGCGAATCGTTTGTCATCTTGCGATGTTTTTCATTGAAAAGGACTTGAACATCATCATGCCATGGGCAAAAATGGACTTGGAAGATTTCTTGACCGGAGGTTACAAGGAGATGCCAGACACCACAGATCTCTTGAAAGATCTAATCCAGGAGTCCAGAGAGATTGCATCTGCCATTCAATTCCTACACGAAAATCTCCAACTAGAAAACCCAGGGGAGGACTCTCGCCACCAAGCAATCTGCCACGCAGATCTCAAGCCCCGGAATATTTTGGTATTCAAGCACGGGGGCTCTTCAACTGGAATTTGGCGAATCTCCGATTTCGGTGTCTCCCGAGTAGCAAAGCGTGCTCCATCAGGAAGTGGGAGGCTTCACTCAGGATACTCCGCTGGCGTGGTTGACCGTCCTCCAAGAGGGGGTCCCTACCGGGCACCAGACACTACTTCTCGACGAAGGAGCGACGTCTGGTCGTTCGGGTGCATACTAACGCGCCTTTTCGCCTTGGGTCTTGGTCCTGAAAGTCTGCTAGAGTTTGACCAAAGGCGAAAGCAACCCTTCGACGGAAGCGGCCTCGACGATTCTTTCTATCGAGGAAACCCCCCTGCTCTTAATTTTAATGTCAAAACTTGGATTGAGGAGTTACCAACCCGATATCGCTCTTCCCTCAGCCCCTCTTCCGTCAACCCTGATTTCCTTGAGAAAATGCAGAATCTTCTGGGCTCAATGCTTCAGGTAGGTTTCCAGGAGCGCGCATCGGCACGTGAAGTTGAAGACGGTTTACAAGCACTTTATTACTCTCTCACACGTTCAGACTCCGATACATCGCCGTCTACTCGGATGAATCTGCGAGGCTCACTAAGCGCATCCTCAACAATGTCAGGCCGGTCTCGAAGCAGTACTGGTGTTACCAGTATCAGTCTAAGTCACCCACGGTCAGTAAAAGATGTGGGTGTTCTTGTCGATCTCATGAAACGTGGAAATCTCAACCACATCTGTCAAATTCTGGAAGACGAGGTTGATGTCGAACAGCCCTATGATGGCGAACGACCTTTGATCCATGCTATCAAAAAGCCTAGTGCTGCTATAATCAAAGAGCTTTCCAAGTATCAGCGAAGATCTCACAGCCGAAACCTGGACGTACGAACCCTCTCATCCGAAGGCCAAACGCCACTATATCTTGCCGTTTGCCAGGGTGATATCGACACTGTGAGAGCTGTGATCGACGCTGATGTCGATCCTGATACTGATGTGGGAACCGGCTCTGACTCCAACGCCGATTCCAATTCCTTATTAAACGAACTGTGCGAGGGCAAGACTCCGCTCATGCAAGCAGCCTTCCTTGGCCATGCCGACGTGATCTCATTGCTTTTGGAACGGGGTGCAGACCACCGAATCTGCGTGCAAGAAGAGAAACTGAACTGCCTACATTTTGCGGTAAAACCTGGCAATCGCGCTCAAGCAGACGTCATCATGACCTTCAAGGACAAGATGAACTTTGATCAGCTTCCGCCTGATACGCCACTCGATGGCGAAGGAAATCCATCAAGATTGAGACGATATGGCACGCCAATGATGCTGCATATTAAACTCGCACGAGCGGGTTCATATAACTATTTGGCCCCGGACTCTTTGTGGGGGAGGAAGTTCCAGGCACTGTTGGAAGGGGGAGCAGATGTGAATAGGACGTACAACCCAGGAGACCCCGATTTTGAGAAGAACTCTTTGGAATTTGCTGTGGACGAAATGAAACCCCTGCTTGTTCAGGTTCTCATTGGTGCGGGTGCAATCCTTCCAGTGGACTACGTTGTACCGCGAAGAAGCTCTCGTGACATGAAGAAATTGCTCAAGAATGTACCGAGAGAACGTCTGCCCACAAGATATTGATTTTTATGTGACAATATTTTCTCATTTGTTGTTGGTTTTATTCCCTCTGGTTCGAAAACCGCGTTGTTCGAAGTTCAAATACATATTTAACTGAATTAATACCTTTTCATTGATATTGAGAAAGGGCACTACCTACATATTCTTGACACTTTCAAGTAAATTATACATCTTATACATCTTGACTCTCTTGCAAAGCTATACTCCAACAATCTCCCTGGTGGGGTGGTTTCCCATATTCCCATAGAGGGGACTCCCCAAGTGGTCCCAAACATGGTCTTGTGTTGATCGACCGACTATAATATTATCAGCATATAATCCTGGCAAGGAAGAGTCCTCCTAGTTGGGGTAAGCATCAAACCTTACATATCGAGTTCATGTCCTCTAGTGATACGTCCTTGGTTTCGGGGACCTGAACCATTAGCATGAAACGCAGTGCAAAAGAAGCAGACGAGACTAACCAAGAAGAAAATCAGGACGAGTGCCAATAAATTCAAGCCTCTGTAATATAAGTCAGTATTTAAGCAGATGGGCCATTAGAAAGAGTAATCTCACGAGAAGAAGAAGAGAATATTCCCCTCGCCGCGGAATCTACTGGTCAACTGAGGCACAAAGAGTACCAAAAGCCCGAGACCAAGGAAATTGACCATCACACTGAAGCTCATTCCCACCTCTGTCAGTTATTAGTCCACGCTAATGGTAATGCGAAGGGGAAGATCAAGATACCGCGCACGCACAGAGGGAACACCTCCGCGCTCAATGTAAAAGGAATAGGCCCAGCACCGATCGAGTAGAAAAAGACGAAAGGCACACAGCTAAAAACCGCTACCAGGATTAATCGGGTGTCGTGAGCTTCAATTTTGAAAAAGCCGCTGACTGCTATCAGACTGAGAAGCATCCCAAGAAATGAGCCAAGTAGAAGAGGCCGGCGTCCACGCGAGTCAATAAAGATATATGCAGGCAAAGTGAAGAGAAAGTTTGCTAGACCAAAGGCTTTTTTTTTGCGAATTAGTTGAAGCCCTACCGAGTCCAAATATTCTTTTCATGATCATGATCACCTACCAAAGTTGTACCACTTAACGACCGTGAGAGAAGTAAACAAGGCATCACTCGGTTTGCTCGAGTTACTCTGGTCGGTGTGCAAAAGCGAGGATGAATAGAATGCCAAAACATTGATCTGTTGGTTTTTTGGAACGATTAACTGTCAGTCAAGTGCAATCATGGGATATTTAAGGTGTGTACATGTCTTACACCACATAGTTGTTGCGACGCCATTACTATCAAAGCCGCCGTGCATGCTCTTCGAGTTCGCGGATTGGTGGCGAGATACATCATCCGCTCGAAGAAATTGACTTTACTGATCCAACTTTGGTAGGCGTAGATCCTTTCTCGCTCTGACCACCACAATGTCTCTTCGTGGGAATTCCGCATATTCGTAGCCTCGGTCTGAAGCTGAGCATGGATGTAGTAAAGGTCTCGGGCAGCTTGAATCGGTGTTCCTCGGAGCTCGAGAAGGCTTCTATATGCATCTGCATATTGGTTCCTCTGTATCAGAAATCGCGGCGATTCGGGACACATGAACACCAAAAAGAGAAGAACGATGGCGGGAATTATCGCGGTCGCCAGGAGTACTCTCCAACTGTCCATCGCAATCAGTGCACAAAAGAAACCGAGAAATATTCCACTGGAAGAAAGTTAGGCAATGGCCTGTAAAGAGAGCATGTACAGACAGTTTGAACGTACAGTGCATCAAAAAGTTGCCACAACATCAAGATTTTACCTCGATGTCTATCAGGTGCTGCTTCGGCGGCAAATATAGGGGCTATTGAAGCTTTTGATCCGATCTATGCAGATGGAAGCGTGTCAGATAGTAGGATTTTGAAATGGGACGGAACAAAGAGAGAAATCAATATACCCCCACACCAAGAAGTACTCGACAGGCCAGTAGTGTCTTCCATGAATTGCAATGGGCTGTCCCTATGTTTAATATCCGGATCAGTTGCCATCAAGCAACTCTCGGGGGCAAATACTACCTATCACAACAGCAACACAGAAAATAGCAGAAAGGAAGAGCGCGGGACGTCTTCCGAGCCTTTCTTGGAGTGGATCGCTCACCCATGTTCCTCTGAACTTGTGGTTAGAGTCGGCTTAAGGGGAATATGGTGCGATTGTTCTCAGTTGGGTTGGAGTTAGGAGACAACATACATAAGACTGCCCGAAAGCCAAGGAGCTGCATTGATGAATCCAATCAAAAGCATATCACTCCCAGTATCGAGGCCCAGATCATCCTGCCACTTCAAAAGCGCGCTGCCATTGATTGTTGATTGCTGCCATCCCCTATCGCGATTGTCAAAACACTCCTAGAATACCAGATTGGCCAGCATCATCGACATACTGTGTGATTGCCGCACAAGCCGTGACCATAATAGTAACAAGGAGGTCCCTAGTTTGCAAGAATGACAGATATTTATCCGAATTCTCCCTGCTTATAGTCTCCAACTCCGCACGGGTGAGTCCGGACGGGATCGGGCGCAATCGGTGTTTGGCGAGTCTCGCGCCATTGATGAGGGTTTGCAAATCGACGACAATGTCGAGGCTAAGATTATTGTGGAATGCTGTGACATCGGCCTTTAATTGGGGGGATTCTATACCGTCGAGTGGGTTATCTGTTCTGATTGATTAAAGCCATTAGGAGTTGTTGGAAAGGACAGGGTTTGGGGGTGCCATGTATTACGTCGGGCGACTCGAATGTTGGGTATCTGCACTCATCTTGCAGCCTCGCCAATCGGCCCTTTTTCGAAGACTTAACAGATCCAGGTATATAACAGAGTAATCAGGGGGAAATAACAGGTGAGATCTTTGTGAGATGGCTAGAAGTATGGGGGTCCTGGGACCAGGTGGAAAAACCTCTTGCTGAGTCAATAAAGAGTCGAGATGATTTCAAAGAATCTCTTAATTTCTACATAGCCTCTTCTACGGAGTACACATTGTGACCATAATTTTAGCGCTAAGGCTCACAGGGTGGATTTGCCAGTTTATCTGACGTCTTTTCCAAGAAGCGAACGGACTACACCAAAAGCCACCACCGTGTGATGAACTGCACTAAACTGCACTAAACTCGTACTAGGAAGGAGCTTGGGCAGATAGAGGCCGAATATCTCCGTATAAAGAAGTAGATTGCGGTTATCGGCGGAGTACAACCTGGGAAGGCTGGGAGGTTAGTTCTAATATGTAGCTCCCCTCCAGAATTACCCCGTGGTTACTGCGGCTATCTTTCTCCACGTGGATTTTCCTAAGACATATGGCTGGTACACATGTTAATGCCAGATATACGTAGAAATGAGCGATGCCGCATGTGAATCCATCCCCGAAACCCGGGTAGTTTGCTTTTTCTTTATCCCTCACCAACATCTGCGGGCGAAATTAATAAAGGTCACAATATACACCTATCGGCGCATGCCGCGTCGTAGCGGGAACTAAAACATGCATCGGCGACCACAAGATGGCAGAGCTGGTACGTGATGGAGAGGCTGGAAAACTAATAATTGGCCCAGTTCGAGTATTACAGCCGCACTTGGTCTGTATTAGAAAAGGCCCCGTGGGTACGTGGCGTCTGATGACATATATCCATGAAATTAAAACATCTGTAAATTCTTGGCGTGATCTTAGGGCTTTACGAAGAGGCTCTTCGGAAGACGGATCTGGTACTGATACGGAGGGTGATGACCCTTCTCGTTGATTCCGTTAAATCTTACTCTCTTACTCTTCTTGTCGTGGGGTCCTCGTCCGCATTATGCTGGAGTATACTCTGGACTTGGCCCCAAATTCCAGTCAACACAGCCTCACCCCAAAATGTCTTCAATCCATCCACCAACTGGATTAGTTTCAACCACCCTCAGAGAAGGAATAAGCGGTTATATTGACCGCTCAAAGCTTGAGGGTAGGCTTTACGACTTATTTGGGTACAATGTCGAAGTTATAGTGAGTAAATACTATTCCCTATAGAAGATTGATGTGAAGGCTAAAGCCAATCCTACAGTATTTTTGCGGCCGAATTACTTTTCAGGCATCCCGAGAAGTAGAAGAGGCAAGTCTCCCGTGATCTGAACATAATATTGATTGTCTTTTGCTAACATGATTTCTCTCAATCTAGTATGAGATATCGTACGCAAATTCTATCAAAATCATAGTATTGTCGATGGTTGCTAACATTTAGCTTAAATAGGGACCTCTGCGAGGATGAACGGGTGAACTAGGGCTAAAGAACGTTTCTTGAACTTTCTTTCAGCGATCCGAGTTATTTGCTTTTTGAATGAATTTGCCTCAACCTTGGGAATCTGCCTTGCTCTAGATCCTAAAAGGGGCTGTACCTTAGGTGGCGGTAATCCTACCCCAGCCCTCCCGCTTCCATTTTCAAAGTGAGCGTGATAGGAAAAAATACATCTTCTGGGATTTAGATCACATAGCCTCCTAGAAATGACTAATGTAGCCTGGGCTGCAGGGAGTAGGATATGGGCTTCCCATCAGTCGGGCGCAAATCGCTTGTATTTGGCCTGGTTTTTTAGGAATATGTATTAATGAACCTCTAACATAATACGCTAAGGCGTTTCACGTTTTTCTTGTTTTTATCTAAGCCCGGGATTCACATTTAAGACTTGGTCCCCTCAGGTCCCCGGGTTCCTATTAAACTCTTTCTCTTAAAGCCCGGGTGCATCGAACAGAGAGTTCTCGATAGAATTTCCCAATAAAGATGACTACCAATTTATTATATTCTACATTTTGTCCCCCTGACAATCCAGTCGACATATCTGTTTACCAGAGCGATGGTGTGCTTGACATGATTTGAACAAACTGAGCGGGTGCTGGCTGACCTTTGTGTTTTATAGTTGACACATCACATACGCTCATTGCGAGTGTGTTCAACAACAACGGCTTATTTCAAGAATATATTTCAACGACATCACTTCCAAAGTTACGCATCATGTAAGATTTATATTGATTTATAAATTTTTCCCCTGTCGCACTCTGATTTTCTGTGGGATCCAGCTCCATACACTCCAGGTCATCAATCAGGCCGCTCCAAATCTCAAAGGATGCTCTACGGACGCTCCAGGACGCCTATAGTATTGGCAACGAATTATGGGACTTGACTTCGACATTTGGAGACAAACCCATGACTGCAGCTGTAGGTGAAGGAGGAATGAAAGTCCAAAGTGGCGAAAATGGTATTCAAGGTGAGTACTCCCCAGAACTTATTCACGTACCAAAAGAACTTAGACAATATTTTAGATATCTCTTACAGACTCACATTCCCAACCCCGGTGTCAGGGGGAGTTCACAGTTGGACTATGCGTCAAATGGCCGTTTTCCACCACCATGATCCTAACGACCTTCAAAATCTCTGGATCTTCTTTCATGTCGGTCATGATACACCCATGCAGCAAGAAATCAAGCAATATGTCTCGATTTCCCAGCAGGGGCTACGCTCAGACCATGCGTGGTATACCCTTCATTCTGCTGCTTTCTCTTCCTGTCTGGATAATTGGCGCTCCTATGTGAACAGCCTAGGTTACGAAGTGGATAGACATGTCAGTATTTACTAATATTTGCTCCTTAGATTTTCTGACCGTTATTTCAGACTGATAAATCCCTGGACATCATTTTGAGAAACATCGATCGTGTTTTGACTGCCGGGGGTGCAACTAACTTGGCAGTGATTCACAACACACGCGACCTTCTAGTACCTACCTCATATAGATTGAGGGTAATATTGGACACTCTCGCAAAATTAGGTGATTTGAGCAGTGTTCTGAGTTCACGGCATAACGGTACAGATAACGGCTTTCAGAAGCTTGTCACGTGTGTGGGATACCACGAAGACCATCTAGAGGGGTGTATTGTTGGGGTAGAAGTGCTGAAGGAGAAGATCAAGGATATCTTAAACATGGTAAGTGGCAAAAGCCAAGATATAGTCACTACCTAGGTGAACCCCTCGCTGACCGGCATTCAAGTCTACATTAGGGTTAGATTTCAGGATGGCTCACGAGATGCTCGACCTCAACGACCGCATGATCAAAGCCAACAAAGTAGTCACGATCCTGACCCTTCTTTATTTACCCGCAAGCCTTATGTCGGTAAGAAGTGATACCCCGATGCCCCAAAATATAATTTGTTCTCACCACTTAATAGTCTATTTTCGGGATGAACTTGTTCAAGTTTGACGATGGGACAACTGAGAAATTCAAAGTATCTACGCAAATCTGGATCTACGTTGTTGCTACAATTATCTTGGGATTTCTTACATATGTGATGTGGTATTTATGGTCGCACAAAAAACAGATAATGAGGATTTTCCGCTTTCCGGAGCTCAGGATACATCAGGAGACCAAGGAGATGTCGAGCGAT
The DNA here is from genome assembly GCF_028829755.1 of Penicillium solitum. Lineage (NCBI taxonomy): Eukaryota > Fungi > Ascomycota > Eurotiomycetes > Eurotiales > Aspergillaceae > Penicillium > Penicillium solitum. The sequence continues at coordinate 2,627,959 of NW_027072125.1, read as the reverse complement.
ACTTAACGAGTTACGTTCGGGTGGATATGTTGAGATCTTTCATTTGACCGGCTCGGTTGGACAAGGGTTGATTTGAGAGAACAGATAGACTGCATTTCTTTTATCAGAACTAGATATTTTTGCGTTTATATCTTCACATAGATGGTGGATGGGGGGTTTATAGTAGTGGAAAAGTACGAGGGCGGTAAAAAAAAGCATATTCTATATAAGAGACTTTTCTACATATAACCTTTGACTATATAATTAGTCTCCAATGCCTGGCAATATGAACCAATGAGAGAGTTATGAACCAGTGGCATACTTAATCGCCCGTAGGCATAGGCTGTCTTGAAAACTGTTTGAAATGAAATAACAAAAAATAATTGCTACTCTCCAACCTAGAGTGCAAAAGTCCCTTGTCTCAACCCTGTAGATTATTCATGACTTGATCACAAATGAGGATGCGTGCTGGTTTAATTGTGAAGAGAATCTCAACGCAGTAGTCGTCGGATCAGTCATATCTTCGAATAAGACGGGATTGGGTTTTGGGTCGAGACAATCTTGGAATATTCAGAAACGAAATTTCACCTGTGCGAGAGAAGAGCTGAAGAGAATGTAATGAAGTAAAAAAATAAATAACGTGTGTCTTATCATCATGAGCTGCACAATTTTCCAACAGAAGTGTTTGCCTAATGGACAAGTTTTCCATCCTACCCTAGTATACATGTATACAAACCTAGGTATGAATATACTACACAGAATGTAATAGCACCTACGGATGAATCGTATTTATTTGTGAAACCATTTCTGGTATAGATCTTCACACGGCCCCAGCCTTCGCCCCCGCGGGGCTGTGCACATGATCGAGCGATGTTTATTAGAAGTCCACATATGTTCTGCAGTACCGTCTTCTTAAGATCTATAGCCATATTTATGCTTTCTGTGCATGGCTCCGTCCTCCCGTACTCATGGCTGGATCGATTCATGTTGACTGCTCGGCGGCGTCACCGGACCATTTTGAACCTGACAACGACATTAGCGGGGCCGGAGTAAGTCGGGTACTCCTCAAGGAGTGGTTCTTCTTTTATCCTGACTTTCTTAGATTGTGATTAGCTATATTTTGACCGCAGCCCTTGCTGTTTTTATCATAATCGTGTATTATGTCGTCGTCTACGACCCTTTGGTGGATCCATTCGACGCAGACGCAGACGCAGGTGCAGACGCAGCCCAGGAAGGTGCTATGCGGGATCACATTAACCCGTTGGATGACTTTTTACTGAGGTGGTTACGATCGGGGCCGGCATATATTTCAAAACAGGGCCTGGGCTCACGCAAACTTTTGTCGCCCCGTGCTAGGTCTCGGCTTGAGAGAGTCCTAATCAAGGTAAGGTATGCTCGGTCTGCCCAAGAGAAGCTACCAATTCTTGTTGGTCAGTGGCATCGTTCAATATATATTGCATAGCCCCTAGACTGATTCTTTCTGTTGTTGAATCTCGCTGACGCTCACACCTGGAACAGTGCCTTTTGATTATGAGTGACCTGCAGATTGTCACCGGCTTTGCACTCCTTCTCAGCGGATTTTCACAACTTCAAAGGGGCCTGGAAGCCTTGAAATGGCGTACGATTCTTGACCTGGCATGGTTCTCCTGTCTGACACATCTTGCATGCCTAACAATGTTGCGACGACATCTTCATACGCATACCATTGAGCGCGTATGGAGATTGTTCGCGATGGGTATACTTGCGGCATTGCTAGCTGCTGGCCTACTACCTACGGCTAATCCTAAATGGCTTTTGCTTTCTGAGGATGCCAAGGCTACCCCCGCTATTTGTATTCTCGGCTGCTATTTAAAGCCTGAACCAAATAGGGAATGGAGGGAACATATACTACTTGTTGCTGATCAGAGTTATTGGCATCCGTCACAATGGTTCTGGCCACCGGTAATATCTGCCAGCTTTGTTGTGGTTGCATTTGTCTTTCGAGTCGTGAGATTATATAAGTCTCTCTCTTTAAGTGTTAATCGAGCTGCCAAATGGCTTGATAACCAGATGCAGAGATTTCTCTGGCTGCTTTTCAGAACCCTCTGTAAGGAAGGAGAGATCTATAGCCTTAAACGTTCACTCGTATACCGGCCTGTTTTTGGTATCGTGATGACTTGGCGTTTCGTGTTGGTCTTATTGGCTTCGTTCGCCCTCGAGGTATGTCCCCTTTTTGTACGATATCCACGAATACCTTCCTAACTCGTATAGGTAAGCTGGGTCTTCACAGCTTTCCTCTGGGGTATCTGGCGCCTGATGCTAGACTTGTCTCCTGGCAACACGATAGAAGGCCTAGATTCCAGCAACCAAGCATGGTCGTTTGGCCAAATCGTCCCCGTATTGATGTTGGCGGCACCCCTTATCAGCATTGCTGAAACATTCAAAGAACGTGAGTATTACAAAGCGGGATTTTAACGAACGTATTCTAAGACAAAGCTTTCTAAAACAGACCCATGTGAGGAGACTTTAGTGCCCCGGGAGTCATCGGACCGCCATCTATCATCTCGACTCCCTTTGAGCTCTGCCGAATCTAGTACATCTAAGGACCTCGAAAGGCCAGACTCTGGCTGGGCCTCCCACCCCAGCTGTCTTGGAACAGCAACTACATACATCTGCGGGTTTTGTATGCACATGGGTGTGGTTGTTTTCATCAATTCTTCAGAAGGCGCGGCCCCTTTGAATTTGATTCGCCAATTTGGCGAACTTATCCCGATGGCAGTTTACTGCTTTTATTGGGTAGTGCTTTTCTCTCTCGCTATCGAACTAGCCGTACCGCAGGATCGTTGTTGGCTTCGAAGGTTCTTACAGAGTGTGATCCTTGGTTTGTATATGACTTGCACATATCTTGCCGGTGCAAGCCTTTGGTTTCTGGTCTGTGCTAGTGGTTTTTACGTTCTGGGTGCTCTCATACACACAGCTATTGGGTGGGGCAAGGGTTGATATAGGGCACTAGTATTATGCAGCGATAGCGGGATCAATGGAAGAGAGTTTTGGCCACTATCGAAGAGTTTGCTTCTCAATAACACCTCGACGAAGATGTGTAATGCCTTCATCTCCTCGTAATCGTGAGAAATTTGTTTTACATAGTACAGTGCCTAATTTTGGAGTATCATGATACATCATCTATGTATGTAGGTATAAAGAAGATGGATCTATGATGGATCTATCTAGATCCCTCATAGCTTTTGGTATAACCTGCTGTATGTATAGACAAAAGGATTCGGTTATTCGGCTAATTAAAAATGTCTGTAAGATAATTATAGCGTATAGACATAATTACCGCATGATTTAGGCATTGGAAGAAATTACCCAGCCTTGATATGAATGGGCACCTGGGCAGCTTCTTAGTGCTGACTATGACTGAGTGCTGTGAAACTCACCTAGACACGACCATTTAGCCCCTATTGGTCACCAAAGTACTTGATGGTGTCTAATGGTTAATGCCAAATAGTCCAAATGGGAAATATAGTACAAGGTACGGAGTACGGAGTGTAGACATCTGAGATACTTTGCTCTGTAGATATCACATTTCATATCCAATAATAGCTTCTCGTTCAACACCATACCATTATCAAGATAGGCAACGATCATAGCTTATACATATTATCTTGTTTTTGGCGGAGAAGGCGGCGAAACATGCTCCCTACAGGGGTTCGGCCGCAGGCAATAATGTACATAGCCCGGGGTTAGGGCGCGTCACTTAAACCCTCGCGTCTGCACATTTTCCCTCTCACTTTTTCTTCGACCATAAATATGTATCATGTCCTTTTCCCGACCATTTTTTGGGGGGATTCAAAATTGCCCAGGCACACATGCCAGCACATGAAATACTCAAAACCGATTAAGACGGCACACCTATATCCCTGCCCCACGTGTTTGCCTGGGGCACACCGCTTGTGTGGAAATATATCCCTTGGTGGTCGGAGGTCGCCGATTTCCGAAATTCAGTCGAAATCACATCAATGAATTGCGATTGAGGAATCGTGTTGGCATCCAAGGGCTAGGTGCTTGCACCGAGGACATCCGGCCACGCTCGGGACGAGTTCGAGGAATAGTCTATGAGCATTTAGTGGCTACATTTACACATGGACAACCAGGCTGATCATCCTTTCATATCTCATCGTGAATGGCTCGACAGACTTACTTATACTATTGTTTCTCGGCGGAGATTCAGTCGCGAACCGTTCCCAACGGGCATGGTCGAGGCCACTGCCCCATCCATTGACGGTCGCTCCATAATACAGCCAACATTGTAGGACACGACTTGTGTTCTGAAAGCCGTGGAATCCCTCCCTCTCCGCAAAAGTGCTCATTTGTCTCCAGGTTTTCACTTGCAATGGGGAAACAAATTGGCCTAGGTCATCTCCGCCTAAAACACCATTGATTGTGAACCATTCCGTGGCGGAGGTATTGCTTCCTTTTAAGACGCTCAAGTCAGCAGGCTACTACCAAACTTACAATGCCCATGGGACTTCAGTACCTTGTGTTGCTTCGGACAAAGACATTGTTGTCGTGACTGGTCTTGACGTGGGTTTATGCAGGCTCAAGTCCTCCGTTTGTCTTGAAAGAAAATGAAGTCGGGGGATTGCAGATTCAGAAAGTCCTCTAACCACGTTTTTGAGTCGACAAATTTGGATGCCTACTATAAGATGAGCGTTTCGTAATTGAAGGAGAAAGACGGATGCTGCAAGGGGCAAGAAACTATTTCCGTCCTGAGATCTGTGTTGCTGTTGACAAGGCTGATTACCTCACTCCAAATGAGTCCTCTGGATTTTGTATCTACAACTCGTGATATTTCCGATACAGGCTTCCAAGCTCCCCTCGAAGGCTGACTGCTTATTAGATGAGCTCTAACATATGAACACCATCTGCCCCTTTCACGCTACTATTCCATCAGGGGTGAGGTGAACACTACCATGTGATGTTCTTCAGACTTACATTCTTAGGCGCTTTGCCAGTGTTTCATTTGCCACATCAAAGCGGAGAATGTTTCCACTTTACGATTGAGATCCTGTGATGTTGTACTAAAAATACGATGGGAGATTGCCAGGGATGGTGCTATACGGGATCTCGATACGTCACATTTCTTCAATTTCCTACGCCAATCGGATATGATTCTTTTGAATGAGTCAAGTTCCCAGTCTCAATTGTGTGGATCTCAATTTCCACTACGGAGTATTTGATCACGAGAGCAGCTGTCGGTTTACTTGTGTCACAGCGCATGCTTCTCGAAGTATGTTGTGCGAACAGCTCTGAAGGGGTCAGGTACTAGATGTTGTGCTAATCAATTTTGCATTAGATCTCTTTTTTAACAAAAAATTACATAAATAAACATAACTAAACATATAGATACTATCAAGACTAGATGCTTTTTTTTTTTTCCGAATGTTCCTCCGATATAACACATCAATTCCAATGTCTCAGCCCATGTATGAGGGGGCCGATTACCTTCAATGCATCCTTTCTCTTTTTGAACATCTTATTTTTAGAAATGGCAAAAGTCAACCTAATCTGCCTGTCATGTTGACCCTCAAACCAATTCCAAAGTCGATCAACGATAGCAATATCATCCAGCCCAAGCGGATTCCCTTCAAGAAAAAAATCATATCGAGTGCTGTGAAGCAACACGAGTCCATCTCGGAGAGATTCCTGATTCTGGACTGCGAAGACTTTTTGCCACGTTAATGCAGGGGTAAAAAGCCTGTCCAGCCACACAAATGTACTCATCATCGTCTGGAGCTTGTACACGTGGATCTGATGATCTTCAGGAATGCGATCCACACCGCCACTTCCACTTCCACTTCCACTTCCACCAGTCAATAGCAGACGGTCCATGATGAAAATGACCAGAGTCAAACTTCCAGTCGGATATTCGCTCGCAAGTCTCGAGTATACAACCTCCGAGTCAGACCCGAAACTCGCTTCAAGCACCTGTCGCAATCCCCCGTGAGTGTCCATGTTGCGCGATTGCAAGAAATTGAAAAGTGATGTGTATGACCCGGCTTCTCGATCATGAAACCATGCCTGCTGTTGCTCCTCAAGCCACTTCTGAAAAACCCAGCCGACGTCATCGATAAACCGAAGTGATCGTTTCCTCTTCGCTGCTCTGTTGTTTTGCACTTCTTCCATTTGCTTGTGGATGTTCTCGTCCACGCTCGCAAGCATCCGCATTGTTGCTAGTTGATGGAGCAGGCCAAGCGGGGGTTTGCCCTTGGGCTTGTATATTATGTCATGCTCTAAGCTTGCCCATGCACGTAATCCGGTGCTTGTAACTTGGATTTCGACCGGCTTCGTGTCGCTGAGTTGTAGCCCTCGGTCATGAACGTCTTCACTTTTCAGTAAGACATGAAGATGGGTCGCGACATAGCCTCGATTCGCCTGTTGGCCTCCGTTGACCTCATCTTGTTTCGGGTGGTTAACCATTTTTTTAACCATGAAAGCATCGTGCAAAAGCTCGCTGGCTCTTATCCGGTTGGACGGTATGTGCACCAAGATGCACACTCCCGCAAGATCAACGATGTCCTTGTCGATATCTTCGATGGTTTGGTAAGGAAATCCTTGCTTACGCTCACGGTCTGTAAGTTTCTTTTCAAGACTCGCTGGTTCCTTGAGCCGGAACTCTGTGGCATGGCCTATTCCATGGTCGGAAAGGACCTGGTCACATAGTTCCCTAACAGCGCTGAGAGCTTCATGATAATGGATCATGTCTTCCATCACATATTGTTGAACAAATAAGGAGGCCACTGACTCTTTTTCCGGGTGTGTAAATTTTATGTCATGAACCATTGCGTGAGCCATCGTGTGAGCCATCGTGTCGGGCTGCTGTTTTTTTGGCGGGGGGAGAGGATCACACAAGATGGAGTTTGATTGGCTAATTCAAAAAAGAAAAGTATAGAGAGAGAGAGAGAGAGCCTGTGAGTCTCTGAAAGCAGTCTGAATATACTTGAATACTTGCGAATAAGCCAGGTATTTATGAACAAGGTCTTCCATGGTATCAATATGGTCACCAGCACAGCGGCTCTATTGCTGCCCATTTCCAACAAAGAAAAATCGGTATAAACAACTTGTTTTTCTCTAGTTCTATTTCTGCTTGTCGATGGTGTGTAGAAGAACAAGGGTAGACAAGTGAGTCGGTGAAGGAAAGTGATGAAGTTATTCGTTGACATACTCCTATACATCCCCCAAATGCAACCACGTCACGCCAGTCAGCTACGATTTATCTGTACGTCAGCCTTGCAGTGTGCCAAGTGGAAGAGATTGTGGCCCGAGGGGCTCAATCTTTGATGTTGATGGGCGGTTCATGCATGTGTATCTCGATTTTCTGCCCTGGTGCTAGATGTACTGTCCCATTCGTCCAACACAGCCATATCCTTGTTGATACCCGATTTTCCAATCCCAATTACCCGGGTAGATCTCCCTAATAAACCTTTGATACAATGGAATACTCTGCTCTGCATAGGAATCATTGAGACCCAACATGGGCCTAGACATGGATATGTTGCCCACTTACCCTTTTCACTTAGTGTATACCATATGGCGGCGAATGATAGATAAAGTTAAAAATTTGATTGTATTAACTGCGGAGAGTTAAAAATGTTGATTCGCCCACCTTCGGGGGGTTGGAAGGTTGGAAAGCGGAATGGGTGAATTACTTCAGCCCCAGACACAGTGTTATTGATCCCAGAAGAATAGAATAGACTCATGGAGTTAATAATAGCCCTGTCTTCCATCAATTGGCCCAAGTGGTCGAACAGTTTCCTGGTCTAGCGGTTATGATTTTCCGTTAACAAATGCGACTAGCAGATGTTCCGGAAAGGTTCTGGGTTCGATTCCCAGGGAAACTATTTTTTGTATTTTTGCTATGGAAATGTTAGCAGAGGTACTTCCTTTTATTTGATTTGGATTTGGTATCAAATATGGAAAGTTGGCCGATCGATGTTTTTTTTTTTTTTTTTTTTCTTCTTCTTTTGATCTCGACTGCAGATGAACTATGCAGACTACGCAGATCTCTACATAGATAAACCTTTTCTCCAAATAAATAATCATGTGTTTTCTAGTACAAATTGCCTAATTTAGTTTATGTATATCTTATGTATATCATAATATATATATTGCCCACAAATATGCCAAAGCCGCACAAACGAACCTATACCACTTATATCGGGATGAAATGAGATTTTATAAAGATGCAAATATCATTGTAGTAGAATTTTAAAATCGTCTAATTCACCTGGAATAGAAGCATATTTACCGACTTCATTTCCACCTGTAGATATCCTCTCAATTGGTGAACTCGTAATGGAAACAGAAAGAAGGATAACAACATTGGGTTATGTCAGTTGAAAGTGACTGAATGCTGCCCGAATTGAAATGTTTGCAATACAACATGATGCACGTTGTATGCAGAGAAAAAGCGTAAGCCATATCAAACTGCATCGGTAGTGCCAATCTTGCCTCTGTTGGGGATCACCTGGTATTCTTGGCGAGTCGGGATGTCAAATTAGGGTTAGCATCGATCCCTAAATTCCGTGTTATCTACTGAGAATTAACCGATCAAAGCCGCGGAGAAATACATCCAAAAAGCACAGTTGGAAAGAAGGGAATCAATTGATATATTTTGTTTTAAATCTATCCTATAACGGACAATTTACTCCAAGCGCAGCTTCTCAAACTCCTTAACCTGCTCCTCGAGACGGGCAGCCTCACCCTCAGCATCACGCAGACGCTTCTCCTCTTGCTCACGGACCTCAGCCTTGACCTTCTCCTTCCAGCCAGGGCCGTTGATGATACCCTGGGACCTGCGGACAGTCTCACGGGCCTTATCGAGGCTAGCCTTAGCCTTCTCCTCCTGCTCCAGGGCAACTTCCTTGGAGACGCGGAGGTAGACAGCAGCCTCGGAACCGACAGCAGCGACGACGCAGCCAGAGGGAGGGTTCTTGTTCTCCGGGCCGAGGTGGGAGAGCTCGCCCAGGGTCTTACCACCCAAAGACTTGATGGTGGTCATCTCCTCAGAGATGGTCTTTTGGCTGATAGCATCGTAGGTCTGGATGATGATATCACCTTGGGTCTTGACGTCGTACTGGGACAGGATCGAGCGAATGGCCTTGGAGGTGTTGAGGATGAGCTCGTAGGCCTTTGCGGCGGCGGGGTCGTCGAACTCGGCGAGGTACTCGGGGTACTTGGCCTTCATGATCGAGATGGTCTCATCGCCCGCGCGGCGGGGCAGACGCTGCCACAAGTGCTCGGTGACGAACGGCATGATGGGGTGGATCAGGGTCAGGGCACCCTCAAGAGCTGTGTAGAGGGTCTGCTTGGCAGACTCCTTGGTCTCGGCCGAGGTCTCCTCCGCCAGCAGGAACTTGGAGTTCTCGAGGAACACATCGCACAGCTGGGAGTACCAGTACTGGTAGGAGATCTGGGCGGAGTTGGAGAAATCACGCTGCTCAAGAACCTCGTTCATCTCCTTGGCGGCGGTGTTGAACTTGTGCAGAATCCAGCGCTCGGAGAGAGACTCATTGCCAGTCTTCTTAACACCAGCCTGGGGCTTGAAGTCATCGCCCAGCTTGCCGAGGACGAACTTGGTGGCCTGGTAGATCTTGTTACAGAACTTACGGTAGCCGTGAATGACCTGGATATCGAAAGCAATGTCACCTCCTGCCAAAGAAAATCATTATTAGTGAATGGAATCAAATGGGGACATAGGGTGAAACATACCGCCAGTGGTGTAAGAGACGAGGGCGAAGCGAAGAGCATCGGCACCACACTCGGGGATACCCTTGGGGAAGGCCTTCTTCTGGTATCTGGTAGCAGCGGCAATCTCCTTATCGGCGATGTTGCCCAACTGCAGCTTGTCGTGAAGAGTCTGCAGCTGAATACCCTCCATAACATCCAGAGGATCGATAACGTTGCCCAGAGACTTGGACATCTTGCGGCCATCAGAATCTCTGATCAGGGAGTGACAGTAGACCTCGCGGAAAGGAACCTGGCCAGTCATCTTGATACCCAGCATGATCATACGGGCAACCCAGAAGAAGAGAATATCCCAACCAGTCTCCAGAACGGAGGTGGGGTAAAGGTTCTCGAAGTCGTGTGTCTTGGTGGGCCAGCCCAGAGTAGAGAAGGGCCACAGGCCAGAAGAGAACCAAGTGTCGAGAACATCGGGATCACGGACGAGAGAGAACTTCTTGCCGGGGAACTTCTCCTCGGCCTTCTTGCGAGCATCTTCCTCGGTACGGCCAGTGACCCAGAGGTTACCGTCACTGTCATCGCCATCCTCGCCTTCGATCTTGACGAAGTAAGCAGGAGCCTGGTGTCCCCACCAGAGCTGACGGGACAGACACCAATCATTGAGGTTGCGCATCCAGCGGAAGTAGCTCTTCTCGGCGGACTCGGGGCGGATAACGATGTCGCCATTCTCAACAGCATCAATGGCAGGCTGAACCAGGCTTTCCATCTTCATCCACCATTGGGGCTTCATGATAGGCTCAATGACATCATTGGACTTGGCGCAACGAGGTACCTTCATGGGGTTGTGCTCCCACTTCACGTACAGACCCTTCTCCTTAAGATCCTCGATGACCTTGTAACGGGCATCGAAGCGCTTCATGCCAGCGAAGGGACCAGCGTGCTTGTTGAAGGTACCGTCGTCGTTCATAACAGAAATGAACTCCAGGTTGTGGGCCTTACCACGGTTGAAATCGTTAAAGTCGTGAGCAGGGGTGATCTTGACGGCACCAGTACCGAATTCGGGCTCGACCTCGGAGTCAGCAACGATAGGGAGCAGACGGTCCAAGAATGGATGGCGAGCGCTCTTGCCGATCAGGTGCTGGTAGCGCTTGTCGTCGGGGTGGACAGCAATACCAGTATCACCGACCATGGTCTCGGGACGAGTGGTAGCAATCTCGATGCGCTCGGTAGTTCCATCAATCTCGTAGCAGAAGTGAGTCAGGACACCGAACTCGACCTTCTTGTCGTAGCCAGGCACATCAAGAAGCGTGCGGCCCTCGATCTCCTTGTTCTCGACCTCAAGGTTGGACAGAGAGGTGTTCAGAGCCACACACCAGTTGACCAGGCGGTTGGCACGGTAGATAATACCCTCCTCGTGGAGGCGAACAAAGGTCTCGGTCACAGCAGCTGACAGGTTGGGGTCCATGGTGAAGGCCTCACGGCTCCAGTCGAACGAACCACCAAGTCTGCGCAGGGCGTTCTTGATGTTCTTGTGGTATTCATCCTTCCAGTCCCAGATCAAGTTAACCATGGCCTCTCGGCCAATGTCGTGGCGGGTCTTCTTCTCCTTCTTCCACAACATCTTCTCGACGACGCTCTGGGTCGAGATGCCGGCGTGGTCCATTCCAGGAAGCCACAGGGTAGTCTTACCCTTCATTCTTTGCCATCGGATCATGGTATCCTGGAGGGCGTTGGTAAGGGCGTGGCCCATGTGAAGAGAACCGGTAACATTGGGAGGAGGAATGGGGATGACGAAGGAGCCTTCCGGCTTAACCTTGCCATCAGGTCCGAACTCGGGCTTGAAGAGATCACGCTCCTCCCACCATTCGAGACGACCGGCCTCAATGACAATGGGATCGTAGGCATCGGCGGTCTTGTCCTTCTCGGGTTTCACCTTCTTCTCGACCTTGGGAGCTGCGGCCTTGTTGGCGGCAGCCAAGGCCTTGGCCGCCTTCTTCTCTTCGAACTTCTTGTTCTTTTCGGCCTTCTTGCGCTCCTTCTCCACTAGAAATCACCCATAGAGTCAGCATATGTTCATAATATAACGACTCCCGAGGAAAGGTCCCAATATGGATTTTGGTGGCAACATACACTCCTTCTCGGTCTTCACCTTGGGAGCTCCGGCAGGTTCGCCCTGTTGACCCTGGGTATCCTTTGTAGCATCGGCGATCTGGGGGGTTGCGCTGGTCACGGGAGCCGTAGGCTCACCCGCTGTTCACTGTAAGCTTCTGCGCCATTTGAGAATGAGTCATGGAAACTCACTGGGGATTTGGGCAGAGTTTTCAGCCATCCTTGAGAATGCACGATATTGAGGAGTAAATCTCCAAGGCGCCGATCGCGCCACGAATCGCCGGATAAGTATCTTGAGAGATGGAGAGGTATAAGGAGGGGTGGTTGTGCGAAATGCGGGCAATTAAATTTCCCACGCTGAATGAACGAATGAGAGCGCGGGGCTCGGTGGGAGGCTCGGTGGAGTCGGCGGGCAGGTCAATGAGGCGCGTTTATGTGAGTCAACGCTCATCGGGTATCATTGGGTATATTATATTCTTTTTCTTTTCGCGCGTTTCTTGCTTGCAATTCGTCTCCTCCTTTTATTTGTTCGGCCAGAAAGACACGATAACCCTCACGTGATACGCTAAAGCCAACGGGTGATCTGAGGCTACCCGTGGGCATCTATAAGAACAAGGAAGATTGGGATAATGTGACTTATTTTTACTGAATTGGACATTGGTTCATAGTTGATATCGAGTTTCTAGTTTGATCCCAAGTCTAGTATACTGTATCATTCTATACATATGTATACATGGAAGACATATATATGTGCGCGTCATATATAGATCCATCCCTATTACGATGTCCAATCAATCTATACAATCCGTCCAATTTTAGAGGTTGTTGATTTTTTTTTAAAAAAATCTCATCCAATGTTTCATTCATAAAAAGGAAAGCATTAAGAAAATGCAATGGGTTGTCTTAGGAAAAAGCATCCCTTGAAACACGAAGCACCCGGTAGAAAGGCCGAAACACCAATTCAACTAACAAGGGAGAAATCAATTAGAGAAACCCACGAGCAGCGCTGTACAAATAGAAAAAGATGAAACAGAAGAGTGATTCCCCCATCTAAGACGTTGGTTTATCACGCTCATTGACACGCCAAACGACCTAGGCGATAAAAGGCTTGAAAGGGACCCAGCAAATTAAATGTCATGATGTCTTGTCATCAAAGTCGTCTTCATTCAGGATTTGATCGTTTGCTGCAGCCCATCATTCGAGAAAGGCTAGTAAAAAAAAAAGAGGAACAGGGAGTACAGAGACCAAGCTCATTTCATGTTTTCGATCATCGTTGTACCGTTTATATCGGCAAAGTTCAAATGCAAAAGGTACGTAATTGTCGTGATGCCCCGACGCAATCTTGATGGCAACATGGGGAGAACTTGGAAACCGGGCATCGCAGTAAGAAGATCAGAGCCATGATCATCAACAGTTCATGCGAGAGGAATTCAGGGAAGTGTCACGTTGTTGTGGCTAAGGGCCGCGGCATCAGCACGAACCGGGTCAAAGTATGCGTGTGCCATGGCCTCCTGGGCAGTCAAGCGATCCTTTGAAATAAGTCAGTATGGGCAACGTATGATAGATATATGGATGTTACAACGACTTACAGCGTGGTCGTAGCGCAGAAGCTTGTCAAGGAAATCAATGGCCTCGTCACTGATGAAACGCTGGTTCTCTGCGTTGACAAACGAGTGCCACGGCTTCCGGGGGAAACGGGAGAGGATGTCGTCGTATTGTGGGTCCAGCTCAATGTCGTACTTGTCCAAGTACTCAAAGAGCTCCTCAGTACCAAGAACCTTGGCGATCTTGACCAACTGGTCCGTGTTGCTGCCTCCGTGGAAGAAAGGCTCCTTACGGAAGATCATGGAGGCGAACATAGCACCCAGGGACCACATATCCAAAGAATAGTCGTATTCTTGGAAATCAACGAGCAGCTCGGGGCCCTTGAAATAACGAGACGCAACACGGACGTTGTATTCCGTGCCCTTGTGGTAGAACTCGGCCAGACCCCAATCGATCAGACGAAGCTATAATAGGTCAGAACAAGATTTTCCGCCATAACTAATTGATAAGCCCACTAACCTTGCGCTTCTCGTGATCAATCATGACATTGTGGGGCTTCACATCCCGATGCATGATACCCTTGCTGTGGCAGAAGTCCAGCGCCTTAAGCAGCTCGAAAACGTAGAAGCGAACGTCGTAATCGGAAAAGCGGGGGTACAGTGTGCGGAAGTCGGTGTTGTTGATAGCCTCGAAGACCAGACTAGGAGTCTTGCTCTGGTTGTCGCGAACAACGTCCAGCAAAGCCACGACATTGGGCCCACCTGCGAGATTCTGCAGAATCTTGATCTCACGCTTGATCTTCTTCTTCTTGACAGGCTTGAGGACCTTGATAACGCATTTCTGGTAGTTGACGACGTTGATGCCCTCGAAAACCTCGGAGTACTTTCCCCGACCTGGGGTAGATGGTCAGAAAGTTTGTTCTTAAAGTTTACCTGCAGTTCACAGCTTGCGGCAACTATCTCCGACATGTTGCACTAGGACAGGATTTGATCATCTCTCACCTATCTTGCGAACGATTTCATAATTTTCAAGAACACCCCAAGAGATGTTGACACTGTCATAATCCCAGTAGGACCGAGGCATATGCTCGTTGACATCGGCATAGACACGCGCCATCTTGACGATGACAGGCGGTTTTCGAGTGCGCCCACAATTGAGAGATGTGCGGCGGGGTCACGAGGGGCTCGGCCGTGTGACGGAGGGAGGTGCCGGGGTTTAGTTTGAGGTATGAGACAGGTAGCAATAGGCCCAGTGACTATTCAGCCCAAACGCAGTGCTCACAAGAAGCCTTGAGCAATGGGATGGACGAAGTGAGATATTGTCGTGATATGATCAGTAGAATGAGATCCGTTCCGTCTAAGGTCACGGGATCAGAGAGGGTTGTGGGGACCCCACCGAAAGAAGTTAGCGCAATAACGGATCTTCTGTTAATCCGATAGATTTTCTGATTGCCTTTTTGGGACAGTTCAATGTGACCAAGAGCGTTGAGAAGTTAAGCAATAACTCTTACGGGCAGGGCTGGCCTTCTTTTAAATCCACCATGTTTTACGATTTGAATGTACCTTACAGCGCCGATGACCCGGAGGTGCCCCACACTTTGAATTTCCTTGCTGAACGTAAGTCATTCATTCCGCTCTGCGGCACAAGATCCGCAGATTAGAGCACATGAAGGACTGACCTGACTTTCTAGTTGGTTACACTACCGTTGCCCTGTCTCAAACAATCAACGGGAAGCTCCCCCCGACCCTCACCCCTCCTCCTCTACCAACGAACGCGCCGAAATCCCTCCAACTGCTGACCCGGTTGAACCTGACTCTGGCCGACCCCGCGCAGAATCAGCGCCTAACCGCCCTGAGTCAAGCGTACGACATTATTGCTCTCCGTCCCACAAATGAAAAGTCGCTTCTAAATGCTTGCACCAACTTGGAATGCGACGTGATTTCCGTTGATCTCTCGGTGCGACTTCCATACCACTTCAAATTCAAAATGCTGTCCGCGGCAATCTCACGTGGAGTCCGTATCGAGATCTGCTATGGGCCAGGGATCACGGGGAGTGGGCTTGATGCCCGAAGAAACCTCATTGGGAATGCAACATCCTTGATCCGCGCGACACGAGGTCGAGGCATTATTGTGTCCAGTGAAGCAAGACGAGCTTTGAGTCTACGAGCCCCGTGGGACGTGATCAATCTTGCCTGTGTTTGGGGTCTATCACAAGAACGTGGAAAGGAAGCTGTCTGCGAAGAGTCGCGGAAGGTGACCGCATTGGCCAAATTGAAGCGAACCAGTTGGCGAGGCATCGTGGATATCGTCCACGGTGGGGAGAAAGCAAAACCCGAAGGACCTTCGTCAAAGCAAAAGGGTGCCCCAAAATCTAGTGCCCCAAAAGCCAAAGAAACCGCGCAGCCAGAAATGGTAGCGGACAATCTTAAGAGAAAGGCTTCTATCAGTTCTGAGCCTGTCGCCGAGGACGCTGACAAGCCGTTGTCCAAGCGAGAAATCAAACGACGAGCCAAGAAAGCACGATTTGACGCAAAAGGAGAGAATGCCACTTGATTTAAACTTGCTATGGCATCTTTAAATTTTCGTTACCGAGGGAGTCTGCTCCTCTGTCACCGGTAGAAGCCAGGGATATTGATATTCTCTTTCTTTCTATTGGTGGGTTTCATAAGCTGTGAGCCAAACTGGTCGAAACACTCCCCTGGTGTCTCCAATTGGGATGGGACTCTTTTGAGCAACCGCTATGACCCCAATCGCCACCCAATACACCATGATGATGTACGCGCCGCTGAAGAGCAGAACAATATGTTACCCTTCACTTTCAAACGTGAAACATAGCCATCATCATAATGGTGCCGTTACTATGGTAGCTCCGGGACTTGTTTACATTACATTTTCCAAGCATAGCATAGTTGGAATGGGCATCTATGGATGGATTTCAGTATCCCCTACTAGATCACCAATACACTTACGTCAAGTTGTTTGCTAGTTGATTCAGTAGAAAACCCTTGGTTCTAACCACCACCCACGAGTATGATACGGTGTTTGGGCTGATAGAATAATTCTCATTCACAATTTACGAATGTATGAGAATGGATACATGACGCAACACGTTTGTTATTGAGCTCTCAACAGAATAGCCCGCAGAGGGTACGCCCTCCTGCAGCAAGTAGTCACAGTTCTTTACAGACTTTCAACGGACTTGAAAACCAGTTGCGCGGGTTTTGATGTTTGTGGGTGTAACAGAGAAGCAGAGAAAATTTGCATGTTGATAGATTAATCGGAATCAATAAATGACATGATTTAGGAAAAAATCATGGAGTCCTACAGCGAGGTTGGCAGATTTCCTGCTTCGCATGTCGCATCATCCCCAAAAGGGTTGGCTTTGTTTTCACATCCGTGATTGTATTCGCAAGAAGGCAGTTCCAACTCCCACTCGTTGACCATAGAGTCGATGGAAGCAGGACTGAGATTTTCAAAAGAGACGGCGACAAAGGGGGTGTAGGACTTGGATGAACGCGAAGGTACACTGACTGAATAAGATACCTCGTTTTCGGTTAATTTGCGAAGGATAAGACCGAGGTATGTTGCATCGCACTCGGGGCCACAACAAGATATCTCCTTCCCAGCTGGGCTGTTCAACAGCGTTTCAATCCGTTCTCCGATCTTCTCTTGGAGTAATTCCACATATTGTTGCCTGGCTTGATCGATTTTGTCTGGAACCATTAGCTATTTGCTATATATCTCAAAAATGGACCAAACGTTCTATTTTGCCAACACACCTTTAATGCTTTTTGGAATCGGTAGATTGCCTGTTTGAAAGGGACCCGTTCCTTGCTGCATGGCAATTGACTCTGTCAGTCGAAGGGTATCGTTGGACTTGAAGACCCAGGCGATCATCATCCACATTTTTGTTTCTTCTGAAAACGGCGACGAAGCGGGTGGCTTGAGACCTTTTATCCAGATATCAGAAAACACCTCGATGGCCTCGTGGCATTGGAAAACATCGGTGGCCACGGCGATTTTAGTCAATTGCGATAGGGGCAATTTCCGAGGAACTTGTCGGGAACGCCCATGAATGAGGTTCAAAATGATCAGGAGGATATCTGGCTTGCAGACGTTGACAGGAATCTCAACAGACCCCTCCATCGAAAGAGCATTCCCTTCAGCCCAACAGTCTTTTAGCATCCGCTTGAAGTAACTCGACGCAAGTGTGAGGTGCTTCGATGAGACTTGAAAGCGAGCGTAATTTCCCGGCACATTGCCTTTGTCGATATCAATCAAGGAAGGCTTTGATGTGAATAAAATGATATCTCCATCTGGATCAACTTGGTAGGGTGGATACATGCCAGTCGCCATCGATGCAGTCGATGTGGGTTTATGGTCTTGGTTCCGGTCCTGGTCCGAAGCCGTAGATGCTGACGAAGCCATGGAAATGGACAGTGTTGGGTTTAAAATTAGGGAGAACGAACGGAATGAAGAGCAAGAGCAATGAAATTAGAATTTTATGTCGTCTCGGGGAATGATGGCCATGTAAACAAAATCGAGCTCGGGAGGGACCAGTAGATCATCAACGTTTTATTCCAAATCGACCGCTTTCCCCACGTCCTCCTATTTGATCAACATGTTTGACCTACGTTATTAGAGACCTGATGTTTTGACCTCGGCTCAACAAGCTTTTAATTGCCATAATTGGACGACGGTTATCTCCCCCTTTCAAGGACTGGATACCGGAAGTGAGAGATATCTGATTCGAAAGCAAGAGAATATAAACCAGGTCTTGAAGTCCGATAATAAAGTAGCATAATACATAGAAATCTATAGAGGGGTTATCCTCTGCATGGATAGCTTCTTTGTCTAAGCCTATACATAACTAACCATTATCCTTCAATATGCGTGGTTTGAACTTCTATACATGCCACCGTTTCTCTGGGAGGAATCTAAAGCTAAAACAACACTTAATTCCTCTATATGATATATAGGGAAGATAGAGAGGCGAATTAAAAATCAAATATAAATTCGCTCTTAGTCGCTGCACTTCAACCTCCCTTATATATACCAAACACCCAACAAGGCCTTGATAATCACGGCAGGTGCTCTAGTTTATGGTTTCTTAGATCTTGATTTCTAGCACCTCATGTTTCATTTAGAAAGGGAAGATGATAGATGAGGTCCAACTGACTTAACTATGTAGGTATAGGTGAACTGAGGTTACAAACGGCAGAAGCACGGGATGTGACACTCTCGACATTGAGCTGTTTGATTCCACTGTTGCCGACACCTCCTTCTTTTCGACTTCTTTCACGTTTTTCTTATATTCCATGGACAAATCATCACCTTTGTCTTCATTGTTCCCCAGCTCCATTTCTAGAATGAAAGACCCCACCGTAGATAGGTGTTAAACCAGCTAACTGTTACAAACGACCCTCTTATCATACCATTCGAAGATTTATGCCTCCGTCCACCATCTATACCCCGTTAAAAATAAAAACAGAAGTCGTCATCACATGTGGCCTCCAAGTTTGGCCATCTCATTCCAATGGAATATCAAATCAGACAGACTGGGTGGGGCCCCGGAAGACCGTAGCACCAATATCGCCATAGCCGTCAAAGCAAACCGGACACGACCAACTATCACCCTGGATTAGTACGAGTTGGACCAAGCCAATGGACAAGCCCAAAATTCCCAGCACATCGAGATCCGGGAAAGCGACACAGGTGATGAAGCCGGAGTCTCTGGGGCTTACCTTTTGACGTCCTGTTACTATGAGATCTAGAATCTCCTAGAAAAGCCGATTTAACTAAAGGAGTGGCCTGGGAGCAATCGACCTGTCGCCAAGCCATCTGGTTGACGTAGATGGAGAAATAAAATTCGTCATACACCAGGTGCTGTCTTGATCAGCGGCACCACAGGCTGCGTTGGAGAACCTTCTGGTCGCTTTCGAGTCTTCTCCAAGCGTTTCAAGCTTGCTTAAGTGACCCTAGACAAGATCGACTTTTCCAGAAACCAGCATATGGAAATTATGCAATTGGCGATTGGGGCCCGGATTTCAGGGCTCATGACCGGCCCATCCATCAACTCGATGGTCAATGAGTAGAGGCCAAACTTTGACCATGGGCCATGTGGAAACCGGGATAGGCCCTTCGGAGCTGACACAAGACGGCAATCCCTAAGTCTCCCTGTTTTGCCATTTAGCTCTGGGGTTCCGGTTTGAACGACCTTTCTTACATCGTGACGGCGGAGAGCTAATCTTCTGCGGAAAAGGAAAGCCGGAGGCGGATTTGTGAGTGTCTGGCTAGGGATTCATATGGCTTATATTCCATAGCTTCAGACGATTTGAGCGTGTACAGATGATCGGATTTTCACCAGAGGATCATATTCTCCTGTTCCACCAGAGAAATATTAGTCGGTCTCCCTGGCGTATATATTAAGTATGTAGTTAGTGTGTCATTGGTGGCATCGGAGAGGAATTTGAGGTCCCTGGAAGGTCAGGTTCACAGGTGTCTAGCAGGGTGCTTACACTGTTAGTGGCTTTCCCCTTAGGCTGCCATTGGCTAACTATAACTACACATAGGTATATGCTACCTAGTAGAGAAATCGTTTCTACTTCGCTTTTTCCTTCTCAGGGCTTAGATACCCACGCTCAACCCGTTCCCCATTGATCGTGCTAATCCATCAACTCCTGTTAACACATCCCTGATTCCTGTTTTATAAAAATTGCCCAGTAGAACCAATTTTGTTGTCTGTTGAAGTTTACAATAATGAGTTGCTCATTGTGTTGTATTTACACAATAGCATTTGGATCCTATCATGAATTGTCGATGAATATTACCCCGACTACAAGTTTGTACCAAAAAGCAGCCGCAAATATATAGCCTCTTTTGTGTCTCACGGAGCCATGTAAGTCGCGATACAAACTGCCTGGAGAGACGGTATTTACTAAAACATCGAGAAACTGAATACCCTTGACGCGTCAAGTAGCTCCGGGGGTAGACCTTCATACGTCCTAGAGGCCCTTTCCCAGTCCTATCGGGGTAAATGGCAAGTTAACTAGCAGTTCTTGGCCGTGTCATCCTTGCTGTATCCGACTCTGTTATGGCGCTAAAATTCTATAAGCTTGCGCATACCCGTCTTCCCAGTTTGGGCACGACTGCATTAAAGATGTTACTTAATGCTACATCTACATGCACGTTTAAACGATTCAACCCCGAATGAAATTAGTTGGTGACCCGCGCCACTAGTATAACGTATGATATTGACATTTTAACACCGAAGTTAAATGGCCGAGATAAGAAAAGAGGGGAAAAGCGCCGCATAGTAGACAACACATAGTCCGGCTAAAAACATCAAATTCCTTGGGTTATGACCTCCGTTCTCATTTCGTCGGCTCTCCGAGAAATGTTGCCATCTGCCATTTTGCTGGCACATCATGCAAGATGAATAATTGCTGCATATTCTGACATTTCCCCTCAATTTTCTTCCTATCACATGTTGTGTCCAAACCAAAGACAAAGAAAAAAAAGCCCCGAAAATAAATGAAAATAAAATAGAAAATAAAAAGCCATGTCGTAAGTTCGTATCATCTCAGTTCTCTTCTAGACCCCAGGGTCTCCAACTCCCAATATACATGCATGAGTGCGTCATTCTTCCAAATAGGCGTCATAGGCGGAATAAACCCGTCAATCTCGGGCGTGCTCGGAATTCGAATGCATGATTGGGCTCATCCACAAACAAATGCATCCTTTAGACACGAACCAGGTCATCATTTCCTGCCCATATCCCTTTTGGGCCCGTCAATTAGCCGCATCGATGCGGCCGTAGAGTCATATCTGGGTGGACTCGGTTGTGTACTCAGGACTTAGGCAATGGGAATTGATCTGGGTGGTCAAGTTCTTCGATCCAACCGCCAATGTAGCCTATGTTTTGATCGAATTGTTCGTGGGCACTATTTGAGTTATCATTTTTGTGTTAGTCGATTATTCTCAAATTGGGATAGGTAAGATGGCAAATATTTGACTTACCTTAATGCCTGTTCTGTAGGATAGTTAGAGCTTGTTGTAGGAGTCGAGGAGCTTGTAACGGGAGCGGTTGAACTGCCCGTGGTGGTGGATGTTTGTTGTGGCGAAGGTGGACTTGAAGGATTCATTGTTGCGAGTGATATTGATATATTTTGCACAGGGCAAGTTTACTTCCACTTGGAGTGGGCTCACAGTATTAAACACAAGTAGGCTGTTTCGAATATCAGGAGAAGGAAGCCATCGTTGCTTTATATCTAAGTATTTCATATAGAATTAACCAACGCAATACCAAGAATCCAATGCCACCGAGTTGATGTCTGCAAACACCGGTGTGTGAACTTCATCGAATTCTACACTGCAATTACCGGATTAGGTATCAGTCCCGGAGAAACGAATCCGATAGACCAATAGCTATTACCGCTGTCAATTTGTGCGTGTCATTGAGGAGGGATCAAGTAGGGGAATCATTGGCCAGCGTTTAGTAGGTGCACGTAACATCGGCCCAGTGTATTATTTTGGAGCCTTAGAGCCTCATTTGGGAGAGAACACGGCCAAATTATGGAAATAATTGCGGTTGCCTTGCGGCTAGCGTGCGAACCATATATTTCCGAAAGATCCTGTCTTTTAATATTGTTGTCTCAGATCCTTTAGATCTAAGATACCCGTGTTAACCGGTCAAGTACCCCAGGGCTGCAGAGTACATGCTTGTACATCCAACATAATGCATTTATGCTTCCTAGACCGATATTGCTAGATTAAAGAGCGAATTAAGATCAATCCTATGGCCAAATGTACGTGTATAAACGGTGAAAGAAACATCCACATGCTAATTTTAATTCCCCGCACTTAGTTACTAAATAGTACATCTAACTGTCCCATATGTTTTACTTATATCGGGATCTCAACGGAAAAATCGGTGTACACTCCCAAAGGTCCTCAGCACGGACTGCAATGCAGGTATATTGGATTCAACTTTGCAGCAGTTCTCGTTTCTGTGGGCCACTTTTAGTTTAGTCGTAAAACTGGCGTACTCTCATCACGCTTGGACCAGAGCTAAGGGGCAGCATACCCTGCAGAGCTTGACATTTGGCTGATATGAACCAAATGAACCAAAAGAGTACTACAAGCAGTCATTTATGTTATTTCCATGTTCTCTATAAAAATGAATATATCGAAAAAAATCCTATACTTCCCCGGTCCCGGCCGCTTATCTTATCACCGGAGAACGCCGACATCTCCGCATTAGCTTCATTAGCTTCATCAACCACATCCAATCCAATTTCTCTTCTTTTTTCCAGCTCTCTCTTATACAATTGTAAATCTACACACTAGAACGTGGCGGCCTCCAAGCGATTGACCAACACATCCATATACACGCACACCTCACACCAAAGAGCCCACCATGGCGCCGATCCTCTCAACCAACCCGACAGTCACGCTCACCCCAGAGCCTCTTACACCGGCGAATTTCGCACAATTCGGTACAGCAGTGGTCTCCCCATTACCGAGAGAACTAAATATTGCCCCCCAACCATCATCCCTACCGCCACACAACCCAACGCCGGTCCTAGCGAACCAAAACTCCGCTCTCAAGTACAGTCCCATCTCCCCGCTCCTCGACCGCTACACCAATGCCTGCCCAAGCGGACAGGCCTCCGAGGCACGAATGACCATGTTCTGCTGTTTTCCGCGCGCTTTGCGCGCTGTCAGCACCGGCCCACAGCTGCCTGACAGGGAGGTCTTTGATGTACGCATCCTTGAGCGCCATCCGTTTACGAATCAGACTTTCATTCCGGTTGATTTATCGGCCCATTCCAAGGTCGGGGATGATGAGGAAGAGCCGCTGTTTTTGGTGGTGGTTGCGCCTACTTTGAAGGGACAGACTGCTACCGCGAAGAATGAGGCCGGGGAGACGATTACGATTCGTGACCCGCCGGATCTGAATAATATTAAGGCGTTTGTGGCGCGTGGTGGTCAGGCTGTTACTTATGGTGTTGGCACGTGGCATGCGCCTATGGTGGTTTTGGGTCGTAGGAGGGTTGATTTTGTTGTTGTGCAGTTTGTTAATGGGGTTGGGGATGAGGATTGTCAGGAGGCTGCGTTTGGGGAGGGTGTTGTTGTTGACCTTGGTCGGAAGGGTCAACTCGGGAGGGTGGAGGAGAGTCCGAGGTTGTGGTCTTCTAAGCTCTAATATGTAGATGCATGTCTATGAAACACTTGCAAGTGTTGGGTTCTTAAAAAGTGAAACTGAAGACTCAACAGTTGGCATTGAAAATAGAGGCGGAGGGAGGCATTTGCCAATCTGGCTATGTGATTTGGTGGTATCATTAACAGGAGAAGCCGGAATATTGTACATAAATATTTTACATTGTACCTTTCAAGTACATATTGACCATGACATTTCACCGCCAAGGACGCCGAGGTTAGGGTTGACCTTCATCAGCAAGTCGAGGTGGTGGAGTTTTATCCTTCATTTCCTGGCGGACCCGCATGGCCAGATCGAGGGTCTCTTTGGGCAAACCAGCCAGTTGGGCAACCTTCAGAGCATGAGACTCGCGGTTGACACCTTTCCGCAGCCGGTGGACAAAAGAGAAGGTCCCTGAAGGCATATCTTTCACATCCGTGCAGTATCTCGCCAATTTATCAAAGTCCTCTGTCATATCCGCGAGGGCATGGAAATGAGTGGCAAAAAGCACTCGAGACTGGTTGTGATTGTGTAAATGATGCAGACAAGCAAAACTAACGGCTGTGCCATCTTCGGGGGTTGTCCCCCGGCCTACTTCATCCATGATCACAAATGATTTAGGCGTGGCTTGTTTGAGAATAGTAGCTGTTTCCAACATCTCCACCATGAACGTTGACTGGTCGCGGAAGAGGTCATCCGCTGCACCGATTCGACTGAAGATCTGATCGACGATACCGATCTCGGCATAAGCTGCGGGCACGAAAGATCCGACTTGCGCGAGAATTGTGATTAGAGCATTTTGTCGCAAGAAGGTACTTTTACCGGCCATGTTGGGACCAGTAATGAGCCAGATCCGCTCGGAATCACCCAGGAAGCAATCGTTGCTCACGAACGACCGTCCTTGTTCCTCTAAACCCAGTTTGACTGTGGGATGTCTTCCGCCGACAATCTTATGAAAGGTACCGTCGTTGAGGATCGGCCGTACCATTTGCTGTTCCTGCGCGAGAGTTGCAAATGAACACGCCACGTCCAACTCATCCATGACTGCTGCGTTTCGGCGAATTTTGACAAGGTTCAGGATCACCTCACGGCGCAGACGTTCAAATATTGTTTGCTCCTCTCGACGAATCCGAATCTTCACGTGGTCCATTTTGACTCCTAGCTCTGTCCAGGCTGGTAGATAGAATGACCGGGTAGATTTGGTCGATGAGACATTTCGAGTGACTCCCAAGTCTTCGAGAGATTTTTGGGATATCTTTGCCCCTTTAACGTGGCAGATGTGGCCTAACCCTGGAGTCCATTTAAGGCTCAGGGCCGACGAATCAACCGAATCACGGAGACGTTGAGTCAATGAAGTCTTTTCATCGCCCAACCGTTCTAGCTCCGTGTGGAGTGCATTCAAGGTCTTACTTGCGTCACGCCTCATAATCCAGGTATCGAGGGGACCGGAGTCCGTATCAGCCACAACTGTTCGGTCGCCCTTCTTTGCCCTGACCTTTTTTGGCAGTGCTTCGAGCTCGCTAGATGTGGCTTCATCCATAGCAACCTTTTGTGCCAGATTGGCTGCCTCTGCAGCGGTACTATCCTCGATGCGCTGCTTTTGTAGCAAGCCTTCTTCGTCAATGGCTGCGAGAATTTGGTCCGCTAGCGCGATAGGACCATCAAGGAAAAGCCGTGAGATCATGACAGTAAGACTGTGATTGAAATCTGTAGTGCTGGAGACCGAAAGTCTATTGTGATCTAGAAGAACTTGTCTGACTTCCTTGGAGGCCTCAATGGCACGGGAAAGACAAATCAAGTCATCCGGGTCTCCTTTCCCAAAAGCAAATTTCTGAACCAGACGTTGAGAATCATGGCTGCGCTTCAAAAGTTGGATGACGCTGTCACGGAGCTCCACATGTTCTATGAAGACCGAGACAAGGTCCAGACGCTCATTGATGACTTGTAAGGATGTAGACGGGGAGGCTGCATGTAACACATTAGTAAAAGCCACACAAAAACCGTTGAATTTTAGTTGGACATACTCAGTCGGTCTCGCAAAAGCCGTGCGCCACTTTTTGTAGAAGTTCTTCGTACAGCGTGTAGAAGACTACCTTTCCCAAAACCGTCTCTCGCCGTTTCTAGAATCTCAAGACCACTCAGACTGTTACGATCGATGCTCATTGATTCATTCAAATGTCTTCGAATTGGAGGCTGAAGCTTGAGATTCGACCCTTGCAACTGCACACGAATGTACTCGAGCAGACTGTAACCAGCTGCTACTTCCTCCGGTGTGAATGACGCGCGAGCATCTTCGGGGACCGGAGACTCTAACATTGTCCCCCATTCAGATACCGGTTTGAATGCTTCAGGGTATTGGAAGAAGGTGACAAGGCGATGATCATGTCCAACTAGCATTTGCAATTCATGCCCAATAAGATCTTGCACATTTTGATCTACCAGAATCTCACGAGCTCCAATCCGCGCAATTGCAGATGGAAGCATTTGAGTCGTCGTGAGCTGAGTGAAGAAA
This sequence comes from Penicillium solitum, assembly GCF_028829755.1. Lineage (NCBI taxonomy): Eukaryota > Fungi > Ascomycota > Eurotiomycetes > Eurotiales > Aspergillaceae > Penicillium > Penicillium solitum. The sequence goes on along the minus strand of NW_027072125.1, from coordinate 2,601,887 downwards.
TCACCTGTTGAGAGGTCAAGCCATGACAATCCTACTTGTTGGGGCACAGAGGACAGTACATGCTGATGCGATGATTGCAGATCGACATCAGCGTGTTGCTTCAGTTGTGATTGCAAAGACGGCACATCCAAGTATATGGCCAACAGGAAATTATGCTCAGAAGGATCTATGAATTTCTCGTCAATCAGGGTGCCAGGTGTGATGATCCTAGCAACCTTCCGATCAAACAGGAGGCCTCCTGTGCGTGCTTTGTCTTCTGGATTGATAGCAAATTCTTCACTGATAGCCACATACTTGTTGAGATCTCCAACAAGGGTTTTAAGAAAACGATCGAGCTGGAAGAAGGGGAAGCCAGCCATTGGAACCGGTCCACCGTTGGTCTTTTTGGTCGCAAGCTTGAGATTGAGCAGTGGTGCCAACTCCTCTGCTTGTTCAAAATAGAGCTACAGGATAATATCTTAGCATGGAGTTTTCTAATCATGTGGTGCCTATTATCGTACCTCATAGAAGCCCCCGACCCGGGTCAAGATAACACAGTTCTTGAACGTCTGCATATTGTTTCGGTGCCCCTGCACCACAGTTGGGTAACGGGGAGCCTCATCCACCCGATCATTGTATGCTTCGAGTTTCAAAACTCCTTGAGGAAGGTCTTTCAACTTTACTGTCGCTTTAGTTTTTGCGCCTCGTACGCAAACTCTCGGTCCGGCGGTGGACGCGCGTGGGTGTATGGAGGTTCGACGCGCGTGGTGATATATGGTCCGGTGTATTTGACAACGATAGTGTATTTGACAACGATAAGATGGACGTGTCAAACTCGTCAGAGACCATAGATAAACTGGCATTAAATGAGGAATCGACAGACCAGGGCGCATTGTTGCGACGCGATCCAACCATTTGGGGCGGCAGAACCATCCAAGCTCCCCTCCTTCCGCCTTTGCCACCGAAATCTTCCCGAGCTGCACTCTCCTTGGCTTCATCTATCTACAACCTTGGCTGATATTTCTCCCTTACAAGTGAAATTACTTGCGGTAGGAGGATGAGTCAGGTTTGTGTGACCATTTGAAATTGATCAATCGCCGACATCTCGTGTCTCGGCGCGGCCTGAATCTTGACCCTCCGCAGGCAGATTCTTGTCGCAACTCACTCTTTCTTCCATCGTTTTTTTTTCCTGATTCACCCATACAACCACCAAGATGGCGGACCAAAATATTTCGCAGTATAAGTACTCGGCGATGTCCAACCTGGTTCTCCAGGCGGACCGTCGTTTTATCAGTCGCACCCATGACGAACCCACTGGAGACCCGGAGTCTCTCGCGGGTCGCATTGGGATCCGGGAGATGGGTGGACGAGTCGCGCGTGAGGATGCGCCCAAATCTAAGAAGGCAGCTCCGACAGGTCTCGAGCGGGGTGCAATCGGTGAGGGTGAAGATGTGCTTTTACGCGAACAGAAAAAGCGCCACCGCGGCCAACCAGCACAACTACGGGGCCAGGGCATCCTTTCAGCAGCTGATGCCTTCGTCGAAGGCTTGAAATATCGTCCTCGCACACCCGCCACACGAGCCACCTATGACCTTATTCTCACAATTACCGGAAGCCAGCTGGGCGATGTCCCCCACGAAGTCATCCGAAGTGCCGCCGATGCTGTATTGGAACTACTGAAGGACGAAGATATGAAGGATTTCGATAAAAAGAAGGAGATTGATGACCTTCTGGGAACCACAATGAACCCCAAGGAATTCAACGAGCTCGTCAACCTAGGCAAGAAGATTACAGACTACGATGCCCAGGACGAAGAGGAAGAGATGGAAGGCGGCCTCGATGAAGAAGGTGGCGAACTCGACGAACGCCAAGGTGTTGCTGTCGTCTTCGACGAAGAAGATGAAGATGATGAACGCATGGGAACCGTCGACGAAGTTCGAGACGAGGACGAGCTCAGCGATGAAGAAGAAGAGGATGAACAAGAAAAACTCGCACTTGACGATGCAGCAGCAGCTCAAGATGAAGACGGAGATGAAATGGTCATCGATGGTGGTCTTGGTCAAAGTGACAAAGCCGCAGAAAAGACCGGTTTGAAGGTCTCCGCTCGCGAAATCGATGCTTACTGGCTGCAGCGTCAAATCGGTGCTATCTACAAGGATGCTCACATCCAGCACGAGAAAACAGATGAAGCACTTGAAATCCTCGGCGGAAAGGACGAGGATGGAGCATTAAAGCCCCTGCGTGATGTTGAGAACGACCTCATGGAACTCTTCGACTATGACCACCCCGATCTTGTTGCTAAACTAGTCACCAACCGCGACAAGGCCGTCTGGGTTACCCGCTGGAGAAGAGTCGCAGAGGATCCCGATGCGCGCAATCTCGTGGAGATTGAGATGGTTGAAGCCGGCCAACGTGCCATTCTTGATGAAATCCGTGGCAAAGAAACCGGCGATGAACTCGGAGCACCACCCGATAAGAAGATGAAGTTTGACTTGATGGATGTCGATGTTCCTTCAGGTCCAACTGCCGACCAAAAACCCGCCGAAGCTGGCGAGGGTGGCATTCTTCAGCCTAAGAGAACGATCAATTTGGAAAATTTGGTCTTCCATCAAGGCAACCATCTTATGACCAATCCTAATGTTAAGCTTCCCCAGGGCTCGACCAAGCGAGCATTCAAGGGATACGAAGAAATCCATGTGCCACCGCCCAAGGCCAAGAAGGAGGCCGGAGAGAAGAATATCCCGACCACCGAGCTGCCTGAATGGGCCCGTGTTGGATTTGGAACGTCAAAGGAACTCAACCGCGTGCAGACAAAGTGCTACCCTTCAGCTTTCCATGACGATGGAAACATGCTTGTCTGTGCTCCCACGGGTTCCGGAAAGACCAATGTTGCTATGCTTACGATCCTTCGAGAAATCGGGAAGAATCGCAACCCTGAAACGGGAGAGATTATGCTGGACGACTTCAAAATCATATACATCTCCCCCTTGAAGGCTCTGGTTCAAGAACAAGTTGGCAATCTTGGCAAGCGCCTGGAGCCTTATGGAATCAGAGTCTCGGAACTTACCGGTGATCGTCAACTCACCAAGCAGCAAATTGCCGATACCCAGATCATCGTCACCACCCCTGAGAAGTACGACGTTATCACCAGAAAGGCAACCGAGACCAGCTACACAAACCTTGTTCGCCTCGTTGTCATCGACGAGATTCACCTTCTCCATGATGAACGTGGCCCCGTCCTTGAGAGCATCGTCAGCCGAACAATCCGCAAAACCGAGCAGACTGGAGAGCCCATCCGAATCGTGGGTCTCAGTGCTACCCTTCCCAACTACCGTGATGTGGGAAGCTTCCTGCGCGCAGATCCTGTCAAGGGCATGTTCCATTTCGATGGCAGCTACCGTCCTTGTCCCCTCAAGCAGGAATTCATCGGTGTCACCGAAAAGAAGGCCATCAAGCAGTTGAAGACAATGAATGACATTTGTTATACCAAGGTCATGGAGCAGGTTGGGCAAAACCGAAACCAAATGCTTATCTTCGTCCACTCTCGAAAGGAGACCGCCAAAACCGCCAAGTACATCAGAGACAAGGCCCTTGAGAACGAAACCATTGGTCAGATTCTGCGTAGTGACGCTGCTAGTCGTGCCATTCTCTCCGAAGAAGCAGACTCAGTGGACGATGCCAACCTGAAGGATCTCATGCCTTACGGTCTCGGTATTCACCATGCTGGTCTGAGTCTTGCCGATCGTGATTCCGTCCAGGCACTTTTCGCCGATGGAAGTATCCAGGTCCTCGTTTGTACAGCTACACTGGCCTGGGGTGTCAACCTTCCCGCACACACCGTCATCATCAAGGGAACCCAGGTCTACTCTCCCGAGAAGGGTGCCTGGGTCGAGTTGAGCCCGCAAGACGTTCTGCAAATGTTGGGACGAGCTGGTCGGCCCCAATATGATACCTTCGGTGAGGGTATCATTATCACATCGCAAGCTGAAATTCAATACTATCTCTCGCTCTTGAATCAACAGCTTCCAATTGAATCGCAGCTGATGAGCAAATTGGCGGACAATCTGAATGCTGAGATTGTTCTTGGCAATGTTCGTACCCGCGATGAAGGTGTGGATTGGCTAGGCTACACTTACCTTTACGTTCGGATGCTCCGATCACCTGGTCTGTACAGTGTTGGCGCTGATTATCAGAACGATGATGCTCTAGAGCAAAAGCGAGTGGATCTTATTCACTCCGCTGCTGCAGTTCTTGAGAAGGCCGGTCTCGTCAAGTATGAGAAGAAGACTGGACGTCTGCAGTCGACTGAGCTTGGACGTATCTCTTCGCACTACTACATTGGTCACAACTCAATGCTTACCTACTCCCAACACCTCCAACCCTCCATTACGACCATTGAATTGTTCCGAATCTTTGCCCTGAGCGATGAGTTCAAATACATCCCTGTTCGCCAGGATGAGAAGCTTGAGCTTGGAAAACTGCTAGGCCGGGTTCCTGTTCCTGTTAAGGAGACCATTGATGAGCCCCATGCCAAGATCAATGTTCTGTTGCAGGCTTACATCTCCAGACTTAAGCTCGAGGGACTTGCGCTGATGGCAGACATGGTTTATGTCACTCAATCTGCTGGACGTATCATCCGCGCGATTTTCGAGATCTGCCTGAAGAAGGGCTGGGCCTCAGTGGCGAAGACTGCGCTCGACCTTTGCAAAATGGCTGAGAAGCGCATGTGGCCAACAATGTCCCCCCTTCGTCAATTCCCCCACTGCCCAAAAGATGTTTTGCAGAAGGCGGAACGCATTGACGTGCCTTGGGGTAGCTATTTCGATCTGGATCCTCCCCGCATGGGTGAGCTTCTGAGCATGCCCAAGGCTGGACGTGTCGTGTGCGACTTGGTGTCCAAGTTCCCTCGACTCGATGTTCAAGCTCAAGTGCAGCCCATCACGCGATCCATGCTGCGTGTAGAGTTGACCATCTCCCCCAACTTTGTCTGGGATGATGAAATCCACGGCAATGCTCAAGATTTCTGGATTTTGGTTGAGGACTGTGACGGAGAGGAGATCCTGTTCCACGATCGTTTCTTGCTTCGTGCTGAATTTGCCAAGTCCGAGATGAATGAGCATCTTGTCGAATTCACCGTTCCTGTCAATGAGCCGATGCCCCCCAACTACTTCATCTCGCTTGTGTCTGACCGATGGATGCATTCCGAGACGAAGATTGCCGTGTCCTTTCAGAAGCTCGTTCTCCCCGAGCGCTTCCCTCCTCACACACCACTGCTCGACATGCAGCGAGCACCTGTTAAGGCACTAAAGCGTGAGGATTACCAAGCGTTGTACCCCAACTGGCAGCATTTCAACAAGATCCAGTCCCAGGTCTTCAAGTCAGTATTCGACACCGATGACAACATCTTCCTCGGTGCTCCTACGGGAAGTGGAAAGACCGTTTGTGCTGAGTTGGCTTTGCTTCGTCACTGGTCAAAGCAGGATAGCGGCCGTGCAGTCTACATTGCGCCCTTCCAGGAGCTAGTCGACCACCGACTGGCTGACTGGCAGAAGCGCCTTGGTGGACTGGATGGAGGCAAAGCCATTGTCAAGCTTACAGGTGAAACCACAGCGGATTTGAAGCTTCTCGAACAGGCTGATCTCGTACTTGCCACTCCCACTCAGTGGGACGTGTTGTCTCGCCAGTGGCAGCGACGTAAGAACGTCCAGACAGTCCAGCTGTTCATCCCCGACGAGCTTCACTTGCTCGGCGGCTACGCTGGATACGTGTACGAAGTTATTGTGTCTCGCATGCACTACATGGCTCTCCAGACTGAAAATGAAATGCGCATTGTTGGTCTTAGCGTGCCTCTTTCTAATGCTCGCGACATCGGAGAGTGGATCGGTGCCAACAAGCACACGATCTACAACTTCAGCCCCCACGCCCGTCCTGTGCCTCTGGAGCTTCATCTTCAATCATTCACCATCCCTCATTTCCCCTCTGCCATGCTCGCGATGGCTCGCCCAGCCTACCAGTCGATTTTGCAGCTTTCCCCCGACAAGCCTGCTCTTGTCTTCGTTCCAAGCCGCAAGCAGGTCCGTGCGACCGCAGCAGATCTCCTCTCGGCGTGTGCTATCGATAACGATGAAGATCGTTTCCTGAACGCCGATGTCAGTGAGCTCGCTCCTTTGCTTGAGCGTGTCCACGAGCAGACCCTTGCTACATCACTTTCCCACGGTATTGGCTACTACCACGAAGCTCTTAATGCCACCGATAAGCGCATTGTCTTGCACCTGTTCAGCATTGGTGCGATTCAGGTGCTTTTGGCTTCGAGAGATGTGTGCTGGGAACTGGATATCACGGCTCACTTGGTCATTGTTATGAACACTCAATTCTTCGATGGCCGCGAGCATCGTTATATCGACTACCCCATCAGCGATATCTTGCAGATGTTCGGCAAAGCCTCCCGTCCCGGTCAGGACAAGCTTGGCCGTGGTGTTCTTATGGTGCCAGCAGTGAAGCGCGAATACTACAAGAAGTTCTTGAACGAGGCTTTGCCTGTTGAGAGTCACCTGCAGGTCTACCTCCACGATGCCTTTGTGACTGAAGCCAGCACAAAGACCATCTCCTCCACCCAGGATGCGGTTGATTGGATGACATACACCTATTTCTATCGCCGTCTTCTTGCAAACCCCAGTTTCTACGGTCTTAGCGACGTGAGCCACGAGGGCCTCAGCACATTCCTGTCAGAGCTGGTGGAGAACACACTGAAGGAGTTGTCAGAGGCAAAGATCATTGACGTTGACGAAGAAGATGATACCGTTTCGCCTTTGAATGCAGCCATGATCGGTGCTTACTACAACATCTCGTTCATCACCATGCAAACCTTCTTGTTGTCTCTTTCGTCCCGGACGAAGCTCAAGGGTATCCTGGAGATTGTCACTTCGGCGACTGAGTTCGAGTCTATCCAGATGCGTCGCCATGAGAATCACATTCTCCGCCGCGTGTATGATCGTGTACCGGTCAAGATGTCAGAGGTTTCCTTCGACTCTCCTCATTTCAAGGCCTTCGTTCTCCTCCAGGCCCACTTCTCCCGGATGCAGCTCCCTCTTGATCTTGCCAAGGATCAGGAAGACATTGTTCGCAAGGTCCTCAACCTGCTCAGCGCTTGTGTGGATGTCCTCTCATCCGAGGGTCATCTCAACGCGATGAACGCAATGGAATTGTCCCAGATGGTGGTTCAGGCCATGTGGGATCGTGACAGCCCTCTGAAGCAGATTCCCCACTTCTCTCCCGACGTGATCAAGGTGGCCAACGAATACAAGTATGTATCATCAGAAAGGTCTCCAGAGACATTTGCTAATCTACCTTTGTACAGGATCAATGATATCTTCGAATTCATGGAGGCCATGGACCCATCGGAGAACAAGGACTACGCTACTTTAGTCAAGCGCCTCGGCCTCGATAACAAGCAATTGGCGCAAGCTGCGGCTTTCACCAACGAGAAGTACCCCAACATCGAGCTCGACTTCGAAGTTGAGGATGCCGAGGGTATCACTTCGGGCGAACCTGCATACCTCAAGGTCAAGATCGAGCGGGATATCGAAGAAGACGAGGAGCCCGATGCTACTGTCCACGCACCATTCTACCCCAGCCAGAAGATGGAGAACTGGTGGTTGGTTGTTGGTGACGAAAAGACTAAGAGCCTGCTGGCTATCAAGCGTGTCACCATCGGCCGCAAGCTCGAGCTGCGCCTGGAATATGTGGTCCCTACACCCGGAGACCATGAGTTGACGCTCTACCTCATGAGCGACAGCTATGTTGGCGTTGATCAGGCTCCCACATTCAGTATCAATGCGGCAGAGGGAATGGACGAGGATGAAAGCGAGGAAGAGGAAGAAGAGTAAATGCCATGATCTTTACAATTTGTAATAATAGTTATGTTTTCGAAGCCTTAGAATACAAGATGTCTTCCATGGTTAGTTATTACTACTTTTCTCCGATGTAACATTGTGGATGCAAATGCCTGCAAGGTACATGGCGCTTAACCCAATCAGGACCATAACCCCCCGCATGATCACGTTGCTCCCCAACCTCCTCTTCTCCTCTCCAACTCTTTCTCTCGTACTCAATTTCTCTCTTTGATATCAATAGCATACGCAGTGGTGTTTTACGTATTTTGTTTATCTTAAGAGCCTGTTGATACCTTCCTTTTAAGCTCAATCCGTGGAAGCTCCCCTAAGCTTCCTATCTTATCTCCCGTACGATCTGATATGGCCATTCGGAACATGAAGTTCACTCCCCAGTAAGTAGTGTCCATATAACTGGCAATTTGACGTCAATCTTCATTGAATATATTCGAGAGCACCGGACTGACACCGACCCCTCTAGGGTTCTGCTCGGAGCACCCAGGCGGTCCTCAGCCGTTCCCAATGCGGCCGGCACCCTAGCAGTCTACACGCAGACCTCCTACTCTTTCGAGTCTCATTCCAAGACTAATGAAATCCGCGTTATCGATATCAGCTCCGGCCGTTCTGCCCTTATCACCAACGACCCCGGCGCCAGTAACCCACAGTGGGTGGACGATAGCGACAAACTTGTCTGGCTAAAGAACAAGGGCAATGGCAATACAAGCTTCGTCGTCGGCGATGCCCGCCAGGCTGATGAGACATACATAGCAGGCACTGTCCCGGGCCCCGTATCGGACCTGAAAGTGGTCCTTTTGGAGCCAGGAAAGGTCGGCTTCGCCGTGACAGGCAAGGCCAATACAGACGGGTCGCTATACAATCCCCATGACGCGAAGAAGCCCCATACAACTGGTAAATTGTACACATCTCTCTTTGTGAGACATTGGGACTCGTATGTCGAGCCCCAGAAGAACGCGATCTTCTACGGCTTGCTGGAACAGGCTCCTTTGTCGCCGGCCCGTCGACGGGCTGGAAAGTACTCGATCTCGGGCCTTACCAACTTGATTGCAGTCTCAGGACTGGCGGGCGTGGAGTCACCGATTCCGCCTTTTGGTGGTACTGGGGACTTTGATATTAGTCCATCGGCTATTGTCTTTATTGCGAAGGACCCTAACCTGAACCCGGCGACTCACACCTCTTGCTCGTGTTATTATTCTCCCATGTTCTCGTGGACTAGCCTGAGCATGAATGAGCCTGAACCGAAAATCTGCAAGGTTGCTGGTCTTCAGGGAGCGATGTCGTCTCCTGTCCTTAGCTCGGACGGTAGCTCTATTGCTGTTCTAGCGATGCGCGAGGATGGCTATGAGTCTGATAAGAACCGTATCTTGTATGTTCCCAACCCATGGAATGGAGAGATGATCGAGATTTTCCAGTCGGACGATGGGAAAGGACACTGGGATCTCAGTCCCTCGGCCGTGTCGTTTGCCCATGATGACAAGTCGCTGTTCGTTCATGTCGAGGAGGCTGGCCGCGGAGTTCTGTACCAGCTGCCACTGGAGAATGCGCATACGATCAAGCCTGAGTCTCTAAAGAGGCTGACCAGATCGGGATACGTGAACGACGCCGTTCCTGCAGCTGCCAAATCTTCCAAACTGTTCGTGTCTAGTAGCAGCCTGGTTGATAACAGCCTGTGGACTATCATTGATCCAGCTCACCCAGATGATGTCCAAATGGTTTCCTCAAATGGGCGGGGCGGCAGTGCATTCGGTTTGTCCTCAGCCCAGGTCGATGAGATCTGGTTCAAGGGAGCCGAAGACCATCCTGTCCACGCGTGGGTGGTGAAGCCGTCCGATTTCAAGCCCGGGAGCAAATACCCGCTTGCGTATTTGATCCACGGTGGACCACAGGGCGCGTGGAACGATCAGTGGAGCACGCGCTGGAACCCTGCTGTTTTCGCCGAACAGGGTTACGTTGTGATCACCCCCAACCCAACAGGTAGTACCGGCTACGGACAGCCCTTCACCGATGGAATCAAGGGACAATGGGGCGGTCGGCCCTACGAGGACCTTGTCAAGGGATTCGAATATATCGAGCAGCACCTGGATTACGTCGACACCACGCGCGCGGTTGCACTGGGCGCCTCGTACGGCGGTTACATGATGAACTGGATGCAGGGCCATCCGCTCGGGCGCAAGTTCAAGGCACTAGTCACCCACGACGGAGTGTTCAGCATGACCTCCCAGTTGGCTAGTGAAGAGCAATACTTCCCTCTTCACGACCTCAAAGGGCCGATCTGGAAGGTACCGGAGAACTGGGCGAAGTGGGACCCGTCGCGGTTCACGGAACACTGGAACACACCTCATCTGATTATCCACAACGAGTTGGATTACCGTCTGACCATCGCCGAGGGTCTTGCTGCGTTTAATGTTCTCCAGATGCGCGGTATTGATAGTGCGTTCCTGACGTTCCCTGACGAGAATCATTGGGTTCTGAACCCTGAAAACTCCCTCATGTGGCACCAGACTGTTCTGAACTGGATTAACAAGTACGCGGGCATCCCGGCCGTGTCAGAGGAACCTGATCTGTCACGCGGAGTGGGTAGTCTGTCGCTGTGATATAATAGTCTCTTTGAGTTGGCTGTTTGAGCCAATGAGGGAAGACGAAACTTGAATATGAAACGTATATGATGGATATTTATGAACATGGTTATTGTTCTTTTATTGGAAACAAAGGGATAAGAAGGGGGTTCTGTTTGCAACTCGCCTTGATTGGAGAGTTCAGAACGATGTCTTTGTGTTATAAAGAAGAGGCTGTGTCAGGATGTTTCATCTCATTGTCGAGATGATTCTTTGAGGGTTTTGACAATGACATACATGTCGTATATATAAGTTGTCCTTAATTTCCTCGATTTGCCTCGTTCATACAACATACAGCATAGAGTATACTTTTATTTTGTTATTCACTTGGGTATATCAACATATCAACAACCAACCAAATGGACAACGATCCCCCAACCCCCAACTCCCCTCACGGCATCAGCTGGCTCTCCGAGCGAACCCTCTCCATTTCCACCAGCACAACAACCACAACCCTAGCAGACACTCCCAGTCCAATGAGCATGTCCTCCCCAAGCATAACACCTATAGAGTCCACCGAAGACCCCATCCCAATCGAATATCGCAAAGTCTCCTTCCGCGAGAGCCCTAACTTCCACCCCCATTTCCTGTCCCTCCTCCGCCACCTCTCCTCCCAGCTCTGGCCCCTCGTCAACTGTGAAACAGGCCTGCTACACCCAGACTTCCCACCAAATATGTTGGCCTACAACCTTCTGACCTCGGAGCAGGTTGATAATCTCGCCCGTCATTTCCATCAGGTTTACCCGCCTGTCCCGGCTACATTTAATTATCCTGTTTGTATTACCCCGTGGATCGGGACGCCGGAGGAGGAGACTATTGATCTCCCTACGAGGCTGAAGAGGTTGGGGAGGTTTTTTGGATTGAGGGGGTGTGAGGAGCAGGAGCAGCAGCGGCAGCAGGAGGATGTGGATATGGATAGGGATGAAGGTGATGGCAGTGGGAATGGGAATGATGAGAAGATGAGTGAAGGTGAAGCTGAAGTACTACGACAGATGGAATTAGAGTGGCAGCAGGCCTTACAGAGGGCATATGCTGAGGAGTCGCATCGGTGGAATTTGAAGTGATTTTGTTTTATTTCCTTATTTAATATAAATATAAACATACCTAGGTATATATAAAATATAGAACATGCAGGCTATAATATGATCATTTCCCCTAAATGTTGATTTAGCCGTCGGTTAAAAAAGTTGTAGAGACAAGACATAGGCTAATAAGAGGATAATGAGGGGAAGAACGGGATAATATGGGGTAATGGACTACTAGTAGGATGGTAGAATAACAGAGAATCAAATATTAATATCCTTCAATTCCCTTAAAAATACCCCCAGTTCTTCCTTCCATCCTCCCATCTATACACACACAGCCCTATCTATAACCTCACCATCACCACCAACGAGCAAAATGTCCAAACCACTCGTCTCCCACATCTACACAGCCGACCCCTCCGCCCACGTCTTCAATAACAAACTCTACATCTACCCCAGCCACGACCGCGAAACAACGATCCCCTTCAACGACAATGGCGACCAATACGACATGGCCGACTACCACGTCCTCTCCATGGACACCATCACCAGCCCCGTAACCGACCACGGCGTCGTCCTCCGCGACAAAAATGTCCCCTGGGTCTCAAAGCAACTCTGGGCACCCGACGCCGCAACAAAAAATAATAAATTCTACCTCTTCTTCCCCGCCCGTGACCAAAAGGGGATCTTCCGGATTGGTGTTGCTGTCGCTGATGCACCCGAAGGTCCGTTCGTCCCGCAGGAGAATTATATCCAGGGGACGTACAGTATTGATCCTGCTGTCTTTGTGGATGAGGATGCTGGTGGGGAGGCGTATCTTTATGTTGGTGGGATTTGGGGTGGGCAGTTGCAGTGTTGGGTTGAAGGGAAGGATGAGGATAGGAATGGGGAAGGGGAGTGGGTTGATGGGGATGAAGGTGGTGTTGATGGACGGAAGAAGAAACTTGTTTTCGATGAGAGTTTGTCCGGGCCTCATGAGCCTACTGGAGAGGGTGTTCGCGCGCTGTGTCCGCGTGTTGCGCTCTTGAAGGATGATATGCTTTCGCTGGCGTCGCCGGTTAAGGAGGTTGTTATTCTTGCGCCGGAGACTGGGGAGCCTTTGTTGGCGGATGATCATGAGAGGAGGTTCTTTGAGGCGGCTTGGGTGCATCGGTATCAGGGGACCTATTATTTCTCTTATTCGACCGGTGATACACATTTCTTGGCTTATGCTACGGGGTCTTCCCCTTGGGGTCCGTTTACCTATCGGGGACATATTTTGGATCCGGTGCTTGGGTGGACGACGCATCATTCCATTGTGGAGTTCCAGGGGAAGTGGTACTTGTTTTATCATGACTGTGAGCTTTCGAAGGGAGTTGACCATTTGAGGTCAGTGAAGGTGAGGGAGATTATCTATGATGATGAAGGGGCTATTCATCTGGCTGAGGAACAAACTCCTGTGCAATAGATAGTTAAATTGAATGGATAGTTTATTGAAACTGTGCAAGTAGAATATAACTGTACATCTATTCTAATTGCACATGCCCTTCTCCCAGTTCTCTTGGACAAGCTTCCAGTACTGCTCGCGGGATCGTTCGCGGAATGTCTTTCCAAACTTGATCATAACGAAGAAGACTGAAGCACATGCCATGCCAATAAAGGCAGCGGAGATGAAACAGTTCTGGTACCCCATGTTATCGATCCAAGGCGTAATACTAAATGAAGTTAGTGTTTGTCTTCTGCTAGAACTCGAGGAAAACCTACCCATATCCAATTGCAAAAGACATGGTATTCCGAACCAGAATCACACTCGCCATGGCGATACCACTCAGCTCTCGGTAGCTGTCAATAAAGTAATTGACACTAAGCGTGATGCCACAGGTGCTCGTGAAGGCCAGAATGCACATTCCAACAATGAGTCCAAACCAATGGATCTCATGAGCAGCACCCACACCCCAAAGGATAAGGGAACAAGGCACAAGTACCACACAAGCGAGGAAGGGCCAGAGACGGTGCTCTGCCTCCATGACGCCATTGTTCCGGCGGGCGAGTTTGATAGTGAGCCAGTCGCTGAATCGGCCAGTGAAGAAGGATCTGTTTCTGTCAGCATTGGTTGTAGTATCCGGCCCAGCTGGAGATCTTACGCCAGGATTACACCAATGATAGGCGCTACATAACTCAGACCGACCATGGAAGATCTGGGACGGGTTAGCTTCGTTCAATGAGTAATAAAATAATAGAACTTACCCAAAGTTATAGGGCTCTCCGCCAAGAATGATAGAGGCTGTCCCATTCAGGATGTTGAAGTAGACCAGGTAGGATCCATAAGAGAAGCTGTGTCCATGTTAGTTAAAATGCATATCAAATTCGGAAATATTGGATTCATACCCAGCATAGAAGATAACTGGCCACGAGAGGAAGTAAATGCACTGCCAGAGTCGCCGGACCAACGTATTCTTCTCCTGACTCGGTCCCCAGAGCGCCAATTTCTTCACATACGACTTCTTGGTGTGGCCCGACCTGATGCTAACCCCAGTGGCAGCTTCCATGTCAACGTCCGCAGATTTCTCCTTTTCGCCGTCCGAGCTGAGTTTTGGGGATTCTGTGGTTATGATAGCGTCAGGCTCGCCAGGCTGCGCGCGAGTATAGTTTGTTTCCTCGCAGAAAAAGAAGAGGAAGATAATTGCACAGCCGAGGAAGATGCTCGGCCAGTAGAATACCCACCGCCAGCCCTGGTACTGGGCGATAAAGCCGCAGATGACCGGCGCAAAGTAGTTACTTCCTGCTAAGAAGAATGCATAAAGTCCCATGTAAGTTCCTCGCTCGTGGGTGAAGTACTGTTGTTGTGTGAGCGTCGGGTTCTTTCCTAAGGTGGGTTTAACTTACCACGTCCGTGACAGAGATCTGAGGAAGTGCTTCCACAGGTGCTGTAAAGAAACCTAAGACGATGTTTCGCGCGAGCCATTGACCTTTAGTGCTTGCGTATGGTCTGAGTGGCGTTAGTCTTGTCTCATTGCAGACATGATGCTTCACTTACCCCCACATTGTCATACCCTGCATTTGTTAGCTATAATTCTCAAATATTCAACATATTCAGGATGAGGTACCAAAATTCCTATCAATGATAACATGTATGTCGGCCGCTTGCCATACTGCATAGCGAAAGGCTGCCAAAACAGCAACCCCCATCCGGCCAACAAGAACATGTACCCGCTTCCCTCGTTCAAGGTACTGATGGGCAATCCCGTTTGTTCGTGGAGCGGCGTAATCACTGAGTAAACGACGGAGCAGGCAATTCCTGAGAACATCGTATAGCTAGAAACATGAAATATCAACACCGACCCCTAGGTCAAGTTGTCGTAATCTGTACTCACATGCTCACGCAAGCAGTTGATAGAAGTTTCCGTCTTCGAGACCAATTGAGAGGGTCATCTGGGTCATTTGATGGAGTAGGGATCAATACAATATCACGGTCTCCGTGGTCCAAGTGCCGAGTATGCAGGACATGATTCACGTCCACCAGAGTTACGGTGCCAGGAACGACTGAGCTGTCGATGACTGGCGCCATGGTGGAGTACTTTTCGGACGCGATGTGTGTATGTAGTTAATTCAGAGCTAAAGTAAGACCAAGCAAGTATGAAAGATGGTTCCGGTAGGAAGAAAGAGATCAGGGAAATATGTGAGAAAAGGGATAAAGATAAGGGGACAGGGGACCTGTCTTAAATGGGAAGATCGACATCTCGATTGCATTGAAGAGAAGACCTAAAGACCTAAAGACATCAAGGGAGATAAGAGGAGTTGGAGTCTAACTTTTCCCCGCAAATGGGGTCTTGGCGAGGTTATTGTGATATTCTTTGATATTCTTGAAATGGTATATGTTAGTATATGACATGAATGCTTATATGGTCTTGGTATATCTTGGAATATCTTGGAGTATCTGTTCAACCAATCATTATCACTTCAAAATCCAGATATCCTCCAACTAAATGAGAAGTTGGGAATATATGGAGCACATCGGTATTTAGTCCGATGCTTATGATGCTTATCAGACCAACGAGACTGAACTAACAGAACTGACAGACAAGGCAATAGATTACTTTCCTATTTAGGAAAGAAACAACTCGACTAAATCATAGCTTCGTTTCCATAACGCCTCTGCACTTTGTTCCCCCGTTGGGAAGTCGAGATGCGGTAACTTGGGTATCTGACAATGATCCAGAAAGACTCCAGATTGGCCTGATACCCTCACATCCACCAATCAGTAACAATGCATACACACCCCTCTTTATCTGGCTATCTCACCTTCGAGCTCTGGATCCAGCAATCCGCGCAACACCGTGGCACTACCCTGTGCAAGTGATTTCGGGGCTTGCTGCAAAAGGACCGGTATATCCTCGCCGGCTGGATATCCTGTCAAATCAAATGGTTCTCATTATCTGCTATCGGGGACATACCTTCTTTCTTCCGCTGCAGCCAGGATTTGATCTCATCCCACGCAACGTATGTCTGAACGTTGGTTTTGGTATCTGGATCCAATGAGAATGACTACCGAAAACACATTCACCAATTTACCAATTTTGACTCACTTCCAGGATTTGCAGAAAACGCAGCGATCGATCCACGATACTTCTTCGCAATAGACTTGATAAACAAGATGATCGCGAGCATCGACCGCGAATATCCATCGAGACTGTGGTAATTTTCTCCATTCTATCCAAATCAGAATATACCACCAGCAAGCATATATTTAAAAAAAAAAGCATCAAACTCACCTCAAACTCCAAATCATCCCACGATGGCGCAGGCGCCTCATTCCGCAAACTAGACGTAACCAGAACAACCCTCGACCGATGTCCCATAACATCACACAGAAGATTCAACAGCAGGAAATAACACAGGTAATTCTTCTGGAAATGAGACTCGACTCCGTCCGCCGTGAGCTCCCACGGTACAGCCATGACATCGGGAAACCCAATGAAGCCGTCAATTGACACGCCCAGGGTCTTGATTGTATGTGCTGCCTCGTGGAATGAACCCAGGCTGCCCGGGTCGGCCGTGACAAAGATCATTTCGACCGTTTTGTACTTCCGGTTAACGTGGTCGATCACAGGTTGTAGTTCGGACTTGGAGCGGCCCGTGTATATTATGGTCTTTGCGCCGCCGTGGGCCAGGGCGTCGGCCGTTGTGGCCGCGAGATCGCCTCGTTTGAGACCGGCTATTAGGACTATCGTAGGAGACTGGTTAGTTTAGTTTATATACCGGGTTGGTTGGGCGGTACATGTTTTTTGCTTCACCCGCTCTGGGAACATCTTCGTCACGTCCGCCCCCTGTGTCTTGTCATCGAAGGTATTACTCATTGTGCTGGATTCTGTTTAGCTTAGGTTGATGGGGGTGATCTCTAGAGATTGTCTATGTCTGCTTGGTTTGAATCGTGGACATGTCCGGCATTTCGTCATCATGAAGCCATCTCGGAGTGTTTATTCGACCTCATCCATGATAGAGCAACGACGCGAGCAAGTAACAGGGCGATAAATATCAAAATGGAATTATAATTTGCAACTCAATAGACACGCTCGATGACTCCAAATAGCAAAAACGTAATGATCAGCCCTGATATGAGGAAATTCAAATTCGCATTCATAATGTACACCTAAAGAAATCGCACGCATACGGAGCCTGCCGGTCAAAGGAAAAGAACGCGGACAAAATAGGAAACATGCAAGATCCAGCAGATCTTAGTGGGATGGACCAGCCGCATCATCTTCAGGCATCTGATCAATAACACCCTTCATGAGCTCAATAAGCTCATCAATGTCGGGCCGTTCCGAGGGTTCAACAGTGAGACACCTCCGAACAATATCCTTGACGGGTGCACTGATCGCAAGCTCATCATTTTTGGATGAATCCTCGCTTTCACCCGACTTGGCTTTACCCTTAGAAGCACCTGACTTCTCATCAGGGAATCGCCAGTCACCACCAAGAACACACATGCTCAAGCTACCACCGGTCTCTTCACTGCGTGCCTCGAAGGGACTCTTGCCCACGAGACAGGCGTAGAGTGTACACCCAAGTGACCAGATATCAACCTTGGTATCAATGATCGACCCGGTCTTGACATCGAAGAGTTCCGGTGCGCGGTATGGCATCGTGCTGTGTTCTGCTGCGGTATCCTGCACCGCCAAGGCGAGAGAGCGCGACGTAATGGCGATGGGGCTGGGCGCCAAAGAGCCCAGATCCATCAGGATGGGTGATTGCCCGTTGTCGTCGATCATGATGTTTCCTATAACGACAGTTAGCTCGTCGAGTCAATTTGGAATTTCCGCACCAGCCAAAATGTAAACTCACCAGGCTTGACATCTCGGTGCGCATAGGGACGCAGGTCCCCATCCTCGACACCTTCCTGACTCCGGGTGACCTCGTCATCCATCAGGGGCGCATTCTCCTCATCCTCCTCATCCTCCGCTATGCGATGGCTAGGCCTCCGTTTCGGTTTCATCTGCATGGTCCGTTCTTCGTCTGCCTCCTCGCCTTCTCTCCGAACACCCTTCGCCTTTCGCGTAGCCGCCGAACCGCTCTTCACCCGATACTGATGCATCGAGCGAAGCGCATCGGCAACACCGAGTATCAGGACCATCAACCGCTTCTCTGGGAACTTGGTATGGTTGACCAGATTGGCATTGATGGCATCCTGGAGATTACCGCGCTGGTAGTATGGGAGTAGAATATAGACCGTCTTCGAGCCTGGATCTCCGCCATCGGATCTGAATTTCGAACCGGATTCCGTGGATACGCAGTGGTCGATCGAGTGGATGATGTTGGATTGGGAGTTGAAGATGTTGTAGGCTTCGACTTCTTTCAGGGCTTGTGATACGGATTCTTGGCCGAAAGGACAGCGGATCTTCTTCAGCGCAAATAATTCGGAACTCGCTTTATCTTGGACTAGGTAAACGTAGGAAAATCCGCCCTGTTGCGTTGTCAGTTCAGACCAGCTTGCAGCTATCGTTATCGGGTATCCATACCTCGCCCAACAAACGTAGGAGCTTGAAACTCCGATTGTTGATCTTTAGCTGTGGAGAGCTGGGAAAGCAACACATGCAATCCGTGAAGTTGTACAGGAGGTCGAAGAAGTATTGCGCCATGGTGTATAATGCGATGGTAAGAGGTAGAGGTGTCGGGGACCCGGGGATGTCCGGTATGGTAGATGCGCAAGATTTAGTACAGAATGGACAAGATCGTCGATAGATGTCTTGGAGATACAGAGAGACGTAAGGATTGTATATGCAGAAGAGATGGGTGGAAGTTGAAGATGTCAGTTGGCATTACGTGGAGTGGAGGTGGAGTCTTTTATTTGTTGTCTTGTCTTCCCCCCTTTCTCTTGTTAGATTGGATTTCTCGATCTCTCGATCATTCTCTCTCTTTTCTCATAATCTAACTGGTTCAGCTGGGAACTAGTTGGGTCTGTCTTTTTCATTTGTCTCTCTTTTTTTTCTCTCTCTCTTCCTAATCATGGAAGTTGGGCCGTCAACTTAATATCCTTGCATTCTCCTAACGCTCCCTCTACACCCTTGACTTCTGTACGCTTCCAGGGGCTATTGATATTCGCCCGGACCTCTTATTTAAAAGCTGCATCCCACCTTTTCTTATTTTTTATTTTCTATTCATATCATCCATATCTCTCCGCAATGGCACACCCCGATGATGTACAGGTCGGTGACGTGGTGAATGTCCCCGGTGGCATGCATGGGACAGTCAAATACTTGGGATCGGTAGCGGGGAAGGCCGGACGATTCGCAGGTGTTGAACTGAGCTCCGAACACGCGCAACGAGGCAAAAACAATGGCGATGTCGATGGCCGGAAGTACTTTGCAACCTCAATCCCAGGTTCTGGCATATTCGTTCCCATGAACAACAGCAAATATGTCACAAGGCGATCCTCGAATATATCTACCCCGACCACTCCTGCACGTGGGGGACCCGTCAACTTCAGCAAATCGGTCGGTGCAGCTCTTGCTACCCCTCGCCCTCGAGTCCGAAGACCCTCGCTCCCTCGACCTGAATCCCCGCGCGTGCCCCCTCCTCCGAAACTAAGTTTGGCCGGCCTGCGTACACCATCGGCAGCATCCAGGACCAGTGGGATGAACGGCGCCATGCGTAGCCCCGTCAAGGCACCGTCTCGGCTGTCTGATAGACCCTCGTCACGACTGAGTGTGGATGATGACTCCTCGTCGTATGGACGGCCATCGGACTTCCGCCGGCCGCTCTCGTCGGAGACTCAAGACTTGAAGGATCAGATCAAAAGTCTAGAGAAGCAGCTTCTGGACCGAGATAAGCAGCTCGATGAGCAGTCGGGGACTTTGACCGAGTTCCAAAAGACATTGGAGGAGATGGAGGGATCGGAGGGTCAGTCGCTCCGTACACAGCTACGCGAACGCAACGAGCGGATTACCCAATTAACGGCGGAATTCGACGTCCACCGCGCAGACTTCAGAAGCACCCTCGATACATTGGAGATCGCAGCCTCCGAAACAGAACGCGTGTACGAACAGCGTATCGACGAGATTATGCAGCAGAATAAAGAACTGCAGGACCGCGGCGAAGATGTTGAGGTTGTTGCGCAGCAGCTCAAGCAGTTGGAAGAGCTAGTCTCGGAGTTAGAGGAAGGCCTCGAGGACGCCCGGCGTGGAGAGGCCGAGGCTCGGGCCGAAGTCGAGTTCCTCCGAGGTGAAGTTGAGCGCACCAAGTTGGAGCTCAAGAAGGAGCGTGATCACTCCGTCGCTGCACTGAAAGATGCACACGCTGCCGCAGACGGACCCCGAAGCAGTAGTGAATTGGACCAGAAGGATGATGAGATCCGAGGACTGAAGGCCATTATTCATTCATTGAGTCGCGGAAACCCCAGCGCGGCAGGTTTGGGACAGAACGGCTCGGCGGATCATGATCATAATCCGGAGCACGTTAGTCAGCTCGAGATTCGACTGCAAGAGGTGGAAGAAACCACAAACCGCAAAGACAATCGGATCGAAGAGCTTGAGCGTCAACTTCAAGAAATGCACCTGCAGTCTGGCGGTCGTCACCGCAGCTCTACCATCACTCTTTCACCGAAGCAACACAGGACCTCGCACTCTGCGGGTAATATCTCCAATCACTCAAACAACCCCAACCCCAATCCCAACCGTCTTTCTGACCGTACAGTGGTCCCGACCGACTGGCACGATGCTCCTTCGGAGCCCCGTCATCACCGCGGTATCTCCAACTCTTCTCAACCGCGACTGGAAACCATGCATGAATCTGAACGCTCTTCCGACGAGGACACCATGTGGTGTGAGATATGTGAAACAGGCGGCCATGACATTCTAAACTGCACCAGCATGTTCGGCTCTGGTCAAAACGCCACTGAACAGAAGAATCTCAAACATGATGCTGCCGATGAACTTTCCGATGAGCACCCAGTTGAGAAGACCGAACCCCTCCAGACCAAAGCCTCATCCATTCATTCCGATACTCCCCCTGCACTAAAGACAGGACGGGATGTGGTGATGGAAGGACTGAAGGGCATCGGCGGGCTGAGCTCATCCATGAGCTCATCCATGGCTCCCATTGCCGGTAAATCATCGGGAGTTATCGATGAGTCTAAGTGGTGTGCTCTCTGTGAACGAGATGGCCATGAAAGCATCGACTGCCCGCTTGATGAATAATGTTCTGGATATATTGGGGCATGAGTTCGGTGCATCACACAAGATTGCAGCTCTCTGCTGCATGCATCTATGGGGTGTTTTTTCTAGTACATGATTGTTGGGTCGGTTACCCCGGTTAATAAATGGTGTTCTTTCGGGGGGAGGAAGAGGATCTGCAACACGGTAGGGGCTGTGTGCTTGTAATAAATACCATAACCTTGGTCATAATAAGATGTCGTTGTATAAAACAGCTTTCCGTGTCCATCGTATCTTGACCTAAACTTGGATACCACTTTGATATATCGAGGGTATCCATCTCATTCTATTCTTTTTTTTTATTTCTATTCATACTACCATCTCAAAGTATGTTGGGTTCGTCACTCATAACCATTCATGACCGAAAAATATTACAATTACGGCCTCACCAACCTCACCCTCCAATGGTCCAGATCAGTATACACTATTCAGGATAAGTCGGCGGCTGCACGATTTCCCCATCCTGATACTTCGACGCCGCAATCTCTCCACAAGCCTTACACTTGCGCTTTTCCTCGTCGGCCGCAAACTCCTCAACCACAGCCTTAACCTGCGTCCCCAGGTCAACACACACGAACTTCTTCTCCCAGACAACCTCCTTGCAGCTCTTGCAATACCATCTCATAGCATCGACTGCATCCTTAGCCCGCGGCTGCTCCATCACGACACCGACAGTATCCTTGAAGCGCACGGGGCAGTGTGGGGTATTCGCGGGCAGCAGGAAGATCGAGCCTTCATGGATGGGGATATCTTGGAAACTAGGAGGTGTGGTTGAGTTGTCGACTGTCTTGAGGAGCATTGATCCCCGGTATTGGTAGAAGAACTCTGGGGTTGTGTTGATGTGGAAGTCGGTTCGGGCATTGGGCCCGCCCACTATCATCACTGTGTAGCCGGCTGTGGCTGGTGTTGAGGGGTGGTAGACACAGTAGTTGTTGACTGGTGGTTGGAGGAGATGGGAGTTTTCTTTGAGCCTGGATAGGTATTGTTAGCTATTGGGTTTGAGGATAGCTTGCTGATGGGTCGTGTGATGAATCATATAGTGGGGGAGGTATTGTAAGAAATATATACGTGAAGTATCATGTAGCAGGCTTACCATTTGGGGATGTTCAGCGCTGGAAGAAGCATTGTGAATATATCAAGATCTGATCTTGTCAGAGTCTACTTTGTAAGTTTTTTTTTTTGCAAATGTCGCATGAGGTCGGAACCTTTAGAAATCAAAAACGACGATCTGATCCCCGGAGATATCAGCTCCACCCCGGACTTAAATATCGGCCCGGATCAACTTCCATCCGTCAATTTTTCTTTTTCATATCTCGAATCCAACAGCCAGACTACAGTGTTTAACGGCGAGAGTCTTGACCAACCACACAAAATGGCCACCTCTCAACCCCCCCTCCGGTTTACATCCCATCACAATCTGGTATATCGCTTGGTCTTGTCCACCCTCACCGGCCGCACAGTCCACATTTCGCAAATTCGTTCCTCGTCGCCCACGAATCCGGGTCTTGCGCCTCATGAAATTTCTTTCCTCCGTCTCCTAGATGCAATCACCAATGGCTCTCAAATGGAGATCTCATACACAGGTACCGTCCTTGTCTTCAAGCCGGGTTTGGTCACCGGCAGCACGGCCGGTACTGGAGCCAGCGGCGGCATGATCACCTACGAGATTCCGTCAAACTGTAACCGCGGTCTCAGTTACTTCCTGATCCCGCTCTGTCTACTGGCCCCCTTCGCCAAAGCACCCATGAAGGTGCTCTTCACAGGACCCGGTGTCATCACCTCGTCGACTCAGACTGGAGATATGTCCGTCGACAGCGTTCGCACTGCGATCCTCCCTCTGTACAGACAATTCGGTATCTTCAACAACATCGAGCTCCGTATCCTGAGACGCTCAAACACCGGTCCCACCGGTAGGGGTGGTGGTGGTGAAGTGCAGCTCGTGTTTGGCCACCAGGTCCGTCTGCCGAAGACTCTGCACTTGATGAACGCCGGCCGCATCAAGCGCATCCGTGGTGTTGTATACTCGGTTGGTGTGTCTGGCTCGAACAACGCTCGCATGATTGAGACCGCCCGTGGTATCCTCAACCCCCTCAGCCCTGATACTTATATCTTCTCCGACGTTGCGTCTGCGCCTTTGGTACCAGCTCCGGATAAGACCAACCCCCAGGCAAAGAAGAAGATCGGCCTTGGATTTGGTTTGTCCTTGGTGGCAGAGTCTTCCACGGGTTGCCTCTTCTCGGCCGATGTGGCCTCTCCACCACAGGGTGGTCAAGCCCCCGAGGAAGTTGGAAAGCAGTGTGCATTCCAGCTTCTGGAGACGGTTGCCAAGGGAGGTTGTGTGGCGCCTGCGGCTGCGACCACCATGTTCACTCTCATGACCATGGGTTCGGAGGATGTTGGACGGCTGCAGGTTGGCCGAGATGTGATTGCTGATCCCAACGTTGTCCAGCTCGCTCGTGATCTGTCCAAGTTCGGTGCCCCCGGCTGGGGTATCCGTGACGCACCTGACAATGGAGATGGAGATGTGATTGTCAGCGTTGTCGGCCGTGGAATCGGTAACGTCGGCAGAAAGGTTGCTTAAGCTGATGTGGACGGCTTTCGCACTTCATCCCAAGTCTACCACCACTCTGAGAGCCGTCTTTGCCAAACAATTCCGGAAGTCTCGCCTCAGCAGTTCACTCCTTCCCAACAGATGGGGCCACGTGGTAGTCCATCAGATGCCGTCGGCGTCGCGGGCTTCTGGCCGTCTGTCCAGTGCGCGCCAGCTCCAAGAAGCTCAAGACGTTTCAACGCTTGACTGTCGAGCATGAACTCGACCTATCGCTCCACCGCGACGAAGCCATGTGCGGCAAAAGACTGCTTTTTCCTGTCATCATGATACCCAAACAAAACTTGCTAGCGCAAAGGTGACAACCTCTTACATAGGATTCAATATCATTGTCTTCTCTTCTACTTCTCTTCTACTTCCACTTGTACTTCTACTTCATACATACTGACATTGGCATTAACATAATGGTGACATACATCCATGTATATTGCCCGGGTGATCAGGTAAAAGTGTATCCTGAGGCCATCGACTCTGTTGTGTGTAAATACCCCCTTCCCCCCCTTTTTCCTCTTCTCTTCTTCATCTCCCCAACTCTTCTCTTTTTCCTCCCCATCCCTCATCCTTCATCTTTCTGCACCCCCTCCCTCCCCTCTCCCACTTTCCATCTTACATTTCATCTTTTGGGTTTCTTGTTCATCATTTATCCCCCGCCTTCTGCTCACCGGTCCCGGGGCAACCTGGTGCCGATTGGGAAGTGAAGAGAGGGACGTCGTCACCATTTTGGAATTCAATTTTTTTTTTCTCTCTCTGCAACGTCTTCTGCCATTTATCTCGCCATCTATATGCAATTTCCCCAGCGACGGCTCGCACCTCATCGTGGTGCTGGGGTCCAGTAACCCTTCGGGGTGAAGCCAAGACGAGCCTGCCATCTATGACATCTTTCTGACATCTGTTTACGTCTGACGTCTGTTTACATCCTGGTTTCCATCTCATGTTCATGTCATCTCGCTCATCCACCTTCCACATTTATCCCCCGCCTTCTGCTCAACCGGTCCTGGGGAAACCTGGTGCCGGCTGGGAAGTGAAGAGAGGGACTTCGTCATCATGTTTGTTCTGCAACGTCCTACCATTTATCTTGCCATTTCTCCAGCGTTGGCTCGCACCTCATCGTGGTGCTGGGGTCAAGTAATCCTTCGGGATGAAGCCAAGACGAGCCTTTTCAATGTATTTTTTCTTTTCCTGGTTGGACTTTGGTCTTTTTTCTCTGTAGTGTAGTGTCCTTCGTATGATGACTTCCGGGTAGGGCTTTATGGTCGCGTGACTTGTCTGTTTTAGTTCCTTGAGCTCCATACTTGTCCACAAGGGTTTGGTCTTTTGTTTTGTTTTGTTTTTGTATTACTAGGTAGTTATGGAATGATTGCAATTAAATGATTTGTTCTCGTTCTAATTCTATTGACACGTAGACGCTAAGGAAATGGAAGATCAGACAAGACATGAGACGCCGGAGATGCAGACGAGTTCCGACAAGACCAGAACAAAGACAAGAGTGCTTGAACGCTTTTGAGATAAAACAGCAGAAATCAACAAGATCAAAATCAGAATAAAAAAAGACAACAATGAGAGATGACAGAATTGTGTGCAATGAAAGAAGACCAAGAATGCAAAGAAAGGTTGTGCAAGAAGTCGAGAAAATGCCAAAAGTGACAAGAAACCAAAAAAAGCACGGGAGACAAGAATCCCTCGGTCGGAAGAGCATCTCAGTCCGAGGTATCCTCATCCTTACCAGGATACATAATATCCTGACGATAAACCGCAAGACCATGATTCACAAAGACAAAGATGAACATGCAGACAATGCAGATAGTCATCGCCGAACCAACACCCCTGATCGCGGCACTATCAAACGCATTTCCAAGCGTGATAGTAGCAATAGTAAACCCAGTATTAGGGAAAACCATCGCCCACCAGCTAAGATGGAAGTTCTTCGGCGGCGACCGAATAACCGCAATAGCAGCAACACAGAAGAACCAAAAGCTCAGCGCCCACAAGAACGCGCCCGCTGCCAACGCCAGTATCTCCAGCATCCGTCCATCAGCGGCAGTATCCTCACTCCCCATCACGCTGAATGTCTCGGGAAGTCCCTGCGCCATACCGACCAAAGCAAGCGCTGTGAAGGCTGGTGGTCCGACGCAGATGAACATCGCTGGTCGGTGTTCCCGACAGGGAAGTCCGCTCTCCATCAACCGTCCGATGTAGTGTGAGTACATCATGAATGAGATGCAGAAGCCCAGGCCTTGGAAGGTCATTCCGGCGGTGACGATGGGGATTGCTGCGCGTTCGGGCTGGCGGGAGGAGATGACGGAGGCGATTGTGCCGCTGAGCATGATTGGGAAGGCGGGTAGGATCCAGGAGGGCATCATTGCTTGGAGGCGGTAGGTGTGCGAGGTGAAGACGAAGGAGTATTGTACGACGGCGACAGTGAAGGTACAGAAGCAGTATATCCAGAAGAGGACTTCGAGGGTTGTTGTGAAGGATGGGGCAGGGTTGTCGCCGAAGTACTTCTCCAGACCGGTGATAATTGTTGCGACGGAGAGCCAGAAGGTTGGGAAGAAGAGGCCTTCACGTTCGTGACGGAGGGAATTGAGGGCTCCGCCGTGGAGGATGAAGCGTGCTGCCATGAGAGAGCAGACGAGGGAGAAGAGGACGAGGTTGAAGAGGTAGATGGCGAGACCGATCTCGCGGTAGCCTTTGAATTTGTTCGGCTGGTTCGCGATGAGGAGGGCTAGACCTCCGGCGCTCATAGTGAGGGTGTACCATGCCCATGTGAAATGGCGAAGGCGTTCGCGGAAGCTCAATGGGTATTGCTTCTCGCACTTCTCTGAGTTCATGAAGGGCATGTCGGAGTGAGAGGATGCTGGTGCAGATGGAGGAGGATGAAGCTCTTGGCTGTGATTAGGGTAGGCCCCTAGTAGAATTGGATTGGACATTGTGTATGTATAGAGTGGATGATTCGATGTAATGTATAGATGAAGCCCTAAGGGTGGAACATAAACGAAAGGGGTATAGAGTAAATGTATTCAAGACACTATAGACCAATGGGTCATAGAAGCAATAGAAAAGCGAAGTCAAGTCAAGTCAAGTCAGAAGAATTGAAGTAATTGAAGAATTGAAATGATAGTGTAATTGATAGTGAATGTAATGAAGTGGATGAACTGGAAGAAGGAGCGAGAGAGGAGATGTTAATATACTAATCCACAGAGTATACAGGCATAACAATTTTATAATTCCATAATTCCATAATTCACTGAAGATCAGCCAAGAAGTTCCAAGACTATACTTTTTTTAAAAAAAAATTTAGAACCCGAAAAAAGGATTCTATACAAGGTAGACAAGGGGAGTCAAGGCAATGGAGTTCTTTGAAACGGACCTACCAGCAGTCTCAATCGAGCATGTTCGACTCCATAATTCGAACTAAGAGAAATCTATAAGAATAGATCGGCCCAGGATATTGGGCTCGGACGATTCATCATACTCCAATCTGCATCAGGGGGGTGGCGGTTAGTTCCTCTAGGGGTTCCGGAAACACTGTGATCCACTGCGGATCTTGGGCAGGTTAGACGCAGATACAAAAAAAAAACTTCGATGCCTAGGGGGGTTTGGCGAAGTCAAGCGCATGGGACTCTGCCAAGAACATATAGAAATCATTGGGGCGTAGTGCTCTTTTTCTTCCCTGGGCAAACGATATAACCTGGTCCTTGAGAGAAAAAGGGTACAAGGCTGATTGACAATCTATAACCAGAATTGTGTCAGTTAAACCTCATTCATTTGAATCAGAGACCTGTTACTCAGATGATGAATCTCAAACCCGAATTCATTCGGCCCGACAGTAATTTCCTTTTTGTTTCACGCCGAACCCTTCCGATAGGGTATATAGGAGGTATAGAAAAGTCTAAACCGGGATTCCAATGCGCGTCCAACGTGCCTGAACGCCAAACGCCAAGAACGATGATCTACACCATCGTTGACGGTCCGCTGCCAAGCTTTAGTTTGGTGGCTGTGAAGGGCTGTGAAGAGGAGATTGGATTGGTGAACACGCCGAGGAATCAATAGGTAACACCATTGCGTGTATGCACAACGTAGATGTTGAACCATTTTTCAATTATATGCAGAGGACACGCAATGGGCTGAAGATCAAGGAGAGAAGTTGGAAAGTTGACGTGAGGTGGAGTTCGGAACGTTGACGTACTCGGAATTTCTTGGCTTTTTTTTCCCCTGACCTTCTTCACTTTCTCTTATCTTCACACAGCCCCGTCACAACAACACTATTGACACCATTCTCGCCAAGAATCCAATTCTGACATGGATCTTTGTCGATCAGTCGATCATCTCTCAAGGAATTCTTCGGATTGTCATTGGTGAATGGGTTGGCTTATCTGTTGCCAAGATGCCCAGCCTTGTTTCTGAGGACCATATGTGATGAAACTCATGAAACTCATGAAACGATGTCATCAAAAATCCACTTTTATCACATTCAGGGTCTGGCCCTTAGGGAGTCGATGGAACCGATGGAGTCAATGGAGTTCTCAGTCTATGGATTCTATGGAGTCTATGGAGTCTATGGAGAGTCTATGGATTTATCAACTCGGGATCCCACTGATCACCCGGCACCTTACATACAACCATGGATGGGACAATATAAAAACCACTTCATTCAAAACAAAACAGAAAGAGAAAAAAAAAAGCCAAGATCCTGCAGAACAAAAAGGAAGATAACGCAATGCACCTCGAAAATGTCAAATTCAAATTATGCAAAAATGCAAAATGCAAATGCAACAGAACGCCAGATCCTTCAAAACATCTTCAGGGCAGCAACGCATGAAATCATATCTCAACTTAATGCAGAAAACCAGAAACACACCAAAACTCTGGGCATTCTAATCTGACACCCAATCACATCCCAACATCCACTCACATCATGCGGTAGACAAGATCAGAGGCCAGCTCCGTCGTCAAATCCAACAAGGCACGGAGACTCTTAGGGGAAGTGGAAGTGGAAGTCTCAAGTCGCTCCGTCTTGGCATCCACCGGCCGCGAAGGTGTCGCCGAGACCGAATCCTCCGCCGAATGATACCGTGCCAATTCCTTCACGTTACATGCCGCATAGTGAACCACCAGTCGACGTAGCTGGTTCTCCCGAAGCTGCGTCGCGGACGTCGGCGAGATCGGCTCCAGTCGGGCCGTCTTGGTGTAAGCGTAGTGTACCAACTCCAACACCATCTGCGCCTTGGTGGCTGCCAAGCCGTCTAGAATTTGGGAGTCGCCCAGATCGGCGGTTTCGAAGTCTGTCGATG
This sequence comes from Penicillium solitum, assembly GCF_028829755.1. Taxonomy (NCBI): domain Eukaryota; kingdom Fungi; phylum Ascomycota; class Eurotiomycetes; order Eurotiales; family Aspergillaceae; genus Penicillium; species Penicillium solitum. Next base: position 2,572,773 of record NW_027072125.1, on the reverse strand, counting down.
ACAGTCGGAGCAGATCGCGGTGCAGCTTTCGGAGACAGAGCTGGGCTAGAGCAGGGATTAGGTACCGTGTGGCGAAGACGTAGACTTTGGCGTGGAAGGTGATGTAGGGGAGTTCGTTGCTTGGCGTCTCGACCGGGGTGGGTTTGGAGGTTGTTGGCTCGTCGTATTGTAGGGAGGTGAACTCGTCCCATAGGTTGAGACCCGGCTCGCAGGGCGAGGTGGCCTGCTGGTTGGCAAAGGACATGTCGAGAATTGGTCGTTGGCGCTGTGCTTGGGTAATGCTGGTGCCTTCACTTCTGTCCTGAGTCCAAGAATCTTCCATCGGTCCTTCCGAAGCAGGTGGTTGTTCTTCTGCAGGCGCGGGCTCTTGGGATGCAGGCGCCACTTCAGGTTCAGGCGCAGGTTCTTCAGCTGGCTGTTCCCAGTTCTCAGTCGGTTCTGGTTCTGGTTCTGGTGCAGGCTCTGCTGTAGCCCATTCTTCAACGGGCTCTGCTGCTGGCTCTGGGACAGGCTCGGCAGCAACTTCTGGAGGTGGTGTCGATGGCGGCGTAAGGCTGACAGGTTCGGCTGGCGCGGGAAGTTCCTCTTCAACAGCCTCTGTTTGCTTTTTGCCCTTCTTCCCTTTCTTTCCCTTCTTCTTGTTTGCCTTGGGTTCTTCTGGTTCCCATGTCGCAGGTTCTTCGGTCGGAACCGCCCATTCATCGCCGGCAGGCACTTCCTCGGCTGGTGGCTCTGGGGCAGTCTCCGCTTCGTGGTATGTCTCTGGCTCTGGCTCCAACTCTGTTACCTCGACTGCAGCCTCGGGCTCTGGAGCCGACTCGACCTCAGGCTCTGGCGCAAAGGTTGGAGTAACCGGGTCCTTGACCTCGACAGGCGCAGACTCAGACACGGGCTGAGGTACTGGCGGCTCGGATTCAGGCGCAGACTGCTGGTACGCTGCTTGTCCCCGATGGCGAAACTGCGGAGGCGGCGACGGAGCCGGGGGTGGAACAGTCGACGACATTGAACCAGTCCGGTAATTCCCTCTCCAGGTGGCAGTACTCGGCGAGCTCTCGACCACCCCAACCTTGTGTTCTTCCTGGACCTCCCGCTCGGGGCGAGGGACGTTATAATCCCCGGTGTATGCATACTCGGTGAATGCGACAAAGGTCTCGACATCATCCTCTTCCAGAACGGCGATTCGGTGTTTTGATTCCCTGGTCGGACCGTTCATAAGGTTATGGAGTGGTTTGGAAACATGTTCGGCCAGCCCCGACTGGATTGTCAGCTTCGTATGTCGTGGGCCGACAAGGAAGGTGAATGGCGGTGAGTGGACGATACTGAAGATGTTGAATTAGCAGTCTGCTCACAGGGTGTATACACCTGAGTCATAGACTGAGATGAGATGCGCTCTCCATACCTGCTAAAATTGGGAACAGACTCCATGAGAGAGACAGTTGACCTTCTACAGAAGGGATGAGATGAAATTAATCTACGTTCTAACATGCAGGATAGTCCCATTAAATAATTTTACCTCCAATTCCCAAGGTACCGGAAGGGTTCTTGGGCAAAGATAGTAGTCTGCAACGTGTGCAGCTGTGATGGGGGCAGGAAGCATTTCCTGGACCCATTGTACCAACGCTAGACCTGATGACTCTATAGGAATATGCGAAATGGGGCCAAAAAGAGATTTGATGTTGTCGTGTCTTGCTCGCCCTACACTATACTCTCGATGTCTGGCTTGTTAAACCCTCCCAATACCAATAACCACCCTCCACCTGTTCATTTGAACCCATTTGAATAAAATGCCGCTCTCACCGAGACCAAAAAACAACGCAGAAGAACCATAGAGAGCAGCCATACAGAACCGCTGGTCATAACTGGATCCTGGACTGTCCAATTGTCGGGCGACGTTGGCGTCAGCAGGTTTGTGCCCAATCCCCAGCCTCGAGAGAACCCAATCTGTGGCCTCACTGGTTGGTTTGTTCCTGAGAGCTCCATTTGGGATTTGAAGCTTCACTTATTTTAATTATTTTTGATTTTTATTTGTCTTGGATATTTGCGATAATTGCGAGATTTGAGATGTAGCGGTCAATGGTGACAACGATGCCCTAAAAAGGTACCTAATTTATACCGAGGTTGGATTAGCAACGACATCTACAGAAGATATTTATGGATAGATTTAACAAAAATAGACATTTCAATCATTTTAGGACTCTTCTACAACAGGTTGAATATATTCCTTGCCCCTCTTTCCCTTGAAACAAGCTTAATCGACTGTCCTATGGGAAAAAAGCACCCAAATCCACGACGATAATTGGCACCCGTGGAATATATATCACGAATCACATCCTTCATACATGTCATATGTAAAAGAGTAGAGTAGTCTATCTAAATAGTATATATCCAAAACAAAACATCCAATAATATACAAAATAAACCAATCAACTACTATGCATCAATCGAATCTCCGTATTCCCAGGCTCCCATTCCCCCAACCCTTCCCCAACACTATACCAAAATCGCAATCGAATACATTCCCTCCTCGCAGCCTCCAAATCCCCCTTCTCAAACGCCTCCCCAAGTCTCTCCACACACTCAACAACCCTCCCCTCATTCTCCTTCTTAAGCGCATTGATCTGCGCCTCCGCATCAGCAGAAGCCCCAACTTCTTCAATAGTCTCTTGCACCTCCATAACTTCCATCAGCGTCTCCGCATCAAGCGCATGCTTAGTCGACGCGTCTTCCGCCGTCACGTCGATCCCATGCCATTCGCGTAGAATGTACTGTGCCCGCTGCAGCGGATCCAGAAGCGTCCGGTACGCTTCGTTGATCCGGGCTGAGAGACCCTCGGCAAGCTGTTTCTCTCCTCCATTGGGGTATTTGTCTGGGTGGACGAGACCTTGCAATTGGAGGAATTCGCGGCGGAGGTCGCTGGTTGAGATTGCGAACGTCGAGCCGGGTGGTGGGCCGGCTGGTAGCGTTCGAGGGAAGATCGTGTAGTGGTTGGTTATGTCTGGTGCGCCGGCGAGGGTGGCTTTGCTTGGTTCTGTTGGCGTAGAGGTTTCTGTTGAGGCAGCGCGGCGCTGTATCATGGGTGTCTGGGTTATGGGAGATCGACGTGTTGGGAGGGTTGTGAGTCCTCGCGCAGGCTGGCGATATCGGCAGAGCATGCATGCATCTTGGCTTGTGTTTGATAGCGAGTTGGTTGGCCGTGAAAGTGGCCGTGGGGTTGCTGTGCGACAGAGATGCTGTGCAATTCTCTGTGGACGGAAAGCCATGACTATGTAGTATGTTTATGGTCAAGGGAAGGTCAAGAGAAGAGCTATCAGTTCAAAGTTGACAAAAAGCCCTCGGCGTACCGCTTTACGTCATCCCCGCATTTGACACGTGACCAACAACTATACAGGAACAGACTACGAAGGATATCGACCTGGATACTTGAGAAATCTTACATTCTTACCTAGGTACATATGTATCCAGCGAATTACATCTTGTTCTTTGAATTGTATGCCATTTCCAATTAGGAGGGATAGTTGAAGAGCCAATGTATAAACCTGAATCATTCAATCCCCCAAAGCTTCACAGTACGATCGTGACCGCAGCTAGCAATCCACTTGGCATCGTCACTGATATCCGTGCTGAGAACATTGCCCGAGTGGCCGCTCAGCGACTTCACGAGGGACCAGTCATCCGCGCTAAAGATGTTGACACTCTTATCAAATCCACTGCTCACAAAGAATGTGCCTGATTTCTTGGGCGAGGGCGCCTCCGCTGCTTTATCGGCAGCTGGTGGAGCGCCATCAATGTCCATCCCACCATCCGTAGAAGGCAAGAATGACGCAGACTCTACACCTTTGTACCAGCGGACATCCGATACCACGCTCTTATGCGCACCAATTCCACCCGTCTCCTTCGTCTGTCGCAAGTCCCAGCATTTGACCCAGCCATCACCGGAACCAGACAGTACCCGGTGACCATCAACGCCCCAGTCCATGCCGTAAATCTCGCGAATGTGGCCGTCGAGAATCATCACGTTGCGTCCTATCCGCAGATCCCAGATTCGTCCGATACTGTCGAACCCACCACTGGCCACAAGAGAGCCATCGTTGTTGAACGCCACTGTATAGACCTCTCGCGAATGGCCTTCTTGCAGCAGAAGCTCGGTTGCCGTTTCAACATCCCACAGCCGCCATGAGCTGTCGAAGGATGCCGATGCTGCATATCGACCCGAAGGGTGGAACTCGGTACGACATACACGGCCCGAGTGGCCAGTTAACGTAGCCAGCGGCTTTTCTTGGTCAAGGGCCCAGAGGTTAAGATTTCCTTCGCCGCCTCCGGAGATCAAATTGACAGTCGAGGGTGAGACATTCGAGCTGGGGAGAGTGGCGCCGGGGAACCACGACAAACCACCCACTCGATCCGTATGCGCCTTGAAACTTGCTTTTTCTTCCAGATTGGGTACGCTGAGCAATTTAATCCCACCGCTCCAGTTTCCAGCAGCGATTGTCTGTCCATCCGGCGCGAATCGACAAATGCTAACCGGACGATCGCCAGCAATCTGAGACCCGTAAAGATCAAATCCTTGTAGCTTCTCCTTGACGGCTTTGCGATGTTTGATATGCGTTCGAAGTGTAATTGTTGATTCGTCCTTAAGCCGGGCCACGCGAGCCTTTGCGCGGGGCAAAGAATAGCGCGCAATATCTTTCCGGGCCTCGAGTAAATTGTTCCCGCCCTCTGTGAAGAATTCTTCTTGTTGTTCCCCTTCCTCCTCCGCTTCTTCCATTTCTATCTCGACTCCGCCTTGTTGCTCCGCCATGTCGGTCAACAGTTCACGCAGACGATCGCGTCGCTCTGATGGTCCTTCGCCGAATAGCGTAATGGGTTCCCCGACCTCTCGTAGTCGTGAGCGTACTCGTGTGTCATCTGTTGGAACCACCATCGCTGCTGCTCTCCGTTTCCGTTCGAATTGCGATAGAATGGCAGAGGCCCGCTCGGTTGGGATACCCCCTGCGGTCGAGGGCATATCATAGTCTTGGTCCGTAGCTATAGTTTTATTAGTAGGCGTCAAATAAAACGTGTTTCGAGAACGACTTACGAAGATCGGCATAGCTGATGCCCCCCATGTCTGTGTCTTCCGTCTCCTCGACATAAGCCTGTCGCGCCGGGTGCATCATCTTGGGCAACTTAGAAGCTTGCGCTTCTCTAGTAGCTCAAAAAGCAGATTAATAACGATTTGCGCTTGAGTAAAAGAAAAGAATTGGGGTATCTCGTAGCGAAGAGAAAAAGGTTGGCGGGAGAGAAGATGTTGCGGGCGGCAGAATAATTGATAGACTTTGGCGGTAACGCGTTTGAAGAGCATACCAGTGCAGGTCTGATCAAATTGTGTATATTTGAATCCAACTACTTATGAGAACAGTATTTGAACTCATTATATATCTCTCTCTCTTTATATAAATATATATTCTTCCCGGACCAAGTCCAACCTCATACAATTTAACAATTTCTGCCTGAGAAATCTGGTATTCACGAAAAATCAATGACGCCAGGCGGTCGGACGATAAGGGCGGGTACTTGTCTTATCCGTTGAGATTCATTCAGCTCCTGGATTTTTTTGGCTTTTTGGCTTTTTTGATTCAACCTTTATACCTCTTGTTTCCTCTCTTCTTGTTCCTCTCGATCTCAAATAGGAGGCCCATACTCCACGAGGGAACTATAAATAACCCCCCAAACCTGAGATGATCCCGCCAAGTGTTTCTTGTAGAGCCTGCAGTTCCGCCTGCAGTAGCCTACAAGCCATCGTTCGAGACGGCGTCTATTCAATCTCCACCAATACGAGCACATACGCACCCCCCCTGTTCAAACCCCAGCATGTCCGCTTGTCCTCCCATGCCGCAAGACTCAGACCAGACACCCGTCTAAGCCTGAATCTAACCCGCCAACCCTCCCGCCGAGCCTTCCACGCAACCCCAACAACCAACTTCGAAAACCCCTCGCCCTCACACCTCTCATATCGCGTCGCCGTCTCCTCCTCCGGCAAAGGCCGCCGCTTCCACCCCATCAAGAATGCATACAACTTCGACCCAACAGCAGACGCCCTAGGCGTCTCAAAGGACAAGAACTCTGTCAGTCGCCGTCGCAACCGCCCAGACTCAGGCGAAGACGCCTTCTTCGTAACCCGCATCGGAAACCGCATCTCAGACCACCAAGACACAAATGCCGAAGCAGTCGCCTTCGGCGTCGCAGACGGTGTAGGAGGCTGGACGGAATCCCGCGTCGATCCGGCAGACTTCTCACATGGATTGTGCAATTACATGGCGCAGACCGCGCAGACCTGGCATGAGCCTGCCGAGCGCTTGCGCTCGAAATACCTCATACAGGCTGGGTACGACCAGGTCGTGGCGGATCCGAACATCCATGCGGGTGGGAGTACCGCATCTGTTGGCGTCGCGTTGCCGGATGGACGGGTCGAATTGGCCAATTTGGGTGATTCGGGCTCAGTTTTGTTGAGGAGGGCAGCGGTGCATCATTACTCGGTTCCGCAGACGCATGGTTTCAATACCCCATACCAGCTTAGCGTGATCCCGCCGCGTATGCGCGCCCAGGCTTCTGTCTTTGGTGGGGCGTTTTTGGAGGATTTCCCCCGTGATGCGTCGGTCACAAATGTGCAGATGCAGCATGGAGATGTGCTCATTATTGCCACCGATGGCGTTTTTGATAATCTCAATAATCAGGATATCCTCAAGCTCATCACGAGCCGTATGGTTATGACTGGCGCGTGGACGGCTACAGAATCTGGCGTTGGGGTCTCGGAGAACCTGCGTGCGTTGGCTGCGCCGGGTGGATTGGCTGATGCTCTTCCCACCCCATCGGGCTCGCCGCTTTCTAAGGACCCGGCTAATACCGAGTCTGGACCTGAGGATGGAGTCACATTGCAGTCTGTTCTTGCGGCCACGATTGCGGGCGAGGCGAAAATTGCTAGTGTCGACTATCGCCGCGATGGGCCCTTTGCTAAGGAGGCTCAGCGCTACCACCCAGGTGACTATTACCGTGGTGGAAAAGTTGATGATATCTGCGTTGTGGTTGTCATCGCTGTCGAAGATAGCGTTGCTGCGAATGAGGCATGAGTGGCGTCATACTGTGTTTTCTTTTTCATTTGGTTTCGAGGAGCATGATGTATAACTGCATCCATATATAGAAGGCGTGGGGATTTTTGATTTTTGCAAAGAGTTGGGCATATAAGCATTTTATGCTTCCCCCGTCGATACGTTGACTACATTCAAATAGACATTATAGAGATAACCCCAATTGCATGGAATTCGACCTTCCACAGAATCTTACATACGTTCTACTATCTACTATCTACTGATTTACTGATCTACTGAACAGCCATTATGGATCCTTTTATTCAAGAGCTCAATACATGCAGTGAAGAAGACATAGCCTCTCAATTACGTACCCTTGGGGACCTTTCTGTTCATTTTCACGTCATAAAACAACATTCTCTCCGATACTCTGAGCCCAATTTGGTACATAATGGGCTCGACATCGAAAGAGATCCTTGGCGTGCAACCTCTGGGAAAAGATCCAGAGCCAGGTAACTCCCATGCTCCATGGCCAGGACACAAGTCAATGTGCAGAAGCCAATTCAGAAGGAAAGAACAATCACATTTTCAATTGATTCAAAGAAGCCTTGCTGGTTGGTCCAGCCCCGTATCCCAGTATTGCATTGGCAGGTGACAAAAAAGATAAAAAAAGGAAACAAACCGGCAGAACCGCGTAGATTGAAACAGAGACAAAGAAGAGAACATGAATGAGAGCGCAAATGGAAAAGAATAGGAAAACAGACATCGCAAAGTCGTGATTCTTAGACCACTTAAGCAGTAGCCTCGACGGACTTCTCCTCGGTGGGCTCCTCAACTGTCTTCTCCTCGGACTTCTCCTCGGTGGGCTCCTCAACTTTCTCCTCCGGCTTATCTTCCTTCTCCGGCTCGGGGGCCTTCTCATCCGCATCGGGCATTGGAGAATCAACATCCTTAGTCGACTTGGACTCAGGCTCCTTCTCCTCTTCTGTCTCCAGCTTGGGGGTTTCAACGCCATCCTCCTCCTTAGATCCGTTAACGGCAGGCTTCTCATCCTTGTCAGCAGGGCCGGGAGTGTCCGCGTCCAGGATGTTCTTCCAGCTAGACAAGATGTTCATGGCACGGTGGCGGAAGTTAAACTCCTCGTCCCGGGGAATGGAGTTAAGCTTGACAATCATCTTAAGGACCTTGTTAATCTTGGTCGAACGGATGATCGACACCTCCAAGTCCGAGTGCTTCTCCAACTTGTCAAAGTAGCTGGCCATACTGGCCATTTCATCTTCCTTGGGGGGTTGGTCACGGGAGATGAAACCCTTCTGAAGCTTGTGACGGAGGAAAAGAACTGCAATGCACAATAAGCTGGCCTGATCGGGATCGTCGGGGAAGACGGGGGATTGCGTACTCTCTTTCTCCTTCTTCTTTCTCAACTCCTCTGGGTCAATGGGCTTTTCGGATTCCTTAGCATCGGCACTGTCTCCTTCGTCGCTGACAGCGGGAGCTGCCTTGCCCTTCTTGGCGGGTGCCTTCTTGGTCTTGGAGGGAGTCTTCTTTCCGGTGTCCTCGGCGGGAGCCTTGGGGGTGGTCAACTTGAGCTTGGTGTTGGACTTGGGAGTCTTAGCGGGCTATAATATTGTGAGATGAGCGAGATCAAAACCACAATGATCCTGTAGCACATACCTTTTCCGCTTCAGCATCGGTCTCGACATCCTTCTTGCGCTTCTTGGAAGGAGCCTTGGATTTCTTGGAGTCGTCCGCGTCCTCCATTTCAACATCGGTCTCAGCACCCTTGCTCTTGCGCTTACCCTTCTTGGCGTCCTTTGCGGCCTTGGCAGCTGCCTTCTCTGCTTCCTGAGCTTCAAACTCAGCCTCTTCCTGGTCAATAGCTGCCTGGTGCTCGTTCAGGAGTTTCTTGAAGTACTGAAGGTTGTGGCCCTCGGATGCGACCTTGTAGGCATTGACGAGTGATTTGCTTTTATTCTTCTCGGAGATGTTTTTGCACTCGGCAGGGTCGAGGGGGGTCAAGTTGGTGTTGGGAACCCAGGCACTGTCAAAACAATAGTCAGTAGCAAGTTCACGTCTAGCGCAGAGGCTGCGCGGATGTTAACTTACAATTCATTGGTGTCAAAGAACATGACGGGGAAGGTACGCTCATGGGCGCGTCTGCCATCGTCACCATACTCGCCTTTGTAGGATCCATCCTTCTGCATGGCGGTAACGGGACGAGTTTCAAGCAAGCTGGGAGGCAGAATGCCCTCGTCACAGATGATAGCGGGCCAGGGCGCATAACTGCGAAGGCGGGCAAGATAGGTTTGGCCAGGCTTAGCGTCCAGGTGGGTGATGCGACTCTGGGACTTCTTGCGGCTCAGCTTCTGAGTGGCACCGGTGGAGGTGCGACGGTTCTTGGAGGACTTCTTTGCCGAGGCAGGGGTTCCGTTGGCCTCCGCGGGCGCAGCAGCCTCTGCATCGGCAGGTGCAGCTTCGGCAGTTTCGCCATCGCCCTTGGCCTCAGGGACTTCATCAGAGGTAGTAGGCTTATCAGCCTCATCTTCAGCGTCCGCCTTCTTCTCGGTCGCGGCTTCAGTCTCTGGAAAAAACAGTGGGTTAATGTCGCACAGAAACAGGATGTCCCGACCGGGGGACAGCGTTGACAAATAGAGGCGCAAAACGATTGATTGATATCAATCAGTCAATGCTTACCGGCAGGCTTGTCTTCCGACTCAGTCACACCCTCCGACTTCTTCTCGGAGTCAGTGGGTTGCTCCGTAGCGCGCTCGGGCTGGTCGCCCTCGACGGGCGCAGACACGGGGGTATCATCAGCCATAGTGGCAAGCTGGGATGAGATAAGTTAAAAATCAGTAGGCGATTGGTAGATTGAAGCTGGGGTAGGTGGTGGGAGGGAGCTTCCAGGGGAGGTGTAGGAGAGATGTGGAGAAGAGAAGAGAGTCGCGAAAGGCGCGGGAACTTCAAGACGCGTCTGAGAACGGAAGAACCCCAATGACGCCACAACTTTCAAGTCACCACACAACAAGTAAAGCAGTGAATTGGAGATGATGAAGATGATGGTTTGTTTTGTTTTTCAGGCCTGAACCGCCCGGAATAGTATTTGGGATGGACAATGGAAGAGGGTTGCACAATGCACATAGGGGGTCGAGATATCTGGGAATGGCTACATACCTCTTTGATGTCGATAGACAATAGGTGCGTCACAACGGGAGCATGTATTGGAGATGTCAATACGAAGGATTGTCAACTTCCAATAGGTGTGAAGAGGGGGAGAGGGGAGAGGAAGTGACGAGTGATGCCTGGGATTGTGGGATTGTCTATCTCACAGATCGTAGATGTTTCCACGTAAGGCGAAGGAACGACCGAGACTCTTTCTGATCTCCTCTCTCTCATAGACTGGTGGCATATAGCATACAGCAGGTGAGGGGTTCAATGTCTCTCTTGCTGTTCACGGGTATGCCTTCACAATCACTGTATATCTTGGCAACACGGCGCAAAATCAATTGGTAATTGATATGCAGTCAATTGGTGGTTGTTCTTGAGGAATATCTTCCGGTCATTCATTCACAGATGGCATACAATACCATACTGTGAAGTGCCAAGAAGATCTCTTGTATACTTATACCTCACGATATTCCGGGCATGGCTGGGCACGTGCGGATGAACCTGGCATTCTTCGTTGGATTCCTTTCAATCAACTGCAGGTTTCTCGATTCAGACCAGACCACCCTGTAAGAGACGGGACGCGTTCCTTTTCTTGAAGGCTATAACAATCTGGTCCAAAGCTTGTGTATTGGTGTTGAGTACGATTCAATCACATTTCGTCTTCAGTCGCAAGCAGTCTGAATCTCTTTGCAAGCAATCGCAATTTGTCAAATAGATTGAGGTTGCCAACCGTTATCGAGATCATATCGAATGATTTGGAGAATGATATGCAATCACTTCACTGTGAGCAGATCGTGAAATGAACGGTCGTCTAGGGAGCTTGCGACTCTGTACCTCGACATGTTATTAACTCGATGCCCGTGTCGGCGACGGCGACGACGTATACGCGATGAAGCACAATATAATCGGTATTGTTAGGCGTTGATTTGAATGGCGATGGGAGAATATGAGGGATAAACGAAACAAATCGAACAGGTTGATTTCTTGTTCCTGAACACATCGAAAGTTCTATGTAAGTGCAACCCCCCCCCCCCCCCCCCCACCACTAAACATGATGCGATTTGGCTTTTTCTGATCTGATGCTTTTTTTTTTCCTAGGAGGTTTTTATGTTTTTATATTTTACATCTGAAAGAAATATTATGATGAGGTTTGCTTTGTATGTTTAGGTTATCTTTGTACATATATGTAAATACGGTCATAGTTATGTATGTTACTATGTAGACAAAGGAAGTTGTTAAATCTTCAGATGCGCGTCTTTCAGGCTCTTCTGGGAAATAAAGAATCCATCTTAATCTTACTTACATAAACATATTAATTGGCCGATTAGGTACAGGAGAGGAGACATAGCAGAGAGAACTGGGTAACAATAACTAGGAGGTCCATATGCACAGATTATAAACCAGACCGGTCTGGTGGGGGTTTCATACGGGGTATCAAGTTCTAAAGTAAAGACGCTGAATCTAAAGTCGAATCGACTATGAAATGCCAACCCCTGGTGAGTGGACTCAGATGCGAGCATACTCAGAAGTAGTTTCACTCGTGGGGAGATCCTCTTCAGGGACATCAGGAAGTGACGGTTCCGGCTTGTGGATCCGGACAAGGCAAAGGAAGTAGTCCTCCAGTGGTAACAGATTGAGCAGCATCCTATTAAAATACCACCCCAAGGCACATACAAGAGCTCCCGCGACAGCATCCAGAATGAAATGGTTGGCGGTGGCAACAATAGCCACAAGGATGGTAAACGGATATAGGAAGCCGAGTGTGACGCAAACAAGGCGGCGCCATGACGGGAGGTTCAGTCTCAGGACTCGGGTCAGCCTAGTACGCAGGATTGTGCGCCGGTGTTGTTGTGGTAAAGGGATTATTATCAGTGTGAGGCCGATCATTAAAGAGTACCCAAAATGCAAGGAAGGCATTGCCGCTGCTGACAGTAAGTCAAGGATTCATCGAGGAAACTTAGGTTAGACAAGACTTGCCATATTGATTACAGAAGCGATTTTCTGTCCAAACACTGCCTGATCCATTGACGCCATGCACCGTGTCCACGAACCCATAACTGCGGCCGAGATCCGCCTCTTCACCATCCGCGGCTGGGTCACTCAGTAACCGAGGTGGCATGCAAGGCCAAAGAGTGAAAACCACAAATGCGAGAAGATTGCACACGGCCAAAGTCCGCCGGCGGGCCTGGTATAGTAGAGGACCTGCAGGCGACCCACTCACAGCACCCCTGGGCTTTCCAGACTGAGCCTCATCGATTCGATTCCGCACGGTAGTATAGTAATAGAGCCAGACAAGAAACGCGATTGTCCCGGGAATGTGTATGAAGGAGTATATCCAATTGATCCAAGGCATGACAAGGGGCTGGCGAAGGAAGCGTCTTTGAATCAGGGTCTCCCAGAATATACCCAGATTATCCTCGATCACGATTAGCTGCAATGCATGTCTCCTCGCAACATCGACGGTGTCATCCTTGAGAGTGACGGCGGTAAAGGCGCGACCGAGCTGGTACGTCTGCACAAAGTTATGAGTTATGGGTTTGGCCAAGGCTAAAGATTAAGGAAGAAAATAGCAAAATCAACCTACCCAGTAAACCAAAGCCCAATACCAACATTCCACCAAGAAAGGAAATTTTCGGAGCAACCGGCTGAGCAAGCGGTCTTGGAAGACGATCGTATTCGGCGATGACACCTCAAAGTTCAACCCCAGGAGTCCAACCTGTCGCTTGTGCCATCTATCTTCTAGGGCTGGCGGTGAGCGGGACCGAGAGCCCAACAGGCCATCCTTTGTCGATTGGCTTGAGTATCCCGACTCCAGAGAATCAGACGAAGCGGCTCTTAGAAGGTCGTTCGAGTTCCGTCGGCTGTAGGGTCGAGTCGAGGATGATCCCACCGAGCGGTTGATCCAGGTGCCTCCAAACAAGAGAACAATAACCACCAGAGGCTCTATAACCGCTCCAGCTCCCATGATGTGGATATCAAAGGGACCAGTACCTATGTACCGTTTCTCGAAGTGAAAAGGGAAGAAAAAAAGATACCGTAGCAACAAATGATGTACCTTAAGAATGAGAGGATTTGGGATATGGAGAAAACTGAGGGGGGTTCAGGGCCACCTGGTTGTGTTCAACATAGAGGAATGGCCAGAGCAGGTGTCAGGGCAGGTGCCAGGGCAGTCAAGGGCAGAGCAGCCAGGACAGCCACGGGAGTCACCGGAATAAACAGCTTTGTGGTCTTTTTTTGATTTTGCTTTTTTACCATGGGGCATACACCGGGGCATACACCGCATATCGAACAATGTTTCAAAAAGGTGAGTCCACAAGGCTGGCTTGGTTTCTTGGCGGTCGTGGATGCAGCGGACAGATAACATCCCATACTTCGGTATACCCGGTGATTGGACAATACGGGAATTATACACCGGAACATAAAAAGTTATACGTAGATGCATGTGACATCTTACCATATTAGCATCACCGCCAAGACATTACAATTGTAATTTTAACGTTATACTTCGTATTCGTACAGTATTCCGTACTAGTGTACTTTGGATGTATTATAAAATATGCATAAGTACCTCGGACCTCCTCTTACCGATCTCCGAGACAACTTCGCCTTACACAGTCTCCGGCATCCGAGCCGGCGCTAGACTTAGTACATGTTAGCGTAGTCCTTGTGTATGTGGACATGGATTTATCTCTTTTCTTGTCCTGAGATACCTGCCGAGGTGGTATATGTACATATTTACTCCGTAACTAATTAGTTATTTAGTTATGTACATACCAACCTACATATAGGTATATATTATATATAACTATTACAGGAGTAACTAAAGTGATGTGATATTTGCTTGTTCCTACGTCATATCTGAGATTCATTCGATGAAGTCAGTTTGACATCAACCCTTTCCCAAACATACATATCTATCCATGGATGGAATTGGAATATGAATACTCTACCTACGTCCGACTCAATATCTGATCAATTCCCTAAATATGTTGTCTGCTAATCCAATTACAGCCGGGCGTGTCATGAGCCGTGCCTCATCCCAGGCGGCCATTGCTTTGTCGACCTCATCCAGACACTTTTCTACCACCCCGAAGACATACCAAGGAGTCACTCTTTTGCAAGACAAGCAAAATGGCTTTGGCTTCGCACGGTCAAACCCTAGACCTGCCAAGCCCAGAACAAGGGGGGTCACTGAGATCAGAGGCCCATACTACTCAGTACGTGCCATATAGTTCTATCGTTGTTTTTCTTTTTCTTTTTCTTTTTCTTTTTCTTTTTCTTTTACTTTTTTGTGGAGTTAACCTAAATCAGGTCATGGGTAAAAGATATCTCGCAGATATCCTCGAAACGTAATATTCCGAAATCTAACTACTCATCAAATGATATCTGACAGCATCTGATAGGATGGGCGACCATGTAGATGGTCTCAAGTTTGCCGGAGGTGAGTCCAAACAGGGCTTCGGTTCTCGCCAGAAACGAGAGTGCTGAGACACACCCAGGTGCTTTTTCTCTCTTTCACGAGAAACCATTACGGGAATTGGTCGATCTGGCCCATGAGCACGGCGTGTACATCTCAACGGTAAGACTGTCCTAGACCAAAATATTAGCGCATTTGGAAGCATACTCTTGACACCAGGTCCCTTATCACAGGGCGGATGGGCTGAGCATCTCCTCACACACCCCGATCCGAATACGGTATTTGACCGCTACTTGAAGAAATGCAAGGATCTCGGGTACGTGCATCCCTAGCTCGAGGTCCAAGAGCCTGGAATATAAAATCTGACTAGGCAACGTAGACTCGACGTCATTGAACTGTCCTCCGGTTTCCTATCAATCCCCGAGGATGACTGGCTCCGCCTTATTGACAAAGTGCACTCATACAAGTTGGAACCAAAGCCTGAATTGGGAATTCAATTCGGAGCGGGTGGAGACACACCTGCCTCGGGACTTGAAGCAATTGGGACCTCAGACCCCGGCAAATTAGTGAACTTGGGTCGTAAATTCCTTGACGCTGGCGTGAAGCGGTTGATGATCGAATCAGAAGGCATCACTGAAAACGTCAAGTCCTGGCGGACTGATGTGGTGTCAAGGATCATGAAGGAGCTTCCTCCTGAGCATGTCATGTTTGAGGCTGCAGATCCCAAGGTCTTTAATTGGTACGTCCGTGAGTTTGGTGTTGATGTCAACCTCTTTGTGGATCACAGCCAGATTGTGCAGTTGGAATGCCTGCGGGCTGGCATCTGGGGCACGGCCGACACCTGGGGCAAGATAGTGTCATTCCGACCATAATCCTCGGGAATTTTTGGAACTGAAGTCCATGTATTCTTGCCATATCAATGTATCAATTCGTTATCCGAGATTTTGAATCTAAGTTCATCGATGTACGTACGACCCTGGAGGTGCCTGGGCAGGTCCACGGGTAGGATGAACACGCTTAGTCATATAGTGGAGTCCGGGGAAAGCAGACGCCCGCACTTAGCGGTCTTTAGCATCACATTAGACCTCAACAATGACTTGAATCAATCCAAATCGCCCCCGGATCAATCGGTTCAAAACATGCCTCGATGATTACCACTGGAACCCCGGACTAGTGACCCGACCTATTCATCAAACGCGATCACGGCGATCGGGATGCCTCGGGCCAGCACTACCCCGGGAGCACGGCTCCGATGCCGACGAGCCTGCGACAGCTGTAAACGGCGGAAACAGAAATGCAACGGTGAACAGCCGTGTACAATCTGTGTTCAGAGGCACAAAGAGTCGGAATGCCATTTCTCGGATCGGCCCGCACGCCTACTCAAGCCAGACGCCAAGGACTCGACAATGTTGCTCAGTGAGCGCATGGTACCATCTCCGCAGCGCGAGACGGCCATGGACCGCCTCTTGAACTCCCTCGAGGACCAAGGAATGAATATGGAACGCCAGGAAAAAGATGAGAAGGAAGGGACAGCTCCCGTGCCAAAAGTGGCGCGGCTTCTGCGCGACGGCCAGGGAAAGTTTATGTATATTGGTGATTCGGCGAGTTTGTCGTTTTTACAGAGTTTGCGCCGTGTTGTAACATCCTCCATTGGCCGATGTGAGTTCACCGAGGACAACTCACGACACTCAATGCTCGAGGCCTTTCAGAGCAACCCAAGCACTCAGTCCGGAGCTCTAGTTGCGCCACCAAACAACGAAGAAGCCCAACGACTAGCTCGTCAGTTTGTGCTTGCCACAAGCCCATTGCTCGACTTGTTTGATCTTGAAGAGTTCCACCCACGGCTAGCTAATTGGGTTGCAAACCCATCGGGCGACGAAGATACCGTTAGCTCTATCTTCTATCTTGTCCTTGCCATTGGAGCTCAGGTTTCCGATATTGACCAGACAGTAGCTGAACAATATTTTGGCAGCGGTCGCCAATTGGCCTTCTCGGCCTTTCAGGAAACCCCAAGCATATCCACCATTCAATCATACATTTTGGTTTCCATGTATATGCTCGGCGCATGCAGGCGCAATGGTGCATTTATGAATCTGGGGATTGCTCTACGTGCTGCCTATGCGGTCGGAATTCACCGCAAGGATGCAAACGCGCTCTTTTGTGGGCGTGAGCGCCGAGCGAGGGAGCGAGTTTGGAAGAGTCTTCGGATGATGGATCTATTCCTCAGCGCCTCCCTGGGACGCCCTCCCGCAACTTCAGATTATGACTATGATAGTCGTGAAGATGCTGTTGTATCGGGAGAATCACAACCCAGTTTGACTGCAGACCAACAGCTGTCTGCTGCGGTGATTTCGCTCTGTCGAATATTCGAACGGATCTTGACGGATGTGTACATGAAGCAAGTCATATCGATCAATGTTGCAGAGGCGATCTCCAACCAACATCGGGCTTGGGTTCGCATTCTGCCAGCCATCCTCAAAATGCAGACTGAGCGGCCCGAAAATAAATCCATAGAAAACAGCCTAGCTGCAGCTCATGTGTTCGGGTCATATTACTGGTCGATCATCTTGTTGACAAGGCCATTCCTTATATACCGTGTCGCCCAGTATGTCAAGGGCAAGCCCGATTCATCCGAAACTCGAAACGGTAGCTCCCGAGTATCCTTGTTTGCCGATGCATGTGTCTATTCCGCACTTCGTGGTTTAGACGTGGTCGATGATCTCGGCCATTATACCTCCCTTCCACGTCGATTACCCTTCCTGATCAACTCTGTTTTTAACTCTGTTATCGTCCTCGGCGCTGCATTCTTTGCCGACTACGATAATCTCCTCCCCTTGGAAGAAGGAATGAACAAAGCCGAACGGTTCCTAGAGCTATTTGTCCCGCACGATCCACATGCATGCCGTTTCTTCCAGATTATCAAATACCTCCGCGCTGCTGTAACCGAATACGTTTCCCGGCGAAACCGACAATGGATGAATAGGCGCAGCAAACAGGTCGACCAGCTTTTTGGCCAAGTAGGTGGTGATGAGGATCGTACCTCCCCGGCCCCGGCAGCTCTACCTTTCACTGGTCCAAGTGATGTTCATTCATCTGCATCTGCCACTGCACTATCCCCTACCTCCCCCGACAAAATGCCCCTTGGAACTCCATCCTCCTACTTCCCCTCCCAACCACTCCCTCAACCCCGACTCTCAACCGATAACGATGTCTGGGAAGCCCTGTACAATGGCTCGGACCCCACCGCAGCTTTGTCCTACGATGCAGCCATCTCTGCATTAACTACCTCAGGCATCCCTGTGGGTTGCTCTCCCGGTGGGACTATTCCTTCTGGCCCACCCCCAGTGTCCGGCCCATCCCCGCTTTCTGACGTGATGTTCCCGGATAATGGTCTGCTGTACATGGCTGAGGATCTTCCAGTCTTTGGCATCTGGGGGGATGATCCGTGATTGTCCAGTCTCAGAAATCAAGTTGTGTTTCAAAATTTAAAGGGTTGTGATGGAAAGGGGGAGTAATAGCACAGATCTGGTGTGTTATTATTTCGGGGGATGTCTATGTCCATGATGCGATGACTCCCCTCGTGTTTTTTTTTTTACATATAATTGGACGTGTTTATTGATATATATATATACCCCCAAGGGCGAATCTATCTATTTTTATGGACCGTCGTGGCATTGGTCAGATTTCAGAGCGCACCAAATGACCAAATCGGGAAAAGTATGTGATGTGATGTGAATTGACTATATTTCACCGCACTTCTCATATTCGAGGCCATTGACATTTTTTTTTTAATCTTCTATCCTCGAGTCCTTGCCATGATATCAACCGTCCATTTGGCAATCTTTATGATCATTCTAGGTCTGACTGTGATTCTGCGGACTTTCACAAACAAAAGAACCAATCTACCACCAGGACCGAAAGGCAAATTCTTGATTGGCAATTCGTTCGACCCTTCCTTCGCCAGGAGCACAAGAATGGCTGCATTGGCTGAAGCATAAAGACCTCTACGGTACTCTTTCATCCAGTTCGGGCTCGTATTTTAAAAACGCTAAGCCTCACAGGCCCCATCAGCTCCGTCACCGTCCTCGGCAAGACCCTGATTATCATCAATGATCGAGACCTGGCATTTCAAATTCTAGAAAAGAATTCCATAAAGCATTCCTCACGACCGCACCTCGTATATAGCGCCTCTGGTGCTTTTATCCTGACTATCACATATGGCTATAACATTGAGCCTCGTGGTGAAGACCCCTTGGTACGCCTAGCCAATCTTGCGGTAAAGAAGTTTTCCGAAGCCGCCGTGCCGGGGGCGTGGCTCGTTGATTTCATTCCAGCGTGTAGGTTTCTTCCCTATGTCTCTTTGGAGGGTTGAGTCCTACATTGCTGATACCCTCTTTTATACAGTGAAATATGTTCCAGAATGGATGCCCGGGGCAAATTTCCAAAAAGTTGCCAAAGATCACGTTCAAACCATCACGAGATTCGCGGAGAGCCCATTTGCATTCACCAAGGCTCAAATGGACCGGGGAAAAGATAGGCAGTGCTTTGTTTCGACGCTCCTCAGACAAGGCGAAGACGAAGAAATCGTCAAATGGTTGGCGGCGGCAATGTATGGCTGTGCAGGCGATACGGTATGTTCTAATAACTCTCATATGTATTTTTATACTCATTCATACCAAACAGACTACTGCAATTCTAGAGGGCTTCTTTCTGGCAATGATGCTGTTCCCGGACGTTCAACGCAAAGCTCAAGCCGAGATGGATGAGCTGTTTGGCAAGCCTGCTTTACCATCGGCAACCGATCGGGAAAGGCTGCCCTATGTGAATGCTATCGTCAAAGAAGCTACCAGATGGCTTACTGTCGCACCCTTGGGCATCCCTCACCGAACGGACCAAGACGATATCATAAATGGCTATTTGATTCCTAAAAATGCAATCATTGTACCCAATACATGGTATTATCATCCACACATACCCCATGTACCACCTTTGTTGTGCTAACGTATATCTAGGTCATTCAACAATGACCCGACGATATATCCCAATCCCCGGGATTTCGAACCCGAACGGTTCCTTTCCGAACCAGGTGCTCTTGATCCGGGAGACGTGAGCTTCGGTTTCGGTCGCAGAGTTTGCCCTAGACGCTTGATTGTTGAAACTTCAATCTTCCTCATAATTGCACACACATTGGCCATCTTCGACATCAGAAAGCCCGTAGAAAACGGCGAGGAAATCAAGAGCACTCTCGATTCCACAGCAGGCTTTCTGATCCACTTTGTCCCTTTCGATGCGTCGATTACACCACGAAGTCGGGAGCACGAACAACTCATAGTTGATTTTGAGAAAACACATCCTTTTGAAACCGGCGACTCCAAGGTCTTGGCAGATGCCTATCATTGACTAAATGGGGAAAATGGTGCGCTGGGCGGGTCCGTGTTCTCCGGCTGTGCTCAACGCTGGAGATGTCATAGTTAACTACCTATAACTACTACACACTACACACTACATGTACAAGGAGGGTGTTTACTCCTATTGTTCTGCCTTTTTTTGCTTCTCCAATTCAAGCATCACCTTGCGCCCATAATCTCACGTGCAACATGCCAGGGGTCCCATCCAGTAAAGCGTGCGAAGCTTGCCGAAAGGCGAAAAAGAAGGTATTTATTTACCTTAGTTGTCAGGGAATTGTCGAATTTCAATGTTGACGAACATAGTGTGACGAACAACAACCCTGTTCACGGTGCTACCGGCTGAAGGTACCCTGTGAAGGAAGCGGGCAGCAGCGATATCAATTCAAGAATATTAAATCAACACAAAGACCCAAAGCCAAAGAGAAGGCAATTCGAGTTCGATCGAATTTGAATATCATTTCGCAAGCCCCTTGCAATCCACTAGCCAGTCGGTTCATCAGAACACTGGATATAAGCGATATTCGCTTTGATATCTCGTTTTATGGCTCCTTTCTTAAAGATATTCCCAGGCGACTAGGAGAAAGTGCTGTGTTAGATGCTGCCGCGCAGGCTTTGGTCTCTTCACATCCATTTCTCCATTGTTTGCGTGGTAAAGAAGTTCCCCGTGACACGTTAATGCGTTTTGGGAAATCCGTGAAGGCATTACGGCAATCTCTGGACAATCCAGTTGAGATTCGATCGCCGCATACCCTCTGTGCTATTTATCTCATCTCAATCTGTCAGGTATGATATTATCTAGGTGTCTTTTTTGATCTTCCATGCTAAGCTCGATGGGTTTAGGCTTGGCTTGGGAAGTATGAAAAGCAATCAGTAAGCCATGGGACAGCCATCGCACATTTACTCAAGATTGTAGATATCTCCAGATACAAAAGAGGATTCGAAAGAGATTTGATCGTCACGTTGAGTGTACCGGTGGTATGTAACACTTTCCAAAGATAACCCTCCCAACTTCACTAATCCCACCAGATCCTGGACGGAATATGCAATCCGCGGGTTCAAATGGACCCGAGTTTCTGGAGCGACATGATGGCTCTCGTCCAACAAAGCCCCTCCTCAGCTCCGGACAGTATACCACGGTCAACCACGACTCTACTATCGCTTTCAAAGTTCCCAGAATACCTTCACCACCCACACTCTCATATTCCCGAGATCACCGCAGCATATACGAAGCTCCAAGAAGACGCACAGAACATCTACCCCTATCTAGGTCAACCTACGGAACCAGCCAGTCTGTCCTCCCCGGTCCTTGGTCGACGATCGCGCCATCGAGCGGCATACACCGTAGTGATTGCTTTAGCACTTCTTCTAAACACTATTCTCCGTGTACTAGATCTAGAAAACACTGTGCTCGCCGAAGAGTCAAGCTTCTTTTGCGAGCGAATTATCAACGAGGCTGATTTGGCTTCCTGCTACCGTCCAATTGGTGCTGCTTATGCAGTGCCATGTCTCGTCGTTGCCTTGGGTACTGCAGAATCCCCACGGCAGCTAGCCCGCATTGAGGCCACATTGACGGACTACCAGACTGACTTTGGGGGCTTTGAATGGAGGGAACTTGCTATGTGGCTCAGAGCTGTATTTCACAGCCATCGCGTACGGGAACCCCTGGTATCCACCGAGGTAGATGTCCTAGCTTTAGAGGTTCCGGGAGCTTGTATGACCCAACTGCAGGCTATATTTGGACTCTGTTTATATTCGGATTGTAATAAAACCAAACCTTTCTGAGTGGGATCACTGATGCTTCGTGAATACTTCCTTTCGATGGCTAAATCACGCATACGTTATGTGAGGCTGAGAGACAAGCCCTGGAGAGAAAGGAAATGGCTTTTTTTGGAGTCATAATATCCCCCACATGTGTTCACATTACTGGAAAGAGTTCGATCTGGGCAGCGGTGCCTAGAAATATTTAGTGCATGGAGTAAGTAGACCAGGCTAAATCCCGACAACTCGATGGATTATGTATGAGCTGGTAGCCAGGGAGAGGACAAGAGCAAAAAAGTAAACATCCAAACGACAAAACGAAACGGAGAAAGAGAGGGCATCCACACAATAAGCATCACCATAGACAGATTTATATGACAGTAAGCTAAAGACAATGAAACATGCAGGATATGAGAGGCATGGCCAGATCTGTCACAGAGCACAGGAAAAGAATATGGATAGCTCACTAGGTGCGGGGGTTTTGCAAGGGGGGAAGAGCAAGAGGATTCGTGGCATGAGCTTCGATACGCGCTGCGTCAAAACGGGGACCAGGGTCATGATATGTACACGTGTTAATTCCAAGGGCACTGGTTCGAAAGGACAAGCTGCGATATGTGAAAAGGACATCCCGGCCTCGGAATGAGCAAAACTTCAGGGCAACATAGGAGGAATTGCCAAAAAAAAAAACCAGGATTATATACGCCAGTCTAGTATGGGCGAACACAGAAAGCAGATTAGAAGCCGAATGGATTATTGGGGGCTGTTGATCGAGTTAGTTTCTGTTACTCCTATCACCTGTAATAGTATGGGGGGAAAAACACATACTAGCTTGCGAAAGGTTGGCTCTGAGTCCAGTTGGCTGTGGCTCAAGCTTCTTAGGGCCATCTGGCTTGACACCAAATCTGATGGAGGGAGGCGGTCCGGTCTTCTGTGGCGACAGAGGAGTGGCTGTTGGTTGCTGGGGAATCGGCGGCACTGGGGGCGGAGATGTATAGGATTGGTTGCCGTAGCCATTGATACCAGTGGGTTGCGGTTGCAGTGCAGGAGGAAGAACAGAATTGATACCAGTCTGCATTGGTTGTTGGAATTGCCCGTATCCACCAAAGCCTGTGGGCTGCGGCCCAAGTCCTTGGAACCCAGTTTGCTGAGGGGCCATACCACCAAACGGCTGTTGCTGTTGCTGCTGGATACCGAATTGTGACTGGGGAGTAAACGCTGTGGGCTGCGGCATCAAGGCATTCTGGTATTGGTTTTGGCCCATAAATCCTGTCGCTTGCGGCTGCATTGCAGCTTGGTAACGCTGCTGGTTTATTTCACTTAGACTCTGGCCAGGGGGAGCAACAGGAGGACCCGCCTGGGGGAGGCCTGTCAGTTGAGCCTGCAATGGAGGAGGACCAAAGGAGTTTTGCTGTTGCGAGAAGTTTTGAGGCGCGGACAGTGGGCGCTGGGGAGGCGGAGGCGGAGGTAGAAGTGAGTTTTGTCCAACGGCCTGAGGGGCCTGAGGGCGTTGCCTGGCCTGTGCTTGGAACCCAGTCTGCTGAGGGCTGAAACCCTGTTGATGTTGTCCGATCTGTGCCACTTGCGCAAACAAGCTGGGGGTAGCACCGGTTTGCTGAGCCTGTTGTACAGCTGGTGGTTGCACGGCAGTGGCCTGCGGCTGTAGAGCAGGCATGGGCGGGGCAGGCTGTGCAGTAGGCTGAGCCGGTGTCGGCTGCAATGGAGTTTGGAGCAAAGTCAGATCCGCCATGGCCCCTGTTGGCTGAGGAACCTGAGCTGCTGCGGGCGGTGGGGTCGGAGTGGCGGCTGTAGATGGCTTAGCAGGCTGCTTCGGCTGCTTCACCTCCCAAGCATCATCTTCAAAACCGGTTGCAGCAGGCTTTTCAGCTGCCGCAGGGGGTGGTGGGCTCGCCGAGCTATCTGGTGATTTAGGTTCGTCTCCCTGTCCGAACGCTTTGGGATCAACCTCCCCGGCTTGGACGTTGGGTGTCGGTCTACCCCTGCGAGTGTTGTTGCGCAGCACACCACCGGGTCCGGAAAACAGACCCCCTTGCCCTCCGTCCTCGCCATTTCCAATGAATTCCTCGCCGCCGAAACTGACGTTGCGAGGCTTGGACTTGTCCGGGGTACGGCCATATTTAGTATCCAAAACCTTCATCACTCGCAGGGTATCACCCTGGTTTAGACCCAAATTCTGAAGGATTTCAGATGTGATGTCAGGCAGCACAGATTCATCAATCGCGTCTTTGTTAAAGGATTGCGCGTATCGCTCACAGCGATGTGGCCCAACGCCAGCCTTAAGGAAGAAGTCAAACCAATCGTAGTCGGATCGCTGCACAGAGGCCCCAGCCTTGGAAGCCCCGGATTTGGAATCTTTGCTAACGGCAGCCCGGGGTCGGATGCTTGAAAGAGGTTTGTCCTCATCCAGCGAAACACCGGCGACTTTCTCCACATGCTCGAGATCTTCAACAGACATCTTCGAGACAGGGACAGCAATCTTGATACCGTTCACCTTGTGAAGCTGGATTTTGCCATCCTGGAGACCTATGAACTGGGCTTCCACTGTGAAGTCCTTGGTCCGGTCCGTCCACTTTCGCACTTTAGTCGGATCAGGCTTCGACTTGATCTTGCTGTCGCGCTTGCTGTGGCGGTCCGATGAATCCATCGAATCCGTTCGTGACTTTCCCAGCGCAAGTTTGGACAGCCGCATCTCCTCCATCCGGTTCTTTTCCACGCTCGACAGGCCTGGTTCGTTAGGCATTAGTGGCGCCTTGGGTATCAATCCTGTGACTTCAACATAGCTGCTGGGAACAACACCCTCCTTGTTGTTCTTCAATCGCCGCACCATCCACCACTCTTCGGACTTGGTATCATCAAGGACGATGACCTCGTCTCCCACGGCTACTGTAACTTCATCATCGCCTTGCGCCATGAAGTCATACAGGATCTGGCCCTTCTTTGGACCGCCACCTTCTCCCGCCTCCAGCACCTCGCGCAATCCTTCTGCCCGGTAGGCACCGGCGATCTCACCAAGTGCCGCTGCAATCTCGTGAGCAGTGTCTTTGGCACCTGCATGGAAATCGATGCTCTTGCTAGGCTTGATAAGATCGATAAAGACATGCTTGCCTTCGATGGAGTAATGAGTGAGCTTCTCCGCAGTCCATTCTTTCTGCCGATCATCACCTTCAGGAGAAATGAAGATTATTCCAGTAGCCATGTTGATTCCCAATGTAGTCGGCATCTTCTTTCTCTTGCCCATAACTTCAACCATCTCATTAATGTTGTAGATATGATAGCCGGAGGGTGACCGAGGCGTCATCTCACCTGCCCGGTTGTAAGGGGGAGATGCTTTGACACGTGTTCCATCATGACCCATAGCAGGCGCTGTCTGCTGAGGACGGGGTGGTGGAGTTGGGTCAGGCGAGTAACGGTTCATAGGCGGGGACGCATGTTCTGAGGGTGGTCGGCGTGGCAGGCTAGGCGGCGGAGACTCCTCACGCTCCTCTGCTTGATCGTACGACGGCCGGACCGGAAGACTGGGTGGTGGGGGCTCATCTCTAGTTGTCTCGGAAGGTGCGCCCGTAGGGGCATGCTGCTTGTGAATGATACTGGCGATCGCAGCAGCAGCGGGATTGTGAGACATATCAACCGGAGAGCCGACGGGCGATGCCTCAGTTTCTTCCGGGGCAGCCTGCGTCGGCCGCTGCGGAAGCGTCGGCGCAGCAGGCTCAGCTCGAGTAGAAGTCGGAGGGGCAGCCGTTGCATCGGAGGCATCCTCGATGATTTCGATATAATTCGACGGCGCAAACCCATACTCCGAGTTGTATCCAACCAACGTCCAATCGGGATCCGAGGTATCGTAAACCATCAGCTCAGCATCTTCTGAGAAGGAAACCTCCTCGTCGGTCTGTCGCGTGTAGTCGAAGAGGGCTGTAGCTTTGTGCGCTGGGGGTGTCTATTTCATCTAATGTCAGCAATTGCTCATGCAGCGAATGGCTGCGCGGATGCATTCCATCGGCGGAGACTCACCTCTTCGACATAGTTGTTGGGGATTAGGCCTTCAGGTTCGTCTTCATCCTCCCGGCTAGCCTTCTTTTTAGCCCTCCACCAGTCATCATCCGCATTCTTTTCCAAGATATAAAGGAGGTCACCCTCATGAATCTCGAGTTCGCCCGCTCCCTGTGGCTGGTAGTCGTACACAGCCGAGTAGACACCGATGAAACCCATATTGGAAACAAGTCGTGATCCGACGGCACCGATCAATTATGACGACAGTCCGCTGCAAATGGCAGCGTGTCAACGTGCCAGCTCTGGATTTCGCAGTGATGTAGTTTGGGGGGGGGGGGGAGACCGGGTGTAATTGGGGACGCCGTTGATCGGTCAGCCTTGGCGCTCCTTAGTGCGCGGAGCAGGGTAAGTCGGATGCGAATGAAATAACGGAGAGGGAGATAAAACAATCTAGGCGCAAGGGATTGAGAGAGGGGAGAAAGAAGAAGAGAAGGTGGAGGTTAGATTAGGGAGAGAGAGGGAGAGGGCGGGAAGGTGGGCCAGGCGATTAGGGAGTTTACAGTCACGTTGCCTCGTTGCTTATGGGGTTTTTTTGGACATTCTCTTCAATTGAATGTTTTTGCTACTCTTTGGGGGTTTTCTTTTCCTGCCATCATCCGTATTTGGATTCTCTTAATTCTCTTAATTCTCCGGTAACCCACCTTGATACTTTTCTATTTAAAGCGCCGGCTCCGCAACTGGGGCAACTGACGTACATCTACGGCCTACAGTATATCGCTTTTTGATTCTCTCTTGATTGGTATATTAGCCTTGAAATTGTGTGGAATTGCATTTAAATTGACTATATCTAACCCTATAAGGCTTCTTAACCTAAAGTTGTCTAGGACTAGGGTGTATAGATTTCCCCAAAGTCTACATATATACGGGGCACGAGACAAATCTCGTCTACATCCTACTGCATATGTATACTTCCTAAGGTAAATGGGTTGAATTCAATTATACAGGTGAATTCATATGAGATATTACATGAGTAGCAGTAATATTGTCTGTGAAAAATACGATATCATTCATGAGGCTGGAAAAAAAAAGAAAATATCAAAATGTACAAGATCTACTATACAAGCTCATAGTTCATCCTTAAAGGTCTCCTCACTACCCTCATTTTCGGGCTTGTTTGAGGATTGCCTTTTCTTTTCGGCCGACTCTTTTTCCTGCTTGGGTTTTTGACCGGCGGAACTTTCAGACGCCTTGTTTTCGGGTTGTTTCTCTGAAGATGGCTGGTCGTTCCAAGTGTCTTCCTCGTCTTCATCAAGGACGCCTTGGAACTTGATTATGCCATTGCTTTCCACAACCTCCAGCGTCCAGTCTTTGCCATCTGCTTCTTCTTCCAGTAGATTCTTCATCTCCTCCAATTTCTCCGGGTCGATATCATACTTTTTCAGAACCTGCTTGGACGTTTTCCGAATCTCGCCATTCTCGCGCCTCGCAACCACCTCCACCCGCTCCTCGCCTGCAGATGCCACACGTCCTTTTTCAATTACCTTGCCCTCCATGCCAACAAGTTTACGGCCTCCGACTTCGATTCCTCCGATAATCGGGAGCTCGGATTGGGCGACATCAGCATCCGCATCTGTAGCAGCATCGGCCAGTTGGTTGGTCATGTACCACTCTTTGATAGCTTCCCACTCGGTGACTTCGTCGGGCATCAGGATTTCACGACACTCGATAGTGTGTATCTCATCCTGCCGTGGTGGCATGAAAGCAACGTCGTCACATAGACGAGGGGTATAAATCACCATTAGGTAAGAGCACGTGGCGAGTTCCTTGATCCAGCCGATGTGATCTGTCGATTGTGGGTGACAGTGAAACTGCACTTCAACCTTGCGCTCGCGCCCCGTCAGATCACACTTGGTCCCGCCACGCAGGTGCTGGACCAAGTACCGCGAGCCACCCTTGGTGTGAAGCTCTGCCACATCTGTTTTGGCAGATGTTTTCTCTTCCTCGCCCTTGTCGCCGATAAATCTTCCCAAGACGAAGGAATGTGTCTGGGTGTCTTCAATGGGTGGGTAGTTGGGGACACCACGGCCAGCGGGGAGCGCATGGAACTGCTTGATCTGCTTCTGATAGCAGAAGGAGTAGGACCACCAACCAGAGAAATAGTACATGCACTTCCCTTCCATTTCACGTAGCAGTTCCAGGCCACGATCTGTTGCCCGAGCTAGTTCCTTCTGCTCCTCAGCCTTGCTATTCTCCTTGTCTCTCGTTGTATTATGGTCATCGTTCGCGACACGTGGGATCTGGCAGAGGAGCCGCCGGTCCTCAAGTATCATTTCTTCGTAGGTGAATGAAGATCCATTCACATCCTCGGGCTGGTCGGTGGAGTCCGTTTTACCCTTGCCCATGTAAACTTGGGGGTTTTTCTGGTCATTGGCGCCGGGGCTGGCCTGGGATTGGAGCAGTGCTTCGGCGTGAGATTCAAGCACATACTCCTCGGGGAAGGCCACTTGATACTTTGAGAAACATCCAACGTTAGTCTTGTTTCAAATCAGTGCAAATCAGATCCACCTACCTGGGGATAGGCTAGGATATCGTCATTAATGTTGAATGGCTTTTTGTTCGCCCACACGCTGGACACAGCACAGGCCAACACCAACCACGGTGACAGGTTTACCGAGTGACCCATCTCTTTTGAATAGATCAGTTTAGAACGCAGTGAACCAAGGATGACAGTGGAGTCTAGGGGTGGAAGTCAGGTAGCCTGAAGCTTCCCCGCGAAAGGCGCTTGCCGCAAGAAGCTTCAATTCGGCAATGGTAAGGGTTTGTCATGTAAATCAATCGCTTACGGGTATCGGTGAAATTATATAAAGACAGAATCAAACAATTTTTCAAGGCTGGAATGAATCAAATGCCTATGTTGTACCCAGTAGGCAGTCCTCGCATGTCAGTCAGGTTTGGCAGTGGAGAGCGGCAGCTGCTCCGTGGCCTTATCTGATAACCACTAATCTATGCCCAGCTATGTGTTGGTGTACTTCAAACACTTAAGATGTAAATTGCAGAATCCACAGAAATGGGTTTTTATGAAATGAATATAGGGCAATCTCTAAATTCAGACTACAGTGTATTAAATCTATAACACACATATATCCGTACTCTATATCCGCAGAATTACTCGTAGCTTATAGATCCTCCAATTTCCAGGTCACCTGATTTGAAATGCTGAACTCAGCATTAGTACCTGATTTATCAGGTACCAATACTAGCCATATGTGGTTAGTCGTTTGCTGAGCGGGTGCTGACAGGGATGTTGGTAATAAAATCAAGTCATTTCATTGGTCGACCCGAGCTGACTGATGTCTTGCAAAGCATTATGGATGATGCCGAGAATACTACAAAGAGTTATTTATGAGATTGACTAACGCTGACAGAATTTCTTTTCCAAGAACATTCTACTGCTTTCAATCATACCCTTCCCATATAAATAGCCATCATCTCATCCATGAAATTACTTCTGCCACTTTTAATTTGCATCACAGCAATCTTCCTTGCCTATAACCCATCTATCAAAGACTCTCTCAAGGACTCTTTCCTCACATTCATCCAACAACAAGCTCCTAGCCTGTCAAAGTACATTGAGACAACAAAAATTGTCAATCAGACAAACCTCAACCTGGAAACCCCGACTCCCATAGTCTTCCCCATCACAGACATGTCCGTTCCTCGCGCAATCCGACAGGCATTCCTTGCCGTTGAGCAAGCAGAAGGCGCAGGTGCCCGT
Organism: Penicillium solitum; assembly: GCF_028829755.1. Taxonomy (NCBI): domain Eukaryota; kingdom Fungi; phylum Ascomycota; class Eurotiomycetes; order Eurotiales; family Aspergillaceae; genus Penicillium; species Penicillium solitum. The sequence continues at coordinate 2,543,181 of NW_027072125.1, read as the reverse complement.
GTGCGCCGCTCTATTGGAACTGCCAAGCTCCGCAACTTCAGTCCCTTCCTCATGCTCGACCACTTCACCATCGGCAAGGGCGCCGGTTTCCCCGACCACCCCCATCGCGGCCAGGAGACCATCACTTATTTGCTGTCTGGCGGTGTTGACCACGAAGACTTCGCCGGTAACAAGGGCACCATTGGGCCCGGTGATCTGCAGTTCATGACTGCAGGCCGTGGCATCATGCACGCTGAGATGCCCCACGAGAACGAGGACGGTAGCCCCAACGTCGGTATGCAGTTGTGGGTCGATCTGCCCCAGAAGTTGAAGTTCTGTGAGCCTCGTTACCGTGATCTGCGCGCTGAAGAAATTCCCCTCGCCACAGTCGATGAGGGCCGCGTTAAAATTAAGGTCATCTCGGGCCAGTCGCACGGTGTTGACTCCGTGCGCGATTTGGCTTACACCCCGGTCTGGATATTGGATATCACCATCAAGCCTGGTGGTCGTATCTCGCAGCCCCTGCCGCAGGGATGGAACTCATTTGCCTACACTTTGGCGGGTGAGACTATCTTTGGCTCGAATGATTCCACTCGCCTCGTGAAGGAATTCACAAACGTCGAATTCGAGCAGAAGGGCGACTTTGTTGAACTTTCCGTCCCGGATAATGCCGAAAAGGATTCCCGTATCTTCCTTGTGGCTGGCCAGCCTCTGGACCAGAAGGTTGTTCAGTATGGACCTTTCGTACTGAACACCCAGGAGGAGGTTTACCAGGCGATGCTCGACTACCAGACTGCCTCCAATGGATTCGAGAGGACCCGGAACTGGCAGAGTGAGATTGGCAAGCGGATGGCATAAAAATGTTGGATTTTGTTAATTGGGTTGCATTTTCTTGAGGTATATGGACTATGGTTACATAAATTATGGTGTTTGGCGTAAATATATATGATATTGAATGAAGTCTGTTTTATAAATGATTCAGCACGTTCCGGGCAATTCGTATATCCATAAGGGGAGGTGACTATAACAATCCCCTAATGCTTCAAGTGTGACCTACTAGGGTTTCACCTGTATATTGTCTCGCAATTTGTAGATGATGACAAGTACTCATTAACTCCATTAAGGAACTGGAAGATCCTAAGATATGAATTTTGCATAGCCATTCTTCAAAAAAGGACCGAGTTTGCTATCGAAACTGCCATCGCAGGTGTCTTTGTCAACACCACCATAGGCCTTTTTAGACTGTGAAGCCCCCGGGACCTCCACTCTTGGTCAAGAGACTGGCTTTCATTTGAGAAGGCATTGTGAAGCTAGCTTTGATACGATATTGTATCCTGGAATTAGGATCTTTCCCACCTAAACAAGGATTAAGTACTCGATAAAAGAAATTATTGTCCAATGACCATGAATGTTGTTAATGACAGTCGAGTGCCGATGTGTTCTCGGTATATCCCCAATGTCAGTCAACCAAATGGATCAGATTATTGGAGTACTATATCAAGGATAGAGGCCGCCATCTACAAGAGACAAGTAGACGAAACCAGGTTTACCTGGCTTTTGTTTCAAGTTTTAGATATATTTTGGATAAATATGCCCAGCTCGTAGTATCGCTAAACCACATAAGAGAGAAAAAGAAAAAGAAAAAAAAACCGTTCTGTCGATCAACCGTAGCATCACTCAAATTGTCTCGGTCTGGGTGATTCCGTCAATTTTAATAGTCGCTCCCACAGTACCGATGAGGGCAACTCCCCTAGGGATGTGGATGTCGCGAATCTTGAAACAAGCAAAGACAACCAGTCTCTGAAGGGCCGGGCAGCACCGGAAGATGCACTGCGCAAGGTAGTCGTCCACGACAGTGCTAAACGAAATGTCAAGATATTTGAGATTGGGATATATTTCGCCTTCTGCGAAAACCTGTTCGAACGCTTTATATGAAACGTGACGGCACGACGCGATGTTCAAGTGTTGAATTTTCGAGCCTGAATGTTCCATAAGGGCAACGAAGCCATCGGATGCAAGCCCAATAGGCTCCTCCGGACCGTCGGGATTCGTCATGTCCACGTCCCGGAGGGAGTTCAAGTCCACATAAGTAAGAGCCGGATTAGACCAGCCTGCGAAGAATGCGGCTAATCCTTTATCGGTGAAGGCCGAGTTGAGAGTAAGACGAAGCTTGGTCAGACGACGGCAGTGGTCATGGATATGCTGTAGGAGTCGATCATCGGCGGACTGGAATTCCTCCAGAGAGAGGGTTTCTAGCTGAGGACCAATGCTACTCATGATTTGAAGGAGAGGCTCAGTTTTGGTCTCGGTCTCGTCCAGAAAACGTAGCGACAAATGCTGAAGGGACCTGAGCGTCGAAATCCCCTCAAGCATGTCATTGTCGATTTTGTGTAAAAACTTCAGTTTCAGTCGCTGCAGGTTGGGGCATTGAAGGCACATCACTCGAGCGGTTTCGTTATCGAAGGCAGAATCCAGGTTCCAGAGCTTGAGGCTCAGGAAACGATGACCAAGTTTCATGAAAAGTTGGCGCCAACAGGCATCGGTCACAAGGTTGGGCCCATCCAGATGGAGATCTTTGATCTTCATATCACGCTCCATCATATAGTGGAAAATCCGGTCCTTCATTGGAGTGGTAAAGCGAAGGTTGACCCTTGTTAGACGAGGCATGGAAGCCAAAATCTTGTGGTAATCATCCGTGCCGAGTTCTAGCCACTGGTTAGACTTTGTTTCAAAGAGAGGCGACAACTCTGACTTACTAGCACAATCGAACAAGTCAATGGCTGTGTATTGAGGTCGTAAGAACAGATCCAAGGTGCGTGAAGTCACGGCCCGCCTTCTAGATAAGATCTGACCGAGACGTAACAGCAATGATGGAGGCAAATCACCGAAGTCCTCGATATCATGGATATAATCTGCCACTTTCTAGAAAATGATTAGCACTCCTTGATCAATTCCCTGGAGTCTTTTAATGTTAAATGCCATGGACATACCTTGATGCAGGTTTCCAGCAGACTCTGGGTGCCATGAGGAGTTAGCCCATCAAGTAGATTAGCTTGATTTTGACGTCGTCCAATTCCAGGGGCACGTTTCTTGGCCGGGGGCTTCTTCTCATCGGCCTTTTGCTTCTTAGAGCAATCAACGCAAAGCAAGCCTCCGTTCGGACCGGCCTTGCTATAGGGAGTTACGGTGAAACGCTTGTCACAGATCTCGCAGTTTGCAAGCTGACCGGGTTGTGGTCGGTTCTTTTCTTCATGGATCTTTAGCGCAAGGGAATCGTCGTCTTCCTCATCATCGTAATCGCCACTCAAGCGAGCCTTGCGTTTAGCAAATTCCTTGCTATTTTTTATTCTTGTAATGGCTTGCTGGCGCTTGCGCTTTTTGACTGGGTCCTCTGGTGACCCCAAGACCGATGGAGACCTAGACTCCTCAGGCGGGTTGGGTGGTTCTTGTTCAGTTTGGTCAGGCTGCCTGTGTGCCTCGGCTTGCCGGCGGTCCCAATCATCACGAATTTGCTGGGCTGAGATATTATTTGACTAAAAGCCAGTCAGTCAAGCCACAATATGTAGATCAAAAATCAACATACAGCAAGATAGTCAGTCAAGGCAGAGCGTCTAGAGTTGCAGTTAGTCTCTGTACTGATACGGTGAAGGGAAGCAAAACATACGGGCCCCGAATGCCTTGAGGCTGAGTTGGCTGTCTTGGTTGCCTTGCCCGTCTTCTTTCCCTTCCCGTCCTTTTAATGTTGTCAGTTTAAACATAAACATAATATTGAATATAATTTGAATATAATTTGAATATAATTTGAATATAATGGATCAGACTCACATATTTGGATGTAGGGAGAGTCAAGTGAGGCTCCAAGTTCCGAGTCACTGGACTCGTGGCGATTTCGCGTTTCACTTAACGCGGTCTTATCTGAGAGATAAGACACGGGGGGAGATGGTGGAATATGGGGGGATGGAGATGGCAGTAATGAAGAAAGATCTTTTGATTCTTGGAAATATTCCTGATGATGAAGATGAAGATAGAAGATTTGCCACTTAAAAAAAAAAGAAGAAAGAAACAAGAGGAACTGAGAAGGGAAAATCGGGAGATTCCGAGGAAATTTTCTGGTTCAGGCACCCTGCTGCCTCCGACTTCATCTCTTCTCTGTTCTCTTCATCTTCTCTCCATCTTCTTTCCATCTCCTTAATCTCCTGTGATTTTGAATCTCCACTTTCTCACCTTATCCCATTTTCCATCCCATCTCCTCTTTAGCAACTACCCGCGTATCCATAACACAAACAAGTCAAGTCGCGTTTTGCTAGGTACATCCCTGTCACTCCATATGTTTTTCAAACCCAGCTAATATGACCCATCGTTATAGCCTAGCTTCACACACCTCCAATTCAAACCTGCCATTTCATATCTCTAGATCTGCTCGGTTTCAACATGAGGCGCAATTTGAGACCTAGAACTACAATCCCTGATTCAGAAGACGATTCACAATTCAGTGAAACGTCATTGAAGAATTCATCCCCTCTCCGTCGATCAAGTCGATCAACACCTCTGCGGGCCGGTGGGTCATCCCTTTCTCGATCTCGCCGCGTCATCCAAGATTCCGAGGCAGATGAGGAGGACTATATCGGTCTATCGGACTCGGTGGCACCGGACAATCCTGCTTCGGGCGGAGTTGCGGTGGTGGTCCCCATGAAAAATGAATCTCCCAGTGACTCCAATTCTCAGAGTCCACTTGGGAATCTGTCCACAGGCTATAGTACCCCAGCTACTAGCGTTGGTGCTGCAGCTACTGAACCCGACACCAAGATTGCGATAAAGACTTCGGCGCGGATCAATGCCGCTGATCGCGTGAAGAAACTACAGTCGAGCGCATTATCCCTAGGAACTTCCCAAAGAGGAAGGAAACGATCCGCGGCCGCACTGGTGGAGGAGGAGGATGCCTCTGATGTTCCATTAGCTCATGCGTTCAAAAAAAGGACGGTTAAACGGCGGACGGGTGCTCTGTCTGTCCAACCCGATCCTGAGGCTTCCGACACCGCTCTGGCCCATGCCCTTCAAATGGAGGAATACAAGTACCCACGCGCGACAACAGAACAACGTTTGCTCGTAGACAAATTCATTGATGAACACTTGGAATACGACTCGGACCCAGATTCTAGACCGGTGTTCTTCTCTCCGTTGAGCTCTGAGCCACCGGGACTTGATTCCAGCGCTTATTCGGACACCTCGGAGGATCCCCTGGAGGACAGATCTCCCGGTCCTTTGGGGGAAGGCCTCAATGACGATCTTCACGACTCTGGAGCAGATCTGCCTCCAACCTGGGAAGAGCAGCGGAAAGCTCGGCGTGTAAGTCGGGTTCTTTCCCCACGTGGCCTTTACATGCTGACCATCACCTAGGTAGACAAAGACCGAAAGAAGCTGGTGAGCAAGCATCCCAAAGTTGCCACCATGTGGGATACGCTCAAAGCGCAACCGATTATCCAGCCAATGGAGGCCAAGCAACCTGTCTCCATCACTCGGAAACTCAAGCCATTCCAACTAGAGGGTTTGAACTGGATGATAGCACAGGAAAAGACTCAATACAAGGGTGGTTTGTTGGGCGATGAGATGGGCATGGGAAAGACTATTCAAGCAGTTTCGCTCATCATGTCTGATTACCCCCAACCCGACCCGACTCTCGTCCTCGTGCCACCGGTCGCTTTGATGCAGTGGGTATCCGAGATCAAGGAATATACGGATGGCAAGTTGAAAGTCCTGGTCTATCACAATTCCGACCCCAAAGTCAAAAAGTTGACGCGGGCTGATATTCGCAAATACGATGTCGTCATGATTTCTTACGCAAGTCTCGAATCCATGCACCGCAAGCAGGAGAAAGGCTTCTCTCGTGGAGAAACGATGGTCAAAGCAGACAGTGTCATTCACGCAGTGCACTATCATCGCCTCGTTCTTGACGAGGCGCATAGTATCAAATCGCGTACCACTGGAGTTGCCAGGGCATGTTTTGCCTTGGAGGCTAATTACAAGTGGTGCCTATCGGGCACACCTGTACAGAACCGGATTGGAGAATTCTTTTCCCTTCTACGCTTTCTACAAGTCAAGCCATTCGCATGCTACTTTTGTAAGGATTGCGATTGCGAACAACTCCAGTGGACCTCGACCAAAGAGGGACGTTGTACGGAGTGCTCTCACACTGGGTTTATGCATATTTCAATCTTCAACAAGGAAATCCTCAACCCCATCATCGAGGGGAAAACCCAGAAACAACGCAAAGACGGACTCGACAAGCTCCGGCTCATCACGGATCATATCATGCTCCGCCGCATGAAGCACCAGCATACCAAGTCGATGGAGCTTCCACCTAAACGTATCACGTTGCACAATGAATTTTTCGGCGAGATCGAACAAGATTTCTCCCGTAGTATCATGACGAACTCGACCAGAAAATTCGATACCTACGTGAGCGACGGTGTCATGTTGAACAACTATGCCAACATCTTCGGATTGATCATGCAGATGCGCCAAGTTGCGAACCATCCCGATCTCATTTTGAAGAAAAAGACGCAAGCGGGGTTCAACGTCGCTGTGTGCTGCGTCTGTGATGACCCCGCAGAAGATGCCATCCGGTCTCAGTGCCGGCATGAATTTTGTCGCCAATGTGCCAAGGACTATATCCAGTCTTTCCAAGACGATAGCAAGCATGTCGACTGCCCACAGTGCCATATCGCTCTCTCCATTGATTTGGAACAACCCACCCTTGCAGAATACGAAGAGTCTGTCAAGAAGAATTCCATCATCAACCGCATCTCCATGGAGAGTTGGACCTCGTCCACGAAGATCGAGATGCTCCTCTACGAACTCTTTAAGGAGCGAAGCAAAAGCCATACCCCTAAATCCATTATCTTCTCCCAGTTCACCTCCATGCTACAACTGGTCGAGTGGCGGCTCCGCCATGCCGGGTTCAACACCGTGATGCTGGATGGATCGATGACCCCCGCCCAGCGGCAAAAGTCCATTGAGCATTTCATGACTAAGCCTGAGGTTGAAGTTTTCTTAGTCTCCCTCAAAGCTGGTGGCGTGGCACTCAACCTGACGGAAGCATCCCGAGTTTTCATTGTCGACCCCTGGTGGAATCCGGCGGCGGAATGGCAAAGCGCCGACCGAAGTCACCGAATTGGCCAGCAGCGGCCTTGTGTGGTCACTCGGCTCTGTATTGAGGACTCGGTCGAGTCGCGCATCATTCAACTTCAAGAGAAGAAAGCCAATCTTATCCGGGGTACCCTGAATAAAGATCAAGCGGCCGCATTGGAGAAACTGACTCCGGAGGACATGCAGTTCCTCTTCCGAGGCACCTAGAGACATATTCCGTCACTACGCCACCTTCGTCAGTTTTCACGCAAGGAATCGTCTCTATTTTTTTAAATTTTTTTTTTTAGCTCCCATGATGCCCATGACCTTACGACCATTATTTCTCTATTTGTACAATTAAAATCTTCTTTTTTTTTTTTTTTTTTCCCCTATGTTTAGCTTCTAGGCATCTGCCTTGAATTCCAAGTCACTAAACGAAAATCAACATGCCATTAGGCATCTACAATATCAGAACGTATGTAATATAAATATAATCATTATAATCAATATAATAAATATAGGGCTGACTTCCCCCTGAACCAGATGGGACATCCCATGAGGTCATCTGGGACCCTCTTTCAGTCTTGGAATGTCTTGGCAAACTCCCCAAATACAAAAACAATCTCTGTTGCCTGCGCCCATCTTTTCTTCTTAGGGCCTGAGGAGAGAGGTACGTACTCCGTACTCCGTACTCTCAAGGTTCTTCATTTGTAAGGCTGAAAAAAAAAGCTTGGACCTCCCTCTCCACCTTCTTTTCCTCCCTTATTTTTATTTATTTAATTGGAACTTATCCTTATCTTGGGGGGAAAGAGATTTGTTTCCTATATACCCGCCATGGATGACTCCCAACCCCGGTCATTGCCTGTCCATCCCATCGACAAATATGGCCCCAAATTCGTCGAGAAGGCTGACAAGATACATCGCCGGATCACTATGAATGACGAGTCAAAGCCCGCCGGAGGCTTCGATGCCACTCCTATTCCTCATGCCCCACCAGGCTACACCCTCAAGATTACCTTCCATCGCGCAGAGGACCTACCCGTCGCGGACTTTGGCAGTTTCTCCTCCGATCCCTACGTCTCCGCGCACATGATAGTCGATCTGCCGACCCGCCATAAACAAGACCCCGACCTGCGCTTCCGCACCCCGACCATACGCAAGGACATGAACCCCAAGTGGGAATGCGAATGGATTGTCGCCAATGTTCCCGCTTCGGGATTTCAGTTGAAATGTCATCTCATGGACGAGGACCCCGCGGATCACGATGATAAACTAGGAATCGCTTTCATCGACGTTCCTGCGCTCTCGGAGGACTGGGCAGGTTTCAAGGAGAAGTCCTTCAAGGTTAAAAAGCGCTTTGGGAGCAAGCGCGTCTATGTCTTCACTAATGTCTCGGCGTTTGCGACTGGTCACCGCAAGGAGTCTTGGTTGGTGGCCAGTATCGAATGCCTCGGCAAGACTCCTGGCACGGAGGGGGGTCAAGTCTACACTATTGGTCCCAACCATTGGTTTAAGCATTTTTCTCCTCTGATCGGACGGCTGGCTGGCATTAAGGACCAGGTTAAAAGCAAAGATGGCAGTGGCAAGTCCATTAGTCGTTACAAGTGTGTCTTCCTTCCCTTTTCCTCCCTAGGCCATTCATATACTGACCCTCGAATAGTTTCCAAGCTATTCAGATGCAGCTCACAGGCCCCATTCCTGCAGAGCTATACCATCGCTATGTAGAGTTCAAGCCATTTGTGGCCGGAATGTTCCAGGCGCAAAGTCTACGAGGGCGTATCCTGCACAAAGCGCTCCACCACCAACACCAGCGCATCTATAATTTCGATCGCACTACCTTACACGGGTCATTCCAGACGCCTTGCCGTGAACTCGCCCAGAAGTTCTTGGAGTTTGCACACTATGGTCAGGGTGGACGGATTTTCACCTATGTGCTCACCTTGGACGGACAACTCCGATTCACCGAGACCGGCAAAGAATTCGGCATCGATATGCTGAGCAAGCACACCATGCACAGTGATGTGTCTATCTACATTGCGTACTCGGGTGAATTCTTCCTTCGGCGGCGCAAGCATCGCCATCGCCGTAACTCTCCCGAGGGGCGTGCAGAGCGCGCCGAGAATGCCGAGAATGCCGAGAATGCCGAGCACGCAGAATCGAGCACGGTGCCGACGGACGAGTTTCCCGTGGAGGAAGATGAGGACCACAATGAGGGCGAGGATCTGGACCAAACCGAAGAAGGGATCCCTATCTCGACCAATCCAGCGGACTACGAACTATTTATTGATAACGACAGTGGAACCTACCGTCCCAACGCAGAGAAGCTACCACTCCTACAGGAATTTATCTCCTCCAACTTCCCCGGTCTCCATGTTACCACCCTGGACTGCCAGGCGGATGCGGAACGAATGGGAAATCTGAAGAACGAGCAGCGCGAATTCAAGAAGAACGCAGGCAATGTGATTACGTTCCTGCAGCAAAGCAGCGCATCTTCGCTGTCAATCTCCAGCTCGGAAGAGGATGAGCTCAATGAGCGCAGTGGCCAATCCAAGCAACGAGGCGATCTTTCCCGACGAGTCCACGAGATGCGCGATCTTCGAGGACAGGTGATGCGATGGGTAGAAGCGGATGAGAAGCCCGATGGCCACAAGCACAAGCATCGGTATTTTTCTACCCGTGAGCGCCCCGTATCGACTGGTGCAATCACCACTGAACCCAAGAATGGGACCAGTCAACTCGCGACTTAACTAATTCTGTTTTTGTTTGTTTGTTTTTTGGGGGTTTCTTTTCTTTTCTCGGGTCTCTCAGGGGGCCACGTATCATTCTCGACTGTACTTGGTTTGGAACCGAGTGTCACGATGTTCACGAATAATTTTTGATACCAGGCTGTTTCGCTGTTTCGTATAGTTATTCCTATTAATAAAAATTTGACATTTTCAAGGTCCATTCGATGTATTTATAGGATTTTGAGTCCGAAGTGAGGCTATGGTCATGGTTATATGTGGATTTATAGGTAGTATGTTGGATGTTGTTAGAGCCAACCAAGAGATAATAATCAAGAGATAATTAAATGATATACGGAGTATACGAAGTCTACGTACATACATATATATATTATAATACATATATAAATAGATACAAAGAAACGAAGACAAAAAAAAAAAAAGCTTTAAACTAAATGAACACTATATATCCGGGGGATTTGGTTACCTGCGCATTTATCCGATTTCGCCCCCCCTCCTTCATATCTTTGAGCTCTCTCTCTCTCTCTCTCATCCCTTAGACACCTTCACTGAATGATTACTCGGTTCATTTGCACGTTTCAATACAAAGGCCATCCGACTGCAGGTTCGCAGACCGTCGATGGCCAATTGGTCCCGCTACTTCGGTCCCTTTCTCGCGCCGTGACCTGATCCCTTTGCCATCATGGGGAATGTTGCCAGCCGCCTAGACGATGCGGGGAACTTGTTTTTCAAGGATCAGAATCGCTGTAGGTCAAAACGTCGGATCGGAAACTCTGGTCGATATACTGATGAAATTTCAATAGTCTCGATCGCATCGGTCACGATAAGCAACCCACGACGTCGTCTTCTGACCCTATCCCCCAACGCGTTCCCTGCGGCGAGGTTTGTAGCCAAGCGCGATGCCGGCGACGATACTCCGATCGAATATATTCAGGTACGCAGTGCCCAACAGCCTGGAATACTTGTAGTCATCTAGCTAACAAGACCCCTCAAAAAAAACAGGACCCCGACACCCCCTCCGCTGCTCCGGTCCCGACGTTCATGCTACGCCTGTCAAACGACGAGGAGCTGATCTTCAACTTTACCTTTATCATTCGCCAGACACAGACTGGTAATGCTCCAAACTCCGTCAATGGTGTCTCAACGACTATGCCCGAGGTGGCAGATACAAACCTCATGGGTCTCACCTTCGCTCACGCATCCAACTCGAAGGAACTGGATAATCTGATCACAAGAGAGTTCCATGCGAACCCCAACCTTCAGAATAACTCTAATGTCCAGCTGATCGGAGATTACTCTACCGGGGGTACCCCGTCCGTGTCGTTCGAATGGTCATGGAGATGGAAGCCTCCGAAGGTAACAGAGGACAAAGGTGGCGGCTGGCGCAACAGCTGCAGCTTCTTGGATTACGACCAAAGAACCAACCGCCTCAACACCCTCGCCCATTTTTCCTTCTGGGTGCACAACTCCATGCGTCCCTTGCCGAGTCCTCTGATCTCATCGCCAAAGCTGGAGTTACCCGTCTTCCCGCGCTCTCGTATTTCATCGACTCAATCTGTTCTATCTCACTATAGCGATGCCGAATCAAACCCGACTCCCTCCATTATTTCGCCCGAGCCAGCAGAGAAGTCTCTCCCGCCCCCTCCTTCGTCCGCGCCCCCTCCCCCACCACCAGCTAAGGTGGACCTCCCACATTCGCGGGCAGGCGATGAGATGAGCGGAGTGGAGGATGGACCATTGTTCCGCGCGACTATGAAAGCCCTAGAGTCGAAGACAAGTAACATGCGAAGCAAAATCAAAAAGGTGCTCAAGAAAGCCGAGAGCGCGCAGCTAGCACAAGCCAATTGCAACGAGGCCATGGAGGCGTTCCTAACATCATTGAATGATGCATCCACGTCCAATGCAAATGCGATTCAACCAGCGTTGGATCATTACTTCGAGAAGATCGCTCGGCAGATTTTGAACTACGAGCAACTCAACACGGTGCAACTTCAGAAACTCGTGATTGATCCTCTGGTCAAGCTATATCATAACGATATTAAACAAGCAGAAGCCAAAAAGAAGGACTGGGATGAAGAGAGCCGTGACTATTATGCATATGTCAGTAGGTACCTGGGCCAGCGACAGGATTCGCTGAAAGAGAAGAAGCGTGCCGAGAGCGATTCAAAGTACCAAGTCAAGCGCCGGAATTTTGAACTGAGGCGATTTGACTACTCCTCGTTTATGCAAGATCTCCACGGAGGTCGCAAAGAGCAAGAAGTTCTCTCACATCTCACCAAGTATGCAAGTTGCCAGGCCAAGAATTTCCTGTCGGCCGCCAAAAAGGTTGAAGGAATGACCCCTCAACTGGATGCTCTGATTCACGAGGTGGATCAGGCCGACAAGGAGTTCCAATTCCAGCGTACAGAGCGCGAAGAGAAGCGTCGGGCTCTGGAAAATGGCAGCAACCCCTATCTTGAGCCCGACGTAGTGGCCGGTGCGACAAGTATACCTACTATCCCTCCTGGAAGTGCCAATGGCGGTCCTTCTACCGAGGTCGATCTTGGTAGGGCTGATAGCACAGGCTCCCAGATTCGAGGAGTCATTAGCAACACCTCATCGATTTCGTCCCAAGCAAATACAGGGTCGGTTGCATCAGCCACAGTGATCAGCCCACCTGCGTCAAACTCGACGGTGGTTGGTAATGCGGGCCAGAATCGCTTCAAGGGTATCCGGGACCTTGAGGAACAGAACAGTCTTGGATGTGATCGAACCAGTGGCCAACAGCGGAAAGAAGGCCTCCTGTGGGCATTGTCCCGTCCAGGGTCTCACATCGACCCCAAGGGGATCAACAAACAAGCATGGCACAAGTAAGTACAAGCGCATGAATGTTGACCAAGCATCTAATTTTTATTAGATTTTGGATTGTCTTGGATCAAGGAAAATTATCCGAGTATAGCAACTGGAAGCAAAAGCTGGATCTACACATGGACCCCATCGATCTGCGCATGGCGTCCGTCCGTGAAGCTCGAAACGCGGAGCGACGGTTCTGTTTTGAAGTGATCACACCCCAGTTCAAACGTATATACCAAGCCACCTCCGAGGACGACATGTCCAATTGGATCAGGTCTATCAACAACGCACTACAGAGTGCGGTTGAAGGCCAGGAGACTTCACCTCCTTCCGGATCTAGGAATGATAAGCCGACCAGTCGGGATATTGGTTCCGTTTTAACAGGGAAAAGTTCGTCTGTGTCTGGCCACCATTCCTATTCCAACTCTAGCTCAGGCAGCAACGCTGGCGTCATCCGCCGAACAACAGTCGGTGCGCGTCCGGGCTATGTCCGTCATGATAGCAACACCTTTGAAGAGAATCCTGCAAAGCTTCTGCAGGTTGTACGGGATGCAGACCAAGGCAACAACTGGTGTGCTGATTGCGGATCATCATCCAAGGTTGAGTGGGTGTCCATCAACCTCGGAATCATTCTCTGTATTGAATGTAGTGGAATTCACCGCTCTCTGGGCACGCATATATCCAAGATCCGCTCTCTCACATTGGATGTACATTCCTTCTCGAACGATATCGTTGAGATTCTCCTGCAAATTGGCAACCGCGTCAGCAACATGATTTGGGAGGCGACCCTGGATCAAACTCTCAAGCCGAGCGCCAGTTCTACACGAGAGCAGCGGTTGAAATTCATCACCGCCAAATATGTTGACCGAGCCTACGTTGAGAATCTGCCTTCGCCACGTTCTCGCTTCGCGACACCTGATGAAACACTTCTCGCATCAATTAAAAAGAACGAAATTCAAGGGGTCCTCTACGGCCTCGCCCTGCGTGGCAATGTAAACATAACCGATCGCTCCCGCAACACCCACGCCACCTTCCTGGCCCTCGCCGCAGCCGATCCTGCGTCCCCGGGAGCCCCACCGACCACTCTCGCCGCCAGGTCTAGCGCAAAAGCCATCCCGTTCCCTATCGCCGAGCTGCTAGTCCAGAACGGCGCCGAGATCCCGCCACAACCCCCATCCATCCCTCTCTCCCCCGCAGCCAAGCTCTACCTCAGCCAACGGACGGCCCGCACATCTGCTTTCAGCGTGCCTCCACCACCGCTCGGTGGAAAGTCCTCTGCAAACGATACCCTGGGCTCACTCCCGACTATCCGCAGCAAGGAATCTTCCTCTTCGTCAAACACTCCAACTCTCGCAGAAAGCAGAGACAAAGACAGGGAGAAGCTCCAGAAAAGAGGAAGTGCTGGCGCTCGCTTTGCGGGGAAAGTGGCTTCACTTGGAATTGATCGATAAAGGGCTTCTCCCCCCCGCGCTTCATCTTGTCTATATTCCCCCGTCTAGCACATCAGCCGCGCCGCCCATAATCGTAATTATATGAGTGTTTAATGAGATTCCGTATGAAAAATTCCCCTCTGATGACTTTTTGATGTTCCCTTCTCTTTGTTTTCTGTTTCTGGTCAGAGTCTTTCTTGTTTCGCTTCTTTGGTTCTGGCTACTACTTTGTATGAGGGCCAGGCGGCGATTTCTTTCTCTCTCTTTTTTTTCTTCACTTCTTCGTGTCAATTCTTGATACTAGCATATCGATCCTACTTTTGGATGGTTGCTCACTACTTTTATGGTTTATTGTCTTCTAGGACAAATTCAAATATGGGTCGGGTCTGTTGCCTTTGCCCTGTGTTCTGATCATTCTGTTTTATATGTACATGCATGTAGTTGTGCTCTGGTGGTGTATCCCCGTTCCGGACGATTTGTGCTTTGCCGCGCTTTGGGGGCCTTGGAGGAATTAGGGTTACTATCGCGGTTATCAATCGGGGCCATGGAAAAATGAAGTTTTCGAACAGCGATCTACATATATTGCAAGTTATCTTCGGCATATATCGAATGGAGCTACCGGACATACCCCTGTTTCTTTTCTTTTCTTCGCCTCGCCTCGTTATCCACTTTCCTATCTCAAAATATCTACCTAGGTATAAACCACAAACCACCGATTCTTTATCACATACTGGATAGTTACTCTACCTACGGGAAGGAAGTTGCCTAACAGTGGCAATCCCAACACGGCCAAGTCTCCTCACTGACCCCAGCAGCGGATGATAATCTCAACGATCATAGAACTAGAACTGCAAAGCCGTGGGGCTGTGGCGTCTAGCGGTGGCCGAAAATGGTAAGACCTGCAATCTCCTCGATGAAAGTAGAAGCACCTACGGTGCATCATACAACATGGACATGGAGATATGGAGACATGGGGGCTGTGAAGGGGGTCCATTGTACGGAGTACTCCATACGCAATGCAACAATGGACATTATCCGAGTTTGGACTTGTTCTGAGTCCTGCTCGGATCCCCGCCGATCCCTGCAGTGATTGGGGGGGAGTCATGTTGTATATTGTAGTAGAAACCCACAGTCACAAAGCCACTGATACATGAACGCGGTATAGAATGGTTTTTTTTTTTTTTTTCGCCCTTGACGGACAAGTCCGACTTGGTATTGGGTAGACATACAGAGTGATTGGGTTGTCCCACCGTCGAACGCTCATGACATCCATTCTCTCGAGTCATAGAACAGTATAGAAAGGAGTGGAGATGCAGGGCCACATAAGTGAATTGAAGAGGGGGAGCATCCATGACGTCAGGGATCCATAGTGACGCCTAAGGTGTCCATGTGGCGCCTTCCCGCAGGGGAAGAATGTCCGAATACCCGGCCTTCGAGAGAACAACCACTTATGTTGGACGGATCGCCAATTATTAGACTTGGCTTTTTCTCATGTTCCATCGTGTACCGTACAAAATATAGTAAAAGGCGCTGGAATATCCGTTCGGAAAATACATTTACATCAAAGGTGCGTCAGTGGCCCTCTGTCGTCAATGTATATCACTATTCGAATTGAAGGGTACTATATTTGTGTATTATAGATCTTTGTAGATCTTTGTAGACAGGATGCCTGTGTCGTTCTCGGGATATCTCCGGTTTATACAACATAGTCCAATTGGAGTATACTCCAACATAGTGGGTCGGAGTGGTAAGGGGGATGAGCTACAGGGCTGTCGAGAATGCATTAACTTTGTAGTGTTGGATATACAAAGTGCGACATATGGGTTGTGTCTGAACACAACACATATGTAAGTTGATTCGGAGAAGTAGTCCGGGGGTTGTCAGCTAATGAAGGACAGTATCATATACTATACCTTCAATGTATACAATACACAGCATCTGTGCTACTCCAAAAAAGAAATGAAGGCACGGCAAAGCATGAACCCATATTTGTTTTCCATTTCTCTGATACTAACCGTCGTATATCGATGTACATAGTATTATAGTACAACATACAACATAGAAATATGATATTCTCGGGTTAGTCGGATGCAAGGTACCTTACACTCGACACTGGAGACAAGTATCCATTGGAATTCAAACTTGAATGCCTAAATAACTCCAGAGTCATTGTGGCTGTTTCTGATATCTCTGATTGGTTTGATAGAAAGCCACAGTGTTGCAGTGGATAGTGGATATATGCTTTTCGCAATATACTTTGTATTGTACTCCGTATAGTAGGAATACATCTGATGGCTGGGGAAATGACATAAATCAAAGATGAATTATTCTATAATATTCTTTTCTATCACCTTTTTCCCAGAGTGATTTCTTTTTCAGAAGAGACAAAAGATGTACCTAGAATAGTCCATCTTTTTCTCTGATGCCGGCTGTAGTTCCCAGTACCCATTGCTGATTGGCTGGCCTGGGATGCCGATAGATAAATCGAGTGGATAAATCGAGTGGATCCAACTTCACCTCATTTTGTCCCTTCTCCTGTCTTTTCTTTTCCAATTGGCTCATCTTGAGGGAAGAAACTTCCGGTGTCCTATTTGATGTGAAGATTGATGTCTTACCTTGTTTTTTTTTTCCTTCTTTTTTTTTTTTTCAGGATCACCAAGCTCCATTTGATCCCTATTCATCAGCGGTACGTACGGTATCCACGGCATATACTCTGAAACGGCCAGAGTCAATACTACATCGTACAAAGTACCCAATAATCGAGACGTTTCTCAGTTCCTGTCATGTCCTAACATCAGGCAATTGTGCTCTGTCACACTATACAGTAGCACCTGGTGTCCCTTTTGCCTCTGAAAGAGGCTTGAACTCGGAATACTACAATATCCACGTCCCAAAGAAGTGGAAAGTCCCATTGGAACCAATATCAAAAACATAATTGGTGGGATTATGATCGAGCCTAGTGGGAGTGTATCCAGAATAGCTCCAACGGTCTCTGCCTTCCCCTTCCGGTTATGCGTCGGGTCTAATGTCTCATTCTGTCCTTACGTCTGACGTATATTATACATACTGTAGGGAGTACCGTTGTACAGGTTGCACGGAGCTCATCCCACACCTCTCTCATTAGGTTCTTTGTCTTCTCCCTGACAGTGGCAAAGCTGGTATCGAACTCGACTATTGGCCCAGGCTCAAAGAGGCTCCTCGGGTGTTGCCAGTCACTCCAATTTTTTTCCAACAGGTCCCCAACATATTAATATCTCCCCCCAATCGCGACAATTCTGGCCCCGCCCAGATACCCATCACAAAACACGGGAAGAAAAAGAAGAAGAAAAAAAATCAAATCAAATTGGAATGCTCAATCTGGATTTCCGTGCGCATCTGCGCCGATGACACGATCCTCGGGCCATAAATTATTTTCATATTTCGAATAATCCCGAGTCTCCTATTTGGTGGTCGATATTCATCGCCACTACGGAGTATACCTAAGGACATATTTTTCACTATAAAAAACCCCTTAATGGCTGTATACTGTATACAGTACGGAGTATGCAGTCCCGAACCCGTCCCGTCTTGTTTTCTTTTTCTTTTTTTCTCTTTTTTCTTTCTATAGTATCCCTCTATTATAATAGTATGTACCTATACGTACCTAGGTAACTGACTACTTCGAAGCCATTGACATAATCAGCCACACCTGCCAAGAAAGTTGATTGGCTTCAATTCTCCCCAAGAGACTCCAAGAGACCCAGGACCCTCATCCGCCACTCTTCAACAAAAGACAGGACTTCCCACTTTATTTAGCTCCATTTTTGGCCATCCTTCTTTTCTTTTTTTCTGCATATCTCGGTCAGCCTCCTTTTTTCTTTTCTATATTTCTATATTTCTATATTTATATGTGTTGTCCAAGCTCCCGGGAACTCCATATTCTACCCTATTTTAGCCTCTTTTCACCAGCCTCCCCTCGGCTCTTTTGCTCTTCAACGCCAATTGACCAAAATACCAAAATACCTGCCCCCCCCCCCCCCCCCTTAGTCCTGTCTAGTCCTGTCTAGACCCATTGTCAAAGTAACACAACACTTGAAACAAAGTACAGGTATGTCAACTTTGGGGGGTCTGATTTCATATTCCCTCACTATACCTGATCTGGTATCTTCTCCTCTGGCATCTTCTCGTACTGGACTTTTCCCCTACTGTGACATATCTTGGACTGGATCCGGTTATAGCCTTCAGCTTCCCTATCTCTTATGCCTAATCCACTTGTTTCTTTATAATCCCTTGTCTTTTTGTCCTACTTTTTGTGAGCTTGGGCTTATGGTCTAGAAGGAGAGGGGGGGATGTTAGTGCGTGTTCGTGGTTTTTCTCTTTTTTTCCTCCCCTTTCAATTTCCTCTTGAACCATCACACACACACACACATTCTCTTGAGATTTTCTTATCCCAAATCCAGTGAATTGACTTGCATAGCTTGGGTTCTTTCCTGATCTCTATATCTTCTCTACAATATTCTGCCCTATTCCATTCTTTTCTTTCCTTTTCTATCGGACTCGTGGGGAAGTCTTACTTGCATCTGTGAGATTTCTGGGATTTCTTATAGAAACCTCAGTGGCCTTGGGCTACTGGACTTATAGGTAAGATCGCGAGTAACATGTGTCCATTCTATACAGACACTAAATCTATAAAGTAGTTTCAAACATTGCAATTGAAGGCTTCATCAACGACCTCATGGGCAATGTTCTTCCAGACAAGACAGCCGGCGGGACAGCCCCGTTATCAGAACAGGGTTAGTCCCTGCTCTTTTCAAAATATATGTCCAAGCGTTCTCTATTGACTAATTCTCTTCTCAGCTACATCTCCTACTTCAGCGCGACCTCCCAATGTCAGACACTATTCCAGCTTTGCAGAAGCTCGATATGGAGCCGCCCATTCTCCTTTAAATATGGGCAACATGGGATACTTTCTTCCAGGCCATCATTCACAAGGCTATGATCAGTCAATACATCAGTACCCGACAGCCCAAGGGCAAGGCATGATGTATCCCATGCCAATGGCTCCGTATGGACACAACACCGGAGGCATGGCGTACGGCATGCCTTACCCAGCTTATCCGCCGTATGCGATCCCTCAACACCCAGGCCCCGTTCAACATGGAACTCATTACCAGCCACATGGAACCCAAATGCAAAATCTCAGTCCCGGACAAATATCCCCATATGGCTCGGGGTATTACCCTCATTCACCATACCCTGCCCCTTATGGACATGGGATGCTTCCTCCCGGCCCAATGGCCCAGACTGCATGTCCAGTCCGCACTAACACGAGCTCGCCATCGAAACCGGGCTCTTTGCGCAAAGAAGCCGATAAACGAATGGCCGATCTAGAATATGACGTCTCAAAAACCATCGTGGACGGATCAAATCCCATGAAATTAGCGCCCCAACCCCAACCACTGCTCTCCGGTGAGCTCTTTTTTTTTTTTTCTTTTCTTTTTCTATTTTTTGCCCCCTCTCGGACTTTGCCCTTTGGATCCATTTCTAACTTGCAATTCATCTAAAGACAGATCCCCTTCGCAACCATCTCCGACCGCTCCGAGTACCCCACGAGGGCCACCCCGAAAACCAAAGCAATCTGGCCATGCGCTCTGGGTTGGAAATCTCCCCCCAGGCGCCAATGTCGTGGATCTCAAGGATCATTTCTCACAAGAGGCCACAAACGACATCGAAAGTGTGTTCCTGATCTCCAAGAGTAATTGTGCGTTCGTGAACTATAAGTCAGCTGCCGCCTGTGTCGCGGCGTTGGCGAGATTCCACGACTCCCGATTCCAGGGCGTGCGTGTTGTCTGTCGATTGCGAAAGGGGTTCACTGCCCCAGGGTCCGGATCTGTAGGGTTGGCAGTTCCTGCGGTGAATCATGCTCTCCGACCACGATTGGAGGATATTGCTACATCTACGGCTACTGCTACTGCTACTGCTATTGCTACCGACCCGGGCGAGGACCATTCAATCGCACCGGAGCTCAGCTCGGCCGCCCCTGTTACAGGGAGCTATCCGCCCCCGGCCCGGCTGGTAGATCGGTACTTTATTGTTAAAAGCTTGACAGTGGAAGATCTCGAGCTGAGCAAGCAAAGTGGCATTTGGGCTACGCAGTCACACAATGAAGCGGCGATGAATCAGGCTTTCGAGGTGAGTATACACCCATATACAGTACTGCAATGACGGCAATTGACCTTGGGGCCAGACTACCGATTACGTTTATTTAATCTTCTCCGCCAACAAATCTGGCGAGTATTTTGGATACGCGCGTATGATGTCCCCGATCAGCGATGACGAGGAGCTGGCCTTGGAGATGCCATCCCGGCCCGATCCGCCGCCCGGTGGACCCGACGAGCTCGACGTGACCCTAACAGCGGCGACCTCGACAGCGCCACAAGGCCGAATCATCGATGATTCAGTGCGAGGTACTATCTTCTGGGAAGTTGAATCGTCGGAAGACGAGAACGACACCGCCAGCGTGAAGAGCGTCGAGCCTGAGGATCCGGAAGAAGGTCAAACCTTTGGTAAACCGTTCCGTATTCAATGGATTTCGACGGAGCGAGTCCCCTTTCAACGCACTCGTGGCCTCCGTAACCCCTGGAATGCGAATCGAGAAATCAAAATCGCTCGTGATGGCACCGAAATCGAGCCGACGATCGGCCGTAAACTGATTCAGTTGTTTCATTTGCCTTGATTTTCCTGATTTTCCGGCTTGACTTGGGGGGATGATCTGCCCTGTCTTTTGTCTGTGGTTGGCCTATAATGACATCGACAGAGGGGATTCCTTCTAGAACGGCAAAGAAATCGGAAATCTAGCACATACAAACACCTTTTTATGGGAAACGAGCAATACACGATGTACGTCCATATTTATTTACTTTTTTTTTTTCGAGCTACGAACATGAATGCTCCCCCTCTTTTTCTGCAAGGATTAGCGTTTTGTCTGCATGATACCCCTCTTTCTCTAAACTAGGTTGACTATTTACTGTGTTATCTAGGTGTTGTTATATCAGTGATAGTGATAGGTAGAATGAAGTCACCATGATATATCGACGTCATGGATGTATCTTATATACATGAATATAACATATATATATATATATATATATATAGCCTTATATAGCTTTGTATAAACCTCACAACATGCCACGAATAAAGTATACAACCAATTATAACCAATTATAAGCAACTCAAGTACACCCAAGTACACCAATCGACTAAAACGGCCTGCTTATTCTGCTTAGTCAGCTCATCGACATCACCACTCTCCACTTAGCGCCACTTTCCCCAGATAATCGGATGCTTAGCTTTCTTCTGCCTTTCGGTGAACGTATTATTTCCCCCCCCCCCCCCCCTTCTCTTCTCCTCTTCTTCCACTTCTTCCAACTTCACAACTTCTAACTTCTTCTCTAGCTTATCCCTTCTTTTATTACATTCCATCTAACATCTGAACCCCTTTTCAATCTTTCAATCTTTCCTCAAAATCAAGAACCCCCACCATCATTCCACCCTCCCCCCTTTCAAGTGCTGAGACCATTCTCGTCACTTTGATCTTACTCGATTCTCCAATCTTCTATTCTATGAGAAGGGCGGCCAGTCCGTCCGCATTTTTCTGTTCTCATTTCAGACCCTTCCTCATCTGACAATGTCCAACGATCCCACCTCCCCCATCTCGGTCCCAAATGCAGAGAACCGTCGACGTCGTGGTTCCATCGCCGACATCTTCTCAAAGCCGAGCAACCCATCCAACACCCAGGGTGCCAATCAACAGTCCAACCAGCGTCGGCTGTCAATCACCACGCTAGGTCTCTCTGGTTCCCCCACTCAGGTATCCGCCTTTGGTGGCAACCGCAACTTCCGTCGAGGTAGCCTATCCAGCTCAATGGGCTCCAACGTCCCGGCCGAAGACGCCCTCGAGGACGACCAAGCAACAGGAACCTCGCCTACCTCGCAGTTCGGGAGACGCGCCTCCTTTGGTGCACAGGCCCTGCGTGATGCTCGTGCAGGAAGCACAGGCAATGGTAGAAATTACCCCCCTCCATCTGCCGTAGGCGCGCGCCGTTCCCCTCCGGCCGGTTCGGCCATTGTTACTACCCGTTCTTCCGCAAGTACTTCAACCTCTCCTCAGGATGAGAGATCTAACGCATCACGCCGACCCTTAGGCGAAGGCTTTAACTGGTCCGAGGCCCTCCGCTCTCGTGCCGAGCGTGCCCCTTCCATCGGCGGCCCTGTCTCCCCACAGGCAGCCCAGCGTTCCCCCGGTCACCACCAGCGTGCCGCTTCCATCGCGTCGATGGAACAGCCTAGCCGGGAAATGCCCCGTCAGCCTAAGCAGAATAAGCCGGATTTCTTCCAGGAGAAGATCTTGAGAGGTGACTTTATGGATTAGAGAGATTTCTCGTCACCTTTTCAAGGGAAGTATATCCTGATCGGTGCTACTTGGCCTCTCTGCCTTCTTTCTTTTTTACTTTTACTTTTACTTTTACTGCATTGGATGCCAAAAGTCTCATCAGACTTGTATCATTCTGGGTTCCCATCCTCTTGATGTGTCTTCCCAACTCTTTCCTCTTTCTGCAAATACGTGGAATATGTATCAAAATGATCCACGGTGGATCATCAACTTGTCTTCTTTTTCAGCCCTGGGATCGGCGTTTTCATATGTTTCTGAGCCTTTTCCTTACCCATTCCATCCTGGTGATGCGGATGCTTTTTATTCTTATATGACTACCAAATTGACACCCACTGGCCACTGGTTCTTGGACTATGAATTGTATTTTTGGAGTACTCTATATATCTTCTGGTCGTTTCAGTATATACACTGAACTTCCTCTCCGTATGTTCACTACTCCCCTACATTACACAAGCTTCCTCTCGGCCCATATACAGCCCACCACTTCAACTCTTCGTGTCACCAAATGTCACCCCAAGGTCAATTCTCAAGAGAAATGCGAGGGTCCGGTCCCAGCATCATCTGCGCCTTCGGCAGTCTCAGCATGTGAATGCCCAGGCACCCCCTCCGTCTGCTTCCTGCTCTCCGCACCCTCCTCTTCCTTGTTATACTTCTTCGCAACCTTCCGATCCACAAGCTGATCGGTCGTGAGCCGATTCTCCGGCTCCGGTGGCTTCCACTTGCTGCTCTTCCACGGCGGCACACGCATCACGTACATCATATCCATCTCCTCAAGCGTCTTGTCCTTGCCCTCGATGACAAAGAAGTAAACAATAATGACCGCGAAGAACAGGCACCCGGCAAACACATATCCATACGCAAAGTCAATATCGCCAGTGATAAACGGCGTGAAGAATCCAATCAGGAAATTCCACAGCCAGTTCGACGCAGTCGCCATCGCCATAGCTCGCGCTCGGTACCGCGATGGATACAGCTCGGCCACAATAGCCCACACCATCGGGCCCCATGTCATTGCAAACCCAGTGATGAACAGGCAAGCAAATACAACCATTGCTTTACCCGCTCCAGGCGTGTTACGCGGCGTGTGAACATCAAGCGAGAAGTGGCCCACAGACGCAAATACCATAAAGCAGATGAACATCCAGATCCCGCCTGCGATCAGAGACTTGCGTCGTCCGAAGTGCTCGATCACATATAAGCCGCCGAACGTCGTGCCGAAGTTCACTCCGCCCAGGATCATCTGCGTCACGTATGTGTTGTCGATTCCTGCTCCGTTGAAGATAACCGTTCCCTATATCATATTAGACAGGCTCGACGTGTATTACGTTACATCCTTGCAAAAAAAAAAGAAACACTCACGTAGTAGAAGAAGTAGTTGGCACCGGTCAGCTGCTGCAGAGCTTGAAGCACAACGCCAAGTATGATGCGGTACGCCATGCGCGGCGCCTGGAACATCTCAAGCCACCCACGGATCCCGCCTCGTGCCCCTTGCTCGGCATCCAGCTGTTCCTGGATCTCGGCAATCTCATGCACGATGACCCGATGGTTCTCGGGTATACCATACAGTTTCGACATGGTGCGTCGGGCGCGGTCCACACGGCCATGGCGGTAGTCGAATCGAGGACTCTCCGGGAAGAAGAGGATCCCGAGACCAAGGACAAGACCCCACAGGAATGTGATCCCGAGTGGGATTCTCCAAGAGGCGGTGTTGTCCATGCTCTCTGTGCCGAAGTTGATGCAGTATGCGATGAAGATGCCCAGTGTTACGAATAATTGGTAGGAGCTGGGAGAGTGTTAGGGTTGGGTATATTGCAATATTGACAGTTAGGTTACTACTTACCACACCATCGCTCCTCGGATGTGTCGTGGTGAAATCTCACCCTGGTACATTGGCACCAGCAGTGAGCAGGCTCCCACGCCGAATCCGGTTACGAACCGTCCCATCATGAACTGGTACCATTTTCCTGCTGGTGAGGAGATCTGGATGATCAGTCCGACATGGAGGATGATACACCAGAAGAAGATGGACCATTTTCGGCCAATTCGGTCGGTTAATGGTCCGGCGAGGAGAGCTCCTATCAAGGTACCGATGGAGAGCTGGAAAGCGTTAGCTTTTCTCACATTCATATCCGTCTTTTCTTCTTTTCAAAGATATGCAACGATATCCACTCACCATGGAAACAATCAATCCAGACCGGACATTGTTAAACCTATACGTCCCATCGGGTTTCAGCTGCGCAAACCGCTGCTTGAAGTTACGCATCTCCAAAAAGCCCGAGATCTGGCCAGTATCATATCCGAAAATGACACCACCAATCGAGACAAAGGCGCCTAGCAACACAGACCTCCAGGTCACCCATGGCACACGCGACTCGTCCAGGTTGCTGCCTCTTTTCTCGCGATCTATGATCGCGGACTCCCCCGACAAGTCCGTTAATGGCGGGGACTTGGTCCCTGTCCCTCCACCGCTGAGCTTGTTGAGGAATGGGATTTTCATCCTGGAGATGGGAGATTAGAGGTGTATACAATATGTAGAATATACAGTTTCATGTGTTGTTCGTTCCAGATTTGGTTGGTTAGGGAGGGAGAGGATTTGGCGTTAAAGAGGTCCGAAAATAGGGCTGTGCCCAAGGCTGGCTTGCACATTATAAAGATCTGGTCTAGGTCAAATGTCTTTGCATCGTCATATTGCCACTTCCGGAACACTCCTCGGACCTAGTACATCGTCATGCATTGAATGCGCGCCACCCCGAGGGCAATTGAAGTATATATGTTATACGGGAGATATCACGATCATTGTTAATATTTGGGTATCTATATATGACGGATTTACCGTATATTTTCATCCGAGGTCGCTTATTCTATCCTATATTTCATGCTGCCAATATAGATGCAATAACATCAGACGTATCCGGGGTATTGGCCGGGGAAACCTGATGTGTCGTGGTGCCGACGAAGTCGTGACGTCAACCACCCTTTTTTCACATATCATTGGGCTTTTATATCTTGCGGGTAAAACTGAATGGGAGGTAAATGAAAATGAAATCAAATCAATTAAATATCTATAGAGAAAATGACCTGTGTAGAGCAACCTACATAGTCTCAGTAAGGAATACCGTTGGTCATCAGTTGGAACTGATCATAACCCTTAGTAGACACGCTCATGTACGACTTGCGCACAAGTTCTCGCATGTACTCGGCCGCATCGCGCTCGCTCTTATCCAACACAAACCGGTCGCGGAAATTCTTCAGAGTCTCGGGCTTGAAGCACGGAAGACCACTGTCAAGCATGAGGGAGACAATATGGGCCAGCTTCGTGCTATAAGGGCGAGAGGCAAGGAATGCCTTCACCACCAACGACTCGAACCACCGGTATGGCTGCGTGTTGGTCGGGTTGTGGGAGCTACCGGGCAAGTTGATGCCCGAGTTGCCGCCCTGGTGGTGGGCTGGGTCATGCGTTCCACTCATGACGGCGACCATCTCGGAGGTCAACTTGAACGGTGCGCGCTCGAATCGCACTCCACCAGGTGCAATATCGAAGCAGAATCCAAAGTCAATGTGGATGATATGGCCCGCATCGTCGATCATGATGTTTCCGTTATGTCGGTCCTTGAATTGCAGCAGGTAAGAAATGACTGAGTAGGCGGCCATACTCTTGACGAAGTTGGTGCGCGCTTCTTGGAATCGGATCGAGTCCTCGCCTCCATATTTCGACACGAAGTAGTCATATAGCCCGTTGACGGCCTCGCGGCCGAGCATGTCGCGAGAAATGGAGTTAGGAAGCACATCAATCACACCACAGCCAGGCGCTGTCGAAGTCACCCGGTAAGGGTAGACCCAAACATCTAGACCAACACTCGTGAAGATGCTCCTGAAGGCCGCAATCATCTGCAGGGCGAGCATATCCTGACGACAGTCGTCACCGACCTTGAAGATAGCTGACTGCCAAACTTCGTATGTTTCCTGCTCAGGCTCGGAATGATTCGTCAATTGGCGTTGGTGGTGGTGGTGATCACCCGTGTTGGCCTCGGCCTTTTCGATCACTCGTGGCCTTGTCTTCTGGATTCGGAACGTCGCCATATAAGGCGCCTTTGCGTGACTTTGCAAGGGCTTGCCAGACTTGCGGTCGATACCAACGACTACACCATCGGGGTTGCTGGGAAGGTACACTCCAACTTCCACCTTGATCTTACGCAACTCTTCTTCAATCTTCTCCTTCTTCTCGGGCTTGCTCCTCTTGATATAGGGGCGAAGTTTGCCGGAGACACCCGTCACTTCATTGAAGAACGAAAATTCTCTCTCGTAGAAGGCACGCTCCTCATCCGAGAAGCTTGAGATCAAGTTATCTAGGAAACGGTCGAGTGTATCTTTGATAGGGTCCGGCTGTTAACGCAGAATGTTAGCCAACGACGATCAAGTTTCGACAACATCAATACTTACGATTTGAGAATCCTCATCCTTGAAGGAGTTGGCCTTCATGTTCCAAATAACCTGGTGGGCAAACAATTGAGACAGCTTGGCTGTTTCGAGGATGTAGCGGTCTACATAACCCAGAGCATCGAAGCGCAGGGCCTGAATCAGTTGTGGCACAAAGTAGAAGCGAACATCCATCGAATAGCTCTCCAACGCCCGCATGGCATACTGCAAGATATAAGGATGATTGCCGTAAGCGGGCATGAAGTATGTGATAGCCTCCGTGGGGGTAACAGGGGCCCAGTATAGCATGTATTTCAACTGGAAACCGACATCAGCGGGCAGGCAGTTGTCAAACATAATCTCCAGAGCGCTTGGCTCCTCAATGGCCTTCTCGGGGAAATTGAGTATCAGTGATCTAACATCAGCCTGCATTTTGGGCGAGGGGAATCGGGCAGCCATCTGAATAGCCAACCCTGCATTTTCCGCCCAGGCAAGCCGAAGTAAAGATACGGGGCTTTCATCGGAATTCTTGCCTCCAATCGAAGGTATGTGGTGCTTTCGCTCCGGATCTAGGGGGAAGAGCCAAACTCGAAGGCGGGATCGTTCGTTCTCCACAAGGATTTGAAGCAGGTCTTCTTTGGCTTGCAAAGACTTGTATGACCCTTGCGCATTGGCAGCAATACCTGCAACACCTCGTAAAGCTACGGTCACCTCGCTAAGAATTCTGTCCTCTGCCTTAATCTGCAGCCGATTGCCTCCGAATGACCATCTTGGAGGGTGTTTGAACCAACTCAAAGCAGCAGACAGAATCTGGTCTTTGAGTTTCCAAGATGCACCACTGTTCCGGGGGCTGAGATGCCTCAAAATCCTGAGACCAAGGAGCACAATGCGGAAATGGATTTCACGCGCCAATGGATGGCCCTCGGTCTTTGAAAGTCCGACAGCGGTGCTGCCAATCAGGCGACAAAACAGCTGTTGATCTTGCAGATTTCCTAGACGGATAGCGTTGAAGTGGCTCTCGAAGAAATGAAGAACTCGCAAGTGCGGTGAGAGAGTATCTTGAGCTTTTTGCTGCATGCGAAGCATAAGATCCTTATCAGTTGGCAAAAGTTCAATCTTAGTATGCAGTGGATCAAGGTATTCAAAAGTAGGATCGAACAATCCTTTGCGGCGCCTTATGCTTCTCTCCCAGGCCTCAATCACCTCACATAGGATCCGTGGCTCAGTGTTTGGGTTCTCGTGAATGACTCCAAGCCAGAGCGAGACACCAAGCTTGACGGTCTCCTTGGTGAAGATCTGGAAAGGCAACGCAACCAAGTAGTGAACCACGGAGAGTCGTGGCTTGCTGGTGCTGCAAATAAGTCCCGCAGCTTGCCGAAGGACATCCCTGACCTCCACCAGGGGGATCTCCTCGCCAGCAATGCTTCGTCCATATAGACGAGAGAGAGTATTTTCCAAAGAATCAGCAGACTCAGGCAAAATATTAACACGAGGCTGTTCAACGTAACCGCTACAGTTATCTCCTTTTAAACTGCCGAGAGAAGGTATCTCTGGACGTCGGTACTTCTGGCGTGTCGTGTATAGTGCCATGAAATCAGATGCGACATTGAAGTCGCTGCTTCCGTAGCCATTAATCGATCCAAGCCGTGGGTCACTTTGTGGGATAAAGGAGCCCATCTCGAGAGCGAATGAACGTCCTAGCGAAATGTGTCCATACCCACCATCGTCGTCATATTCGGAAAGATAGGTCTGAAGTAACCCTTTGACATCCAATGGGGCAATGTTCAGGACAGTTGTCACCCAGGTCCTTGCTCGTTCGTGGAACCGATTCAGAGTCGCCCTTCTCAGCGCGTAGTTGTCGGGCAATTCAACCTTGACAATGCCCATGGGAGACACCAAGGATGGCTTCCACTCGAACTCATCGAGTTCTCCTTGCAGACAAGAAGACCACATGACGGTCAGAATCTCGAGCAAAGCAAAGAGGGAATGCTTTTCGCACAGGGCAGAAGGGCATTCACGAATGATTCTGTCGGCACACTGCGTCGCAATACTTTGAACCCTTTCAATACGATGACAGCAAGCAACCAGGAATCCAGCAAGCTGCTTAGACAGGTAAGGGGTTGAAAAGTCATCGTGTTCACCGGAAAGTGTAAGAGACAGATAACAAGTAACCGCTTTGTCTGCAACAGCATTCATGCACACAACCATCTCCGGGGTGGCCAAGGCCGGGTCAAGGAAATAACTGAGCGTCTTGGTAGAGTCCCCGGAGGAGGCACGGAGGCTCTCGACCAAAACTACAGCGTTAAGAAACACTGCTCGTGAATAATCCAATTTCTTGATATCAGATTCTCGGCCAGGGAGTTCAGAAATTAAAACTCTCTTCTGTTCTATGCCTCGCTGCGGTCCCATCCCGCGTCTGAGCACCGTATTCAATTCCACGTCACTCTCCAGAGAATCCATGTGGTTCTCGGCAACCAAAGGGGGAGAATGATGTGCGAGAAGGCGGAGTTCCTTGTAATGCCGTTGGGCAACGCTGGAGTTGAAAGATATTCCATGGATGGCGATATTGAACCAAGCATCTCGGAACAGAGTCAGAATGGCTTCATCATACTCCCACGCTGACCCGGAAGCCCTGGTAGAACAGCGATTGGAAGACACGAGCAGAGCTAGCGGTTTCAAGAGGGGTGTGATATCATCCGCGGCAAAAATAATCTCCTTGTGTCGCTCATACTCAAAGTCTGGCACATCACCTTTATTGATAATGCTTTCCAACAGATGGACCAAATAAATCCTGTGGAGCGGTGACGTTTGATCCAAAGTAATCGAGAGGTAAGCCATGGCACATTGAACAGCATCAGATATGGCGTTCAGTCCCTTGTTGACGCCATCGAGGTAGATACGTGCATAAAACTTCAATAGAAGCTGGAACTCGGCTTGTCCACCGCTCAAAGCAAGAACGGCAGTTTCCTGGATTATAAAGGCATCGACTGCGACATTGATCTTGCCAATTTTTTGGAGAAGCATAGACTGGGCCAATGCACTGATTTTGTCATCGTGGCAAGTAGTCGCGACTGTCACGATGGCATGAATGACATTCCTGTAGGTGATAGTGTCATCTTCGCCATTTGCCGAGAGCGAAGTCTGGCTTGCATTTTTGGGGTATGCCTCGAGGTTCATCCCGGGCCCAGTATGATCCCCAATGAGTTGGTCTTGGCTAGATTGATCTACATTCGTGCTCGGGCTTAGCGCATTACCAAGTGAATAAAGGGTAGTAATCACAGCGTCCTCAGAAAGAATAGTCAGGATCTGGGCGAGGCACCGAGAAGCGACGGCAACGGTAGAGCGAGCCGACACACCTCCCTGAGTCAGGAATTTCAGAAGGCAGCGTCTTCCAACAGATGCACCATTTGGAGACATTCTTGCAAGAATGGCGGTACACTTCAAAGCTGTCACAGACAGCTCCACGTTTGACATTTGCTGGGAGTCAAGCAATGTATCCTCGAGCCAGGATAGCAGTACTTCGTTGTTGTTTGCATCTTCACCAAGAATCACGCAGTTAAGGAAGCCTATCAAGGCATGTGCCTTAACCGAGAAGGCAAGGTGCTGCTGCCAAGGAGACCCCACTTGCAGGTAGTCAGAACCATCCTCCAGCAGGTGAATTTCCTCACTAATGATATCCGTGACACGCTCGACCAGAGATATATCCGCCTCGTCATAGCTCTTGGCAATACCAACGCCAGTCATGTAGTCATCCAAGAGTTGCTCATCGGTCAGGCGCTGAAACCCGATCAGAGAGGCTGCGCATGATTTCACGAAGCGCATATAGCCTTCTTGCACAAGCATGGCACCTAATGGGCGACCATGAGCAGCATACCGACGGGTATACTTTCTCCAGTCTTTGAAAGCATGATCTGCGACGTTTGCATTGCGGAGAGTGGACGAAGCCGTCTCAACTGCGATTAGGAAATGCTCGGACAGCATCGCACGCAGATGATCGACAATCCGTAACTTTTCGCTCGCATGCCAAATCAAGGTGTATTCTGCGGAGGCTTCCATAAATCCAACCAGGGAAACGGCGATTGACAGTACAGTAACAGATTCATGTATAACGCCCTGTCGCCCCGCCTCAGATTTAGAGTATTGGAAAGGTGTGACCGCATTGATAGCCTCGGCGCAGTTGTTCAAATATCCGTGGACAGCGTCGATGGCCGTCTGTCGTAGGTCTGGATACTTAGTTCCCAACGACAAGAGCGCGAGAGCTAGGTTGTTCGTGAGCGTTTCCCAAGGCGACGGCTTTACATCATGGAGGAAGGGCGAGGACCGAAATAGTTGGCTGTGTGATTCCGGCAGGTATCGAGAGAGCTGTAATGCCAACTGAGCAGCATTGTCTGGGTCGTTCACCGACGAGGCCGCTTTACATAGGGCCAGAAGGACATCTAGTTCCCGGATTCCCTGTCCGAACGTTAGCCAGCACCCACTACGGTACCGGGTGGTCGGAAGCAATAAAGAGACACACCATTGGAACCTGGGATGTCGGGGCCTGTTGCTTCAATACCCCATTCAAAGCACCATCAGGCTCGAAAGATGGTCGGGATTGCTCGGCGAGGCGAGCAAGCTCCGATCCATTGGCAGGTGCCTCAACTGCCAACGCAGCGAGCTTTTGGAAAGCGAAACCTCTAATTCCACCAGATAGGCTTTGGTTGTCCATTAGCATGATCCTCGACCATTGAATGATCCCACATACCCGTCCATTGTGAAGAACCTGAGGGCCTAAGGGTTGGGGAATTGGGGAATTGGGGAAACCTGGAGAATGAGGTCAGGGGATAGCACGTGTGAAACGCGAACCTTAGGGTCCGAACACCTTTATTTGTTGACAATGAAGTATACTACGATATTATACTATTCTTTATAATATATTATAATATTTATAGAATCAAATGGGTTTAAAATATAATTATATCACTATATATATATATATATATATATATAGATATATTATATATGTAAACATAGATCGTTCCTTCCCTCGGTGCCCTTGCCAATTTTGAGGCGGAGAGTCACAGGGGAAGAGAGCTTTCTCCAGACTCTTCCCCCTCGAACAAGCTGTAGACTGATTCACCACATATCTTTCTTCATTACTTCCTTTTTTTTCTTCTATCTTCAATTGTGTATTTTCTTTAGTGCAGAATTGAAAACGTCTTTATTGACATTCTTACCATTGCTGAACTGACCGGCAACTATCGCTAATTGGTCTGGAACCCTCTCCAGTCAGGGTGATAACAGTCTGTATTATGCCCCCCCGTGAGAAAAGCTCGCTCAAGCGAGGAAGGGTACGTTTCACTTCTATTGGTACCATTCATTTGCTTACAGTGGTTACTATAGGTTACTGTCGATGCAGATTCGCAAAAGAAACCTCGACGCTCTCAAAGAATCTCGAGTCAAGTCCAACCACAAGACACGCCCGTCGATTTGGACTACTTGCCAACCCCAGTCACCGGTCCTCAATCTGTCGCTACAGAGACTCGGAACGAACTGACTGTCACACCCCCGGAAAGCCCGCGCGATGTCCATCAACAAATTTCATCCCAACCGGAATTGTCGCACGCGACTTCCTCGCCACCAGCGTTGGAGGATACCCAGGCGCTTTCACAGTTCGTGTATCCACCCAGAGCATTCGCAGACGATGTGAAGGATGAGGACGCCGAAGGGGTCTGGGGCTACCTGCTACCACTGGATGAGAACGGGAATGGCCCACTTGTGTTGAAGAAGCGCGACGATTGCGATGACGATGATGGGACTGCCAAAGCCAAGGGGAAAAAGACCCAAAAATCCAAGAGCGCCAAGTCACCAGGTGGCTTCTTAGTCGGCCGTCATCCTGAGTGTGGTAAGTGATAGCTTGATGGTTGTCGAGTGTCTGTTCTGACCATAGTCAGATCGCGTCCTTGAAATTCCCACAATTTCAAACCGACACTTCCTCATTTTTGCCGAAAAGAAGAAAGGCGACATGGTTGCTGTGCTGGAAGATCTCTCTAGCAATGGAACATTTGTTAATGATGCCATTGTTGGGCGTAACAAGCACCGGGAACTGGAGGACGGCGATGAAGTTTCGATTCTAAACGAAGCTCGTTTTGTCTTCCGCTACCCTCGGACGCGGGAAACGAATGGTTTCCGTCAGCAATACCGGATTCTCAACCAGCTCGGCAAAGGCCACTTTGCAACCGTCTATCTATGTGCTGAACGATCTACCGGAGACAAGTATGCAGTCAAGGTTTTCGAAAGGCGCCTCAGTGACTCTCAAAAGTCACAGAACGACAATGCTCTGCAACAAGAGATTGCGTTGTTGATGGGCGTTCATCACCCGAATCTACTGTGTCTCAAGGAACCCTTTGATGAAAGTGACGGTGCTTATTTGGTACTCGAATTGGCACCCGAGGGAGAACTGTTTAACTGGATTGTGAACAATCAGAAAATGACCGAGGATGAAACTCGCGGTGTGTTCCGTCAACTGTTTGATGGGTTGAAATATCTGGTATGTATATCCAAAGTCCGCATATTCAGTTCTGGGCCAGCTAATGTGTCATCAGCACGAACGAGGAATCGTGCATCGAGATATCAAGCCAGAAAATATCCTGGTTGCAGACCGGAATTTGAACGTGAAATTGGGTGACTTTGGCCTGGCTAAAATTATTGGGGAAGAATCCTTCACGACAACCCTGTAGGTGAAAGCCTGTCCGTGTCCATGTGAATGATCGCTAACATTTGCTTCTAGCTGTGGTACACCGAGTTGTAAGTCACAAAGTATAGGACCTTGAAACCTCCGGTGTTGGTACTAATTTCGCAGACGTTGCCCCGGAGATTTTACAAGATAGTCGCCACCGAAAATACACCAAGGCTGTGGATGTATGGTCCCTTGGTGTTGTTCTCTACATCTGCCTCTGTGGCTTCCCGCCATTCTCGGATGAACTGAACACTCCAGAGAACCCATTGACTCTCGCCCAACAGATCAAAATGGGCAGGTTTGACTACCCTTCACCGTACTGGGACTCTGTTGGCGATCCCGCTCTGGACCTAATCGACCGGATGCTTACCGTGGATGTCGACAAGAGAATCACGGTGGATGGGTGTCTCGAGCACCCTTGGATGACCGGACAGTACCCGAGTGTCACTGATAGCACCGATGGTCTGACGGGAGCTCTTGGTAAACTGGACTTTTCTAAGCGCAAGTTTCAACGGGAGCGAACCTTGTTGAGCAGCATCAACGATGCTCACTTCAGCGAGCACGCCGAAGGCAGTGATAAACCGGTCAAAGTATTTCGAAATGAAGCCGGGAAGCGTGTCCACAACCGACCAGCCAAGGCGTCCCAGCGTGAAGTCTCACCCAGTGGCCACCGGGACCCGAAAGATTTCATTAACATTGGGGAGCGTGGTGATCCCACCTTGTACGACAATTAAGGGATATTGTGGCTTTGTACGACTTTTTTGATTATTCTTATTGACTTTTGCGTGTGTATCATTATCAGGGTGTTCAAAAGGGGATTTTATGTATTAGGTTAGAACCGGGAAATGATACATGTACTAGTACTAAGTCGAGAGAGTATAACGTGTATACTATGTAGTTACCTACGAAGTACATATAAGTAATAGACCGTAATAGATCATAATACTTCATAATACTTCATAATAGTCCATAATAGTCCATCTGCGGAGCGGGAACCCCTTGACCGGAGTGGCGTGATATATAGTATCATACTATTATACTATCATACTATTTTAGTTCGGTATAACACATAACAGAAATACATAAATATAATACATAAAATCGAATAAATAGAGTAAAAGAGTAAAGGAGTAAAAAAACAACTTACGATATGCAAATTAAATGGTTGGCCCATCTATTCTAGACCATTACTTAGTAGTACTAGTAACTAGTTACGGAGTACTAATTAAGTAACTATGTATGCACTCCGTAAAGGGGCGGGTCTCCCTCTCGCCGAATGATATCGGACTTAATTATTTTCCTCCATGGCTCCTTCGCCTCCTGGATCTTCACACTCCTTCTCTCCCCCCTCTCTTTTGAATTCAATTGGAGGCTTAAACAAATAGGGTTATAGGGTCATTGTGAGCCCGTTTTCTTTTTCGGTTCTTCTTTTCTTCTTTCACCTCTCTCCTTTTGCTTCGGGACAACATGGGCCTCTTCGCAAGTTTCCTCGCAATCTTCTGCGAGCATTGCTCAACCCAGTCAAGCTACACTTTGGCTGGTGTCGGAGCATTGTCATTCATTGCGCTATCAGTCGTGGTCAATGTGTTGCGCCAGCTCTTCTTCAAGAAAGCCCATGAGCCCCCCGTCGTCTTCCACTGGTTCCCCTTTGTTGGAAGCACCATCAGCTATGGCATGGACCCATACACCTTCTTCAACCAGAGTCGCGCAAAGGTATGCCGATCGCAGATCGCTAGTTGGCCCATAGAAGGATTCAATTGCTAATTTGGTCGTTAATCGCTGGCAGTATGGTGACATCTTCACTTTCGTTCTCCTCGGCAAGAAGACCACCGTCTACCTAGGCACCAAGGGAAATGAGTTCATCCTCAATGGCAAGCTTCGTGATGTGAATGCCGAAGAGGTTTACTCCCCCCTCACTACCCCCGTCTTCGGTCGTCACGTCGTCTACGATTGCCCCAATGCTAAGCTCATGGAGCAGAAGAAGGTACGAAGGAATAGATTCCAAACACAAAGCCCGGCTGCTGACCGATGCATAGTTTGTCAAATTCGGTCTTACTTCCGAGGCACTTCGCTCTTATGTTCACTTGATCACCAATGAGGTCGATGACTTCGTGAAAAATTCCCCCGCTCTCCAGGACCCCATGGGTTCTTTCAACGTTTCCAAGGTCATTGCCGAAATCACAATCTACACCGCATCCCGCTCGTTGCAAGGACAGGAAGTCCGTGATCGATTCGACTCGACTTTTGCGGAAATGTACCACGACCTCGATAAGGGTTTCGCTCCCATCAACTTCATGCTGCCATGGGCCCCGCTCCCCCACAACCGCAAGCGCGATGCTGCACAGAAGAAGATGACCGAGACCTACATGGATATCATCAAGGCACGCCGCACATCTGGTGATAAGAAGGACTCCGAGGATATGGTCTGGAACTTGATGTCGTGCACTTACAAGAATGGCACCCCGATTCCCGATGAAGAAATTGCCCACATGATGATTGCGTTGCTTATGGCAGGCCAGCACTCTTCATCCTCCACTGCTGCCTGGATTGTTCTGCGCCTGGCCACCTGCCCTGAGATTGTGGAGGAGCTTTACCAAGAGCAACTCCAAATTCTAGGCTCTGACCTGCCTCCTCTCACCCACGAAGGACTCCAGAAGCTCGACTTGCACGCCAAGGTGATCAAGGAAACCCTCCGTATCCACGCTCCTATCCACTCGATCATTCGCGCTGTCAAGAACCCCATGCCTGTGGAAGGCACTTCTTACGTTATCCCTACCACTCACAATGTCCTCTCTTCTCCCGGTGTTACTGCTCGCTCTCCCGAGTTCTTCCCCGAACCCCTCAAGTGGAACCCCCACCGCTGGGATGAGGCTGGAACCGAGACTACCAAGGAGGAAGATGAGGAGCAGATCGACTATGGTTATGGACTGGTTACCAAGGGCACCAACAGTCCCTATCTGCCTTTCGGTGCTGGTCGCCATCGCTGCATTGGTGAGCAGTTCGCCTATGTGCAGCTGGGTACAATCCTGGCTGCCCTGGTGAGACACTTCAAGTTCTCCCAGCCTAGCGCGGATACACCTTTCCCCGAGACAGATTATTCGGTAAGTGATGCTCTATTGCGATTAACTTGGCGTTTGGCTAAACATATTCTAGTCCCTCTTCTCCAAGCCTCTGGGTACATCATTTGTTCAGTACGAGAGACGTGGAGCCAAAGCATGATCGGAGTTATGTTTTTTTTTAAAAAAGATTCCCATTCAAATTTTGATCACATTTTAATGCCCGGCATTGATGCAGCAAAGGTTCAGACTGAACTTCAAGTTCACCAAGTGGATTTGACCGCTCTTGCATCATGGATTTCTCTCTTTCTTCACTTTGAAACGATTTCACTGTATGAATATCTACCTCTTTTTGCGACTTTGACTCGCATGTTTCTCTAAATGTTTACATAGCTCATCATATTATTTTAATCAGACATAAGGATACCTCACTTATCTCCCACAAGAACGAAAAAAATATAAAAAAAAAGAAATCATGATTGCAATAGTATGGCAATAGTATAGCAATAGTATAGTACAGTTCAAATTTGAACATCCAGGCTCAACAAGAAATATGCAAGATACACAAAAGTGGTATTTCACCGTTCACATTCACGCCTTCTTTCTCTCGTCCAGCCTCTTCTTGTTCTGAACCTCCCGGCGTCGTCGTTCACCACCGTCAACCTTCTGTCCCCGCTTGTCCTCCCACATGCCCTCCTTGACCGAAATGGTAGCAGCAGTACCATTGGAACCCTTCAAAGGCTGAAGGAACGGACCCATGGGCTGGCAGCCACGGTGAATCTTCATGTGCGCAAATTTCTTGATCAGGTGTTTTTTACCATACTGGTAAGTAGTGACATCAGGTGCCAGGTTGACAATGGCTTTCACCATGCCAGGTGACAGTGTAGCGGAAGAAGTTTGAACGGCAGGTTGTGTGCCTCCTTGTGTCAGGCCTCTGGCATTAAGAGGCACTTCAACAACCCGCAATTGTGCAACACCATCGACCACAGTCTCCAGGTCACCTCCAGGGCCGTACAGTCCGTTCCTGAACTTCTCGCGCTTCCGGATCAGGTACCGTCGCTGGCGGGCTGGCTCAATGCCGGCTTGGCGGAGCTGGTTGGAGTTTAAGGTGAAAAGTTCGTCCCATGAGGGAATTTTGCTCGCTTGCTTCGACATTTCGCGGCCAATGAGCGTGAGGAAGGTCTGGACATCGGGAACGAAAGGGGTCGGAGATGGCACGGGCGAGGGCGCGTTCTTGTGGAGTGATCGGATGTATTGGTTGGAAATTGACACAGGCTTGAACAGGCGTGCTGTCAAGCCCAGCGGTGAATTGCGCATTGCCATGAGGCTCATGGTGAAGGTGTTTGCGGGTAGGATGCCGCACGCCCCGACTTTGCTAGTAACTCTCGTGTTTCTTTTTCCCCGGGAAAATCGGATTCGTAGTGGTGTCGATGAGAGGAACCGTGGAGCAATGCCTTTTGAAAATGACGGGTTTCCAGCAGTTGCCGAGGAATTGGCCGGGGGGTTCACTGTTGGCTGACTTGGAGAAATTTCGGGAGTCGCCAGCAAAGTCCGGGATCAACAATACTCCGAACCTATCCTGGGGGAAATGACATCCTCATATTTCGACACTACAACACTGCATGCCTTCACCTTTAAAAAAAGGATATGCTAAAAATGATCTCTTAATATTTACAGTGGCCACCGAATTATCTGTGGCTGTCTTTTTCTTTTCTATTTAATTTCTTGTCGCTCCCTAAAGTTTGAACCTTTTGCTTCAAACGAGTCTAATCATGGCACTCTCACCCTTTGGCTCTCGTTCGCCATCCATGACTGTGCATTCTCCCAATACAGCAATCAGACTGAGAGCTACTGCTGCACAGAAATCACTTACTGGACCGGCATCTGCAGCTGTGTCAAAGCCTGTACAGAGTGGGGATCGCGAACTCACCGAACAATTGAATATTGATGTCCGGGAACGATACGTCAAAGGTATTTGAGATCATCTGTTATATTGGCTTTTTTCTAAGGACCGGTTTGCTGACAGAGAACCAGACAAGAAAGTAGGAGAAGGTACATATGCCGTGGTATATGTTGGCCACCTCCGACACGATCCATCATCCCTCGTCGCGATCAAGAAGATCAAAGTAAATGCCGAATACAAGGATGGACTTGCTATGGATGCGGTTCGTGAAGTGAAGTACCTTCAAGAGCTGAAACATCCCAACGTCATTGCGCTCCACGATGTTTTCTCCTCCAAAGATCAAAACCTGAGCTTGGTTCTTGAGTTTCTTCCCGGTGGAGATCTTGAGATGCTTATCAAAGATAGTGACATTCACTACGGTGTGGCCGATATCAAAGCTTGGATGGGGATGCTTGCCCGGGGTGTATGGTGGTGCCATGAGAACTTTGTTCTCCACCGGGATATCAAGCCCAACAACTTGTTGATCGCGGCCGACGGGGAGGTCAAATTGGCCGATTTCGGTCTCGCCAGATCCTTCGCCGATCCCTTGTTTAACATGACCCATCAGGTCATCACTCGGTGGTATCGGCCACCCGAGCTTCTCTATGGTGCGCGACAATACTCCGGGGCGGTCGATGTTTGGTCGATGGGGATGGTGTTTGCCGAGCTCCTGATCCGGGTTCCCTTTGTGGCGGGCAACACCGACCTGGACCAAACCTCCAAAATCTGCGAAGCGTTCGGCACACCAACGGAGGAGAATTGGCCCGGGGTCAGCAAGCTGCCCTACTACATTGCTACCGACAAGGCCCATTTGGTGCCGTTGCAAGGGCGCGATTTCTTCATGCGACAGTTCCCCACTGCAGGTCCAGTGGGCGCCGATCTGCTGATGTCGATGTGTGCGCTTGATCCACGCAAGCGCAGTACGGCCGTCCAGTGTTTACGACACAACTGGTGGACGATTGAGCCCCGTCCGACGAAGAATGAAGATCTCCCCCGGAAATCTGGTGGGACTAAAAAGATGGGAGATGATTTGACGCGACGTGGTGGCGAGGTGGATGAGGGCATGTTTAAGAGCGCTGCCCGGCAACTGGATTTCGGTATGAAATAATGACACAATCAAAACCAAATACAATATACAATATAGAACAAAGAACAAAGAACAAGCACGGTAATAATGGTGTTGTTAATGCTCTGTCAACCTTAATCGAGACACTAGATATGCATGGCATTGGCATCTGCAGCAACTATTGGATTGTCAATCCCATCAATAATGTCAGCTTTGGAAGTGGAGAGGGAATCATCCAGTCGGGGGGAGGCTATGGATTTCCCTCCCCACGATCACCAACCTGTCATGTTGCACTGTTCACATTGATCACCCTGTTCACCCTGTTCGATCAAGTTAGGGCTACAAGCCATATAAAAGCCTGTCTGGATATAGGCTCCCTTGCGTGCCCTAGATATATTATTCCTTTCTAGTTTGAGAGATTTGAAAAAGAAATTGAGGTTTCTCCGAATAACCAATGTATACTTTGGTACTCTATACTTTCTATGTTTTGTAGTTTGTATGTTATAGGGGTATAGGGTATAGATGTATAGAGGTTGAGATGTAGATGTAGTTCTATCATGGCATCACGGGACGTAAATGAGGATCAACGAGTAATTTTAATTTTTTTTGGGGCTTCGATGTCAATCTTTGCTGAATTCGAACAATAGCCGTTATCTTTTTTGGGCTTTCTCGAACAGGAGTTCATCCCAAGCTTCACCTTTAATAGGGAGAGTTACCTCGAGTTACCTAGGGTATGCTCCTTCAACCCTTCAGGGCAACAGGAAATAGGTTCTCCCCATTCTCATACCTGGGCAGCATCATCTACTTACCTCAGAGGTTGAAATAATCAGATTAGGCTCCACCTCAAAAAAAGAAGTGCAGGCTTAAACATCTCACCCCCTTTTTTTTCCTTTTCCCGAACCTGAAACCTCCACTTACAACATGAGCCTATCGTTATTGGAAGATGCCCCGAGCTTCCCAGGGAATTTCCCCTGCGATTTACATCGACAGTGTGTTTAGTTATCCCCCCTTTTTTTATACTTTCTACTTTGTATAGGGGATCTATGGGAGAGGCTATATAGCAAGTCTAGGGGGGGATTAACAGAAGGAGAGAAGAGGAGGAGAGGAGAGAAACAAAAGAGTAGGAACCTATATAGGCATAGGCATTAAATAATGTTTAAATAAGGATGTATAAGTATATATATAAGTGTATATATAACTAATAAGTTATATAACTTAAGTTAATAAGTTAATATAAAATCAAATAGGTCTGGCCCCGACGCTCTGCGGGGATTAGATGATACGTTTTTTTTCCCTCTTCACTCTCTCTTCGCATCTTTACTCTTTACGTCTTTCTATCTCTCTCTTCTCTCCTCTCTCTCTTTACCTTTCTACTCTTATCTTTACCTCACGCTTTTCATCCTTTCGGTGATTGCAACATTGCGCGTTTGAATCTGTGAGTACCCGAGATAATCATAACATCACAACATCACAACATCCCGTGTTATCGTGATGTACATTTCGATCTCCGACTGGCAAAAATGCAGAGTGGAATCGTTTTATCTGGTCGCAGTCAAGCGCCCCAATCCTCATGTCTCATTTGGCTAACGTGGGGAAAATGACACAGGCTCTCAATCCGCCCGCATGGCCATCGCGTTCACTTCCTAAATCTATTCCCATCTCATTA
The DNA here is from genome assembly GCF_028829755.1 of Penicillium solitum. Classification (NCBI taxonomy): domain Eukaryota; kingdom Fungi; phylum Ascomycota; class Eurotiomycetes; order Eurotiales; family Aspergillaceae; genus Penicillium; species Penicillium solitum. Next base: position 2,501,776 of record NW_027072125.1, on the reverse strand, counting down.
AGAGATCTACAAAGTCGCCATGGCCTCAATGTCAACATTACCACAGTCGCTGTCGCGACCAGTTCCAAATCCACCCACTGGATCATTACCTCCCCTCCCCAACCCTAAACCCAGAAAGTCCACGGGTTCCGACACGCGGGCCGCATCCCCCTACCAAACCTCCAAACTGCGGACCCCATCCAGCCCCAAACCATCCCTCAAGTCACCGCTATCAACTTCCAACTCCACCTCCAACCTAAATTTGACCCGGTCAGCGTCCGGTGGGCGCACTCCTGGTAGCCCCGACAAATCTTTGCGCCGAACAATCAGTATCGCCTCATTTCCTCAACCACCAAAGGCCAGCAGCCGTCCGTCCACTGCAACATCGCTGTCTGGCATCCAGGGTGCTACTTCCAGTGTGCGACCCCAAAGAAGCTCGCGACTGAGCACAGGAACCACAAGCAGCTATCGGAGCTCGAAGACTCCATCATTACTCAACGGTAGTGGAGAGGGGAAATTCATATCAAGTGGAGATGCGCGAGACCCAGAGGCATCTCCAACCCACAGTAGAAGTTCTTCCGCCCAGGGATCTTGCTCAACGAGTGCGACGACCTTTGAGGACGCGGATGATGCGACGGGAAAATCAAGTTCGAAGCCAAAGGAGCTCAAAGGCAATGTACTTGTCAGCGTGCGCGTTCGTCCCGACAACAACAGTGGAGGAGAGACTCCCCGAAATCATGGCGAATGGTCCGTCGATAGCCGACAGAGCCTGATTTCATACCGCGGGAAAGAAGGAGGCGATTACTTTTATGGTGAGAATTATACCAATATCGCCTTCACTCACTTACCGGCGTAACTAACTCTGGCACAGATAATGTCTTTAATCCACAAGAAAACAACGCCAAAGTTTATGATTCGGCTGCCAAACGTCTTGTTCGGCGTGTCATGGAGGGTTATCATGGAACGGTCTTTGCATATGGTATGACAGGAACCGGAAAGACCTTCTCTATGCAGGGAACAGCAACTTCCCCCGGTGTAATCCCACTCGCAATCACCGACATCTTTTCCTTTATCAGAGAAACCCCACATCGGGAATTCTTGCTGCGGGTCAGCTATCTGGAAATTTACAACGAGAAGATTAATGACCTCCTGTCCGCATCCGCTGCCAACGCCCCCGCGGGAGCCCAGCAGGAGGAAATCAAATTGAGAGAGGACAGCAAACGAGGAGTATATGCAACGCCGCTCAAGGAAGAGATCGTCCAGAGTCCGACACAACTACTCCGTGTTATCGCCCGAGGTGACCATGCACGACGAACGAGCAGCACACAGTTCAATGCGCGCAGTTCTCGAAGTCACGCGGTGGTTCAAATCGTGGTTGAGAGTCGAGAGCGAGTGCCCTCTGGCAGCTCTCAAGATAAGCGCGCCGGGATCGCCCCGGGTGGTGTGCGGGTGTCAACCTTGAGTCTGATTGATCTGGCTGGCTCTGAACGTGCAGCCGAGGATAAGGAACGCCGCACAGAAGGAGCTCATATCAACAAAAGTTTGCTCACTCTGGGCACCATCATCTCTCGGCTCTCGGAAAACAAGGATAAGCAAGGCAACCCCACGGACCGCGATGGAAGACATTTGCCTTACCGGGATAGCAAATTGACCAGACTCCTGCAACCAGCCTTGTCCGGTGGCTCGCTGGTGAGTATTCTGTGCACCATTCAATTTTCGAGCGCAATCAATTCGCATACCGGTGAAACTCTGAACACCATGAAATTCGCTGCGCGGGCGAAGAATAATATTGTCAGTCATGCCAAAAAGGCCGAGGAGGCATACGGCGGCGGCGGTGGTGATTCCGGAAGTCGGGTACTTCTTGAGCGGTACCGCATGGAGATCCAGGCTCTTCGCGGTCAGCTTGACACCCAGGCCAAATCCCAGGCGGAAAAGGAACTTAAATGGGACGAACAGCAATATGAAAAGGAAGCACAGGCCCGACACGAAGAACAGGTGTTGGAAATGCAGTTGGCTCGGACTGCGCTCAAAGAGCGAATCGAGCATCTCAATCGCCTGATCTTGAGCTCCAAGTCCACCGGTGTAAACAATCATAACAGCCTCTCTGCGTTTGGACGTCTTTCCCGCATGTCTACAACGGATTCGGGTACGCGGTCACTACGTTCTTCCGCCAGCCAATCTACACTGGGTGCCGGCCATTCATCGATCCGGCCCATCTCGTTCATGTCTGTGAATAGCAACGATCCCTCGTCAGGTATGCCATACCCAGGAGGTTCGTTTGGCAACGAGGACGAATATGACCTTGGGGAGTTTGGCGATGGCAAGGCCAGCCTGCAACGACAGGTCACTGCGCTGCAGGCTGATCTCGGTGATAAGAACCGGTACATATCTACCCTAGAGCGCCGGCTGCTCCAGGCAAGACGGTCCAGTCATTCCCGAATGTCGGGGGCCATTAAGCCCGCAAATCCCACAATTGCCGAGCATCCAGATGTCTCGGCTTTGGTTCGCGAGAAAGATATGGAGATCAATGACCTCCGATTGCAGCTTGATGATAAGGATCGCATGCTTGCTGCGCTTCGATCCGCAGCTCGGCATCGAGACTTGGCTGCTGTGACCAATGACTCACAGTCACCGGAACTGAAGAGCAAGAATGGATCTACTGCTGGAGATGCAGACGGCTTCGCAAGAACCAATGGCTTCATTGCGCAATCTGAGAGTCCAGGCAAGCGCCCCTTGTCTGGTGAAAGTGAAAAGGGGGACGCGGGGAAGAATATGGACGAAGTCTCACGCATGCTGGAGGAAATGATCCAGGGTCGAGCAGAAAGTGGGCACAATGCTAAGAACAGGAGCATTGCTAGTGAAAGCCGACGAGTATCCTCATCAGCAGAGGTGCCGAGTCTAAACCCAACTGCTGCTTCGTGGGATCCAAACCTCAGCTCGCCATTCCGAGGATGAAAGCCTCAAAGCGTTGTTTTTCTTCTATTTTGTTTAAATGCTTTTGCGGAAGCTCTTTGATTTTGTTTGATCTGATACCCAATTCATAGGTTTACTTTCTTGCGTGTGTATTTAATCCGAACTATATTGGAGATCGAGTGTATGATTTTGTTTCTGGCTTATTTTGCCATATGCTGTATAATATATGCCCATAAAAGGCCCACATGTTGTCATAGTAGACTGGTTAAACCGTATACATAAGAGGTGGATGTATTATCATGAAATGATCTCTAACTCCCCTTCTCTGTCTTTGGCATAAACATCCTTCCACTGATCCCACAACCGCATCAGCTCCTCCACATATCGAGAATGGAGCTCATCAATGTACTGATCATTGATCTTGTCGCGGTTCGGCTGCTGCATGACCGGGATTGGTCGACCGACCACAATATTGAGAGGGGTTCGATAGGGCATCAGTCCGACATCGTAGTTGAAAACCCCGCGTGCATGGAACAGGGGAATTGTGAATCCCAAAGTCTGTTTTACAAGCATCTGAATCTTGTGAATGATCGGGTGCTGATCCGAATCTACTTGATCATAGAGATCATTTTCACCAAATGCCAAGACAGGAACCAAATCAGCCCCCGTTCGAATCGCGAGCTTGACGAACCCTTTGCGTCGCTTCAACACGAGACGTAAGGAATTAGGCCGGGCGTTGAGGGATTCCCGGGCGCCTCCCACAACGATCGTGATTGCTCGCCCCATGCCCTCTCCATCTGCGCCTCCTTTAGTGAGGATATTCTCACATGATTCCCGAGAAACACTGGCCAGTCCCATGGCAAGTGCGTATTCTCGGTAGAAAGGGATGCGGAAGTTCGCATCCAGCGTCAGCAGGGTGTTGGTGATTCCTGGGAAAAGCTTGGAAAAGCCCAAAGCTTCCGTCCCAAATGCGGCGAACGCGCCGTGGGAGATAATACCATGTGGATGGTATCCAAATATATACTTCTTTGTAGGCGGGAGCGACTCCTCACGGTGAAGACGAGCGGGGAAGTAAGACGCGTACACTTTCCAAATAGGAAGTGAGCGCAGGAATGGGCTACGCCCCTTGAGATGGCCCGATGTAGCAGTAGTAGAGAAAAGAGATATGTAAACGAGATATGGGACCAAGAGTGGCCAGGACAACGGAATGGCGCAGGTAAAGAAGAAGATAGTCAGGAATATAGCGATGGTCAAAGTGTGGCATAGCACCACAAATGTTTGTAGACGTCTCTCAAGACCAATATTTAAAGGCGCCCAGTGGATGCTATATGGGGTCAGTTATGGGTGAATTCAAGAGTTACTAGACGTGTCTTACCGTTTTCTTCCATGACTAGACTGAGATGTAGACGCCAAGGCACGTCCACCTGACCGAGTCCCTCCGTTCATTGTTGGATGGGGGGAGGAACAACCCTCTGTAGTGACAGAACTCCTGCAAAGCTCCCTGTCTTGGCTCGGGTCGTGGCAATGCGTGAGATGCTAAAGCTCATGTAGATTGCCAGAGATTATTGGAGGTGCGGTGGACCCCCGGGATGAGCTCTCGGTCGAGGATTCAATGCAAGTGAACTGTACAACTTTGCCTAGGGTGTGAGTTAGGATTGTCCCCGAATTCCAAGCAATCAACGATTAGGGGCATACGCTAAGTTGTTCAAAGATATGACGTTGGATGTGGATACAACAACCTTGGAAGGGTAGTTACCCGAAAACGGACCGGATTAGGTAATCCGTGCATATAGTTATAGTTATCCTAACTACTAACTAGTATCGGATTATCACTCTTATACTCATTACTATGTTTAATATTCGAATTCTCTTTGATTCATAGTAGGATATATCTAGTTCAAGACGGGAAATCATAAAAAGGGCGAAACACCAAATAACTCCAGGTTTTTATGTCCAATGCGCTTCAGATGCAGATGTGCATAAACTCTATGCTTTGATCATGAAGATCTGCTTCAGTTAGCAAACAGATCATGGAAAATAGTTGCTGTATAGCTTACCTCGTTGAGAGACTTGTCGTCCATAATAGCTCTCTTCTTCTGAGCGATATGGCGTGACCGAGTGACATTCCGTCCCATAGGCCGCCGCTCCCTGGATATTGTTGCTGCTACCTTGACTTCTGGTTCAGATGTCTTGTCTGAAGAATCACTCTGCTCGGAATCAGCCTTTCTCTTCTTGGACTTCTTTTTCTTCTTTGATTCCGAGCTTGATTCGTCGTCGGTTTCGTCTCGAGAGCGCGATTTCTTGGATTTGGATTTGGACTTGGACTTGGACTTGGACTTGGACTTGGACTTGGATTTGCGGGCAGGGGCATCCGATTCGCTTGAAGAGGTTTCGTCGTCCTCACTGATCTTTGCGGCTTCTTTCTTGTCCGATTTGGATTTCTTGGATGTTGTATCCTCGGGGGTTGGCGGGGGAATTGCGGCTTCCTTTTCCTGTGCCAACAGTCCACCGCTGACGAACCTGACTTCGGGGAATTTCAGGGCAGCATATCGCGCCAATCGAACGTCATCGCGCTTTCGTTCATCCTTCTTCAATTCCACTTCGCTCTTGCCATTGAGTCGACCCAGCAATCCTTTGAAGGCATCAAGTCCAGTCGGCTCACTCTCTCGTCCAATCCGAGCACCCAATCCGAGATTATCGTCCTTGAGGGTGACTTTTATATGGGAAGCACTGGCGGCGGTCAAGTGGTTGGCGTGCGCGGCATCCTTCGCTCCTAGGAGACTTCCAGGAGTCCAGCCCTGGGAGCTCATGATCCGATGTCCGAACCCGGTTGTGGATCGGGTCCATTTGGTGTTATTGGGATCATTGCCGATCTTGGTACTCCTACTCACGCGTTAGAAAATCATGTGTGAAACGAGTCGATTAAAAGTCGCATACTTCCGCGGCCCTGCTAAGCCCATGGTGACAATATTCGGATCAAACGAAAGAAAAGTGTTTGTTGGAGATCGACGAAGAAACAAAAAAAAAAGAAAAAAAAAGTTGAAAGGCGCGGGATGAGTAAGCAATCGATAAGGCCTCTCCTCCGATGTTCACGGCCGAAGGGGAAGAGAGATGACAACTTCCACCTCCAAAACAATAAATTCTTATATGATTTCTTTATTATTTGGAATTTGTTTCAAATATTGATATTTTGAAAAAGGTATTTTCTTTGCTTGATTCCGGCTCTTGGAAGTAATTATTCTCTGGGATATATAAAAATCACCCTCCACCCCCCCCTCCCCCCAATAGGATAAAACTATTTGATGTGGAAGTAAGCAATGTCACTGCTTCTTCTCCCCACACTCTGATTTCTCTCGCATCATGTCGAATCTCCGGGTTCTCTGTCGAGATCAACCTCAACGTACAATTGCGCTGGTTTCATCAGAACATGCCCTAGTGTTCCACTACACATCAACAGATACCAGTGCAAAGGATAGCCCACGCTGTCAAGTTGAGTTCGCGGACTTAGAGGCAGTGGACTTGAAAGGCTATAGGCCATTAGGATATGGACACGGTACCCTTGGCCTTGTTACTCTCAATGAAGATGTGTTTGTCTGCGTCGTCACCAGCTCTTCGCAAGCTGCCACCGTGAGACCCGGAGAAACCGTGTCAAGAATTGACAACGTAGGCTTCTGTATGTTCATGTTTCCTATGCAACCTTTTCTGGTCGAATTCTTGCTAATGATATCAGATTGTCTCAATCGGTCAGAATATGAATACGGCCTGGACCCTGAGACCGGGTCTCCATTCGCCGCCGAGGAGGGACTTAGCACAGACGGGAAGGATGTGGTAACTGACCATCCTTTTCTGGCGTTGAAGAAGCTCCTTGGAGATGGAAGTTTCTATTACAGTCTCGATTTCAACCTCACGGATCGCCTACAAAACCGGTAAGCTATCAGCTCCTTGCCCGTCACTAGCCGATCTCTTTCAACTGACAATATTGCAAGGGCCAACAAACCGGTGGCATTCGACATCGACACTCTCGATGAAGATATGCTGTGGAATTCTTACATGATCAGTCCACTTCTCTTGTTCCGGAGCCACTTGCCACCGTCCGATAAGGCCAAATTAGATGCATCGCAGATGTTAACCTGTGTCATCCGTGGATTTGCGAGTACACTCAAAGTACCAGCAACGGTCTCGATTCTGCCTCATGTGCGGACGAACTTCCCTTCCATGTTGACAATCATATCCCGCCAATCTTCTCGGCGTGCGGGTACAAGGTTTAACTCGAGAGGCATTGATGATGATGGGAATGTCGCCAATTTCGTGGAAACGGAGACTATCTTGTGGGTATCACCGGGCATTGTATTTTCATATGCGCAAGTCCGAGGCTCGGTGCCTATTTTCTGGGAACAAGCTCCAGGCCTCATTCCGGGCCAGCAAAAGATCGAGGTCACGCGGTCGAGCGACGCAACACAGCACGCATTCAACAAGCACTTTGAATCCCTGGAGTTGGAGTATGGTGCAGTACATGTGGTAAATCTACTAAGTGAGCTGAAGCCTGGGGAAGCAGAGTTGTCGTCCAAGTTTCGACAGCACATCAACAAGAGCTCCACCCGACAGAAAGAAGGTGATGGGATTTCTCCACGCCGGAGCCTCTTACGAATTACCGAATATGATTTCCTTGCTGAGACCCGAGGTCCTTCGGGATACGAGGCCAGCTCCCAGATCAAACATGAGCTTATTAACTCATTAGATGAATTTTCCTATTTTTTGTCGGAAGATTCACGTCGTCCCAACAAAACTCCCTACGACAAAGATGATGCAACGAACAGCTCCTCCATCATTTTACAGCAAGAGGGTGTTTTTCGGACTAATTGCCTGGATTGCCTGGACAGAACAAACCTCGTCCAGACCATAATCAGTATGATGGCATTGGAGTCCTTTTTATCGCAGCAAGGTGGCAAGCTCAGCTCGGACATGCAGGTTCGGCACTCGACCATTTGGGCCGACAATGGTGATGCTCTTTCAAAGATTTATGCCGGGACTGGCGCCCTCAAATCCTCTTTCACTCGACACGGAAAAATGTCACTTGCGGGGGCACTTGCAGACGCACGGAAGAGTGCTACTCGACTTTATGTCAACAATTTTACAGACAAAGCTAGACAGAGGACGATTGATCTTCTCCTGGGGAGGTTAACAAATCAACTCCCCGTATACCTCTACGATCCAATCAATGATTTGGTGGTGGAGGAATTGAACCGCCGAACTCCAGAATATTCTTCGCGCAAACGAGTCCGGTTCTGGGTGGGCACTTTCAATGTGAATGGACGTGATGAAGGCCCAGGTACCGATCTCACTCCGTGGCTTTTCCCGGAGTCGGATGAGTCCGACGAAGATCCCGCAATATTTGTTGTTGGATTCCAGGAAATTGTCGCCCTGAGCCCTCAACAAATTATGTCCACCGACCCCAGTACCCGCAAGGTCTGGGAAAGAGCGGTCCACGATTGTTTAAACAGCCATTCGAAAATGAAGGGGACTGGAAAATACGTGCACCTGAGAAGTGGTCAGCTAGTTGGCGCTGCCGTTTTGCTCTATGTGAAAGAGGATTCACTGGAGTACATCAAAAATGTTGAAGGTAGTGTGAAGAAGGCAAGTCATTCCGGATTTTCGAAGGGGTTGTTCCAACTAACTGGTATTCACAGACTGGCCTCTCCGGGATTGCTGGCAACAAGGGTGGCTGTGCTGTTCGTTTCGACTTCTCCAACACGAGCGTTTGCTTCGTTACCGCCCATCTTGCTGCCGGGTTTGCGAACTATGATGAGAGAAACAGAGACTACGAGATCATCGACCGAGGGTTGAGGTTTCAAAAGAACCGGTCAATCGCTGATCACGACGCAGTGATCTGGTTGGGTGATTTCAACTATCGAATTGGATTGGGCAACCCAAGCGTAAGAGAGCTCATCTTGCAGCGAGACTACCAAAAACTATACGACAACGATCAAGTAAGTCCAACAAAGTGTGTGTTACCTGATGTTGGTCTAACAAAAATAGTTGAATCTACAGATGGTAGCGGGCAGGGTGTTCCGGTTCTATTCAGAAGGCCCAATTGAGTTCCCGCCGACTTATAAGTACGATGTTGGAAGAGACAACTATGATACGTCGTAAGTACCCCGTGGATCTAACCAGGAGGCAACTAACCCATAGTAGTGAGAAAGCACGGATCCCTGCATGGTGTGACCGAATCTTATGGCGAGGAAGCAATCTGCGGCAAACAAACTACCAAACTGCGGATTTGAAAGTGTCTGACCACCGCCCAGTCTGGGCAACCTTTGATTGTGTCATTGATATAGTCGATCATGCGTTGAAAGAAAGTCTCAGGCGATCAATATATGAGGAGAAACAGGGCCATGGTCACAGTTCTCTTGCAGACTCTGTCTCTCTTTTGGACTTGGACGATGACGAACTCACACCGCATATTTCTATCGCGCCGGGGCTGCCACCGGCAAGCTCCGACAGAAGCCGATGGTGGCTAGATAATGGTGAGTGCTTCGGGCTGTGGATCATGGTGAGTTTTGCTAACGCATAACAGGTGCACCAGTCAAAGCCACAGTACAGCCACCAAAGCAAGGGTATATTCCAAATCCCCAACGGAAATCCAATCCATTTTCTGCAGATGTCGATTGGGTACCAAGTCCAGGCTCGGTAAAGAACAGAAACACCGACCCTGTTCCAGATACGAGGAAGAAGCCCATGCTACCTCCGCGACGCGGCACTTTTGAGTCACCCACGCGGTCTTTATCACCCCAGGCAGTTGAAACGGGGAAAATTCGACCGGCTGTTCCTCGCAAACCGCTATCACTAAGTTCTCAGGCGAAAATCGGGACGGTATCACCTAGCAGTCGACACACAACAAGGCAGGATAGTCCAGGGATTGATGTGCCTGCTGGTATGGGCTCTACAGATCTCCTCAGTGACTCGACTAGTGAGCAGATCGAGTGGAAGCCGCTTCTTCAATGACAACCGGCCATTGATGTACAGACACAATCAATCGAATGATATCCGATAGATTCTGGATATTGATCATTAGTGGCGCGATATTACAAATGATGTTGAAAAATTACGTTTAATATGAATAAACCAGTGGCCAGACTTTGTGGTATGCATCAAAGTAATTATATGCTCCGTCGATGTTGATGTCGACCTGACTGGGATGCCCAGGTGACCTCGGGACTACCTAGGATGACTAAAGAAAGATGGCTAAACCCACTGATGTCATCCCTGACCGCCTTGCTCTCCCAAGCTTCACACCGCCTTGGGGATTGCCCCGTATAGATCGTCACATCATATAACTACATACTCCGTAAGTATGTCCTAGTTAACTAGTTAATATCCATGGACATCGATGTATATATTTCTCCTATAGCAACAAAAGAGCTATCAAATCTTTCATTCAAGGAGTATAGAAGGGTATGTACCTTGTGGCAGAGACTAAATTAGGTGAGACCATCTCTATCTTTGTTTATAGCTGGTTCTTTTACCTTTTAAGAAGTAAGGATATCAGGATAATGAGAGTATAATATTGAATTCATTGAGTTAAAAAGTATATGTACAAATATACAATTAGCCTAGGGATTGAAATCATTTAATTTCAGGGGTGGTCATCCCCCTCAAAGTTGTATATAGTAGTAATATAGTAGTTAATAACAGTAACGTGTCTCCTCAAAAAACAACGTGGCCTTTTTTTTGCCGGCATATTCACGTCTCGAATCATCCCTTCCCCATCCAATCTGTCTCCCTCAAATCTTTCCTCTATACGACCCCATCATGGTAAGTACAGTTGCAACCTTACTCGCCATGGATGATGATTAACACATGCCAGGCACAAACACCACAGCAACGTCGAGCAAACGACCGCTTCGCAAAGACCGAGGCCGCGAAGAGAGGCAAGGCGCCAACCACGATTAAACCGAAGAAGAACACAAAGTCGCCCCTTTCAGCAAGTTGGGTTGGTATGTATTTAACTCCGCCGTTGAATTGAACCATGCTGAACATTTCCCCAGTGTTACTCGCTTTTGTTGTTTGCGGCGGTGTTCTCCTCGAGCTCCTACGAATTGTCCCTGACCTCTGGTCCACCGTGGTCTCATGGTTCACCCGGATCACAGGATAAAATGGACTTGAAGTGAATGATTCCCCCCTACTGCGCCAATACCCTAGCTTTCAACCTGCCGATATGTTTCGAGTCAGCACCGATCATCCCTCATACTCCTATCCGATTCCACTTACGTCGAGTGGTCAATGGACCAGGGCACAAGGGATGGATTTGGGGGCAAATGAATGTTAAAATCAACATGATTTGCATGTCACAGTTCTTTTTTCTTTTTTCTTCTTTTCTTTTGGAATATGTATTATTTGATTGTATCTCACTGTTGCTGCTTGAGCCAAATACCACATGTGTTGCAAGATTTACTCCGCCGGCCTGGAAGATATTCAATTCTCGCCTGATAGCTTTTCTGATTCCTGGGTCTTCTTCTTTCTCTTCTTCTTCTTCCCCATCGCAGGCTCCGTAGGGTCTTCAACCACTGGGCCAACATCTCGGTCTGAAGCGACGTGCTTCTTTGTCTTCTTCTTTTTCTTGACTAGGGTTCCTTCTGCCGGAGTGCCCTCTAGTTGGATTCGCTCCGATGCTCGTTGCATCTGCAACCGTACTTCCTCCACTTGTTGCATTGCTCGCGCCATTTCTGTGTCCCCTTCATCTGCAGAAAATTGGGGAGATGGCCCTTTTGCCAAGGATAAATTTCCTAGGCTGCTCGAATCCACTTGGAGTAAAGAGCGCTTATATGTAGGGTGGTCATCACTAGCACCCTTGGGCCTGGAGGTGTCTGTCAAAGAGTTTGGGGTTTCAAAGGTCTCATCGCCAGCAACAACCAATTTGCTCACAGGGGGTCGGCGACTTCTTTGGCGATCGAAATCAACATGGCTGAGCTGTTCATTTCCCAACTTCAAGTCAACTATGGGGATGGAATCAATGTCCAAGACCTCACCATTGGATGTGTTCAGAGCTTCATGGAATGGTGTAGACGTGCCAGACGACTCTCCGGAAGGAGCAATATAGAAGGGGTCATCCTTGAAGCGTTCCCTACGCTCGAGCATTCTTCTTTGTACTCCAGTAGAGGATTCCACCGGAACACCCGTAAAGTTTTGATATGACGCAGGGGGCTGCAAATCAACCGGCGCAAGGTCACGAGTCTGCTTGTTGGGAGACGAGAGTTCAGGAAGATGATAGAAGTCTGACGTTTCCCAAGACTTCGACTCGTGTGACGATGGGCTATCCAGGTTGCTGAAAAGACCTGGCAGATCGTGGCTAAAGGGCTCCTCTAGGCGAAGGCTGTCCGGCAAGACAACCTTCCTCTGGGCACTGGTCGCAACAGGGTTGAGTTCGAGGCCTGTAAATAGGTTTGGTATGACCGAGGCGAGAAGAAATGGGATTTCTTGTGTATCGGAAGTCAATGCCTCAGCTGCTAGGCGGAGAACTTCTAGGAACTCGATGGCTCGCTCTTGGACGTCCAAATCAGGATGGGCCGCCAAAGCCTCGAGGAACTCAATGACTCGAGCAAGTAAAAGCGACATCTCACTTTTCCAAAGCTCTCCTGGTTGGCTGGTCTGGCTAACCTGGATAAACACCTTTGGAATGGCTTGCAAGAAGAGGGGAAGAGTTCTGGAGGGAAGCGACGCATTAGAGATGTCAATCAATGACAGTAGTGTCCGATTAGCCGAAAGCAGATATTCAGCATATTCACCGACAACCCAGGCGACGGGGCCTAAAACACCATCGCCGATAGTTGAACTGGAAGGGAAAAAAATTGATCTGTTGTCGACAAACATGAGAGATTCGGCTGCTCTTGTGGCCTCCATGCGCACACCTTTCACCCTCACAGCAACATTGCGAATCTCCGTCCCTATTCGAACCGCAGCGTTCATCCTCAAATTGGGCATAGCCTCTTGCTCTTTCGGAGGGCCCCAATCGTCTTCACTCTCCGACGGTGGGAGAAGTCCGACCAGCTGTACTAACACAGCGACATACCACTCAAAATCAACAATTTCAGAGTAGTTCTTTTGAGAACAAAGATCCAGGATCCGGTGAACGACCTCAGTCTGGTAGTCGTTGGGCCATAAGGTTGGGGCTTTGGGACTTTCGGGGGTTTCGGACGAATCCACCAATTCAGCCGCAGGGGCAGAGGCTTGTTGCAGCTGGTCTAGTAGACGGTTCACGACTGGCTGGAGAGAATCACTGCTGACCATTCCAACGGCAAGCTCCAAGGCCTGCAATCGGATAGAAACGTCCGCATCATCCAGACAGTCCATAATAACATCCTGCTGCATGGAAACCAACGTTGGGTGCGTGGCAACAATGCGGTTTAATGCAAGAAGTGCGACATATTTGACTGGCCTCGATGGTCAGCGATCATATGTTGAAACGCGATGGAAGGATACTCACGATTGGGGTCACTATCCATAACTATCATACCCCGCAATTTCCCAACACAAAGAGTGGCAACTTCGTCCCTTTCCTGGAGATTCTCTTCGCCGTCCAAAATGCCCCCTTGGATGATGCCATTGATACACTCATAGAGCAAAGACATTGCGGATGTGGTTTGAATAATATTCGTCAATGGGCGCAAGAGTTTGCGAGTCAGCCTTGGCTCCAGCGGGGTTAATGTTGCAAACTGGAAAGGTCAGAGGGTGCTCAGAAGACAGAGATTCGTTCCATGGGGTTTGGGGGCATAGGGGACTAACAAGTTTGATGATTTTGATGGCCATCCAATTATTGCCGCTATCAACCAGAAGTTCAAAGAATCGAGGTGCCAGAGGGAGAAAGTCATGAGGTCGCCGCCAACCAAGCTCACAAACGACGTTGATGGCCGCAGTAGTGACACTCCCATCCTCTTGATCGTCCATCAAATGGTCTTTTATCTTGGGCCATGCCAACTTCAGAGCTTCGGGATACACCAAAGCAAGCCTATAAAGACAGACAATCGTTTTCTTGCGCACCACGGGGCTTGAGTGTGAAAGTCGGGAGAGTAAATCAGGAAGCAAGGACATCGCTAGGGAAGGTGTAATAATGTGCGGCAAAGTAATCAGAGGAAGGGACATGTTGGGAATACTGGAGGTGACAATATCCTAGGAAGAGCATTAGCAATTACGGGGAATGTGAAGCCATGCAGGGTACAAACCTTCTTCAGCAAGTTGGTTGCCAGCATCAGAACTTCGGTGTCTGGCCGAAAGCTCTGTACTGCTCCGAGGTACCCGACTCTTTTCTGGAGGTATTTGGCGGATGACATGACTTCGAGAACGTGAAAAGATGCCCACGACATGTCATACCCAAACATTTCAAGATAGATGAGCTTCAAGAGGGCTGTGGCCTTTTTGTCTACTTAGGATCAGCATGGAGTCCATTGCCGGATGAGTAGGTGGGAGTTAATACCCATGTCTTGTGTTTTGATCTCGGCCTTGCATTCGCGCAAGGAACTCTGGATGTATTCATTTTCACCTCCCTTATGACCCCGAAGACCTTTGATAAGGTCATAAAGTGATTTTTCGAACCTATACTAGAAATTAGCGTTGGCCAATCTGGGACAGGAAACATGGTATGCCCACATCGTGTCGGAGCTATCAATCGTCACACGCTCGAGTCGAAGAGAAGAATAATGATGTAGCCCCCTAGTAAGACTGGAGGTGCATTATAAATTGGGCTGTCAGATGAGCCATAGTTCAGGATGAGAACGAAAGATGTAAGTGAGTGCAAGCAACCCGAGCTCCGCGGGGTGGAGAGTTGGCGTTTGGGGGATCCCCGATAAGAGAGATCGGATCACGGGACTGTGGCCAATTAAGCTCCGGTGCACTCTGTTCTCTCTCAACATCTGTCTTAATTGGATCACCCCTGCTCTCGAATTGCATTTTCTTTTTCTTTTCTTTTTTTCTAATTTAATTGAAGCTGTACTATCATTCTTCACAGTTGATTATGGGAGGTCCCGTCGCTGATATCCGTGAGATCAGCGGATCGGATCTGATCTCTGCTCTTCATCTTGCTCAACAAGCACCAGCAATCCTTGGCCAGGAATCCGGGTCAGGGGTCACCTCCAATTCTTCAGAAACCGCAGATTACTATGCACAATTAGAGCAGCTTCTGTTAGCCTGTCTTCGGACGGGGGATGACCAGTCAGCACATACCTGCCTGAATCGCCTCAGCCTCCGGTTTGGACCGTCTAATGAAAGGATTATGGGGCTTCGAGGTCTGTACGAGGAGGCAACCGCCAAGGATCAATCGGCACTAGAAAAATGCCTGCAGGAATACGACAACACGCTGTCACAGAGTCCAGTGAATGTGGTCAGTATTACAGGTCCTGGGGGGGGGGGTATGGGATGCAAAGACTAACCATATACACAGCCCATCCTAAAGCGCCGGGTAGCGTTGTTACGCTCACTCAACCGACCATCTGACGCAATCTCCGGTCTTATTCAACTCCTCGATGCCATCCCTACCGATGCTGAAGCCTGGTGTGAACTAGCCGACTTGTATCAGTCACAGGGATTGGGTTCCCAAGCCATTTTTAGCCTCGAGGAGGCTTTGCTCATCGCTCCTAACTCTTGGAATGTAAGCAATCACCCTTTTTTAAATATATATATATATATATATATCTGTATATTTATATTTATCTTGGGATTACGGGTCACTAACATCAAAATGTAAGATTCATTCCCGCCTCGGTGAACTGCTATACATCTGTGCCTCCGACGGGGACGCATCCCGGCTCCTTGGGAGGTCTGTGCAACACTTCAGTCGAAGCATTGAACTTTGTGACGACTATCTACGAGGATTCTATGGGTTAACTTTGGTAAGTCCGCAAATAAAGGTCTTGACTCATTCCGTTCTAACCCCGGTTTCCCCCCGATAGGCCTCCACTCGGATGCTTGACAATGATTACGCAGGCGTATCAGGTCAACTTCCTAAGAAGACCCTAGAACGATTGAAGGCCTTTGCGCTCCTCAAGTTGGGCGAAATTGTTGAGTCACGGTCGATTGATGACCAACATTGGGCATCGAGTCGAAGTGAGCTGATTGCAGCCAAGGAGTTACTAAATCGCCAATGAAGTAATATTCAGGCGGCTTAAAACTAAGCCTTTTGATTCGAGAATACCCTATTCCCTAATTTAATCAAATCAAATTTAAAATAAAAAAACCAAATATTGATTCTAGAGTGTTCTATTAGAATGTATGGAGTAATGTATGGAGTAGGTGTGGATAAGAAACGAGTTGTGTACGGAGTATAGCCAAAGAGAAAGATATTGGGCATTTTCGTTTGGGCAGCAGATGTGTCAAAAAAAAAAGAGAGAAAAAAAGTCACACACAAAAAAAGAAATGCCCAATGGGCCTAATAAAAGAGATTTATATTTGGAGAACTAAATAAGGGCCTCTTTCTTTCTTTCTATCTTTTTGTTCCTTTTTTATTCTTCTTTTTTCTTTGCATAGAGATACCCTGGTCTGCTTTTGTTTGTTTTTTTTTTTTCTATACATTGTATACCCTGGAGTCTACATTTCTGATTCCTATCCTTCTTATTAAGAAAGGGATATTGATTTCTTTTTTTATTTGATCTTTTATTCTTCTGCTTTTTCTTTTATTTTCTCGACTCTATTCAAAGAGGTTAAAAAGAAAAGAAGAAGGGAAGGGAAAAAAAAAGAAGAGAGAAATCGTCCATGCGCAACAAACCCCCCCCGCGATCATTTTTACCGGTGACATTATTTTCTTTCCCTCAACTTCTCTCCAACCCTACTTGGGTATTCCCTCCTCACTTCGCGCATGCGAAAGAGTGAGAGGACAAGTGATATTTATATATATATCCCTTATATAAATATATATACACTTTCTTGTCTCTATGACGTATGTTTGGGTTTTGTTTCCCCCCCCCCCCTTATCCCCATATTCCCTTATTCCCCTTCCCTCCCCCCCTCCCCTTCCTTTAAAGAAACTTTCTCACCCCTTACCTCTCTCTTTCTCTTTTACAGGCTCAGTATCTCCATTGATCCAAACCCCCATGGTTCGGATCGCTCTTACTCCGACGACGAGGACTCGTCTGGTGTTCATGTTCCTACATCTTCTGAATTAGAAAGTCATGAGTACCAGGATTATGATGAGTGGGCGCATTTGCCATATCCGGATGAATTGAAACCATCTGATTCAGCCTCCCGACCAAGAACTTCGCACCGCAGTCGTCCGCCCCACGGTTCACGCTCCGCTTCGGGCCGTCGCCCAACATCGCGACGGATGGTTCCAGAACATCAGTCGTTCGCCCCTCGAGGCCGAAGACAACAATCACCAGATTCCCCCGACAGTGCCGATTCCGCCGACGAGTACCCGCCCAATTTTGGTCGAAATGATCGGAGGAATTGGCAACAACCTATGCCACCCGCCCCTGGATACGCCCCCAGCCAGTCCTCAAATCCATCGTACCCTCCTTACCCTCCTCCGCCTCCCCCAGGCCATGGCCCGTATGGCCACCACAATCCTCCCCCAATTACATCGGAACTCATGAGAATTCCTCACCCGGGCCAACCTAACCCCTACGCTGCCCCTCCGCCTTATGGATACCCACCTCAATTTCAACCGGGGTTTCTTCCCGATCAACCCCACCTTCATCCACGGCATGCGCCTCGCCAGCCGCCTCAACTGCACAATCCAATGCAGCCGCCAATGCAGCCGCCAATGCCGCACGCGATGGGTCCTCACGGTGCTCACTCCCCTTACCCTGGATATCCCCACGAGTTGATGGCCTACGGTCAGACCGGTTTTTATCGAGAACAACCCAGCTATTTCGGGGGACCGATCCCGGGCATGATGCCTCCTCATTATTGGCCACCCTACCCCCCAGTGCCTTCTCCTCCAGTACAACCCGAACCTAAATCCCCGCCACCCCCGACGCCTGCTCCCGAACCTGCTCCGGCCCCAGCTCCGGCCCCAGCTCCAGCCCCAGCTCCAGCCCCTGAACCTGCTCCCCCTCCACCGCCACCTCCACCGCCGCCTCCACCGGTCGACACTGCCAAGGATGAGCAAATCGCAAGGCTGGAGAAGTTGATTCTGGACGACCGTCTAGACCGCGAGGCGAAGGAGCTTGCCAAGAAGCAGGCTATTGAACGTGCGGCTGCCGAGAAAGCAGCTCAGGATGCACAGACCGCGCATGATAGGAAGATTACCCTGGAAGCTGCGGCGCTTGCTCGAGCGGATGCGGAAAAAAAGGCTGCGGAGGATGCCGCCAAGGCCAAGGAGGAGGCGGAGAAAGCCGCGGCCGCGGCCGCTTCTGAGGCAGCAGCGGCAGCAACGGCCGCGGCTAATGAAGCAGCTGCCAAGGCGGCCGCAGCGGCTGCTGAAGCAGCTGCGAAAGCTGCCGAACCGCCGCCACCACCGCCACCCCCAGAGAAGAAGCAGCCTATCAAATTCAAGGACGCTGTGGGGAGGAAATTCAGTTTTCCATTTGAACTATGTGCTACCTGGCAGGTACGTCAACTCACCTCGCTCGGTTGATCTAGTTTTCTGGTTCTAACTTTGATTACAGGGAATGGAAGAGCTCATCCGGCAGGCTTTCCTCCATATTGAAGTCATTGGACCCCATGTGGCCGAGGGCCATTACGATCTTATTGGTCCGAATGGCGACATTATCCTCCCACAGGTTTGGGAAACTGTAGTCGAGCCTGACTGGGCTATCACGATGCACATGTGGCCAATTCCCGAAAAGCCAAAGGAAGACCCTCCTCCCCCTGCGCCAGAGCCTGCTCCGGTAAAACCTCCTGATCCACCTGCCGAGCCGAAGAAGAAAGCAGACGGTAAGAATATCGCTTTGAAACACTCCCAGAGACATGCGCTTACCGTTTCTCTAGGCCCGAAGAAAGCCAAGGCCGGAGGACCAGCTGTCCCCGGAAGTTTCGCGATGTGGATGTTAGGTGGCACCAATCGCCGGGGGGGCAAAGGGGGTCCAAAAGTGGAAAAGAAGCCCGATGCCCCTCCCCCAGCACCCGCACCATGAGAAATTAGTTTCCGCCGATCACCCTGCGTAGTCTGGGGTGATGACTGGATTGGTTGCAGCTCGCTTTTTGGCCAATATACCCATGGACCTTCTGGGCAATGGAAAGGCATGAACATCGCTTTGCTAATACCGCTTTCGAAAATGATGACGAACATGATCAATGCCTGTAGTATGTTATATGAGATCAACTTTGGATTACGCCTAGAACTGATACCAACTTAAATATGTTTCTTAACCTGCCATATTTGGCACAATGCCACTCGATGTAGCCGCCATACATAAGATGAAGCATCATAGGTGGACGAATGGAGTCAGTCACCTTTAGTGCTCGCAACCCCCCCCCCCTAAATACTTGGGTAACCGGGTCGTCGAACTGCGGCCACCGCCTTCGCGGTGTCCGGGTTCCCGGGTCTAATTGCATCCCGGGTCTAATTGCATTTTTGTCCACCAACACCAACTAATTCATTGAATTTAAATAGCATCACCTTCTAAATCAACACAATAAAGATCATCTATCCATTCCCGGGCCATTTCTGCACCATCATCATCCTCAATATCACCCGGGTTTTCAATGTCGCCGTCGTCAATCGCTTTCAAAATAGCTGCTTCCCGCCAGGCTTTCTTAGATCTGTTGAATATCTGTAGTCTTTCTCGGTCGGCACGGTCGGAGATGTGTTTTTTGCAGTCCTTTACTAAACGAGGGCCTAGTTCAGGCAGCCTACGCTTTGTTTTAGCAGTATTGGACTGCTTTTTCCGTCGTAAAATGCGAACATTGTCCTCCGCGAATTGAGCACCAACCTCGGCAAGAGCGAGTCCACCTTCTAAAATGCGAGAAAGACTATCCCGTACCTTCGGAGAAATTGTAGCATCGTTTTGTATATGCTTCACGACCTTACTACTCGCTTTTCGGAGCTTTTGAACGGTCGTAGGTGGTGAATTTGGTAGTGAACTTGATGGTGGGGGTGGTGTCGTTCCAGACATAATATCATGAACTATAAACCCCGGCATTTCGGGAAGATCATTGTCTGTCAACTTCAATTTTTCAAGACCTTTGTCTGAATTGATAGGCCAAATTCCAGTTTCTCGGAACCCGTGTCGAATTGTCCGCTCGGTTAATGATCGTGTACGTATATCATGAATACCCGCGAAGAAATTGGCTTTGTGTTTCGTATCACCACCCCAAAAAGCAGTCTCGTTGTTATATTGTTTATAGTAATGCTTTAAGACCGAGAAAGGTGTATCATCGAGAGGTTGGCAACCATGTGTTGTATGTGGAATAAAGCAGTAAGGAATAATGCGTTTTGTCCAACAAAATTCAATGAAATCATAGGTCAAATGTGAACCATGATTATCCATTAAAAGAAGACGATATTCCCCCTTTTTAATACGCAATGATGTAAATTCATCGAATACCTGGAGCCATGCAAAACTAATGATTTCATCAGTCCAGCCATTTGGGGTTGGACAAATTGTGTAGTTGTCTGGTAAATTGGTGTCGATAAACCAACTTTCCATATGGAATTGTCCCTTCACTAAAAACCATGGCGGCATAACCCAACCCGTAGCTGAGACACATTCAATACCGGTAAGCGATTCGGCTTGACCACCGGTACTATTGTATGAATTGCCTCGGGCTGAAACAACCTTTTGAGCCTTCCCTTCGCCAATTCGAAACCCGGTTTCGTCGAAATTATATAGATTTCTCGGGCTAATATTGTAGCTTTTGAGCGTAATTTGCAGACGATCGTACCAAGTGACAATATAGCCAGGTTCTGCAGCCTGAAACCGTACTTTCTCTATTGGTTTTTGGGTAAGGTGCTCAAAGCGTGGTGGTAGACGAGCGATAAAGTCGTAAGCCCAGTTTTTACCGAGTGTCCGAGAGGGGTTATGACGCCGGATAATTTGTAGCGCAGCACATTGAATTTGAGCAGCAGATGGTGGAGAATAAGCCTGATCTAAGGTATCGATCCATAGAATTAATGCCTTTTCTTGCTCGGTTTCCAATGCTTTGTTGGGTGAGGTACGGTCGTTTCGAGACTTCCGACCTTTAAGCCGTCCTCTTAATATGCCGTAGCTAATACCGAATTCCTCAGCGATGGCCTTGATGTTTGGCTTCGTTTTAGCATAGCAAGCTATTAAGGCATTGGTAATACGATCTTCCAAATCTGGAGACATAATATGAAGAATTGAGGGTGTAGTGAATTTTTAAAAATAGGTGGTTGGGAAAAAATGCAATTAGACCCGGGATGCAATTAGACCCGGGAACCCGGACACCGCGAAGGCGGTGGCCGCAGTTCGACGACCCGGTTATCCATTTACTTTTTCTACACTTTTTAATTCCGGTTTATGTGGTA
This sequence comes from Penicillium solitum, assembly GCF_028829755.1. Classification (NCBI taxonomy): domain Eukaryota; kingdom Fungi; phylum Ascomycota; class Eurotiomycetes; order Eurotiales; family Aspergillaceae; genus Penicillium; species Penicillium solitum. The sequence continues at coordinate 2,480,472 of NW_027072125.1, read as the reverse complement.
AAAGAGCATGCATTTTAATTGGAAAAAATCGTATATATTAATTTCTATATTAATCCACTCGATAAATTATATCAGCGAATCTTATGGCGCTTGCATTCTGCGCTATATATATAGCTGTTGTAGTGGAGTACTACGAGGGGTTAAAGTAGAAGAGGTTGACAGAAAAAGGACGTGTACGACAATGTATGTAAAATTCACATATATAAAAATCTCTAAGGGGATTAATTACACCTCCCCTTTGGGTTAATCTCACCCCCCCCCCCCATCCTGCCTGAAGATTTTGGCATTAATACTACCGCCTTCCTGATTGGGTGCGACACTAGATTGATATATAGATCATACCTACCCTCTACACCGCCTTCGTAGTTTCTGTTTCTTTATTTTTAGTTACCTGAGAAGAAATAGTACTAAGAACTCGTCATACTGTAAAGAGTATGTAGACTGCGCCAAAACCCGCAAACCCGCAAACCCGAAAAAACCCAACCCGCAAATAGGTCGGGTTAGCTTGGGTAACCCCGCGCGGGTTTGCGGGTTACCCATACGGGTTACTAAACAGTGTAAACATAGGAAGAGTCGTATCTACATAAATTATACATTTCTTACCTATATCTTATTATATTTCCTTTTCACCTTAAGAGGGTAAAAGCTCCTACAGCCCGCTCTAATTCCAATATACCACTACTATTTCTAACGGCTATTAGAAATTACTTATACGTAAAAAGCCACTTTAGCCTATACTATTTCTAACCGCGGTTAGAAATCAAGCCTAAAACCTCCCTCGACTACTACTATTATTGTTACCAGCCAATTCTTCAAAGTAAAGAGTGCATTAAACGAAAATACTAAGTACAAAGAAGGAAAAGAAGAAGAAGAGAGGAAACGTGTGCGACAGGACCTTTGTAGATCCTCGTCCTGTCTCTTCGTACAAACATGTCAAACATCTACAAGTCGGAAACATCTGGCAGAAAACTCTAAAGTCAGGGCGGCTAGTTACGGCAGAAAGTACGGTCCAGTCCCGATCGTCACACGGTTTATAGTGGTTTATTACGGTTTATAGTGGAGCTTAACCTACTTAGTTAACTAATTAGTAGCGAGATATAGGTTAGAAACGCGATATATTAACTAATTCTTCTTTCTCCTATTATCGGTCGCGTTTATAAGGATCTAAAGCTTTTCTATAGGTATTATTCCCTCTATTCTATTATTTTCCCCTTATATTTTACCTTCTATAACTTATTATATCTCAAACTTAGTAGTTCACCTTCTCTTCGTCTATCTACGATAGTGATTTAGATAATCTTATTCTATATAATTATTTTACTCCCGATTTCTTAGAGAGCTAGAAGACTCTACTAACCGAGGATTTTCTCCGATCGGCTATTCCTTTCTTAATTCTATCGTACTTAACCTATATTGGCCCTAATTATATAAAAAACTATCTTCTTTACGATAGGATAGTTTATAACGAATAGGTAAGCTAGTAGCTTAAAACTAGCTTTAGGAAAAAGTATGATATACCCTAAGACGCAGTATATTAATCTACTGCTTAGAATGATTTCTAATAAGTAGTAAATATCTCAGATAGAGCACTAAAAGTTATATATAAGCGCTATAGTTAGATTCTTAAGTATCTAAACTTTGTCCGAGAGACTAAGGATAGAAGTAGACTTCGGCAGAACCCATTTTGGGTCGGAGACTCCGACCCAAAACCCAATGGGTTAAACCCAATAACCCAATAATAACCCATTTGAACCCATTTTAGCATAAAATATGGGTCTTGGCGTTCATAACAATGCTAAGTCATCGAACAAAATTACTATTTTATACAACTGTTCCGGTTTGTCTGTCGAACATTACTATATTATCACAGTAATAAGTTAGAAATTTTATATAATTACTTTGAATTTGAAGCCAATTTACTTCATATTATATTAATTACCAATAAAAATTGAGATTAATCATAGTATAGTGGTGTTCTATCAATTTATGCATTTGTTGAATATAGACTGTTAGAAATATATATTGGTAGCAGAGGTGAGTCTATACATATTTGAATATAAATAGAAATAGAAATAGAAATTTCTTAATCTTAGTTTATTTTCTATATAATTAATATCATTTTAAAGCCAAATATCTCTTTTCTTATATTCTTAATTAATATATCTAGTAATTAATATACTATACAAATTGAGGTGGTTTATAAATGATCTCTATACTCTTATATATACTCCAGATAAAATATTTCTGAGTGATCTTCGGGGGGAATGGGTTATGAATGGGTATTGATGGGTTTTGATGGGTTTTGATGGGTTTTGATGGGTTTTGATGGGTTTTGATGGGTTCTATTGGGTTCTGTTGGGTTCTGTTGGGTCGGACCCATTTAAATATAGCTTATGTAGCTAATCAATTGATCTTATATCTTATATCTTTTGATATATCTACTTTACTTAGCCTATTTGCGTGTCTATTGTCTGAAACCCCCTTTTTGTAAGTATATACTCCCTCTGATTATCCCCCTTATATCCCCTATAGTATTTATCTTTATAATAATTATATCCTAAAGCTAGTATTCTGACTTCCTACCTACTCTTTTCGATAGGGATATAGATAACCTTAGCTATCTTATTCCCTCTTCTCGGGCTCTAACCCTACCTAGTAGCCAACTTATAATCGAGCCTTTTAATGCTATTAATACCGACTTCCTTCGGCCCTCTAACCTTCTACCGATCCTACCTTCTCTTACCCGCGTTAGCCCCGATCGGAGAAAGGTATATATACTTTATAACGATATAGTATATAAAGAATAGGTTGACTAGTAGCTATAAACCGACTATAGGCAGAAAAGTAAGCTTTCCTAGGACTCAAATCGCAATTCAAATATATAGAGCAACTTCGACTAAGTTGCCTATACTAAAGATAGTGCGCTAAAGGTGATGTATAAGCGCTACTTAAAAATCTTAGAGTATCCTTATTCTCTATCGCCTAGTGGTAAGGGCTATTATAGTATATCAACAATATTGAAGCATTTAAAGACAGTAGGCTGTCGTAAAGCTTAGTAGGGAGTAGACTGCGACATCGCCCGTCCATGGGCACTAGGAAGTGTCCACGGCCCGTGGGCCTTTTGGAATTTAACGCCCATCGCCCACCCTTATGCAAAAATAATGCAAAAATTACCCTATTAGGCTATTTTATGTGTATAATTAGTTCTTGGCAGTACCCACCTTGCCAAGAGTGCCCGCATATGTCTTGGCGACGCTAAAAGTGTCTCCACTTTCATGGGCGTTGTCGCAGTCTAGTAGGGAGGGAAAGGAGAAATTACTAGGTTCCTTTAAAAGGTAGTAAACCCTTATATTTTATTTAGTTATTAGGTTTTAGTAATACTCTTAGATATATAGGATAACGGCTAATCGGAAGCTCCTTTTTTATAGTTAGTTTGGGAAGAGTATCTTCTTCAATTTCTTACCCTTAATCGACTTCTATTCTACCTTATTAAATATCTAATATTTTATAAGCTATTCCGATTAGCCCGCTCTACACTATCTACCCCCCCAATACCCTCCGCTACTATAATACGCCGTCGCCTCCGTAATATTATTATAGAACGACAGAAGTCTATCCTCTAAACGCTACCTAACGACGCAAAAATCTCAATTATATTAGATTACTAGACTTCTCTATATAATCAGGCGTTTATAGCTATCACTAGCTATTTTGTTAATAGCAATTGGGTATACTAAGAGGTTCTACTTAGATTTAAACCACTCTATAGCTCTTATACTGGTTTAAATCTAAGTAGTATAGTCTTTAAAACTCTAGTTAAGTATTATATCTAGGATCGGGTATTTGGAGTTATAACTGATAACGCTACTAATAATAAGATAATAGTTAATACTATATAGCAGGCGCTCTCTAGCGATATAACAGTAATCCGAATACCCTGTCTTACTTATATTATCTAGCTATATTTGAACTAGCTCCTTGATTGTCTAAAGGCTATTCCTCTAAATGAGAATATAGAAACGAAGTGGACTGACTAGAAGTTATCCGTAGTAAAGGTAAATACTCGGTATTAGATATAGAGGATCTTATATACCTTAAATAAGGTCCGCTATCTTACTATATATATCTATATAAGTCCCTAACGCTAGGCGGCCTTTCTCCGACTTTAAGAAAAGGGACCCTAGCTTATTCTAATCTAGGATGTGAGGACTCGGTAGAATTCTATATTCCTAATACTTCGTCGTATAAAGAAACTACGTAGTTTCTTCTAGCCCTTCTATAAGGAGTATAACTATGAGGAGATATTGCTTAATAATTAAGAATGGCGTTAAATCGACTATCTTCTATAAATCACTTAGCTATTCTTTAACTATACAACAGAACTCTCGAAGATAAAGGAGGTTACGATATATCTTATCTTTAAGCTTTATAATGCCCTTTTTAATCACTTTTTCGAAGCAGAGGTACTACTTAAACGTAAGCGTGTTCTATAGAAGTCAGATATACTTAAAGCACTTAGAGCCGGTCGCTTAAAGCTTAATAAGTACTACTCTCAAACTGACAATCTTAAAGGACATATCTATATAGTTAGGATAATACTAGTACCTAATAGTAGATTTCAATTCTTCTTATCTGATAATTGGGAGCCTTACTGGCGTGATACCTACCGGAAATCGTTCTAGGAGTTATTAATTCCGTACTAAGAGCGTCTTATAATAAGTTATAGATCGACTAATACTCTAATAATAGCTTCTAATTCTAGGCTAAATAAGATACTAAAGAGTAATAAGATATCTACAAAGCCAGCTGGTAATAAAATAATATAATATCTTGATAGCGGTATATTAATAATCTGTTTCTTCTCTATAGAGGATAATACTAATCATTTGTACTACTAGATCTAATTGAGATTGAACCTCTTTGTTAGCACTCACGCAGATAATATATTATAGCCTAACAGTAGGTTATAATATTATATGGGGAAGTAATATTAGGTAAGCCTTATATCTTATATAATAGGTTTATATAAGGTATAAGAGAGAGGTTATACTTAGCTGAATAGGCAATAGTAGTAAGCAAAAGGCAAGTTGATTGTTCATATTGTTCTTAATTAACATACCAGCTAGTAGGAAATGTTGATTCCTTATATAGCTAGTTGGGAGGCAATTATAAGAGAGGTTTTGCCTCCAAATGATGCTATATTGTCTTGTGACAATATAGATGACTTCAATACTTATGGCGATATTGAGTGAGTCACAATATAGTTTACCATATATCATCCGTCTAGGGATCATTTAGATAGTGCCGGTAAAATATATATAACTCTTCTTCACACCATAGTATATATCTTACATAATAATATACTAGTATGCTAACATAGGCCTTTATAGCTATTACCGGCTACTTTATTAATATAGACTGGAGATACTATAAGGTTCTTCTTAGGTTTAAACTACTTTATAGATTGTATACTAATATAAATCTAAGTATCGTCCTCCTTAATATCTTAAAATAGTATAAGATTGAGGACTAGACTTCGGCAGAACCCATTTTATAACCCATTCTTGGCATGCCAAGGACCCATCGGAACCCATCGGAACCCAAAATACATAAAACCTGCACAAAACCTGCATAAATATACCTAATTAGGCAGGTCTTGGCATTTTTATGCCTAAACTTTAATTTTGGGTTCTTGGCATTGGGTTTTGCCGAAGTCTATTGAGGACCGAGTCTTTATAGTTACGACAGATAATATATTAAACAACCAAACAATAGTTAATACCTTAAAAGAGTCTATATCTAAAGACGTTACTCTTATTCGGGTTCTATACCTTATATATATGATTCAGCTTAGTCTGAATAAGCTGCTTAGTTATATTAAGGCTTACCCGCTTAATAAATCAATAGATACGCGATAGAATAAGTAGAGATTACTATCTACATATACTAATTCGGGGAAGATTAATATTACTTATATACTTTCGAAGGTAATATATATTCCTTAATTCTCTTAATATATATTACTAACTATTATTACTATTAGATTCGAAATCTTACTATTTATATAAATATAAGCCCTTAACGCCGAGAGATATTCTACAACCTATAAAGCGATACTATTAAGATTATGCCTTTATAGGATATAAATAGGCCTTGACAAGTCCCGCCGATTTGGTCCCGCCTTGGCGCCAAGCAAGCGCCAAGGCGCTAGTTTCAGTGCTGTCTTGGCATTGTCGTGCCGATCACCTTCTTATATAGGTAATATTCTAACCTAAATAGGTATGGTCGCAGCACCACAGCACCAGAATTCTATTTAGTGCTGCAGCACCGGAACCAAAAATTGGCTGGTGCTGCGGGACTTGTCAAGGCCTAGATATAAAAACGCGTTAGAACTTAATATTCCTAATACTTCGATATATAAAGCGCCTACGGCTAATCTTCTAGCCTTTCTATAATAAGTATAAGCGAGCTAATATAGCGCTTAGTAATAAAGAATAGTATTAGGTTAATTACCTTCTCTTTCTTACCTAGCCGTTCTTCGATTTTATAGTTAAACTCTCGAAGATACGTAACGCTATAATACACTATATCTTCCTAATTTATAATAAGCTATTTAAATACCTTAAGAAATCAATCTCCTAGCTTACTAGGAAACGAACTAGCTGGAAGCGATAGATATTATAGGCCTTATAAGTATCCCGGAAGAAGCTCGGTTAGTACTACTCTAAGACTAATAATATTCAGGGATATCTATATACGATCAGTATAATACTTAATCCTATTAATAAGTTCTAGTTCTTTTAAACTGACGATTAGGATAATAATTAGCGAGTAATATACCGATAAAGTCTAGAAGATCACCTATCTCTATATAAAAAGCGCCTAAATCTTCAGCTAAATTCTTCCGAAGCGCCTTCGTTAATCGGATTATAGTCCTACCTTACCTCTATATTAAAGCCTAACCGTCTATATCTTACGGTTTCGGGCGATAAGATTATATAGCACTTAGATAGTAACCGGCCCCTGTAATTTTTTTTCAAAAATTACGGACCCTCGCTTGCGAGGGTCCGCCACCCATATGCAACATACCACCCAAATGCAACTTTTTTTCATACATTTAACCTCAACCTCTATTTTCTACAACATAATACAGTAAATTAATTAATTAAAAATAGGGAATAAATCAATTAACTAATTTACTACTAGTATACAAAATTATAGAGCTTTTCCACTTTTTTTTGGCTCTGCCATACTTCCTGATTTCGATCAACACCTTCTTCCACTTCCGCTTCGTTTTCTCTTGATCCGCCTTTTCCGTCAATTTATACTCCTTTCTCTTCATTGCTTTCACTTGGTTTGAATTGATGATGCCGGTGATCTGTAAATAACGACGAGATGCATCATATCTAGCGTGGCGAGCCCCCATAATAGCTTGTGTTTGGTCGAATTCCCGCTGTAGCTGGAGGGCTAAGGTAGCCTGTGCTTCAGCACCCTTTACAAGCTTCGCTAACCCTTCTTTAAAGCGCTGAGTTGTAGGATTGTATTGATTAAGCCGTAGGCTAATCCTTCTCACTTTTTCAGCAGTTTTTGGAGTGCTAAACTCAGTGTTTTGTGAGGTAGTTGACGGTGTATTTGACCGAGATCGATTGTCATGATATGGATTATATGACTCCAATTCATCGGTAATAAGCTTAGAATTAATAGGCCAAAGGCCTGTTAATTTAAATCCAAGCTTAATTGTATGCGATAGTAAGAAGAATAAGATGATATTATTCTTCTCACAAAATTGGATAAATTCACGAGTTAAATGAGATCCAAAACGATCGCATAAAACAAGGCGCTTTCCACCAACTGTACGGCCAATTGTCCATTTATGAAAGAGCTGAATCCATTGATATGCCAATTGATCATTAATATAGCCGGTGTCGGTAACGGCTATATATTCCTCCTCTTTAATATGATCGAACCAGCGTAGTAAAGCTTGCTTTGCACTTAAAATAATAAGTGGAGGGCAGGCAAAACCATCGGCTGAAACAGCCTCTAAAACCGTAATAGATTCACGATTTGTAATAGATCCATTGAATAGCTTCTTTTTTGGATGCCTAGTAATAATGAATTGATCCCGGCCGACACCAATTTGAAAGCCAGTTTCATCAAAATTATAGATATCTTGATAGCATATCCCGTGCTCAGTGACTATACGTTCATAGTCTTCAAACCACCTTTGAACTACCGATTTGTCAAGAGCGGCGCTTCTTTCAACATCAAGAGCTCGCCGCCGTCGTACATAGTAGTCGGGGTTACGTTTAAGAAAACGTTGTAGCCAGTGGTCGCCAATTTGTGGTGGTGGTTCCGTATTATGATGATGGTCCTCTTCAAGAATTGAATTAGCTGCAATAGCTATTTGGCGGCGATTTATTGATGCTCCGACCGCGTCAAAGTAATCAATATATTCACATAATGCCTTTTCCTGTGCAGAACTAAGCTTCCTGCCATTGGGTTGTCGTTGAAAAAGCGATTTTCCACCCTTCCATCGCCGGCGTAGTCGATGCACAGGGACCGCGAATTCTCGCGCAGTTTTCGCGATATTGGGTTTAGATTGCTCAGAGAGAGAGTCCATTGCTAGCTGAATCTGCTGCTCTATTTCTTCATTGGATTGAGGCATGATTGGTGGGGTGGTAGGTAATCAAAGTAAAAATGTAGGATTTAAAAAAAAAGTTGCATTTGGGTGGTATGTTGCATATGGGTAGCGGACCCTCGCTTGCGAGGGTCCGTAATTTTTGAAAAAAAATTACAGGGGCCGGTTAGTATATCCTCGCCTCTACTTTTACCTTTTATTCTATTAAACTAACTAATCTAGCTACTATTAATATAGCCCCTTTAGAGTTCTAGAGGACTAATATACCTCGCTTCCCCGCTCTTTCAGCTCTCGCTCGGGATATTCTCTCAATCCCTACTACTAGTACTAGTATTAAACAATTGTTTAATACCGCTTAGGATATCTATTACTACCGCCGTAGTAGGCTATATACGTCCACAATCTAGGAATTAATGATATATCTATATATATCGAAGTTCGACAAAGAAGAATAGGACTCGGCATTATTATAGGAGTTCTTTACACAGGATAAGATTAAAGAAGCTAAGGAAGAGAAGGGGATTACATCTGATATAGTTGATATTAATCCAATCAGTAATACAGAGGAAGATACTAGTCACGAAGAAGGGCAGGATATAGGGGATCTAGATAGTACAGTTGATATAGTGGATCACTAGACCTCGTCCTCACCCGCACCGAGTCCCTCAAACTGGAATTGAAAACCGACCCGCATGCGGGTCGGTTCTCTCAGAGGGAATTGGGAGCCGACCCTCAACCCGCATTGCTCCGCCAAGACTTACCCTCACCGACCCGCGTCACCCGCAAATACATAATTATTTCCTAATTGAGCTGCACAAAATGGATGATTCATTTGATAAATTACTGTTATTTACTGTTGTTTTGTTCACCCTTCTCTTTACTCACAACAACTCTTCCTAACCATATATAAATTTAGGAAATCATTATGTATATCTTATTTATAGTATACCTTATGCTAGTTTTAAGGAATGAAAACACTAGAATCTAGGTTTGGGTTGTAGTGGAAGGACATTTTAGTAGTCCATGTATGTTATAAGAGAAATATATATTTCACCTATAAGTATAGAGTCTATACTTTAGCTGAATTCTACCATTTTATCTTTCCACCTTTAATTATGAATCTCCTACTAAATTTTGTCTTACTCTAATATTAATTATAAGATCTTTTATTTAGGTTTATTAGAAACCCTTAGAGTGTATAAAATATGGCTCCAAATAGTAATCAAAGATTATAACCCCGTTCAAACTAGAGTTCAAAACTACTAAGACTTCATTACGGGTTATGAGGGTGACCCTCATATTTTGCGGGTAACTCGGCGGGTGACCCTCATAACCTGTAAACATATAGCCAATTAGCGATAAAATTGAACTAAAGTGGGTCTATAGATATAATACATCTATCCATAGTGACTAGGATACCAAAATCTATAGTGAGTCCCATCGTACATTTGTTCAAGGCCTACGGTCGCAAAAAAAGAGTATATCCTTAATTCCTTTATCTTTTACTCAATTATATTAGAAGGACATATAATCATTATATCTTAGCGTTCGCTTTTCTCTGATTTACAGTCATCTCTCTATAATGATAATAGTTAGCTTGATAATACCTCATTCGACTTTACTAACGATCTATTGGTTCCCTAGCTCTAGACACCTAAACCTATAGGGAGCTAAAGCTCCTTACCTCCTTCCGATTTCGCGCGACCTTCGTTACCCCCTCCCGTCCCCGATAATCTACAACGGGTTGGTCCTGATCGTATAAAACAATACGTTCTTTAGACAATAGAAGATAATACCGACTTTACAGCCTAGTGGATCTATATATATTTTGGGAAGCAGAAGAAGGTAAAGTGGGATAGGAAACATTCCGCCGAATGCTAGGGTAAATTCGACTAGGTAGCCGATATTCGCAATAGGAAACCTTGTATGATATATAGGAATTGCAACCGAGTCCTTGATCACCTAGGAGCTGGCCGTGGTAGAACATCTTCAATGAACAAGCATATTGAGGGGGTTAATTGCCGGAATGCCACTAGAAGGCCAAATATCAAGAAGGCTATGGAATATGCGGTAAGACTATTAAATCTATATAGCCTATTATATTCTAACTTATATACTAGGCGAGTAGTCCTACTACTAAGCCAGTATCTTTCTCCTAGGATGGATGGGAGCGATCGATTCTTAGGTTAATCACTACGTCTCGTCTCCCTTTCCAGTTTGTTGAGTATATAGCCTTTTAGGAGGTTATTTCTTATACCCGACTTCCCGCAATACCCCCCCAAATACTATCTTCTAAGGTCATAAGACGTCGGCTTAAGGACTTTGTTCTCGAGGCACAACAAGGCGTTCTTCGAAAACTTCCCCCTAATGCTAAGCTATCGCTTGTATTAGATTGCTGGATATCGCCATTTCAATAGGCTTTTATGGCTGTAACAGGCTATTTTCTTGACCAAGATTGGGAGTATCGAGAGATCCTTCTTGGTTTTGAGCCTCTTTCTAGATCTCATTCTAGTGTCAATCTTAGTGCTGTTTTGATGTCACTTCTACAACAATACGATATCACAAACCGTGTGCTCGCTATCACAACAGATAACGCCTCAAACAACAATACGCTGATATCGAGTCTCTAAGACTCAATTGACTTAGTTGAGATCAATAATGATTCAGCTATTATCCGAGTACCATGTATTGTACATATGATCCAACTGAGCCTTAATGATCTTCTTGGCAAAATGAAAGCAATACCAACAAACAAGACAGCTGAGTTAGATTAGTATGAAGGCCGGGGTAAACGCCCTCGCAAAGGTCCTTTGACAAAACCATCTAAAACGCTTAAGATTATCCATACTCTAGATAAGGTAAGACTTTAGCCCTAAATCTACACTTAACGCTAACCTTAACACTATTATAGATTAGGCAACTAGCAGTTTTTATTAATACAAGTCCACAACGGCGGGATTTATTATATAAGCTTCAGTCTATAGAACCAAAGCTTATACCAATTTAAGATATAAAGACCCGCTGGAACTCGACTTTTTTGATGCTCCGACGTGCGAAAAGGCTCTAACCATTTCTTGAGCCATTCTACAAGTAATACTAGATAGACGAGCTTGTGATCACTCGCGAGGAATGGCGCTAAGTTGAATATCTTCTCTGGATCACCTATCCCTTCTACCAATTTACTACTATACTTTCGTAGACGAAGGATGTCACTATCCACTTGGTATTTAGTATATATAATAAGCTGTTTACTCATCTTGAGTAATCGAAAGCACGGCTCTAACGGAAGAAAGTTCTATGGAAAAAGGTGATGCTTGATGCCCTTAGGGCTGCTGAAACCAAACTATCACAGTACTATGGTATGACTGATGATATATATGGTGATCTTTATGCAATTGGTACTATTATGTCCCCACAGAATAAGCTCCAATTCTTTACAAGTAAAGATTGGAAGGATCCGGAGGTTAATTGGCGAGGTCGGTATCGGAAGAGTCTTGAAGATCGCCTTGAACTATATAAGCACCGTCTTGTATATAGAGAGGAGCCCAGAGCGGTGTCTTTAAACTCAGGACTATCCGAACTTGAGAAGATATGTGGGTAGGCACCACCTCTATCGGAAGCATCATTAGTTGATGACGAACTAAGCTAGTATCTTAATAGTCGTGAGTACTCTGGACCCCCTTATTATATTATAACTAACCCTAAATATAGCCACTATTGCGACTGCGCCTCGTGTTTTTTGGAGAGAGAATGAGCGTGTGTTCCCCGCGCTTGCTGACTTAGCGCGGGATATACTTACTATTCCAGCTACTAGAGCTAGAGTTGAGCGACTTTTTAACTCTGCGCGCGATGTATGTCACTACCGTCGGGGTTCTCTAAAACCATCGACCATTTAAGAGCTTATGATATATATGTTTACATCAAAGTTTGAGATGGAGGATGAGGAGCGTCTACTATTAAATGAGTATCTCTTATTCTAAGAAATACAAGCAGAAGGCGAAGAACGCGAAAACGGTATAAACGATCTAGAACCGATTAGTGATAATGAGGAGGATGATATTATGGTAGTGGAGATACCACAGCTAAGTGCGGTTGTATTAGGAAAACGGCGGAGAAGTGTCGTATCTGTTAACGAGGACGATGGAAATGGCGAGGATGAGGGTATTGAAGAAGATGATATTGAGAACGATATAGATCTTCTAGTTAACCGTACAACTGGAAGGGCGCGAGTGCGCTCAGTACGTCTAAATGGTTATGATACAACGATAAGATAGTCATTTTACAATTGGAATGCCCTCATTTTCTCTAAATTCAACTGTAAAGAAAATAGAAATCAGAAGCTACAAGATGGAAAGTGAAAAACACAAGAATAATCAAAAATACAAACCAAGTCTTCATAATTAATGCAACTGCCAAGAATTAGGTGTTTGTCCTGTTTGTGGACCCGAAACAAGTCTGCGGGTGACCCGTACCAATTCCCTGGCCCTCCGAGTTCTACCCGCGAGTCCTAGGTAAGGACTCGAAACCCGCAAAATGCGGGTTGAGGGTCGGGTTGGTTCCGAGTCCATGCGGGTGAGGACGAGGTCTATGGATCACGCAGCTAAGCCTACACTACCTTCTAATTCGGAGAGTAGTACTCAATTACGGGCTAATTTACGAGCTCGTAAGCGTGTGAGACGCGATAAGGATATATATGATTATCATTAGGGAGAGAATACAATCATTCAATCTTGTTTTTTTATCAAAATTATCTCAGATATATAAATGAAATACAGAAGAATTCAAGGAAAATTGTATAAATTATAAAGGTCACATGCTCTACAATTCTACTCCACTTTAAAAACCAATTGGGGCCCCATAAACCATTGCGGTTTGAAAGTAAAAACCCATAAACCATTGCGGTTTACAGACCTCGCCCCAAAACCCACCCCAATTGCGGTTTGGGGTGGGGCGGTTTATGGGTTTTGCGGTTTATGGCGAAGTCTATATAGAATTAGATAGATATAAAACCTAATACTTTTAAATGGGAGGTCTAACGCGAGTAAGGGATAAAGGTATAAAAGTTAAACGAGTTAAACGAGTCGGCGATATTGATAGGACCGGTATTTAGATACCTAAAAAATCAGAGAAATTATTAGGATAAATCTAATTAGAAGCTAAATCTATATCCGAATTAGTAAATAAGAACTATAATTAAGATATTAAGAAGTTAATAATTATAATATATAGTATAGTAGGGTACTTAAAAGAATAGAGAGGCTTATATCTAAACTAGTAGAGGTTTTTAGGGGTAAAGTAAATATACTAGGATATTCTAACTTAGACTTACTTTTAATATAGTTTACCTAAATAATTAGCTATATTATATATTAGTATAGATAATTAGAGGATATCCTATAGATCTTAAGGATATCTTACGGATATTTTGTAGATATTTTATAGATATTTTATAGATATCGAAACTTATAAAGTCTGTATTTTAAGAACTTCTATTTCGGGTTTCTTAGGTTCTAGTAGTTAAAACGGATTAAGAAAATAATCAGTAGATAGTTAGGACTCTTAGCTTTTATTTAAGCCTAAAATTGAAAGAATTTATCTAATAATAAAGGGTTTGATTTTCTATATTCTGTTTCCTACGAAGTTCATTATAGTTAATATAGTAGTTAAATATATATTTCTATATATAACTTACTACAAAATCGTCAATCTACAGCTACCTTTATAATAAAACGTCGGACTAAGAAAACTACGATACTACCTACCTACAAATACTATATAAGGAGACCTTCGATATATATCTATTTCCTAAAATTTCAAAGGGCCGACTGTCGATTAAAGGGGTTAGTTCTGTTAGGACCAAATATACGTTTATTTCAGTGGTAAGGAAATATTGGTAAGATGCATTAAGATTATATAACAGCTATAAGGGGGAAAGTAAGCGAGAGTTATACTAGTGCGGATATGCCGCAGTCTACCTTAATCTAACCTCTACCGCTAAAGCCCTCTTAAGGATTCGAGTTCGTTAAGGGGGTATAGTTCTAAGACTAATTCGTACTCGAATCGGTATAGTTTCCCTTCTTCTATTTCTCTTAGCCCGGTATTAGGTATTCCCCTCCCTTTTAGTAGGCGAGGTATATATTATAGAGTATAAAAGCCTTCGAAGCTATTTATATTCTAATAACTAGTAGTATACTATCGGAACTAGTAATAATAAGGTCTCTAAGTAGCTTAAGAAGCTTTATAAATAAAGCTTAAGCCTTCAACTCTTTAGTTTAGATTAGGAGGTATTTCTCTATAGACTGCGCCAAAACCCGCAAACCCGCAAACCCGAAAAAACCCAACCCGCAAATGGGTCGGGTTTCGGGTCGACTTTCATAACCCGCAATGGGTTTCGGGTTAGCTTGGGTAACCCGCGCGGGTTTGCGGGTTACCCATGCGGGTTACTAAACAGTGCAAACATAGGAAGAGTCGTATCTACATAAATTGTGCATTTCTTACCTGTATCTTATCGTATTTCCTTTTCACCTTAAGAGGGTAAAAGCTCCTACAGCCCGCTCTAATTCCAATATACCACTACTATTTCTAACGGCTATCAGAAATTACTTATACGTGAAAAGCCACTTTAGCCTATACTGTTTCTGACCGCGGTCAGAAATCAAGCCTAAAACCTCCCTCGACTGCTACTATTATACTATATTTCCTATATATACTTAGATTGTAAATAACACAGTTATTAATTTGAAGCTAATGGTATTCCTATTTATCGTTATCCTGCCTTGTACGTTTCCGGGATCTAACAAATCCACGTACCTGAGTATTCCCTTCCTTAGGTATAGGTAGTGGGGTATCACACTCTGGTTCTTAATTATCGTTACTAGTTGATAGAGTAGGCTGCTCGGTCTCCCCTCTATTACTGATCTCTACCATTATCCTATCTTCCTTATTATCGCTAATCGGATTAAACTCGTATATATAAAGACTATTATTCTGCTCTTCGTTAGCTGTCTCGACCTTATCGCGAGAGAAGAATTCCTTTAGAAACGTATACTCGGCTTCTTCGAAGTTAAACCTCGATATATATAGGTATATTATAAGATCCTGAATAGTGTCGGCGTTAAGTCTACCTCGGCGGTAGTAATAAATATCCCGAGTAGAGTTAAACAGCCTTTCAATACCCGCGCCGGTTACTAGAATCGAAAGTATATCTCGGGCTAGGCTTATAAGAGCTGGGAATCGATATTGGCTATCCTTCTAGAATAAAAGGGGGGATATATTAATAGTATCTATTATATATTAGTACTATATTTTATAATACTAGTAGTCGTACTTTATATATACCACTTTTAAGATACTATAAGAGCTTATTACGCGATAGGTTATTAGGTTGCTGACTTCCGAGTATTATATCGAGGCGAGACCCTAACCTTTTCGAAGACTAGTACGGTAGAGACGTCTGTATACTTCTAAGACGTGCCTTATATAGTATAAGGTAGTCTTAAAAGCTTTATCGATACCTCTAAGCCTATTACTCTTCCTATTTATCGGTTTAAAAGAACCGAAGCTTATTAGTAGGAGTAAGTATAGTTCCAATTATATAAAGATTACGTCGGATATTATCTGTTTCGGCGTAATAGTCCTTAAGTTTCTGCTGTGTAGCCTTAAGAGCCTATAGTATATTTATTTTCTAAGGGACCCTTTTACGTCGGAGCTATGTAACAGATTGCTTAAGGTGCTCGAAGAGCTTATTATAGATCTTAAATATATAATAGGTAGTAGCATCCTTTGTCTTTAATAGTTTAAGGGTGAATTTAAAGAAAGGCTAGGTGATCTAAAGAAGGTACTCGATCTGTCGCTATTTATCGTTATCTAACGTAAGGTCCGATCGCTTATACTTATTATAAAACGGCGTAAAATAAGGGCGAAGCCGCTTTGTACGCCGGAGTATAAGAAAAGTGGAGTTCTATCGCGTTTTAATATCTTATATTGGCGCGAGTTTAGCTAATTTAGTCTGAAGGGCGTAAAATGTATCCCGTCGCTAGGGGCTTATATTCACGTATATAGCGAGGTTTCGAACCTAGTAAAATAGTTAGTAAGGTATAAGAAACGGTGATAATATTATAAAATTAGATATAACTGATCTTACTTAAAGTATTGACAATTTCTCGCTTATGCTACCTCGCGTTCGTTCGGGCGGACTAAGACCGCTGTTCTGTCTACCGAGTCTCTGTTGACTTATTCACTAGGCTCGCCTTCATATATCTAAGTAGCTCATTGAGACTTAGCTAGAGGATATGGGCAATATATAGAACTCTAATAATAGTAGTATCTTCTGGTATTGCTTGCTAGAGACTTTCGACCAATGTTTTATTATTCGAAGCATTGTCGGTTGTGATCGCAAGTACCTTATATTTGATATTATGCCTCTTAAGAACATCTATAAGTATAATACTAAGGTTTATACTAGAGTGGGTTCCGTGGAGAGGTTCGAATCTAAGAAGGATCTTACGGTACTACCAGTCCTTATTAATAAAATAGCCAGTAACTGCCATAAAGGCCTATACGAACGGTAAGGTCTAGTAATTAAGTATAACGGATAGTTTTGCACTAGGAGGTAGCCTTCGTAGGATATTTTGCTGGCGCTCTTATATAGTGCTTTGAAGACGGCGTCTAATTGTTTTCGCGGAGGGAATTTTAGGTAGGGAATCCGCTGCTTATACAAGTGCGACTAATATATGAAATTCAGGGTATTCAATCAACCGGAATAGGAGGCGAGCGACCGTAAGAAATCGTAGTAGCTAGTCCTCCTAGGCTATCTAGTTAAACGTTATCCGTGCTAAGGAATCCTGGTTCTAGAAGGTAGATATATTAGTAATAGTAAAGTACTAAATATAAAAGGTATAAGCATACGGTGGCCTTTATAAACCGAGTAATCCCCGACTTCTGAGTACGGTGTCGAGCTGCCTTAGTATAGCCAGTACCTTTAAGGTGCTTTCCTATCGTAGAGGTACCTTAGCGTGCTGTTATCCCTGATGATAGGGATTGAGGATACTCTAAGATTAGACTTCGGCAGAACCCATTTTATAACCCATTCTTGGCATGCCAAGGACCCATCAGAACCCATCGGAACCCAAAATACATAAAACCTGCACAAAACTTGCATAAATATACCTAATTAGGCAGGTCTTGGCATTTTTATGCCTAAACTTTAATTTTGGGTTCTTGGCATTGGGTTTTGGGTCGAAGGTTTCGACCCAAAATGGGTTTTGCCGAAGTCTATCTAAGATTGCTCTATATCGCTTATACATTACCTTAGGTGCGCTATCGGAGCTATATGCGACCTGATCGAATTCATTCTAAGATTTTGACTGATACTTCGAGTCCTATCTGATCTTAGTATTACTAGGACCCCTATGTTGTGTTCTAATCTACTAATCTATAAATTCTTTATTAACCATTTCGTTATAAAGAACGAATGCCTTTCTACAGTCCGGGCCCACGCGTATAAGACCTTTAGGGACTAAGAGTGGAATTAGTAGACGTAGAAACTTAGGGTTAAATGAATTGATTGCAAACTGGCTGGTAGAGGGTTCGGAAATAGTAGCGAGCTGCTCGTTCTTAGGCGTAAGGTAGGTGAGGTTGATATCACTATCATATAGAGATAATGAAAACCCGTTAGAATATTGGCTTTGAGATATCGTATCGGGGAAGGGTAGAGTTAAAGATTTTAGTAGAAGGACCTTACGTATAGGAAGAATCTTAAAGACCCTAGCAATCTATCCTAGGGTACTATATCGCGTTTGAATGCGGGTTGATAGATCGTAGTACTAAACCTTTATACGATAATAATTGGCTTATCTGATTCAGCTTTAGTGGGTAGAGCCCGTATAAACCTATATAAAACCGCAGAAACCCGCGATAATGCCTATAATAACCCGCAAACCCCGTAGTATAACCCGAATAACCCGCGAAATAACCCGCGAAAACCTGTATAACCCGCGTAAAAACCCGTAAGAACTAAGAAAATCACGAAAACTACAATACCCTGTCAAAATATATATCTACAAAATATATTTTTCTAACTCTACCTATAGTTTCTAGCTTATACTATAATAACTCTAATAAAGACGTAATTTCTGACCGCGGTCAGAAATAGTAGTACTGTAGTAGTCTTAAGGGAGCTTTCAATATATAGATAATTTCTGACCGCGGTCAGAAATAGCGGTAGTCGAAGAGTGCCTTAGACGTATAAACAAAACTGCCGTAGATTACTGTATTTTATTAGTATGAATCAGCATTTTTATACACTTCGCCATGGCTTGATTGGGAAAATTATGTAGCCGCGGGTTTTTGCGGGAACCCGCGCGGGTAACCCGCGCGGGTTGCGGGGCGGGTTGCGGGTTGGTCGAGTCTACCCATTGGGTTTGCGGGTTCGGGTTGCGGGTCGATTTCTCTTACCCATTCTCGGGTTTTGGCGCAGTCTATTTCTCTAGCGATTAGAGATAATATTCGAAGGTATATAGATCCTAATTAAGACGTATTTCGGCCTGGTAGTAGAGAATAAAGATGTCGGTTATAATATTATAAGAGTTACAAAGTAAGGTTTTAGTCTATTTTTTAAAACTTCCTTAATTCGCCTTATCTTCGGGGTAATTTGATATATAATTCTACTATTTATCTGTATAGGAGGTATAAAGGTAATTTATAGCGGCTAGGACCTTCTATAAATCCGAGATATATTTCTTCGGGGTACTCTTAAAAAAAAAGCGGTTAGGTCGTTTAGCTATTCTTGTCTCTATCGGATACCGAAGCTTAGCCACTAGTAGTATATCTTTACAATTTTACCTGTTTCTATAACTATAGATACCATTTTTTATACTAAATGTTACGGAGATATTATACTTCGGATAATAAATAAAGCTTTAGATAACTATATCAGGTCTCTTATACTCTATAAAGTATAGCTTACTCTAGATCTTAGAGCTAGCCTAATATCTATATCTACTCTTAATAAAGAAGATATTAGGACGTAGGTTAAGAATAGTATTATAACTTTTAAATTATAGAATCAGTATTCCGAATTAGTTATCGGGTTTACTACTTATGAAGGCGAATACTACTAGTTAAATTGTAAAGGTATTAATAAGATTTATACTATATTAAATTATAATATTAATCTCGACCTTCTTTCTAGATCGCCTAACTCTATTTTTATCATAAAGGTTTATCTCTAATACCTATCTCTATTAATCTAGCCTATCGTTCGTTATACTTATTATACTAAAGAGAATAAAGTACGGAAAATAGAAACCTCCGCCGACAATATTAAATTAAAGAAAGGGGCTAATATTATCTTCCTATATATATCTTATATTAAAGGTAAAGGCTATATCTTACCTTTCGGTAAAGAAAAGTCAATTCGTTCTAAGCCTAGAGAATTACTTTATCTCGATATCTTGGGACCGATCTCTATCGCGTTATATAGCGGAGAAAAATACTTTATTACCTTTATCGATAATATAAGCCGCTTCTACTAGTTATTTCTTTTAAAATCTCGCTCTTAAGTAACTAAGACCTTTATATAGTTAAGAAATCACTTAAAAACCTAGTTTAGGTACTTAATTAAACGAGTATATAGTAATAATACTCCTAAATATAAGCCTCTCTATATATATCTTTTATAAAAATATATTATTTAGGACCCTACTCCCTCCTATATAAAGTAACTAAATAGTATCGCCGAGATTAAGAATCGATACCTAGTTAAGCCTTTAATTACTATAATAGTAGAGTATTAGCTACCTAAATACCTATAGGGCTACCTTTTTAGAGGAATAAACTATACTATAAACTATCTTTTTACGTTAAAAATTGATATATCTCTATATAAAGTACTCTAGTAAGAAGCCCGATCTTTCTAATCTTTAAATACTAGGTTATTAGTATTAGTTTCTTATCCCTAAAGAAAAGTAAGCGATAAAGATAGACCCTTATACAGAGAAGGTAAGGATAATCATATATAATAAAAAATATAATTATATTATTTATAATATATAAACGAAGAAGATTTAAAAAATCTTATAACGTTATCTTTAACGAAAATCCATTACTAGTAGTACTTCTAAATACTTCTTATAATATTAATTTACTATCTTAGGAAGATTAATCTATAATAGATTCGTCTGTCTCCTATCGTTATATTTTAATTAATTTTCTTTAAGAAAATAAAGAAGAGACTCTTCTTTAAAATCTATTTAATAAAATCGAGCTCTATTATCGGTATTTTTCGGTTATCTACCCTCTCTATCTATCGAGGATAATCTTAATAATAATTCCTTTACTCCGGTAAATATACCTCTTTATTTATCTAACCCTTTAATCCTAAAATACTATACCCTAGAGATCAATAGGGTTTAATCTAATCTAATATATATTACGTCTTATTCTAATAATCTCTCTTATCCTAACGACCTTCTAAATCCTAATTCCCTCCTTTTACCCGATAGCGATAATAACGATATTAGAATAGTAGGTAGTTTAGATAGGTCTATAGAGGTATAACGGATAGAAACTAACCCCTACTTTAAAATAGGTAGGATAGGGGCTCCTATAAAGCTATAGTCTACTTCCTAGTAGATTATTAATTAGGATAATTCCTTAAATTTCTTATATCTAGATCTAGTTCTAGACAATTTAAATAACCTAATATATAAGCTATTAACTTATTAAATAGTATCTAGTTAAGATAGTTTACGACGATTAACTAGGTCTCGTAAGCCTAGTTAAGCTTATATTAAGGGTTTAGCTATTTAATCTTTCTTTAACTCTAATAATATATTATAATTTCTAGTAGATACCCTTAATATACTACTTAATCTCTTTACTATAGTAACTTTAAAGTCTTAAAGAACCTTAGTATACTTCTTTATAATTAATATCTAAGGATATAAGCTTCGAGTTAAATTGATAGAAAGAAGCTATTTCCTATATCGAAAAGGATAAATAGTTAGCTATTACTTATAAAGAACTCGCCTATTAATTAAAAAATAGTACCTAGCGTTATATTCTATATATTAAAAAGAAGGGTTATAAACCGCTTTCTCTTCGTTAGATATTTAAATTAAATATAATAGTATATATAAAGCTCGACTTATTACTCGCGGCTTTCGTTAAAGACCTTAACTTTTACGAAGTTTATACTATTATAGCGAAGCTAATATTATTTAAGATTTTTATAGTTATTATAGTAGCTAAAAACTAGCCTATTTACTATATCGATATTATAATAACTTTTCTTTATACTTCACTAAAGGAGCTAATTAAGATCGAATTACTAGAGGGCCTATAGAATTAATATCCTAATAAGATTAACCTATTAATAAAGACTATTTATAGGCTAAAATAAAGCCTAAGAGAGTAGTATAATCTTCTATATAATATACTTACCTTTATAGGTTTCGTTTATACCTAGTTAGATCTTAATATAATTATATTAATAAAGTTCTTACTCGCTATAGCCTAAAGAACTATAAATCGGTTATTATCCCT
The DNA here is from genome assembly GCF_028829755.1 of Penicillium solitum. Lineage (NCBI taxonomy): Eukaryota > Fungi > Ascomycota > Eurotiomycetes > Eurotiales > Aspergillaceae > Penicillium > Penicillium solitum. The sequence goes on along the minus strand of NW_027072125.1, from coordinate 2,458,289 downwards.
ATAGATAATAAGTAACTATTAATTATATCTACTAGCTCTATATCGAAAGCTAAAGTTAAAGAATACTAAATAAAGATTAGGATACTAATCTAGTTAATAGTTTTTACCCGACCTAATATTATATTTAGGGCAGTGCTATACCCCCCCCCCCCCCCCCCCCTGCCTGAAAATTCAGTCAGCAACTGTACCGCCTACCTAATTAAATGTTGCTCCTGCCTGGACACCTGCTTCTACCTACCACTCTCCACACCGCCTTCGTGTCAAACTACCCATATAATACTAGCAGGACAATAGGTACCTGCCATTTGTATGTAAACCCCTAACAAAATTAAGTCACTTTTGTCATATAACACTCCGTACATACATGTAGATAGGATTAAGCAAATTGATACTCTAATTCTGGTTTATATATATTAACCTGCCTTCCCCCTACCCATTTCTTCTTCGTCAACTTCGTTAAATTCACCTATCAATATGGCCTCCCTAGGCCTGGAATATCTGGAATCGGATCAAGATTCCGACCCAGAGATCGTTCCCGAGTCCCTACCGGCTATGTTAAGCACCGAATCTCTGTCTCCCGCTATGCTAAGCACCGAGTCCCTCTACCCACGGATGCCGCTCCCGCCTCTTAGTCGACGATATAGTAACCCAGAAACAACCACTATTACGAATCAATGCCTATTCAGTATCTCCCTCCGGCTTTATTAGCTTACGAATACCTAGAGTATTACTATTAAAAACGAGTCGTATAATCACAACCCTTTACCTACCACTACCTATAATATTTAGCGTAAGATTGAGCTAGCCCGGAAGATCGATACTATTAAGTAATAGCTATAATAAGGGATTTCTACCCGCTAAATTATTACTAGCCTTCGGGAAAGTAACCTAGGGTCTTATATCTTATCTAAGGATATTAATAACCTTCGGATAAAGCTATACTAAGAGTTTCTTAATAGTCGTACGCCTGCCTATCTAGGCGTTACTATAAGAACTTCTAAAGGATAGGAATTGGATATTTAAATATAAACTTAACGATAATCTCTATATTACTGCCTTATTTTATATATATAAGACCTATATCGTAATACTTCGTTCAAATCCCTAGGTTCTTATAATAGACTATATATATAAGACTAACTAATATAGACTCCCTTTGCTTAATATTATCGGCTTTACTACGACCGGTTTAACTATCTTAGGTTTACTTTTATTCGGGATAAGAAATAGGAGATATACAAAGTTATTCTTTAGTATCTTACTCAAGTATACGATTCTTTCGGTCTTAAATACCCCTATATAATTCTTACTAATAAAGAAGATAGACTGATTGTTATAATCTAGGCTACGCTCCTTAAAATAAAGTCAATAGTCTGTATCTAGTATATTAATATAAAATTTATAAAGAAAGCTCGACCTTTCCTCTCTAACTAGATTGTAAAAGCTCGAAGAGAAAGAGAAGCTACCTAGTAAGACGACCCGGATAGTACTATTATACGTGAGATAAAGACCTAGCTCGCTAAGAAACTTCGTAAATAGATTAATAAGGCCTAGATAAAGATATTTAAACGATAGAACCGTATTATATACGCTAATATACCTAAAGTAATAAACTAATAGTAGGAATACTTTAAAGAAAACTATAAGGATCCATAGACTTCGGCAGAACCCATTTTGGGTCGGAGTCTCCGACCCAAAACCCAATAGGTTAAACCCAATAACCCAATAATAACCCATTTGAACCCATTTTTGTATAAAATATAGGTCTTGGCGTTTATAACGATGCTAAGTCATTCAAATAAATGACTGTTTTTTACAACTGTTCTGGTTTGTTCATCGAATATTGCTATATTATCACAATATTGAGTTGGAAAATTTATGTAATTGCTCTGAATTTGAAGTTAATAGGCTTTATATTATATTGATTACCGATAAAACTTGACATTAATTATAGTATAGTGGTGTTCTATTAATTTAAGTATTTGTTAATTGTGGACTGTTGAAAATATATATTTATAGTAGAGGTAAGTATATATATATTATAGGATAACTATAATATAAATAGAAATATATTACTATTTTATTTTATATATAATTAATATTATATTAAAGCTATCTTTCTCTTTTCTTATATTTAACTTCTTATATATACTTTAAATTATATTTTCTAACTGTGGTCGGAAAATCACTTCTAGGAGGGTAGGTATATATATTATTATTTCTAACCGCGTTAGAAAAGCTCTTTTAGGAGGGTAAATAAAACATTTTTAAGGGATCTTCTAGGGAGTAGGTTATAAATAGGTCCTCTTAGGTTTTAATAGGTTACAAATAGGTTCTCTTAGGTTTCGATAGGTCCCGTTAGGTCTTATTAGATTCTCTTAGGTTAGATCTATTTAAATAGGGCTTATATAGCTAATTATATAATATTATAGCTTATACCTTTTAATCTATCTACTTTACTATATATAGGACTAAGGTATTTATTATTTATATACCCTTCTCTTATAAGTATATACTCTCTCTATCTCTCCCCCTTACCTCTATAATATTCCCCTTTTCGGTCGTAATATCTTAAAGCTAGTATTCTGACTTTTTACTTACTCTTTACGATATAGATATAGATAACCTTAGCTATTTTATACCCTCTTCTCGAGTTCTAACCCTATCTAGTAGCTAGCTTACGATTAAGCCTTTTAATACTATTAATACTAGCTTCCTTTAGCCCTCCCTTCTACTAATTCTATATTCTCTTACTTATATTAGCCCCGATCGGAGAAAGGTATATAATATATACTTTATAATAATATAGTATATAAAGAATAGGTTAAGTAGTAGCTATAAACTAATTATAGGTAGAAAAGTAAGATTTCCTAGGATTTAAATCGTAATTTAAATATATAGAGTAACTTCGACCAAGTTACCTATACTAAAGATAGAGCGCTAAAGGTAATATATAAGCGCTACTTAAAGATCCTAGAGTATCCTTATTCTCTATTACCTAGCGGAAAGGGCTATTATAGTATATTAATAATATTAAAGTATTTAAAGATAGTAGGCTGTCGTAAAGCTTAATAGGGAGGGAAAGGAGAAATTACCTAGTTCCTTTAAAAAGTAGTATCTCCTTACCTCTTTATTTAGTTATCCGATTTCCCTAATACTCTTAGATATATAGGATTATAGCTTATTAGAGGCTCCTTTTTTATAATTAGTATAGGAAGAGTATCTTCTCTAATTTCTTACCCTTAATCGACTTCTATTCTACCTTATCGAATACTTTATAAGCTATTCCGATTAGCCCGCTCTATACTATCTCTCCCTCCGATACCCTCTATTACTATAATACGTCGTTATTTACGTAATATTATTATAGAATAATAGAAATCTATCCTCTAAATACTACCTAACGATATAAAAATCTCGATCGTATTAGATTACTAGACTTCTTTATATAACTAGGCGTTTATAGCTATCACTAGCTATTTTATTAATAGTAACTAGATATACTAAGAGGTTCTATTTAGATTTAAACTACTTTATAGCTCCTATACCGGTTTAAATCTAAATAGTATACTCCTTAAAACTCTAGTTAAGTATAAGATCTAGGATCGGGTATTTAGAGTTATAACTAATAATATAACTAATAATAAAATAATAGTTAAGGCTATTTAGTAGGCGCTCTCTAGCGATATAATAATAACCCGAATACCCTATCTTACCTATATTATCTAGCTTTATTTAAACTAGCCCTTTAATCGTTTAAAGGCTATCCCTCTAAATAAGAATATAGAAATAAAGTAGACTAACTAGAAGTTATCTAACGTATTTCACTACCGAGCCGGCTATACCACCGAGCCGGCTACTATAAAATATATAGTAAATACGATAAATTATGATTTAATATTTCAATAACTATAGTCTATAGGGACTTCTCCTTATAGCCTCCTACTTTTAAGATAATATCTAGTCTCTTTAGGGAGTTTAAAGAAATTTTACGACTTTATGATTCCGATATATATATTTCTAGTTTTTTTACGACGTATTTTTCGGTATTTTTCGAAATCATAATAATATAGTACTCTACTCTCTTTAAAATTGATATATAGTACTAGTAATTCTTATTAATAGTTATCGATAAATAGGGAGATAGAATAAATATATAGTTATTAAGATATAAATGTGGAATATATCGCATTTACTATAGTGTTTTACGGTGGCCGGCTCGGTAGTGTGGCCGGCTCGGTAGTGAAATACGTTATAGTAAAGGCAAATAAATACTTAGTACTAGATACGGAGGATCTTATATACCTTAAATAAGGTCCGTTATCTTACTATATATATTTATATAAGTTTGTAATACTAGGCAGCCTTTCTCTGACTTTAAGAAAAGGGATCTTAGCTTATTCTAATCTAGGATATAAGGACTCGGTAGAATTCTACCTTAATACTTTATTATATAAAGAGATATTATTTAATAATTAAGAATAGCGTTAAATTAACTATCTTCTATAAATTACTCGGCTATTCTTTAACTATATAATAGAGCTCTCGAAGATAAAGGAGGTTACTATATATCTTATCTTTACGATTTATAATACCCTCTTTAATCACTTTTTTAGAGTAGAGGCGCTACTTAAATATAAGCGTATTCTATAGAAATCAGATATACTTAAAGCACTTATAGCTAGTCGCTTAAAACTTAATAAATATTACTCTTAAACCGATAATCTTAAAAGATATATCTATATAGTTAGGATAATACTAGTACCTAATAGTAGATTTTAGTTCTTTCTATCTAATAATTAGAAGCCTTACTAGCGTAATACCTACCGGAAATCGTTCTAGGAATTATTAATTCTATATTAAGAGCGTCTTATAATAAATTAAGGATCGACTAATACTCTAATAATAGTATTATCTAGTTCTAGGCTCAATAAGATACTAAAGAGTAATAAGATATCTACAAAGCTAGCTAGTAATAAGATAACTTAATATCTTAATAGTAGTATATTTATAATCTATTTCTTCTCTATATAGGATAATACCAATATATTTATACTACTAGATCTAATTAATATTAAACCTCTTTAATTCTAGTAGGAGAACTAATCTCGTTTCCCTATAATCGCGTTACTTACTCGCGATATTCTCTCTATTCTAGTAATTAGTACTAGTATCGAATAGCTCTTTAATACTATTTAGGATATTCATTACTACCGCCGTAGTTATATCTAAAGTCTAAAATAATCGAGGAGCTTATATTATTTCTATATATAATAAGATTTAATATTAAGGATATCGAGGTAAAGTAGCTTAAGTAGTTCTTTATACTAGCTGAGATTAAGTCGGTAAAGGAGTAGAACGATAAATATACAGAGGATACTAAGCTTAACCTAATTAGTGATAATAAAGAGGAAGAAGGAGTAGATAATAGACTACGAGAGATATCTCCTCATTTAATAGATATAGATATAGAGGTGACAGAGCCAGAGTTACTAGAGACTATAACTTAGAGACGGGCCTTAGGGAGGAAGCGTAAGAGTAGGGCAGATAAGGATTTCGAGTAATATTAGAGAAATATATCCTAATTCAATTATTTAATTTATTCTCAATTTATTCTAGAAGGGCGCTATAAGTAAAATACTCAATATTATAAGCAAAAAATGCATTAATTATACAGTTACACGCTAGAAGTCTATTTGTCTGATTTACACTATATTGGGGCCCCAATGGGTTTTGGGTTATAGCTTATAACCCAAAACCCATCGTTGGGTCGAAGCAATGGACCCAAAACCCATTTTGGGTTGGGTTGGGTCCGGGTTAGAGTGGGTGGTGCCGAAGTCTAGTTTCTAGGGTAAAATTCCGGCTTAATTCACTACCCCGGCTAGTAGGGGGGGTTAGTATTCGAAACCGGATATTAAGCTTTAAAATCACTCGGTCGGGTCCGAATAGTACTAAACCGGTAGCTAAGAAGCTATTCTTAATTGTCTCCGATTTAAAAGCTTCAATTTATACGAGAGGATATACTTCGAGGAAGTTAAGTTTATTAATATAATTGATCCCGCTCTGTATCTTAGTTTTAACTATCCGACCATACGATCGTTTTAATACCGCAAAATAACCTATATTAAGAGGTTATAAAAGATAAGATAAATACGCTAGTATATAGATTAGTATTACCTTATTTTACTTATAAATTTCGTCAAATTTAGGTATTAAATAACTTCCGTAGCTATCGAGTATTAAAAGCCGATACCCCTCCTTCGTATATAAAAAAGTACTAGAAATAAAGAGCCTCTTAAGCTAACGAAGCCTAATTTTATCGGAGGTCTAGCTATTAGGACTAATTTCGAAGCGCTAATCCTCCGGGAGGCCTTTAAACTATAATTTAATAAAGACTTTATCTTTAAAAATTATATATAGAGGAAGGGCCTAGATAGAAGTATTTATATACTTAATTATAGTTACCTACTTTCGATTTCTAGATTATAAAAGTACTCGCTAACCGTAGTATTTACTCCTCGTTATAACCTTTATAGTTACCGTTAACCCTATCGCGAAACTAGTCTTATTAAAGTTATAGATATCATTAGGGTCCATTCTAAATTAAAGGATTATCTTTTAAACTAGATTAAACTACTCTCTAATAATTTTCTAGTCTTTATATTTCGCTCGCTTATAGTTATACCGTTTGGAGAATCGGGAGGAGAGAAGAGGACGTCGTTTAACAAATTTTATAACCTAATTTTAGCCGACTAAAAGAAGGGGAGTAGTTCTGCGCTTTTAAAGAAGAAGGTCTACTATTTCTCGTACTATAGAGGACCGAGGGGTTACTCTACGTAGATCTATAGAGAGAATCCATTTTTTAGGAGATTCCTCTTCAATCTAGGTCAATTTCTATAGGCTAACGCGAGAAATCGCGTGGTTTTATATACTATAGAGGCGTATAGCGAGAGTTGAATTCGGTATTTTAAATCAGCGGGCGGTTTCACGAATTGAAGAGATTTCTCGATTCTTAAAAGCCTACATAGCTAGTAAGATCCTACCCTCTTGCTCTATTAAATTTTTAGAGCTCCGGGAGCGTATTAGTGGCGTGGTAGGTGGTAGAAGAAGAAAGGGGTTAAATTAATTGACGCATTTTAGGTGGGTGTCCAGCTATAGGGTGTGTCCAGCAACGGGGTGAAATACGTTAGTTATTTCTTAGATTCTATAACTTCTATTAATAATTTATAAGGCGTATAGTATAATCTTGAAGCTATTATATTCGTTAATAAGGTAAGGTATTACCTTTAAATAGTTAATAAAATATAAAAAAGCTTTAATATACTTAAAATAGAATCTAGTTAATATACTAGTTCTCTATTACTATAATCTAGCTCGATAGACTAGAATCGAGATAGATATATTAGATAGAGTTCTTAGAATAGTACTTACCTAGTACTATAAATAAGAAGATTTCTAGTATCTAGTAGCGTTCTACTTAAAGATAATATAGTAAGCCGAATTAAATTATAAAGTTCTAGATAAAGAGCTTCTAGTAATTATATATATATTATAGGAGTAGAGTAGTATTATATTTAAAATTTATATTCTTACAATTTAGAAATTACTATTATATTTAAATTTCATATTTAAATTATAAAACGTCAATTATATTAATTTCTAAATATATAAATAAATGCAATTACAACTAATCTCACTAAAACAAATAACTAGATATTCAAAATATAATTGTAATATAAGATTTAATTATAACTTATGACTTATAAAAAATAATCTTATAATAAATATAAAGTCATAATATATTTAAAATATAAAGATCATAATTAATTCGAATATATAATTCATTAATATTTAAATGTAACATTAATACTGCATTATGAATCTAATGAAATCATGATATTTAAAACTAATTATGATTATAATATTTATAAATATAGGGTAATGACCCTAGTATATAGATTCTTTTTATCCTTTATGGTTTTTCTTTTTTTTGAATTGAATGAATTGATTTATATTACTTCTTATATTTCGTTTATACCTTTTTTACTAATTTTGTTATTTATTTTCCTTCCTAATCCTTTTCCCTACAACCTCCTAGAGTACCTATAGATATACTAGATCTAGGATTTTCCTATTAGGCTACTTACCTAAATCTAAATTAGAATTCTAAGTTATATTTACTTAAATTATACTTATAATTTACGTCTAGATTCTTTATCCCTATAATACTTTATATTATTAGGATTAGTATTTCTTTAGCTCGATTTTAAGTCGGGATATTATTATTTATAATTTAGTCCTAAATTAGGATTATTAACTCCGCTCTTATAGTAGCTTATTTAGAGTTTAGAATTCTAGATAGTCTATCTATAGGATTTATCTTACTAAGTCTATACTTTATAATAAAGTTAAAAGGTATTAGGAATATATACTACTATACTTATCTTCTATTTAGCTTTTACTATATTACAAAGATACGTAGATTTATATAATTAGAAAATATTTCGATTAGGTATCTACTAATATTAAGATAATACCTCTACTATTAAAAGGAATATATAATAGCGAATAGCTCCTAATCTAGTATTATATAGTTAAGTTCTACCTCGGAGAACTTTCGGGACTAAAATACTACCGAGTACTATTATCCTTCGCTATCTAACTAGGATAGTACTCCTCCTATTTCTTAATTTAATATATCTATTTCTAATCTAATCTATTTTTTAGGGTTAAAATAATATAGTAGGGACGCCGGTTAGAATAAGGCTTTTAGCTACCGAAACGCTATCGATTCGGTAGCGCTAAATTAAACTTTTCTAGGCTTCTTCCTATTCTTTAACCCTTTAAATATTAATATTAGGTATAAAGATATATAAAAATATCCCTTAATAAATCTATAGTAGAAATTATAAAACCCTAGGAATACTTATATATTATAGTAGCTCCGAGGCTCCTCCTATTCTTAAATAACTCGGATATAATCTATATCTATCCGAACCCTAGTCCTATTAATAATAAATCCTAGGAATTCGACTTTCTTCTAATAGAAAGTATATTTTAATAGTTTGATATAGAGTTCTACCTTTATAGCCTTTTAAGAACCTAATATAATACTTTTAAAAGTATAGGATCCTTAATCTAGTATAAAGATTAAGATATTATCTAAATACGTAATATAAACGATATCGATTAGCCCGCTAAGCGCTATATAGATATAGCTCTAGAAGGTAGTAGGAGTATTTAATAAACCGAAAGATATAATTATATATTTAAATATTTAAAATAGTTATACCTTATCCGAAAAGCGGTTTTCTATTTATCGCTTTCTTAGATCCGAATATAGTAGTATATATCTTTTATATCTACTTTACTAAAATACTAAGCCCTAGAAAGCCGGTCTAGGATTTCCGAAATAAGAGGTAATAGATACCAATTCTTAACTAAAATACGGTTAAGATCTCTGTTATAGTGGAGTACTACGTGTGGTAGAAGTAGAAGAAGTTGTTAATTATCAAACTAGTAAATCAGGGGTTTAAATACCCTCTCCATATAAAACCATCCGAAGACTGCTCAGTCTGTCAAACATAGACACCTACATATTCAACAATCTCTATAGTCTATATATAGATATAGGCCTCAATCCTTTTTAGGATAAAAAGGATCGATACTCCTATAGGGCTTTTAGAGAGAATCCTCTTTTTCTTAATATTCTCTACTAATACAATACGTGTAAGTTCATAGAGAAAGCACTGTAAGTATTCTGGTGGACGAAGAGGAGAAAGAGAGGACGAGAGAGCAGGCAAACTATCTAGGTTCTATCTACATATAATACCTTAGGCATCCGGGTATCCAACATCTACTAGGTAAGCCTATAACCGGGTCGTCGAACTGCGGCCACCGCCTTCGCGGTGTCCGGGTTCCCGGGTCTAATTGCATCCCGGGTCTAATTGCATTTTTGTCCACCAACACCAACTAATTCATTGAATTTAAATAGCATCACCTTCTAAATCAACACAATAAAGATCATCTATCCATTCCCGGGCCATTTCTGCACCATCATCATCCTCAATATCACCCGGGTTTTCAATGTCGCCGTCGTCAATCGCTTTCAAAATAGCTGCTTCCCGCCAGGCTTTCTTAGATCTGTTGAATATCTGTAGTCTTTCTCGGTCGGCACGGTCGGAGATGTGTTTTTTGCAGTCCTTTACTAAACGAGGGCCTAGTTCAGGCAGCCTACGCTTTGTTTTAGCAGTATTGGACTGCTTTTTCCGTCGTAAAATGCGAACATTGTCCTCCGCGAATTGAGCACTAACCTCGGTAAGAGCGAGTCCACCTTCTAAAATGCGAGAAAGACTATCCCGTACCTTCGGAGAAATTGTAGCATCGTTTTGTATATACTTCACGACCTTACTACTCGCTTTTCGGAGTTTTTGAACGGTCGTAGGTGGTGAATTTGGTAGTGAACTTGATGGTGGGGGTCGTGTCGTTCCAGACATAATATCATGAACTATAAACCCCGGTATTTCGGGAAGATCATTGTCTGTCAACTTCAATTTTTCAAGACCTTTGTCTAAACTGATAGGCCAAATTCCAGTTTCTCGGAACCCGTGTCGAATTGTCCGCTCGGTTAATGATCGTGTACGTATATCATAAATACCCGCGAAGAAATTGGCTTTATATTTCGTATCACTACCCCAAAAAGCAGTCTCGTTGTTATATTGTTTATAGTAATGCTTTAAAACCGAGAAAGGTGTATTATCGAGAGGTTGGCAACTATGTGTTATATGTAGAATAAAGCAGTAAGGAATAATGCGTTTTGTCCAACAAAATTCAATAAAATCATAGGTCAAATGTGAACCATAATTATCTATTAAAAGAAGACGATATTCCCCCTTTTTAATACGCAATGATATAAATTCATCGAATACCTAGAGCAAAACTAATGATTTTATCAGTCCAGCTATTTGGGGTTGGACAAATTGTGTAGTTGTCTAGTAAATTGGTGTCGATAAACCAACTTTCCATATAGAATTGTCCCTTTACTAAAAACTATAGCGGTATAACCAAACCCGTAGCTAAGACACATTCAATACCGGTAAGCGATTCGGCTTGACCACCGGTACTATTATATAAATTGCCCCGGGCTGAAACAACCTTTTGAGCCTTCCCTTCGCCAATTCGAAACCCGGTTTCGTCGAAATTATATAGATTTCTCGGGCTAATATTGTAGCTTTTGAGCGTAATTTGCAGACGATCGTACCAAGTGACAATATAGCCAGGTTCTGCAGCCTGAAACCGTACTTTCTCTATTGGTTTTTGGGTAAGGTGCTCAAAGCGTAGTGGTAGACGAGCGATAAAGTCGTAAGCCCAGTTTTTACCGAGTGTCCGAGAGGGGTTATGACGCCGGATAATTTGTAGCGCAGCACATTGAATTTGAGCAGCAGATGGTGGAGAATAAGCCTGATCTAAGGTATCGATCCATAGAATTAATGCCTTTTCTTGCTCGGTTTCCAATGCTTTGTTGGGTGAGGCACGGTCGTTTCGAGACTTCCGACCTTTAAGCCGTCCTCTTAATATGCCGTAGCTAATACCGAATTCCTCAGCGATGGCCTTGATGTTTGGCTTCGTTTTAGCATAGCAAGCTATTAAGGCATTGGTAATACGATCTTCCAAATCTGGAGACATAATATGAAGAATTGAGGGTGTAGTGAATTTTTAAAAATAGGTGGTTGGGAAAAAATGCAATTAGACCCGGGAACCCGGACACCGCGAAGGCGGTGGCCGCAGTTCGACGACCCGGTTAGCTCCTTTAGCTTAATCCTTAATAGGGGATAGATAGAGCTATATAATAGTATCTTTCTATCCTTAATTTTAATAGTATAATCTAATACTTTCGAGATTAGTAGAATACTTACTTTCTTATAATCGAATATATCGAAATACCCTTCTAATTTAGAGGGTATTTATAATAAGTCTATTACTAAATCGGTGGTATCTTTATCTAGGAGCTAAACTTACTCTAGTATTTTTTACTAGGGTATAAATAACTATCAAGTTTCTTAACAGTTTAGCGAAACGATATCGATTTTCTAACTTAAATAACTTAGTACCGAACTACTAGTAATTTACCCTAGGGTAAAGGGTAATATTAAATTAATTGATAAAGGTATATAATAGAAGTATTAAGCTTCCTTCTATATATAGGTCTCTATTAATATCTATATATAGTCTTTCTATCGTTTTCTTAGTACCTCTAGAGTTTTTTTATTATAAATTCGATCTAGAATACGCTATAGGTACGTATCCGTTCTAGGGCGACGCCTTTTAGAGATAGAGACGAAAATAGAGTAGCGAATTCCTTACTAACTATATTATTTTCCGCGCCTACATTTAGATCTATATAGGTTTCGATACCGTTTCTAAGGGTAATCGGTATATAAAGACGTACTATAGTCCCGATCTATAGGTATAGAGCTAATATATCGGGATTTACTCTAGCTCTTTTACTTTTCCTAACTATCTTTAATTAGTAGAGTAACGTATTCGGTAAGCGAGCGGCCACCCCAACAATACATACTAATTTCAAACACATATATCAACCAAAACTCCATTAAATTAAATACACTAAATTGATCTATTTTCTGGACATACATTTCTTTTATAACCCTGGTTTTTGCACAACCCGCATATTAGTAATGCTCTGATTCGTGGCTGTAAAGGTGGCGATGACCTTCGTGGAGGGGAGGGAGGTGCTTCAATTGCTTCCACCGGCTCAGTAATTAATTGAGAAGCTTCTTGTACTGTTAAGCCTATATCGGTAGGTATCTGTCTCCGGGATCTAGTATACTTTTGTTTCTGCTTCTCGTTAGCGGTACGTAATTCCTTATTTTCTTTGGCGAGTAAGATTGTACCTTATATTATAGGATAGAAGCCTTTTATAAGCTGGTTTAATATACGATCTAATAGGCTAGGCGGGCTTCGAGATCTTATACGAAGTAAAGCTTTAATTGATAAAGCCTACCGACGTAGTTCTTTCTCTATAGCTAGTATTTTTAGTATGAAATTTCGGCTTAATTTACTCCCCCTACTAGGGGGGGGGGGGGGGGGAGTAGGTATTCGAAGCTATATATTAAGCTTTAAAATCACTTAATTAGGTATAAATAGTACTAAACTAGCTACTATAAAGCTATTTTTAATTGCCTCCGATTTAAAAGCTTTAATTCGTACGAGATTAATATTACCTTAATTTACTTATAGATTTTATTAAATTTAGGTATTAAATAACTTCTATAACTATTAAGTATTAAAAGCCGGTATACCTCTTTAATACGCGAAGTACTAAGAATAAAGAGCATTTTATACTAATAAAATCTAATTTTATTAGAAGTCTAGCTATTAAGACTAACTTTAAAGCGCTAATCCTCCGGAAGGCTATCGAACTATAATTTAATAAAGACTTTACCTTTAAAAATTATATACGGAGGAAGTACCTATCTAGAAGTATTTATATATTTAACTACTATTACCTATTTACGATTTCTAGGTTATCAAACCGGCCTCCGACTATAGTATTTACTCTATATAATAACCTTCGTAGTTATAGTTAATCCTATCGCGAAACTAATCTCGTTAAAGTTATAGATATTATAGGAGTCGATTCTAAATTAAAGAATTATGTTTTAAACTAAATCGAACTACTCCCTAATAATTTTAGGGTCTTCGTATTTTATACGCTTATAATTATACCGTTTCGAGAATCGGGAGGAGAGGAGAGGACGTCGTTTTATAAAGTTATATACCTATTTTTCGCCGACCGAAAGTACCGGGGTAGTTCTACGCTTTTAAAGAAGAAGATCCGCTATATCTCGTATTATAGAGGGCCGGGGGGCTGCTCCACGTAGATCTATAGAGAGAATCCATTTTTGAAGCGATTCCTCCTCAATTTCAGTCAATTTAGATAAATTGGCGCGTACAATCCCGCGTTATTGTACTCTATCAATTCGGCAGCGGAGAGTTGTACGTGGGACCGCAAATGTACGTGCAGCAAGAGAAACAAAGCGAATATCTCCATTTTTGAAAGCCTAGATAGCTAATAAAACCCTACCCTCTTGCTCTATCAAATTTAAAGAGGATTGAGAGCGAATTGGTGGCATAGTGGGTGGTTGAATTGACTAAGTGCTAATTGATGGACGCGTTTTTTTGGTAGGGTGGCCGCTCGCTTACAGTGGCCGCTCGCTTACCGAATACGTTATAGTACTTAAATAAGTAATTAGACGGTAGCCCTTTCTAGATATTCGTTTACCTAATAGTTCTTATCCCTATAGGTATAATAAGCGCCGCTTAATATCGAATCGGTACCGTTTCTCTTATTGGTAGGTATAGTTAGTATTCGTACTAGAGGCGGGGGATTTCCCCGAGTATCCTCTATAGTCTCGGCCTCTATCTCTAGTTTAGCCTCTACCTTTATTTAGTCTAACCTTTACCTTTAATTAGACTACAGCACGATCCACAATATCCGCGGATATGGATATTTTCATTGGATATTTGCGGATATCTAATGGATATCAAACAATACAAATATGCCTAGACTCGTGACCTCGAGGGGTATATATTAATTTTATGTTTTCCTCTATATTTTTCGTGTAATAGTATATTATATTAAATAATTAAAATCTGGATCTTTTTAGGTTATATGAATTTAAATATTCTTATTTATTTATATATACTATTTATAGATCTAACTAGAAGCTATCTAGTAACCTTAGCTGTTTTCGAATCCGCCCTAAACGACCTAGTATACTCCTATCGACCGGTATCTCTAGAAACTTATTATCCTCTTTAATAGCCTCGTATAGTCGTTTTTAAGGTTATTTTCCTTTTACCTATGTCGCTTAGTACTATTATTATCCGAGTTATTATTACCGCCTTTAGTATACTAGCTAGCCTCGAGTCTAGTCTCTTAATCCTCCTCCTCGTTATTACTAATAGGCTCTAAGAACTTAAGCTATAGTAATAATCTCCGGGTTTAATCTAGTAAAGTAGATTTACCTTAGGATAGATACTCTTTAATAATCCCTAGCTCCTCTTGCCGAATATTAAAGTTAGTAGTAAACTAATATAGTATTAGGCTACGGATTATACTCGGCTTTAATTAACTACGATAGTAATAATAGATATTACGAGTATAGTTAAATAGTCGTTTAATACTAGTACTACTAGTAGGGATAGATAGAATATATCCCTTACTATCCTAGCTAGGGTTAGGAAGCTCTTCTTATATTCTTTCTAGGAAAGTCGAGGTTTCTATCGCTTAATTCTATAAGTAAGATATCGTATAATCTCGTTATTATCTAGTTCTATAAGCTCTTCTAATAGCTAGTTCTAAGATATATAAGCAGTATTAAGATTATAGTTATTATTCTTATCGATAGCTACTCTAGAAATATCTAGTACCGCTAGGTTATTAGTATTATATATAAGTATCTTCTTATATCGATTAAATTCTCGGCTTAGGATCTCTTAATAATAATTCGTATAATTAATATCGCCCTACTAATTAGTTAAAGAAAAGTACCGAAGTTTTTTTAATAGAGAGAAGATTATTACTAGAGTATAGATATTATTATAAGGCTTATAGTTAGTAGTAGTATAGTACTTAGAGAGCTTTTTCTTTACTATTTAAAGTATCTATAATATCTATTTCTTCTAGATTATACCTTTATTCTTAAGCTTCGCCTCGGCTATATTAAGATAAGAGAAAAGCTTATTATAGATACTGTTAGCATACTAGTATATTATTATGTAAGATATATACTATGGTGTGAAGAAGAGTTGTATATATTTTACCGGCACTATCTAAATGATCCCTAGATGGATGATATATGGTAAACTATATTGTGACTCACTCAATATCGCCATAAGTATTGAAGTCATCTATATTGTCACAAGACAATATAGCATCATTTGGAGGCAAAACCTCTCTTATAATTGCCTCCCAACTAGCTATATAAGGAATCAACATTTCCTACTAGCTGGTATGTTAATTAAGAACAATATGAACAATCGACTTGCCTTTTGCTTACTACTATTGCCTATTCAGCTAAGTATAACCTCTCTCTTACACCTTATATAAACCTATTATATAAGATATAAGGCTTACCTAATATTACTTCCCCATATAATATTATAACCTACTGTTAGGCTATAATATATTATCTGCGTGAGTGCTAACAATAGGTAATAGCCTTACTAAGATACGACCTAGAATATATACTAGATAGTGGCTCGAAGCTAAGGAGAACCTCTCGGTACTCTTAATCTTCGTTAAGAAAGTAGCCCGTTACTACTATAAACGCCTACTAGAATGGCGATGTCTAATAGTCTAGCGTAAGGGAAAGCTTTCTATTCGGTAGTAGACTCTAAAGGAGCCTTTCTTAGTATTTATTAATAAATGCCTTTAACCGCTTACGGATGGTTCGTTGTAAGGGAATAGTTAGTATAGCTAGAGTAAGGCGTGCGTATTTGATTATATCGGCAAACTCCTAGTATTTAAGGAATAAAAATAGAAGATATAATATAGTAATAAGGTTCAGTAGCTTCTACTCCTAAACATCCTACGAGAAGATAGGAGCCGGTATATTTGCTACCTATAGATAAGTTAGTAAAGAAGGTAATATATAAAAATATAATATATAGCTTTCTCTAGACTGCGACATCGCCCGTCCATGGGCACTAGGAAGTGTCCACGGCCCGTGGGCCTTTTGGAATTTAACGCCCATCGCCCACCCTTATGCAAAAATAATGCAAAAATTACCCTATTAGGCTATTTAATGTGTATAATTAGTTCTTGGCAGTACCCACCTTGCCAAGAGTGCCCGCATATGTCTTGGCGACGCTAAAAGTGTCTCCACTTTCATGGGCGTTGTCGCAGTCTATCATGGACCACCCGGAGGGTCACTGCCAGGTCTACCGGGGGGTATATATTTAATAGTATACCCTTCGTTTTCGATTATAGATTCGACTCTATTACCTATACTTCTTTTATTATTATAATAACAGACCCTAATCTTAATTTTTAACTAATTTCGGATTAATACTAAGAATTTACGAACTACTATCTAATATTTATTCTTCTTATATAGGTAAATAAGAAGTGATACCTTATTCTATTAAGATAGAAATAAATTATCTATATATAACTATTATAGGTAGGCTAGTTTTATACTAAATCGAAGTATACTCTCTCTAGTATATTATATATCTAGCCTATTTTTCGGCGAGAGATTTACCTTAGGGTATCTACTAATTAATAAGCTTTATATATCTATAATTCTTTACCTAGATTACTTTTAATAGTAATACCCTTTATTATCTCTACTAATTTAATAATATATACTTTACTAATATAGCCTAAGCGATAGTACTAAAGCTTAATTAAAGCCTCTAATTTTAGCTCCTATTTTAATTTCTTTATTATAAACGTTTATTTAGGCTTTAAATCTATTAATTTTAGGGGTATAAACCCCTTTACTTAGGTAAACTATAATAGCTTCTAATTGTAGTAGATCTTATAGATCTATCGATAGTTATTAATTATCTTAATATAATTAACGTATTCGGTAAGCGAGCGGCGGACGCAAGCGAGTGGCGGACCCCAACCAATGCATTAATTTCAAATATAAATATGTCAACCAAAACTCCATTAAATTAAATACAGTAAAATCATCTAGCTAGCTAGGCATCTATTAATCTTATGTCCTATTTCTCCACAACCACTGCACTTTGGCGGGGCCCGCGTACGTGGTTGTAAAGCCGGCGAAGGGCTTCTTCGTGGAGGGGAGGGAGGTGCTTCAATTGCTTCCACCGGCTCAGTAATCAATTGAGAAGCTTCCTGTACTGAAAGGCCTGCTTCTGCCTGTATCTGCCTCCGGGATCTAGTACGCTTTTGCTTCTGCTTCTCGTTGGCGGCGCGTAATTCCTTATTTTCTTTGGAGAGTAAGATAGCACCTTGCATTGTAAGACGGAAGCCTTTCACAAGCTGGTTTATTGCACGATCTGACGGGCTAGGCGGGCTTCGAGACCTTGTACGAAGTTAAGCTTTAATTGATGAAGCCTGACGACGTAGTTCTTTCTCTGTAAAGGGGGTTTTTGGAGTAAAATTCCGGCTTGATTCACTACCCCGGCTGGCTAGGGGGGTTGGGGTTCGAAGCCGAATATTAAGCTTTAAAATTACTCTTTCCGGGTCAAAAGGGACTAGGCCTTGACAACTCCCATGGGACTAAAAAATTTTTGGTCCCATAACCCTGGTAGTCCTATGGGACTCCCGTGGGACTTATGGGACTCCCATATGGTCCCACGCTAGCATAATTTTGCCAAGAATTTCCTCTTTCGGCTGCACAAATCTGCAAAGTAATCAGATAAAATACTGTTATTTATAGGTATATGAGCGTCCCTACCTTCAATGTCAACCAACGTGGTTTTTTTATATGATATATTCTACAATTAAGTGTATAAATGACTTAAGTCTATATTAAAAAGTATCTTCCTTTGAGATAAAAAGTTGTATAATGGACCATTATCGCCTATAGGTATAAAAGAGATATAAACATTGTATTTAGTGGAAGTGGTTGAGTAAGATATATATATTCATATAAGGTACTAAACTACATTTCTTAAATATTATTACGATTGCAAAAATTCGACAGATATATAGTACAATATAATTAATTCTTATACTATAAGAAACGTTACCCCTAAGTTATTTACTTTCATCTTAGAATTACTATTCTCTACTATATAGTTGTTATAGAATTTTAGGATAAAGTAGGTTTAAAAGTGAAGATTTTCCAATTGAAGTTATAGGGGATTCTAGATACCCCTAGATCTATTAACTTCCCCTTTATATAGGAGTCCTATAGGAGTCCTATTAAATAAACTAATAAGTGAGATATAATAAGTGGGTCGTTACCTATTTGTGATATATAGTCGCGCTACTTATTATTTAGAATCTACTAGTAGCTAGACGCGACTCTCCTAATTATAAAGGTAGGCCTTAGAGATATCCTTTTTATACCCTCTTCTATTTTAATAGAATTATTATTCGAGTATGTCTTAATATAAACTATATACTAAGGCTGGCCCTTTATCCTAGGTTTCGTTCTCCTAAGCGGGAAACCCTCTACCTTCTTCAGTCTATAGTATTAGTATTATTAATAAGCCCCTTACGCTAGATTATTCAATTAGCTAGCAGCCGATCTATAGCGGGCCCGAATCTTCAATCCTCTAAATAGAGCCGAATCCGATTCCTCTAACCCTCTGTCGTATCGGTCCTAAATATCAGAAGTTCTAGGTTCTTTAGACTTTAATAAATAAAACCCACTTTATTAAGTAGTAGCGTTATATAGTAGGTATATAACTATACCCTCCGCTACGTAAAGTGAACTTTGATATAAGGTATACCTCTACCGCTTAGGAGTACTTTGATTAAGTAGCCTACTTCTAAACTAGAAAACTAATAGTACTCTATCGGAGATATAGAAAAGTAATCTTAAATCTATCCTTATTAGTAAATAGTTTAAAGTCACTCGCTATATATTATTTATTTAGTCGCGTATATATAGCTATATCGAAAAAGGGGTTTATATAATAGGATATATAGTAATCACTCGAACTTACGGTATTATATATATCTAATTCTATATTCTATCTATCTAATACTAATACTTTTATTATATTTAATCTACTCGCCTAATTACCTATAATATCTTTAACTAATAGCAATTCGAAAGAGTTTAAGTTAAATTTATAGCGAACTTACGTCTTTTATTTGAGGTCCTTTAGTATAAAGAATTTAAAAATCTTATTATAGAGGCTTAGCTTTCTTAATAGAAGCTTACCTTTCTATTACTAAAAATCGCGCGGTATCGGCTCTAGTTAATTATCTATATAGAGTAGTAAAAGCTTCTTTCTCTACTCCTAGCGGGAGTAAAGTTATTAATTACCCTTAATTATTAGACTTCGCCCTTCTAATAGGTATTTATAATAGTTATAGGCTATTTTATAAATACTAATTAGGATTATTATAAGATCCTTCTAGGTTTTATACTAGTTTATAGCTAGTATATAGGCTCTAATCTCGTAAATATTTTCCTTAAGGTTCTTTAGTAGTAGAATATTATAAATCGAGTAATTATAATTACTATAGATAACGTGTTAAATAATAAGACCTTAGTTAATAGTCTATATAATTTAATCGAACGGATAGAGCTTCCTAATTTTACCGAAATTATATAGATTCTATATCTTACTTATATAATTTAATTAAGTCTAAAAGATCTCCTTAGCCTACCTAATAAAGGCTAATCTAAAAAATAATAAAGCGGTAATAGTCTAGTTAGAAGAAAATAGGAGTATTCTTTAATAAATAAAGAGATAAAAGGGAATTATTTATATACTAGCTAAGGTAAAGTAATTAAAGTATTCCTATAATTTTATTTTATACTAACTACTATATTACTAGATACGGGCCTTTAAAATTTTTATTAATACTAGTCTATAGCGATAGGAGGTATTTCTAAATCTATAAAGTAAATAACCGAGGCTTACTCTAATTTAGGATATACGAACTCGGTAGAACTTAATAGTATAGATTCCTCCTAGTATAATATATATAAGACGTCTCTTTATAAGTATTTAGAGGAATACTTAAAACGCTAGCTAGAAAAGTAAGTACTTACGAAGGTAAAGTCCTTCTTGTATAGTATAGATATAATAATAAGTCTTCTCGAAGAGGATTAGCTAGAGCTACTACTATAGCCGAAGACTAGATAATAAGAAGAACTAAAGGAATATCTTACTACTAGTATATTTATATTTATATAATTATAAGTTAACTAATCTAACCCTATATAGAACGGAGCTTAATTAACCTATACTACTTTTAGAACGAGAACGAGTATCGGTTTCCGATATTTATAGCGGTCGTATAGGATATTTTCTCTATCCTAGCTACTAAGTTTGATATTAAGAGCGAGGAAACTAGTCAAGATTTCTAACCTAAATCTATTCTAAATCTAGACGAAAGGACGGAGGTTAATAAGGGAAGTAAATCTTCCTAAGTCTATATTAGAGGGAATTAGCGAGGGTAAAGATAATAAGGGCTTAGATAAAGTCGGAGGTATTAATATTAATATAGATTAGGAGGCTACTAAGGAGTTAGAGGATGATTCGGCACTATATCTATTACCTCTTATTATTATTAATAGTATAAGTTAAGCTCAACTCTAAAGAGATTGTAAGAGGCGTAGGGATAATAATCTATACGAGTATACTAGATAGTTTAATTATTAGATTCTATTCTACCCTATATTCTAACCGCGGTTAGAAATCCTAGTTATAGAAAGTATGGTTTAGGTTTACGGTTTTTAGCGTACTCTACTCTTACTATAAGCCAAATACCTATTAATATAGGGTATTTCTTTATATCTTATATAGGTCACGTTTTTCTATATGTTTATATTGTTTACAGTCCTATAGGAGTCCTATCATAGTCCTATAGGACCGGACTGGGTACCCTAGTCCCATCTCTTAGCACTCCTATGGGACCATATGGGAGTCCCATCTAGTCCTATGGGAGTGGTCCCATGGGACCAAATGGGAGTCCCATCTAGTCCTATGGGAGTGGTCCCATGGGACCAAATGGTGGGAGTTAGCAAGGTCTACTACCCGCTAAATCATTACTAGCCTTCGTAAAAG
This sequence comes from Penicillium solitum, assembly GCF_028829755.1. Classification (NCBI taxonomy): domain Eukaryota; kingdom Fungi; phylum Ascomycota; class Eurotiomycetes; order Eurotiales; family Aspergillaceae; genus Penicillium; species Penicillium solitum. Next base: position 2,436,536 of record NW_027072125.1, on the reverse strand, counting down.
TGACCTAGATTTATATATATTACCTAAGGATATTAATAACCTACGAATAAAGCTAAACTAGGACTTCCTTAGTAGCCGTACCCTAATCTAGGCACTACTATAGGAGCTTCCGAAGGATAGGAATTAGATATTTAAGTACGAACTTAATAATAATCTATATATAACTGCCCTCTTTTATATATATAACCTATATAATAATACTTTAGATAAATCCCTAGGTTATCACTATAGACTATACCTATAAGATAAACTAATATAAACTCCCCTTACTTAATATTATTAGCTTTACCTCTACTAGATCGACTATATACTTAGATTTATATTTATTTAGGACGAGAAATAAGACACTTACGAAGTTATTCTTAGTTGTCTTACCGAGGTATATAATTCCTTAGATCTTAAATACCCCTATATAATTCTTACTAATAAAGAAGACGGGCTTATCGCTATAATTAAGACCGTCTTTCCTAAAACGAAGTCTATAGTTTATATCTAGTATATTAATATAAATATTATAAAGAAGGCCCGTCCCCTCCTCTCGGAATAGATCTAATAGGCTATTTTATAAGCTAATTCCGAAGCTACTCCCTCTTAATAAAGGATAAAGGCCTAGATATTAAAGGAAGTTCGGGAGTAAGTTAATAAAGGCTAGAAGAAGATACTTAAACGGTAGAATCGTATTATATACGCTATTATACCCGAAGTAATAAACTAATAGTAGGAATACTTTAAAGAGAATTATAATAACCTAATATTCTAGCCTCTTATTTAATATCTCGAAGATAAATAGCTTAATAATTACCCAGAGCGGTTTCTCTATATTTATACTAGGTAATACCTTTATTTTAATAAGAGAGCAACCTCTCGGGTAGAGGGATCCTATTAGCTTCTAAAGTATAATCTCTATATCTCGATAAATAACCTCCTTATCGTTCTCCAGTATTTTAAGCGGGTTATTTAGCGTTAATTTATAAAGGCCTAAGTAGATATAAGTAGACTGCGGCACGATCCACAATATCCGCGGATATCCACAATCCATATCCGCAAACTGCGGATTTGGATATCAAACAATACAAACATGCCTAGACTCGTGACCTCAAGGGGTGTGCATTATTATTATACATTCCTATGTATTTTTCGTGTAATACTTGGTACTCGAGGTTATTGAATATCACCAGGTAAACCGTAAGTATAATTTCTGACTAGACCTTGCCAACTCCCATGGACCCACTCCCATGAAAATATCTTGGCATGCCAAGAGTGGTGATCTTCGTCTATTTAGGTAATTTTATTACTTAAATAGGTTTAGCTTAGTCCCATGGGAGTGATGGGACCAGGAAATGGGACCAAAATTTTCTTAGTCCCATGGGAGTTGGCAAGGTCTATTTCTGACCTCGGTCAGAAATTATGGGTAGAAGGTCAAGTACTGTTCTACTCACAGTAGTATACAATTGGAATCTCTGACCACGGTCAGAAATTCAGTCTATGCATTTTTTAGGGGGTTTATGAATTTGGATCTTCTAGGCCCTATTTGCTATTCATAGATCTAACTAGAAGCCATCTGGTAACCTTGGCTGTTTTCGAATCCGCCCTGAACGGCCTAGCATACTCCCATCGACCGGCATCTCTGGAAGCTCATCATCCTCTTCAACAGCCTCGTATGGTCGTTTTTGAGGTTGTTTTCCTTTTGCCCGTCTACGTCGCTCAGCACTATCATCATCCGAGTCATTATCACCGCTCTCAGTGTGCTGGGTAGCCTCGAGTCCAGTCTCTTGATCCTCCTCCTCGTTATCACTGATAGGCTCCAAGACCTCAAGCTGTGGTAATGATCTCCGGGTTTGATCTAGTAAAGCAGCTTTACCTTAGGATAGATGCTCTTTGATAATCCCTAGCTCCTCTTGCCGAAGATCAAAGTTGGTAGCAAACTGATGTAGCATTAGGCCACGGATTGTACTCGGCTTCAATTGACCACGACGGTAATGACAGATATCACGAGTACAGTTGAATAGTCGTTTAATACCAGCACCACTAGCAGGGATAGATAGAATGTCCCTTACCATCCTAGCTAGGGTCGGGAAGCTCCTCTTATATTCCTTCCAGAAAAGTCGAGGTTTCTGTCGCTCAATTCCACGAGCAAGATATCGTGCAATCTTATCGTCATCTAGTTTTGCAAGCTCTTCCAATAGCTGGTTCTGGGATGCACAAGCAGCATCAAGATCACAGTCATCATTCTTATCAATAGCTACTCCAGAAGTCTCTAGTGCTACTGGGTTATTAGTATCATAGGTAAGCATCTTCCTATGTCGATCAAACTCTCGGCTTAGGACCTCTTAATAACGATTCATATAATCAATATCACCCTACCAATTAGTCGAGGAAAAGTACCGGAGCTTCTTTGATAGAGAGAAGATTGTTGCTAGAGTATAGATGTTACCATAAGGCTCGTAGTCGGTGGCAGTGTAGTACTTAGAGAGCTTTTTCTTTGCTGTTTGGAGTGCCCGTAATATCCGTTTCTTCCAGATCATACCTTTATTCTTAAGCTTCGCCTCGGCTGCATCGAGATGAGAGAAAAGCTTATTATAGATACTGTAGATATTATATACGGTAATATCTTTTATCTTTAACAGTATTATCGTGAAATTAAAGAAGGGCTTTGTTAGAAGAAGAAGATACTCGACTTAACGCCACTCTTCTAGATCGAGCTTAGACTTCCGCACGACCCAGTTTGGGTCGAAGGTCTCGACCCAGAACCCAACCCAGTCTGGGTCTGGGTCGAAACCTCATAACCCAGGCCCAACCCAGACCCAGTGACTGGGGCCCCAGAAAACCCAGTATAGCCCCAGTTCGACCCAGTTTCTGCATAAATTATGGCATAAATATTTAAATAACATACTGTCATTTTCCCCTGTTATGGTTTCTATATCGAAATGCTACACTCTCTACCAACAAGGCAAAGGAAATTTTAAGAAATAACCTCGTTCTTCAAAGCAATATATCTGGTTCAAGATTAATTACTTCTTCAAATGCTTTATTTCATATGGAAAGGTGGTATGTGTTGGCTGCTGGTTTTCTCAAGCGTAGGATAGCATTCCATTTAAAATACAAAGTATACCCTAAGTTGCAGATATATATATTCAACATACATCAACATAATATATATTTTCATCTACAGAGTAAAATAATTTTTGAATTCATTTATTTCTCTTCTTCTGTTTAATTTTAGAGCTTATATAACTATGGATAGATATCTAGTAAACTTTTATATTCAAAACTACTTACTACCTCTTAATCTACTTGGTATATGCGACTTGAAGGGAGGGTAGGAAGAAATATTTTGAGAAGGATTAATGGAACTGGGGTGGGAATTGGGGTTTGACTGGGGTTTGACTGGGTTTACTGGGTTCTTACTGGGTTCTTACTGGGTTCTTACTGGGTTAAATGGGTTAAATGGGTTCTTACTGGGTTCTTACTGGGTTAAATGGGTTATGACTGGGTCTTGACTGGGTCTTGACTGGGTTATCTCAGGGGTATTTCTTTAGACCCATATAATTTTAGTATAATAGACCAATCAACAAGAGTAGGATAATTTACTATATTTGATATATCAATATTCCTAGACACTTCTACAACTTTAGTGCATTTCTACCTTTGTACGTTAAAGAATTTCTCCCCTTACATCCCTTTGTATATATTATATGTCATTCTTATGTTATGTCTCAAAGCCAACTTTCCGACTTTGCATCGTCGCTCTATGGTGGTGATCTTGACGATCTCTCATATATTTCAACTGGACAAGTCACACCATCCGCAAGTCAACACACAATCGACTCAAACTTCCGAAGACCAGATGATCCCCTCCCAATCCCCCCTTTATTGAAACGCGTTGGACCCGACCGTAGGAAAGGGTTTATTCTATACGATACAATGTCACATAACGATTTTGTGGACTGGTGGTTAGAGACTGACTATGGGAGGAAAAGCAAGCTTAAATGGGATTCGAACCGCCATACAGAGATCTGGAATAGCTACCATCAGGTAGCTCAGGGTATTGATGGCGCACCAAAGGTTATGTGCAAGCGCTGTGGGAAGATCCTAGAGCATCCTTATACACTAAGCCCGAACAGTATAGGCAAAGCGCAGTATCATGGCACATCAACCATCCAGAAACATCGGAAAACGGCTGGTTGTTTACGGTCGGAAAAGGGGAAGAAAGCAGAGATTACAAACTTCCTACAAAGAGAGGTATATTTTATATCATAAAACTAAGTAACTATACTAATTTATTATTATTCTAGGGAGAAGTTTCAGCAAGCATACCCTTCTTACAAGAAGATTGGGAGGAGGATCTCCTCCAATTTCTTACTCTCAACCGGCTCCCATTCCATCTGATCGAGCATCCATCATTCAAACGCATCATCAATAAAGCTCGTTCCGCCCCATCCCCTCCAGTGATCCCATCTGCCGATACCATCCGTCGCCGATTGGGCAGTCTAGTCAAAGACCGGCAGCAGCGTATCCTTCGTACGCTGCCTTCTGGCTCAAAGATATCCATTGCGCTTGACTGCTGGACATCTCCATTCTCGCAGGCATTTATGGCTATTACTGGCTATTTCATTGATAGTGATTGGGTATATCGTGAGGTACTACTTGGGTTTAAGCCGCTTCATGGTACACATACCGGCTCTTACCTGAGTAGTGTTCTTATAGAAACCCTAGTAGAGCACAATATTGAAGATAAAGTATTCGGGTTAACAACAGATAATGCATCAAACAACAAGACATTAGCTACTGCTCTCCAACAGGCTTTGTCAGATGATACTATTATCACCCGAATACCATGTCTTGCCCACGTTATCCAGCTCAGCCTAAATCAGCTTCTTGCTCGGATCAAGGCAGTTCCATTAAATGAATCAGCCGAGACAAGGTGGACAGAGAAGCAGTCAAGGCTAGCCCAAGAAAATGCGAAGCAAAGTCAGATCTCCTCCACACTGAACAAAGTCCGTTATCTTGCGATTTACGTCAATACAAGTCCCCAGCGCAGAGAGACCTTTTACAATCTTCAGACAACTAATATCAAGATCGTTCCAATCCAAGATGTAAAGACACGATGGAATTCTACGTTCCTCATGCTTCGCCGGGCAAAGAGGCTACGTGCTATCTTCTCTTTATTCTGTACAGAGTATGATTGTGAGGAGATGCTACTCAGCGAGCAAGAGTGGCGTCAGATCGACTATCTTCTTTGTATCACCGAGCCCTTCTTTGATTATACAACACAGCTATCAAAGACTCGAGATGTCACTGCCCACTATGTGTTCAAGATCTACAACAAACTGTTTGATCATCTTGAGCGATCACAGGCACAGCTACGCCGAAAGCGTGTCCCATGGAAGAAACAGATGCTAGAGGCCCTTGAAGCTGGTCGGTCTAAGCTTGATGAGTATTACTCCCAAGCTGATGATCTTCGAGGGAATATCTATACAATCAGTACAATGCTTGCACCGGTGAACAAATTCAAATTCTTCCTCTCCAGTGATTGGGATCAGAAATGGCGAGATACCTATCGACTTACTTTTGAACAAGCCCTTGTTCCATATCAAGCACAAGTTAGAACAAGCAGTCGTGATCTACAAAGCTCTCTAACGATAGCCCATCCAAGCTCAAGGCTAGAGGAGATGCTTGATGGAAGGGATATACAACCACGAGCCATTACTGATGAAATCAGTCAATATCTTGACAGCGGTAAGTAAATACAAAGAGTATATGCAATAATAATACTAATATATATATAGATACTGTTTCTGTTAGGCCGCTTACTTTCTGGAAAGAGCACCAGGCTCGCTTTCCGGCCATTGCTGCCCTTGCGCGAGATACACTCTCATTTCCAGCAACTGGCGCAGGAGTTGAACGCCTCTTTAATACCGCTCGAGATATTTGTCACTATCGTCGTGGTAGAATGAAGAGTGAGACTGTCGAGGCATTAATGATGTTTCTTTGTACAACGAAATTTGATATGGAGGAGCAGGAAGCAACACTTCTTGAGAAATTCTTCTCCCAGGATGAGCTTGAGGCGGCAAAAGAGGAGAGGGAAGAGAAGCTCAGTGAGATTGAGGTTGATCCAATTAGTGATACAGAGGAGCAGGAGAATGAACCGGAAGATAAACCAGGGGATACAATTGAGATTGTAGTTGAGGATAGACCAGAGGATGTATCGGAGGAGAGGCCCTTACCTACAAGTGAACATGGTCGTCCTTGCTCGCCATCATTACCACCAACCTGTACACAGACACGAGCATCAGGGAGAAAACGTAAAAGCAGGGAAGATGATTTATTTGAATACCATTAGCTTGCTTGACAAAGAATCCTCAATTATACGCATCTCTTTTACCCTTTTTACAAATAAAATTAGATATAATCAAGTAAAGCAAATACTCAAAATTACCGCGAACAAATGCATAAGTTATACATTTAGAATCCTTAGCATGTTTGTTTAGTTTGTAACCCAGTTTGGGGCCCCAGACCCAGTACTGGGTCGAACCCTCCGACCCAGACCCATTACTGGGTCGAAGGGTTCGACCCAAAACCCAACCCAGACTGGGTTGGGTCTGGGTTGGGTCTGGGTTTTACTGGGTCGTGCGGAAGACTAATCGAGCTTAAAATAAAGATATTGATAATCAGTACAATACTGATTATAGAATGGCTGGAGCTTCTTAGCCCGGTTGAGTATCAAAAATGTTGAATTCTATCGTATCCGAATATTTTAGATTAGAATTAATACAGGCTCCGGCTAAAGGGCCATAAATACCTCCCGACGTTATAGGCTTACATTAATAAAGACTGCTAGTCCTCGGATCTTCTATACTTTTATTAGTCTAGCTATTATAAGGATCTAGGGGTAGAAGATATACCTTTTTTAATATATCTATAATCTGGATACCGCCGGAGGTATTACGCTTATTCTGGAAGGAGTGGGTTTTTTCCTCGGACCACTCTAACTCGATCTCCTTATTACTTAGCACTACCTTAAGCTTCCTAAGAAGCTCATTCAGACTCAGCTGGATCACATACGCGATACATAGGACACGGAAGATTGAGATATCTAATAAATGCTGAGACTGAAGGTAGTCCTAGATACTCTGCATTAAAGTATTGTTGTTAGTTGCGTTATCTGTAGTCACTAACAGGACACGATCCGAGATACCATACTCTATTAGGATCTAGGTCACGGTTTTACTGAGATTTTCACTAGTATAGGAGCCATAGAGAGGCTCAAAGCCTAGAAGAACCTTACAGTAATCCCAGTTATAATCGATAAAGTAACCAGTGATAGCCATAAAGGCCTACTAGAAAGGAGAAGTCCAACAATCCAAGGCTATTGATAGCCGACACCCCTCTGGAAGTCTCTATAGAATCCCCTTCTAGTTATTCTGGATTGTTATATCGAGATGACGTCGAATGGTTCGTACTAATAGAATTGTAAGTTTAGTGGATGATTGTTAAGCAACCTCTAATATACAGTGGAATTGGGGGTGTTCGATCACTCGAAAGGGTAGATATACAGTCGAAATAAATCTTAGAATAGTATTAGAGAGATAGTCTTGGGTAAATAATATACTAGTAGTACCTAGCTAGATCAAAGTACTTAATATTAGCTGCTAAATTATAAAGAACTTAACTACTATAGTAATACTAGTTAAGTGCCCTAGTTAATATACCATTCTTTTAAGAAGCTGGTCGATTCTTAGGCCACTTTTTTTTGAATATACTCTAGTTTTGAGGTATACTATTATAGGCGAAGAACCAACACGCCGGAATCTTAGATAGCCAATCGTACAGAGACATACCTTATACATAACCTTCGGCTTTCCATTTTTATCATTTGTAACCTAGTAGAAGCTGTCCCAGATATCCGATTTGCTTTTTAATTCCCATCGAATTGTATTCTTAATATTAGACTGAGATCTATACTCAGTTATAAGCTACTAACTAACGAATTTATTACGTAAGTCCTCTATATCATTATATATAGAATCAGATAGATATAAAACCCAGTGCTTTTAAAGGGGAGGTCCGACGCGAGTAAGGGATAAGGGCGTAAGGGTTAAACAAGTTAAACGAGTCGGCGATATCGATAGGACTAGTGTTTGGATACCCAAAAAATCGGAGAAGTTGTTAGGGTAAATCCGATTAGAAGCTAAATCTATATCTGAATTAGTGAATGAGAACTGTGATTGAGACATTAAGAAGTTAACAATTATAATATATAGTATAGTAAGGTACTTAAAAGAATAGAGAGGCTTATATCTAAAGTAGTAGAGGTTTTCAGGGGTAAAGTAAGCGTACTAGGATATTCTAACTTAGACTTACTTTTGATATAGTTTACCTAAATGATTGGCTGTATTGTATATTAGTGCGGATAATTGGAGGATATCCTACGGATTTTGAGGATATCTTACGGATATTTTGTGGATATTTTGTGGATATCCACAAGATATCCGCAAGACCTCGAAACTCGCAAAGTCCGTATTTCAAGAACTTCTATCTCGGATTTCTCAAGTTCTAGTAGTCAGAATAAATTAAAAAAATAATCAGTAGATAGCTAGGACTCTCGGCTTTTATTTAAGCCTAAGGTTGAAATATTTCATCCAATAATAAAGGTTTTGATTTTCCATATTCTGTTTCTTACGAAGTTCATTATTGTTAACAGTAGTTAAATATATATTTCTACATGTAACTTATAACAAAATCGTCAATCTACGGCTATCTTTACAACAAAACGTCGGACTAAGAAAACTACGACACTACCTACAAATACTGTATAAGGAGACCTTCGATACATATCTATTTCCTAAAATTTTAAAGGGCCGACCGTTGATTAAAGGGGTTGGTTCTGTCAGGACCAAACATGCGTTTATTTCAACGGTAAGGAAATATTGGTAAGCTGCATTAAGATCATGTGACAGGCTATAAGGGGGAAAGTAAGCGAGAGTTATGCTAGTGCGGATGTGGATATCAACTCATATCCAATATCCGCAAATTGCGGATATAAGGATCGATCTGATATCCATTGGAGCGGATATGCCGCAGTCTAGATATAAGCGAGAAGTAGACTGCGACATCGCCCGTCCATGGGCACTAGGAAGTGTCCACGGCCCGTGGGCCTTTTGGAATTTAACGCCCATCGCCCACCCTTAGACTTCGCCATAAACCGCAAAACCCATAAACCGCCCCACCCCAAACCGCAATTGGGGTGGGTTTTGGGGCGAGGTCTGTAAACCGCAATGGTTTATGGGTTTTTACTTTCAAACCGCAATGGTTTATGGGGCCCCAATTGGTTTTTAAAGTGGAGTAGAATTGTAGAGCATGTGACCTTCATAATTTATGCAATTTTCCTTGAATTCTTCTGTATTTCATTTACATATCTAAGATTATTTTGATAAAAAAACAAGATTGTATGATTGTATTCTCTCCCTAATGATAATCATATACATCCTCATCGCGTCTCACACGCTTACGAGCTCGTAAATTAGCCCGTAATTGAGTACTACTCTCCGAATTAGAAGGTAGTGTAGGCTCAGCTGTGTGATCCACTATATCAACTGTACTATCTAGATCCTCTATATCCTGCCCTTCTTCGTGACTAGTATCTTCCTCTGTATCACTGATTAGATCAATATCAACCATATCAGATGTAATCCCCTTCTCTTCCTTAGCTTCTTCAATCTTATCCCGTGTAAAGAACTCCTATAACAATGCCGAGTCCTGTTCTTCTTTGTCGAACTTCGATATACATAGATATATCATCAATTCCTGGATTGTAGACGTATGTAGCCTACCACGGCGGTAGTGACAGATATCCCGAGCGAGAGCTGAAAGAGCGGGGAAGCGAGGTACATTAGTCCTCTAGAACTCCAAAGGGGCTATATTAATAGTAGCTAGATTAGTTAGTTTAATAGAATAAAGGGCAAAAGCAGAGGCGAGGACATACCACTATCTAAGTACTATATAATCTCATCGCCCGAAACCGCAAGATATGGACGGTTAGGCTTTAACATAGAGGTAAGGCGGGACTGTGATCCGATTGACGAAGGCGCTTCGGAAGAATTTGGCTAAAGATTTAGGCGCTTTTTGTATGGAGATAGGTGATCTTCTAGACTTTATCGGTATATTACTCGCCAATCATTATCCCAATCGTCAGTTTGAAAGAACTAGAACTTATTAATAGGATTAAGCATTATACTGATCGCATATAGATGTCCCCGAATATTATCAGTCTCAGAGTAGTACTGACCGAGCTTCTTCCGGGATACTTATAAGGCCTATAACATCTATCGCTTCCAGCTAGTTCGTTTCCTAGTAAGCTAGGAGATTGATTTCTCAAGGTATTCAAATAGCTTATTATAAATCAGGAAGACATAGTGTGTTATAGCGTCACGTATCTTCGAGAGTTCAACTGTAAAATCGAAGAACGGCTAGGTGAGAAAGAGAAGGTAATCAACCTAACGCCATTCTTTATTACTAAGCGCCATATCAGCTCGCTCATACTTATCACAGAAAGGCTGGAAGATTAGCCGTAGGCGCTTTACACGTCGAAGCATTAGGAATGTTGAGTTCCAACGCGTTTTCACATCCTGTAAAGGCATAATCTTAACAGTATCGCTTTATAGGTTATAGAATGTCTCTCGGCGTTAAGGGCTTACGTTTATATAAATAGCAAGATTTCGAATCTAATAGTAACAATAGTTAGTAATATATATTAAGAGAATTAAGGAATATATATTACCTTCGAAAGTATATAAGCAATATCAATCTTCCCCGAATTAGTATACGTGGACAGTGATCTCTGCTCATTCCATCGCGTATCTGTTGATTTATTAAGCGGGCAAGCCTTAATATAACCAAGCAGCTCATTCAGACTAAGCTAAATCATATATATAAGGCATAGAACCCGAATAAGAGTAACGTCTTCAGACATAGACTCTTTTAAGGCATCAACCATTGTTTGGTTATTTAATACATTATCTATCTATCATAACTACAAAGACTCGGTCCTCAATCTTATACTGTTTTAAGATATTAAGGAGGACGACACTTAGATTCATACCAGTATGCGATCCATAAAGTGGTTCAAACCTAAGAAGAACCTCACGGTATCTCTAGTCTATATCAATAAAGTAGCCGGTAATAGCCATGAAGGCCTATATAAAGGGTGAGGTCCAGCAATCAAGGGCAATAGATATCCTTATGCCTTAAGGAAGTGTTCGTAAGATCCCTTCTTATTAGTCTTATATAGAGGCCTTAAGCCGGCGCCGTAATGTCTTTGCTGAGGGGATAGATAGTATAAGAGGGGCGGATTAGGCTTACTAAATCAATTTATAAAATACGGGATGTTTAATCAGCTAAAAGGGAAGCCGTATATCCGTAATAAAGGTAAGAAGGCCCTACTCCTAGCGTTCCTAAGAGAATTCTTCGACGTCCGGTATATTCTACTTATAGTAATTAGAGCCTAAGTAATTATGATTGTATAGAATATCTACATACCTTTTATAAAAACCGAGTAATATCCGATTTCTAACCCTATAAGGCCTTAATATAAGCTACAGTTTTAAGGTGTGTTTTCATAGTCGAGGTTCCTTAACGCGATTTTCTTCCATCCTTAGTCTCTCGGACAAAGTTTGGATACTTAAGAATCTGACCACAGCGCTTATATATAACTTTTGGTGCTCCGTCCGAGATATTTGCTACTTATTAGAAATCATTCTAAGTAGTAGATTGATATACTACGTCCCAGGGTATATTATACTTTTTCCCAAAGCCAGTTTCAAGCCACCAGCTTACCCATTCGTTATAAACCATCCCGTCGTAAAGAAGATAGTTTTTCACGCGATTAGGGCCAACACGGGTTAAGTACGATAGAATTAAGAAAGAAATAGCCGGTCGGAGAAAATCCTCGGTTAGTAGAGTCTCCTAGCTCTCTAAGAAATCGGGAGTAAAATGATTATATAGAATAAGATTGTCTAAATCACTATCGTAGATAGACGAAGAGAAGGTTGACTGCTGAGTTTAAGACATAATAAGTTATAGAAGGTAAAATATAAGGGGAAAATAATAGAACGGAGGGAATAATACCTATAGAAAAGCTTTAGATCCTTACAAACGCGACTAATAAACAGGAGAAAGAAGAATTAGTTGATATATCGCGTTTCTAGCCTATATCTCGCTACTAATTAGTTGACTAAGTGGGTCAAGCTCCACTATAAACCGTAATAAACCACTATAAACCACTACAAACCGCAATAAACCACTATAAACCGCATATAAACCGCAATAACCCATCGATAAACCGCAATAACCCATCGATAAACCGCAATAACCCATCGATAAACCGCAATAACCCATCGATAAACCGCAATAACCCATCGATAAACCGCAATAACCCATCTATAACCCGCAAAAAACCACCAACTCCTCTCAACACTTCGCAACCATATATGATCATCAAAACAGCAGCTTTAAACTTAGATATAGCCTTACCTCTAGTACCTTTCTAGTTAAAAATAATACCTGATTTTAAACTATGGAATTCCCTATCGAATGATACTAATAAGGTATAATAATAAGGGAAATCATAAACTATAGAACCCCAGCTTTTACTTCGAGGAAAATCACTCAGCTTACACTATATCAAATATATATCTCCATGGCAAAACATATAAAAAATTACAACACTTAATTCAACACACTACTTTTGCTCAAAACTAATAGGAAAAAAGGCCAAATAATACAACTATAACTAAATTTTAATAATATCTGTAAAGCAATATAAAATTCGAATGTTTTGTAGCCCATCCAAGATAATAGTTGGAAGAGTACCTAATACAAGGTTAAAAAACAGTAATTTATGGTGATAAATAAGCAGAATTATGTATGCCAAGACCTTGAGTTTATGCAAAAATGGGTTGTAAATGGGTTTTTTGGGGCCCCAACAGAACCCATCAAAAACCGCAGTGCGGTTGCGGTTTGGCCGATTCCAAACCGCACCCAATGCGGTTTGGGGGTTGGGGCGAAGGTTTGGCCCCAATTGCGGTTTATGGCGAAGTCTACCCACCCTTATGCAAAAATAATGCAAAAATTACCCTATTAGGCTATTTTATGTGTATAATTAGTTCTTGGCAGTACCCACCTTGCCAAGAGTGCCCGCATATGTCTTGGCGACGCTAAAAGTGTCTCCACTTTCATGGGCGTTGTCGCAGTCTAGCGAGAAGATATACTAGCTAACTAAAGTTCTCCCGCTTTATAAGCTAATTAATACCTAAGTATCCTATATATTTATTTAATTAAGTAGTATTATAATAAAAATAAGAGTCTTAAACCTTCACTTTTCTATTAATAATAGTACTTATATAGCTCTTGTGACGATCGGGACTGGACCGTACTTTCTGCCGTAACTAGCCGCCCTGACTTTAGAGTTTTCTGCCAGATGTTTCCGACTTGTAGATGTTTGACATGTTTGTACGAAGAGACAGGACGAGGATCTACAAAGGTCCTGTCGCACACGTTTCCTCTCTTCTTCTTCTTTTCCTTCTTTGTACTTAGTATTTTCGTTTAATGTACTCTTTACTTTGAAGAATTGGCTGGTAATATAATACTAAGTACCATTCTCATTTCTAATAAAGCAGTACGACTGTACAGACTATCATCCTAATTGGTCTCGGTCACGCTTTACCCCACTCTCCGTTCCTTGGCACCGTACAGCCAAGACTCGAACCGAACCTAAACTGAAATCCGACCAATCAAGATGGTCGGACCGAAACGAAACCCACCCGCGACCCGCGGTAAGCAACCCGTTGTTGTGCCTGATGAAGAAGATAGCAATGAGTAGGATATGACTGCTTACGATCCGAATACCCCGAGTCCTGAGACACTGAGACTAGTTGGTACTGGTAGACTTGATGAAGAAAATGATGCTAAAGAAGGGTCCTCTATACGTGAACGATTGTATAAGACCCTAATAAAGGAGCGATTCTATGAACTCGCAAAAGAATACTAGAAGCTGAAGGAGAGAATTCGCGAACTCGAAGACGAGGTCACTGTCCTTTATACCGAAAAAATTGAGACCGACATTGTTATCGAGTCACTTAGTTAGGAGCGCGACGAAGCTATCGCTTACCGGGATATCGTAATCCGTAAGAGAGGTGACCTTGCCTACCGTTTTGTCAACCTCTAAACTTAGAGCAGTTCCGGTATACCGATTGTGGAAGCCGTTACTACTCGGAAGACTATAAAGATGTTAGATACTCCAATGCTTAATAATGGTAAGGAAGTCCGATTCGAGACCTAGGAGACCGTGATACGATAGAAGCTCGAAGTAAATGCTGATTACTACCCGTTGCCTGTGTACCGTAAGCTCTATGTGCAGAGCCGTTGTAAAGGGAAGGCTCAGCTATATATTGTACCCCGAATAAGTTCCGACTCAAGCAACCCGTATATAGACGCCGAAGATATGATTGTCTACCTAAAGACCGTTTTTACGAATCCGAATCGACGCGCTGAAGCCTATACCGTATACTATAAACTAATAATGAAACCGAAGGACAACTTTACCGACTTCCTTACTGAGTTTATATAGCTTACTAAAGAGGCTGCCGTGATTGAAGAGAACCGTAAGCGTGATCTATACTCGAAACTGCTATACCTACTCTAAAGCTAGGTGATATGGGCGGTCAACCATAACACCATAACATTCGAATCTTTCTCTAAGACCTGCCAGAGTATGTCTTATAAGATTAACCTCTAGTAGGAGGTAAAGACTACTTCCCGTACGCGAGCTATAGCCATCCTTAGCAGTAGTGTAGGAATAGGAACAACCACGAGGTCGATATATACTCCTCGTATAAAGCGCGAAGAAAGTTCTAACCCCGGTAGACTTTTAAATTCCGAACGAGATACCTTAATAAGAGAAGGTCGATACTTTAGCTGTAAGGAATAAGGATATATAACCCGTAAATGTCCGAAGAAGAAGCTAACTGGCATTATTACTATAGTTCACCTATCCCCCCGTATTATTGAACTTAACGATAATGAAGATAATAACTAGGGAAAAGTCAATACCTAGGCTAAGTCTCCTGCCTAGGTAGATAGAAGGTATTACTGTACTCGCTAGATTTATACAAATTAATTAGCGGTCCTAGAGATAGTTTAGTTTTCAATACTAGACTAATACACAATAGACGCTCTTTTTCTATTTTAGCACTAGGTGATACTGGAGCAGATAGATATGTGTTCTTAAACCGAGGATTAAGTGTACTCCTCGGTAAACGATTCGGATTAAAAGCAGAAAGCATAGGACAGGAATGTCCTATTTAGACTTCGGCACAACCCACTCTAACCCGGACCCAACCCAACCCAACCCAACCCAACCCAACCCAACCCAACCCAAAATGGGTTTTGGGTCCATTGCTTCGACCCAACGATGGGTTTTGGGTTATAGCTCATAACCCAAAACCCATTGGGTAACCCATTGGGGCCCCAATATAGTGTAAACCAGACAAACAGACTTCTAGCGTGTAGCTGCATAATTAATGTATTTTTTGCTTGTAATATTTAGTATTTTACTTACAGCGCTCTTCTAGAATAAATTGAGAATAAATTGAATAATTGAATCAGGATGTATTTCTCTAATATTGCTCGAAATCCTCATCTGCCCTGCTCTTACGCTTCCTCCCTGAGGCCCGTCTCTGAGTTGCAGTCTCTGGTAACTTAGGCTCTGTTACCTCTATATCTATATCTATTAAATAAGGAGATGTCTCTTGTAGTCTATTATCTACTCCTTCTTCCTCTTTATTATTACTAATTAGGTTAAGCTCAGTATCCTCTGTATATTCATCGTTCTGCTCCTTCGCCGACTTAATCTCAGCTAGTGTAAAGAACTGCTTAAGCTGCTTTGCCTCGGTATCCTTAATATTGAATCTTGTTGTATATAGAAATAACATAAGCTCCTTGATTGTTTTAGACTTCAGACGACTACGGCGGTAGTGACAAACATCCCGAGTAGTATTGAAGAGCCGTTCGATACTAGTACTAGTTGCTGGAATAGAGAGAATATCGCGAGTAAGTAACGCGATCGTAGGGAAACGAGATTGGTTCTCCCGCTAGAATTAAAGAGGTTCAATATCAATTAGATCTAGTAGTATAAATATATTAGTATTATCCTATATAGGGAAGAAATAGATTATGAATATACCACTATCGAGATATTAAGTTATCTTATTACTAGCTGGCTTTATAGATATCTTATTACTCTTTAGTATCTTGTTTAGCCTAGAACTAGATGATACTACTGTTAGAGTATTGGTCGATCCTTGATTTATTATAAGACGCTCTTAATACGGAATTAATAATTCCTAGAACGATTTCCGGTAGGTATCACGCCAGTGAGGCTCCTAATTATTAGATAGAAAGAACTGAAATCTGCTATCAGGTGCCAGCATTGTCCCAACTACATAGATATGTCCTTTAAGATTGTCGGTTTAAGAGTAGTACTTATTAAGTTTTAAGCGACTAGCTATGAGTGCTTTGAGTATATCTGATTTCTATAGAATACGCTTACGTTTAAGCAGCGCCTCTGCTTCAAAAAAGTGATTAAAGAGGGTATTATAAATCTTAAAGATAAGATATATAGTGACCTCTTTTGTCTTCGAGAGCTCTGTTATATAGTCAAAGAATAGCCGAGTGATTTGTAGAAGATAGTTAATTTGACGCTATTCTTGATTATTAAGCAACATCTCCTCACAGTTATACTCCTTATAGAAGGGCTGGAAGAAACTACGTAGTCTCTTTACACGACGAAGTATTAAGAAGGTAGAATTCTACCGAGTCCTTACGTCCTGGATTGGAATAAGCTAGGATCCCTTTTCTTAAAGTCGGAGAAAGGCCGCCTAGCGTTGCGGACTTATATAGATATATATAGTAAGATAACGGACCTTATTTAAGGTATATGAGATCCTCCGTGTCTAGTGCTGAGTATTTACCTTTGCTACAGATGACTTCTAGTCAGTCCACTTTGTTTCTATATTCTTATTTAGAGGGATGGCCTTTAAACGATTAAGGAGCTAGTTCAAATAAAGCTGGATAATATAGGTAAGATAGGGTATTCGGATTACTATCATATCGCTAGAGAGCGCCTACTGAATAGCCTCAACTATTGTCTTGTTATTGGTTGTATTATCAGTTGTAACTCTAAATACCCGATCCTAGATCTTATGCTTAACTAGAGTTTTAAGGAGTATATTACTTAGATTTAAACCGGTATGGGAGCCATAAAGTGGTTTAAATCTAAGTAGAACCTCTTGGTATACCTAGTTACTATTAATAAAATAGCTAGTAATAGCTATAAACGCCTAGTTATATAGAGAAGTCTAGCAATCTAATACGATCGAGATTTTTATATTGTTAGGTAGTGTTTAGAGGATAGATTTCTGTCGTTCTGTGATAATATTATATAAACGACGACGTATTGTGGGGAATTGATAGGGACACCCCAACTTTTGTTAAGGACACCCCATATTATGTAATTTGAATTATTAGATAATATAAAATATCATGTGATATGTATCTGAAATACCCTTATTCTCTCCATTATTTACACAGTACACGACCTTCGTGTATGCCCAACTATACCGCATGCAGTACATTTTGATGGTGCTTTTTTCCTCTTCTGTATAGGCTCTTCAACTTTCTTTTGCTCTATCTCATCCCGCTTACGCTTCTTAGGCTTCGGCAATGGAACCAGGGGCTCTAAGAGTGGAAGATGCTCTAATATGTCCTCTGTATCACAAAGGCCAATTCGCCAGAACGGGTGGATATCTGATAATGGAATAGCTGCATTACCCTCTAGTAAAGTAGCAATCTGATGTGCGCAAGGTAGACCCATCGTTCTTGAGAATGTATTTGTACAGGGAGGTATAGGAGCTATTTCTGTAGCTCTTTTAGCCTTTGAAACTTGCTCACTAATTCGTCGGATTGAATATCGAGAGGTCCTAGTCATGATATTAGTATAAAGCTGTTGTGATGGTACTATTACCTTTTCAATTTGATCTCTTATAAGGTCATATTCAAGCGTAGCATGTTGGGCTTGTAAAGCTTGTGAAATCCTTTCAAATACAAGTAACATATCCCCTGTTGAAGCTCCTATATGCTTTTTTAGAAAGGCATGCGAGCCTTCAACTCGGGATGTCGCAGAATTACCTAGGTGTAGGTATTGTTGTGTCCACGCAACTATAAATTTCTCTTTATAAATTAGCTATGTATCTTTAATATATCGAAGGGGTAGGGGGGAGGATTGATATTGCTTTTCAAATTCTAAAAGCCTTATATTATAGATATCCTCGGTACTAGAATAGATTAGCTGAATCCACGATTTGAGAAATTCTTGATGCTTATTATTCGTATCGAAATACTGCTTTGTATTTTGTGTCACATTTTTATTAATATGCCATATACAAAGTAAATGCGGATATCTAGGGCATACAACCCTAAGTGCACCTAATAGAGCGAGATCTCGATCAGTACAAAGAACTGGTTTAAAGGGTAGGGGATTTAGGAAGGAGAAAAAGGTCTTTAAAGCCCAAATATAGCTCTCTTCCTTCTCATTCTGCATAAAGCAGAATGCAATACTAAATGTCGAATTTGAGGGTGATATGCCAATGATATGTAATAAAGGCATCTGATATCGATTCGTTTTATAAGTACAATCTAGTACGAAAACCCTATTATACTTATTAGCATACTTGATTGATTCTGGATGCGCAAACATAAAAAAGAGGATATGGCCTTCGTGATCCTGCTTAATAGCATATTTCCAATAATCTTCCTGTAGAGTTTTGATTAGAAGCTCAAGGGGAGTACTATTACCAAGCTTTTGTCTTCGTAAAGCACTTCGTGCATTATAGATATCCCTAGGGGTAACTAGGGTATTAGGATGCTCTCTTTTAATTAGAGCAAGGATATCACGGGGCTTCGATCCAACCTCAGACATATGAAGGATAATTTGAAGCTGCTCCTCTGTGAATTTGCGAGCTATAGGGTGACCTATCATATTATTAGTGGTATGATTATGACTAGGGTTACGTACCTTCAATTCCCACGTCTCACTATTTGGAATTCTTCTTCCATATAGTCTAAATGGACAACTAATTCGACGTGTAGTTGTTAATCGTCGATTTGCCCCATCTGGCGCATTGATTCGATCATAGTAGGTGCCACCACGATCACAACCTAGGCATATATTTCGATTCGCATTTGATCGTATAGTAGTGATAGCATAGCCGTGGGAGAGAGCATGCTGACGTACAGAGGCCATTAGTAGCTCTCTACTATCAAAGATCTGCTCTTTAGGGGGCTCCATATCTGATAAATCTGAGAGGTAGAGATCTAAAGAGCTGAGAGAATTAGGGGGCGGAGCTAGGGGATTTATACTAGACTATGGTATAGGCATTTAGAATGATGTTGCTATGGTAATTCTAATACAGATCACATGATATTTTATATTATCTAATAATTCAAATTACATAATTTGGGGTGTTCTTAACAAAAGTTGGGGTGTCCCTATCAATTCCCCGTATTGTGGTAGTAGAGGGTATCGGAGGGAGAGATAGTGCAGAGCGGGCTAATCGGAATAGCTTATAAAGTGTTAGATGTTCGATAAGGTGGAATGGAAGTCGATTGAGGGTGAGAAATTAGAGAAGATACTCTTCCTATACTAATTGTGAAAAGGGAGCCTCTAGTAAGCTATGATCCTATATATCTAGGAGTATTAGGGAAATCGGATAACTAAATAAAGAGGTAAGGAGATACTACTTTTTAAAGGAACTAGGTAATTTCTCCTTTCCCTCCCTATTAAGCTTTGTGACAGCCTACTGTCTTTAAATGCTTTAATATTGTTGATATACTATAATAGCCCTTTCCACTAGGTGATAGAGAATAGGGATGCTCTAGGATCTTTAAGTAGCGCTTATATATTACCTTTAGCGCTCTATCTTTAGTATAGGCAACTTGGTCGAAGTTACTCTATATATTTAAATTGCGATTTGAATCCTAGGAAATCTTACTTTTCTGCCTATAGTCGGTTTGTAGCCACCACTTAACCCATTCTTCATATACTATATTGTTATAAAGTATATATGCCTTTCTCCGATCGGGGCTAACGCGAGTAAGAGAGTGTGGAATCGGTAGAAGGGAGGGCCGAAGGAAGCTAATATCAATAGCATTAAAAGGCTCAATTGTGAGCTGGCTACTAGATAGGGTTGGAACTCGAGAAGAGGGTATAAGATAGCTAAGGTTATCTATATCCGTATCGTAAAGAGTAGGTAAAAAGTCAGAATGCTGGCTTTGGGATATTGCGACTGAAAAGGGGAATGCTATAGAGGTAAGGGGGAGAGACAGAGAGAGTATATACTTATAAGAGAAGGGTATATAAATAGTAAATACCTTAGTCCTATAGTAAAGTAGATAGATTAAAAGGTAGAAGCTATAATATTATATGATTGGCTATATAAGCTCTATTTAAATGGGTCTAACCTAAGAGAACCTAATAGGACCCAACGGGACCCATCGAAACCCGAGAGAACCCATTCATAACCCATCGAAACCCATAAGAACCCATTCATAACCCATCGAAACCCAAGAGAACCCATTCATAACCCATTGAAACCCAAGAGGACCTATTCATAACCCACTCCCTAGAAGATTCCTTAAAAATGTTTCATTTACCCTCCCAGAAGAGCTTTTCTAACCGCGGTTATAAGTTATAGTAAATACAACCCCCCTAAGAAGAGCTTTTCTGACCGCGGTCAGAAATAATGACATATACACCTGCCCTCCCAGAAGTGATTTTCCGACCGCGGTCAGAAAATATAATTTAGAGCACGTATAAGAAGTTAAATATAAGAAAAGAGAAATATAGCTTTAATATAATATCAATTATATATAAAATAAAATAATAATAAGATATTTCTATTTACATTTATAGTTATAGTTATCCTGTAATATATACATACTCACCTCTACCACAAATATATATTTTCAACAGTCCACAGTCAATAAATACTTAACTTAATAGAACACCACTATACCATGATTAATGTCAATTTTTATCGGTAATCAATATAATATAAAGCCTATTAGCTTCAAATTCAGAGCAATTACATAAATTTTCCAACTCAATATTGTGATAATGTAGCAATATTCGATGAACAAACCAGAACAGTTGTAAAAAACAGTCATTTATTTGAATGACTTAGCATCGTTATGAACGCCAAGACCTATATTTTATGCAAAAATGGGTTCAAATGGGTTATTATTGGGTTATTGGGTTTAACCCATTGGGTTTTGGGTTGGGTTTTGGGTCGGAGACTCCGACCCAAAATGGGTTCTGCCGAAGTCTAGGTAACAGCTCTAGAAGTACTCCGCTAATTAATCCTTTACTCTTAATCTAAGATCCTCTCTAGATATAAAGCTGGGGGTATCCCTATAATATAAGGAATTCTATATAGAATACCTAAGTTAGCTAAGTACCTAGGAAGCTACCTAATCTTCCCCTAATCCTCTTACTTAGGATCGATTAACCCGACGAGACCTCTCTAAATTTAAATATATACTATTATAGGAACGGGGACGGGGGCGTAGTCGGCCGCGAGGATAGGGACGCGGATAGGGGCGTAAAAGTAGACGTAGATATAGACGTAGGGCTAGTATAACTATAACTTCGGGTACCGAGAGTAGTACTGAGAGTATTGATACTAAGAGGACGTGGTCGAGGACGAAAACGCGTATAGCGAGGGGTATAAAAAGAAAAGAAGTATATACAATTTATAGAGTAGATCAGTATAGAAACTAATAAAATGTATGATTTTTCCTAATTAGAATGTAGTGTTTTTTACTATATAAACCAGAATTATATAGGGTGGTAGAATATATGGCAGAAAACTCTGCACCTAGCAGAAATGTGGCAGAATCTAGTGTCGCATCCGATTAGGAAGGCGGTTACTGAATTTTCAGGCAGGTTGGGGGGGGGGGGGGGGTCGCTGTAGTTATAAAAGGAATAGATCGATAACTACCCGGAGAGATTTCTTTATTACTATACTGTATAATACCTCTATCCTAATAAGATCGCTATATCCTATATAGAGAGCGCGTATTAGCTACTAAAGTAGGGTCTCCGGGTCTTAAAAATCATGATTTACTAGGAGTTCTCCGTAGCTTTAACCGGTCTATAAAGTATTAATTCTCTAAAATCTAGTATAGAATTAAGGAGTAGAAGATTCGAAGGCTAGTATATATCCTATAGCTTTATAAGCTCCTTTATACCCGGATTTTAATACGTATAATTAAGCTTACTAAAGAGGTTTATATACAGTATCTACCGCTAGGAGATAATAAACCCCTAGTTCTACCAATTTACACTTATAATTCTAAAGAAACAGCTGGTTTTCTATATATCTATATTATTTAGCAGTACAATATAGAACAGCGATCTTTAGAACTAGTGCTAGACCTTGCCAACTCCCATGGACCCACTCCCATGAAAATATCTTGGCATGCCAAGAGTGGTGATCTTCGCCTATTTAGGTAATTTTATTACTTAAATAGGTTTAGCTTAGTCCCATGGGAGTGATGGGACCAGGAAATAGACTTCGGCAAAACCCATTTTGGGTCGAAACCTTCGACCCAAAACCCAATGCCAAGAACCCAAAATTAAAGTTTAGGCATAAAAATGCCAAGACCTGCCTAATTAGGTATATTTATGCAGGTTTTGTGCAGGTTTTATGTATTTTGGGTTCCGATGGGTTCCGATGGGTCCTTGGCATGCCAAGAATGGGTTATAAAATGGGTTCTGCCGAAGTCTACCAGGAAATGGGACCAAAATTTTCTTAGTCCCATGGGAGTTGGCAAGGTCTAACTAGTGCTATACCACTAGTATTAGCACTTAGCTAGTATCAATACCCCCCCGCTTAACCCGATACTTCTAATCTAAGATCCCCTTCTAGTACGTCGACGAGGGCGCCCTCGCGGTACTAGGAACCTTCTAAATATATAGGCAAGCATATAGGCAAGTACCTAACAACCGCAGTCTTCCCCTGATCCTCTTATATAGGATCGTTCTGTATACCGAGATCCTTCGCTATAGAAGGAGAGCCGAGGATAAGGACGAGGACGGCCGCGGGGACGGGGAAGGGGACGTAGGCGTAGAACAAGCAGTAGTGATACCGAGACTAGAGGATAGGGACGGGGGAATCGCGTGCGGCGACCTACATAAGAAACCTATTCAACCCGTATAAGTATACAAATACTTAAATCAATGAAAATGTACGATCTTTTCTGATCAAAATGTATGTTCTTTTACTATGTAAACTAGAATTATATGGTGGTGGCAGAATTATATGGCAGAAAACTCTGCACTAGTAGAAAGTATGGCAGAAATCCTAGTCGCACCCGATCGGGAAGGCGGTACTGAAAAATCAGGCATTTTCAGGCAGAGGGGGGGGGGGGTCATATTACCAATCCCCTATAAATATGAAGATTTCTAGTATCCGGTATCCGGTAGTATTCTATTTAAAGACAATATAATCTATAGAATTAAATTATAAAGTCCGAGATAAAGAACTCCTAGTAATTATCTATATATTATAGGAGTAGAGACCTAAGCTCGAAGGATTATTATAAAAGGATCGTTTTAAGATCCTTATTAACTACTAGTCGTTAGAATACTTTATAATAACTTAATAGATAAACTAGCGGTAAATAAGATAGAGTAAGTTCTTATTATAGTTCTACTTTATAATTAAGTATTATCTAGGTAAGAAGAATATTAGTACCGATTCTTTATTAAGAAAAGAAATACCTTATATAGATAAGAGTTAAAATTTTATAATATTATTAAAAAGACTATCTAGATAAAGGAGTTCTATTAGCCTATCTAGCTCTAATTTAACCTAAAGAACTAGAAATTACTTATTAAGAGAGTTCGAGAATCTAATTATTGAAATTTAGAATTAGATAAGTTCCGCTAGATAGTATAAATAGGAGATAGTTCCTAATAGATAATATAAGATAGATTACTCTTCTATAAAGAACGATTTAAAGTACTAAATAAAAGAGATCTCCGTACCCGCCTACTTAATAAGATATACTAATAGCTATTAATAGCTTATCCCGGAATTAAGAAAATAAAGAAGCTAGTCTCTATAAGATATTACTAGTATAGATAGGTAACTAATATAAAACGATATATTAATAATTATTTAATCTATAAATATATAAAAGCTTAGAGAGATTATATACCTAGACTACTATAACCCCTATGGGTACCTAAATAACCTTAGTAATATATCTCTATAGATTTCCGATTATTCTCGAAAGACTATTACGGATATAATACTATTTTTATAATTATAGACTACTTAAGTAAAAGACCGATATCTATCCCTTATTAAAAGGATATAAAGGCTAAATAGATAGCCCGCTTATTTATTAATTATATTATCCGAATCTTAGGAATCTTAGAGACAATTATATTAGATCGCGGAGTATAGTTTATCTTAGAATTCTAGATTAAGTTCTATAGGATCCTTAGGATTAGGAGAAAACTATTAATAGCGTATTATCCTTAAATAGATAGATAGTAAGATTATAAATTAATATATAGCTTAGAGATTACGCCTATATATTAAATAAAACTAGGATAACTAGTCTAAACTCCTATTAATAGTTAACTTTATAGTATTAATCCTTCCTTATAATATAATAAAGAAATCTCTATTCTTTATAGAGTAAGGTTATAAACTAGTAATAACATTTAATTAGAAGGACTAAAGAATAATAAAGCCGAATAAATAAGAGGCTATCTAGATACTTTTAGATTTATAAGAGATTTAGACCTAGATAAAGAAGTAAATTGTAAAGTTAGTAATTAACGTATTTCACCACCGAGCCACCACCTCACCCAAAACGCGCCAATTAATTTAATCCCTTCTTCTTCAACCACCCACTATGCCACCAATTCGCTCCCAAAGCTCTAAAATTTCAATAGAGCAAGAGGGTAGGCTTTTATTAGCTATTCAGGCTATTAAGAAGCAAGAAATTCGTACTATTGCTGCCGCTGCCCGTACTTTCAATATACCCCGTTCTACCCTACGCGATCGTCTTGACGGCCATACCGAACGAAGCACTACACGCGCAAATCCATATAAATTGACAGAGACTAAGGAAGAATCTCTTCAAAAATGGATTCTCTCTATAGATTCTCGTGGAGCAGCCCCTAGACCCTCTATAGTATAAGAAATGGCGGACCTTCTTCTTTAAAAGCGTGGAACTACCCCGGTTCTTTCGGTCGGCTAAAATTGGGTTACGAAATTCGTAAAACGATATCCTCTCCTCTCCTCCCGATTCTCGAAACGGTATAATTACGAGCGTGCGAAATGCGAAGACCCTAAAATTATTAGGGAGTGGTTTAATCTGGTTTAAAAGACGATCCTTTAATTTAGAATCGACCCCGACGATACCTATAACTTTGACGAGACTGGTTTCGCGATAGGATTAACTGTAACTACGAAGGTTATTACGCGGAGTGAATACTACGGTCGGAGGCCTATTTTATAACCTAGAAATCGTGAATAGGTGATAGTGGTTGAATATACGAATGCTTCTAGATAGGCCCTTCCTCTGTATATGATTTTTAAAGGCAAAGTCTTTATTGAATTATAGTTTAACGGCCTCCCGGAGGATTGGCGCTTTGAAGTTAGTCCTAATAGCTAGACCTCTAATAAGATTAGACTTCGTTGGCTTAAGAAGCTCTTTATTCCTAGTACTTCGCGTACAATAGGGGTATACCTACTTTTGATTCTTAATAGCTACGGAAGTTATTTAACGCCTAAATTTGACGAAATTTGTGAGCAAAATAAGGTAATACCAATCTGTATACCAGCGCATTTATCTCATCTTTTACAACCTCTGGATATTGGTTGTTTTGCGGTATTAAAACGTGCCTACGGTCGGATAGTTAAAATTAAGATATGGAGCGGGTTCAATCATATTAATAAACTTGACTTCCTTAAAGCATACCCTCTCGCACGAATTGAAGCTTTTAAATCGGAGACGATTAAGAATAGCTTCGGAGCAGCTGGTTTAGTCCCTTTTGACCCGGAAAGAGTGATTTCAAAGCTTAATATTCGGCTTCGAACCCCAACCCCCCCCCCCTGGCTGGGGAAGCGAATCAAGTCCAAATTTTACACCAAAAATACCAGCTACAGAGAAAGATCTACGTCGGCAGGCTTCGTCAATTAGA
Organism: Penicillium solitum; assembly: GCF_028829755.1. Lineage (NCBI taxonomy): Eukaryota > Fungi > Ascomycota > Eurotiomycetes > Eurotiales > Aspergillaceae > Penicillium > Penicillium solitum. Next base: position 2,410,198 of record NW_027072125.1, on the reverse strand, counting down.
GCTCTACTTCGTACAAGATCTCGAAGCCCGCCTAGCCCGTCAGATCGTACATTAAACCAGCTTGTGGAAGGCTTCCGTCTTACAATATTATTTTCTAATAGTTTATAAGATATAAAAGGGGCTAATAAAGTAAGATATTAATTTTTTATTTTCTTTTAATCTAAGGTTTTTAATTAAAAGGCCGATAAGATCTCCTTTTTTAAACTATAGAGGAATATAGTCTTTATTATATTATCTTACTATAGTTTCGTTTACTTTTCGCTAATATTCCTTTTATCTCTAATAAAGTATTTTAAGTTTTTTAATTTATATAGATACCGCTAGGACCTTTCTATAAGATGTTTCGCCTTTAAAACGCTATCTAAGATCGGGTAAATATCTAAGGCTTAAAATAGAGCTATACTAGTTATTATATTAATAGTATTATTATATATAAATTTAGTAGATTTTAACTAAGATAGCTAAAGAATTTATTCGTTAGTAATAAAGTATCGAAGGTAATATTCTAGGATCTAGTTTATATATTCTATTTAGCTATCGGTTTAGGGGTAAAAGGTAGTCGAAAGTAGGCCTTGACAAGTCCCGCAGCACCAGCCAATTTTTGGTTCCGGTGCTGCAGCACTAAATAGAATTCTGGTGCTGTGGTGCTGCGACCATACCTATTTAGGTTAGAATATTACCTATATAGGAAGGTGATCGGCACGACAATACCAAGACAACACTGAAACTAGCGCCTTGGCGCCTGCTTGGCGCCAAGGCGGGACCAAATCGGCGGGACTTGTCAAGGCCTAGTCGAAAGCCTAAGATATATTCGTAATAAATAGTATAGATTTAACTAGAATTTACTTATAAATAATAATCCTTAGTTAGATATAATACCTTTAGATAGGCTAAAACGTAATTCGATATATTTATAGAAGAGTTCTACAAGTTCTCTAGTAGTAATCGTTATAGAAATAGGTAAGAATAGTAACTATTTCGTAAATCTATTAACGATAATAAGGATTATATCGACTAAATTTCCTTTATAAGTTACTAGAGGTAAATCTATAATAAAGTCTATTAATAATTCGATAAAAGGTTATAAGGGAATTAGGAGAGATTATAATTCTCTATAGAGTTTATATCTTTTTAATATAACGCCTTAATACATTTAATAATCCTAGATATATTCGGTAACGTCTAGATAGAGATTCGGCTAGTAGTATTTTCTTTTTATTAATTTAAGCGTTTTTATATATCTAAAGTAGTTAGTAAGGGGATTATTATAGTAGATACTTAATAATTTACTTCTTAAGTTACTCCCTATAGGGATATAAATTCGATTTTTAAATCGTAAAAGGCCCTTAGGTATAATACTCTAGCCTTTAGACTCTAGAGTTAATAACTTTACGGCGGTCTTTCGGCGCTAAGTCTTTAGGTCTTCCTTCTTCTTAAAGTCGCCTAATAAGCTTCTTAAGGTCTATATCTACCTCGGTAAGGTATACCTACTCGGAGGTATAAGCTAGCTCGAGCTATATATTAAGGAGATAGCGCGTACGCCTAAGCTCCCTTTAATCGATTAACCGGGTCGTCGAACTGCGGCCACCGCCTTCGCGGTGTCCGGGTTCCCGGGTCTAATTGCGTCCCGGGTCTAATTGCATTTTTTCCCAACCACCTATTTTTAAAAATTCACTACACCCTCAATTCTTCATATTATGTCTCCAGATTTGGAAGATCGTATTACCAATGCCTTAATAGCTTGCTATGCTAAAACGAAGCCAAACATCAAGGCCATCGCTGAGGAATTCGGTATTAGCTACGGCATATTAAGAGGACGGCTTAAAGGTCGGAAGTCTCGAAACGACCGTACCTCACCCAACGAAGCATTGGAAACCGAGTAAGAAAAGGCATTAATTCTATGGATCGATACCTTAGATCAGGCTTATTCTCCACTATCTGCTGCTCAAATTCAATGTGCTGCGCTACAAATTATCCGGCGTCATAATCCCTCTTGGACACTCGGTAAAAACTGGGCTTACGACTTTATCGCTCGTCTACTACCACGCTTTGAGTACCTTACCTAAAAACTAATAGAGAAAGTACGGTTTTAGGCTGCAGAACCTGGCTATATTGTCACTTGGTACGATTGTCTGTAAATTACGCTCAAAAGCTACAATATTAGCCCGAGAAATCTATATAATTTCGACGAAACCGGGTTTCGAATTGGCGAAGGGAAGGCTCAAAAGGTTGTTTCAGCCCGGGGCAATTTATATAATAGTACCGGTAGTCAAGCTGAATCGCTTACCGGTACTGAATGTATCTCAGCTACGGGTTAGGTTATACCGCTATGGTTTTTAGTAAAGGGACAATTCTATATAGAAAGTTAGTTTATCGATACCAATTTACTAGATAACTACACAATTTGTCTAACCCTAAATAGCTGGACTAATGAAATCATTAGTTTTATATGGCTCTAGGTATTCGATAAATTTATATTATTACGTATTAAAAAGGGGGAATATCGTCTTCTTTTAATAGATAATTATGGTTTATATTTGACCTATGATTTTATTGAATTTTGTTAGATAAAACGTATTATTCCTTACTGCTTTATTCTATATATAATATATAGTTGCTAACCTCTCGATGATATACCTTTCTCGGTCTTAAAGTATTACTATAAACAATACAATAACGAGACTGCTTTTTGGGGTAGTAATACGAAATATAAAGCCAATTTCTTCGCGGGTATTTATAATATACGTATACGATTATTAACTGAGCGGACAATTCGATATAGGTTCCGAGAAACTAGAATTTAGCCTATCAATTCAGATAAAGGTCTTGAAAAATTGAAGTTGATAGACAATGATCTTCCCGAAATACCGGGGTTTATAGTTCATAATATTATATCTAGAACGACACCACCCCCACTATCAAGTTTACTACCAAATTCACTACCTACGACCGTTTAAAAACTCCGAAAAGCGAGTAGTAAGGTCGTGAAGCATATATAAAACGATGCTATAATTTCTCCGAAGGTACGGGATAGTCTTTCTCGCATTTTAGAAGGTAGACTCGCTCTTGCTGAGGTTAGTGCTCAATTCGCGGAGGACAATGTTCGCATTTTACGACGGAAAAAGCAGTCCAATACTGCTAAAACAAAGCGTAGGCTGCCTGAACTAGGCCCTCGTTTAGTAAAGGACTGCAAAAAACATATCTCCGACCGTGCCGACCGAGAAAGACTACAGATATTCAACAGATCTAAGAAAGCCTGGCGGGAAGCAGCTATTTTGAAAGCGATTGACGACGGCGACATTGAAAACCCGGGTGATATTGAGAATGATGATGGTGCAGAAATGGCCCGGGAATGGATAGATGATCTTTATTGTGTTGATTTAGAAGGTGATGCTATTTAAATTCAATGAATTAGTTGGTGTTGGTGGACAAAAATGCAATTAGACCCGGGATGCAATTAGACCCGGGAACCCGGACACCGCGAAGGCGGTGGCCGCAGTTCGACGACCCGGTTATAGATAATTTAACCCGAATCCTCTAAGACGAATTTATAGAGGAAGGTATAACGATTTGATTGATATAAAAATAATAAGATTTTAACTATATCCTAGTAGTTTTCTTTAGACCTGGCTTTGAACCGCCCATAGGTTCCAAATCTCAGAACCTAAACCTAACCTCAAGAGGTTAGGTTCTAAACTTTTTAACCTGAACCTAACCTTAACCTTAAGGAGGGTCGTTGAGGTTCAACCTCATGAACCTACATAAACCTGTATATACATAATTTTTCGACGCTTTTCCTCTTTTAGCTGCATAAACTTTTATAGCTATTTCGTTGATCTGGCGGTATTTATCTGATTACTCTGTCAACGTGGTGAATTATAAAGAAATAATTATTTAGAAGTAAATAGAAGGCACAGTTATTAATAAATTACAAGTAATATTCGATGATATCGACGTGGTAGGTAGTCAATAGAGGTTATTAGCGAAATTGTATATAAAGATATAGATATATATATTCTGAATACTATAGCCTATATGTATCTTTACTAACAGAACTACAATTTATTAAGAAAACCACTAGGATATAGTTAAAATCCTATTATTTTTATATCAATCAAATCGTTATACCTCCCTCTATAAATTCGTCTTAGAGGATTCGGGTTAAATTATCTATATATATTATAAAGCTAGTTTAAAGGTTCTTATTATTAGACTTAGCTAATTTTAATAAGACGATTTTCCTAACTCGAGGTTAACCTCTAGGTTCTATACGGGTAAGTTAGGTTAAATTCTAGGTTCTTTACGGATAAATAAGGTTAACTTTTAGGTTCTATACGGGTAAGTGAGGTTCTCTTCTAAAATGATCCACTATAATAGCCAATTAGATATAGGTCGATAGATATAAAAGACGATAGATCAATTCTAGTACGTAGAATAGGGTCAAACGGATCCCCTAGGAATATCGCGTATCTTTTTAAAAGAACTAATAAGTGAGTTCCTTATTCTCTTCCTCCTTAACAATTATACCCTTTACTAGCTTACTAAATCTATTATATCTTAGCCCTCCGGCGCCTACGCGTCGTCTAGCTTCGATACTATAGATAGTTTACTATTTAACGCGCTCTAATACCTTCTCCCTAACGATTTACTATCCTAACGCGAAAGCCAGAGCTAAATACTATCCGAAGGCTAATTTGACTTAGTTCTAGACCTTCTAGACTATTAATATCGCGTAGTATATCGGGCCCTAAGTACCCTACCGCGAATTAAGCCTAATTGTATTAACGAATTTATTATCTATATACCCGAAATAACAGCGGAATTTATAAAGTAGTAGCTTAATACTAGCTATAGTAAGTCGAAACGGATTAACTAGGATATAAACCTAATAAATCGTCGAGCAGAGTACTAGAAAGGGTTCTAATAAGTTATAAATGCTAAAGATAGTAAGCTAGACGTTATATATAATAAGTGCCGTATAGTTCTTATATATCCTACTACGAATTATACTAGAACGTTATCGATATAGAAATATCTTAACAGTCTAAGGTACCGAAAGTAACTACCGAAGAGGGGTACTAGTAGTATCTAATAATTACTTAGTGACGCGGTATATTCTCTATAGTCTAAATCCTATATTTATACTAATAATGAATTTACTATTAAATAGGCTAAGAAAAGACTAGCGCCTACCTTTACTTAATAAATATAGGAGTAGATACTTCTTAATCTTATTACTATATCGAATTTACCCTTTCTATTCGTCGAGTATCAAAAATTCTATAACCTCTTTTCCTTCGTACGGCTAGTACCTAAGCTACCTAGCTTTCTATCGAGAAAGGTAATTCGCGAGCGCCTCCGGGGTTTCGTGCTATAATATTAATAAGAGATACTATAATTACTCCTATCTAGAGTAAAGCTATCACTCGCACTTAACTATTAGACTTTACTATTCTATAACGCGTTTATAGCTATAATAGGATACTTCCTAGATAACGAATAGGAGTATCGCGAGGTCCTCCTTAGTTTCGAGCTACTTTCTAGAACTTATTCTGGCTTAAACCTAGGTAAAGTTATTCTCTAGATTCTATAGAAGTATAGAATCACAGATCGTATACTAGCGGTAATAACTAATAATACGTCTAATAATAAGACGCTTATAGCCGCGATTAATGATTCAATCCGGGAACTATAACTAAATACGGATTTAACGATCATTTAAGTGCCCTACCTTACTTATATTATCCAATTGAGTCTAGTTAAATTACTTAGTAAAATCAAGGCCTCGCTAAAAAATAATAATACTGAATTATAATAGTCTAAGGATCGTATTCGATCGCTTCGTACGCGCTAGTAGAAGTGAGATATCGCTAATACCCTAAATAAGGTATACTTCTAGTAGATAATATTCTATATATTTAATATACTAACTATTATTATAGGTTCGAGGTCTTATAGTCTTTATTAATAGAAGTCCTTAACGTAAAGAAGGGTTTCTAAAGCTCGAGTCTAATAGGTAAAAGCTTATCCTAATCTAAGACGTCTATACGCGATAGAATTTAACGTTTCTTATACTTCGCTAGGCGAGAAGGCTTTATACTATATTCGACGAGTACTATTCTATCTCGTTTTTTAACTAACCCTATTTTATATTAAGTACGGAGGGGTAGCGGTAAATCGACTATCTACTTTATATTCTCTAGCCCTTTTTTATATATACCACCCTAGTCTACTAGACTAATAACTCGAGTATTTATCTTATCTTTAGTATTTATAATAGGCTCTTTGATTATCTTAAAAGATTGATATATCAGCTTCGTCGTAAGAAAGTTGCCTAGAAATAGCTAATGCTTTCCTCCCTTAAGGCTATAAAAGATAAGCTGTTAAAGTACTACGGTTAAACAGATCTTATTAAAGGTGATCTCTATACTATTAGAACGATCCTAGATCTATCTAATAAAATAGAGTTCTTTTTAATAAGTGATTAGGCCCTAGATAATATAGGAAGAGACTATAAAAAGGAATACTGTCGGAGTCTCCAATCCCTTTTTAAGAAATACCGCCTTCGTATACTATTAAATATATCACCGTCTAATAGTTTATTATTCCTAGCTAAATCAGCGCTCGAGAGGATGATTAAGGGCGATTCCTTATAACGATCAACTAGTAGTCCGTAGTAGGATAAGCTTACTAGGTACCTCTAGAGTGGTAAGTAAGGAAGTGTTCGATATAAAGTATAATACTAATCTTCTTAGCTACTATTAATAAATCCGCTTAGATCTTCTAGAGAAACCACGAGAGGGAGTTCCCTATCCTTATAAGTATTACTCGTGATATGATATCTATCCTAGCGACTGGTACCGGTGTTAAGCGTCTTTTTAACTCTACCCGGGACATTTGCTACTATCGCCGGGGGTCGTTAAGCCCAGAGACTATCCGTGATATCATGTTATATATATGTACAATAAGATTTGATACTAAGGAGGAGCAGCGGCAGATTCTCTAAGAATATCTTTCAGAGTAAGAGATCGCAGCTACGTCCGAAGAGCTTTATATTGAAACATATTGTGCCGAAGCTATCAGTGACACTAAGGAAGATATCGAAATGCACCTTGATACCCCGGCCTAGACTTCGGCACGACCCACTATAACCCGGACCCAACCCAACCCAACCTAACCCAAAATGGGTTTTAGGTTATAGGTAATAACCCAAAACCCATTGGGTAACCCATTGGGGCCCCAATATAGAGCAAACCAGCCAAACAGCCTTCTAGAGTAGAGCTGTATAATTAATACACTTTTTGCTTATAATATTGAGTATTTTGTTTACAGACAGGTCTTCTAGAATAAATTAGAATAAATTGGATGATTGTATTAGGATGTATTTCTCTAATATTTCCTAAAATCATCATCTGCTCTACTCTTACGTTTCCTCCCTAAGGCCCGTATCTGAGTTGTAGACTCTGGTAACTATGGCTCTGTCACCTCTATATCTATATCTATTAGATGAGGAGATGTCTCTCGTGGTCTACTGTCTACTCCCTCCTCCTCCTCCTCCTCCTTATTGTCACTAATCAAATTAAGCCTAGCATCCTCTGTATGATTATTAAGTTCCCCCTTTAATGACTCGAGCTCAGCTAATAAAAAGAACTGCTAGAGCTGCTTTACCTTAGCTTCCTTAAGATTGAATCTTATTGTATATAGAAACAATATAAGCTCCTCGATTATTTCGGACCTTAGACGACTACGGCGGTAGTGATAAATATCCCGAGCAGTATTAAAGAGCCGTTCGATACTAGTACTAGTTACTAGGATAGAGAGAATATCGCGAGTAAGTAACGCGATTATAGGGAAACGGGATTAGTTCTCCCGCTAGAATTGAAGAGGTTTAATCTCAATTGGATCTAGTAGTATAAATGATTAGTATTATCCTCTATAGAGAAGAAATAGATTATTAATATACCGCTATTAAGATATTATATTATTTTATTACTAGCTAGCTTCGTAGATATCTTATTACTCTTTAGTATCTTATTTAGCCTAGAACTAGAAGCTATTGTTAGAGTATTAGTCGATCTATAACTTATTATAAGACGCTCTTGATATAGAATCAATAACTCCTAGAACGATTTCCGGTAGGTATTACGCTAGTAAGGCTCCTAATTATTAGATAAGAAGAATTGAAATCTACTATTAGGTATTAGTATTGTCCTAACTGTATAGATATATCCTTTAAGATTGTTAGTTTAAGAGTAGTACTTATTAAGCTTTAAGCGACCGGCTATAAGTGCTTTAAGTATATCTAACTTCTATAGAATACGCTTATATTTAAGTAGTGCCTCTGCTTCGAAAAAGTGATTAAAAAGGGCATTATAAAGCTTAAAGATAAGATATATCGTAACCTCCTTTATCTTCGAGAGTTCTATTATATAGTTAAAGAATAGCTAAGTGATTTGTAGAAGATAGTCGATTTAACGCTATTCTTAATTATTAAGTAATATCTCCTTATAGTTATACTCCTTATAGAAGGGCTAGAAGAAACTATATAGTTTCTTTATATAACGAAGTATTAGGAATATAGAATTCCACCGAGTCCTTATATCCTAGATTAGAATAAGCTAGGGTCCCTTTTCTTAAAGTCGGAGAAAGGCCGCTTAGTGTTAGGGACTTATATAGATATATATAGTAAGATAGCGGACTTTATTTAAGGTATATAAGATCCTCCGTATCTGATACCGAGTATTTGCCTTTACTACGGATAACTTCTAGTCAGTCCACTTCGTTTCTATATTCTTATTTAGAGGAATAGCCTTTAGACGATTAAAGAGCTAGTTCAAATATAGCTAGATAATATAAGTAAGATAGGGTATTCGGATTACTATTATATCGCTAGAGAGCGCCTACTATATAGTATTAACTATTATCTTATTATTGGTAGCGTTATTAGTTATGACTCTAAATACCTGATCCTAGATATGATACTTAATTAGAGTTTTAAGGACTATACTACTTAGATTTAAACTAGTATAAGAGCCATAAAGTGGTTTAAATCTAAGTAGAACCTCTTAGTATACCTAATTACTATTAATAAAATAGCTAGTAATAGCTATAAACGCCTGATTATATAGAGAAGTCTAGTAATCTAATGTAATTAAGATTTTTGCGTCGTTGGGTAGCGTTTAGAGGATAGACTTCTATCGTTCTGTAATGATATTACGGAGGCGACGGCGTATTGTAGTAGCGGAGGGTATTAGGGGGGTGGATAGTGTAGAGCGGGCTAATTGGAATAGCTTATAAAATATTGGATGTTTAATAAGGTAGAATAGAAGTCGATTAAGGGTAAGAAATTGAAGAAGATGCTCTTCCCAAACTGACTGTAAAAAAGGAGCTTCCGATTAGCCGTTATCCTATATATCTAAGAGTATTACTAAAATCTGATAACTAAATAAAATATAAGGGTTTACTACCTTTTAAAGGAACCTGGTAATTTCTCCTTTCCTAGACTGCGCCAAAACCCGAGAATGGGTAAGAGAAATCGACCCGCAACCCGAACCCGCAAACCCGATGGGTAGACTCGACCAACCCGCAACCCGCCCCGCAACCCGCGCGGGTTCCCGCAAAAACCCGCGGCTACATAATTTTCCCAATCAAGCCATGGCGAAGTGTATAAAAATGCTGATTCATACTAATAAAATACAGTAATCTACGGCAGTTTTGTTTATACGTCTAAGGCACTCTTCGACTACCGCTATTTCTGACCGCGGTCAGAAATTACGTCTTTATTAGAGTTATTATAGTATAAGCTAGAAACTATAGGTAGAGTTAGAAAAATATATTTTGTAGATATATATTTTGACAGGGTATTGTAGTTTTCGTGATTTTCTTAGTTCTTACGGGTTTTTACGCGGGTTATACAGGTTTTCGCGGGTTATTTCGCGGGTTATTCGGGTTATACTACGGGGTTTACGGGTTATTATAGGCATTATCGCGGGTTTCTGCGGTTTTATATAGGTTTATACGGGCTCTACCCACTAAAGCTGAATCAGATAAGCCAATTATTATCGTATAAAGGTTTAGTACTACGATCTATCAACCCGCATTCAAACGCGATATAGTACCCTAGGATAGATTGCTAGGGTCTTTAAGATTCTTCCTATACATAAGGTCCTTCTACTAAAATCTTTAACTCTACCCTTCCCCGATACGATATCTCAAAGCCAATATTCTAACGGGTTTTCATTATCTCTATATGATAGTGATATCAACCTTACCTACCTTACGCCTAAGAACGAGCAGCTCGCTACTATTTCCGAACCCTCTACCAGCCAGTTTACAATCAATTCATTTAACCCTAAGTTTCTACGTCTACTAATTCCACTCTTAGTCCCTAAAGGTCTTATACGCGTAGGCCCGGACCGCAGAAAGGCATTCGTTCTTTATAACGAAATAGTTAATAAAGAATTTATAGATTAGTAGATTAGAACACAATATAGGGGTCCTAGTAATACTAAGATCAGATGGGACTCGAAGCATTAGTTAAAATCTTAGGATAAATTCAATCAGGTCGTACATAGCTCCGATAGCGTACCTAAGGTAATATATAAGCGATATAGAGCAATCTTAGAGTATCCTCAATCCCTATTATTAGGGATAACAGCACGCTAAGGCACCTCTACGATAGGAAAGTACCTTAAAGGTACTAGCTATACTAAGGCAGCTCGACACCGTATTTAGAAGTTAGGGATTACTCGGTTTATAAAGGCTACCGTATACTTATACCTTTTATATTTAGTACTTTACTATTACTAATATATCTACCTTCTAGAACTAGGATTCCTTAGCACGGATAACGTTTAACTAGATAGCCTAGGAGGACTAGCTACTACAATTTCTTACGGTCGCTCGCCTCCTATTCCGGTTAATTAAATACCCTGAATTTCATATATTAGTCGCACTTATATAAGCAGCGGATTCCCTACCTAAAATTCCCTCCGCGAAAACAATTAGACGCCGTCTTCAAAGCACTATATAAGAGCGCTAACAAAATATCCTACGAAGGCTACCTCCTAGTGCAAAACTATCCGTTATACTTAATTACTAGACCTTACCGTTTATATAGGCCTTTATGGCAGTTACTAGCTATTTTATTAATAAGGACTAGTAGTACCGTAAGATCCTTCTTAGATTCGAACCTCTCCACGGAACCCACTTTAGTATAAACCTTAGTATTATACTTATAGATATTCTTAAGAGGTATAATATCAAATATAAGGTACTTACGATCATAACCGATAATACTTCGAATAATAAAATATTAGTCGAAAGTCTCTAGTAAGCAATACTAGAAGATACCACTATTATTAGAGTTCTATATATTACCTATATCCTCCAGCTAAGTCTTAATAAGCTACTTAGATATATAAAGGCGAGCCTAGTAAATAAGTTAATAGAGACTCGGTAGATAGAACAGCGGTCTTAGTCCGCCCGAACGAACGCGAGGTAGCATAAACGAGAAATTGTCAATACTTTAAGTAAGGTCAGTTATATCTAATTTTATAATATTATCACCGTTTCTTATACCTTACTAACTATTTTACTAGGTTCGAAACCTCGCTATATACATGAATATAAGCCCCTAGCGACGGGATACATTTTACGCCCTTCAGACTAAATTAGCTAAACTCGCGCCAATATAAGATATTAAAACGCGATAAAACTCTACTTTTCTTATACTCTAGCGTATAAAGCGGCTTCGCCCTTATTTTATACCGTTTTATAATAAGTATAAGCGATCGGACCTTACGTTAGATAACGATAAATAGCGATAGATCGAGTACCTTCTTTAGATTATCTAGCCTTTCTTTAAATTCACCCTTAAACTATTAAAGATAAAGGATACTACTACCCATTATATATTTAAGATCTATAATAAGCTCTTTAAGCACCTTAAGCAATCTGTTATATAGCTCCGACGTAAAAGGGTCCCTTAGAAAACAAATATACTATAGGCTCTTAAGGCTATATAGTAGAAACTTAAAGACTATTACGCCGAAATAGATAATATCCGAGGTAATCTTTATACAATTAGAACTATACTTACTCCTACTAATAAGCTTCGGTTCTTTCAAACCGATAAATAGGAAGAGCAATAGGCTCAAAGGTATCGACGAAGCTTTCAAGACTACCTTATATTATATAAGGCACGTCTTAGAAGTATACAGACGTCTCTACCGTACTAGTCTTCGAAAAGGTCAGGGTCTCGCCTCGATATAATACTCGGAAGTTAGCAACCTAATAACCTATCGCATAATAAGCTCTCACAGTATCTTAAAAGTAGTATATATAAAGTACGACTACTAGTATTATAAAATATAGTACTAATATATAATAGATACTATTAATATATCCCCCCTTTTATTCTAGAAGGATAGCTAACATCGATTCCTAGCTCTTATAAGCCTAGCCCGAGATATGCTTTCGATTCCAGTAACCGGCGCGGGTATCGAAAGGCTATTTAACTCTACTCGGGATATTTATCACTACCGCCGAGGTAGACTTAACGCCGACACTATTCAGGATCTTATAATATACCTATATACATCGAGGTTTAACTTCGAAGAAGCCGAGTATACGTTTCTGAAGGAATTCTTCTCTCGCGATAAGGTCGAGACAGCCAACGAAGAGTAGAATAATGGTCTTTATATATACGAGTTTAATCCGATTAGCGATGATAAGGAAGATGGGATAATAGTAGAGATCAGTAATAGAGGGGAGACCGAGCAGCCTACTCTATCAACTAGTAACGATAATCAAGAACCAGAGTGTGATACCCCACTACCCATACCCAAGGAAGGGAATACTCAGGTACGTGGATTTGTTAGATCCCGGAAACGTACAAGGCAGGATAACGATGAATAGGAATACCATTAGCTTCAAATTAATAACTATATTATTTACAATCTAAGTATATATAGGAAATATAGTATAATAGTAGTAGTCGAGGGAGGTTTTAGGCTTGATTTCTAACCGCGGTCAGAAACAGTATAGACTAAAGTGGCTTTTCACATATAAGTAATTTCTGATAGCCGTTAGAAATAGTAGTGGTATATTGGAATTAGAGCGGGCTGTAGGAGCTTTTACCCTCTTAAGGTGAAAAGGAAATACAATAAGATACAGGTAAGAAATGCACAATTTATATAGATACGACTCTTCCTATGTTTGCACTGTTTAGTAATCCGCATGGGTAACCCGCAAACCCGCGCGGGTTACCCAAGCTAACCCGAAACCCATTGCGGGTTATGAAAGTCGACCCGAAACCCGACCCATTTGCGGGTTGGGTTTTTTCGGGTTTGCGGGTTTGCGGGTTTGCGGGTTTGCGGGTTTGCGGGTTTGCGGGTTTTGGCGCAGTCTATCCTTTCCCTCCCTACTAAGCTTTATAACAGCCTGCTGTCTTTAAATGCTTTAATATTGTTAATATACTATAATAGCCTTTACTACTAGGCGATAGAGAATAAGGATACTCTAGGATTTTTAAGTAGCGCTTATATATTACCTTTAGCGTACCGTACTATCTTTAGTATAGGCAACTTGGTCGAAGTTACTCTATATATTTGAATTGCGATTTAAGTCCTAGGAAAGCTTGCTTTTCTGCCTATAGTCGGTTTATAGCCACTAGTCAACCTATTCTTTATATACTATATCGTTATAAAGTATATATGCCTTTCTCCGATCGGGGCTAACGCGGGTAAGAGAAGGTAGGATCGGTAGAAGGTTAGAGGGCTGAAGGAAGTCGGTATCAATAGTATTAAAAGGCTCGATTGTGAGTTAGCTACTAGGTAGGGTTAGAGCCCGAGAAGAGGGAATAAGATAGCTAAGGTTATCTATATCCCTATCGAAAAGGGTAGGTAGGAAGTCAGAATACTAGCTTTAGGATATGATTATTATAAAGATGAATACTATAGGGGATGTAAGGGGGATAATTAGAGGGAGTATATACTTATAAAAAGGGGGTTTTAGATAATAGATATATAAATAGGCTAAGTAAAGTAGATATATTAAAAGATATAAGATATAAGATCAATTGATTGGCTATATAAGCTATATTTAAATGGGTCCGACCTAACAGAGCCTAATAGAACCTATTCATAACCTATCATAACCCATCAAAGCCTATCAAAACCCAATATAACCTATTAATAACCTATTAAAACCCGAGAGAACCCATTCATAACCTATTCCCCCCGAAGATCACTTAGAAATATTTTATCTAGAGTATATATAAGAGTATAGAGATCATTTATAAACCACCTCAATTTATATAGTATATTAATTACTAGATATATTAATTAAGAATATAAGAAAAGAGATATTTAGCTTTAAAATAATATTAATTATATAGAAAATAAACTAAGATTAAGAAATTTCTATTTCTATTCATATTTATATTTAAATATATATAGACTTACCTCTGCCACCAATATATATTTCTAATAGTCTACATTTAACAAATATATAAATTGATAGAACACTACTATACCATGATTAATCTCAATTTTTATTGGTAATTAATATAATATGAAGTAAATTGGCTTCAAATTAAAAGTAATTATATAAAATTTCTAACTCATTACTGTGATAATATAGCAATATTCGACAGACAAACCGGAATAGTTATATAAAACAGTAATTTTGTTCGATGACTTAGCATTGTTATGAACGCTAAGACCCATATTTTATACCAAAATGGGTTCAAATGGGTTATTATTGGGTTATTGGGTTTAACCCATTGGGTTTTGGGTCGGAGACTCCGACCCAAAATGGGTTCTGCCGAAGTCTACCCCGGCCGTAGCACCACTCTTAGCCGTTGCCGCTAGAAAGGGGCCGGCTATCAATTCTGACGATGAGGAAGACCCTAATACCGATAACATTACGGATCCAGAAGAGACCTCGGAATTACCCTTACCTGATACGCAGCAGCGTGTATCAGGCAGAATGCAGAAGAGGTCGAGACTGTTGGATGGGTATATAGTTTAACAGTTCAAGTCTTAAGAACCTTGTATTCTAGATATAATATAGAAAACTGATATTTGAAATCCCTATCGAAGATAAAGCTACAATATGCAATGTTAGATATACAGTGTCCTTCTGTAAGGCTATAAAGTATAAAAATTTTGGTTTACAGTTATAATGCAATACAGCCTGTTTCTACATAATTTATGCAACTGAGCCTAGACTTCGCCATAAACCGCAAAACCCATAAACCGCAATTGGGGTGGGTTTTGGGGCGAGGTCTGTAAACCGCAATGGTTTATGGGGCCCCAATTGGTTTTTAAAGTGGAGTAGAATTGTAGAGCATGTGACCTTCATAATTTATGCAATTTTCCTTGAATTCTTCTGTATTTCATTTATATATCTAAGATTATTTTGATAAAAAAACAAGATTGTATGATTGTATTCTCTCCCTAATGATAATCATATATATCCTTATCGCGTCTCACACGCTTACGAGCTCGTAAATTAGCCCGTAATTGAGTACTACTCTCCGAATTAGAAGGTAGTGTAGGCTCAGCTGTATGATCCACTATATCAACTGTACTATCTAGATCCTCTATATCCTGCCCTTCTTCGTGACTAGTATCTTCCTCTGTATCACTGATTGGATCAATATCAACTATATCAGATGTAATCCCCTTCTCTTCCTTAGCTTCTTCAATCTCATCCCGTGTAAAGAACTCCTATAATAATGCCGAGTCCTATTCTTCTTTATCGAACTTCGATATATATAGATATATCATCAATTCCTAGATTGTAGACGTATATAGCCTACCATAGCGGTAGTGACAGATATCCCGAGCGGTATTAAACAATCGTTCAACACTAGCACTAGTAGTAGGGATTGAGAGAATATCCCGAGCGAGAGCTAAAAGAGCGGGGAAGCGAGGTATATTAGTCCTCTAGAACTCTAAAGGGGCCATATTAATAGTAGCTAGATTAGTTAGTTTAATAGAATAAAGGGTAAAAGCAGAGGCGAGGACATACTACTATCTAAGTACTATATAATCTTATCGCCCGAAACCGTAAGATATAGACGGTTAGGCTTTAATATAGAGGTAAGGCGGGACTGTAATCCGATTGACGAAGGCGCTTCGGAAGAATTTAGCTAAAGATTTAGGCGCTTTTTATATAGAGATAGGTGATCTTCTAGACTTTATCGGTATATTACTCGCTAATTATCATCCCAATCGTCAGTTTAAAAGAACTAGAACTTATTAATAGGATTAAGCATTATACTAATCATATATAGATATCCCCGAATATTATCAGTCTTAGAGTAGTACTAACCGAGCTTCTTCCGGGATACTTATAAGGCCTATAACATCTATCGCTTCTAGCTAGTTCGTTTCCTAGTAAGCTAGGAGATTGATTTCTTAAGGTATTTAAATAGCTTATTATAAATTAGGAAGATATAGTATATTATAGCGTTACGTATCTTCGAGAGTTTAACTATAAAATCGAAGAACGGCTAGGTGAGAAAGAGAAGGTAATTAACCTAACGCCATTCTTTATTACTAAGCGCTATATCAGCTCGCTCATACTTATTATAGAAAGGCTAGAAGATTAGCCGTAGGCGCTTTATACGTTAAAGTATTAGGAATATTAAGTTCTAACGCGTTTTTATATCCTATAAAGGTATAATCTTAACAGTATCACTTTATAGGTTATAGAATGTCTCTCGGCGTTAAGGGCTTACGTTTATATAAATAGCAAGATTTCGAATCTAATAGTAACAATAGTTAGTAATATATATTAAGAGAATTGAAGAATATATATTACCTTCAAAAGTATATAAGTAATATCAATCTTCCCCGAATTAGTATATATAGATAGTGATCTCTACTCATTCTATCGCGTATCTATTGATTTATTAAGCGGGCAAGCCTTAATATGACTAAGTAGCTTATTCAGACTAAGCTGAATCATATATATAAGGCATAGAACCCAAATAAGAGTAACGTCTTTAGATATAGACTCTTTTAAGGTATTAACTATTATTTAGTTATTTAATATATTATCTGTCGTAACTACAAAGACTCGGTCCTCAATCTTATACTGTTTTAAGATATCAAGGAGGACGACACTTAGATTCACACTAGTATGCGATCTATAAAGTGGTTCAAACCTAAGAAGAACCTCACGGTATCTCCAGTCTATATCAATAAAGTAGCCGGTAATAGCTATAAAGGCCTATATAAAGGGTAAGGTCTAGCAATTAAGGGCAATAGATATCCTTATACCTTAAGGAAGTGTTCGTAAGATCCCTTCTTATTAGTCTTATATAGAGGCCTTAAGCCGGCGCCGTAATGTCTTTACTAAGGGGATAAATAGTATAAGAGGGGCGGATTGGGCTTACTAAATTAATTTATAAAATACGGGATATTCAACTAGCTAAAAGGGAAGCCGTATATCCGTAATAAAGGTAAGAAGGCCCTACTCCTAGCGTTCCTAAGAGAATTCTTCGACGTCCGGTATATTCTACTTATAGTAATTAGAGCCTAAGCAATTATAATTATATAGAATATCTATATACCTTTTATAAAAACTAAGTAATATCCGATTTCTGACCCTATAAGGCCTTAATATAAGCTACAGTTTTAAGGTATATTTTTATAGTCGAGGTTCCTTAACGCGATATTCTTCTATCCTTAGTCTCTCGGATAAAGTTTAGATACTTAAGAATCTGACTATAGCGCTTATATATAACTTTTAGTGCTCCGTCCGAGATATTTACTACTTATTAGAAATCATTCTAAGTAGTAGATTAATATACTATATCCTAGGGTATATTATACTTTTTCCTAAAGCTAGTTTTAAGCTACTAGCTTACCTATTCGTTATAAACTATCCTATCGTAAAGAAGATAGTTTTTTATATAATTAGGGCCAATATAGGTTAAGTACGATAGAATTGAGAAAGGAATAGCCGATCGGAGAAAATCCTCGGTTAGTAGAGTCTTCTAGCTCTCTAAGAAATCGGGAGTAAAATAATTATATAGAATAAGATTATCTAAATCACTATCGTAGATAGACGAAGAGAAGGTTAACTACTAAGTTTAAGATATAATAAGTTATAGAAGGTAAAATATAAGGGGAAAATAATAGAATAGAGGGAATAATACCTATAGAAAAGCTTTAGATCCTTATAAACGCGACCGATAAATAGGAGAAAGAAGAATTAGTTAATATATCGCGTTTCTAACCTATATCTCGCTACTAATTAGTTAACTAAGTGGGTCAAGCTCTACTATAAACCGTAATAAACTACTATAAACCACTATAAACCGTAATAAACTACTATAAACCGTATATAAACCGTAATAACCTATCGATAAACCGCAATAACCTATCGATAAACCGTAATAACCTATTAATAAACCGTAATAACCTATCTACAACCCGTAAAAAACCACTAACTCCTCTTAACACTTCGCAACCATATATAATCATCAAAATAGTAGCTTTGAACTTAGATATAGCCTTACCTCTAGTGCCTTTCTAGTTAAAAATAATACCTGATTTTAAACTATAGAATTCCCTATCGAATGATACTAATAAGATATAATAATAAGGGAAATCATAAACTATAGAACCCTAGCTTTTACTTCGAGGAAAATCACTTAGCTTATACTATATTAAATATATATCTCTATAGCAAAACATGTAAAAAATTACAATACTTAATTTAACACACTACTTTTACTCAAAACTAATAGGAAAAAAGGCCAAATAATACAACCATAACTAAATTTTAATAATATCTATAAAGTAATATAAAATTCGAATGTTTTATAGCCTATCCAAGATAATAGTTGGAAGAGTACCTAATATAAGGTTAAAAAACAGTAATTTATAGTGATAAATAAACAGAATTATATATACCAAGACCTTGAGTTTATGCAAAAATGGGTTGTAAATGGGTTTTTTGGGGCCCTAACAGAACCCATCAAAAACCGCAGTGCGGTTGCGGTTTGGGGGTTGGGGCGAAGGTTTGGCCCCAATTGCGGTTTATGGCGAAGTCTAGCAGCACCGGAACCAAAAATTGGCTGGTGCTGCGGGACTTGTCAAGGCCTATATAAGAATATAGGTATAGTTTATAAACCTCCGGAATTCGTATACTAGATATTAGATATATTAAATAAGAATATAAGAAAAGAGAAATATAGCTTTAATATAATATTAATTATATAAAAAATAAAATAAGAATAAGATATTTCTATTTATATTTATAGTTATCCTATAATATATACATACTTCCCTCTATTATAAATATATATTTCTAATGGCCTATAGTTAATAAATACCTAGAATAGTTATAAAAAACAGTTATTCATTATAATGATTTAGTATCGTTATAAATACCAAGGCCTATATTGTATATAAAAATAGGTTCAAATAGGTTCAAATAGGTTCAAATTATTAGGTTTCAGGTTGGGTCGGGTTTTAGGTCGGGTGCTCCGACCCAAAATGGGTTCTGTCGAAGTCTAGCACGGTGAGTTACTGCATACTACTATAAATAGTAGTCCTAATGATACTCAACCTCTACTACTTTTTAGTATAGTTATATAGTATCTTTGTTCTTCTATATGGGTATCCCTACGGAGGGCTATGTAATTTGAATTCCAAAGTAAATGGACTCCTTCCTCCAACAAGACCTAGCCGGCAACAATCCGAACAAAGCGGAGTTTATTTAAATTAGTCATCGGGGTATTCATCCTTCATGTTACTAACAAACTTCCTGTCCCTCTCATCCCATCGTTTGAAATGCTTACCCGCAATGGCAGTCAAACTACTCGGCAATTCCGTGAAACGAGGCAGAATTATTCCAATATTTTCCTCGGCCACATATCGGACACTTCGATCCGCCACACTATACATCCATTGTTAGCCATTAGCCAAGAAGAGGACACAGGTACAACCCACAGCACATGATAGAAGCTTTGGTGCCTGCCAGCCTCTAATCGATCGATCCCCATTCTCCTCATCCACTGTTCGTCGGCGCCACATTCCAAGTCCCAGCCCGTGATAATAGCCTCGTAATGATAGCGACGATGGCGGAAAATCTGGCCCACTTTGTATTTTATATTTGCATTGCCACCGGTTCGCCTCCGAATCTGTTTTGGGATCTCATCCACAGCCCTCATCACATGAAGGCTCTCCAGTATGTGCTCATGCTCGAACAGTCCATGAAACAGAGGAGCGATGTACTGCTCGACTAGAAACACATCAGAAGGAAAGTCTGTAGTGAACAGTTCCATGAGCCATGGCAACTGATGGCGTAGATCCATCGGCCTCGAATCGCCCGACAGTAGCATCACAGACCAGAGCGCTGCGTACTTTGCGCTCACAACGTCCATCGAGGTGGGTCGCGAGGTCGGATTTTGAGGCTGGACACGAATCGAGTTCAATATGTTCCTACCACAGCGCAAGATAACGCCCGAGGCTGATGCTTCACCCAGAGTTGCGGTCTGGTCCACGTTGGGCATACCCAGGAATGTTAATTGGCTGCGCAGGTTTGAGATAGACGTTTCTTTCGCACCCCGAAACGGGTCCAAATAAAGGGGCTCCCCTGGCTCCATCCCACTCAAAGCATTGCCATTGATGTCTGAGCCCACCTGGGGGGTAACGATCACATGTACATGGAACGGAAATCCACAAGGACGGGCGTTTAAGCCTACCCCCTGCGCAACAAAGCAGTATATCGCAGCTGACACCAACGGCAGTGAGTTATGCTCTGGATCCTTTAGAGCCAGCCCTAAAAAGTTATGCTCCAAAGAATGATATTCCCGCTCCGGATTTATCCCTGTGAGATCATTCACCTCTAACCAGGATGCTATGGCTAGTGCCTTCCCACGAGGGGTGAAGAGGTAAAGGTCCGGGTGAGACGCGACAAAGCGGTTGAGGATCTCATCCAGAGAGTCTCGTATCTGGATCAGAGTCAGGTATAGATTTGTCTAGGGGTTACACTGGGATAAAACCTACTTCATCCAAATCCCCAGTTCCACTTTCAGGTATAAAGAGATCAAAGCAGGCCAAGGCTCTGTCGAGTGACACGGGTTCTCCGCGTTTGAGTTTCGCCCATTCCGGTAGGGCAATGCTTCGGTGCAGGCAAGTCAAGAGCGCGTGGGCATAGTACCTTTTGTGATTGGCACAAGGCACTGGTCAATTCAAGGGAAACACATGCCAACTTGCATAGAATCAGTAGCCCACCTTCTGGCCAAAGAATCCTCCCCGGACTCTATCAGGCTATATCGCAGAAGAGTATCCTTTGTATCGTATCCCATATCGACAACACGGCGAAACTTCTCGATCCGGCCGATCTGGCTCACAAGAATACTATCAAGAAGCCGAGTGACAGATCGATCAACCTGATATTTGAACACAAACAGGGCTTTCCAATTGGTTGAATTCACTGGGCAGGCAAGCTTTCTGGGCATATCATGTCGCCCATCCCAGAACTTGTAATGCGACTGGCAATGGTGACGCCATAGTAAACGCTCATTCGTTACATTTTGAAATCGACTATTGGTTTGTTCGATGGCAGCGCAGGATTGAGGAGAAGAATAACATAGAATCGAATGCAGGATCTCGTCTGGAAGATGGATTAAAGACCGAACCATCCCTGAAGGTGGAATATTGATGATGGTTGGGGGGAGGGTAAGAAGACAGGAAAAGGCAATCAGAACGGAAGAAGAGCCGGTTTACATTCCTTAATAAGTGCAAGAGAAGAAGATCAAATTAAAAAATAGATCAGAGAGTTAGAGGAAGATAGGAAAATAGGACAATAAGAAAATAGTAGAAGGTAAGAAGGCCCACAGGCCTGAAGATGTTTCTCCCCGCTTTTGTTATCTCTCTCTCTCTCTCTCTCTCTATCGAAGACGCCAAGCCTTGAACTCTCATCGTTATGTTTTTTTTTTAACTTCGTTTTTTTCTTCTATTCTTTTGCTTATAGACAACCTATAGACAGTACTTCCACTCTTCGTACCAATGATCTCTTTGAAATATTTGAAATTAATTACTAAAACAAAAAAAACGTTTTGTTTCAACCGCGAGCGAGTATTGCGGTATTCACCATCTTCCCCCCCCACCCCACCATTCTTTCTCTCCCTCTCCCTCTAACACATCATGGGTCAATTCCATTCCACTAGCCAGGCTAGCTCAGGCACTTCAGAACAATCAGGCCAGAAGACCGACTATTATGAGCTGCTTGGTATAACCCGTGGGGCAACTGATGAGGAGTAAGTTCACATGGATATGCAGTTATGGACATAACTAAAAACTGGTCCGACCTCTCAGGATCAAAAAAGCATATCGAAAAAAAGCACTTGTATTGCACCCAGATCGAAATTATGGGAATGTTGACGAGGCTACGAAGCTGTTCGCCGAAATCCAATCCGCTTATGAAGTACTGGCCGATCCCCAGGAACGAGCATGGTACGACTCCCATAGCGATGCATTTTTAGGGACCAGCGGAAATACCGATGATCAGCACTCGTACAATGTTCGAATCACAACAGCCGAAGATGTCCTCAAACTCTTTTCGAAGTTCAGTCCTCGAATGGAATTCTCCGACTCCCCAACCGGATTCTTTGGTGGTTTGCGAGAGCAATTCGAACAGCTCGTGTTGGAAGAAAGATTGGCCTGTCAGTGGGAGAATCAAGATCCTATCGAATATCCATCATTTGGATCTGGTAATGATGATTTTGAGACCGTTGTACGGCCCTTCTATGCCGCATGGACCGGATTCTCCACCCAAAAGTCATTCGCATGGAAAGATGTTCATCGTTACTCCGAAGCGCCGGATCGTCGAGTGCGACGAATGATGGAAAAGGAAAACAGACGTCTTCGGGAGGAAGGCATCCGAGAATTCAACGATGCTGTCAGGTCCCTCGTGGCTTTTGTCAAGAAACGTGATCCACGGTACAAAGTCAATGCCCAAAGTGAAGCTCAACGCCAGGAAACTCTCCGCCAGTCTGTGGCTGCACAAGCTGCAAGATCACGAGCTGTGAATCAAGCCAAGATGCGGGATCATTTCCTCCCCGAATGGGCCCAGTCAGAGCAACCAGTGGCAAGTGAAGACCAGGAGAGCGAAGAGAGCGAAGTCGAGAGTTTTGAATGTGTGGCATGTCACAAATATTTCAAAAGTCAGAAGCAATTCGAGGCGCATGAACGTAGCAAGAAGCATTTGAAGGCAGTCAAGCAGCTATGCTGGGAGATGCGAATGCAGAACCACGAATTGGATTTGGAGTCCACTGATGACCCGAGTGCCAATGCAGTTACAACTAAACCTCTTGAGGTTGATGACGGGGAAGATGAGGTTTCTGCTGCCTCGGATGTCGATCTGGGATTAGATACCTCTGTGAAGAACCACAACATTGATGCTGAGGATCGAGGAAGTTCACACGGTCTAGAGAAAACAACTCCTCTTTCCGAGCTAGAGGCAACAAGTCCTCCTTCCGAACTAGACACCCCAACATCTTCGCACGATGACGATTATGCCTCCAGGGAATATGTCGAGACGAGGCTCCGTGCGGATATGGATTCTTTATCCACGGGCGCCGGAGACTCCTCTGATATACCTGATAATCTGGTCTCTTCGGACCTCACTGAGCAGTCACCAGCTCTCAAAATGGGCAAGGCCAAGCAGAAACGGGCGAAAAAGGCCGCGAAGCAGGCGGGTCAACCCACGGGGTTCATCTGTGCAAATTGCCAGGCTCCCTTCACAACCAAGTCTAAATTATTCGATCATATCAGAGACCTCGACCACGCACAACCCTTGACGGGGTCTGTTGCTAAGAAGGGGAGGAAACACTAGTAATACATACGTGAGCCTCATTTACCGTTTTTCCTTGTACAAAAAAAAAGTCCATCAACTCTTACATTTCTATTTTCTATGGGTTTAACAAGGTATATATGCCGGGGAATCTTCCCTTTCTTCCTAACACAACCCCAAACACCTAACCTAAGCCAGCCCGTGAGTTCTTCACGACCTGCGCGACAGGCTGCAGAATTCCCTTGTTGTCGGCGGCACCCAGAGCAGTACCTGTACTCCACCCCATCTTCTCCAGCATGGCCCGCCCTCGGTTTTCAGCGCCGATTTCCGGAGCAGAGGCGCCAACCACATCGCCATCCATATACGACGCAGCACCGGACTTTCCACGCTTGGCTTGGGAGAATTTCGGCACTTCCGTGCCCCATGACTTGAACAACCGACGGTTGAACTTCCTCCCGGATAAGAGCTCGTCAACGTTGGATATAGTCTTCGGTGTGTATCGCGGGGTGCGTGCCGTCTTATTGAGGACCGGGAAGCGAGAAAGTCCATGGCCGCGTGATTGTGATTTCAAATTCAGCGCATTGGCCAATTCATGTATCAGCTTCCTGCGTTGCTTCGTCATGGGCGGCAAGGACAGGCTATATTGAAGTTAGCTAGGTCGATGAGGATGAGCAGATATAGAACAAACCTATTTTTAGCAGACATGAGGAATGAGCGAATCTCGGTCATAAATTCCTCCATGTTCATTTCCTTGGGGTACTTGACCTTGAGGTCTGGGTGTCCTGCTTTTCTGCCCAGTAATCCCTGCGCCCGGAGCTCTGCTCGCTCCATCTTCCGCAGCTTCTTTTTGGTCCGGTCATTCTGCCAGGCTTCCTGTAGCTCGACTTCAAACTCACTGTCGGATAGTACCACGTCAGGGATGGATTTCTTGCCCTTGGCTTTTTTCCGTAGACTTGGCCGGTCAAAATCCATAATGTCAAACCCGAAATATGGGTCAGACTCAAGAGCATCCGCAAGTGCCGATGCCGATGGAAATGAAGGCTTTCCATAACGGGATGCCTTCTTGGTGGACCCAGAATATCCGATCGCCAAGTCCTCAAGCAGCACGAAGTCTTCCAGTGTGTCGTCATCCGATCCAGATATGACCATATCGCCCTCGTCATCTTCGCTTGATGTTGGGATCGAGTCATGTTCGGTGTCGATTTGCATTTGAGCTAATGATCTTGGCGATTCAATTTTGGAGCCTGTGTGGCTCGGCGCCGACAAGTCTAGTTGTGTTGCGGCTTTTTCGACGTCAATGCCACCTTCCAGGTCAATCTTTGCACCAGATTTCACTTCCTCATGGTAGTCATTGTCGATGTTGGCAATATAATCGGCTAGTGGGTCGGTCTCTTCTTCCGGTGGCCAGTCTGGTCTCTCTGTGTTGGATTCAGGGTTGTCTATAGGGGTAGCGGCGGGCGAAGGATCCCGGGGCGTGGAGCCCAAGGTTGGTGTGTGCGATTTTTGCCTAAATGCAACAGTAGTCGTCTGCACGATTTCTTGAATCTCGTTCTGATGCGTTTCGATGAGAACGGGTTTTGTATTCCTCCTACGGCCGGTGAACACAACCTCATCCTCACTCGAGTCGTCTATGTCCGATAAGTTCGACTGCAATACTGGGTCCGGGTGTTCGGTATGAACAACTCCTTGTCCCTTTGAGTCGAAAACGAATGGGACCTCGAGGCTGGCCTTTTTGTCCTGTATATTGTCGGTCTTTGGTTCTTCCCGGTCCGTGTCTGATTTTGTCTGCTCCTCCTCTGCTTGTTCCAATGTCGGTTCCAGGCTTCCCGCGCTCACAAAGTGAACGGCTTTATGGCGAAGGTTACTATCTGACCATGATCGCTGATGGGTTTCAGTATTCCGAGCTTCCTGCTGCATAGTAAACTGGTGTGGTGATGGGTCTTTTTTTTTAGAAAAAAAAAAAATTAGTATTCATCAAAGGAATAGGAGCACATTAATTACCTCTGCCCATCGGTGCCCGCCTAGTACGGGCCTTGAATTTCCCATGTCGGGCCATGTGTGTTGGTGAATCTGATCTGTTGGGGAAAAAGAAGTGACGGGGGGGAGGGGATTCTTTTGCCTTTGGGTCGGGTCCGGGCGGTGACGGACCTCCAGGGCTGCTACAAAAAGTGTAACAATAACAATCACATAGATAAGTTCTATAAGACCGATTTTTGTCTTTTCTTTTCTGAATTTTATACATTTTATATATTTTCCGCTAAAATGACTTCAATTGTAGAGTATAGAGCACATGTCAAGTGTAGATTGTTGTTTACATTGTACGGAGTACATAGTCGGTGACGTCTTGGCTCGTGACTGAAGATGACCCCCTCATCTGGAGCATCATACCCCCGAGAAAAGGACGAACTTATTGTCTGCATTTACCGTTGGTCTTTTGTATCTTCCTTTTTGTTTGGGTTTTTCACTTGTTCTTTTTATGGTGATCTGGGTTGGTTGCTTGATTTCGAATCCCCGAATTAACTTCCAAGTTGGAGAAAGACGGATATATATATATCTATCTATCTATCTATCTACTCACCTCCGATGTTGAATCACCCACAATAATTATCATACCTACAACCGATCCACCACAGAAAACCAGCACCAACCATGACCGTGGACATGGAAAAATGCAAACGCATAGTACAATACTTTTGGGACCCAGAACCCAGAAATGATGTACCTGCGGCGTCGATATGGTGCCTGGGCAGGGAATATGCCCCCCCGCAGCCATCCAGTGACCAGACCAGTGAGTCTAGATCAAGTGAATATATAACCCCGTACCCTACATCTAACACCCCATACAGCCAGCAACCCACATAACCCCTCAAGGCAGCCCGATGCTAGCACATTGAATGACACAGCATGGCCAAAGGCATTTCTCTCTGATTTTGGATCGAGGATCTGGATCACGTATCGATCTAATTTCACACCGATCCCACGAACAAAGACACCAGAAGCAACATCCTCGATGACACTGGGGGTACGCCTGAGAAGTCAGCTGATGGACCCCCAGGGCTTTACATCAGATACGGGGTGGGGCTGCATGATCAGATCTGGACAAAGCCTTCTGGCAAATACTTTCTCAGTTCTATTACTGGGACGAGGTGAGAGATGCATCCAATCAAAAAGACCCCCCCCAAAATAGAGCTAATCAGATATACTAGACTGGCGCCGGGGGGAGAAAGTGGAGGAAGAGTCAAAGCTAATATCGATGTTCGCCGATCACCCCGAAGCTCCCTTCTCCATACACCAATTTGTCAATCGCGGGGCAGAATCATGCGGAAAATACCCAGGTGAATGGTTTGGGCCCTCGGCAACTGCTAAATGTATCCAGTGCGTGTTACCAAAACTTGAGCCATGGAGGTGATGCTGATGGCGATAGACTACTTTCAACCCAAAGTGAGACCCCCCAACTCAGGGTCTATGTAACCAATGACACATCGGACGTCTATGAAGACAAATTTGCACACGTGTCACACGATAGCTTAGGTCGAATCCAACCAACACTCATCCTGATCGGAACCAGGCTGGGGATCGATAATGTCACCCCAGCGTACTGGGATGGACTCCGAGCAGCACTGACGTATCCCCAATCCGTTGGCATTGCAGGGTAGGTCCATGCACCTGTTCGTACGCCCGATATAAAGTATGCGCTAACGAAAATAGTGGACGCCCATCTGCATCGCATTACTTTGTTGGGGCTCAAGACTGCCACCTCTTTTTCCTTGATCCACATACCACTCGACCTGCAACCTCCTATCGATCAGATGGGCTTTACACCCAAGAGGAACTGGATAGCTATTACACCAGCAGACTGCGGAGAATCCATATCAAAGACATGGATCCCAGCATGTTGATTGGATTTCTCATCAAGGACGAAGATGATCTGGAGGACTGGAAGAAACGAATCCAATCCACGCCTGGACAACCCATCGTGCACATCTTCCCCAGTCAGCATCAGTCAGATCATGGCCATGGTCGGGCGGAGGCTCTGGATGAAGTTGAGGCGCTGGACGATTCAGATGAGATGGAGTGAGGGTTCTAGACAAACCAGAAGATGCAGATTGCTTCTTTTAATTTGCGTGGGGAAATGTTTACCAGGAAAGAGAGAAATAGAATCATGATGCAATGCAATTAAGCATTTGGAATTTCGCGTTCTAGTAGGGGAGGCCAATCCATGCCTGCCCCAGACCCGAGTTATGTTACACCGCATTCACGTATCGAGTGGTAACCATTCAAAAAAAATCACCCATCGGGGAAAAGAAAATTCAAGCCATCCCATGACGCATTAGAAACCCGCAAAACACCCATAACCGACCACCTCAGAGCCCATAACAGATCAAGAGGTAGTAAAAACAAAAGCAAGCTGGAAAGAAAACGTAAAGAAGCCGCTTATTTGGCGGAAGAAGAGTACTTGGTCACAGCCTTGGTGCCCTCAGAGACGGCGTGCTTGGCCAGCTCACCGGGGAGGATGAGGCGCACAGAGGTCTGGATCTCCCGGGAGGAGATGGTGGACTTCTTGTTGTAAGCAGCCAGCTTGGAGGCCTCGGTAGCGACACGCTCGAAGATGTCTGGAAGATGAAGTCAGAAAACATGACGTGACAAGAAAACGCGTGTACGCGTTATTTTTTTTGGGTTATGTGAAGAAAAAACATACCGTTGACGAAGGAGTTCAGGATGGACATGGCACGAGTGGAGATACCAGTGTCAGGGTGGACCTGCTTGAGGACTGGAAATGGAGTCAGTAATGGGCGCGTTTTCACTTGGCCGGGAGGTTGTTTTCAAGAATCGACTCACCCTTGTAGATGTAAGAAGAGTAAGTCTCCTTGCGGGTCTTGCCGCGCTTCTTCTTCTCGCCAGTGGCAGCGGTGGCAGTCTTCTTGCCAGCCTCCTTCTTCTCAGCGGGAGCCTTGCCGCCAACGGGGGCCTTGCCACCGGTGGAGGGCTTCTTCTCAGCGGCCTTAGGGGGCATTTTGAATGTGGTTGGAAAAGTTGGTTGGAAAAAGAGTTGGAAGAGTTAAAAGTGAAGATGGATGAAGCGTGTGGTTGAGAAACAGAGATGGAATGTGGAAGGGTAAGTTAGAGAGACGCGGTGACGAGGGGAGAGAGCATCTTTATACTCGTGTTCCAAAGGCCAGTTGATCCTGGAGGGGGGTGCAAAGGAGGCCGAATTTCAATACAGTAACGCCTTGGTATGATCTGTATGATTAAACTGACATTGACGCGTCTTAAGGTGGTAAAGGTGGGGTATAATCACGCTCAGCTGACTGTCAGGTATGGTAAGGGAGTTAAATTACCACACTATTCCTAAAGCGGAATATCTGATCTGATTGATCATTGGCTGCAACGTCTAAGCGAGACCGTGATCTGGAGGGCCCATTGATGCTGCCCCAACGTCACCCTCACCGCGTCCTTATAAAGGTCCTCCGCTTCCACACGCTCTCCCACCTGCTCTTGCGACTTTACACCATAACTCAAGCTCTCCACCTTCAAACAACTCTCTTCTTTCCCACCAAACCAGCTCCCCTTTTCCAAAAACAAACCATCAAAATGACTGGCGGAAAGTCCGGCGGCAAGGCTAGCGGCAGCAAGAACGCGCAGTCGTAAGTTGTTTACATTTCGCGTCCTATATATACGTTTCATACTGACATCAACATCTTCAGCCGTTCCTCCAAGGCTGGTTTGGCCTTCCCCGTTGGTCGTGTCCACCGTCTGCTCCGCAAGGGCAACTACGCTCAGCGTGTTGGTGCCGGTGCTCCCGTTTACCTCGCTGCCGTTCTCGAGTACCTCGCTGCTGAGATTCTCGAGTTGGCTGGAAACGCCGCCCGTGACAACAAGAAGACCCGTATCATCCCCCGTCACCTCCAGCTTGCCATCCGCAACGATGAGGAGCTGAACAAGCTCCTGGGTCACGTCACCATTGCCCAGGGTGGTGTTCTCCCCAACATCCACCAGAGTACGTTATCTCCTACCAACTGTCCATTTTTATATATATTACGGTACACTAACCTTGTTTCCAGACCTTCTTCCCAAGAAGACTCCCAAGGCCGGCAAGGGCAGCCAAGAGCTGTAAGGGTTCTCTCTTTTTTCGCGGGTTGTTTGTTTTCTTTTCCGGCGCGGATTGGTTCTTTGACACGATAATGGGGTTATGGGACGGGCACGTTATGGCTCTGCGTTTTCTCTTTTTTTCATCAATTTCCTGGTTGTACATTATGTCTACGGACATGGAATGATACCGACGACCTTAACTCGCTTGAGGGATTTCAACTTTCGGATACTAGCCCTGGGCATGAGCCCAAATCAATGAAAACTCCAGGTCTTTCAAGTGTTAACATCTACCAACTTACCTTTCGTACTTCGTACAATGTACAAATAAATGGGATTCCAAAGTTGCCGCGCTTGAGGTGGTTATTGTACATAAAACGAACTTCTTGATTCTCGATTCTGTTTTGGTACTCTACATCTGCAGGAAAGACCCATACTTTATATTGCATAGTTCATGTTTGCAATTGGCCCAATCCTCATATTGTCTTTTGCGATATTGATTTGACTTAGTGTGCACCGGGAGGTTGGGCATCTATATTGTTTCATAGTTAGTGCAAATCCAAAAAAGGTTGCCTGTGGGTGTAAACGTACACGGCAGGATTGGGGCCGGCAGGTTGCGCTCCCATTTGTTGCCGCCGGGCGCAGTAGGTGCCCGGTATGGGTCAGGGTGCTTCCAGGTTACTAAGAGCTTCTCTGTCTCGCGCAGCAAAACCTAGAACATGTGTCAGGTTTGTCACTCATGGATTTTGGTGTCGCATACCTGTTGCTGGCGAGGATCGCGGACGTCCTTGTTGGCTTCGAAAAGGGATCGGATATAGACCGCTTGTCCACGCCAGATCTGTCGGTGGACAGCCCAGTCAAGAGACAGTTTCAGAGAGCGCCGGTAGAGCGACCTATAGTAGATCAGTGAATAGTCCACTAGGGAGACATCAGCCTACTCACTTAACAGCGGAGGTGGACATTGTGCTCAAGTTTTGTTCCGGGTCCAATTCCGGGGAGCTGGAACAGGGGAAGGAAAATAAAAAAGGGTGTATGTTGATAAAACTGGTCTATCAAACAGAAATGACAACCTTGGGGATTGTTAGGGTTCCTGGTGGACAATGGGTCGGGGTTGAGGGTTTCAATGTCGTCAGGTTGACTATTCTGGGCTTCCTAATTCGTTCGGCATCAACTTGCTCAAATGGTCACTGCCGGTCCCCGTACCTTCAAAACTGCTTGAATGGTCTCCCCCCGTCGCCGTAGTGTAAGAAGAATAGTCCGCCTCTGCCGGAAGGGTGCCCGGTTTACCTCAGAACCCGATCCAATCCGAGCTTCATCTTCTTTGCTTCCTCTAATTTTTAGAGTTGAAGCTTTCTTTCCCTCTTACAAACCCCGGTTTGGCTTTTCCCCAACTGAGTAAATTTTGCTTTAATTCATCATGGCTTCCCGAATCTCTATTGCGCGCCTCTCGGGCCAGCGCTTCTCGGCTGTGGCCAAAACCGCTCCTCGGGCATCAAGCCAGTTCCGCAATATCAAGGGATTGTCTACCCTCACGCGGAAGACTTCAGCTCGCTCAGCTTCGGGCTTGCTGCAGGTCTCTTCCTCTGGGTAAGTATCCATGTCATTACCACCTGTCGCAATTTTAGCTCATACAACCCTATAGCATCAATGTCTCACGACTCAACCTTGCTCCCCTAGGAGGCTACCAACTTCGCACCTATGGTAATTACCTTTTCTGAAGCAGTCTCGTTGGTCAATTGCTAATAGTTCTTAGCCGACTCCATCATCAAGGTCCCCAGTATGGCCGAGTCGATTACAGAGGGTACCCTCAAGCAATTCTCAAAACGTATGGTGCTTTAGCCGTGGTTGAACATTTGACGTTTGCTTATTCTGGTATATAGAGGTTGGCGATTTTGTCGAGCGCGACGAGGAGATTGCGACAATTGAAACAGACAAGGTAAATACCACCAACTCTGTCCCCACCCCTCACGACTAGTTATGTCGCTGACACATTTTGTTATTAGATTGATGTTTCGGTTAATGCCCCAGAGTCTGGTACCATCAAGGAGTTCCTCGTAAATGAGGAAGATACCGTTACTGTCGGCCAGGATCTCGTCAAGATCGAGCTTGGCGGCGCTCCCGAAGGTGGAAAGAAGGATGAGGGCGCCGAGAAGCCTAAGGAGCCCGAACCCAAGGAGTCTGAGCCCAAGAAGGATGCTTCGCCCGCTCCCGCCGAGACCGAAAAGCCCAAGGAGCCCGAACCTAAGAAGGCTGCGCCCCCCAAGCAGGCTCCCAAGGCGGAGCCCAAGGCCCAAGCCGCTGAGCAGCCAGCTCTTGGTGACCGTGAGGAACGCCGGGTATGTTGACCGCCGGTAAACCTTTGACCTTGTCTTCAAACTAATTTTTGGTTTAGGTCAAAATGAACCGTATGCGTCTGCGTATTGCCGAGCGCCTGAAGCAGTCCCAGAACACCGCCGCTTCTCTTACCACTTTCAACGAGGTTGACATGTCCTCACTGATGGAGTTCCGGAAACTGTACAAGGACGATGTGCTCAAGAAGACCGGAGTGAAGCTTGGTTTCATGAGCGCCTTCTCCCGTGCTTGTGTGCTTGCCATGAAGGATATCCCCGCTGTCAACGCTTCCATTGAAGGTCCTAACGGCGGTGACACCATTGTCTACCGCGACTACGTTGACATCAGCGTTGCAGTCGCCACTGAGAAGGGTCTTGTCACCCCTGTTGTCCGTAACACTGAAGGCAAGGATCTTGTTGGAATCGAGAAGGCCATTGCCGATCTTGGAAAGAAGGTGAGTAGTTGTTCTTCTGGAGGGGATGTCCAGTTTACTGACATGTAATAGGCTCGTGACAACAAGTTGACCATTGAAGACATGGCCGGTGGTACCTTCACCATTAGCAACGTATGTTTCCCCCCCCCCTGTCTTTGTGTGTTTAAGAATAACACGGCTAACTTGTCCCAGGGTGGTGTCTTCGGCTCGCTGATGGGTACACCAATCATCAACGTTCCCCAAACAGGTCAGTTCTCTCGTACTATCTTTAGGGTTCGCATCTAATTGTGTCTAGCTGTCTTGGGTCTCCACGCCATCAAGGACAAGCCTGTCGCTGTGAACGGCAAGGTCGAAATCCGTCCCGTATGTACAGACAAATCCAGTCACTTTTTCTTCGATTTACTGATGTTTCTAGATGATGTATTTGGCTCTCACCTACGATCACCGTCTCCTGGATGGTCGCGAGGCCGTTACTTTCCTTGTCAAGGTATGTATACCTCCTCGTCCACCCGAATCAATCACTAATCCCATCACAGGTCAAGGAGTACATTGAGGACCCCCGGCGCATGCTGCTTGGCTAGATAGCATGAGTGTTTTGTCCCGCGCCTTTTATTATCTATGTTCTCGTACCTGGAGCGGCCTTGCGCCCTTTGTAAATTATTATGTTCCAAGATATAAATGCCATGTCAAGGACAGGTCTTATAGTGGGCTTTAGGTACTATTCTACTATACTATTCTTTTGTTATGCGTGTATCGCTTTCGATCTTTATCGGCTGTTGAAAAATTGGTTGAGATTGAACGATCAATATGAAGATCGAATTAGTGTACATGTGGTATTTTCACTTTAGACAACTCGTGATCCACGGCGTTGGCTTTTCCTCATGTGGCTGCTTGAATTGGGATCATTACACATCGAAGAAGCACACGGGATGGCATGTTCTCGTATCTTTTGAGTATGAATATCAAATTCCACAATAGTTTCGAACCCACTGTGTCTCCTCCTGGGTCAGGCCTTCCAGTTGACCACGCTCCAGCTGAAGAAGAAGGGGCGCATCCAGGACCTCCATGAGATCCTCGAAGAAATCGACGTAACGATGCTGTAGCCATTGGAGAGGCCACACCTCATCGAGCTCTTCTCGGCTCATTGGATCCACCGTACCAAATGGGGGCGGCATGTACTCCAGGAACATGGTACGGCTAACCTCCCACCATATATCGAGTTCACTGTCGTTTGTTCTCCAGTTGCAGAATCTGTGAAGCTGGTCTGGGAAGCGCACTTGTTCTTCCAGAATCGCATGAACCATGAAGTGGGCACCAAGGTCGAACCAGCGTCTCCGGGATACGTGGGCGACTGCAGAGTGACAGAAGTCCATGAATTGAACTGCGATATCAGACAGGGGGACAAAGTGACCGAGGTCGCGATCTTTGGGAGGGTCCCAGTGGAGAAATTGATTGGACAAGTAGAAGATGCGCAATTTGAAGTCCAGGTCCCAGGGCAAGGGGCCTTCGAGACGATGACCGAGAAGCCGCCGGTGGAATTCTAGAGCTGTAGTCAGTATGAATGATCTGTTGCTGGGAAGTTCTGATGCTTACGTTCAACCAAGAGCGCAGACCATTCAATATCTTCGGTTGGTCTTGCTTGACGAATTGCTTCTATGATCCCGCTGATACACAGGCAGACCAGGTAGTCGAGGATCATCAGATCCACGGTGGCATGAATGGCAGGGCTTGGTTCCGCCATTTTGAAGTCCACACTGAGGCGGGAGAGGGTATCAATTGAAAGGTATGTGGATGGTCCTAGGGGGGGTCCATGGTGCCCTAGAGGTGCAGCTGTCTCCCACGGCGATTGTGTCAACACGCTTAGTCGGCGCGATTGGTCGGCGATTAGTTCATGTCGGACCACTCCAGGGTGTTTTGATATTCACCTTCACGTGACTTGATCCTATCATTCTACAGAAGTATATATGATTGGATATAATTAGATAGTTATATTCACTTCTGATACGTTTAGGGCATACATTATTCCTTTTTTTAAAAAATATTATATTGTATATCACATTCAAAATATAGATTTAACTATAGAAAACTGTTGTAGGGGTCACGTGTGGTGAATGTGAATATCATGGCGTCATTTATATATAACCCGACCTCGTATAGAAATGAGAGTCACACATATGTACATACTATGTAATTAACCACAGACAGGAACTCCTTCCCTCCTACACCCCCCCTCCCATTCCCCAAAAAACCCCCTTCAGTCCATGCTGAATCTATCCATCAAACCAAAATTTAGCCTTAGTAAAGCACGGGCTATGACCATGGCGTGGTATTGTTCTGGATCCACCAACACCGAGTTGATTGAGAACCTATCCAAGGCTGGACTGATCTATAATGAGCGTGTGAAAGAAGCCATGATAGGAGTGAGCTCTATTGATTATTATCTGATTCAATGTCCTCACTAACATATGACCAAGGTTGATCGAGCCCATTATGCTCCATCACGACCATATTCGGACTCGCCTCAACCTCTTGGATATGGGGCCACCATATCAGCACCGCACATGCATGGCCATGCCTGTGAGTATCTGATTGATCATCTCAAACCAGGTGCTCGGGTGTTGGATATTGGATCTGGTTCAGGATACTTGACCCATGTCCTTGCCAATCTGGTGACTAGCCCATCCGGCAACGCTCAGGGACAGGTGATTGGTATTGACCATATCCCCGAGCTGACAGAAATGGCTCGTACCAACATGGACAAGTCCAAGAAAGGTAGTGAGTTCCAGGCATCCTCAACTGTCAAGTTTATCACCGGTGATGGACGCCTTGGATGGAAAGAAGGTGCACCGTACGATGCCATCCATGTTGGCGCCGCGGCCGACAAGCTTCATCCAACCCTGGTCGATCAGTTGCGTGCTCCTGGGAGACTTTTCATCCCAGTGGAATCGGAAGACGATGGGAGTGCCATGGATGGTCTCAGCGGTGGTCAATATATCTGGGTGGTGGATAAAAAGGAAGATGGATCCATTCACAAGGAGAAAGTCTTCCAGGTGAGCTACGTGCCCTTGACGGATGCTCCACAAGGATGAGATTGGAATTCAGACACTTTTCTCTCGTTCTATTTTACAGATGCCCTGGATTTTTTTTCTTCTTTTTTTTTCGAGTCAAAATCAAAATAAAATGACTTCTTCTGAGCTTACGAAAACTATCCATTTTCTATATCGAGAGACTCCAAGAACACCTTGGTATGTGTTTCACACAGCAAAAGACAATTAAATTAGCGGAATCCACCAGGGAATTTGAACCCTCCCTGGAATTGTGGACCACCCTGTTGGAAGAAGAACTGTTGACCACCGCCACCGAATGGGTTGCCTTGGAATTGACTGCCCCGTTGTTGCGATTCAGGATCATTGGGATCGTCGCCGTTGTCAAACCGTGTCCGGAGTTCGGAGTCGGATAAAACCTCGTAGGCTTCATTGATGGCCGCCATCTTTTTCTCTGCTTCCTCCTTGCTTACACCCTGGGCGTTGGCCTTGTCAGGGTGATGTTGCTTCACTAGCTTGCGATACGCGCGCTTGATCGTCCGATCATCCGCATCACGGCTAATACCAAGGACCTTATAGTAATCTTTCTGCTTGGAACGCTTGAGTAAAGTCTGAGCCTTTTGTTGGAGAGATTGCGCCTCTTGGGAACTGGGGTGGTGTTCCTTGGCCGATTCGAGCGTACGTATGGCGTCCTCGAATCGATCCTCGTCCAAAGCGATCTGGGCTTTATACAGGAGCCCGGCAAGCGAGTGAGGAACAAGCTGGAGAGCTTCGGCGCAGTAAGGGCCAGCCTTTTTGATCATACGCATCTGGATATGTTAGTGACAGAGAAACCAAGCTATATGACCATACGACGGTGGGTACTCACTTCACGGTAAGCCTCGCAGGTCTTCTCGACCAGGAATGTGTAAAGATTATCGGGTGCCAGGCGATGAATATGGTTAGCCTGTCTTGCTTCTTCAACATCGGCTTTGACGTCTGCAATCAGTCCAGTGGATTCACTATCGCCGACCATGAGATTTGCCGCATTGCTGAATTTGCGTGCCCCCAGGGCAGTATGCAATTTTTCTAGCTGTTTGGCAAGCTTCCGTTCACGTCGATAGAGACGGTTGCACGGTTTTGAGTCGGGATCCGCATGGAGACATTTACGGATTTGAGCAAGGCCACGGTCACTATCTCCTAGAGAGTAGAACAGCATGGAAGACATCTGCAGGTGAGGTTCGACCAAGTTCGGGGACATTTGCAAAACATGTGCCAAATCACTAAGCCCTTCTTCCGTCTCGCCTTTTTCAAAGTGACAATGGGCTCGAGCTTGTCGCAGAGACAGTGCCGTATTTGCCTTTAGGATGGCCACATTTGCCTCCGAGACACACGTCTCCCAGGCGCCCTGCTTTTCGGCATTGAGAGCCAAGGTTGCCGCATCCCGTGCGGCTTCTAATTCCTTGTAGTCATCCGTTAACTTCTTTCCGGCCTGCTCGAGATCTTGCAAGGCCTCTTGCCAATGCGCGGAGCGTGCGTTCAAACGAGATCGCTGTAGAAGAGCACCCTCGAAGTCCGGCTTGAGCTCTAGAACTCGATCAAAGTCACTCGAGGCTTGTGAGTTCTTGCCGATAGACAGATAAGCCGCGCCCCGCTGGAAGATAGTGATATAGTTGGTTGGGTCGCGCGAGACGGCGGCGTCGAAGTATACCACAGCATCTCGGGGTGAGCCCTGCGCGAGGTGGGCTTTGGCGGAAGAGATTAATTCAGAGAGAGGTGTATCCGAGGGAATTTGAAGGGCGTATCCAGCCGAGAAACAGGCCAGAAAGGCTGTGAGTGATTCCAAGGAAACGAACATCTTGGGAGGTATGCGACGCAGTAACGATGTAGTAATTGGGAGGTGTAAAACGAGGGATTTGGTGTAGAATGAGTCTCCCTAGGAGTACAAGAAGAGGGACATAATCCAAAAAGAAAAAGAAAAAAAAGGTGTAAAAGCGCAAAGAACAAAGTTGGAGACAAGGAACTCGAAGTCGGATTGAAAGCCACATGTGCATACTCCGTGGCCTTTACGCCTCTCGTATTGTTCCGTTACCGTCATGTGACATCGAATTATCTCCAATTGCTTTCGCTCCGAATTTTGGGTCTCTTCATTACTCTGACTCGAAGTATGCTCGTCAAGTCAATATGTCAAAGTATCTTGCGGCCTAGGCTTGGTCTGAAATTGTCGCCTTTGCGAGGTGTACATACCAGTAAGGCTAGCTTGGTTACTCTGTCCGATCAAATGCTAATTGCGACTGCAGCATCCGATTCTGCCTTGTCTCCAGCTCTTTTAACCAGAGCACGTCTACTTGCAGCTGAACATACAAAGCTTGCAGAACGACTGGGAGAGTCCTTTGACGCAAAAACTGCCAAGCGAGCCGGGGAATTAGCACCGATTGCAAACATCTTGAAAGAATGGGTCAATGCCAACGATGTATGCGCCTTGGAGACCTTCATTGGAGCCCTACTAATACCGCCAGTCTATCGTCGAGCTCAAATCTCTATTAACCGACCCCAGCACCGATGCCGAACTCCGGTCTTTAGCAACAGAAGACCTTGAAAGCAGTCGCGATGCCTTGCCTACAATATCAGACCGACTGAAGAAGGCGCTCGTTCCGCGACATCCATTTGCAGACCTTCCTTGCTTGCTCGAAATCAGACCTGGCGCAGGCGGAGATGAAGCAGGCTTGTTCGCTTTTGAAATGTTACGGATGTACGTTGCCTTTTGCTCCCGAAGGGGCCTCCGCCCAACAATCTTGAAGCAGGACACAGAGGTCGGCCCGTCCGACGACCGTCTCAGTGAAGCGGTAATTGAAATTGAGGCCAATGGTGCATACGATATATTACGGACCGAATCGGGGGTACATAGGGTGCAGAGAGTACCTGCAACCGAGACCAAGGGTCGCACCCATACCAGCGCCGTCAGCGTAATGGTCTTGCCGAGTTTCCCAGAGGACGGCAGTGAGATGGATAGTGCCCTGAACTTTGAAGATCCCAACAGCGATTACTATATTGACCCGCAAGAGGTGCGGGTTGAAAAGATGAGGGCCGGAGGTGCTGGTGGCCAACACGTCAACAAAACCGAGTCCGCCATTCGACTGACCCATATCCCCACGCATACGGTCGTCTCCATGCAAGACGAACGATCCCAGCAGGCCAATCGGAGAAAGGCGTGGCAGATGCTTCGGGCAAAGCTGGCCGAAGCCCGGCAAGAAGCCCGCGAGCAAGAGCTTATGCAACTCAGACGAGGTATACTGGGTGGTGTGGCCAAAATGGGTCGAGGCGACAAGATTCGAACCTACAATTTTGGTCAAAGTCGCTGTACCGACCATCGCACAGGCCTCACGATCCACAATCTGGATGGTATTCTTGATGGCGGTGATGGTTTGGAGACTGTAATGGACAGTGTGCGGACCTGGATGGCTGATAGCGAAGTTGAGGCCATGGTTGCCGAGGACATGGCAAAAGCAAAGAGTAAATAGCAGAGTCATTCTTTTTTTTTCATGTACAAAAGATATACCACGTATTCTATTAAGGACCGAGTCTATTGATGTTCTACAAATACTTTCGCTCCGGATCCAAGATATCCAGCCCATCCATAGCCTTCTCGTACCTATCCAGCAGTTAGCAACTTTCATAGTATGACTTGGGGTCGGCCACAAACATGGTGAACACAATTCCTCCACTCATGATCAATCTCGCAAGTCGCGGCATAGCGCCAGACCACAAAGTGAAGACACCTTCATCCTTGACGATTCTTGTTGCGCAAACAATGCTATTCTTGTAATGCTTGCTGGCCTCGAGTGATTGCATTCTGATATCGTTAGTACCTTATATATATATATATATATATATATATATCGCTCTCTCATTAGCATGTGGGGATATTAACCTTGTCTTGACCGTGTCCAATGGTTGAGTCACATAACTGATTCATGTTAGTTTGGATTTGTCTTTTTTTGGATCTCATCTTCTTTAGGGACCATGTCTTACACAGTGATGAGCCCTGCAACTCCACCAATGCCAAAGGTGGCTGCAGTGCCCAGCTTTTCGCCTGGCGCCGTATAACCCTCTGCAAACTGCTTCAATGTTGTGTAGGCTGTGAATCGGGTTGCCGAGTTGGCGGCCTGTCTGGCCGTGGTGGGCACAAAGCCTTGGAAGAAGCCCTTGACACCTCTTTCCTTGAAAATGAGCTTGCTACCGTGCAAGAAACCACGCATCCGAGGGTTGGCAGACTTCCGGTCGTCGATCCTATAGTTTGGTCAGTAGAGCTCAGCAGAAATAGGAGGGGAACTTGCAATTGAGTCTTAATGCTTTCAAAGGGAGTGACGGCGAAAAGAGACTCGGTGAATCCAGCACCAAATCCAGCAACAACCGTCCTTGGCCCTGAGATCTTGCCGTTCTCATCTTGGAGAACCGATTTTATGGCATCGAAAGCGACGAATCCTAGTATGTATTGTATCAGCGGCGGCCCATATAATGCCACACAATGGGGGAGGTAGACGGACGAATTCCAGCCTTGAGTGAGTTTCCGATAATCAGTGTTGTACATCCTGCATACCACTGGCTTCCGAATGGTGGCCATGGTAGCTTTTGGCCTTGGGTAAGCTGGCGATTGAGTTGAGTCCGGGTCTTCGCAACTGCATAGGATTAGCAACAATTGTTGTAAGACATTTGAAGAGTCATACATTCGGCCGGGTATGTGATCGCTGTCAGTATACGGTTAGCTAGTGGCCTGGTAGGGGTCATTGAGCTCTTTACCGATCTCCACGGCTCCGGCAGTGGACCCCGCAAGGATGGAGCGAAGGGCGCTGGGCTATTTATTGGTGAGCATCAAACAGAATATATTATTTCACTGGAGAACGAACCTTTGCCTTTTGATCCTTATTCACCGTCGCCATTTTTCTTTTGGGGTAGTTTGGAGGAATTGTAGTCGCCGAACCTCGGAGATCCAGCGATATACGGCCTTCGGCACGTGCCATTACCGCAGTCGATGTTGGATTAGTATAGAATCAGCTCTTTTACACAACCCTTCATGTATGTATGTATTTTTATATATATAATAAATGTACGAAGACTGCATTGGGTTAATTCAAATCCTACAACTTATTACAGTGGAACAAATTAGAGGGTTATTGTCAATTCACTAGCTGAATCTACTTAGATCCGTTAAGCAACTAGTGCTCCTCCATTTTTTCTTCTTCTTTTTTTGTGGTTTTTTTTTTGAGGGTGAGAGATTGGTGTTCACCGTGTCTCTAACGGTAATCACACAAAGTGAGTGTAGACAGGAATGGGGTTAAGCATGGTTGGTGGGAGGACTCCAGGCTGCCAACCAAAAGTTGGTGAGATCATCACTCGTTGCATAGGGAAAATAAAAAAGAGCCCCCCTGGGTAAAAAAAAAAGAATCGCATGAGACGCTTGTCCTGTGGAACGCCATTTGCCTTGCAAATCCCCGAAACATAGAATACAGCCTCGGAAAAACGTAAGCGTAGGCGCCGAAAATGCATTTTCCTCAAGGATCCAACTCATAGGACCAGGGACCGGGACGGAAAAGACATATGATACATTGCACTCCCGTATCATTATGACCGGATATGCCAGGATAGCCCGGCAAGATCTCGAAGATAGAGCGGAATAGAATAAGAGAATCCAGGAAACCAAAGCGCAGCGATATAAAAATAAAGGGGGGGTTGTTCGGGTGTGTTTGGGGCTAAGAGATGGGCGCCTGAGGTTGACCCGGATTTGGTTGACCAAAGGTGATCCGGTTGGCGTCATTTTGTGCCCCACGACGTTGACCTTGTCCACGACCACGGTAAGAACCGCGTCCCCGATTATTGTAGTATTGGCCGTGTTGTCCACCATGCTGTTGGCCCTGCTGTTGACCGTGTTGTTGGCTATGCGGTTGGCCATTGTGGTTGTTCCGACGAGGTTGACGGTCTCCGTTCATGTTCACGGATCCAGCTCCAGTCTGAGGTGGAGGGTTGGAGATGGGCCGAGGGATGTTCTCGGGAGAATCATAGACATAAAGCTTCTTGTCAATATTCTGAGGGATGGGCTGGATTTCAGTGCCTAGTTCTTGCTCAATCTTGTACAGATTGAACCGATCTTCCCAGTTGATGAGGTTAATGGCGAGACCCAAGTGTCCGAAACGACCCGAACGACCGATGCGGTGAAGATAGGTCTCCGCATTCTTCGGGAAATCAAAGTTGATCACAACGTTGACTGCTTGAATATCGATACCGCGAGTCAATAGGTCGGAGCAAACCAAGTTGCGGCATACGCCATTGCGGAAGTCATGGAAGACTCGGTTACGGTGCTGCTGAAGCATCCGAGCATGAGAGTAAAAGCACGAATAGCCGAGTTCAGTGATCTTTTTGGCCAGAAGCTCAACCCGGTTGGTCGAGTTGCAGAAAATGATCGATTGATTGATCTGAAGTTTGGAGAAGAGAGTGTTCAAGCAATGAACCTTTTGCTTCTCCTCGACGAAAGCATAGTACTGAGTGATACCACGTAGGGTAAGTTCGTCCATAAGGTTGATCTCGTAAGGGTTGCGCATGTGCTTATCCTTGAATGACTTGACAATCAAAGGGAAAGTGGCACTGAAGAGCATGACCTGGCGATCCTTGGGGTGGAAGGACATAAGTTGCTCAATGACAGGAGTGAACTCGGGAGACAGCAATTTGTCCGCTTCATCCATCACAAATGTCGGGCATTCGGCCAGGTCGGCGACACCTTTGCTAGCCAAATCCAGTACTCGTCCGGGGGTTCCCACAAGAATATGAACAGGGTCATTCAACCGGATAATGTCATCCATCAAACCAGTTCCACCGGTGGTAACCATGACATTGATACCGAGGTGTTTGCCTAGGGTCTTGCAGACCTGTGATGTCTGGAGGGCGAGCTCTCGTGTGGGGACCAAGATCAAGGCCTGGGTCTTTGTACTTTTGGGGTTGATGCGCTCGAGGGTGGGAATAACAAAGGCGGCGGTCTTTCCAGTGCCGTTCTTAGCTCGGGCCAAGATATCTCTGCCTGTGAGGGCAACTGGTATCGTCTCTTCTTGGATTGGGGA
This sequence comes from Penicillium solitum, assembly GCF_028829755.1. Taxonomy (NCBI): domain Eukaryota; kingdom Fungi; phylum Ascomycota; class Eurotiomycetes; order Eurotiales; family Aspergillaceae; genus Penicillium; species Penicillium solitum. The sequence continues at coordinate 2,367,389 of NW_027072125.1, read as the reverse complement.
TGGCTTTTCAAATCCAGCCTCAAAAATGCCCATCATGAGTTCACGTTTGATGTAGAAGTCCTCAAACTCGAGGCCTTTCGTAGCAGTAACATCCTATTCAGAGTCAATATTTTGGGAATTGACTGACACCAACAAAATACTCACTTCAGTTTGTGGGCGAGCATCTTTGGGGGGGAGATTCAATGTGTCCTGCAGTCTTTGCTCTGAGGTTGCTTCCCTGGTCAAGTCAGATTTATTTCAGTCCCAAAAAAACCTGATTGACTTACAGCTTAGTATTGCCGAGTTGTGCAGCAAGCGCGTCGGCCATTGTGACGATAAGGTGCTGAGGAGTTGGGAAGCAAGTGAGGTGACCGATTTTGTTTGCGATCAAGGGTGGGTGGGTGTGTGTGAAAGGATGTGTGCGGAAATTGGAAGAGGAATATTTCAGAAGAGGTTTGAGATGGAAATATGAGGAGAGGGGGATGTTCGTCAAAACCAATAAAGTTAGGTTGTAGGGGACGGGGAGATCGGGTATTCAATGATTCAATGAAATGAAGCTTCTGTGTGGAACCAAGAAATATCTCTGATACCAAAGCTGGGAGAGTTCACAGGATAAAGAATGGTAGAAACCAGATTTGTTGACAAGAGAGAGAGAGAGCAAAAGAGAAAAGATGAGGTAGGAGAGGTTGAGATTATGATGGCGGGGAGCGAAGAGGTTTGAGGTAAAGAGTGAAGCTAAACGTTCCACTGGGTAGGGTCACGTGTCACTCCACTACTAGTTATTTACTAACTAACTACATACTAGTTAACTATGTACTATGTACGGAGAGTACACACGGGCAGATTCGCTTAAAGAGAAAGAATTTCAAACATGGCATATCTTCAAGGGTATTTCGCTACAATCAATATTTAACGGACAATTGGTCATTTCAGCGCCGGAAGGTTAGTGTCGTTTGGCCACGCTCTGGCTCTGCCAACTCCTTCACCCTGACATCCGCAGAGATGGTGATATCGGTTTTGCTACCAGGTGTGATCAGAATGAACTGTCGCCCGATAGATCGTCTAGCGGCAACCATCTAGAACAGTTATCAGTCAGCGATAATCCTTAGGAAGGAGAAGGGGCACTTACAAGCATGTCAATCGCCATCTTTCGGTTGATATGATCCATGTACACATCACTTGGTAAGGTCAGCAAGGTAACAAATCAAAATGTGAAGAAAACTTACAATTCATCAAGACAACGGATTGGTGACCCCATGGCTTCCCAGAGAGACAACAACAGACAAACTTGCGAGAACGATTTTTCTCCACCGGACAGTGTCTTTGCACCTCTCCCGGTGCTATCATCTTTGGTAATATCAGGTTCAACCTAGACAGGAGTTAGCATTCATTAGTCCATCCCCCCCCCCAATGCTTTTGTGAACAGGCTTACTTGTAGATCCAGAAGTTTGTTGGTATGGTCCGCCAAAAGCCGACCACGGAAACTTCTCTCACTCAAGAGATAGGTGAACTGAGCTTTGGCCCGAGACGAGATGTGGGATCTGAAGATCTCCCATCTCTTCTTACGGTTCTGGAGGGTATCTTTCAGGGCCTAAACAAATGTTAGACTAGGCCAAAGAGACTAAAGAAACCAAAAGAAATAACACAAAAGGGTAATTACCTGACTCAAGGCTGAAAACTGTTCAAGTTGCTGCAAGGCTCGATCATAGGTTGCTGCAGTCCTGGTTGCCTCAGCAGCAATTTCCTCTCGAGAGCTCCCCAACCTATTGACAAGTCAGTTTTGTGGCAAACAGTAAGCTGCAAGAGACATACTCCAAGTTGTAACGATTCAGATCACGACTTAGTTTATCAAGCTTTTTGTCGAGGCTGCCCGGTGTTTCTCCTTCATCCACAGGAACTCGAGAAGAAACCAAGTTGGCCTTTTCATTGTATTCAATAACCCGTGCTTTTACCACCTCCTTTCTCGCCTCGATTGCAGCCTTGGTCTGTTTATCGTCGTCAATAAGTCTCACAGCTTCGTTCTTCTCGTCAAGGATTTTGGCTTGTTTCGTTTTCACAAGATTTTGCTCGCTTTCAGCAACTTGTAGTTTTTCTCGGAGCGCCCCAAGTTCAGCGTCTTTGGCGGAGAGTTCCCGCATAATTTCCTTGACAGTCTGCAACACGGCTTTCATGGCTGCCTCACTATCTTGGTATGACCCCTCAATGAGCTGCTTATCATCTTCCGCTTCTTTCAATGCTGCCTGAAGGGCGTCAATGCGTCCATCCTCGGCGTTTTCTTTGTCCAAGGCGTCTCTGAGTCCCTCGGCATGATCTTCCATTCTTTGCATTTGAATTTGCAGATCTTTCTCGGTTCTTCCATGTTGAACCAGTGCCTGTCTGCAGGCCTTGACGTGCGACTGGGCAGTTACCAATGACTGTTCGATGTCTTTCTGTTGGCGTTTGAGGTCGGCGATGATGTCGCGTTGTGCGCTAGAGCTGTTAGCCAGTGTCACAGGTTCAAAGAGGGCTTACTTACTTGATTTGCAAGGCCACATCGGATTTCATGCGCGGGCCATCGGTCCATCCCATAACAGGAGCCTGACTCGGTTCTCCGGCTCGGCTGTATGAAAGATGGAGTCCTCGACGTCGATCTTTTGGATCAATGGAGTAACAACGCTTAACGTTCCTTGGTCGTGTACCGTCGAATAGTACAGCAGAGGCTTCCTTTACGTCCTCGATCAACAACATTTGTTCAATCCCATGGTTGATGATCAGCTGTCGCCGCACCAATTCGTTATCGATCTGAAAGGTCAGCACATTCCATAACTTGTGGAAGGGGCGAGGATCGGTACCTGAAGTGTTCGTAACACAGTTTTGTATTGGGAGTCTGGTTCGTGTGCCGAGGTATCCAAATGGCCACCAGAGCCGATGAAGATTGGACAGTTGCTGTTAGGTCAGCTTCGGTTTCAACATGAACCTCTGGCCAAACTCACCATTGAACTCGTCGCATGATATCGAAAAGAAGCTTCATGTCATTTTTGGACGAAACAATGAAACTGGCCAGTGTACCACCAAACACTCTTTCCAAAATGGACGACCACTTTGGTTCGAGCAAAGTGACATGGTAGCCAATGGGGCCGACAGGGGCCGACTCCCAAGACTTTTCCTGCTCAATCGCTTTGAGCAGTGCAGGCATTTTAAAATGAAAACCGGACTGCCTCGACCCCCCTTCTCTAGTGAGGTTTCCAAGTTGTTGCTCCGCTTGACTGATCTCGTTTTTCTTTTGCTCGAGTGGACCTTTTGCTTCGGCAAAGCTTCTCTCGGCGGTTTCGACATCTTCGCGTAAGCGAGCGGCACCTTGCCGATGCTCCTCGTATTCCCTTTGGGCAGCAGAAGCGTCATTGGCGGCTTGTTCACACTCTTCTTGTTTTCGAGCGTAGCCGCCATCGCTCACATCAGCGAGACGCTGGTTCTCATCGTCGACTTTTTGCTGGGTTTCCTGGATTCTCGACTGGGCCGCTTTGAGATAATCCCTAATCTGGCGTTGTTCCGCCTATACAAAACAGTCAGGGAAGGGATTTCATGCTGATTGGAAGGACGTACTTGTAGATCATGCCGGCCGGCCACTTCAGCGTCCAATTTTTCTTTTATTTTGTCCCTTTCATCTTGGGCCTCATTCACTGCCACGGCAGCTCTCCAGGAATGTTCACCTGCGGCTGTTTCCTCCGCGGCGACTCCATCAAAGGCGGCATCAAACCGAGTAAGCCGAGACTCGGCTTCAGCAATTTTCCGATCTGCCTCGGCGATTTGTTCGGTGAGTGAGATTTCCATCTGTCTTGTCAGTCAATCATCAAAAAGGCGGCAGGGTGGGACTGACTCTTTCTTGCTCTTCAACTTGCGCCCAAGCCATTTGGCCTCGGATATTTCTGATCCGTCTTCTCAGAGAATCGTGCTGGTCAGAAATGTCGAGCTTTTTCTTAGCCAGTTCCTTTCGGTTTTGGAGGACTTGTACGTCTTGGGACGATGTTCTGAGCTTTTCTTCAATTGAGTCGAGGGATTCCTCCACCAGCCGATAGTCGTTATCAAGCTGTTCCAACTGGACACCTTTGACAAAGAATTTGTACTTCTCAGCTGGGCTTGATGTACTCAAGAATTGACGGGCCATATCTTGAGAGAGTACGTTCATAGGGTTTTCGATCTGCAGAGAAAAGTAGTCGGTGATAGCATCCAGGTCGCCTTTTTTGGTCGAGACGATGCGCCCATTCTCTGACTTGATCTTGAACCCACTGGTGCCGCTTCGGGAGAAATGACGCTCGACAATAATGGTTTTCCCAAAATCGTCTGACAAATAGGCACCGTCGCCTTGATTCTTGATATGAACGATGATCGCGCTATTTTCTTTGCCCTCTTTGATAAAATTCTTCAGGCTTTGGCCACGATTTGTCGCCGAGGCTTTGCCACCTAGACAAAGGGTGATCGCTGTCAGGATTGCACTCTTGCCGCTGCCATTCTTTCCAACAATGAAGTTGATCAAAGGGCCCAACTCCACGTAGAAGTGATCATGGCACATGAAATTGTAGCACTCGACGCGTTCGAGAATTCCATGTTCGGCGGGCACGTTGGCTTCGTCGATCAGATGCGAATACTTTTCTTGTATGATCTGAGTTTGGCGGAGCTCTAGCTCGTCCTCGTCGTCGAGAAGCGCATCGTCATTGACGGCTAGAAGTGAATCGGCGGCGTTGGTAACAGCGCTAGAAGGCGTGGGAGATTCCGAGTTTGATGAGCTCTCTGAATTTGTCCGCTGTCGTTTTTTCTGTGACTGTTAGTTCTGCTTAAACTCATACTTTGCTGGAATCGTACCGAGGAACTCATGGCTGGCTGGCTGGACCCATCGCTTTCCTCGTCGGAGTCCGGAGACGCCTGCACACGCTTGCGGGATGGCATTTGAAGAAATACTTATCAAACAAAGCCAGTAGCTAGCATAGCGAGCAGACTCGTCAGTCTTAGCTGATTGTCGCGGTTTTCGGCCACCCCCACGAACTGATAGTCCCGAGGTCGCGTCGCGTCCGCGTCAAATAGACTTAGTAATCAAATGGGCACACCTGCCTGGGCACCGAGTAAAAATGTAGCCTTCAGCGTTGTTTTTTGTGTTTTGCTGTCGAATTTAAGAAAGAAGAAACTCGCAGGAGGAAATTGAAGTGCCCTTGGTTTATGAGTAGAAACCGAGGAAACGACGAGATCAAGGTGTTTCTTTGTTCAGTGACCACAAAGAGAATCCGACGCCCAAACTATAGACGAAGTATGTACTCCGAGTACTATGCGAGTACCTGCTGCCTCAGGCAATCTCTACATGTGTTGATGAGACCGATAGGGGAATATTAATTTGATTAACAGCTTTGCTCGATCTACCGCCAGATTACACCTTCCTTCAACTAGAGGTACGCGAGTTGATTGCGCACGTTCTCTAGCCCATCAAAATTAGCCTGTAGAGTAGTGGCAATGATACTTGAACTCTTAATATGCCCATCACTTGCCCATTCATCGCACGCGTGACGAAGCTGCTGATACGCAGCTGAAAATGCACTTTGCAACTCGAACGTCCGTGTACATGACCGGCCTAGATCATTCATGTAATGGGTAGGGTCTTGTATGCATAATCGTTGCGCAACAATCAAATTCCGCTTCGCCGCAGCGGTCCGCTTGGCACTGATCAGCGAACGTTGACCGCGCTGGTGGGCAGGTTCATCACCATCGGAAGCCACAGGTGACATGTCTGCGCCGAAAAGTCCTGGAGGATCCACGGCGACCCCGACAGACTGGAGGTCAACCTGAGTGCCATAGAACCGTAGAAGAGCAAGGAACTGGTTACCCAAGTTATTAGGCCCGGGGAACCGGCCATGGTTCATCTTTAGGAATGCCACGATGAGCATGGCTAGCGCATCCGGTCCAATGCTCGCCTGCGGCGAGCCAAAAAGGCCACGCGCCTCTAGCAATGTGCGTGTTACTGCGTACAGCGGTCGCAGGGCAGGATATTCGGCCTGATAATCTTGCAGATACTCCGTGATCGCAGGGATACCCTCGCCACAATAGAATTCTAGCAACAGTCCAGTCGGCTGGTGGCGAGCGGATAGCGAGGGGTTTCGCTTGTCAGATAGTTTGACATGGTCGCCGAATGTATCGGTGTGCTGTAGAGCTCTTTGGACTTGACGCAGGAGGCGGATGTGAGCATCTTGGATCTGAGGCCGCGTGGGGCTCGGTCTTCGATCACGTTCTAGTGATCTAGGAAGGTCTTCATATGGTAGTATAAAGTCGAGGTCGGAGTGTGCCAGTACAAGACCCGTGCAGTGGGATCCAATCACTCTTGGAGCACGTGGGACCACTGCTTTGAGAAGTGAAGCTACCTCTATCCTGAGCTTCTCTACGCGATCTTGTTCCTGGGCTCTTGGGGTCAGGTATTGATCCAATGCTCGAATTTCTGCATCCAGGGTGATCTCGGCATTGGCACGAGGCAACTCCAAATTTCTCAGCCATGGATTCTGTGCCGGACGACCTGTTCCTGCAGGTCGAATCGGATCTTCTCCATGGCGATTAATGAGTGATTGGTGAGATGATATATCCACATGACTTTTGCGCTTTTTCTGTCGTCTTTTAGACACCGGATCAGGAGCATCAGGTGAATATTCCGAATTCGGTAGCGCTGGTTCCGCGGGTGGTTGGTAGTCGGCACGACTCTCAGGTGGAATCTCAGGTCGCCAGAGTCCCGCGGGATCATCAATGGGGTAAATTTTGCGGATCAAACGAGACCGATTGGTGGACCGATGGGCTTCTAGGGTTTTTCGGAGGCTGTTGGCAAAGACGGGAGTCTTGGCTGCTGCAACGGAGCTATGGAATGGGCGAAAGAGGTGAGAGGGACGAATGCGTAAAGGTACGCTCGAAAGCTGCATAACAGTATTAGGGCATTTAAAGAGAGCAAAAGAGGACACCGGAGTGGATGTCACCATGCCGAGGATGCATGCAGCATCCTAAGATTATTTTCGGTCGACTTTATCCAATGGGTGTGTGCCTCAGGCAGAAACAGCCATGTGACAAAGGGGTATTTACAGTGGCATTTCAGGATACCACATATATAACACTATATACACTATATATACCATATAATAATACATATTCTACATCTATCTCAGTATGTTCAAATGTACCAAATGTTTCATATAGGTCAAAAATATATAAAAGTACGAAGGACTAGTTATACAATATATATGATATGCAATATAGAAAGAAAAAGAAATACATACATGACGTAGCACTGAGGAAATTCCACAAATTCCCCCTCCATACTCTCTCTCTCTATCTTCGTCTTAAAAACAGTTTCTATATTAATATTGTATGAATCTGTAAACCTGGAAGATCTCACCTTAAGGTGGTCTAATCGGTTCCCCCCAGGTCATTTCCTTCGATAACTCGATAACTCTCGATAAGACAACCTCACTTCACCGCTTGCCCCTCCATCCTTACTATCTCCTGTTCCTCCTTCCTTTACCTATAGTCTATCTGTTTTTGATTTGATTATCCTCCTTACATCGTCCATGGCTTTCTTGCGATAGTCCATTTACCCCCCCGAACGTTGCTTATCGACTCAATCCTAACTCCCCGAGGTATGTACTCTTGATCATCTCCTCATCCCCAACCCACCGATGTCCAAGGTTTCCCCGGACGTTGGTGCATGTGACAACTGCAGCCTAACTCCCGCAGTCTAATTGAAACACATCGGATCTCATCCTCGATCTTCCCGTCATATAAGCGCTACTCGGCTGCTCGTCATGTCCGAAGCAGAGAGCCCCGCGCAGGTACCCGATGACCAGCCAAACCCTGTCCTCGTTGGGCCTGGATTAAAGGCTCTCAAAGATGAAGCATATACCGAAGCGACAAATGCGACACCTGGTCTAGAGAAGATGTCGAACGAGGCACCTTCATACTTTGACAATCTCCCCGGGACCAAAGCTGTAACCACCGACTCGTCTGAGACCAAGCCCCAGCCAATGCAGACTGAAGGGAGAACATCATCCGGCGTCGATTTGCTGCGCCGCTTAAGCTTGACTGCAGACTCTCCCATGTCCCCTGAGACCGATCCACGCACGCAACACCCGGGACTTCATTTGAGTGGCCGCCTCATCAGCGCCGCTTTCTGCATACCATACAAGCTCAACTTTCGATCGGGGTCAGACTGGGTACGTGGGTGATTCTTTTTATTTGGAAGATAGTATTGGCTGACCGGATAACAGACGCTCAAGTCGCGCTCCGGTACTTCAGCACTGTTCGATTCATTTGCACATCTTGCATCGGATGAGACTTCTTGGTCACACACATTGGTAGGCTGGACCGGAGAGGTCGAGCCTGATGTGGATGTGAAATCACCTTTGCAGCAAATACATCCCAATTCTGCAGTCAAGGCACCTCTAACCCCCAGTAACCTTGTTGCTAACCAACAATTGAACAAGGCTGCTGCACCGGTCCCCGTGGATGGAACCAAGAAGACACCCGCACATCCATTGGTGGAGGGGATCAGTGTCACCCAACAGGATCGAGAACGACTCGATGAACAATTGAGCTCGGGTCGTCATGGCCGGGTATTGCCTGTGTGGTTGTCGGATGCATCAGAAGAACCAGAAGAGACTATTCTGCTGAAAGACCAAGGGAGATGGCGTCGTTATGCCGAACGTGAGCTATACCCTCTACTTCACTACAAGCAACATGGCCCGACAGATGGCCGGTCTGAGCGGCGGTGGTGGGCCGACTATGTGCGCCTGAACCAGTTGTTTGCGGATCGCATCGTGCAGGAATATCAAGAAGGAGACGTGGTCTGGGTTCATGATTATCACTTATTCCTTCTCCCCAGTCTGCTGCGGCAACGTATCCCGAACATTTACGTGGGATTCTTCTTACATTCGCCTTTCCCCAGCAGCGAATTCGTCCGGTGTCTTGCGAAACGCAAGGAGATTCTGGAGGGAGTCCTGGGTGCCAACATGATTGGATTCCAAACGTTCTCCTACTCGCGACACTTTACTTCGTGCTGCACGCGTGTTTTAGGCTTTGAGTCGAACTCTGCCGGGGTTGATGCCTATGGGGCCCATGTTGCAGTAGATGTCTTCCCCATTGGTATCGACGCACGTTCGATTCAAAAAGCTGCCTTTGGGGCTCCAGATATCGAGAAGACTGTGTTGGGTATTCGCAAGCTCTATGCTGGAAAGAAAATCATCGTCGGCCGCGATCGGCTGGACAGTGTTCGCGGCGTCGCGCAGAAGCTACAGGCATTCGAAATTTTCCTGGAGCGCTATCCGGAATGGCGTGACAAAGTTGTCCTCATCCAGGTGACGAGTCCAACTAGCGTGGAAGAGGAGAAGGAAGACCCAGAAAACAAGATTGCTGGCCAAATATCCAATTTGGTGTCGACCATCAATGGAAGATTTGGCTCTTTGAGTTTCTCGCCCGTCCAGTACTATCCACAATACTTGTCCCCGCGCGAGTATTTCGCTCTGTTGCGTGTTGCCGATGTCGGCTTGATTACTACGGTGCGAGATGGCATGAACACAACGAGTCTGGAATATATTGTCTGTCAGCAGACCAACCACAGCCCTTTGATTCTTTCTGAATTCTCCGGAACGGCGGGCACCCTACCCAGTGCCATCCACATCAACCCATGGGATATGGTTGGGGTGGCTGGGGCGATCAATCAAGCATTGAATATGCCAGCCGACCAGCGGAAGGAGCAACATCTCAAGCTATACAAACATGTGGTGACCAACACGGTTTCTATGTGGTCCAGGCAGTACCTCAATCGTCTACTGACCAACCTTTCGTCCTTTGACCAATCGGTCGCTACACCTGCACTCGATCGCGCAAAACTAATGAAGCAGTATCGTAAGGCTCGCCGACGACTGTTCATGTTCGACTACGACGGCACATTGACACCAATTGTCAAGGATCCACAGGCGGCCATTCCTTCAGATCGGGTACTCCGTACTCTGAAGAGCCTATCAGCCGACCCACGCAATGCCGTGTGGATCATTAGTGGACGGGACCAGGCTTTCCTGGACGAGTGGATGGGCCATATCCCAGAGCTCGGATTGAGTGCTGAGCATGGTTGTTTTATCCGAAAGCCCGGATCTGAGGATTGGGAGAACTTGGCCGAGAGAAGCAACATGGGATGGCAGAAGGAAGTGGTTGATGTTTTCCAACATTACACAGAGCGAACACAAGGTTCATTCATTGAACGGAAACGGGTAGCATTAACCTGGCATTATCGTCGCGCAGACCCAGAGTACGGTGCGTTCCAGGCTCGCGAGTGTCGAAAGGCCTTGGAGGATACTGTTGCCAAACGGTGGGATGTGGAAGTCATGGCAGGTAAGGCCAATCTAGAGGTTCGACCAACCTTTGTGAACAAGGGATTTATCGCTACTCGATTGGTCAACGAATATGGCACGGCCCCAGGGAAGGCACCGGAGTTCATTTTATGTTTAGGTGATGACTTCACTGACGAAGGTAAAAAAAAAAGAAAAGAAATCCTCACCTTGGCCAGTGCTGAACCAGTGAATTGACATGCAATTTAGATATGTTCCGAGCCCTCAAGAAGTTTGATCTACCACGCGACCACGTTTATTCAGTTACGGTGGGTGCCAGCTCAAAGCAGACCGATGCTAGCTGGCACTTGTTGGAACCGGCCGATGTTATTGGGTCAATTCAGATGCTTTTTAGCAGTTCCAACCAAGATCATTGAGATTTGCATATTCTGGACCAACAAACCCATGATTACCCGCCACAGCCAAAGTATACGCCATGCTCCGGGGAGTCTGGCCTTGGCATCCGTTTCAGTTTCAGAATCCACATGGGAATTATCACCACACGGTCTTGATGATGGTTTGATCTATTGCTAGAGGACCATTAGCCCTCATACCAAAGACACTCTGAACTGGTTCAAAGGTTATACGAGCGTTACCTCTTGCCATTGTGTTAGCTTGTTCGGCTTGGGTTTATGCTCTCCTGTTTTTACCCTCCCTAAGACAGGTCCTTTGCCATATTTTTTTTTGTATAGACTCACATGTATGTACATGTTAAAGATAGCTATTGAATTTCCTGAAGTTTTATATCCTTCATAAGATAGAATGTGTAACTCCATGTATCCGAGACAGCCGGTTTTGCGGGGACCCCGGGATTGCGCCATATCAAGTGAGTGTGGGGTCAATATAAGATATATACCTAGGTAGTATATAGTAGATATAGTTTATATAGTATAGCTACATAATATAGATATCAAAGGCTATTCAATTTAGCAAATGGGCGAGGGAAAGATGAGAAATAGTTGGAATAGACTACGATACTACCATCTTATTACCTATATACTCCATACCAACTCTACAAAAGACTAAGATGGTACTAATCAAATCGGATAATCAAATCCTATCTATATGTAAACCACCTAACCACATCACATACATGGGCACATAGAACATAGAACATAAAAAGATATGCTCAGTCGGAAGTGGACCCGTATGCCATCCGAAGGGCGCGGCCATCTCTGCGAATCGGCGAGCAGACAATCGGAACGATCCCCGTTATAAGAAATTTTCCGCTTTGATTTTTGACTCATTGGAAAAATTATTTTGTTATAAGTCTTGCATTTACAAGGCGTCTTAAAGGAGATAAACCATGTCAACTTCGAATATGGTCTCCGATCTCCCACCCTCAAGTATGACCGAAGAACATGAACATGGTCAAGAACAAGCCAACGAAAAGAGCATAGATCCAAGCCATGCTCGCCACTCCTCAGATGAAGAATCAACTATTGGTTATGAACCCAACCTTTCCCACGTACCTACCAACACCAGCGCCTTGACTCGCACATTATCGGCGGTGCGCACTCGGGAATCTGGCAAAGATCTCGGCCCACCCCCGGACGGCGGATTTCAGGCTTGGTCGCAGGTTGCTCTCGCACACTTCGTCATCTTCAATACATGGGGCTACATCAATAGCTTTGGTGTCTTCCAGACATATTATTCCCAGACACTGGGACATCCACCTTCGGATATCTCTTGGGTTGGGAGTATCCAGATCTTTTTGTTGTTTTTTATTGGCACTTTCTCCGGTAGGGCCACCGATGCCGGCTATTTTACATTTACTCTGGCTTGCGGTGCTATCTTGGAATGCTTCAGTATCTTCATGACCTCGCTCTGCACCAAGTACTGGCAGCTGTTCCTGGCACAGGGGGTTGGCCAAGGAATCGGGTGTGGCCTCATGTTCTGCCCAACCTTGGCTTTAGTCTCGACTTATTTCGCCAAGAACCGTGGGATCGCGATTGGAATCGTTGCGTCGGGTTCTGCCACGGGGGGTCTGGTCTTCCCGGCCGTTATCATGAAAATGCTGCCACAGGTCGGGTATGGGTGGACCATACGGACGTTGGGCTTTATCTCGGTAGCCACGCTGACTCCGTGTGTCCTGTTCCTCAAGCAGCGTCTTCCTCCACGCAAGAGTGGTCCGATTGTCGAGTGGGCTGCCTTCACCGAGCTGCCCTACTTGCTGTTCGCGATTGGCATGTTCATGAACTTCTGGGGCCTATATGTTGGGTTTTTCTACATTGGCAGTTTCAGTCGTAACATCATCGGTGTCTCCAGCGATCGATCCATTGATTTACTCCTGGTCATGAACGGAGTCGGATTGGTTGGGCGGTTGGTCCCCAACCTGCTTGCTGATCGGTACACCGGTCCTCTCAACCTGTTGATCCCGTTTAGTTTTGCGACAGCCTTGGTTGGCTACTGCTGGGCAGCAGTCAACGGTATGTCCGGGCTGTGGACATTTGCCACCTTTTATGGACTCTTTGCGGCGGGTATTCAATCCTTGTTCCCAGCGACCCTCAGCACCCTCACGACTGATATGAAGAAGATCGGTGTCCGCATGGGTATGGTGCTCAGTGTGGTCGCCGTGGCAGCCCTTATAGGGTCTCCTATTGCAGGTGAACTAGTTATTCGTGATGATGGCGAGTACCTGTATGCCCAAATGTTCATGGGATCTGCGATCTTGCTTGGCGGATTGACCTTGATTGGGGCTCGAGTGACCAAAGTGGGCACTGGATTGGCTCGAGTTTGAAAAAAAGAACATAGTATAGTATAGATTATATGTATATATAGATATATTAACATAGACATATAATATATCATGATCATAGACATCTGTAGCAAAGGAACAAAGTAACAAATCAACGAGTTGTGGTTTGACGAGAGAAAACCCCACATGTGATTAATGCGAGCGCGGTGACTCGCGGTCACTGCGGTCACTCGTGACGGTGACGGGGTGAACTCCGAACTTTCCCAATCTTGTGTTTATCTTCTATACATTTTGACGTCTTTGCAATACTTTCTATTCTTTAGGTAGGTCCTTTTGGTTCCTTTTTTGGTTTCGATTCTGGCGCAGGAACTGTGAAGCGACATCCCACCTTTGCCCCTCCATTGTGTGCAAAACTGGCGAAACCCCTTGAAAACGTTGAACATCGCTAACTCCCTTCTTAATATAGAGAAACATACAATACTTGAGCCTTCTTTCAAAGTTCTCAAATATTTCCTACATATCAATATGGCACCCCGTGGTCGTGGAGGAAAGTTCTCCAAGCCCACTCGAGGAGGTATGTCGTGTGCGCCTGCAGAGTACGAGATATCTGAAAGCTGATCAGATAATGAATAGGAGGCAAGCACTTCAGCAGAGATCTTCAGCCATTAGACAAGGATGGGAACCAAATGGGTCTCTGGCGGGTATGTGGACTTCAATCCCAACTCAATTTCCACAACAGCACCCTGACCATGTTTATTTTTTTTTTCATAGGAACCCGGTGAGCAAATCAAGTCATCGGGCGACGAAGATTCTTCGTCTGAAGAAGAAAGTTCCGAGGAATCCAGCGAGGACGAGTCCAAGCCCATCGAGTCATCCACAGCTGCTGGAACCCGCGAGGAGCGCCGCGCAGCTGCCAAAGCTAAGAAGGCAGCCGCATTGAAGAAGCGAGGCCAAGGACCCGCCCAACCGGGCGATTTACCCCCTTCAGACTCGGAAGAATCCGACAACGAGCTCCCCGCCAACCCCAACCACACTGCCAAGTCCCGCTCGCAGACTCTGAAGGCCGTCGAAGAGCCCGCCGCTGAGCCCAAGAAGCCCGCCAAGGTCAAGGATATCTCGCAGTTGTCCCGACGTGAACGGGAGGCCGTCCAGGCCCAGCAGGCCCGTGAGCGTTACCAGAAGCTGCACGCCGAGGGTAAGACCGATGAGGCGAAGGCGGATCTGGCTCGTCTTGCCGTTATCCGTGAGCAGCGTGAGGCGGAACGCCTGCGCAAGTTGGCGGAGAAAGAGGAGAAGGATGAGCAAGCCAAGGAGCGTGCTGATGCCGCTCAGGAGCGGGAGGACCGTATGCGCGCCGCAGCTTCGGGAAAGACTGCTAAGAAAGTTGGTGGAAAGAAGAAATAAACTCGTGGATACCGTTTTATATGTTGGTCATGACTTGGGTCGAATTGTTGTTTACACATCTAGACAACAAAACAAAAAACAAAGCAAACGGTTTGAGATATTCCTCACATTGGACATCTGAAATCACTCCGGCAGTAGAAAATATGCCCAATCATGTAAATTGAAATCATGTACACCGACGCCCCCATAGCATTAGAGAAACACCTCTTTGAGCTGGCCTTCCTGGGAAATGCATGAGCCAGTCTCAAAAGAAAAAGAAAAAAAGTCAAGGGCAAAAACATATTTCAAGTTTCATACACGGGATTGAAATCCCAGGGAGAGAATAGATAGCCAGGAAAAAGAGGTCTATTTGCGGGGAGGCTTGATACTTCACACACCCCAAAACAACCCTTTAACGCTGTGGCCTTGCATGACAATGCCCCAACCGGCAATCAAGCTGACTAGCCACATGACGGCAAATATGAGGATGGGCACAAGTAGAAGTTCTGTGTTGTGCAAGAAGGGAAGAGCATTGTACCCTAGAAATGTGATATAGGTGTAGTAAATGAGAGCGGAGAGGTAGAGCGAGTTTCCGAGGAAAGTAGCCAGGAAATCACTCGGGCTACGGGTGAGGAGCGGCAGAAGAAGGAACTGCACCACGTAGAGGTGGAGATAGAGAGGAAAGAAGGCCCGGTTGGATACCTATCCAAGGATAGTGTCAGAAGGTCAGCAGTTCCACAGTATTTGTGGCAGAAAGTCTTACATCAAAACAATATCCAAACTCCAATTGCTCTTTCTCCCCTGGCTGCGTAAACAATCCCTGGGCAGCACCTCGTCTTCGGCCACGAGAGCCCCGCAGGCCAGCCAGAGAGGCGGCAGCTCCATTAGGACCGAATAGATGGCCAATGATAAAGTATCCAATTGTTGAGACGAGCAGTGAGGAGCCGATGAAATGCACGAACACGAAGAGGAAGGTGAGGCGTATGATTGCACCGAAGCCCGGCCTATAGGCGAGGCCCCATGCGAAGGCTGTGAGGAGGAGGAAGAATGATAGTAGGTAGGTGAATGATGGATCAGGCCGGTGCCATGTGTTTTTGGTTTCTGTTCTTGAGTGTCAATAGCTGCTCAATTAGGGCCACGGTAACCTGTCATTGCCAAGGATTGTATGTGTTTGTTTGATCGAGGCACGACCCGAGCTTGGGATAGGTAGACTCACGTTTCTAGATGCGGGGAAGGGGGGCATGGTCAGCACAGTTCGAGGGCCAAGCCAGTTAGAGTTAGGATAGTCCAGGACACTTACATGGTAGTATATCGATTTGAAGACCTTCTTGGGTGCGATCAACAAGGAAGTCATTTCCCAAATGGCCATCTCAAAGTCCATTTGTGGAAATTTGAAGAGCCTGTCCCACATCAGTGGTTGTTTCTCATGTCGAGGTTCTTTGGGTTCCTACCTCTTGAAGAAGCGCGGCATGCGGACACTAGACCGGGTTGCGGGCGTTGAGCCGAAGTTGGCAGGGCCGGCATGTTGGCGGGGGACGGAGATGTGAGGGTTCATGATCTTAGACCCCGTTTTTCGAGAAGGGAAATCAGTCTCGGAGCATACACAATGCAGTCCGGTTCCAAGGTGGTTGTACGTGTATCCGATGCAAGTTGGGCCCGGTTATGTCATCTTGGTCACGTGCTGTGTATATCCCCGGTCTTGATCTTATCCATGGATACTTACATCCATAGTAATAGTACTTAGTTAACTAGTAGTTTAGTTTCCAATACACTATTCCGTATAACATACTCCGTACTCTCCTCTATTGAAATTTGAAGTTTAGATAGATCTTAACTCATGTGTCTTCCGAACAAGTGTCATTTCCGCTGGAAAAGGGTTTCTATCTAGATAATCCACTCTGCAAGGGGCTATAGGATACATATATAGTCAAAATGGATAGATAACCATAATATCAATACATGAATACATGCTTATAAGTCTGGGATTCATATCTGTTGATGCACACATAGTCAGCTATTTAAGTGTCTCTTTCTCTACTCCGTACGGAAGTCAACATCCGATATACAAAGTAGCTCCATCCCCCCACGGCTCCACTTGTGTACTTCTTATACAAAATTGTATGGGAAGGGATTATAATGTAATATTGATAGACTTGTATAATATGCTTATAATGTAATGGTATAGGTCACTAAAATGAGAGTATATAAGCATACACTTAATATATAATATACAATATACAATATACAATGTATAAATGAAACCCCTGAATCGATGCGTTGGCACACCCTAAAAACCACAAGTAATTTCCCCTGGCACATGCATTTCTATTCAATTTCATCATAGATTGCAATCTCTCTTATTCAATACTATATATGTATCTTTCTCATACCTACATTTAAAAAAAAAAAGAAACACCAAAAAGAAAAATACAAGTCCCACCGTTCACCGGAGTTTAAAAGTTCCCGTCAAACCTGACTCTCAGGAGTTCTCGTTCCACCCCGGTTTCTTGTCTCTCTGCATTACTCGGCCCTGTTACCAACCTGTTACATTCCTTTTTTTTTGGGGGGTTCTTTTTCTTTTTTTACATCCCTTGCTTCGTGGGACAATGACCAAGTGAATTAATTACCCTTCAATCCGTCAAATCGGATACTGCAGGGTCGAGACCATCAGTTTATCCAGAACCCCCTCTCCAAATCACTTTGTGAGACCTGCAAGATATCAGGTACGTCGCAGCAGACCTATGTGGTACCATTGGCTCTGATTCCCCTGGATCCCTACTATACTACAATGACCCTGCCCTTTCCCTCGCGTGGATGGGAAATGATCAGCCTGGAATACAATAATTGACTTCTGTTAGCGCAATAATGTCCCAACGGGGAGCGTACTCTCCTCCCCATACACCTCCCTCCCAAACCGCGAGATACAATCCCTCCAAGCGTGGATACCCAGCTCGAGCATCCATCCGTGATGCTTTCCCAGACGTCATGGATAATCCCACGAGAACCAGTGAATCGGGAGATGATCGAGACCCGCATGACCTGTCTCTATCCCCGCAACATGCTACACGGACGTCAATCGTCGACAACATGCTGCTTTCGCTCGATCAATTCGCTCCTAGTTCATCTGTTCTAGACGACTACCGTATTTTCAATTCCGCATTCGAAACCGACCATCACAGTCATTACTCGCAAGAATCTGATTCGCACGGCCGGTACCGCGGACACACATTCTCCTCATCAATGTCCTCAGAACCAGACTATGGATACGAAGATGGGAATGGTCGCTACGCAACAATCATGGCGACCAAGGGCCGGCGCAGCAACAGTAGCTCTAATCACCAGACGACACCGAGGCAGATGGGAAGCTCGCGCGGTGGTACCGGAACCATGCCACGAACAAACACCGCCCGAAAAGGCAGCAAAGGAAGCTCATCCTCCGCCGCGGACTACTCATATACAATTCCCAGAGCACGAACGGATCAAGGCTTGGGCCGACGCTCAGCCAGCTTCGATTGTGGACCCAAACGAGCGTTCGCACCTTATGCCGATTCCAGTGTCGGTCAGGACTCAACCCTGTACGACGATCACGATGCTGCACCTACCCCGAGTGTTCCGGCGGGACCGCGGAAGGTTCACGAGTATAGTAGGACACCAACAACTGCTGCCGCGCGGACACCGGTAGCATCACGACGGAATAGTATAAAATCTGCTCTTCCCCCTCAGGTTCGAAAGGTTCGGCCTGAAAACATTGGTACGGGGACCATCAGAGCTCGGGATAATGACTTCCAAAATATGGATGATACGGAGCTTGACCCCCCTCCGGCCATCGCGGCATCGTTGGATCCTCCCGCTCCCAGCCCGACCATCTCCTATAACAAGCCGGCTTGTCCTCCCCCAGAACCAACCGCAGCTACCACAATCTCAACCAACATCCCAACCAACGTCCCCATCAACCATCCTGCTCCAAGCACAAAAGAACGCCCAGGTTTCTTCCGGCGTGTCTTTGGATCTAAGTATCCGTCCGCTGGACCGGCAGATGCAGCAAGTATAAATGCCACCGATCCATCACACCTACAAGAAGCCGAGAGGAGAGAAACCAATGGGACTGCCAGCCCAAAGGCACGACCGCAGCAGGCAGCCAAGAGCTCTGCAGGTGCTTCTCCGTCCTCCGCTCGCCCAGGACCCCATCAGGTCGTGAATAAGAAATCTTCGTTCTTCCGTAGACGGAAGAGATCGGTGCCTGACCATGCGCCTCCACCAATTGTAATCCCCCAACATCTTGCACCGCAGACTATAGATATTATGACGGCTCCAAGTCCTGTGAGCAGCCTGCGGCAGGTCATGAATCCTTACCTCGACGAGGAATTAGACCGGAAAGAAAATGCAGACTGGGAGGCCAAAATTCGACAACCGGCATTTTTGCAGGCGCAGAAGAAAAGAGAAAGTGTTTCAGCTCCTGGGGCTCCCAAAACGAAGCCTTCTCCTCAGCCCTCTGCTGCCTCTCATGGCCAAGACCTCTCGCCCCTTGCAGAGAAGGATCGATCTTCGAATGGCGAAGTCTCCACAGACATTGCTTTGCAGGAGAAGTCTCATAATGTTGCTGCTTCTGGTACTCTGTCCCCCGTCGCGGAAGATTTTTCGCGCAGAATCAAACCACAGGTCGATATTCCTCAAATCAACATAGCCAGATTAGCGCTTCCATCTGAGGACAGGGCTTGTGAATCTCCCGTTGATTCTATATCAACAGCATCGAACTATCAGACTGCTGCGAACACCCCACTTATTGAGCAGGAAGAGTCTCAACCAGATGATGACACCGAGGATCAGACAGATGGGCCTGGCGAAGCTATTGAAGATGGCCCCACAGCTGCAGACCGAGAACAAGCTCAAAGGCTCTTCGACAGCCAGGATCAGGTGGTAGGCAACGAGCCTGCTGCCGCTTGGCTGGGTGACCCTGATCGGGCAATGGTTCGCGAAGCATATATGCGACTGTACAACTGGTCTAATCTCAACATTGTTGCCTCGCTTCGGGCTCTTTGTGATCGTTTGGTGCTCAAGGGAGAAACCCAACAAGTGGATCGGGTGCTGGATGCCTTTTCGACTAGATGGTGCGATTGCAACCCGAGTCATGGCTTCAAAGCTACCGATGTTGTCCATACCATTTGCTATTCTATTTTGCTACTAAACACCGATCTGCACTTGGCTGACATCGATTCAAAAATGACCAAATCCCAATTCGTTCGAAATACCATGCCCACTATCCACCGAGTGGCAATGGATGCCGCACCGGAAGGATTTGAGACATTGCGTCCAATAAATCGCTCCAAGACCCAACCCCATGAAGCGCACTCTGCCCCTGCATCGGCACGATCTGCAACTTTCCCCCCAGAGGTCACACACAGCTCGTTTGACAACGAGAGTGATGCCAATGTTGATGCTGGGCCTTTGGTTAACACGCCATTCACTGGAACAGTGCGAGCCTGGGAGCAACAAGTTGAAACGGTACTGAAGGAATTCTACACCTCCATCCAAAAACAAAAGTTGCCACTGTTCGGTGCTCAACCAGAACGTGAAGTATCTCGCATGTCGTCCAACAACTTTTTAGGCCCCTCCAGCGGTACTCTCCGTAGGAGTCCCAGCACAATTAGCAAGAGTGGTTCTGATATCTTCCCTCGCGGTCGTTCTGCCAATTCAAGCCATGGAGCTGCGCGATGGTCATCCAAACCCCGCTCCCGGGCTGGGAGGCTTTATCCTCCGTCCATGATGGGCTCCAGCCGTACCAGCCTAGATGACCAATCATCTGTCTGGAGTCCGACTGGGTCTAGTACCTGGAGTAAATATTCGTTGGGCAAGTTCACTTCAGCGTCTGTGGACTCTTTTGGCTCAGACTTCCCTCGCGGCGAATACCAGCAATCTATCGGGTTTGCCAATGCTCTGAGTCAGGCCATCATTAGGGAGGACTCTGCTCCCTCGGTATATAGCTATGAGGAGCCCGAGCGAACGACCCCTCTGCTTGAAGATGACACGTTGGCTCTAGCCGGAGCTCCGTGGGCTAAGGAGGGAAGCCTAAAGCATAAGCAGCACCTAGATGCGGTGGACAAACGGGCGAAGGACCGGAACTGGAATGACTGTTTTGCGGTCATACAGCAAGGCTGGATGCGTCTTTTCTCGTTCAACAACTCCACCAAGTCGATGCGGCAAAAGGCCAAGCACCCCGGAGGCGTTATAGTCGGTGGCGGCAACTGGACGGAAAATGCAGAAGAGCTTTGGAAGTTTATGCTGCGCCAAACCATCGCCAGTGCCTTACCGTCGCCTGGATACTCCAAGTCTCGTCCTCATGTCTGGGCCCTGAGTTTGCCTACTGGGGCGGTTCATCTCTTCCAAGCTGGAACGCCTGAGATTGTCCGAGAATTTGTCTCAACGGCCAATTACTGGAGCGCGCGTCTATCCAAGCAACCACTGGTAGGAGGCATCAGCAACATTGAATATGGATGGAGCGACAGTGTCATTAACAGCGCGCTGATCGGCGGTGAAAGTCGATCCCCGCCGCCTTCGTCAGGCGCACGGCCGAGTATCCAAAGCTCCATCCGAAGCTCCATCGATCATCAAGGTGTGCGACCCCGACTTCCCGCCGATCGGGTCAACATCAGCGACTGGAGCCCACCGCAGCAAAGTATGGTCGCCTCCAACCTGACAGAGGAGGAACAGTGGAAGGCTCTGCAGGCATACGTGCAGAACGTGGAGGATGATCTCTCTCGCCATAATGAACTGCGTTCGGCGATGAACCTTGCATTCTCTCCACGCCACCCCAACGCTGCTAAAGCCATGGCAAATTGGGAACGGAAATCATCATATCTGTTGCGTGAGATAGTTAAGTTCCGCACATATATTGACTCCCTGCGCAACGCCATCGGCTCCAAAGAGAGAATTTTCGCTTCAACCAACTACTCTCAAGAGGATGAGGAAGCAACCGTGGAACCTACCGAGGCTGCAGCGTAATTGCACACCCTTCACCTTCCTTGACTTCGAATGCACTGGCTGTACATACCCCTCCCCTTTTCTTCTTCTTTTTCTTCTTTTTCTTCTTTTTTATTGTGACTTTTGTTTGATACAGCTTTGTCTCGTATACCTTCTTTCCTTCTAATGTTCTGTGATGGCGTGGATTACTGATTATTCCGTTTAATGCTTGGGACGGTGATGTGATGCTATGGATACCATGATTGTCGTTTTTACATGAATATCATCGATTTGTATATTTCCTATCTCCTTCCCACTGTACGGAGTATATAATTAGGTGGTTAGTCTACTTACATACAATGAAGTGATATACGTGTGGCATTAATGTAGTTGATGTTGATAGTGCGTGGCAATACCACTACATAATTTTACCTGGCCGTGTCCATTACCGTTGTATCCCAACCTTGGAATTGCTCTTGCCCGATGACTTTCAGATATGTTCGAATTGCAATTTAGACCCTTTCACTCCCTTGATTTGAATAATACAATAGCTTCATGTTTCTCTCTCTCTCTCCCTCTCTGTGTCAACTTTCTTAACTTGTTGATACATCAAAAATACCACAATGAACGCTCATTCGCCGATCGAAGCGGGTAGCGAGAGGGAGGGAGTGGATACCCAAACACTGGGCGTCATCTCCCCCGTTACAACTACAGTGCGCACCCCCTCTGTGTTGGCATTCCAGACGCCAGATCAGACCTTGAATGATCTCAGTTCAGAATACTTTATGGCAGAGGACGCACCGGGGGGTCTCCCCCGAACTCGGTAACACACTCGGAATACGCGCAACCTCCTTCAGAGCCGGAAGAAGACCAAGACCAAGATCATGAACATGAACATGAAGACCCTGAATTTACCATGACATCGACCCAACTAGATCTAGATGATCACAGCTTTATTCCTTCCTCCGTCGACCGCGACGAGAGCAGTCTATTCCATCCATCGAGCGAAAATGGCGACCACGAACGCGGCAATAACCAAACCTTAATCGAAGAGCACGAAATGCGCCGCAAACTGATGGACATTGAGTCGAGCTTTCTGCCGGAGCCCTCAACAATTGACGTGGCTGCGACCGGTCCTGCTGCTGGCGCGGATGATACCTACCTGGTTGGGGTTCCAAAGAATAATGTTGCAGACACAACACAGGACTCCTCACAGCTCTCATTCATACAACCAGCCGAGACAAACCCGATGGAAGACGAGGGACACAGCGAGGAGGAGCAGCCGAGTACGAATTTGGACTCGGCACCTGACCCTACAGAACAACATGCGGACAATTCCTTGCTTGGCTCCCTCTCCTCGTCACCTACGGCAGCTGCAGCGCTGCGCCGAAATCAATCTACATCGTCCGATAATGCGCGAGAAACCAGCCAGCTCTCCCAGGATGAGCGCCCCTTCAGATCCGAATTTTCTATGGCCGAGAATGAATCGCAACTCACTCCCTCGAAGCTTCGAAACACCTCCCGCAGCCTGTCGCCCGGTGCGTCGCACCAATTTAGTGACCAGAGTGGCAGTGCCCCTGGTAGTCGTAGAGCCAGCCGACCGAAGTACCTAACTAGTCGACAATCAGCCCATCGTCTCTCACATTCCTCGGTCGCAAGTAACAACACTGAAACAACCAACAGCGATGCCACGCTGGGCGCGGACTATGCTCTTCAAACTGGAGGCGCGACATCTGACAGCTATGGAAGCTTGCACCCTGGGAGGCGCGCGCAAATGGCCAGGACAACCAGTCTCGGCAGCATGGCATCTGGGATCTCCGGGTACAGCGAAGAAAATCCACTGGAGAAGAGAAATACGCCTGGTCCAACAGATGGCGGCCTACATACGCTGGAGGAGGAAGGCTCACCACCACATTCTCGTGCCGGTCCGGTTGAACACGAAGACATTTCAACACCAGTGACGCCAAAAGCGAAACCACAAGACAGCAATGTCCCTACCGATACCGCAATTGCTGAGCGACTTAAAGGCATTCAAATTCCCACCACGTTTGCACAACGGTTCCGGGAAGACTTCCAAGCGTCCCCGGAGAAGCGTTTAGGGGCCTCAACCCCTGCATTTGCGAAAAGTGGCCGGAACTTGACCCTCAAGGAACAGAGCAGCACCATTGATCGCCTGGCGAAGGAGAACTTTGACCTGAAAATGCGAATCCACTTTCTCAATGAGGCGTTGAACAAGCGATCCGAGGAAGGCATCAAGGAGATGATCTCGGAGAATGTTGAACTCAAATCAGACAAGGTCAAACTCTCAAAGGACAACCAAAGCCTAAGACGCAAGATTCGGGACTTGGAAAAGCAAGTGAAAGACCATCAATCGGACAAGGACTCTATGGTCAATCATGACCCCGAAGGATCAGAGGAAGGTGATCGCGACTCGCCCCAAGATGAAGAGATTGTCTTCCTACGGGAACGGGTTGAAACCTATGAACTCGAGATTGAGCGAATGAGGTCGGAAACAATTGCACGGGAAAGTGAGAAGCGACGGTTGGCCGAGATGGTCAAGTCGCTCAGCGACAATCGTGCGGGAGAGTCCGATGCAGGCGCGAGAGAAGAGCGAGTAAGTCAAAATCAGATGGGCACAAAGCAATCAGATCAAGCTAATTAGATATGCAGGAGATGTGGAAGGATATGCTCGACGCAGAAACCTCAGCGCGAGAGCAAGCCGAGGAAGAAAATCGAAGACTCCGGGATGAGTCGATTCGTTTGCGGAGTGAGATGTATTCCGTCACAAAGCCTGGCCAATACGACTCTCTTTCGTACACGTCTGATAGAGATGGCAACCGAGTTACCACCGCCCCCAACAGCACGCTTGTGGTAGAGTTAGGGCTCCTTAAACAGGAGAACGCAGAACTAAGAAAAGAAGTTAGTGCTCAGACTTCAATGCTCACATCTCGCAACCGAGAAAAGGAACGTCTTTATCAGGAGATCGAAGAATTAAAGCTCGGAGAGCGTCGTCATGTTGGCCGATCTATAGCTGGAGATAGTATCTTCGACCGTTCTGCCTCACGCAGTCATATCCGTCCATCGTCTCAGGCTAGCGACGGAACAGGTATGTCACGCAGCGACATGGACCGCGATGAACTCGAAGCCCGGAATGGACAACTCCGGGACCTAGTGTCCACCCTGAAGCTTGAGAATCAAGCCATCCGAGCCGAACTCGAGGACTATATTGGAGAACTAGAGGCTCTTGACAAAGCATACCAGGCTGATGTTGATCAAGCTGAGGAAGAGATGCAAAATCTACAGCAAGAACGAGATCAGGCCGTGCATATGGCGAACGAACGAGATGCCGCTTTCCAGGACCTGCGAGCCGAGGCGCAGGAAGAGCTGGATACACTTGGAGACGAACTCGATCAGAAGATTGTAGAGTGCCAACGCATGAACGAGGACCTAAGAAACCAGGATGAAAACCTCAGGGTTTTGCAAGCCGAGATGCGGTCTGCCAGCGAAGGCATCATCCGCCTTGAAGAAGACGCACAGAACAACCTGGCCGCATACAAATCTGTGCAACAAGAGCTTGAGGAGACCAATCGCGAGATGGAGTCTATGGAGAAGAGCCTATTTGAGGCCAACACTAAGGTGCAGCGACTGACGGTGCAGATTGAGTCAAGCCAGAATGAAATTGCTTTCCTTCGTGAAGAGCAAGACGGCGATAAGATCCGCATCGGAGACCTCGAATCGGATCTCAAGAACTACCACATGAGTTTGGTCAGTGAAAAAGAGAAGACTAGAGAACTCGAGCAGCGATTGGCAGATGAACGTCACCAGCGAGAGGTGGTTGGAAGCAAGGAGAAGCAAGATGTTCAGCGTATCATGAATGAATTGAACCGCGAAGCTTCAGCTTCCAAGGAGGAGGTCCGACGTCTGAAGAAGAGCCTTTCAGCCCAGGAGATTGAAACCTCCACCTGGCGAGAACGGTTGATGGACCTCGAAAACAATTTGAGAGAAACTCTAGGTGACCTCAGCGGCAGTCGGTCTAGCTTGATCACCAATATCATGAAGCTACAAAAGGAACTCGAGTCGACCGCCCTTGACTTGGAGAGCATCCGCTCGCAGCTAGACGAGAAAGAATCTCTGCTTCGAAACCGTGACGCTCTACTCGAGAGTCATGGACTTGAGTCACGCAAACTCTCGGAACTCTTGGATCGCGAACGGCATGCGCGCCGAGCTGACAAGCAGTCGTTCGAGTCGTCACTCAAATCTCATCAGCAGGCATCCCGGACCATTACACAAAGCAATTCCCGCATCACAGATCTAGAAAAAGCGCGGACCGAGGACCGCAAAAGATACGCATCGCTGGAACAGCAATTCAAGGACCAGCTTAGCGAGAGGAACGTCATGTTCCTTAACATTTGGAAGAGAATATCCGGGCTCTGCGGGCCGGACTGGGCGCACTCCAACAGTCTTATCAATGGCAATCTTCCGAGCCAGGAGGTCATTGGTAATATTTTGTTCTGGCCTGGCTTCAGCCGCAACCTTCTGCTTGCAATGAAGACTGTCGAGGCCGTGATGGCGAGTTTCAAGACTCGCATCAAGAGCATCGACCACGAGTTGACTAAGCGTTATCACACGCTTGAGCTGTCATATAACGGACGGATCAAGAAGCTCGAGCGCCTCGAGGAGGCTTTGAAAAATATGCGATCCGATCGCGGACAGTCGAGCTCCACCCCGGAGATGTCTAAATTGCGTGGCGAGAACCGTCTGCTGAAGGCTGAACTCAATCTACTTCAATCCAACTCGCGAGGACAGGGTCCTGCATCTGCGGCTGCGGCTGCAGTCATGGCATCGGGACCCCGATCCCCTTCTTTGACGTCAACCGCAGAGTCGGAACGATCCTTGGGACGTTCTAGCTCAACGGTTGGCACTGAAAGACCTCGCCCCGAGAAAGGCCTCGCTCGCAGTGTCACGGGACTCCCGCAGCCCTCTCACTCCTCTTCTAGCAGCACACTGACCAACAACAATGCTGGTACAATGATACCACGCACGCGTAGTTCGCACAGTGGCTGGGATGGTGGCGATGAGAAATGGATTCACAGGCTGCATGAGCTGGAGAAGCGACTCAAATCTGAACGTGAAGGTCGCCTCCTAGACCGCAGTGGTGCTCGCAAGCGACTCGAGGAGCGCGATGCCGAGAACCAGAAACTTCGAGATCAGCTCAGCCGGGAACGTACGCGGCGCGGACCTTCCGGGACCATTGCAGATGGCGGCAGTCGCAATCGCCCTTCTGTCTCAGATGAGGCTCCCAGCTCCAGTGAAGGGGAGGGCATCACGGTCGACATCGAAGTTTGATTTTGTTGTGGGTTTTTTTCCTGTACCATATATACCCCACCGTCTGTTTGTGTTTCGCTTCCACATTACACTTATCGCATATGCTTGTAATGATCATTTACGAGGGTCACGAGACGAAGAAAGGCGTTTTATTTCGTTTTATTTCGTTTTATTTCGTTTTATTCGTTACCAACATCTTATCTTGTTGATGGGATTGTCGGATTTTATTTTTGTGCATTTTATTTTTTGTTTCGTTGTACTTTATACACGTCCATATGCTCTACCAAGACGAATCCAACCTTTGTATGATACATTCCAATCTACCGCAACGATACCTTGAGCGAGAAATCCACGATCCCCGTACCCTGGTGGATTGAGCTGGTAGACAAGATATCGATATCGGCACAGACATATGCCGGCGCATTCTCTTCCGTCAACCCACCACTCACCTCGATCAAGAACGCCTTCTTCGAAGCCCATTCGCGCTTCAGCTGCGCCGCAGCCTCTCGCACACCCTCGGGGGTAAAGTTATCCAGCATGATAATATCAGCTCCAGCGCCAATCGCCGCATTCGCCTCCTCCACACTCCGACACTCAACCTCGACCTTGGTCGAGAACCCACCAGTAGCCTTGGCTGCCTGCACAGCGCGCGGGATCGCTGCCGCAATGGACTCAATCGACGACGGGTCCGCAATACCGCCGTCCGCTGCAGCCCGGTTGTTCGCGCATGCCCACACGTGGTTATCCTTCAGCATGGTCATGGAGCTCAGATCATGGCGGTGGGGATCGGCGCCGCCAGCAAGCATTCCGTATTTCTCTACCAGCCGGAACCCAGGCGTTGTCTTCCGTGTACCAGCCAGGGTACCTTCCCATCCTTGCGCACGCAGCGCAGCAAGCATGGAGGCGCTCTTGCTGGCGATGCCCGAGCAACGAGCGAGGATGTTTAGGGCTACGCGTTCGCCGAGGAGGATCTTGCGGATGGGGCCGCGGACGGTTGCGCAGTGCTGGATTGGGGTGATTGCTTCGCCTTCTTTGATGTGCCATTCGATTCTAGATGGGTTAGAGAGGCTGGGGTTTGAATGGAGGAGTGGAGGACTGGGACACTTACGTGCAGCCTAGTTGGGAGAAGACCTCATCGAAGAATGGTACGCCTGCGACGATGCCCTGGGGGTTGATCAGTTAATGTTCTTCTCGTGGAATAGGTCGGAATGCCGTGTTCTAGACGTCTGCTGCTTTACCTTGCTCTTTCCTAGTAGTCGGGCCTCACCCTCTGACTCGCCGACGACAAAGCCGCCATAGTCCAGACTAGGGCAGTCCTCTTCCAGCCAGGATGTTATGAAGTGCTTGTAGTTGCCAGGCAGTAGATGACGCAGATCTCCGTGAGCCGAGGCCATTGTAAGTATATTTGGAACACCGGAATTAGATCAAGTATAGAAGTTCAGTGTATAGTATGTTGATCTGCGAGTTCGCACGCAGTTCCCCCGCGCGGGGGTGAAGAGGCTCGGGTTGGCCCGGTTTCCGATTGTGGCCGAGGTCACGTGGGGATATACTATAGACACAACACATAGTATAACTATATAACTTGAGTATACCATTATACAATTCCAGGTACGCATTAGGCTAGTATACACAAAAGAGTGAGCCCATAATAACCATACAATTACAGTTGTGCCGTCTTGAAATGGCTTAGATTATTGCAATATAGTTTAACTACATATGTAACTACAGAGCATAAATCATATATATCCGTAACTCCAGTAAAGATAAAATAGTAAATACTACAGTAGTACATATCTTATAGCGCCACATTTCCGGGAATACGGCACACTAAAAAAAAGAAAGAAAAAAAAAAAAAAATAGATCGTCACGGACTTGACATTCCCAGTGGAGATTCTTCTGGAAGGGAGCGGGTCAGTATGAATTGGGAAACTTGAATTGGGTATTGTTGTACTTCTATAAATATTACTATCATACTTAAAAGGTATGTAGTTACTTAGTTAGGTAAGTAACGGGATATCTACCTAGATACATATGTAGATAGATATATTCACATGTCATATCATAACGTCTTACACATCTTAAACATCTGAGTAGGAATTCAAATCCCGGCCCAGAAACGGGCTGCCGAGGACCCGGGACGGAGATAACTTGGTCGGCTTCGGCACTTTTTATTACTTTTTTATTATTTTCTTTTATCTAATACCGAGGTTGTACGGAGTATAATAATCAAATATTGCCTAGGGCCAAGTCTCCACTTATCTGGAATGTAAAAAGGAAATACACTTTATGTACTGCTATACCCATTGGGATCAAGCCTTCCATGCCTTGTAAACAGTCTTGCAGCCAAACAACTGACCCTTCTTCAGCAGAACCATAGACCGCCACTCAGGCTCGTTGATCGCATTCACGAACCGGCTAGGTTCCACACAGAATCCAGCTCCCTCATGGTGTGCCGGTGCACCATTGATCGACGGCACATCGACGTACTTGCCAGTGTAGAACTGGAATGCAGGCTCCGTGCTGTGCACCTCGAGATGCAGGCCCGTGCTTGCGTTGCTGAACTGTGCCAGGCGGCGTAGCGGTAAGCCACGAGTGTCGATCGGGATCTTGCTGGGATCGGACTCCAGCACAAAGACGTCGTCGATGTGTGCGCCCGTTGCGGCGAGCGTGAATGGGGTTGTCACATCGCGGGGGAATTTGGCGATCCCACCTGAGGGGATCCCCGTGCTATCGAGGGGCAGATAGTCGGCTGTAGCGAGTTGAGCGGTGGTGCCCGAGATATCGGGTCCATCGCCGATGTTGAAGTAACTGTAAGAGGTGGAAGGGACGCTTGATCAGCGGGGGATGGCCTCTCCAATTTTGAAGGGGGGGTCAAAGGGTCTGGATCTTTACCTGTGGTTGGTGAGGTTGACTACAGTCTCCTCGCACTCATTCCCAACGAATTCCACCTCGTACTCGGCCGTCAGGACGGACTTGGCGTCACCCTCCTTGCTGGCGGTGTACCACACGCGCACCTCGACAGTCCCGGGGTACCCCTCCTCCCCATCTTTGCAGAGGTACTTGAACAGCAAGGCGTTGTGGCCATTGCGCTGAACGGTGTGGGGACCGTCAAAGACGCGCTTACCCCAACCCTTCTCACCACCATGCAGGGAATTGGGGCCGTTGTTCTTCGTCAGTTGGATCTTCTGGCCATTCAAATCCTGAATCAGGCCATCCTTGATGCGGTTTGCAACGCGGCCGATGGTGGCACCATAGTGCGGGGAGTTGTGCTTGACATAATCCTCTTGCGTGGGGAAACCCAGAACGATGTTCTTGCCACCGACACGGAACTCTTGGATGATGGCGCCCAAAGGCAAAAAGGTGAATGCAGCTTGTTCGGTGGACATGATGGTTTTATTTTATTTTTATTTTTATTTTTTCCCGAGAGAATGGATGGAAAAACCCTTGGGAAGAGTCGAGAGGATGTACATTTTCATTTTAAAGGACATGACGTTACAACCCCGCAATCTGCGGGATCAATCACCGACAATGACACCTTGCAATAACTTTTTTTTTTGGTTTTGTTTAGCATAAATGTTGATATTCAAGGCGTCGAGAAGGATGTTGCCCTGAGAGGGGGCCTGATTTTAAGGTGATTAGGCTAAAAGAGAGAGAGGGAGAAAAAGAGGGAGCTTTGAATTAGCCGGGTTAGGGTTCAAGCTCAACCCGTGACCCGTTGATTCATATAAAAAGCCTCCCGGGTCACCTGGGCCACCTGGGCCCGTCCAAAAGCTATACTTTGTCTACTCCGTATACTTTGGATAACAACCATCCAAAAGGTAAAATGGTAAGACTGTATTGAACTGGTATCCTCCAATCAGAACTTTACACGGAAACTACAATATAATCACGCATAAAGCGGACATAACACTTCGGTGTTAGGGTAAGCCTGCATCCGGTCGGAGGAAACGGGCCCCGGCGTCCGAAGGGATCTATACCCCGGACTCGTGTCGGCCCACTTGAAAGAAACGAAAAGGAAAAAGAATAGAAAAAATAGGAGATATGCCAAGGTTTTTTTTTTTTTATAATTGGCAGGTACCTAAATATTGGAGGGTTGGCATTGGATTGGCATTGGATTGGCATTTGTATTGGATTAACAATGTATTAGGCAGGCATTTTCTTGTTCAACTCAGTTGACAGCAGGTTTGATAACTGGGGCTGTGTCAGGGGTTTGGCAAGACCGAATACGATATACGAATACTTATACGATTTCTATGTGATTATCGGATATGTAGTTCTATAGTTCTATATTCTAATATTTTAGAATTCTAGTATTCTAGTATTCTAGTATTCTAGTATTCTCGTCAATAATAATACGAACATGCATCAGAATCGGAGCAATTGCCCCATAACGGCATATCGGGATTTCGGCGACTTAATGGTTTTGTACGCCCGACGGGTTATAAAGCAAAAAAAGGGTCTCACGTAAGCAGCAAAAATCGCTCAAAAGGTGGGGATTTCGGAGAGAAGAGCAAAGAAAAGATATATCCGCTGAGTCAGAAGATCAATAATCAACTCAATAATCAGCTTGGAAATTAAATATAAAAAATATAAAAAAATCAAACTCCGAATTATTCCCGTTTCATCGATATTAGTCATATTCAAGAACCCTGGAGCCCTAGAGCTAGGGCCCCAGGGAACAAATCGGCATTTTCCTCCGCAAAGAGCTGCTCGATCTGAAACGGGTACCTGGGCCAGATAGAGATAGAGAATGAGATCATTTCCCGTTTCGGATGCTGTAACGGTGACCTCAAAAACTTCAAGTGAAATTGGATTTGGAATTAGAAAGATAAAAAATAAATAATCCAACAAAAACCAGAATAGACGCCGCCTGGAAACCCCGTTTTAAAACTCCAGAGAAAATAACCAAAAGACAAAGAATGACCGAAACTCCAAATCCCCAAAAAAAGTCGGTGCACTGTACAGAGGTGATTAGGATCCCGATTGCGCCTGAATCCAGTCAAAGAGACCTTGGGGGAAAATAGCCCCAGAAGAGAAGAGAGAGAAATCAGAACATGTATAGTATACATGCATCACGTCATACGGCGTTAAAAAAAAAGAGTCCAAAAGAAAGTAACCTTTCAAAGAAAAGAAAGAAAGTGAAAGGCTTGAGACAAGGCTCAGATCGAGGTAATCTCCGTGGGATTTGGATTGAGGAACTGGTTGAAATCCTCATAGTCATTCTTGGAATCCAGATATGACCCTTGAGATAAGCAGTTCATAGGTACTTGGCGATTGAACATAGGTGATGATAACTGCTGGTCGTCAAAGGGCAGATTAGAGTAATCGGCTGTGGACATCAAATCCATCTCGTCGAAAGGATTGAATCCGTTACTAGGCCATTGTTGCGGACCCTGCAAAGCCAATGGGTTGACCACCCCTTGCATGGACATGGGTTGGGCAAATTGCGGGGTGCTGGGCATCTGTGGTTGATGAGGCTGCTCGGTCTTGATCGGCGCATGTGTCGAGGGACTATAGGTGGGTGGCGTGGGTGGCATGTGTTGCTGGGAGAAAGCGTCGGAGGAGAAGCGCGAGCGAGGCACGGGTGACTGAGGGCTATCGGAGCCACCGTCGGAAGATTCCTGGCGTTGCATGCCGGCATTGGTGTGCCATAGATCCTGTTGTAGGGCTTCGGGGTTTTCTTCAAAGCGCTCGCCCTTGGAGCCGTCGAGGGCGCCGAGGCGCATAAGCAGGTCGTGAGTAAGTGGGTGACCGTTGGGTTCAAGTTTCAGGTGCTCGCCGGGCCACCCTTCGCCTTCGATGTTGCGTCGATAGAGTTCCTGGAGGCCATTGACGAGCCAGGATTGTTGCTGTTCGAGCATCTCAACGTATCTATGGGGGGAGATAATGGTCAGTGGGGGATTCTTTAGGGTTGTGAATATAGCTCTGTAGCTTACCCCTTCGGGTACACTTTGTCATGTGCCTTCTTGCGCTCTCCAAAGACACAGATGGCATTATCTGCTCGACACCGGGAACAAGGGCTGGATCCGTCACACTGTCCGGGTCAGTGTATGCTGGGACGATTGCTCGTCTTTTTATGTTTTACATACCTTGGATTTCTTCAAACGACACCGATCGCATGCTTTGCATACTCTTTTACGGACATTGCTGTCAGAATGCGAGTGCTCCGAGGTTGGTGTTGATTGGCGAGCTGCCATGATTTATGAAGTCGAAAGTGTTGATATATAGAGAGAGAGAGAGAGAGAGAGAGAGAGAGAGAGAGAGAGAGAGGTAGAGAGAGGTATAGTAGGGGAATTTGACCCTTAGCTATACTATCAAGCTCCGAGTAGGATCGACGTCAAACTGGGGTCAATGATATAATGATGTTCACAGATCATTAAACGAAATTGAGTTCAGTTCAAGTAGACGGATGCAGGTAGGTAATCCTTGGGACCAAGAATCAGAAAATAATCAAGAGAATGTACCTAGTGTATAGATAACAGGATGGAAGTAGTATGAAGTAATCGAGTAAAAAAGTAACACTTCCAGGTCACCATGGGAGTAGATGTGCATATATAGGAATCATAAAAAAAAGAGGGGGGGGGGCTTTTCTAGTTTCGGATTTATTTTTTTATTAGGATTTATTATTTTCTTGTTTTAGTATTTTATTATAATTTTATCATTTTTTTATTAGAGTCATGGATTGGTCTCCATACGGAGAGTACTTTAGTCTACTCCGTCGAGGCATAAAGGGATCGGATCGAAGATCATAAAATACCATACAAATCAATACAGAGAAAAATTACAAGGATGACTCGGCATTTGCTGACGGAACTCGGAGACTTGGAACTGACGTATATCCGAGTGGACTACATTTCCAGCCACACAGGTGATTGATGCTTATTAAATATAGGATATAGCCTGGAGCCCTGGAGGATATACGAACTATTTTATTATTATTATTATTATAGAATCTAGAATCTAGATTGTACGGAGTAGAATATAACGGTTCATCAAAATATAAAAAACAAAAATTCATAAAACATGAATTCATATTCTTGGCAGCATAACCCTATGTACAGGTATAAAAAATAAAAAAATAAAAAATCGGCAAGCCCATGCCGAATTGCATGTTGCACCCGAGACTCTCTTCATTATATTATGTATTATGTATTCCGCGGCATCTGGTCTCTACAAGGTATCTTCTCTTAACGTGTTAGATAGTTTACAATATACCACCTGAACGGGGATTACAATTAAATAAATAATACGGTTTCAAATGATTCATCACCCTCAACCTTCAGGGCAGGTATTACCAATTGCCAGGGAAAAAAAAAAAGTCCATGACGTGACCATTTGGGGCCTAATAAGGAACTATGTCCCTTTTGAGGATATACTACATCGTGACTGTATTATCAAAGGGCTAGACCGAATTTTTTTTCTTCTAGAAGATATCTGTTTCTCAATGTTTCCTATATTTCCCTATATTTTCCTAATTCCCCCTACCCCCCCAATTTCTCTCGGCTGATATTCCGTGCAGTTCAAAAGCTTAGCTGAATACTTACTACATTTGGAAATATGTGACGACCAGGGCTAAATCCAATCAGATCCAATCAGATCCTATCAAATCCTATCTGATCCCGTCAAATTCAACGCAACTCAAATTCAATTCTCTCAACCCGCGGGAACTCTATCGAGCATCATCTCTCGTATTTGGCGGAGACACATTCCGAGTCCATTCACCATAATCACTCCATTCACCCTATTCACCCCGAAGGTGGGCTTGGGTTGCTCCATGTTTCTCTACATGTTCCCAAGTCAACTCCACACAGATATTGCCCAAAAATATATATGACAGGGTATAGTATAATCTACATCTTTTTTTTATATACAGCCTCATTATCCATCAACAAGAGCAGTGAAAGCACCAGAGCTGACAGACACAGCAACCCCGATAGCACTTTTCACGGGATACCTTCTGTTTTTCGATTCTCTGGATTTCACTTGGTTCCTGACTCTGTTTCCCGTTTGGTTCCGTTGTCTTCCGGTGTTTGATAAACTCCCATGCCCGACTTCGACGAGATCGGGTCTCGCCTGCAATTGCGTCTTCGGTGGTTGTGGGTAGGGAATTGTGCGAGGGCTCGGCGCACTGAGGAAGCGCACCGTGTTGGCCATGAAGTCGGCGGGCTTCGACAACGCGACGGACTAAATCTATCCAGTCATTAGCTCTACTCTCTCCCCCCTCTCTTCCTTGCGGACATGTCATACGGGCAAAGGTCTCCTCAATGTTGACCGTCTCGCGAGCGCTGGTCTCCATAAACCCGCAGCCGTGCTTGCGTGCATACTCGAGTCCATCGCGGGATGTCACCACACGATTATCCTTGAGATCGCATTTGTTGCCCGCGACGATTTTCACTGGCGGTGGCAGGCCAACCTGGCC
The DNA here is from genome assembly GCF_028829755.1 of Penicillium solitum. Taxonomy (NCBI): domain Eukaryota; kingdom Fungi; phylum Ascomycota; class Eurotiomycetes; order Eurotiales; family Aspergillaceae; genus Penicillium; species Penicillium solitum. The sequence goes on along the minus strand of NW_027072125.1, from coordinate 2,332,252 downwards.
GACATCCCTTCCACCGGATTTCTTTCCCAACTCCTGGCGCAGTCGCTCGTTGTCCTCGACACGTTGCTCCGCCTCCATATTGATCATGTCCATGAAATGATCCAGCGTTTCAAGACTCGAGGGGTTGGTGATATCGTAGACCAGGAGGAAGGCGTCTGAATTCAATGTCGTGGCGGACCATAGCCCACGGTACTCCTCCTGGCCTGCGGTATCGGTGATGGAAAGGACGTAGGGGCGGCCATCGACGTTGCGGGTGACAGAATAGGAATCCTCTGGGCCCGATTAGAATGGGAATGGCATCGATCGGATGGGCGTAATACCGATAGTTGGATCATATCTAGAAATGAGATATTAGCGCTAGATTTTTAAGATCAATTCGGGGGAGAAGTTCTCACTCGTGAACCCATTGACTACGGACCAGCCGCATGGTGATGGAGGATTTGCCTACATCCCGATCTGATCAGATCTCGATCGCGCGAAACCCGGAAACGTGGCACCGAATCACGGAGTCAGGATATTCCCAGGAGACAAAAGAAACAACATACCACATCCACCATCTCCGCAGATGGTGATTGAGATCTTGTCCATGGCCAATGGACATTGGAGAGAGAGAGAGAAGAGGGGGAAATGGGGAATTGGCCCGGAAAGTATGTTGACAGGGGTTATTAATTATAATAAGGGGGGGGTACTATTTAAGTATAGCTTACTATGTATAGTCATTAGTTTGATATCTCTATCTCTATCTCTCCATCTTCAAGTACCTCATAACGCCATTATTGAATACTCTCTCTATAATTGTCATTGTGATATATCTCATGGGATTTTCTTTTTGGCCTGGCATGAACACGGCAATACTAGAACACTGGACACAATTTCTATAATTGATAATATATATATATATATAGAATAGAATAGAATAAAGAGAAAGAGAAAGAGAAAGAATAATATACATCTTTATATACAAATATAAAAATGTATAGAATAAAAAGATAGACACGAGGCGTATAAGAGATCTATTGGCGAGTGCTTCCCCACATACATTTGTACTTTGGAGACATCAACTCTCTGTCTATCTCTCTCTCTCTCTCCCTCCCCATCTCCCTCTCCCTCTCCCTCTCTCTCTCTCTCTCTCTTCTTTCTTCTACAATTACCCAACACATTCACTTCTTATAAACATCCACACAAATCGGATATTTCAACGCGAACTTCAACTTCTGCCCAGGTTGTCATCCCGCGGGGCGATGGAACTCGGTCTGGGCCTCAGATATTTCAATCATGACCAACATGAACAGCTTCAATTTGGAATATGACGATGAACAGGACTCAAACCCCCCAAACCCTTTATATACAAGCTTTCCCAATCAGGGTAATTATGCCTTCAGTGCTATGCTACCCCAGAATGCCGATCTGCCTCTGCAGAACTTCGCACGATCACAGCCTTCGGACCTGGAAGAACCCAGGTCTAATTTAATGCTCACATACGACGGGCTTTCCACCTCGGGGATCTCAATGCCAATGAATATGAACGCCACAAATGCCTATACCTCCAATATCCCAACCACCTACTCGCCCACCACCATGGGAATGCCTCCGCAGATAGATCATTCACAGTTTCAATCTACATACCCACCCTTCCAACCCTCCATGATGATACCCAATTATCCCCAGCATGCTCCTCCAGCCCACAATGAAATATACAATACAACCACCGACTCGACGGCCAATTTCGAGGATTCCGACTTTTCAGGTCGCACGAGCGACTGGTCACATGCGCAGGCGCATGTGCAGGCGCAGCGGGCTCAGCGACAACCTCTGGAGCGCCGCCTGCCTGCTGGCCAGCCATACCGTGTATCGCAACCGGTGGCTATCCAGCCCAAGAAGCCCGTTGCTACCAAAGGTAAGTTGTGTCTGTGTCTGGCACTCCCTGTTGGACTCTGGCCTATGGTATGACTGACGTGGGAACACGCAATCAGAAGATTTCTCGCCGGGCTTGGAAAAGCCCGAGATCGGCAAGACTGAACATACCGGCATCTACTCAACAACTGGCTTTGACGTGCTGGGCGCGTTGGTATGTCTTTTTATTTTCTCATGGAAGAGTATCTGACAACATATACTAACCTTGTTCAGGGTCGTGTGGCTATGCGACCCAACCCTAAAATCAACATTGGCGCAGTCGACCTCTCATGTGCCTTTGTGATGTGTGATATTTTGATCGAGGATCATCCAATCGTTTATGTATCAGAGGCCTTTGAACGATTGACCGGCTATACTAAAGATGAAATCGTTGGCCGGAATTGCCGATTCCTTCAAGCGCCCGACGGCAAAATCAACGCCGGGGCTAAGCGGACCTTTGTCGATGGACAAACTGTCCATCGGCTACGGTCAACCATCGACGATCGCAGTGAGATCCAGGCTAGTATAATTAACTACCGCAAGGGTGGACAACCCTTCATGAATCTCATCACGATGATCCCCATCCAGTGGGACTCGGGTGTTTATCGGTACTACGTCGGCTTCCAGGTCGATCTGGTTGAAAAGCCCGAGGCCGTGAGGGGAAGAAATCCTGGTATGCTTGGCTGCATTCTTCGTGGCGAGTGCCCTCACTAATATTGTATAGATGGTAATTACAGCATTAACTATCAGCGCGATCAGCTGCCACAGTATATAGTCCCTCCACCAGATATCTACTCCTCACGACCAGACCTCGGGTTGCGATATGGCCATGATGAAGTGACTACCGTTCTCAGCGCCATGAGTTCAGCCGGCAATGATGTCAACCGGCACTACCTGGATCGTATTCTGGTTGAGAATACCGATGATGTGATCCATGTGCTTTCATTCAACGGCGAATTCTTGTATCTCTCGCCCTCTTGCCACAAGATTCTAGAGTACAATCCGGTCGAGCTGATCGGCAAGACCCTGTCCACCATCTGTCATCCCAGTGATATTGGTCCTGTAATCCGTGACTTGCGGGCGAGCACGACAACCGCTCCAGTGAGTGTTGTGTATCGTATCAGGCAAAAGCACAGAGGATATATGTGGTTCGAGAGTCACGGCGCATGGCACATCGACCCAAACCAAGGCCGGAGGCATCTTGTCATGACTGGCCGCCCACGACCCGTCTACACCTTGGATCAGATTGCTCGTCTGGGATCATCCGCCGCGTTGGCTGAGAATGACGTCTGGGCCAAGATTTCTTTGTCTGGCGTCATTCTATTCGTCACGACCAAGGTGAAGCCAGTGCTCGGCCGTTCGCCTGACGAGTTAATTGGTAAAGGCCTACAAGAGATCATGAAGCCCGAGACTGGCGGCACTGCCACGATCACACAAGCTCTGGAGGCCGCCTGTGGTGGACAAGGAGCTGGCATGGCCACCGTTACGGGCAGCGGCAAAGAAACAGATGAACCACCCTCATTCAAACACCAAATGCGGCATAAGAAAGGCCATGCCATTTCAGCGCATACCACATTATACACCGGCGACGCACGGGAGGGAACCAAACCTACGTTCCTCGTCGCCCAGATACGATTTGCTCGATGCTTCCCTCCATCCGCCACCGCTGTCTCAGCCGCCGAAGACAGTAGTCTCGCTACGCTTACCGGCACTGCACGCAACACAACGCTTACTGTCAATAACCCCGTCCCGCCCCAGCAGTACGGTGCCCTTGGTCAACGCATGCCCGATCTACCAAACCTCATCGGCCTCAACGGTCTCCCCACTGGAAACCGCAGGATTTCACCCTCTGCCGACCCGGCAACCTTCTTTACAGAGCTCAACCCCACCCGCGGATCGAGCTGGCAGATCGAGCTGCGTGAGCTGGAGAAGCAGAACCGCACTCTGGCCGATGAATTGCAACGCCTGCTGGCTCGCCGCAGGAAGCGCAAGCGCAAGCAGGGTGCTATGGCGGTCGAGAAATTTTGCGCCATGTGTAACACAAAGAACACCCCCGAGTGGCGACGTGGTCCGAGTGGAAACCGGGACCTTTGCAATAGCTGTGGTCTGCGGTGGGCGAAGCAAATCCGTGGCCAGGCGCAGGCGCAGGCTGCGGCTTCTTCGTCTATTGCGGTGGACTGATGGTAAGTATATCAACTATTTCTTTTTTACTTTCTTTTTTTTTTTTTTTTTTTTTTTACATAAATTGATTTCCTTCTTTGCTTGAAGGGTTGGTTTCTTATACCCCTCCGTTTGACTGTCGAAATAGACACATGCTACTTTTGAGCGCTTGGATTTTTGGATTTTTCTTTCTCACATGTCTTTTCGCATGCAGTCTTGGAAATTGAATGCAGAACAAACATGTTGGCTAAGACTGTAGGATCTACGGCTAGTACTATGGCTGGCAATGACAGCCAAAGCTCGACAGGAACAAGCCTCTTTTATGAGCCGAAATGTTGGATATAATATAATACAAAGGATCCCTATGAAGTATCTACTGTGCAAGCAGGGGCCTCCAGTCTGGTTTCAAAAACCTACGGCTTCTTGGACTTAGAACTGTTTCCACGAACAGCCAGCCACTGCTCCAACCAGCGCCTCTCCAATTCCTCCACCCGTTTTCGGTTTTGAGTGCCAGAAGAGACATCTACACCACCTCGTTCCTCAACTGCGATTCGCACCTCAGTAGCATTCATAGCCTTAACCCCTCCACCAACACGAATCATCCCATCGTCAATAGCCAGGTACTCGGCATACCGCGCCAGCCGAGGCCGGTAGATCAAACCAGCAAGCGATTCGCCCGCAGTCTTGTCATGACGCTTAACTAGACCAAAAACCGCACTGGCACGCAGCACATCAGCGGAGCTCGCATCAGCGACCCAGACAGGATCAGCAAAACGCCCAGCAAGCAGAGCCAACTGCTCCGCACCGCCCGCCTTGAGCAAATGCACAGACCGATCCTTATCCCCAGCAACAAACACATCCAACGCCGCGAGTTTGCGCGCCGTAGCAGCAACGCGCTCCTTCTCTACCTGCGAGGGCACACGGCACGTCGCGGGCGTAATAGCAGAGCCGAAGATCGGGACGATCAGGGGTGTGAACTCGCCGCAGACGATCAGGATCAACGTGAAGGGGATCATGCGGCGGACATCGCGGGCGGAACGACGGATGAGCTGGAACTGTGCGCGGCCGAGCTTGGATTCTTGTGTTATTGATGGCGCGCTGCGGTTGTTGTTGTGTGTGCTTGTCCGCGGCGGGGATACAGGGATGTAGGCGGGTAGACCTAGTTTTCTCCGTAGAGGGAGTGAGGCGCGATAGTTGCGGTAGACATTTTTCAGGCCCGTTTTGTAGAAGGTCACGTATGCGCGGCCGAATTCGACATAGCGTTTTAGTTTGTCTGCTGCGCCTGCGGAGGAAGGTAGAGGAGAGGGGGTTGTGAGGGGAGCAGGGTGTGTGCTGATTGGGGCATTTATTTCGGATTTGGAGGGGACTGAGACGGTGGTTGCTGTAGGGGGTGATGGGGAGGGTCGGCGGGATTGCTGGCTCGGGGCGGAGGTTGAGAAGAGTTGGGATTGCGCGCAGATGGGCAGTAGTTGGGATCGGAGGTGAGAGTGGGAACGAGAGTGGTTCCAAGGTTGGAATTGAGCGTGTAGGGCTCGCCGGCCCCGAGTTATGCTGGCCATTGTTGAGTTGGTGAGAGAAGATGAAACCCAAGCTGATGGTTGCACATGTTGTCAGTGGTTGACACCTTAGGCATCAATATCAAGATGCGAGTGAGATGTTCAGGACTAAGAGGATCAGAGTACTAGAGAATCCTCATATTATATTACTTGAGGGCTAATAGTTTGATCATAATATCTCTCATGGTTCTGGGTTGAAGAAAAACGGAATTCGTTAGAAGCTACTATATATATGCTCGAACTATTTTGTAGGGTAATTAATGTACACCAGTTTGAATCCAAGACACCATCTATTCATCTGCACGGATCTCAATGTTTTCGATGAGCCCATTGCCCAACCGCGCAATCTCGTTCAGAATAGCAGTCTGGTTGATTACGACCTGGCCCTCGGTATCACCTGGGGCAGTCGAGTATGCCGTCTTTAGGTTCCAGGTTCGCGACTTTAGGGTTTGCGGGTTCCAAAGGCCAGCAATCACTGCACAACGATCGTCTCCGTGGAAGAGCAAAATGTTCTGGCCGTAGCAGGCTTGTACATCACAGACAAACGACTTGATGGTCTGCATCATTCCAGCACGGGGCTCGGCCAAGTTCTTGAACTTGGGTGCCGAGGAACCGCTAAACAGCTTTGGGCGAAGATGAATGACAAAGTCGTAGGGGGCAAGCGAGGTATCGAACAGCTCGGAAACATCCATATCGTGGGTCTTGCTTCGTAGTAGGCTTACTGCTGCTTTGGTCAGGCTGGACATCCGGGCAGCCACAACCTTGGAGGGCATCTCATATTGGGTCCAAGTCACTCCTTCAGTATCGAGGTCAGAGGCGACGAAAAGGGCTAGACTGTTCATCGCAGGGTCGATGCTGCGCCAGGCTGTGAAGCGAGTACGGATATTTTCCGTCACTTGTGGGGTCAGATCGCCTCCTAGGTCAACAACGAACGGCTCCTGCTGCCAGTCCCACCGAGAGAGGGAATGGAGAGTTCTCAGGAATCCGGTCATGACAGATGAAGGACATTCCCAGGGGTTAGGTTGGGTGAAGGTGCGAATTACCAGCAACTCAATCAACTCGTCGCTGATCTGGGCAGTAAACAGGTGGGAATTAAACCATTGTTTGGTAAGACGAATGGTGGGCGACAACAAGGGGAAGCGTGTGCACAGGCTTCGGAGTGCTTGTGTTAAGCGCGGGGTTTGGACAAATGTCTTCTTGTAGGCGAAGAGAGCATAGGCGGCCTCTTCTCGTTCCCGGGGGCTCAGATTCCGGTCCTTGAGATTGCGCTCGAGTAGGGTTTGTTCACGTTCGTGGTGGATCCTCAACCGGAACAACACGCCAGAGGAATGGGGAATTTCCAAATACGCATTGTTGATCACCTTGCTCGATTCATTTTCGAGGCCTACACGGCAAGACGAGGCAGCACCGGATGATTCCAGAGAGTCTCCAATCTTCAAAAGGAATGCAATCTTGGTCATTTGGATAGCGGCGAAGTCATCAGGCCAACGCGAGGAGCTTTCAAACTGAAGAACAACGTCGGTGGGCCCCGTTGGTCTGAGGGAGGTATAACGAAGAAGCGAACTGGCCGGCGCCAAGTGACGAACCTCCAGTGGCACTTCATCCATACCGCGAATAGATCTCTCAAGGTCCTTGAAGGCATCGTCGATTGACTGGAAAGCAGGGCTGGAGTATGCCAGTATGCCATCGCCATGCTCTTTGAGGAGCTCGTCATATTCATCACCAACAAATCTGAATTCATCGGTGGTGATCTTGAAGTGCCGTTGGAGTATGTACTCCAAGATCTGGTAGATGATAGATGTCTCCGACTGGTCAGACCACACAAGACTCTCCAGGATGCTGCCATCCTTGAATCGTCGAAGCTCCGACTTTTCACCCCAGAAAGCTTGGAATGAAGCAGACTCTTCTTTTTCTTCGGCAGCTGGGCCGTGGTCGACAATTCGTCCGACATTTTCAGCATTCAACAATAGTCCTACAGACACACCTTGACTTGACCGTTTGGGCTGCTTGGATTTGACTGACCACGAATCAATGGCGTGGCTCGCAATAGAGACAAGCTTGACTCTGTCTCCCAGGGCCCGGGAAAGAACATCATACAAAGCATTCTGTTCGTGAAGAGAGCGGAGCGTGTCTCCGTTGAATGACTTGGGGAATGAGATCAGGCGGTCAAATCGGAGGGCTGGCTCGTCAACCTTGAGAATGAAAACCCTATCGAAGTTGTCCTCTCGTGACTCATTGAGCATTTTTAGGGTGATGGCGGCTTCATGACGCAGTGTTGTGTATGACCAAGGCGTCATTTTGTAAAGAATGTTCAATCCTCTGCGGCCATCAAAGACAACAGGTAACCCGGAAGGGACTGGAACCTCTTGGCCAAAGAATAGAGGAGTGGTCAAATCCCTGCCGGCCAAAAATTGAATGGTGGCCTTGAAAATTTGGTAGCAGCTGTATGATGGCAGCAGGACCGGTTGTCCAGTCGGACCACCACCTTCAAACAGCAAAGACAGAAGTACAGTCCATTCGAAGCCACCAAAGCCTCCATTCTGGAAGGGGGTGTGGAAGCCTCGTTGTTGCAGCCAAGTGCGGCCAAGAATGCATGCATCGCTGAAAGAATCGCACTTCTTGGAGGCCGAATAGATAGACTTGTGATAGAGAGATACTGTGGCGTCGGAGCGGAGGCTGGCATTGTAATACGAGGTCGGTTCGCCGATCTCCGAGTTATTGGAGCCCTGGCGGATATTGCTCTTGAGCGGAAGTGTTCTTGTGATCGGGAACAACGTAGGGTCGATTGCGGTCAGAATTCGGATTGTAGGCACGGACGATTCGGCTTGACGCGGTTCCAACAAAATGAGAGGACGGAGACTGTCTCCATCCTGAGGACCAAATTTGATATCAAACCCGAGGGTGTGCGCGGTGTCTTGAATCCCAGCGGCCACGCACGCGATATAGTAGGCCCGCTTGTGGAAGTATCTGAAGTTGACGTAGTCCTTCTCCTGGAAGAGCGAACTTGGCATGGTGACTGCCAGATCAATTGGGCGCGACTCCAAACTGCGAGCGCCTGTCTTGAGCGCAAAGCTACCTACCACATTGATGTTTGCAGGCTTTGCGTACGCCATGCTGTACTTGACATCCTTGCTCGGCCGAGGCTCAGGCCATGGAACCACCAGACCAGAAGCACGTAGCTCCTTCTCGGCATCGGGAACAGATTGTGGAGACCTTTCGGGCAGGCCTTCAATTGCGGTTTTGATCTGGTGTAGTGTTTCCTGAACCTTTGATAGTTGCTTGCTGAAATTAGGTCTCAATCCTGCCAGTAGATCATCCATCTGCAGTTTGAAGAAACTGGACTTGTAAAAGCCACTGGCCATTGCAAGCTCTGCGGAGCGCTCATCTTTGCCTCGAGTCGGGTTTCGCTTCTCGGTCAATTTCGATGTCTGATTCGTTGAAGGGCTAGTAACAGCATTCTCCGGGGAAGGACTGAGCTTCCTGCGCTTTGATGTGTGGTCCGACATTTTGTGAGCGTAGCAGTTGTTAGTAGAGAGGCCGAGATTTTTTTTTGGGCGATAACGGTATTGTATCTGATACCGTACAGGCTGACTCATTCGTAATTTATTAGGTACCCGGAGCATCGCCGAAATCGCAAGTGGAGAGGGATGGTATCATTTACAACTTTAAGTCTTTTGTTTTTTTTCTCTCTCTCTTTCTCTCTCCTTCATTCTAAAACAAATATCTATAGAATAGATCATATTTTCTTCTAATTTCTATTTTTTTCTTTCAAATTGAACAATGTTGCAGGCTTGTGGAGGACCTGTACCTCCAAACACTGACCATGTATGGTTCAAACTCCCCGCAACCCCTCCATGACTCTTCTAACATTTATAAGGCTGTCAGTGTATCGCTTCCATCATGGCGGGAAAATGTCGGCTACGAAGAAGGAGAAGATTGGGTCATAAGCAAGATGCAATGCGGTTATCCCCGATTCTTCGTTCATCCTATTATCCAAAAGCTCGCCCAGGAGATTGTTCGCCGCGTTGGTGACCCCAACCTCGAGTCCGCAACCCTATTCGCATCAGTCAAGGCAGCTCGCCTCTGTCACTCCTTTCTGCTTAGCAAAATCCCCGCAGATCAGGCATACAAAACACGGATCGTCAACTTCATCCCATCCCCGCATACCGAAGCCGGATCAACAGTGACGTCTTCCTTGTCGAGTGTCATTTACCCAAAAGAATACGCCCCCATTACCAAGCAGGTATGGCAACACTCGGGCAATGGAATCTCCAGTAGACGAGGCGAGTTCTGCCTTAGGGCATTGGAGGACGGGTTTTTGGTGGAAGACAAGGGCCTGGCGACGGCGGAGTCAATCTCCCAGCGTCCTTGCAAGGGACCCCGCAGATACCAAAGCGCCAGTGGAGCGAGAAAGGGCTCTGTTGGGGAATCTCCTCCCAAGTCAAACAACGAAGACGGCCGTGACTATGCTCAATTTATTGAGGAGCGCTTTGGTCGAAACCTCAGCACTTCTCTCGCCAATCAGGCCAAGCTGGCTGTTCGCAAACGTATTGCGGGTGTCTTGACAGCCGATGTTGAACTGCCAGAAGCCCTAGAGGCAGCTTCATCGGAAGGTCGAGTTGCCGGCATTTCTGAGGAGGATGTCCTTCTTTACCCTTCGGGAATGAACGCCATCTTTAGCGCTCATCAGACCTTGCTGGCTACCAGAGGCGATTTGCCGTCAATTTGTTTCGGCTTCCCCTACACGGATACATTGAAGATTCTCCAAAAGTGGGGACCAGGCTGCGTATTCTATGGCCACGGCTCCTCGGAAGATCTGGATGATCTGGAATCTCGGCTGAAGGCTGGCGAGCGTTTCCTTGGACTTTTCACTGAGGCACCAGGTAACCCTCTTCTCAAAACACCGGATCTCAAGCGGATTCGCACTTTGGCAGACCAGTATGGCTTTGCCGTGGTGGTTGACGAAACCATCAGCAACTTTGTGAACATCAACGTTTTGCACCTGTCAGACATCGTTGTCAGCAGCTTGACCAAGATTTTCAGCGGAGATAGCAACGTCATGGGAGGAAGTGCTGTGCTCAACCCTCACGCACAGTATTATGCAGCCATCAAGGAAACTTATAAACGGGAATACGAAGATATCTACTGGGCAGAGGATGCCGTTTTCCTGGAGCGAAACAGCCGTGATTTTATTGCTCGCATTGAACAGATCAATGCTACCTCTGAGGACATTACAGCTATGCTGAAGGAGTCCCCCCTAGGTAAGGGATTCATTTCCTTGGATTGAGATTTATACTAACAATTTCACAGTGAAAGATGTTTACTACCCGAAATACAGCCCCACGAAACCACTATATGATAGCCTCCGCAATCCCAATGGTGGTTATGGTGGTCTCTTCTCTGTTACGTTCCACTCCCAACCCGAGGCGATTGCCTTCTTTGACACCATCGAGGTCTTGAAGGGACCTAGTCTTGGGACCAACTTTACATTGAGGTGAGTACGCAGGCCCCCTACCTTGGATTTTGCTAACTTTTCAGCTCTCCGTACGTTCTCCTGGCTCATTACGGCGAATTAGACTGGGTATGTACACCACTCGTATGTTGACCAGGCCATAACTAACAGGTGTTAGGTGAGATCCTTCAATGTCGATCCGGATCTAGTGAGAATCAGTGTTGGATTAGAAGATGTACCTGATCTGCGCTCCAGGGTACAACGGGCCCTGGATGCAGTGCAAAGTGTTCGGCAGGCAAGTGCATAGTCTACCGCAATTCAATCCAAGGTGGCATCTGTACCACACAAGAATTCGGACTTTTCTTTTAGTATATCCAGATCCGTAAATTGCAGTATATATCACGATATAAAGCAGACTACCATAGTTATCACACTGTACCCATGAAGAAAACGAGATCCTGCTCCGAGCCCCTCACTGTCCAACGCCAAACAAAAGCAGTTTGATTTGACCTGCTAAAATGTACGATCTAGCAGGTCATCCCCTATGGTACTCACAGCTCGACTTGTGATGCCCAGGTCTCCACTGGCGGTTTTTCTCAAAGCCTGTCGCATGGTCTCTACATTGAGGTCTCCCCCAAAACTGGAAGAGACTGGGCTTTGGGCAGCACTAGCAGTAGGGAACCGAGTGGGAGACACATCAAGCCCTCTGAAGGAGGTCGCAATGCTTGTTGGCGGCGAAGTACCAAGTCCGTGCGAAGAAGATGGAGAGCGCAATGGAGACGGGGATTGGTTGAGATCTCCTAGACGCTCCCGAGATATTATGCCAGGATGAGCTTCATGTGTTTCTGCATGCTCGGCGTTGACAACGTCGGCAAAGGAAATGAAGCTCAGCCGACGTACATCTGTCGTGTCTAGTGCTCCATAACTGGACGAGAGTTCATCTCCCTCGGTCTGGCCCAAGAGATGATCGATGCCCGAGGACGACATCGATTGCTCTCCCGATAGGCCACCCGCTGGCTGATGTAGGCTATGTGTGACAATTTCGACCGAATCTGGATCGAGGCGGTCATCTGTGATCGCGACCGAGGATGCTTCTAAGACAGGTGGAATATAGTTATCGGTTCGAATATGCGCGGGTATGGAAGGCGACGCCTGTGTCGGCACTATATCTTCCTGGACATCTCGTTCGAATATCTGAGAGGCGGGGGAATGTATACGGGGTGGCAGATACGATGAGCTTTCGGGCGACGAGGGGTGTCTCATGTATTTGGTCGAATCATAATTTGGTGTTCGCAGAGCTTCGGATGATCTCACGGGTGATATGCAGCCGTCGATTTGATTCTTGTCCCATGTGAGAGCAGCGGGCTTCGGGGCTCGTGTGCTCGCTCCAGCCGTATTTAGCTTCTGATCTGTCTGAACTGTATAGTCTGACATTGCGATATGATAAACTATCAAAATCCGACGGCCATGATGAATGAAGTAGAGTAAATGGGAGTTAGTAAAAGTCTCAGTGATGACATCGGTTGGGAGACATGAGACCAGGTGACGGGTGTCCCAACGGGGATTATGTATTACCTATATGTACTTGGGTACATTAGTAGATTACCTCTTGTATCTGGTACTTTTGATTAAGCTGTGATGAGAAAACATTTCCAATGTACTGGATACATGTGGACTTTAAAATACGGTATGGTAAATACACCCAGGCCAAAGGGGGAGTCACGAGACCAGGGGAAAAAGTTCGGGTTCGAAGCGCGAGAGATGCCAACACCGTCCAGTCCTTCAAACCCCCCAAGTTCGGTCTTACCTTTAGGTCAGTTCATACCATTCCACACAATATCTATGAACATGGACTAACTTTTTCTTTTCTATTATTCCAGTTTCTGATCAATTTCCCTCCTCAATTGACCAGAAGCAATGGCGACCTTCATTGCCGCGACGAAGCGGCCATTTCTCACATTGCCATTCCTTATTCCCTCCTTGTCGGATTCATTGGCACTAGGATTTCGACGAAACCAATCTTCATACCGACGAACCAAGCAACGACTACGTGTGAAGCCAGACTCCTCCTTTGACCCGTCCAACCTGGGTCACGATCATATTATCCACAATCCACCATCCAGTGCTCCCAATGCCTACCACACCCCATCCAAATTCTTGCCTTCCGATGATGTTCGGAAAGCATCTATCCTTTCTTCCACTGCGACCCCCAACGCCGACGATCTTCCCGGTGTCTACAAGTCTATGCCCGAAAGAAAATATCACCTCACCCCTTCAGACATTGAAGAAATCCGCAATCTCCGCAAGAACGATCCCATGACCTGGAGCCGAAACAAGCTCGCTAAACGTTTTGAATGCTCGCCCGTTTTTATTGCCATGGTCTGCCAGGCAAGCCCAGAGAAGAGAGAGATTCAGGCCCGGATCTTGGAGGCGGTGCAATCCCGATGGGGACCTAAGCGCCGCATGGCCAGAGAGGATCGTCAACTGCGGCGCGAGGCCTGGGGACGAGATGCATAGTGACCTGGTCCAAACTCATTGGGGAGAGAGGGTCTGGTCTGTTCTTTTTTATTTTTGTAAAGAAAATCCATGTATTCTAGCTTATTTGTAGCATTGTTTATGTATTCCATACCAAATATCTTTAAATATCTTTTTATTTATTCTATTTCCAGGGTATATAAAATATCAGTAAACCTATAAAAGATATATAAAAGATACCCAACACAGATGTCTCAGACCAAAACCGCCCCCAGTCACATCGCACCAATAAAAAATTACGTGATAAGAAGTCACCTTTCCTTCCCTGCGGTTACCTCAGGGCAAAGACGGCAATGCCCCTCTTTCCCCTCCGTCGTGTTCCATTCAAACTTGCTTCTTTTTCCTCTCGATTTTCTCCAGCTCTTCGTTCTTCTATCTCCTCTCGCCGTTTCTTCTACGGTCATATCAGTGATTCCAAAATGGCGCCCTCTTTAGAGCCCTTTTTCAAGCAGTAAGTATGGCTATCTCCACACAGAGACTCTAACTAACTGTCAAATAGGGTCGACGACTCGTCCAACGATTTCATCGAGCGTATGTAATACTGCTTTCTCGCTTTTTGCGACTTCTCCCAAGGTCCTCGCTGATGCTGGTCAAAAGGTCTACGGAAGGCGGTTGCGATCCCATCTGTCTCGGCACAAGATGAGAACCGACCGGATGTGTTCCGCGTGAGTCTCCCGGCAGATATACAAATTCAGGGTTTAACATTTCTAGATGGGACAATTCCTTGCCGACGAACTCACAGCTCTTGGAGCCGAGGTCGAGCAACGTCCATTGGGCAAGCAGCCTGGCAAAGAGCACCTCGAGCTGCCACCCGTGGTGGTTGCGAGATACGGCAACGATAAGAACAAGCGCACCATTCTCGTCTACGGACACTACGATGTGCAACCTGCTCTGAAGGAAGACGGCTGGGCCACCGAGCCCTTCGAGTTGACCATTGATGAGAAGGATCGGATGTATGGCCGTGGCTCTACGGATGACAAGGGACCCGTTCTGGGCTGGCTCAATGTCATCGATGCCCACCGCAAGGCTGGTATCGAGTTCCCCGTCAACTTGTTGTGCTGCTTCGAGGGAATGGAGGAGTATGGATCTGAGGGTCTGGATGACTTCATTCAGGCTGAGAGCAAGAAGTACTTCAAGGACACCGACGCTGTTTGTATCTCTGACAACTACTGGCTCGGCACTGAGAAGCCCTGTCTCACCTATGGTCTGCGCGGCTGCAACTACTACTCCATTAGCATTTCGGGCCCTGCTCAAGACCTCCACAGTGGTGTCTTTGGTGGCTCTGCCCACGAGCCTATGACTGATCTGGTCAACGTGCTGTCCAAGCTGGTTGACTCCCAGGGCAACATCCTGATTCCGGGTCTCATGGATCTGGTGGCTCCCCTGACCGAGGAGGAGCAGACTCTCTATGGAAACATCAGCTACACTATGGACAACCTCCACGAGTCGTTGGGTGCCGAGACCGGTATCCACCCCAACAAGGAGCGTACTCTGATGGCCAGATGGCGTTACCCCTCTCTGTCCATTCACGGTATCGAGGGTGCTTACTCGGCCCCCGGTGCTAAGACAGTCATTCCCGCCAAGGTTATTGGTAAATTCTCTATCCGCACCGTGCCCAACATGGAGAGTGAAGATGTGAACAAGCTGGTCTTTGATCATATCAAAGCCGAGTTTGCCAAGCTAAACACGAAGAACACTTTGGATGTTTGGCTGCAACATGATGGCAAGTGGTGGGTCGCCAGCCCCAAGCACTGGAACTTCTCAGCTGCTGGCAAGGCTGTTCAGCAAGTCTTCGGAGTTGAGCCTGATATGACTCGCGAGGGTGGAAGGTAGGACTCTGTTTTTCCACTAAGATAGTTTCACGGCTAACCATTGATAGTATTCCTGTCACATTAACCTTCGAGCAAGCCACCGGCAAGAACGTCTTGCTCCTCCCCATGGGAAGCTCGACCGATGCTGCCCACTCTGTCAACGAGAAGCTTGATAAGAGAAACTACATTGAGGGAACCAAGCTGCTGGGAGCTTACCTGCACTACGTTGCGGAAGAGTCAACCTCCTCATAGATATAATCATAGATCCAATCTTTCAACTGCTATTTTTGCAGTCTTTTACTAAAGTACAAGCCATTTCATCATAATTTTGGAGAATAATATATCTATTTGCTCATCACACGGAGAATATACTATCCCTGTATTCGAAAATGGTTGATTACTTATATCACGCTACTTAGGTAGGGGGGATACAACGAAAAACCCCCATGAAGCGCAGACAACTCCAAAGGATGACTAGCCAAAGAGCCATCGAGGAAGATCTATGAAAATGAAAATGCATCAATCGCTGTAGCGGCGCTCGAGAATTCCAACGCAGAAACCAAGTAGACAAACACGAGCAAACGATTAAATCAAGAGCAAGACGCCGTCAAGTGCAAAAGCAATTCGAGATTAGTTGCTATACATCCGTTAGTATCATGTCTAGGAACCAGTAAAGAGGGGCAACTTACTAAATCTCCAGAGGAGAGATCTGATCCAAAGCATAGAGCCAGTTTCCACCTTGCTCCTCTTTCTCGAGCCTGTAAATAGAATTCGTCAGTGGATATGTCCTCGGGTCTAATGGGAACGAAGGGGAAATATACCAGTCATAAGGCCACATGATGAGATGGCCTTGAGTGTTGTTGAGGAGGTCCTCTGCGCGACCCTTATCCAAATACTCATCTGTACCGTGGGGGTCACGCTTCGAGCCAATCGTTGTAGCTCTGCGTCTACGTCTCCGAGACTGGCTCGTCGAGTTCAGATTCAGGTTCACAGCTTCGGAGTAATCGACATGAGCCGGGGTTGATCGTGACTTCTCGATGTCCTCCCCGGCGGCGACGCCATTCTCGTCACTGGTCCCGTTCGGAACATTGGCCAACAGGTTCGGGTCGGACGCCGTCTTGAGTGTGGCCTTCTCATCGATAGACGATAATGTCTCCTGCTTCGCTAGCTGCTCAGACTGAGGACGACCAGCTTCATTCCCAGATCCGACCTTCTCGTCAATTGTCTGGGGGCTCTTCGGGTCTGCCTGCGGTCCTTCGGCCCTTGGGGTAATGAAAGACATCTGAGAAGCGATCGACATAGGAGAGCTGACCGGAGCACCAGCTGGGGGAGGGCCACTTTGTTTCTGTTGAGGCTGGGCTGGCTTGTTGCCTTGTTGATTCTGCATCTCTGCAAAGCGCTCGCCATATGTGGCGTACTCCTTGTATTCCTTCCAGTTCTTCACCTCGCTGTCGGGCATGCAGCGGAACACAGATCGGTAGATTTTAGTGTTCTTCTCGGCGACGGCTTGCCATGTGTCCAGGTAGAAGCCATCGATGATCGGGTCTCTCATGCAGTCGTTATCGATGAAGATATGCTTGAGGTCTGGAACAGACGGATGGTTATGCTTAGGAGTTTCATTTTCTTCCCTGGGCAGGTTCAAACCGGTACCGTTAGTCTCGGACTCGCGGCTCGACGACCCATTAACTCCATGTCCTTGTGATGGTGCATGCGCATTGATCTCGGAGTTAGGATTGGTCTCGCTCGATGACCCAGGTCTGCGGTCCTTGCGGGTCAAGGGTGTTTGAGGAGGCTTTTGCTGCTGCGATGATCTCGGCCGCTCAATAGTACCCCTCCCTTCAGGAGCGATGGGTGAAAGCAGGGCTTCCTTTCCATTGGCCTCTACCTCCGAATCACGACCAACGGCTAAACCAGCCCGAGCAGCGGCTGTCAGATGATCGGGGCCATCCCCTTCCACGTCTTTCCTGTGATCAGGATTTTCAGTGACGCGAGGGTCGGTAGTGAGTTTACGGTTCGATTTGAGGTTAGGGTTAGCACCCTGCTCCCAATCGATATCATGGTTGAAGCTATACATGTCCTCGGAGCGAGAAAGGAACTCATCCTGGACACGATGCCGACGTTCGACCATATCCCTCTCATCTTGTCGTTCGATAGCCGAGGACGCCGAATTTCTTCGCTCTCCGTTGCCAACTGGGTGTTCACTCCCCTCTGCGACCTGGATCTTGCGTAGCTCTTCTTCAGTAGCAAAGTCATGTTCCATGAGTTCATCGACATCAATTCCGAGATGTTCTCTCATCAGACGCATACGCAAAGTATGTGGGAATCGGCCAACAAGGTATGGCTTGCCATTCATGGACGACATGATCATATCAGTGTCTCGCACGACAGATGCAACCTCCGAATCACGCGAACCCAACATGGATCGTTCGTTGATGTTGGCAGATCCAATGATAGCAGCACGATCGTCAACGACCATGCATTTGGCGTGAATATAAAGCTGCTCAGTCACCAGTGCCTTTTGCGGTCCAATCTTGCCCCAAGTTCGCAGACTGTAGAACTGGATATAGTCCTCTGGCTCGATTCCAAGAGCACGAAGACGGCCAAAAATAGATGTCTCGCCACGGCAGATACTGCGGTATTGACACTGCATGATAAGGCGAACACTTGTTCCACCTTCACTATCCACGGTGTTCTGGAAGCCTGGCATCAATGGGATGACAATAACGGCGCGCCATGCTTCCTCATTTTTGGCAGCTCGGACAATACGTTCAACTAGAGCATCTCCAATGAGGTTCTCGATCTTCCGGCCCTCAATCTCACAGGTGCTGATGAAGAACTGATTCTCGATATAGACGAAATGCTCCGATTCCTCAATCAACTTTACATAGGCATTCATGATGCTGTGCTCGACAACATCGGGTGTTCCCGTCGACCACATGCTGCTAGAACGGAGAATTTGTACCTCACAGGTTCCATCAAGACCCAAAGCTTCCAAATCAGCGGGGTTGAAATCGGGTGGCGGCAACAGGAAGGGCGTCGGCCGCGTGGGCTTTCGCTGGCGAAGAATGTAGTTCCAGCGTTGCACGAAATGACGAGTAAGATCCCGGGCAGGCTGGCCCACGACATGCATGGAAATGTCGTGCCATGGCATCCGGGGCACAACATTGCGATCGTACATCTCCTCGTACGGCTTATCCAGGTCATAGAAATCTTGGATTCTAGGATTGGAGTAGTCCTTGCCCGGCCAGAGTTGACAATGATCTGCATCCTTAGGGCCATCAGTGGTTTCAAAGCCAGTAGGCTTGTCATCGGTCAACTGATGCTGAGGAGTATCCCAACGCCCAAAGCACAGATCGATACCTCCAACAAATGCGATGGTGTGGTCAATCAGACAAAGCTTCTCGTGATGGGCCCAGAAGAAAGTGTTTTGGCGGAACTGATTTGGTGATCGCTGAACAAAGATATTGGGGTGAAGATCAAGGAGAGAGAACTTGGAATACTCCGAGTCAATGGGGATGGCGGAGTTGATGTTGCGGTACATGATCACAAAGACTTTGACGCCTTCCCGAGCTTTTTGTTGCAGGAGACGGTCCAATCGCCATTTCTGGCTGATGGCGGCAGGCCGACGCATGTAAAGCTCTGGACTCAGCCACCAGTCATGGATATAAATGACATCCTTTGCCTGGTTGATTGCTCGTGAGACAACCCACATGTGATCTCGTGCATCAACCAGCCACTGCGCAAAGCAGTTTTGTCGCACAGGTGCGAAACTGTCGAACCGGTTGGGGCGCATCCATGGAGTATTGGCAACCATGAAGCGGATCGAGTCCTCAAACTGTTGGAGTTGACGCTCATTCCGGGCCAGCAGTTTGAGCTTGCGTTCAGAGTTCTCAAGTCGGAGAGTGTGGTGCTGAGGGTGTCTCGCAGACTGCTTTGCAGACTTGGCAAGATCCTTTGGATTTTGCTTGCGAAGACTAAGCTTCGGCGTCTGAATCTTGAAATGGGCATCCACCAAGAAGACATCATAAATATTCATCTCCTCGGGAGAGTCCACACAGACTACATAGCTGTGCCTGACCAAAAACCACTTGGGCGAATGGCGCTTTTTGACCAAAGATGGGGTAAGCGCCTTTCGGAAATCAAGACCCTTGGAGGACTGGATTATCAGGAATCCTTCCTTGCCATGGTAACTGCCCTCTGCGGCCAGGCGGACACCGAGAGCGGACAGTTCCAAGAATTTGCACAGGCGATTGCTGTCAGCCCTAAAGATCAGGAACCTAATCATCTTTTGCAGATAGACCTCAAGCTTCTTTCGCTGCTTCCCAGGGTATGTCTCTTTCTTGGCTCCCGACACACCTTCATGGGTGGATGAAGGTCCTGCGGCTGAGTCTCCTTCTTGATTCGTAATACTGGACTTCCTTCGAACAAGTGGACCAGAGGCCCGACGCTGGTGTGGTTGTTGATTCTGCTTTTTCTTTGTCGGAGGCCTCTCTGTACCACTCATCCCCTCCGCACCAGTCTCATAGCCACCTTCTTCATCTTCATCCTCGAATTCACTTTCAAGGCCGCGCACACCTCGCATGTAGGGGAAGGCACTTCGAGGGAATCGAGGGAGACTTGGGCTGTTTTCACTCGTGCGTAGTTGAATGTACTTCTGAGTTCCCAAATGAAGCTTATACTTGAGATGCAGATTGGCAAAGTCTCTTAGCGTGCGGAAGATGATCCATTTCATGCGAGTCATGCCACTTCCGTACTCCATTTCAATTCGGAAGACCAGATGACGGTCACCAGAGTGGGAATCAATCCGGCTGTCCGTGACACGAACCTTCAATTGCTCTAAAAGAATCGGAATTCTTCTACTGCCATGCTCATCTCGTTGGAACGCGCTGGCCAGTATAAGTGCAGCAGGCACGGCCGAGGCGAGTTCAGCAAGCAGCTCTGCGGATTTTTTATTGTCCACTGTGTTCTCTGGCCTTCGTCGCTGTCCAATGAGTTTCAGACCAGCTTTGATTTGCTTCCACCGCTGAGCACTGGCACTGGTGCCTCGCTCGGTTCGATGGCGTCTCCAGCTCGCCGTTAGGCTTTCATCGTTTCCAGATGGTCCGGCGAACCCGGTCAATCGCCTCAAGTTGCTCGGGCGCTGTTCGTCCGGATTGCCATCTACGCGGTCAGTGTAGCTGGCAACCCGAGTATTTGCCCATGGGCGGCTCCTCATCCGCCGGCTGAGCCTCTCACGGCCTTCATCTTCGGAAACACCTTCGCGCGGTTGAGGTGTGAAGTCTGTGGTGCTTGCTCTTCGGGGGAACAAATTAGTGCGATAGTTCTCGAAAGGTGCGAAGGAGGATGAGAAGTGGAAGGATGGTCTGCGCGTTGTTTTGGGTGTTGTAGGGGCGGTGTTGGAGCCAGCTTCTTCCTCCCGTTGCTTCTTCCGCCGTTGCATTTTTCTCTTTTCACGAGGATCACGTTCCTCGGCGCCACTCTCTTCCGCATCCGCATCGATTTCACTGCCCTCTTCTTCCAGAGGCTCCGGGAAGCGGAATTCCCCCCTTTCCGACCCCGGGGTAGCTATATCGCCCGGTGCTGAGCGGAAGTCCGTACTCGCGCCGCTGGGAGACCGTGAGTGTGACGCAAAGTTTGGTGCAGTAGCGAGTAGTTTCAGCTTGCCAAACAACGATTGCTTTCCTTTCACACCCTGATCATCATCGTCACCATGTTGGGAGGCGGGTCGAGAGGGGGGTCGAGATTGCGGCCGGGAATGGGGTGCATCGGGAACCTCTGTGTCTGTATCCCTGAATTGTACACTTTGAGCACGGGATGGAGGAGACATTCCGGGGTTAGACGACTGGCGTTGATGGCGACTCCATGGTTGGTGGTCCTCGGCTGACCGGTTTGGTGGTCGCGTGCTCAGGGATGACCTGCCCCTCGGTGAGCCATGTTTCAAGGATGATGGACGCGCATTTTCCTTGTCGCCTAGTATTCCACCTGTTTCATGATCGTCCGTGGGTTGGGTGGGTTGGGTCTGCTTGATGGAGGCCGGTTTGTTGGATTCGGTGGGAGAAGGCAACGGGGATGCCAATTTTGATTTGTTTAAAGTCAAAGGAGGCTCTTGCTTCTTGGTGTCGACCTTCAGTGAGCCAGTTTCCACATCCTTGTGAATTGAAGAGGCCGACATGTTTGGATTCTGGGACTAATGCACGATGATTATCAGTTGCAGTTCACGAGGGGAGGATCAACCACTTCTACTTTGTACATACTCGATACACGGTCGAAAATGACTATGTAGTGATCATTGTCCTTCTCTAGGAATCCAAAACAAGAAAATGCAGTTTTAAAGAGTTTAAAGAACGTGTGTTGACATTAAAAGGAGCATAGCTAAATTGGTTTAGAGTGGAGTTGCCCAGCTGTTCTCCGACTGGAGAAGATGCGGGCGGTCAGTTTGGGAAAAAGGGGGTTTACGTCTGCTATTAGTGGAGTTATCTACGGAGTGTTAGGAGTACGGAGTGCATATGTGTCTATGTATAGTATTATCTAGTAGTATAGAATACAAACTATTGGATTACATTGAGTCATTCCAAAAGGGACTTTTCCTTTAATTTGAAATAAAATTGTCATCTATGGCCTCAATTGAGGACCTCGGGGTAGCAAAGTAGAATTCAAATATATATATTAAAAAAAAAAAAAAGGATCAACTTATAATGGTGATGAGAATATAGAGAAATATAAGAAAATACATCAATACATCCTAATAATCCCGGAACTACGGAGTATGTTAACCTTGGAAGAGTATCAAGCGAAGGCCTCGGCTTTGGTGTAGTATATACCCGAGTTGCCTTTTCAAGATACTCTCCCATCTTATCTCCCCGCTATTTAACCCACCTTTCTTCAACATATTTCGCCTTATACCTTGTGGTCTTCATATCTATTCAACCATCATGACTGATCCATTAAAATTCTTGAATGATCCAGACAGGCCCATCCCGGCCGCCATCTCCCAGAAGGTCTACGCAATTGCTGGTATCTCAGTAACCGTCTTTGGACTGGAAGAGCTTCGCAAAGAGGCCTCAGAGGTCGCATGTCTCTGGCTTCTTCACCCCAGATTAGCCACTCAGGAGCGTATGACTGGCATTGCCAATTCCGCCATCACCGACTGGAACACTAGAAACCAGGACACACCTTCGGCCAAAGGTCTGATTGCTGTCTCGTTCGACCAGCGAAACCATGGTACTCGGAAGGTCGACCCTCTTGCCAATGAGTCTTGGAAAAAGGGGAACCCTCGACACGCCCAGGATATGTTCTCCATCTTCCGTGAGTGAAAAAGACTGGTAAAATAAGATACGACATTCTAACTATAACTAGAGGGCACTGCAAGAGATACATCGGTCCTCATGGACTACCTTCCCTCCTACACATTCCCCAGTGGTGAGCATAATATCACCGAGAACTTAGTTCTGGGAGTCTCACTGGGCGGGCATGCAGCATGGAGCTGTCTTTTGCACGAGCCTCGAGTCAGTGCCGGGGTCATCATCATCGGCTGTCCGGATTATGTCAATCTGATGGCAGACCGCGCACGGCTGTCGAAGCTGCCATCATGGACTAAGAGTGACCCGCCTGGCGCGGAGGTCCTTGGCTCAGAAGCCTTGCCGACTTCTTTCCTAGAGACCGTCAATCGATATGATCCCGCCGGTATGATGCTGAAGCATGTGGATTGTGGGCCATCGACTGGTCCTTTGCGCGAAGGCCCATTGCCTCAGCCTTCAGAAAGTGAGCAGCAGGTGCTCCGGCCAATTCTGACTCGTGCCTTGACTGGGAAGCGCATTTTGAATCTGTCTGGTGGCAAAGACAAGCTTGTTCCCTATCATCGTGGAGAGCTGTTCCTCAACTGGTTCAAGCAGACTATCTCGTCCGATGGGTGGTTTGGCGATGGTGCGGTGTCGTTTGAAGATATCATTGACCGGGTGGCGGGCCATGAGGTCACTCCTAAGATGGCTGACGAGGCTGTTCGGTTTATCAGTGAGACATTGGCCGCGGGTCCCGAGAAAGCGGGTCGACGGGGTTCGGTGCGAGAGTCGAAGATCTGAGCACTAGGCCATGAACGTTTCGATGTCTACATAGAATGAAATTAGATGTGATATGATTATACTTATCAATTCGGTAGTTTTGCAATCGTAATCGGACATATTGGTAGACCCCAAAATCTACGAAGATAACCGTAGCTTTTAACAGCGAACCTGCACAGTAACCTTGGGGAAGCCTTTCATGTCCCAACAAGGTAGCTTCAGTCATCCTACACGAGCGTGGTTCAAGATGTCAGAACCAACACTTTGCCCTCCAATCATGACAATGGACATGAACAACAGTTGAAAAAAATCCTCCTTATGGTATTTGTTTAACACACTGATGAAATCGTAAGGGCATTCGGAGGCCATATGCTATGCTGATTGCATACAAAAAAACCCTTTTTATTTTCGACCGCCCGAACCGACTTGGTTTCGGTTCGGGCAGATCTCATTTTGAGTTCCGATCGTCCTCCATGCTGGCGAACGAACACAGCTAGGGCTTCAAATTGCCCCTATTCACCCGCCTTCCCCAGAAATTTCTCGACGAATCAACGCTTATGCGACGAGCTCAACAACACCACCGGCGGCCTTGATCTTCTCCTCGGCGTCACGGCTGACGTAGCGGGCACGGACGACGACGGGGATCTGGGGGAGACGGCCCTTTCCAAGAACCTTGGAGTAACCGAGGGGCAGGAGGTCGATGACGGGGGCGACATCGGTCTTCTGACCGCTCAGGTAGGCGTCACGCTGCTCAGCGGGGACGAGGGACCAGAGCTGTAAAAAAAAAAGTCGCAAGTCAGCGATAATTGTCCTTCTCTCAATAAAATTTCCGCAATTCTTCATAATTCTTGTCGATTGGCCTCCCTCCTCTTTTGCATATTGTCGCCATTTGCGCTTCCGCCTCCAGACCAATCCAAAATTTCTTCTCCTTCATATCCGAATCGACTCGCAAGATGTAGATTTAACGTACCTTATCGACGTTGATAGTGGGCTTCCAGAACTGCTGGTTGGTCTTGTGGAAGTAACGCATACCAACCTTACCGAAGTAACCAGGGTGGAACTTGTCGATGTTGGTACGGTGGTGGTGTTGACCACCGGCCATACCGCGACCACCGGGGGACTTGCGGTGCTTGCCGACACGACCGTAACCGGCAGACACATGGCCGCGGCTGCGAGAGAATGAGAGGTTAGTGATATGTTGGTGTGATATTGCGATTGGGCTATGACGAATTTGGCTCTTCTGGTCGCGATCGACGAGAAAAGAATTCGATTCAGACGGCACAGGAAAGGGTGTCGACTCACTGCTTCCGGGTGTTCGAGAAACGGGTAGGCATCTTGTCGGCGGGGGTGTGACAAGACCGTTGATGTTTGGCGTTGAAGGGATCGTTCCGTCTACAGGATGTTGAAATCCAGGCTTAGAGTGTGCGCTAACAAATTCGCTTGTCCCGTGATCGTGGAACCCTAGCCCTGGCTTT
Organism: Penicillium solitum; assembly: GCF_028829755.1. Classification (NCBI taxonomy): domain Eukaryota; kingdom Fungi; phylum Ascomycota; class Eurotiomycetes; order Eurotiales; family Aspergillaceae; genus Penicillium; species Penicillium solitum. The sequence continues at coordinate 2,307,313 of NW_027072125.1, read as the reverse complement.
GTCAGAACTTATGTCATGTGCGACACACACCGCCCTTTTTCAATTCTGCCAGTCTTTTACGGCTTAGGGCTTTTGCTACATTTGCGCATGCCAAAGTATCCAATGAGCGCGGATTTTGTGCAGAAAATATAATGCTGTATCCTTTTGTAGTGTTATTTTTATTTTTATTAGAGTGCCTATCTCGCTATCGCCCTTTTTCAGCGAAGAATTTAGAAAGTCTTTGCACAGTCATCTGAGCCGCTCGCGTAGGAGGTGCTGGCACTAAGCTTCCTCTAATCCAACCAGGCAGTTTTTGCTGGATCCGTGGCGACTCATACCGGCGGTCAATCATAATGATAGCAGCGTAGTCATTCACGTGTCTGATGGCTCGACCGATGCACTGGTTCACTGCTCGCATGCATGAATTCTCGTAAAAGTCCCTGCCCGCTGCCTTGCCTGCTGCTTTCCTTTCCGGTTCGGACCCAGAAGCCTGTTTGTAGGTTTTCTCTTCCAGGTACTGGATTTTGGCCTGCCATACAGGGCTGCGGATATTGGGAAATGGTAGGCCGATGATAAAGACACCCCGCCCTAGCTTGTCGGAGAAATTAATACCTTCTGACAACTTGCCACCCACGATAGACAGAAGCAAGGCTCCTGATCCTGATTCAACAGCTTCGGTATACTCTCGCAGCAAATCGTCCGTAGTTGTCACTGCTTCGCGAGATTCGTAGAGAATCTTCTTCTTTCGTTCCAGTAGATTGAGAGTACTTTGGCCATTCCCGTTGGGAATGGGCTTCTTCCAGACGCTCAGAACCTGACTGAGATAGTCATAGCTGGGGAAGAACGCGACCACCCCGTCTGGGATGACTTGACAGAGGGTTGCTATCGTACGCCCAAGGTCGGTGATCTAGTTGACATGTAAATAACAAAACTTTCCGTAGTATGGACCTTGGTACATACCATCTTTTCGGAATTTCGTGCCTCATATGTAAAATCAAATTCGTTTCCCATCAGTCCTTGAGTCAAGGACTGCGCCACCAGGTTGGATTTTGGAATAACGTGGCCATAACTAAATGTCCCTAGTCGTTCTGGGGGCAGATATGAAAACAAATGATTCACATAATCTGACATCTGTTGAAAGCATTAGAGAGCTGCGATATCAAAATACGAGCCGTACTTACAGGAGACATAGTACCACCAGCTAGAATGACGGCCCTAGCATCTTCGGCAATTTCTCGAAAGTGGTTCGTAGGGTCAAGAAGCATGTATTTCAACAACACATCGTCTTGACTTTTCTGAAAGAAGAGTCGCCCCTCTTCTGAGGGGTTCATAAGAGGAAGAAGGAAGCTTTGAATATGAAACAAAACCGGCATTGTTGTTTTATCCTTAGGCCGACCGGGTTGTGGCTGTTGCGAGGATTCAAGATAGCCGTCAACTTTCCGGGCGAGCTTGCTCTCTTGCAGATATCTAGAGAGCTTGTAAGGGTTGATTTGGTCAACTCCCTTTCCAGCCATGAGATCTGACGTTTGCACCGAGCCTTCCAGTGGTCCTTTTTGCTGAGAGATTGACTTCATATGCTCCGCAATGGAGCTCACCAACCGGATGACTTGAGCAACATAGTTCCGATTCTTCCCTTTTAGTCTGTTCTTGAACTTGCGGGCATATGTTGTCAGCTGTCCGATGGCAGTCTGCAGTTGACTTAGTGAAACAGTCACTGAATGAATGCCAGATATTGCATCCATGAGGTTGTGAGCTTCGTCGATGATAACAATGTGACCTTTGACGGAGAGATTGAGGGCCTCGCGAGCTGATCTTTGTAGCAACAATGGATATGGAAGTGTGACGATCTAGTCTTGGGTCAGAGCCGATGTTATATCTGTGACTGGGGGAAACTAACCTCGCTGTGTTTGATAACTGGACGAGATGCATAGTAGGGACATATGCCGAGCTTTTTCCCAACCTGGGCAATGTCTTCGATGTCTTTGACCGTCGCCAAAGCATGGTCCCTGAACTCAAGCGCCAGAGCCTCGGTGTCTTTGGAGGGAATAAAGGAACACTTCTTGTCAGCTGCAACACCCGCTTGCTGTAATTCTAAACATCTTTCGTTAATTGCGGTGTTGTTCTCCAAGGCCCGGACTTTTGGGTTGATGCACAGGTTCTTTCTGGACCCTAGCGACAGGTGTTTCACACGCTCTTCAAGTTTGGAAAGGTCGTCTTTGCTCTCTGGATCGAGATCGCTAGGTATACTAGATGGGAAGGTGACTCGTCGCAATTCACCGGAAAACTGGCTTAGCTGGGAATGTGTTCTTGAGCAAAAAAAGATCTTGATCTCGTCATCTCCCTCATCTTCTTCATCTTTCTTTTGTGTTGAGAATTTCCCTTGAAACCGTTCCAGCAAGGCTAAAGTGCTTGCAGAGAGACCATCGGAATTCCCAGAGTCATTCTGTTTTTTCTGATTGTCTGTGTCGCTATCATAGTTGTCAAGAACAAATTGATCGTCATCGTCAACAAATTCCAGTGCTGAGTCGTCAAGTCGCTATTTTCTAGTTAATATGACGATCTTGCATCCATCGGGGGAACACATACATACCTGCTTTTTACGGGGTCGGTCTGCGCTGTCCTGGGCCTGTTTCAGACGTTCTTCCTCTTGTCGAATCTTGGCCAATCGGGCCTCGAATTCTTGTCTCTTTTCGGTAATGGCACGCCTGGATTCCCTTTTGGCATGTTCTATCATCCACTCGGGCTCATCGTCATCGCCTGGAATGTCAGATAGCTGATATGTAGTCATATGTTCCACAGTGGGACCCACATGTTGCATCAACGGTTTCCTGGAAGGCCTTGCGCTTGTGATCTCGAAGCCAGGTCAAAGAACCACAGATTAAACTTAGAGATTTTCCAGTCCCTGTATAACATGTTAGATAAAGATAAAATAAAAATAAAAACAAGGTTACAAGTAGTTCTAGCTTACCAGTAGGGGATTCAAATACAGCGATCTTGCTATCTTCCAGGCAGGCGTAGAGGGCCTGCATAAATTGTAGTTGAATATCGTATGGCGTATAGGGATGGTGGAAATCCATAGTGGAGATGATATCCAGTAAGAAAGGAGGTACGGAGTACTCTCCGTATAGTCTCGTAAAGGAAGGAAAAAGGAAAAGATTAAAATAAAATGGGTCTGTCTGTAAGGCAGAAGGGAAAAAGAAGGAACATTGAAAAAAACAGAATTACATTACCTATACAGAATAATGTTGTGGTACGGAGTAGTACGGAGTACAGTACATATGTTGGAAATATGAGAGACCTGCCACTTGTTCGTTTTAGTCCTCAGGCCTTGCCGCTTTTTGCTCAGTACAGTTGAGCATGGCCCCTCTCTGACCCACCGCTCATCATCTGAGAGTCCTGATTCGTCAAGCCTGAGCTGAGCCACCCTTGGACGGTTCCAAGGCTCCACGGAATGCACCTGGGCAAACACGCTAGTTCCATCATTTTAGCCTCCCATCACGAAAGCCCTGGCTTCATCAACGTGATTATTCATCCTAAACTGGCTGCTTTAATTGTGCTATGGAATCTGCTACTTGACCACCTAATCAGGACATTTGTCGCGCATAAGCTATATTGGTCAGACCAATCTAAATATATTGTCTCTTCTCTCAATGCAATGGAATCCATGGAATTTGTCAAAACTCTAGTCACTTCTTACCAGTTGCCTCGGAATCATGACAGTATATTTCAGCACAAAATGCCCTCAATTCACCTAGCACTCGCATTGCAAGAGCGCTATGATCTTTGATATACTCAAAGAATGAGAAACAGGTTTGGATTCTGTCAATATATTCCTCTGCTGCGTTTGAGTCCAGGCGCTTTGCCTCTGCTGCAAGGGTCAAGGCAGCAGAAAATAAGGCAGAGGTTGTTGCCCTAAAGGAAAGAAGAAGTGGAATATTTAGTTGACCGGGTCTAATGAAAGCAGAAAAAGAATTGAGACTCACCATGGACGATGGCGTGCCAACACAACCTTGTGCTGCTTGACCATGGACACAATCGTGTTGGCCGAGTCTAAACATATTGCCTTTGACCTCGCAAGAAGGACATCTGAAGAGGAGGCCCATCGATGTTGTAGGACTCGGTTGACCTTCATTCGACAGAACAGAAAGGAGAGAGACAAGGTGGTTTGTTGCCACAATACCCAGGGCGGATATTGTTCCCTGTCTTGGCCTGGTCTTCCAGAGATCTCGAGAAGATGAGATGGCAATTGTGAGATGATATTGGCCAGGGCTTCATCCGTTGTCAGAACAAGGTCTTCAAGAAGATTATCTCCACCTAGACTTTCAATGGCCGACATTTGGATTCGAAAACGATAGTTCGATTGTGCTAATAAGATCATAGCATTGTGATAATCCACTGGACGTGGTCTTTTGATGGCTGTATTGGGCTTGTCAATTAATTCTGTCGTTAACTCTTCATCTGACAGGACCAGTGGTAGCCTGACGTTGAAGTCCGCTTCGTGGATGCAGGGTGGATGCGCTGGTATGGACAGCCATTCACAGATGATCAAGGTCCACCAAACTCGTCGACTGATCTCTTGCATAACAGGGTCGCTGGATACCATGGGAGGCTCCTGATCCATTCCCAAGATCTGTCCTATCCGTATTCCTGTTACCTGGAGAACTGGTTGAAGATTAAAGTCCCCAACATTTTTGGCCAGTCCGATAATTATGGCAATGGCCTGTACTGTCTTGAAATCAGGATTCCGCATGAAGTCAGCCTCGCTGAGGAAAAAAAGCGCTGTGCTATACCAGTTTTGAACAAGCTCAGGTGTATTTTCTATAATGCATTAGACTTGAGAAGTATTGACTTGACTGGGGAAAAGCGTGGGGAGTCAAACCTAGAGGTAGTCCCGCTTTCCTAGCTTCATCCTCGTCCATAAACATAAGACTCATCTATGATCAATCAGATTCGTTGCTCATACAAAAAAAAGAGGAAATATGTTCTCACTGCTATGAAGCCAAAATATATAGCAAGCCAAAGAGTATCGCCATCAAGGAATACCCCGCTCATCCAAGCAGACTCGTGCTCCAGCTCGAATGTTTGCAGATGAACAGCAAAATGGATCCACGAGGTCCATGTAAAGCCATGATGCAATAGAACATCACTGCAGTCTTTGCTTGGCATCCGGATGTCTGTTCGATTCCACACCTTCTGATGATAAGCGCTTTTGCCATGTTGCAAATTCGTCTGGGTTTCGAGCATTTCAACAGAGTTTTCCCATCTAGGGTATGTGGAAGAAGTTGATTTCCGCTGTCTAAACAGGTTGGGTTTGAATAGTTCAGCTTTTAGTCGATTATTTTCTTGTTGGAGTTCAAGATACGATAGAACTGGCTCTTTCTGCTTCCCACTGTCTCTATTTTAGCACCGGTTTATATACCATATTGCTTGACACACCTGGTAACTTGGCCTTTGACATTGACAACTTCTCTTGCACATGTGGTTTCAAGGCCTCTTGCAAGACAAGTTCCACATGGGATCTGCTTGTCGCATCTCACCCGACGTTTAGCACAGCTAGAGCAAGCAGTGGGTGCCCTTTGACTCTTTCTGGCTGCCATTGAGAATATAGGGAAAACCAAAAACCCCCAAGATATAAATGCAGCCCTGGAGGTATTTATCTATGACTTGGAGGCCTCTTTCCCAAAGTCTGGGGTTGAGCTGATTGGTCTTGATAACCTTGGGACTTTCGGTGATTGGCTAATACCATTACCCCTTATCGAGGCCGTAGGGCCGCCGAGGTCAGGAGGTCACCGCCAATGTTGGAAGTCATTTTGCTTATAGTGTGATAGAGGAAGTATATTGTGAGTAGTACTACGAAGCCAAATAAGAGTAGTGGGCATCGTTGGCTACGACTGAAATGTGTATAATATCCCTTTAATTAAAAATTCTCGGTTATTCTTTTCTCTTTTTATTATAGAAGTCACGCTCTGAAAAGGATTCAAAATATACACTCTCACGTATGGATGAGACTAGTAACATGAGAGGCCAAGGGTTTAATGTTACGTCAGAAGTAATTGATTGAGATGGGAAGAGGGTAACTATCCATCTAAAGCTGTGGAGGTAGAAGATATGAGCTATGGGCGAGCCAGATGATCTGAAATCAAATATTTAGTAAGGAATTTTCCCTGCCAACTTTAACACCAGGTCTGTCTCAATCGGCTCTTCATTAAGACGCTTTGTCAAATCCCCTTCTTCCTCTTCTGGGCGGTGTTCGTCACTAGTTTCCGTGAATAGATTGTCATGGGGCCAATGGGTCTATTCAAGAAGTCAACAAACTGATCGTTTATGCAGAAGATACAGGATACTTACCGTTCCAATTCGCTGGTCGAACAGTTCACCCTTTTGCTGCAAGATATCAGCTGTTGCAAAGGAAGCTGGTGTATAGCATGCATCTATGACAGTTAGAAAGAGATACCACTTGGATAGAAGAGGAGTACTCACAAACAACGGCGCGTACATTCTGAGTTGATGGAACACAATTGAAATGCATAGTGCGAGAGTCCCAGAGAATCAGATCCCCGGCTTCAGCAGTGACCTTATGAATCTCACATCCTCTTTCCTCGAACCACTTCACCTCACCCTCGTCAAAGCCAAACCAATCGCTAGGTCCCCACGTTTCTCGGCCAGTTGTACCCGAGTGAGTCTTAAAGAACTCGGGCATAAGCTTGGTAGATCCCTTCATGACGAGAAGACCCCCATCCTGAGGACTATTTGGGGCAAAATTGAGAATACCCTGGACACACTGCATGCCCTCTCGCAATGGGCTTTGATCGATATGTGGCCAAGGTTGCGTTTGTGGCAGAGTAGTACCAGATGGAAGCGTAAAGTTCATTCCATCAAAAGAGACCAGAAGCTTGTCTGTTCCCCACAGTTTTGCAAAGGCTTCGATCACTCCGTCCTCCCTGGTAAGATCGATTCTTAGATGTGTATTGTTAGATATGGGAATTGAAGACTTACGTTCGGGCCTCCCATATAAACTTCTCATGTTGGATACGATATCCATGATACATTCCCCCCTTGATGTGTGTGGGTAAATGTTGTTCAGTCCAAGTTGAGCGATTGTTCCTATCAAACCCCAAAGGGAAACTTTCCAACCACTGAAACATCTTGTCGATGTAGTATTCACATCTCTCTGGCGAGATGGCGTTTTTGACCACAACGTATCCATTTTGGAACAATTCATCTCGCCAATCTCCGTGAACTTTAGAATCGTCCACGGTGAGTTGATTGGCCGTTCGATGAGGCATGGTATAGGCGTAAAACTGGTTACAAAATGAAGTGCAAAACCGAGTGATGATGATGGAAATAATTAGACAAAGTATCTTAAAAGGTATTTTATATTTTTTACCTCTTCTTTATTTTAAAGCCCGAGTGTTGATAAACCCGGGGATGTCCCTCGGACTAGTTGACGGAAACTGCCGCGTAGATAAGCCAAAACTCGCGCGAAACTCGCGCGAGTTATAAGGTTTCTCTGTTCTTGACAATTTTCATGGACATCGATAAGTTCTTTGACCATCCTATAATTGTACTCTCGGATACCGTTGATCATGACAAGATATAGGTTTGATAGATTCCTTGGTTCTTCCAGATCAAATCTTAGAGAGATCAACCTCCACTATGACTGCCCCCGTTCAGGAATTCCAAACTCAACGCTTCGCCAAATGGTGGAAAGATCTTGGTCTTCGCAAGCTACTAGCATGGCAAGCTACTATCCTTGTATCACAAATGACCACTGGTTATGATGAAAGCGTGGTCGGAAGTTTCCAGTCTATGAAGCCCTGGGTTAAAGGTCCATAGCTCATTTGTACGATTCTCGAGATAGAAGCTGACTATGTTACTTTCACTAGATATGGGATACCCCGATTCGTCTAGAATTGGACTCATCACATCTATTGTCTTCGTTGGGGGTTTTGTTGGTGCTCTGGTTGCCTCACCCACGGCAGACTACTTCGGACGTCGAGTAGGCATGTTTGTTGGATCAACCCTGACGTTTGTGGGAACTATAATCCAGACAGCTGCACAAACTGCTGGTATGTTTATTGGTGGTCGCTTTTTGATTGGCTTTGGGATTAGCTTCACATGTGTTGCTGGCCCCTCGCTGCTCTTCGAACTGGCTCATCCGGCAATGCGTGGCACAATCTCTTCTTTAGTAAGGCAACCCCTTACTAATAAACCCCAACTCTTCATCACGCTTTCTGCTAATCTGACATTCCTTTTTAGTTCAATGTACTTTGGTACGTAGGCTCCATCATCGCGGCATGGACAACGTTCGGCACGGGATACATGTCTACCAGCTGGTCATGGCGTATACCGTCGCTCATCCAAGGAGTTCCCGCACTGCTCGTCATGATATCTGTTCTTTGCGGTCTACCCGAAAGTCCGCGATGGCTTTGTGCAAACCAGCGTGTAGAAGAAGCCCAACAACTGCTTGCAAAATATCACAGCAACGGCAACTTGCACTCGGCTCTTGTGATCCATGAGATGGAAGAGATACATATTTTGTTGGAGGCTGAAACAGCCGCCCAAAAGAGTGGCCAAAATAGCTGGAGCGTTCTCTACCGGTCACCGGCAAACAGGAAACGAATTGCTCTGGTGGCTACTATTGCCCTCTTGACACTCTGGAACGGCCAGGGTGTAATCGCATACTACTTCAGCCCCATCTTGACTAGCATTGGTATCACCTCTACACCTCAGCAAACCGGCATCAACGGTGGCTTGCAGGTCTGGAACCTGCTCTTCTCCCTCGCAGGAGCTTTACTGGCGGACCGAATCGGCAGACGAACTCTCTGGATGATTTCATTCGTCGGGATGACCCTCGCCAACGTCCCATTGACTATATCATCGGCCATGTATGCCCAACATGGATACAAGGGAGCCTCATATGCCGTTGTTGTATTTCTTTTTCTCTACGATGCGGCCTTTAATTTGGCCAACAATCCACTTCTTTATTGCTATCCGACGGAGCTTCTGCCGTTTGCAATTCGGGCCAAGGGGTTGAGTGTTCAAGTGGCCGTCTCACAGGCAGCACTGACTGTTAATCAATATGTGAATCCCATTGCACTGGATAGCATTGGATTTTACTACTATATTTTCTACCTAGGAATGCTTATCCTCGGGGTGAGTGCAATTTCTCCTACCCTCTCCATTTCTATACCTCGTGACGTTAATGCTCTCTACACAGACTTGTATTATATTTTTCACGTTTCCAGAAACGAAAGGAAAAACCGAAGTTGAGCTTGCAGCTCTTTTCGAGGATCCCAAACTGGATCGTGCAGACCCAATCACGCTTGAAGGGTTGGAAGCAGCACTCGATCATGACCCAAAGCCCTTCGAGAAGAGTGCGGTGGTTACCAAGAATGAGGCGTCGAACTCACTCTAATGTGAGATCTGAGTGTGGAGTGATATGTTAGGTTTACGAGATGGTGTTGTATACCCGTGGACATTGTATACATCGTGTAAATAACCATAGTTTGAATTCTGGTTATGCACATGTGATAATCTGATTGTAGACATATTAAACACTCCAAGGTTATGAAACTGCCTCAATATCCCAATCTACTCCGTACTCCGTACTCTATCTTAAAACACCAACACGCCCAGCTAGTAAGCTGATAGGCACCCCCGAATACATAGCCGGTTTCTCCAAATCAGTCTGCTCCACAGCCCCAAAATAGACCTGTGGGGCTCTAACTATGCCCCATTGGGTATATATGTACATATGTATGTAGGTATTCGTATCGACTGAATATGGACTGGGTACCCAGGTGCTTCGGTAGATTACCTTTGAAATATCAAAATTGGTCAATGCATCGTAATTACTGCATTGCTTACAATATTACCATACCAACGACTTTTTTTGGTAATTATAAGAGGTATAAATACGATGATACGATTAGTCATTCCGTACGACCTCGGAGGATCCATGGATGGACTGAAATTTACTGAGCCTCCAGGACCGGAGAGCCTTAAAGCGGCAGGAGATATACAAAGCCCCACCAGAGGGAATCCTCTACGTCCACGGGTACAAGTCAGGTACCTCATGAGGCTGAAGAATTACATGTATGTGTATACATATATAACTATTATATTATATTATATATATATATATAGTATAGATCTTACAGGTCAGCTCGATTACTATCACTGTATTAAGTGTATAAGAGTGCCTAGATACTAATAATACACTATTAATAACTTCTTATTCAATCCCGTTTGGCCGTTTGACCTGGCGGGGGTGGGGGTCTACTTTTTTTCCCTTAAACCGCGTTGAACTCCTCTTTTCATTTCCCCCTCTTTCTTGACATTCGACTTGAACTATCATTGGGGGGATTGCACAATTTCCTAACAAAATTACAATGAACAGACCACCACAGGGTGGTCAGCAACGCTTAGGTGCAACATGGTATCCAGGGGGGCAAGATGACTTCTACATGCCAGAGGTCATATCCCCATCTCCTCAGAGGTATGGATCTTGGATTCACATCTATTCTGCGATTTACGATTCCCGCGGTCTCTACGATTTTTGCGATCTCTGCAAAATCTGCAAATGCCGAAAATACGAGTACTAATTCATCCCAGAGTGATGCCAGAAGTACCTGAGAACATGCAGGACAATATCGCTGAGATGGAATACCGCGCTGACCCCCGCCGCGGGCAACAACAACAACAACCGCAACAACCGCAATACCAACGCGCCCACACCTATCCTGAGCGCACCTCCTCCGCCGTTCAAGGTCAACCTCAACACACTCAAGCTCACGATCCCAGTTCCTACGCGCAATCCGCGACCTATGACAGCATGGATCACCCCAACTTTTCGCCTTTCCCGGTCTTGCGGAACCCACCACCTAATGTCCCGCCCACCGATGAACAGAGAGAAGCGAACCTAGAGCGCGCGCGAATGGCCGTGCTATCGACTACAGACCCGGAGATGCAACTCGCATGGGCCTTGGATGCCCTCGCCTTTGTCGAGGTCGCCGCGCAGAACGATGTCCGCCTCTGTTTGACCCAACCGCCACGCCCGCAGACCCCGCAGGTGGAACGGCAGCTACGAGTCGACGCGATGAACATCGTCGGCTTTCTCGCCGAGCAGCGCCACCCCAAAGCGGAATTCATCAAGGGCATGTGGCTCGAGTTTGGCAAATTTGGCTGCCCTGTCGATCGCAAGGAGGCATTCCGATCATACTCCCGAGCCGCTGAGAAGGGATATGCGCGTGCCGAATACCGGATCGGAATGCAGTTTGAGAGCTCGGGGGAGCCGGAGAAGGCGATCAAACATTACCAGCGGGGTGTTGCGCGGGCGGATTCTGCCTCGTACTATGTGGGTTATCAGATAGATCATGCAGGGCAGTGGAGACACTAACATACTTGCAGCGCCTCGGAATGATGATTCTTTTGGGTCAGCATGGACAACACCAGGATTTCAACACTGGGTTGGAATACATCCGTCTGGCAGCGCAGTCATGCGACCAGAACGCACCTCAAGGTGCATACGTGAGTTCTATATGACATTTACCTTGGAAAATTATTCTAATAGAGAAAAGGTATACGGCATGCTCTTGGCTCGGGAGCTCCCTCAAGTGAGCGTTCCGGAAAGCTTCCTACCCCTTGATCTGAACCTAGCACGTGTCAATATCGAAAAGGCGGCATATCACGGGTTCGCCAAGGCTCAGGTTAAGATGGGTGCGGCATATGAACTCTGTCAGCTGAGTTGTGATTTCAACCCCGCGCTGTCTCTGCACTATAATGCACTGGCTGCCCGCCAGGGCGAGCCCGAAGCCGAGATGGCGATCAGCAAATGGTTCCTGTGTGGACATGAGGGAATCTTCGAGAAGAACGACGAGCTGGCATTTACATATGCCCAGCGCGCGGCCCAGAGTGGTCTTCCGACAGCCGAATTCGCTCTGGGTTACTTCTATGAGGTCGGTATCTATGTGCCGGTGGATATCAAAGAAGCCCGCTCTTGGTACGCCAAGGCCGCTGCCAGTGGCAACAAGGATGCATCTAGCCGGATTGAAAGTATCTCGCGATCCAAGACTCTGTCCAGAAAGGACCATGAGAAGATCGCGATCTCACGCATCAAGTCCACGCGATATACCGCTCATCAGCGAGGTAATTCCCTGGAATCAACCCCAGAGAATATCCAAATGCCAGATCCCTCAAGAATGAGCTTGTCTGACGGCCCACCATCTGGGGCTCCTTACCCCGATCGTCCTCACTCTACTCGTCCCCGGCCCCAACAAGGTTATCAGCTGTCAGACACTCGCCCAAGCTCTGCTTTCGGCGTCAACCCCAACCTTCGATCCAATGCACCCTCGGGATATGGTGGCCCACCCCCCCAGGGCCAGGGGCCCAGATCTCGCACTCCATCCTATGGGCCTGGTGGACCTGTCGGACCTGGCGGACCCATGAACTACCGCCAGCCTGGTCCTGGAACCCCTCTCAGCGCTCCTGCTGGGCCTGTAAGCCCGCAGGCTAGTAACATGATCGGTCCCGGCGGGGCTCCTCGTCTCGATATCGGCTATTCTGCACCAATGCCCCCTCCAGGTGGTCGACGCCCACCACCTCGACTTGACCCGGTTCCGGATCGCAAGCCTATGAGGCCTCCTGTTTCTGGCCACCCTCCCGGTTCTAGCCACTCCGGAATGTCCTCACCCAGTGTGACATCTCCTCGTCCGCCTGGTTCGCCCTCGTTTCCTCCGCGCATGGAGTCCCGGCAACAGTCTCACGGTTCGGGTGCTTCCACGCCTCAGCCGGCACCCTCAGTCGCGCCCTCAGTCGCGTCGTCGACTTCATCCGCGCCCCAGCAGAAACCCGCTAAGCCGCCAAGCAAGGGACCCAAGACCTTTGAAGAGATGGGCGTTCCTAGTGCGAATAAAGACAGTGATTGCGTATGTAAACCCTACTTTTTGGCCATTGAAACTCGAACCAAAGCTGACTTTTGCAGATTGTGATGTGATACCCCGGGGCTTCCCTTTTTATCCAAGCATGTTTGGCTGTCTCCGTTCAACTTGCGTTTTCTCTACTTTCTATAATCTCGGGGTTTCAAAAAGTTTTTCGCCGTCCGGGAGGCGAATGGTCTCAATGGGTCTCCTTGTTTCCACATAACTGCATTTGCACCCATTTCATTTCTTGAGCTTTGTTTTTTTTCCCTGGACATATTATCATTCGGGTTGTAAGTTTGAGCATGAATTAGATATTAGGAGTAGTTGTAAATCTATTGTTTTCATTCTTGAACCCTTCAAATTCTTCCTATTTGTAGTGTCACTTCCACGTGAGGTCGACGGGTGTAAACTTCATCTATTTGGACCAACTCAGTGAACTCAGTGCAACTTAGTGCAACATCTTCCCAATCTTTACACCATGGCTCCGCGGAAGCCCAAGAGTGATGTTTCTGCCGGAAATGATGGTTAGATATTCTCTGGATCATAATCACCGACTCTGACCTGCTAACCGTGGCCTTCGCAAAGATGCTTCAATGATCCAGGAATACCTTCGTGGGTATTCGGACTGAATCTGAATCCTGACATATGTTCAATGACTTACTTGACGAGCTTGCAGGTCAGCAAAAGTACGTTGGCTCTGATGAGTTGTTTACTCGAGGTGGTGGCTGACATCGCCTGGCACAGTCGTCCATATTCAGTTCGATCCCTCTTCAGGACAGCACAAGGAACAAACCGCTGAGCAAGCATTGTTTAGGCCATTGATGTTTCTGCAAATCTTCACAACAGAGTGACCAAAAGTAAGACTAGTCCTGTGAGCTTGTCTATGCTTTACCTAAAATATGGGTTACTAGCGCAAGCCGCAAAGCTTCTCCGGGATTTGCATGAGAAGAAAGAGATCGAAGGAAGAGTTTCTGGTAAGTTGGGTATACGTCCCAAAAAAAAAAAAAAAAGACATACTAAACCAAATGACGTATAGGCAAACAGACAGTCTACCATGCTCTACAAGATCCCTCGGATATCACAATCCCGGAGGTAGCCGCGGCTCTTAAGCTTGACATTGAAAACCTCGAGGGTGAGATTTCAACCCTGAAGGCAAACGAAAAGAAGGCCCGAGCAGAGTTAGCCGCCCTACATGCAAAGCCCCGGATATCTAATCTCCGGGAGGATATCGGCCGTCTTGAGATCGAGAAATCGACGATCCAGGCTCGCCTAGCAAGTCGTCACGAGGGTGACCCCGTTCAGATATCACCAGAAGAAACAGAAAAGCTTGAAAAAGAATGGAAATACTGGCAGCGGCATGCCAACGTGCGCCGTCGGATCTGTCACGATCTCTGGGGACAATGCTCTGAGGTACTTCCGGATGACATGACTGCGGCGGAGTTGTGGGTGAGTTTTTGAAAATGACGAGTGACGAGTGACATAGCCCGAAGGCTCTCCAATCATCAATTGCTCTGGAATTCTGACAAATGTTTATCAGGAATCTTTGGGGCTTGAAGGAACGCTCCAATAAGAAGTTCTCATGGAGTGGTGATCTTTCTACCTCGTCCCCACTCGGGTCACATCATTTGACATCTACGATGTACACGTTTAGTACGGAGTACCGGAGCTACAGAGGGGTTCTCAAGGCTTTACAGTAAGGCTGTGTATTCTATTTCCGATTCACATCTGATTCGCTGGTATGCATGAGCAGTTCGAGTATGGAATGGAGGCAACGGGAAGAGGCGAACCGTAATATGGGACAGGGTGTGGTGAGATTGTATAAGATAATGGTGTTATATGTTATGTTATTTGCTTCAATTTTTATTCTTTTTTATAATTATATTACTACCTTTCTACTCTATACAACTTCACCTTTTAACAACTTTTTTGTGTTGGGTGAATCATCCAATATCTCTCTTCCCCACCGCCCCGAGAGCCTATCTCTCTTTCCCCTCTCCAATCTCCAACCCCTCCCACTTCTCCATGCAGGTGTCTACTCGTCCTCCGTCATCTCGTCGAACCAGTCACTCAGAGATGAGAGGTCGTGCACCTCTTCCGGTTGCTTCTGGGGCGCCCCAGAATCCCCAGAATCCCCAGAATGGACATTCTCGCAATCCTTCGGCACTTGACGTTGCCCGCAGCCCGCCAAATCAAAGCAATAAGAGTAAGTCTTAACTTGACTTCCGAGTTATTCATATCCATTATTGTAGCTCCCAGAATGCGAGCTAATCTTTTGCAATCGTCTATCCAGACACTAAACATGTTCCGTGCAAATTCTTTCGCCAGGGTGCCTGTCAGGCAGGCCCCGCTTGTCCTTTTTTACACTCCACCGATGCCGGAATTGACTACGCTCCTTGCAAATATTTTGCAAAGGTATGAAATTGGAAGTGTTTCGAAGTTCTCCCTTCGGTACACGTTTTCCGAGGCTGTCGGAAGTTAACGGGGCAATGGATTTTAGGGAAACTGCAAGTTCGGCGCAAAATGCGCACTGGCGCATATCCTACCAGATGGACGAAGAGTCAACCGGCCGACTGGGAACATGGGAATGGGAAGCGGCCACCTCAATCTGGGCGGCCGAGTGAATCCGCAGGCCTATGTCAATCAGGACTCCGCCTTGACCAACTCGGTGCTCTCCCAACAACGCATGAACGGTCACGAGCAGCCTCGATATGCCCCACAGCTGGCCCCGCAGGAGGAGTATGGATCCCTGCATGGCCAGCAACAGCCATCCTATGATGGAATCCCCACGATCGATACGGGCCTGGCCTCCGATGCCGGCTCCAAGTATGGATCTCCCGCAGAAGATGTCCGATATCCCATGTCGCCTAATAACAACCACCTGAGCGCTCTCGATGCGGGTCTCCCGGCTTCATTCGACAGCCAAGGTATTTCTCACGCTGCCCGTTATGGTCCAGTGGCTGCTTCCATGCCCTCGCAGTTTGGATTGGAGTCGCCGCCACCCCAGAGACTGGGACAAGCAGATGTATTCCGGAACCTGCGCGACATCGGCTATGCTACCAGCTTGCGCAAGCCTTCATCGCACATTGGATCTTCTCCTCCTGCTCCCGAAGATACAGTCGGCACCCGGTTCATGCATTCGTCACGCCCCGTCAAGCCACGCATGCTTTCCGCTAGTGTTCCTCGTCCCATGGCCCTAGAGGACTGGGATGAGAACTTCCCTATGGAAGAGGATTACCTACCAGTCAACCTGCATGACGATGTTCTAACTCCGCAGGAAAAACTGCGCCGTCTCTCCCGTACCGACAACGACCTAAGCTCCAGCCACCGCGACATCACCGGCCTTGGTATGACCAGCACCAGCTTCTCTAAGACTGGTTCTCCTCTGGCGTCGAGCCCGTCTCGATTTGGCGCATTGTTTGCCAAGCAACGCCAGCGCAAGGAAGAGGAATCTCATGGCTCTTCCTCTTTCCACATCGGTTCTCCTCTCCGTGAATCATCACTGAACCCAATCACCAGTCCTAGCCTGGGACCCATTGGCAGTAGCCGGGCATCCCACGAAGGGACGTCGTTTATCTCGAGCCCTGGACGTCAGTCCTCCATGTCGATGATTTCTGAGCAGCTTGGCGGGATGGGCCTTCACCCTGGTTCTGCTCGTCAGACGTCTGCCGGTCCTAGCGCCCGCCTTGACCGAATCATCTCCTCTCCTGTCAACACAAGCAAAATTGAGGAGGAAGAGCAGAGTGACCTGGTCTTCGACATGGAGGAAGAGGTCGGCAACAAGCGGAACAGTGCCTCATGGAGTGAGAACAAAGAAAGCTCCTCTTAATCTGTCCTCTTTGTTTCAATTTTTATTACGATACATCAAGTCCAAGTCCAACGTTGGGACATGTTCATATTCACCAAAAACACAGGAAAACGGTTATTGGAGTTCAATTGGGCAACATACATCAGAGACAAAAAACAAAAGAAGGGTCCAAGACAATACATCCTTTTCTTCTCTTCAAGTGAGATGTCTGGTTCGGCAAAAAAACGAAAGGCGACAAAAAGAAAAGCTTCACATCCCCTCGCATAGACTGGCACTCAGCCATCATCTGCCTTGTTTTATTCCTTCGTTTGGAATCATCTAGACCAGTCATATGTGTTTCTCCCGGGCTTTCAGAGGGTTTCTCTGAGCCATTTACTGTATTAATTTCTGCCTTTTCTCTGTTTTTATTTTCCATTTTCTGGATATCGCACTGTGCCTGGGTTGACATATCTCGACTTTTTTTTTACATCTGCTTTTCATGATTTCACGACCACTGCGATCTCTGGTGTTTCCTTGGTGCTTTGTCTTCTTCTCCCTTGTTCTTTGTCCCCTACTGTCGGAATATGTGGTCTTGATTCTCAGGACTGCAGGCATGTACAAACTGGAGATGTGCAAATAAACAATTTCTTGATACTTCTGTAATCATTCAGTAAATAATTATGTAGTGGTTTTCTTGACATGAAGCACGTTGGTATTCAAACAGTCAGGGTGAAAAGAGAGAGATATATATAACAGTAATATCTCGAGTTAGAAGTGACAGAAAGGGAGATTCAGTGAGAATTGCAGACAAAACCTACATATTCTCTTTTTGATAGTATATGAAGGACTAAAATAAAAACCATTTCATGTTCTGCCTAATAATACACCCTAAACTAAAATAGACGCCTCGAGGATTACGCCTTTGAAACCGAATCATGAAACCATGCCAGTATGTTCACCTTTCTTATAACTAAGCCTCATCCAGGTACAAAGCGGTACCTTTCAAATTGACCAAACCATCCGTCGTAGTCTGAGCCTGAATCTGTTGCGTCTGTTGCATAGCCTGGCGATCCGCCACACCACGCTCCCGCGTTCCATCAAGATCCATAGAATCATCCTCCCGAGCACGATGAAGATATCCATAGAGCTGATTCGTACCCGTAATGACGTGTTGCACCAACGTCTCAACCGCCTTACCAGTAAGTGCCTCAGCACGGCCCATAAGCTCAGTCTCCACCTCAGCGCGCCGGCGCTTCGCAGCTTCGTCACGTTCCGTCTGCTCATCGGCCAGTTTGCGTTTCCGCTCCTCGACCTTCTTCTGATGCTCCTCCTTGGTAGCAAGGTATTTGAGGGAATGGCCGAGCTTGTGCTTTGAGGGCGGGATGAAGTCCACCGGCGGCGCGGAGAAGAAGAGCACGCGGCCGTGGTCATCGCAGTGGAATTGGTTGCGGATGTCTTCTGGGATGGCGGCGTTGGCTGCGTCGCTCAGGTGGAAGACTTCCACGGGCCGCGGTGCGTTAGGGTTGTACACGGCTGGCGGGGCTTGCATGCGGTTTGGGGGGTAGCCGGTGTAGGGGGTTTGCTGGGCCGCTGAGTATGGCTGGGCTGGTGGTGAGGGCTGGTATGCGCCTGCTGGTGTTTGCGGGGTGGCGGCAAGGTTGCTAGCGCGGCGTTGGAGGGATGCTGTAAAGGCTTGAGACGGGGTCATTTGGTGGAAGCCTGGTGGGCGGATGGGGGCGGGAGTAGTGTGTATGATGATTGGGGGTGTTGCTGGAGTACGAACGCCTGGGTCGATGACCGTTCTGGGGAGTGGTTGACGAGGTGCTACGGACTGGGGTAAGGAGGGAGGAGGAGGGGATGGGGTTGGCTCGGGTGGTGGGGATTCCTAATGTTGTCAGCTTTCAATGATCTTTTCTCATGTGGAAATAAATGAAGACTTACATTCTCATCTCGTGGACGGCGGTGAACAGCGCCGGCAACAGGAGGTGCATTGTCGGTTCCCCAGGTCGGCCGAGGAAGGTCATCAGTCTCCTTGGAATCCTCTTTCAGCAGATGCTTGATCGGACTAGGAATTTTCTTGATCTTGCGTGGCACATCAAAGAGATCCATCTCGTAGTCTTTCTCTCGCACTTCATCGGGCAGACAGCTGGCCCATGTCTTGATCTTGTTCAACTTGTGCTTCTCTTCATTGTACCGAGCCTCGCACACGTAGATTTCCTTATCCGGTGCGAGATCTCTTGGGCGGCCACGGCTGTAGCGGGTGAAGAACATAACAAAGCAGCGATCCACAATCTCGTCAATCCGGTGGTCTCGGTATTGCCCAGTCTTCACAACTTCGTTAGGGTAGAAGTGCTTCTCGAAGTGATGCACCGTCTGCTCAGGGCGATAATACCAACAGGCGTTGATCCATTTCTCCCCATCGGAGTCCTGCCAGGTTCGGTAGATCTGTGCAACGATGGGCTTGCTCACATCGTTTTGGTTTTGGATATGAACCCAGTCGCCAACCTTCCACAGTTCACCGCGGTGGAGAATACCATCAGGGAGTGGGAAGCGTCCGTCTTCCATCAAGAACTCGCTATCAGGCTTCTTCTTCTCTTGCTCGGCCAACTTTCGTGACTCAGTTTGCAGATCAACTGCATCCTTGAAGATCTGACTGTCGGACTGGTTGTAAGCCTTGGCGTTTTCAAACATGAGATCAAGATCGCGCATGAAATGGTCGACGGAGTTGTACTTCTTGCGCTTGGACTTGCGCTTGATAATGTCGATGGCGATAGGTTCCTTGGTCTCCATGTAGTAGTCCGGATAAGCAGCTTTGTCGGGGAGGCGTTCAAAGTGGGTGATCTTCAGGTGGCCACCGGCGCCTTTGAACTTCCGAATTCCCTTTAGAATTGTCTTGATGCGGATTTCCATAGGTGTGTCCACGCGGGGAGGACGGCCTCTTTTCTTGCGAAGGTCGGGTTCGTGCTTTTGAGTCAATCCACGCTTGAAGCCGGGCTTGGGACCGGGCTTCTTCCTTCGTCGGCCCTCATCCTCAGAGTCGTCATCCTCATCTTCTTCTTCTTCCTCCTCTTCCTCATCGTCGTCAGGGAGCGGATCGGCCTCTGGGATCTCTCCAAGATCGGGTAGCTCTGCCTCATCAGCGGGAATTAGACCTTGGGCGGCCAGCTTTCTGAACTCGGCGGCGAAAACTTCCTGGAAATTGTTAGTTGAATGCATAGGGTGGCCGAGTTTAGTCAAACATACCTTGACAACTAGCGCATCTTCATAGGCCTGCGATCTAGGTCTGTTATATGTTTGCGCATTGTGCGGGATCTAGATCGTTAGCTAGTTGCCAGACCTGGAGGGGCGCAACCACTTACCAAGGCGCAATCGCGAACAAATTCGGAAAAGTGTTTGTATTCCCGTTTGTTGATGCGCGCTTTCAAAATACTCAGGGCCATCGGCTCCTTGATGATATCGTAGTAGTCGGGAACATAGCGCTTGTTGACACTGCGATGGAACAATCGCGACGGGTCGTGGCCACTGCGCAAGATAACCATTAGCCATCGATCATTGTATATCTCAGGGTTCAATCGTACTCTTCTTCTCGGTAGTCATAAATTGCCATGACCACATCCATCATCAGTTTCCATGTTTCGCGGGTGATCGCACCGTCATTCTCGATGGAGTTGACGGGTTGTTCACGCGGGGGTTGCGATAGCTCTTTCTCGGACTCCATGTCGTTGGCGACAAGCGCGTTTCCACGCGGTAATTTTGACAGCCTTTGAGATCAAAGAAATCGAAGCAAGCAAGGCAGAATTCAGGTAAGACAGTAGGGAAGCCCTGGAGAGGTCGGAGAATGTTTTACGAGCGCGTGAAGCTGTCGCTGACTCAGCGACCATTTGACGTTACATACGGTAATTTCATTGAAATGTCATGAAATGTCATGACGATGGTCTCACCTTTGGACATTCTGGACATCTCTTCATGAGAGAGTACCATATCATTTCTATTTGCATCTCTTCTATGGGTCTCTGTGATATGGCTACCTATTGTGGCCAGGGGTTGAAGTTGTCACTCAGGCCCAATGTACTTTCAATATACATAGCTCTTCAGCTATGGGTTGCTATGATTGGCTTGGTACCTGGGTAATCTCACCCTGCTTGCGGCTGTGTTTGCGACTTCAATGTTTTGTTTTGCATCTGAAGGAATAGAGAACTGACTCATATACCAGTCCTAACTCTTCTCAGGGCCTAAGAAAAGGGAATCGTATACTATTTGGCTTACATCGCAGCCTCAGGTATACCCAGGTATACCCCACACGGCAAGTCGTCATATCTTCCTATCAGTGGAACTTCCCACCTGGGCAGGTTCTTGAGATCGTCCAGCTCACAGTTCACTTCGCCTCTTCAGGAATTTATCACAATGAGAATTCGAGTCCGTGGGCCTTCAGGCCAGTCAACTGTTACCTTGGATGACACCGCAACCATCAAAGATCTCCAAACCCAAATTGCGGAAAAGACCGGTCTTGCTACCTTTGACGTCAAATATGGATACCCTCTCAAACCACTTGAGCTTGACAGCTTCCAACCAGACCAAAGGATCTTAGAAGTTGGGGTAAATCTAAATGGAGAGTCACTCATCGTCGCACAGAAAGAAGGGGCCACCCGAGGCGTGAGCGACGATGCGCCAACAGCCCCTACAGCACCCTCACAACCATCACAGCCATCGCAGCCATCGATCTCGCAAAGACCACAAGAGAACACCGCCGAAGACCCACCAGAAATTGCCTCCCCAGACCATGCCGGGACGTTCGTTCTCCGGGTGATGCCCGACGACAACTCGTGCCTTTTCCGAGCAGTGGGCGCTGCAGTCATGGGCGACATGGACACGATGGTTGAGCTACGATCGATTATTGCAGGAGCTATTCAATCAAACCCGGCGGAATATACAGCGGCGATTTTGGGCAAAAAGCCGGACGAATACTGTACCTGGATCCAGAACGAGGACTCGTGGGGTGGCGCCATCGAGCTCAAGATTCTCAGCGAATACTTCAATATTGAGATATGCTCCATCGATGTACAGACTCTGAACATGTTCCAATTTAATGAGGGAGCACCGACACGGTGTATTGTGGTGTACTCGGGAATTCACTACGATGTCCTTGCGCTATCCCCCTCTCGCCCGCCTTATACTCGTGCCAACCCACTGCCGCATGGAGACACAAAGATCTTTGAGGCTGTGGATCCGGTTGTTCTGCAAAAGGCCAAAGAATTGTGCCGGGTATTGCAAGGCAAGCACTACTACACGGACACTTCTGGGTTTACTGTTCGCTGTAACATCTGCGGAGGCACATTCACTGGAGAGAGGGGTGCTACGAAGCATGCCGCGGAGACCGGGCATTACGATTTCGGAGAGGCAAGCTAGTATTACATATAGGATAGATAAGCATACTGCGGGGTTGTTTAAAGTCATATGAAGGCTGCTTCATTGTCATGAATAAAGTGTTATGCAGTGTATGGCATAAAATCGATCTCACATATCGTACAAATGGTGTTGGATCTCATAGCATGGCGACCTCGTCTGCATCATCTTCCTCCTCCTCTTCTCCCGATTCTGCGCTTTCTTCTGGATTACCTCCCCATTCCACGTCATGGTGCACAGGATCCGTGAAGAATTCATGCTGCAGGGCGTCCGCGGCACTGAGGCGCTTAGACGGGTCCAATTCCATCAGTCCAGACAAGAGGCGTGTTGCTTGCTGCTCGCTTTCCGTCAAATCTTCCACGCAGCTGGACCATTTCACCAGCTTCTCCCAGCTGTAGCCTTTCTCGCCGATGGTTGGGATATTTGTTTCGAAAATCTGTCCATGCATTGCTGCGGCGGTCTTCATACGTTTGGTGCCGAAGATGCTCGACATTTCGATCATCGCATCAATGTCGTCGGCAGAGTTGAAGAAGGGGAACCGACGTCCCAGCAAAGTTAGAAGGATGACACCCACTGACCACATGTCAATTTTTGTGGTTTGTGATGTGCATTTAAAGAGAACTTCTGGAGCTCGGAAGCCTCGAGTTCCAGCGCGGTTCGCTCGTCGTGATGGCCGTGAATCATTCTTGGGGTAGCCGGCTGAAAATCCCGTGGATGGGGGGTTCTTCGAGTAGTAACTTGAAAGGATACGGCTTCGCCGGACATAGCTTTGGTGTGTACATAGACATGGGCTGGTGTATTCTGAACCTTGGCGCTGTTGGGACAGTCAGTAAGTGCATCAACATATGGCAACCACGAATCATACCTCTGCAAGCCCAAAGTCAACCAGGACACCTTCTTTCAGGTCTGGGTTGTAGAGAAAGTTGCTAAAAGACATTAGCATAATTCAGGTCACCGATAATGACACACTTACGTTGGCTTGATATCTCGGTGAAGAATTTCATGTTCATGTACCGAGTTCAAGGCGGTCATGAGGGATCGTAGATAATGGCGCATGTCTGCAACCATGAATGTGCGGTATTGAATGCGAAAGTCGGTATGGGGGAAATAGGGCAACACAGCTACCACTTGATCCTGGTATCGGAAAGCAGTGATCAGCGGGCAGACAGACCCGCATCCTCGGAGATCGTGCAACAGTTCCAGCTCGTTCTGGATCCGCAGCGGGCTACTCGTGACATAGATCTTCTTCAATGCGACGAATTTTGTTTTTTTCCGCCCGGTTGGCTCGCCTTCCACTCGCCGTCGTTTAGATGGAGGCTCCGCATAGTTGTCTTGGGCTGGTGTTGAGACATCCCAGTCGTTTTGGTGCGCATCATAATGAAGGTCCTCTGCTTTGTAGACTGTGGAAAATGTACCTATTAGGCCTGTCAGTAAAGAGGCCTACTAATAACGGCTGAACCATTCGTACCTTCTCCGATTCTATTCACTAGACGAAACCGATCCGAGATTCCTGGGAATGTGTCCTCGAGCTTTCTCATATCCTCTCGGACCGATTCGTCTACCTCTTCCTCGTAATCACTCTCCTGATGCGCGTCGCTTTGTGAAACTGGTTCATCATCATGTCCTAGCGAGTATTTGTGCTCTTGGAAGGAGTTGCTGCGCTTTAGCTCAAATACGCCCGGGGCAGCGCGGAGACCCGACATGGTGGCACGGAAGACAATGATGAGTCTATGACTTGGATCTATTGTGTAATGAAGTGGAAAAACAAAGTCATAAGATCGTGTCGCGTGTAGGTCAAGGTCAAGTTCTTTGAATGTTTATCGCAATTGCCAAACACAACAATTACCATGCGGTGACAAATATGACAATACAACTGCCGGGTAAATCGGTCAATACAGGGCGGTGAGAAACAACCTTGGAGGGGTCTGCAGGACTTAGCGGTAAAATGATGACCGTCTGATTACATAAGTTGAACCAAAAAGGGCAAAAGCCAAACAAATGGAGCTTATCAACAAATCGGCTTTCCTCCCCGCTTTCACCTCTTTTTTCTCTCGTTAACCACAATGGAGGACAGAATACAATTCAACATAAATGAATCACTCAAGTACTACTTGAGTGATCCCGCTTCGATCCCGACTCCTGATGCGGACCCGGAACTGCTGGATTGCGAATCGGATCCTGATCAACTTTCGCCAGCGCTGATTGACAGCATCTTGAACCCGATCGTGGATGCCGTGGCGGAGAACCCTGAAGGATTAACACGAGCGTCATTGTTTGACTCGTTACAATTTTTATTAAAGTGCGCACCGGTCCCTTCCCAACTTGCCCATGGAGGCTGGCGCCCGCCTGGACTCGAATCTGACGATCCTTTTCACTCTTGCAGATACGCGACCCTTCTTCCTGCAAAGTACCTCAGCAAACTTTTGGATTTGGTTGTTTCAGGCCTGTCTGTTGAGGCGGATATCATCCATGGAGACCTTGAATCCGACGAGCAGGATGCCATTCAACACCACAAGCAGCTTTTGGAGATGTACGGGTTCCTTCTCCAGTGGGCCTTGTCTGCCGTAGAGGTCAAGGCCGCAGAGAAGCCCACCGAAGCAGCACCCGTGCGACGAGGAGGACCCAAATCAAAGAAATCAGCGAATAATGGCCAGTGGGATTGGACGCCCCAGATCCAAATATCCATGGAGACCATGTGCAAGGTGATGAAGCTCAAGCTAGGGCGTATTTTTTTGACTACTTCGGATCGTGACACTTTTATTACCCTATTCACGCGCACAATCTACCTGGTCCTCGAGAGCGAGCAGCGGGTGAAGAGCATGGCCATTCGCATGCATGCTTTCAAGGTTCTTTGCATCGCAGTCAAGCATCATGGCCAAGCCTTTGGTAGGTGTCCTGACTTGTGCCACGGTTGAGTGATAGCTGACTTGTAGCATAGGAGCTCAAACTTCGATTGTGCAGAGCTTGACTTACTTTGAGCATCTCTCCGAACCTATGGCCGAATTCCTCCATATTCTGGCAGAACAATACGACTATCCACAGCTTTCTGATGAGATCCTGAAGTGAGATTTATACCAGCAAACTGGTCGGATAGTTGCTAACTTTACATGCAGGGAGCTTGGAAACAAGGAGTTCAATTCTAATGATACGAGAGGTCCCAAGTCTGTGTCGACATTTATTATCAAGCTGTCCGAGCTTGCTCCCAGATTGATCATCAAGCAAATGACCCTTCTGGCCAAACAGCTAGATAGCGACGTACGTGACAACTTGCAGTTTCTCCAAAGCTCCACTAACTAGTGCAGGCATATACTCTCCGCTGTGCAGTGATCGAGGTCTGCGGAAACCTCATTTCCGATCTCAGCCGACAGGAGGAACGCAGCGATAATTATAAGACCCAGATCAACGCCTTTTTCGACGTACTAGAAGAAAGATTCCTTGATATCAACCCTTACTGCCGCTGTCGCGCGATCCAGGTATTCATGCGAATCTGCGATTTGGAGCAGAAGTTCCCGAAGAGGCGACAGGCTGCAGCGGAACTTGCTGCTAGAAGCTTGGAGGATAAGAGCAGCAATGTGCGACGCAACGCGATCAAATTGCTGTCCAAGCTTGTTTCTACCCACCCCTTCAGTGTTATGCATGGTGGGCTCCTCTCATACAAGGAGTGGACAGATAGATTGGACACGGTTGACGCCGAGTTGAATGCCTTGCGTCCTCCTGAGACGCCCGGCTTTGAGGGGGGCGACATGACCCAGGTTGACCCCGAATTGTTGGATGACGCCACACAGATCCCAGATGAATCTCCATCGAAAGCGCCCCGGATGAGTGATGAAGAGAAGGCCGCTGCCGTGCAGAAAGCCGCAGAACAGGCGGCCACCTCTGAATTGATGACACGCCTCCAACTGACGAGGAAGTATTACAACGAGGCCATCCGGTTCATTGAAGTGCTTCACTCCGGATCCACCATCGTCACACAGTTGCTTTCATCCCGGAACAAGAGTGAGGTTATTGAAGCCATGGATTTCTTTGTTGTTCTCGATGCATACAAAATTGAGACTGCCCGCAGTGGGATTCGCCGTATGCTGCGCCTGATTTGGACCAAGGGCAACAGCGACGAAGGAAAGGGCGTCCAGACACATCTAATTGATTGTTACAAGGGCCTCTTCTTCGATGCACCAGGCTCTTTCACACCCAACGATGCTGCGAACTACATCGCCCGCAACATGATCAGTTTGACGTTTGGTGCAACCCCTGCAGAACTGACCTGCCTCGAGCAGTTGCTCAGCACGATGATGAAGGCTGGAAATGTATCCGAGGCAGTCATCGCCAAGCTATGGCAAGTTTACAGTATCCAAAAGAAGGAAATCTCACGGACTCAACGTAGGGGCTCAATCATTGTCCTCGGAATGCTTGCCCTGGCAGATCCAGAAGTTGTGGTGAAGGAGATTGAAGCTATGCTGCGAATCGGTCTGGGTGGCTTTGGAAGGGCCGACCTTGTGCTCGCTAAGTACACTTGTATTGCTTTGCGGCGCATGATCCCTGGACGTCAAGCCAAATCAAAGGAGGTTGTTGGCATTCCCAAACTTGCCAGCGACCACTCTGTTTTGGTCAAGCTGGTGGCTATGCTTGAGATCGAGACAGCTAGTAAGGAATGGTATGGAGTGGCAGAGCACGCGCTCAACGCCATCTACACTTTGTCCAAGCACCCCGACGTTCTTTGCTCTGATATCCTCCGGCGAAAGACGAGATTCGTCTTTGCGCCACACCTTCAACAACGCCCACCTTCCTCCCATGCCTCTGTCAGCGGAGATGAGGAGCAACAACGACCTGGGACTGCATCCATTGACGGCCAGGAACCCAAGCCCAAGCCAGCATCTGCTGCACTCTCGCAGCTGCTGTACGTTGTTGGCCACGTTGCAATCAAGCAGATCGTGCATCTGGAGCTGTGTGAGCTCGACTTCAAACGCCGCAAAGTCGAACAAGAGAAAAACAAAGCCGCCACTGCTCCTCAGAAAGAAGACGACGCCGAAGAAGACGAACTTGATCTCATTGGCGGAACGACAGAAGACGACTTCCAGGATGCCATGGCCCATATCCGAGAACGTGAGCTACTCTATGGAGAGAACTCCCTCTTGGCCAAATTTGGCCCGCTAGTAGTGGAGATCTTGGCCAACAACAACGCCTACCCGGATCGTGACCTGCAGGCCTCTGCGACCCTATGCCTTGCCAAACTCATGTGCGTGTCTGCTGAGTACTGTGAGAAGAACCTGCCACTCCTCATCACTATCATGGAGCGGTCCGAAGATCCTATCGTTCGTAGCAATGCTGTGATTGCGCTGGGCGACATGGCCGTTTGCTTCAATCACCTCATCGACGAGAACACCGATTTCCTCTATCGTCGTTTGAATGATGACGATGACTCCGTCAAGCGCACCTGTCTCATGACCCTTACCTTCCTCATCTTGGCTGGTCAGGTCAAGGTCAAGGGGCAACTAGGCGAGATGGCCAAATGTCTGGAGGATGATGACAAGAAGATTGCTGATCTGGCTCGCATGTTCTTCACAGAACTTGCAACCAAGGACAATGCCGTGTACAACCACTTTGTTGACATGTTCAGTCTGTTAAGTGCAGAGCGCAACCTGGATGAAGCGTCTCTCCGCCGTATTGTCAAATTCTTGATCGGTTTCATCGAGAAGGTATGTTCCCCCCCTCTTTAACTTTCTAATGATCCGTGCTAATATTGGCCCAGGAAAAACACGCTCGCCAGCTTGCCGATAAGCTAGCCGCTCGACTTCCTCGCTGCGAAACCGAGCGACAGTGGAACGATGTTGCCTATGCCCTGTCTCTTCTGCCGCATAAGAATGAGGAGATTGCCAAGACCGTCAGTACAGGGTTCAAGGTTGTCAGTGCCGCAGCCTGAGGCTGATATCTGAGATGGATTATGTGTTGATGTACTTGATGATTGGAGTCTGGCGGCGTTAGTCTTTTGGGCAAGAGGTTGTAATTCTTTTTTTTTTATGAATAGGATTAATCGTTCTATTGATCCTATGTATGATATACTATTCTGTTCAAATTTTGTAATTACCATAATAGAATGGCATTGCAGCTATTCACGAAACAAATTTCTAGGGAATAATGTCTAAGTATGTGAGAATAAGAGTATAACCAAAAAAAAAGAGAGATCAACAAAGAGACGCCGAGTTCAATGTTTGTATGGTCGCATGCCAGATACGCCAAAGTTGCTTACACTGTCAAGGGAGAACACAATTATATCTATGCGCCCTGCACTGTACTTTCTGTCAAAGCGAATTCGCCCGTGCGAATCCCCTCCAGAACCTTTTGTCCCTCCTCGGTGAGCTCTGGCTTACCCAGCGGCGTTACCGCGCCAGTGAAGAACCGGGGACTCCACTCAGAACCCTTTTCAATGCGCTCCGCAGCCCGCTGCCGTTGCCGTTCCTCAATATCCTGCTTGAGCTTGGTAGCCTGGTTGAACTGCTTCTCGACAATGGCGTCCGTGACACCCGACCAGAACTTCAATGACTCGTTGGAGAGCTGTTCTTCAGATGGAGGCAGGTCCTTTGTGACGGGGTGAAGCGGGGTGATGTCGATGAGCAGACGGGGCTCCTTGGTGCCCGCCGGAGTGAAGTAGATCTTTCCATGCCAAGAACCGGTAATGCGAGCGACGATGTCGCTCGCCGGTACATCTTTCAGTCGAACGATCGTATCCTTGTCCGGGTTATAGCGGAAGATCACACCCTCGAGCTTATTCTGAGACCGGCCAATCCAGCCTTCCTCCAAGTACTGCAGGATCGCCTTCAGGCCCGTTTTGGGGCAGGTGACGTAACATGTGTCCGCGACTGTGACTGAAAGCGCTCCACGCAGTATTCCTCCCAGGTGAGCGTTTGGGTGAGTCAACTGGTATTCCTCATTGTCCCTCTTCTCGATATTGACGAAGATTCCAAGGTTGTGCTGGCCGGGGCTCACGCGGATACTGGTGCCGGTGAACTTGGCGCTGATCTGGTCGAATCCGCGCGCTGAGACGCCTCGTTCGGGGCAGTCGATATAGAACGCTGATACTGGGGGGTGGTGGGAGGTCTGTTCTGTGAGATAGCATACTTTGACTTTCTCATCGCCGTCGGTTACGGTAGAGGAACCGTTGGAGCTCGCTTTGATGCCGGGGAGGTTTCCTTCTTCGGGGATATTGTCGCTAACTTCCCAGCTGCACTAAAGGGTGTTAACAATGAATTGCCATGAATGAAATGCCGAAGACACTGGTACTCACTCGGAAGAATTCACCCAAAGTTGAGTTGTATGGTTTGCACGGTTTCCCCTTAACGTATTTCTACCCGCAAGATCAGTAAATGGTCAGATGAATTTGAGCATCCGAAACATACCAGATCCTTCGTAAACCAGAACCGCAACACCTCTAACATTCGACCTAGCTCATCATCCGACTTGCCAATGCTGTAGCTCTTGGGTCAGCACATAAGCTTCCACCAAATATGGGCACATTTGCTGACCTCGCAAACGTCTCCGGTCGATCCAAGTAATGCCAGTATTCTTGTCGCCATCCACAGTCAGCACCAACCCCGCACAGCGTAACACGAATAATGACCTACCCAGATTTGGTCGAGGCTCCAGCAGTTGCGCTGGCAGTGAAAAGCGAACGGAAGCGATATCTGCCACACCGACGAACCTAGTTCCCAATCATATTAGCGTCTGGCGTCTGGTTATCTGTGTTGCGCAGCGCAGGCGGTGCGGGGGGGCCAAGGAAGGGTTGCCTACTTTCGAAGGATGGAGAGGAAAGTCTTCAGCTTGGAGGAATCATCTGGTGCCTTTTCAGGCACTGCGGTGGCAGACATGGTGTGTGTTCAAGCAAGGATTTATAGAGAAAGAGAAAGTGAGAGAGATAGGCGTTCAGTCGAATAGAAAGGGTGGCAAATTGAGAGAGGTCGGTGATGAGGGGGGTTTTAGTGTCTCTCGGGCCAGCCTCTATACCGAAACAAGGAAACCAGGGTAATACTGAGGTTCAAGGTCCGCAAGAATCTCACACAAGTCACAGAAACATCCAAAAAAGGAGGTTGGAAAGAAGAAGCAACTCAACAACATTCGAGGCGGTGACGTTTGAACTATTTTTTGCCCGGGGTGGGGTACCTCAGGCCTTAATTTTCCAAGTTTATATATTTTTGATGTCGATGATATTCTTGTTCTTATGTTTCTTTATAATTCTTATGATTCTTATGATTCTTATATGGCTTATTTTTAGAATGGTGGCTGCCTACATGTATATTAGGAACTATTCTCAACACCTTGCAGAATATATATTGAAACGAAATCATTTAAAAAAAGGGAGGTCATCTCACTACGTCACCAGATAAGAACCAGAATCCATATGGATGTCATATTAAGATAGGAAAAAAGGAAGGAAAAAAGGGAGAAAGAGGAATATCCGAGGGTATAACGTGATTTTGATATTCCAAGGTCATCCAATCAGTAGGCCACGAGGGCGGACAGTTCCTGCAACTGCTGTTTCTGCGCCAAGCGTCGAAGCCACGTCCGTACCGCTGGCCCATAGTCAAACCGCCGTCCGGTGGCATACTCGTCATCCGACCGGTGGGATTGCTGTTCTTCACGAATGCGTCCACGAAGTCCTCGTTGTTTCCTGCTGATCGTCTGCTGATACTCCTGCAGCTTCTCATCGGAGCATGTCTGATAATCATCGAGGGTTTCCTGGGGGATCACTGCCGCATCGATATCTTCACGTGTCAGAGATAGGGAAGGGTCAGGACCAAGGACAGTTTCATCCAAAGCGAGTGCATCTGATGATGGGCACAGGGACGTGGCACGCTGGTTGAGAATTTCCAAGGTTCTCACGTTGGCAGCCAAGTCGTTGATGAGATCAGGCAGAGGATCCCGCACGAGTCCTAAAATTGAGAATTCAATTTCTTCTTCTTCGTATGCAGCCATTCGATCCAGAAGATTGGGTTTGACCAGTTCCAACCAGTCGTCTTCAGAACATTCCCCTACTAGAGTTAGCAAGGTCGTCCCAGCAGGTTTGTTGCGGTGCGTACCAAGTGCTCGTGGCTGTCGCTCCAACCCATCAAACTTCCATAGCTGGCCCATGACAGGCATAAATGCAATGAAATGGAAGGTGGCATCAGACTCTTCAGCAGCCGGGCCCTTGGACCCTTTCTTCCTAGTGGTGGCTTCAGTCTTCAGCTGCAGATCTGAATTGAGAATGTCCATTTTTCTAATATAGAGTCAGTATTTGAGTAATAACGGTCAAATCCAAATGGCATACCGGGCATACGAGTTGTGTATCCTTTTGACAAACTCAAAGTTGTTGATTGCATCCCCACGCAGGGCTGGAGTGAAAGGCATAGTGAATTCCTTGAAAGACCGTAGATTCTCTCCCAGATCAATATCCGGGATGTTGTTGACAATGTTTAGTAGTGCTACGCTGGCACAAGCATTGTTGGCGGTCTATACATGTATAATTAGCAGGGAACACATTCAGCAAAAGAATAGGGGACTGACCTGGTTTGCGAACCACAGCCCGTCAGGGCAAGTTGCTTCCTGCTTTCCATCGTTATCTTCACGCCAGCGGAAGAGAAAGATCAAGCCGTAAACTGGATTACTGCTCACGGTCAGCTATCGAATCCGTATGTAAGAGCACAGTGAGGGGTTGCGAGCAACATACTCGAGGAGCGCCATCATTTCCTCATCAAGAGAAACGACTTCTTGGATCTTTACACCCTTGACCCCAAAATCACGTAGCATCACATTAAACAAGGCCTAAATCCCCGTAAGTAAAGAGCTGCTAATACCATTTCCAGACACACACACATACCGGTTCTGATTCGATTTCGCAAAATCCATTCCAGCTGTCTTTTTCCAACTGGGACGCAGGCTGGCAGATATCGTCGCTGAGATCTTCCGGATCCGTCAGGCGGCGCCTTTTGACTCGAGGACCCATGTTGGGGGGGGGGGGGGGGGGGTTCCCCTTTTCTTTTGTTTTCAAAAAATAGAGGTAGAGAGTTGTAGAGCTGAAGCCTTTTAGCTGTTCAGCATGAGATTTAAATGTGAAGCTATGATAAAAGGAGTCCTGAGATGATAATGGGGGGTTTTTTTTTGCTCTTCTCTGCTGAAGGAAAGAGAAACAGAATATTTATAGAAACAGGATAGACACAGGATAGAAACAGGTAAATGATAGATGTAGTCAATCGACTGTAACACATAGAAAAGAGAAGAGTAGGTCATAGGTGAGTGGACCGAGCTTCTCCCGACGCGCTTCCCGCGTCTCCAACATTTTTTTGTTTCTTTCTTTTTCTATCTGCCATAGGCGCGAATTGCCAGAGAGCTTCATACAGCTTCAGTCGGCTTCATTCAACTTCATTTAGACCCTAATACAGCTTTAGAAGGACCACCATTGCGCCCTAACTACATCCCTCATCTGTCGCCAGCTTCGGCAACCACAGCATGCCATGAACGGCACTCCCCTCCTCCCGTCTGCCTTTCCGCAGACGCCTAAAACAATCCCTGGAACTGGAAGGAGAAAGCTCTTTGAGACTCCTTCGCGATCGCAGCCACGAGAGCCCCGGGCTGTGCGAACGCCACTCAGATCAGCATCCAAATCAGCCTCGAAGGCGTCGAGACTACCACCCCCGAATCCGAACGATGTGCCACTGATCCCCACCAATGTGATCGATGCTCCCTCCCAACGACTCTATGTCGTTGCAATATATTTTGCCTTGAATGCCTGGAGGATTTATGAGTCCTTGACCGCATCCGATGACCTGGATTCAACCTGGCTGCTGTTGAAATGGGCCACGATCGATGGAATCTTCCTGGTCGGACTGCAGGCTCTGCGCATACCTTGGCTGGAGTGGGCATTCCCGACCACGCTCACACTATTTCTGCTTCACGCCGTGGGCAATGTGTTTTTGATGTTCCGCATCCCAGTGAGTTTTTTTTTTTTCTCTTGCTTTCTTTTTCTTAGACTGCCGACCGACCCTTGCTAATAGCTACAGATTCCTTGGGCTACATGGATTACTGGACTAGTAAAAGTGGCATACGATCGCGAATTATCGGTTTCTGAGCGCAGAGTCAAGCCGGGCGATATTATTCACAATGCGTCATTGATTCTGGGAAAGCAAATTGTGCATATTCTACCAGAGGGGTAAGTTTATCCGGTCCATATATACCTATCTATAAGATCATGCTAACTTTATAATAGATCCGCCATCCTCAATCCGGATCGGAACTCGCTTTGCCTTGATTCTCTGCAATCCACGATTGACCTGCCCATTCGTGTTAACCAGACCGACCCGGTCCTGATCGAAGTGTTGCGTCTGGATCTTAACACCGGCGAAAATGAAACAATCAGCATTCCGTCGAAGCAATTGAAAACTTTGAAAAAGAAAGCGGAAAAGAAGCATGCTCCGGGTCAACTCCATCGCGACTTGCTCTTCCCCGTGCGCAAGACTGGTGTCTATCGTCTTCAACGGGTGGTGGACGAGTCTCAGCTAGATGTTCATACACGAACATTTGATGCGCTGGTGGTCTCTTGCCCGCGAGCCTTGATCAAAAACTCACACATCGACAAGTGCAAAGGAGAGTTGTCCGACTTCAAACTGGAGGTGGAAGGCACACCTCCGTTGAAGATCAAATACAGTCGCCAGGTCAACAATCTCGATCGTGGATTCTCGGTTCTCAACATCCAGCCCGATCATCTGCGCTCTCCGCTGCTCAATGGAAGAACTACTGCTGCTCTGTACAGCATCAACCAGCCCGACGTTTCGTGGGCGCAGAGTCAAAAGATTGAGGTCCCATTGAACGAATCATTGAATGACGGCGGAGAATGGTTTTACACCATTGAAGAGGTCCATGATGCTATTGGAAACGTGGCCAATTATTCTACTATCTTTGATGAAGGTGACCGACCATCCACCAAGTCGCAATCTCAGTGGTACCAGTTCTCCGTTCACGAGCGCCCGCAGTTGTCATTGCAAAACTGCAATGCTCAGAATCCGCTGCAAGTGGCCAAGGGAGACAGCACGAGGTTCCCCCTCAGCTTCCATCCTGATGGACACCCATATGCTAGGGATGGTCCGTTTTCGGTTGGTTACTCGTACACAGGCAACAACCAAGAAGCAGCACATGAACAAACAGTCGACCTCAAGCATATGAATCAGACTTTGGACATCAAAGAACCTGGTTTGTATGCCTTGACATCAGTCTCTACCAAGTTTTGTCCAGGAGAGATCCTCGAGCCTTCATCTTGCTATTTGCACAACCCGCCTGAGCCAGAATTGACAGTCAAGGCCGAAAAGATATTTGACCGCTGTGCCAACAACGCTATTGGATTACTCGTGGATTTGGATCTCACGGGATCCCCTCCATTCTCCCTCCGATACAGCATTGAGAGCTCCAAGGGCGTCGTTTCCAAAGTACAAGCCATCAATGGAATGCGCACGCAGCTCGATTTCACCCCGTCGGAAGCTGGCTCATACACCTATCGTTTCATTGATATCGAAGATGCCGTCTACTCGCCGCGGTCTCTCAAGATACCGGTGCTTGAACAAGATGTGAAACCCCCGGCTTCAGCTCATTTCCTATCAAGAAAATTGAGAACCGCCTGTTTCGGTGAAGCGGTTTCTGTGGAAGTGTCTTTCCTCGGAGAGGCACCTTGGGTCTTGCAATATGAGATCGTCCACAATGGAAAGAGATTGAAGAAGACACTGGAGTCTGATACCGACGTGGCAACTATTACGACTGGCAAACTGATCAGTGGTGGTGACTACACCGTGTCTCTGACCAGCGTCAAGGATAAGTCTGGTTGCAAACGGACTCTCAAGGACAGCCTCAATATTGAAGCCCGATCACAGCCCCCGCATGTCTCTTTCGGTCAAATTGACAAGAAGAGAAGTGTCTTGGCTTTGCAGGGCTCCAAGATTGAGATTCCGTTGAGGCTGAGTGGCGAACGCCCTTGGACTGTCAAGTATAAGAATGTTGACGTGGACTCGGCGCCCATCCAGAAAAACTTCTGGGATGAAAACAGTATCTTGACTGTTGACAAGCAGGGTCTTTATGAGATCAGTGAAGTATTTGACGTCGGTTGTCCTGGAACCGTGGACCAGTCTGCAAATGAGTTTGAGGTCTCGTGGATCCCACGGCCCCAAATCACTGCCCTGGACGGCTCTCCCATCGGAGCCGCTAAGGAGTTTGCAAAGTCCGAGGTCTGCCAAGGCGACGATGATAGCCTTGAGGTTCGGCTGTCGGGCAATCCTCCATACAGTGTTCAATACGAGAAGCGACGCAAGGCGGACCGTGGAGGATTCTCTGCGGCGAAGCCACGGGCTTTGAGGTCCGCCCTTCATGTGACTTCGATGGAAATGGATACCTCCGAGGCTGGAGAATACAGCTACAAGTTCACACAAGTTGGTGACAGCCTCTATGATCACGATCCCAAGAGCAAAGCTCTGGTTGTGACACAAAAGGTCAACCCGCTACCGTCCGCTAAGTTCGACCAACCTGGCCACGTCTTTGGCTTCTGCAAGGAAGACATCAATGGCGAGGAATCCATCCCCATTACTTTGGAGGGTGTCCCACCGTTCTCCCTAGAGATCAGCATCAAACACCACTCGAACGCCAAACCGGAGATTGTCACGATTCCCAAGATCAATTCCAATCGCCACAAACTGCTGATTCCTCGTCGCCATCTTGACTTGGGACAACACCAAGTCAGCATCCACAAGGTTCGCGATTCTCGAGGATGTCAAAAGACCACCGACCTCGAAGCCTCCTCGGTACGGGTCGCCATCTCCGATGTTCCTACCATTATCCCGCTCGAGTCCAAGGTGGATTACTGTGTGGGCGAACGACTTTCCTTCTCGCTGTCAGGCCATGCTCCATTCGATGTGTTCTACACGTTCGACGGGGCCAAGCGCAAGGCCACTAGTCAAACTGCCAACTTCCGTCGTATTGCGGAGCTTCCCGGTCAGTTCACCATCAACGCCGTCAGTGATGGAGCCAGTGGGAAATGCAAGGCCCACAAGGACATCACCAAGGTCATCCACGCTATGCCCAGCGTGCGGATCAGCAAGGGCAAAGAATCAGTGGTGGACATTCACGAGGGCGGAGAAGCCGAGCTTCACTTTGAGTTCTGGGGTACACCACCATTCGAATTCACGTAAGTCAATAACCTCTACGCATGCCTTCTCTCTACCAACACAGTCTGCTAACATTTCACAGATACATCCGAAGCTCCAATGTCCGCAAGGGAAAGAAGTCGGAGATCCTTGATATCAAGCATGACATCTCCTACGACAACATCAAGACGATCAAGACCTCTGATGAGGGAACTTACGAGGTTATCGCGATCAAGGACAAGTTCTGTTCATTCTCTTCCCAGACTCCATCGGGCAAGTCAGACAGATGAAGATAAATCAAATGATGATGAATGTGGTGTAATACTTGGTGTTTTTATGAATCTTGTTATTTACCTTGCCTTGTGGCTTTCTATTTTTTTTATTTTTTTATTCCAATTTGTTGCATTGCAGCGGCGCTAGCACTTCAATTTCAGATATCTACATGCTTTCTGTCAAACTAATTCAAATTTGTCTACCAGGATGGTCATATCTGACTTTCAAATCTAAGCTCTGTTGGAAGACCATTTCATCTACTCAAGCTTAAACTATATTCCAAAGCTCGGGTTCCAATCGAGACAATGAGGAATATACTTGACTCGGAAGCCTCGATGCACCAACCTATAGAGGAAGTTGTTTAGCGTATATCCACGATTATGGACCAAAAACGAACCCCTTTTTGAATAGTCTTTCCCTTTAAGTAGATGCAAACATTCTGCGCAGGGCCACAACCAGCAGAGATGATATTATATATAAAAAACCAAACAGACAGGCAGTGATGGGCGGCTCGGATTCAGGACTCGTATATAAACTTGTAAAGCAGGATGAGTGCACCCTGGGCATTGAAACCATCAGTTGACAGCCTGGATATTGGCTCTGAAGCTATATAGATGAGGATACATCTCTGATATGAGTGTTTCCAGTCCCAGTTTTTTTTTTTCGTGAAGATGCTCTATGGGGATTTGTTTGCCTTTTTACGTTCAACTGAGAATGGTTAGTATACATATCTGACATATTCCCTTAACTCGGTCATCCACGAGCTCACTCTGTTGGATGCTTCTTCGAAGCGGGCATGGAGCGGCCATGTCCATACACTCCCCGTTCAACATTTAAATCATCACGTTTCTGGTGCATTCACTCGACGTGGGACGATTGACTGATGCTTGAGGATGGATTCCAGGTAGAAGAGGAAATATATAAAGCTTTTGATATATTGTGAGATAGATGGAGGAAGGTTGAATTTGGGGATCAAGTGGTTGGAATTTATAGCACCTAAGGCAAAGAACAAACATTGTTTGCTATTTGAATGCAAATTCTATCGAAATATTTACAATATCTACAGCTCAACCTGTACAGCCACCATACTCTCCGACATGAACCCAGTAACAAAGAGCCAAGCAAGCTTCTTACCACCAGCCTTAGGCTCAATCGGCACCAAAACAGCCGCACTTGCAGTCCGAAGCCTAGACCCATCATCCTCAAACAGCACCTTCTTCTCCCAGACCCCAGTACGCGAATCCAGAGTCGCATACCACACCTGAATAGGATCCAAAGCATTCGGATCCTTAGAATTAGCCATCAAGTGAATAGCCTGCGAGACACCGGCGGTAAGGAATCCACTCGCATCATGCGAGTCGGTGCTATACGGATCGTGGTAGTAAGACGGGTTATCCGCGAGCGAGCTAAAAGCGACCGAGGTATCGATGGAGATTGAGTGGTTGGACTCGTGTCGAGTTGCGAGGAACATCTCGCCACCCATAGCGCTGCAAATGATGACTTCATTATCGGTGCGGCCGTGTCCGAGACCATTGTTGTTCCATAGACCAGTCAGCGCGACGGAGGCTTCGATGGGAGCGTCTTTGCTTGCCAGGTCGGCGATCTGCACGTGGATGATGTTGGACCACTTGGCTGAACGCCAGATGTCTTCGATGAGTCGCATGGGACCCTCACGGTAGAAGTGGTCGTTGGTGACGTAGAAGGAGACGGGACTGATGGCATAGATGTCGTTGGGGGTTTTGATGAGCGGGTGGTTGATTGAACGCACATGTCTGATGGAATCGGAGTTTAGGATGTGGTGGAAGAGCTCGATCTGAGATTGGGCTTTGGGGACGTCTTTGGGCTCGTCGGCTTCAAAGTATGCCGGGTTGGACAAGTGGTTGACGGCGTAGATATAGACTGCGTTTGACTGCTCGGGATCCTCAATGACATCGATTCCATGTGTCAGGAAGGGACCTTGGAAGTTCTCGAATGCCAGACGGGTTGATTTCATAGTCTATGTTTGGAGTTAATTTTCTGAGATTTGTTTTCGATATGAGACATGTTTAGAACAAACTCACCTTGGGATCCACAACATGGATAGAGCCTTGGGCTGTGAGTGGCAGCATGTGGCCCAGCGGCGGGAACCAGCTCAACCGGGTGCTCTTGTTGTCCTCGCAGGCAGTGAATAGCAGGTTCGCCGGGCGGTAGTAGTGTACATCCTCGCAGTGAATAGTATCCTCGATGTAGATTGGGCCTTGGCCTTCGCCTAGTGCTGTCGGATTGGGAGTGAGGAAGTATCCTGTAATATGCACGAAATGGCTTATTGGGCCAGCTAGAAAGGCGACCAGAGCGACAAGGCTGAGGCTGAATGCGGTACCGAATGCCATGCTATTGAGTATCCAAGTGCGAATGAAGATTCTGGAGCAAAGTATGAATTGAAAAAAATGAAAAGTCCTTATTTATGTGCAACTCCATTCTAGCCCCTCACTAAATTGGACCTCGGGAAATATCCTCGGGAATCTCCAGAGATCAGCAAAATTTGTTGCTGTTTTTGACGTTAAATTGAATTTAACATATTCCAGATTGTATAGAATATATTGTGGGGAGTATAAAAAAAGACCTGGGAAACCCTGGAGATGCCCATGGTTATATTTATGCTTAACCTGGGGATGCCTAAATGGGATTAGCGCATTTTATATGCAGAAGAATGAAGAATGAAGAAAGAAGAAGAAGAAGAAGAAGAAGAAGAGTTCAAATGATTACAATAAACAACCTCAAAAAAGAGCAAAGTGCATTAAACTATCCTAGGCAAAAAATGATGCAACTCTTTTTTTTTCTTTGTCAGTTTTCGTAGGCCAGTAAAAAAACCCCCCATTTCTCATTAAGTCTAGTCATGCTCGGAGTGACTAGACCTCAGCGGCAAAGTCCGAAAGAAAAAAAAAGGAGAAGAAAATAAATAAAAAGAGTGCAGTGGCGCAAATTCCCAATTCCATATCGTGTCATGATCAATTTCCACAAACATTTTTCAGTTTGCGGACTGCTTGGCCTCAAGATATTCCTGATCACTGGCGTCAAGAACGTCATATTCTTCGTCAGTCAGGAAGCCAGTGTCGGCATCAGTGGAGGCATCGTCCAGAGTCAGGCTCTCGACATCCTCTAGAACATCCACCTCCGAAGCATTCGACAAGGTCGGTGCCTGCGGCGCAGGAGCCTCGGCTTGGTGAGTGCTTGACTCCGGAGATTCCTTCTCCAGCTTGGGGAAGATCATGCCACTGCCGGCAATTTCAGATACGGCAGGGTATGTCTCGTTGGTGCCGGCTTCTTCTAGAGAAGTAGTCTGTACCTCGAC
The DNA here is from genome assembly GCF_028829755.1 of Penicillium solitum. NCBI lineage: Eukaryota > Fungi > Ascomycota > Eurotiomycetes > Eurotiales > Aspergillaceae > Penicillium > Penicillium solitum. Next base: position 2,267,473 of record NW_027072125.1, on the reverse strand, counting down.
ATCACACCACAGACGATGACCGATGGCCACACCGTTAGGGAGTTTCAGACGCCAATAGGAGATAGCAGGGCCTTCGTGCTGAGAGCTGCGGAGGTTGACAGTAAAGTCAGCACTCTCGCCTGGCTCCACAGGGGCAAGCAATTTGTTGCTTTCCATGGCCGAGCGAATAGACTCGACGCTAGATGGGTGGCAGACATCGACGTTGAACATCTTGTCACCGCCGACGAAGCGCACATCACAGCCAACGGGCCATGCTGCAGGACCAGGGTTGTAGAGAGTCCAGGTCTGGCGGAACATGGTGTTTGGAGCCATCTTTGTACCGTCGGTGATAGTGTCGCGGATAAAGAATGCCTTGTAGTCCGACATGATAGAGCCATCGGTCTCGGGAATGGGCTTGCTCATGAATGGCTGGGGCTCAACCTTCTCTACAGGCTTGCTGCTAGCATCTACCTCAACGGGTTCCTGCTCCTCAACTTCGGCCTGGTCAATGGGCCGAGTGGGCCGAGTGGGGACATGAATTTGGTCACCCAGGGGAACTGCTCCACTCAAGCCGTCATCGCCTATGGTGCTCACAGTCACATTGCGGACGGGAGTGTTGAACTTGACCAGCGGATGAGTGCGGTTGTGGTGCTCAGTTGGAAGAGCCTCGCAGCTCGCACAGAAGTCGGTGTCATCACAGACAGCGCACTTGTAGCGAACTCCGCTGATGTAATTCTGGGCAGGTTTGCTCTTGCACAGAGGACCGTCACAGAAGATGCCATAGTGGATTTCATGTTCTCGAGTAGGTTCACCAATAGTATCGTAAACCTGCACGAACCGATGAGTCGGGTGGCTCTGAGGAGCAGTCAAAATGCATTCGGGGCAGAAGTCCCAATCGGGGCAGGATAAGCACTTGTGACGGACACCAACGATACGCTAACAGAAAAATAAAATTAGTCGAGAGCCTCCCAAGTGCGCAGAATGAGTAAATACCTTGTCACAGCCGTCACAGACAGCGGCATGTCGGAACTGCCGACCGGGAAGACAGCGAGAGGTGATCAGATTCTTCAAGCAGAAGTTTCGGTCAGATCCCAGGTGGAAGGTGTGGCCCGGGTGGTGTCCATGCTTATTTCGGAGGAGGCAGCGAAGGCAAAGATCATAGTCCTCGCACTCATTGCAGCGGACGAGGTTGCTTTCGTCGGCTTCTGTTTATTGTGAGCAAAGAGAAGAGAGAAAGGAAAGTGAGAAAGAGAAAACTTACCACGGCAGCATCCATTGCACATTGGCTTGTCATCACCCTGAATGGCTGCATCCAAACAAGCCGGCGGGGCCGCTGGCTCTGGAATCGACTCCTGGATTGACTCTGGGATTGATTCCTGAATCGACTCAGGGACTGGCTCAGGGACCGACTCCGGGATGTGGACCATTGGCTTGGTGATCACCTCGCGCTGAATCTGAGTAGGCAGCATGGGGTTGGACTCCACTGCCGATTGATCCCGAGGAGCAATAGTCTCGGTGGTACTGTTTGTGACGACACCATCCTTGACTGTCCTCTTGATCAACCAGTGACCTTCGCCGCGGCAAGACGCCCCGGCACTGATGCATTGTAGGCACAAGTCATAGTCCCCATTCTCGCAAATGCTGCAGTGATAATGCGCATTTGCGATAGAACGACCACAGTGATTGCAGTCAATGCAGAACATCCCGTTGGACGAGCTGTGGGAGATGACCGGGAACTGATGCTTTTCTTGGTCCATCTCGAATGTGCGGTAGCGAGGTTGATCGAGAGGCAACTCTTTCTCATCGGTGGAGTGAGGAAGTTGGGCCGACTCAATGAGAGGGAGGGTATCGGGAGGTGCTAGAGGACTCATGACCGTTTCGAGATAACTGTGACGAGTGTGGTTGGTTGATTCCATCGGCACAGTGGGTTCTGATGGTACTGGTGATGGTGCAGATGTGTTTTGGGAAGGAAGAGTAGTAACCTTGATACGGAGTTTGGACTTGGCCTTGGCAGCTCGGTAGAGTTGTTTGTAGACTGCGATGTTGTCACAATCTAAGCGAACGTAAGAACCAGCACTGTCGGAATAGCGTTCAAGGATGACGTTGACATCCGCCGGAACCCCGAGCAGTTTCCTAAGCTAAACCAAAAGCGTCAAGTCAGCTTGCGAAAGAAAAAACAAAACAAAAACAATGTGTATCCTTTTGGTTACGGTTGGAAGAAAACATTTGGAAGACATAAAACATGATCTGATGATCGCTGAAGATAAGGAATGGAGTCGGACTACAGATCCGGAGCTTGAGCTTGAGTGGAGACTTACCATCTGGGGAAACACCTGGGCCTTCAGCTCCCTGAGAGGCATCTTGAAGCGACGGTTACTGTCATTGTAAAGTACTTTGACGGTAACCAGATTCTCTGGAGCCGAATGAGAAGTAGTAGATGGGGTTGTCATCGTTGACGATGTGAAAGTCCCAGGGTGGATACACCTTTGAGATAAGGCAACAGTACTAGGGTGATGGGTGGGAAAGGACAAACACAGCAGTTTACGAGTCAGAAAGAAATGCTGGAAGATAAAATGATGATGATTTTTTTATGAAGGAGGAAAAGAAAAGAAGTAGAAGAGAGTCCAGGAAAATAAGAGGGGAGTTGTACAAGAGGCCGTCGAATTGAAGGGAAAAAGCGGAGAGAACGGTCAGCTGCTGCTCACTGACAGGGAAGGCGGTGAGTGATTTATTTCCCTTTCAGGGTGGATTACATAATATCATATGACGTGTTCAACCCGGAGAGAATGCCAAGAGATACAGTGGCTATCATATGTAGTTAGGTGACCTAGGTACTCCGTAGAGTGTCTAGAGTTGTCTACATCGTGGACTTGGTGGAAAGAAGAAATTATTTACAGTATTGGCTTTTTTTTATTCTTCATCAGAACCCCTCGAGAGGGAGTACAAAAAAAGATCATCAAAATAGAAAACAGGAAAAAGATGATGTAATGCACTGAATGCAGAACGGGGATTCGATCGCCCGATTGGAGGAGATTGAGGGGGGTTGGGCTGATAAGGGCTAGAACCAAGACGTGATATTCCCAAGTCTTCGAAGTAAACGTGGGGAAAGTTGCGGAGGGAAAACGCTCAAATGCATTGAAATCCAAAAGGGCCATGAATCAAAACTAGGACAAAAATTAAGGGAGAAAAAAAAAAAAAAAAAAAAAGGGAGCAAAACCTGGCTAGAGAATGTGTGGATGCTGAAAAAGAAGAAAAAAGAAAAAGCAAAGTGAACCAAAGACCCCTGTAGGTCTTGGAGAGAGGTGAAAGAAAACTGAAAGAAAATTGAGAACAAAGAGAGAAGTGGTGGAAATTGAAGATGTGGTGAGATCCAAAAAAAAAGAAGAGAATAGAGAAGATAAGAGAAGAAGGTGATTCATCACTGCCCATAATATTGACCGGATTGTTGAGGATAGTAGAAGGTCGTGCCTGGCGGTGTCATCATCCCACCCATGCCAACCACACCCCCAGGCCCAGATCCTGATCCTGGTGCGGGACCTCCGTACATATTGTTGGCATCATAAAAGTAGACGGTGCCCCCAGACTCATGAGCAACAGTACCCGGTGGAGGGGGTTGCTCCCCAGCTAAATAGGGTATTGCTGGCTGGCCCGAGAAATTTGGCACAGAAGCTCCGGGCCCAACGGGTCCATTGTAACCCGCATAATCGGGCCCCGAAGGCGGGTAATACATGCCCGAAGGATAACTCGGGGGGTAGAAGCCGGGCTGATGATAATTGTAAGGTTGGAAGGGCGGTGCGTGGATCGCCCGCTCCGGAATCTGGGAAAGCGGAGTGGCCGAAGGCTGGCTGGGTGGCCCATGGGCTGGAAGAGGGACTTGGTGGTGGAAAGGCTGCTCATGCTGGGGTTGAGGCGGGTTGAAGGCGAACGGGAAAGTTGCTGGACTTTCAATGTCCGCAACGGAGACCGTCTTTTGAGGACGAGGTTGGTGCATGGGGATCGGGGCGGGGCGGCTTTCGCGATAGGCCGGATGAGGAAGGGACATGGCCATTGCGGGCCCAAATGGTGGGATCCCGACAGGCGGACGAGGTGGAGGGGGAAGGCGGACAACGGGCTTGGGGTCGGTAGGAATTATAGGTCTGGAGTAGACAGACCCAGCAGGTGATGGCCACCCATCCTGAGAAGGCGGCATGCCAAATGAAGACCGACGGCTGACAACACTAGGCGTGTAAGAGGAGTTGGGGTAGTAGCTGGGACGTCGTCCACTGTACCAGCCGCCACCACGACCGCCTCGACCACGAGAGACTTGGTTCGGCCGCAACGCGCGGGGGATGAAGATAAAGGAACGTTCAACCGAGGGGAATATGTATCGGGCTGGCTGGCTGGGAAGAGAAATTCGTACCGGCTTGTCGCGTCGCAGGGGGGGTCGGTGTTGAGGTAGCCGGGTGTGGAGTCTCTTGGGCACGGAAGAAAAATGAATTGGATTGGCCATGCCGGGCAAGGAAACAACGACAGGTACATTCCCAACCAATGTTGTGCTAGAAAAGGACCGGTTGGGCGGGGAGGATCTAGGAGCGGTGGGGACGGATGCGCCAGTATTAGGCATCGCGGATGGTGTTGGGCGCTTTGCTGTAGGTCGATCCTCGCCAGCCACGGTATCGTGGAGATCGTGTGCCCACTGCCCTCCGCTGGCATCGGGCTTGGAAGACCTGAATCATGTTTGTAAGAAACATGATTGGGGGATGGAATGGAACATAACATACCTGCGAGAGCTGCCGTCTACGATCAAGCCGTAGGGGCGAGACTTGCTCTTGAGCCGGTGACCGTTGTCGGTGGATCGCTTGTCATGAAGGAAAAAGCTGCCGCGAGTGGGGACGAAGGCTGGGTTCTGTTCTCGTTCCTTGACATACTTGTCATTCTCGCGGCGCTTTCTGGAAGCCAAATTGTTTCGATTTGGCTCGGTTGGAGGGGCGGAGGGCGTTCTTCCAGTGTGAGCGTCTTGTTGTTCCTTGAGATCGTCGAAATGAACCTCCGCAGCATCGCCCGCACCGTCTGAGATCTTCAGGCCGTTCAACATTGCCTCTGTATCTGAAACAGTTGTCTTGAGTCCCCCTTTTTCAGGCGATGCAGAGCTACTCCGTGTAGATTTGTCTACCCCACGACCGTTGACCTTGCCCGCCTTATCCAACGTAGAAACCTCGTCCTCGCTCTCGTCGCTGACTTCTCCGTCTGCATCTTCGTCCTCTTGGTGACTGTCCGCCGAGCCTTCACTCAAGGAGTCGTCTCCTATGTCACCAGCCATTGAACCCTCTTCTTCACCGTCTTCCTCCCGTCTCTTTCTGCGGCTGGCCCCGATATGACGTCGAAGAGGAGCCATGTTGAAGATGCAAGGGATTAATCACTTGGGGGAGGCGTAGATGTTTTCTGCTGACACACGCTTGACTTGATGATTATCGGGACCGGGTTGGGTTAGAGAACGGAGTATGGTGAAAACAGTGGGCGTTGAAGGACGATAAACCAGTGGAATATAGCAAATGAAATCAAGAAATATCAAAATACCAAGATAGGCTAGAAGAAACAAAAGGACACCTTGTGCAAGAATTATAACCAAAGTGAAGAGAAAGAAGAGAAAGAGCAAGGGGGGGAAGAAGAAAGGAGATGCAGCCCAAGAGAGATGAGAAGTACAGAGAGACTCGAGTACAGAGGAAGGGCATGACATCGCGGGAGACGTCAGGCCTGATCGGGCCTAGTCCACAGGCGGTGAAACTGTTTCTGCCATGATGGGGCCTAGAATTGCTGTCTTAGTTAAAAGGTTACTTGATTTGGTTAGTGCCTGGCAAGCTAAATATTGACATCTATAGAAGGCTTGGATATAAAATATGGAGCTTGTTTGAAAAATTTTGCTTTATTTTTGGTAAATTCGAGGTTGCGCCCTAGTATGCAGGCCGGGATGTTGTGATATCCGGAAGTATACATGCATTTCTTTTTTTGGCGCATTCCACTGCAAGCAGTGCCACCGAGTAATGGACTCGATGACCATGGATATCTGAGAAATCGTACAAATATTGAAAATTATGACCCAGAGGTCCCGTTTGAGTCACAGGGTAGACCACGGTCGGAGTTTGATCCCAATGCCACCTTCGATTGCAGGCAGATCATTGACAGGTATCAGAATTTCACTGATACATAATGTGTATGAGATGATTGAATGGTCCTGTAGAAAGACCGCAGATGATACTCCACGAACCGCAGATGAGTAACTTAGTCAAACGTGGTCTTCTGACCTTGGGCCTCGACAATGGCACCACTGAGCTTCTGGACGGTTTCCTTGGTGTAGCGAGAGTCATCGATGGATTCACGTCTCTTCTTGTGTCGGGGTCTTTCTCGTGATTCGCCATCGACTTCGGTGATAGCGGGTTCATCCTTCTTCTCGGCATCCTTTCCAAAGCGCTTCTTGTATCGTGTAGACGCATCTTCGGCAAATTCCATTCGCATACGGCGGCCCATAAGCTGGTTCACCCAAACCCTTTGCATGCGAGGCTTTAGCTTCTTCGACGTCTTTTTCTTCTCGGATGCTGAGTCGGAATCACTGTCGGAGGAATCCTCTTCACCGTCGTCCTCCTTGACCAACATGAATCCTCTCACCGCTGCTTCTGCGGCAGCGAGTTCTTCAAACTCCACCCACGCATAACCCTTGCATTTTCCGGTGTCTTGGAAAGTCGCCATATGCACGTTGGTAACAGTCCCGCATTTGCCGAAGTTTTCTTCGAGGTTTTCCTTGGTCACATCGAAGCTCAGGTTGCCGACGAAAATTCGCTTGGAGGGGGGGTGGCCAGACTTGGCTGCACCCGCAGCATTCTCTTGGGTTTCGGATTTCTCAGGGCGACCTTCAAAGTTGTTTGCATCCTTAATGAGCACGCGGCGGCCGGTCATGAGCTGCTCGCTTAGGCCAATTGCTTCTTGCAAAGACTTCTTGTCGGTGAAGTCGACATAAGCAAAGCCTCTGTTCTGCGCCCTCCCAAATCTTTCGGGGCCCTTGGGGAGATGGATTCGAGTAATATCGGACTCGGAGATGTCGGAGTTGACGGTGAAGAACATGCGCAGCTCTTCTCTGGTCACAGTGAACGATAGGTTTCCAATCCAGATACCATATTGGGACCGCTTCCCCTCTGTTTCGGCTTCTTTGGATTCGGGTTTGCTGGACTTGCTGGACTTGGGTTTTTCATCATCACCCGCATCGCCTCCTTTGTTCTTTTTCGCTTTGCGCAGGGCCTTTTTTGAGACTGGCTCGGGTGCAGAGACATCGATTTCAAGCTCAGGACCGTCCTGCAGCTTGCGTTTCTTTTGACTGACTTCGGTGAGTTCCGACATGATGCGACAAGTATAAATAGTGTGATGACGACTAGAATAATAGTCAATCTATCAAAAGTCTGAGATTATTTCCGGTCACAAGAAATTCAAAGCAATAATTTAATTTTTTTTACGGCGGCCAGGACCCGCCTCCAACGCAGCCCGATCCGCTTCTTGGCGCGAACGCGCAGGGTGACCACATCCCCTTCATCTCTTCTGAACTTCTCTTCGTCATAACACCATGGCAGAACCAAACGATAACCGTGTGACCGAAAGTTTGCCAAATGCACCAACTGCTGCACCGGCTCCTGCAAAGCAATCAGTCCGATCATTCAAGTACGAGTCCTCACAATCAGCCCATCGGACAATGCTGACTTCTCTTTTCTCTCCAGGAAGAAATATGCCAAGCTGAAAGTCAGGTTCGAGCTAGGAACTCGAGAGAGTGAGAGTTTGATCCGGGAAGAATTGCGCATAGAGGACCTGTCCAAGCGCATTCAGGAACAAAATGAGTATGGGACTTACAAATCGCCCCCCCCCCCCATGTATGAATAATTACTAATGCCTTGGTTCTAGTCAATTGCTAGAGGTTCTCCTCGAGTTCAACGATAGCTTACATGTTTCTCCCGACGTGCGATTCGATCTGAGCATGCCAACCGACCCTCCCTTGCTACCTACTGCCGAGCAGGAAATTGTACCTTTGATCAACGATGCAACACTCGCAAAACAAGCATGGAAGGAAGCCAAAGCCGGCTTGACTGCGGGTAGCATTGATACAAGTGCTTATCGTATCATTGAAGACAACATCAAACGAAACAAGGCGTTTGCACCCGCCCAGCAGTATAGCACCCTGTCACAGACCCATCACATCACGACAGACGCCGTTGAAAAGAAGCCCGACAACGATTGTGAACGCCAACTTGGATACTTTACGCCCGAGCATGAGACTGAGTACTATCTCGCCTTGGACGCCAAGCTTGGCGATGAGGCGGCTGCTACGCAGCTCGCACGCATTCCAGATCGTCCCACGTTTGCGGAGCGTGAGCGGGATCTTTCCATGCGGAATCCCGCATCGGTATACAACTGGCTGCGTCGCAACCAACCGCAAACTCTCCAAGATAATGAGATTGCTTCTGAAAAGTCTGCATCACGACCTTCCAATCAGCGATCTTCCAAGCGAGCGCCGGCTCAACGCAAGGATGAGGACCTGTATGATGAGGATGGGACAGAGGCCCAGCCTACTCCTAAGAACAAGCGCAAGCGTGAAGAGGACACTGGTTATAGACCCAAGGGCGGTAGCAGCCGGTCGAAAAAGAAGAAGGAAGAGCCTACTTCCAACCCAAGCAAAGTGGCCAAAAAGCCTTGAGCAGTTGCTTTATAAAGGGAATTATTCATTTTTTGTGTATTAATACTGGCGTTGGCTGGATTCACTGGTTTCAAATGATATGAATGGATCATTAGTATTTTTTCAATTTCAAAATATAGTATGAATATGTAGTCTCCATGAGATATCTAGGTAAGAAAATACATTTTGTATGGTGTGTCCATATATAAGATACCTAGGATACAAAACTCATATTTAATAACCATTTTTATTAACTCTAGAGCTTGCCAAAAAAAAATAAACAAGAGTACTGAGGTATGGTGTGGGTATAAGTAGATCGTTCTAACACTGAGATCCACATAGTTAACTACAGGGACTTTACATCAATTGATACAAAGTAGAACATTGAACTTCAATATTCTGTTACTTTACTTATATCTTACCGATTATTTATACCAAATTAATTAAAATTCTTTTCAATAACATTGTATATAGATCTCTAATCTCCCTATGTAGCTAACTAGAGAAAAAATACTCCGTACATGTGTAAATATTAAGATTTTTATACCTTTCTGACGACAAGGACACCGACCTATGGGCTCAGCTCCAGTCATCCACAATCGGTTACGGGGCGGTTCCTGGCTCCGACCGATCACGAGGGAATATGGCTACCTTGTACTCCGCTGAAGTACCAAATCTCTTACTGAAACCAAAGGTGTTGATTTCCAGGGCTATGTTCGCATGGAATATGTTTGTGAAACCAGAACACTCGAGATCGGAGTAGAGCGTTTAAACCAATTCCTAAATGACGGTTACGAAGAGGTACCAGTGTCAAAGAAGGTACTCGTGGCGCTGTAAAATATGAATATATACATGTGAGAAATTACCTTTTGAGAGAAGCCAATCAACCTACATCGTTCTTTAGTACAATAGGTAGGTATGTGGATAGATTTCATTTACCCTGACCATTAGCCGGGGCACAAGTTCTGAATTGAAGTACTGTACAAGCCTGATATTCTCATTCTATCTATGAAAGAAAAAGATGAAGCTATTCGTAGTCCCAGCTGCCTTTCTACTGCATGGCGTAGTGGCAGCCTATTAACTTGCCACTTCTAAGCAATAAAAGGAATAAAAGAGAAAGAGAAAAGCGAAGAAGTGGCAGAGGAATTCAAGTACATCCATGTATGTAAGTACCTCCAATCCAATGTGCTTTCCCTTGGAAAGAATGTAGATCTCCTTAAAAGTTCATGGCTATAGTGGAGCTATCACGTGATCTTGATTTTCTTCTCTCGAGCAACCCATCGGGATGCCTCCACTCCCATTTTGAAGTCACCCGCAATCACAGACAACATCCTTTGCAATGGCGATTACTATTCTCCCCCCGGTGGTAGAGGACACCCGTCCCTATCAAGTTGACTCGGATGACGACATCTCCATGGACTCCGAGGAGGACATTGAAATGACTGGCGTCTCTCGGCCTCACAAGCGACCCCGTTTACAAGGAAACTCGAATATTGGCGCAGGAATTGTCACACCAGGAGAAGTGGTCACAGATGATCCACAATGGATGAGGTTGGTGCAACCTTGAGGACTGCGCAGAAAAGAAAAACGCGGGGCTCATATCGTCATTTTTTTTTTTTTTCAATACTAACAATCTCTACAGAGGTCACGGCACCTATATGAACCCGCTCTCGACATCTATCATTGCTACCGTTGCCGGTACAGTTCAAAAGACAAATAAGCTACTCTCTGTTCACCCTCTGCGCGCCCGCTATACCCCCGAGATTGGAGACCTCGTCGTTGGCCGCATTGTTGAAGTGCAATCACGACGTTGGAAGGTCGATGTCGCCGCACCGCTACTTGCTCAGCTCCCTCTTTCCGCGATCAACCTGCCCGGTGGTATTCTGCGTCGACGAACAAGCGCCGACGAGCTCCAGATCCGAACATTTTTCAGCGAAGGCGACCTCGTAGTTGCCGAAGTGCAGAGCGTGCACCAGGATGGGTCGGCATCACTACACACACGATCCTTGAAGTACGGAAAACTGCGCAACGGTGTGTTCCTTGCCGTTACAGGAACCGGCGGCAGCGGAGCGTCTAGCTCTAGCGTTAAGGGCGGTGTTGGGGCTGGGAAGTCGGCTTCCGGCAGCGCGTTGGCTGCTCCTGGAGGTTCTGGTACTGGCGGTGTGGTGCGGTCTCGTCGACAGGTATGGACGGTTCCCACTGCCAATGGTGGTGGTGAGGTGAATATTATCCTCGGAGTGAATGGGTACATCTTTATCTCCAAGCATTCCGAAGGGGAAGATGCCGCATCCTCAACCACGGAGAATGTCTCGATTACGCGCATGGAAGAGATGGTGTCGAGTTCAATCTACTCTAGCCAGAACGACGATATCTCACCACAGACCCGTCGGGAGATTGCCCGGTTGGCACAGTGTATTCGAGTCTTGGTACAGAGCGGAGTGCGTGTGGATGAAGAGACGGTTATGGGTGCCTACAATGCTAGTTTGCAGGTGGATTTGGAGATTGGGGACGATGAAGACGATGAAGATGAATGGCGACAGGAAGGTCGGGAGTATTTGGAGGGCGCCAAGGCCCAACAGATCCTCGAGTTGGTGAAGCAGCAGCTGTAATGGGTTCTAGCTGCTCGGATGTATGATAATGATACCCCTCAAACATAAAAGGGAACACTTAGCAGGCGTAATGTCAAAGTCCATGTTCATACTACGGCCTGAGATTCCAGATTCCAGATGTCACTATATCAACCCGTCTACCCCAGTACTCCAGGTAGATGGAAGAATCCAGTCCACCGGTCTTGTCTTGTAGGATACTGATGTGTCATCGCCTTGACAACCTTGGAAGTGGAAACCTCTGCCGTAAGTGGACCAATAGGCCAATATAAGCCAATTATCAGGGCCCGTGGGGTCAGATCTACCCAACCAGGTAGCTGTATTTTGTAAGAAACGTATGACTTGACATGACTTGGACATGGGCTCATGTGTGAACAATGACGATGAGGGCCCCCCCCTCCCAAAAGAGAAAAATGGTTAGGACAATAGTCCAATAGAACAATAGCCACAATAGGCAATGGATATCTGATTGGAAATTCTGACAATAGCCTGGACAATAGCCTGGAATAATACCCCCAGGGCTACTATGTACAAAGTAGTTATGTATATGGAGTACAAAGTACTGTAGGTGATTAAAAGCAGCCATCTGATAGGCTTACATACGCAGTCACGAGTCCCGAGTCAACTTAAGATTCTATTGTTCCTTTGTTCACTTCTCTTTTCTTTCTTTTCTTTCTTCTTACTATACTCGAAAATCCCTTTTGAGAACATGCCCAATCACTTACTTCTTTCTCTTCTAATTCTCGACTATTGTCCAGTACCCATAGGTTAAAAACAACCCTTTTTTCCGGCTTGATCTTTTCTACTACTTAAACCCACTGGGTTCCCCAATCTACTCCATCTTTTTCAAAGAACTTTTCTTCCCCATCATCTCATAGTCAAGATGCCCGATCTACGTCGCCAGATCTTCGAGAGTGGCAAGACTGTCTCGCGCAAGGCAGCATCTCGTGAAGCATCCCGCACCAACTCCCCCGCCAGTTCGAAGCCGACCTCGCGCCAGGGCTCCCGCAATGCCAGCAGAGCTCCTTCAGACGAAGAAGACTCGGGTTTCCTCTCTGATGAGACATCTATGAGGTAAGCACATATAACCCCTTGCATCTTTTTATCTTTTGTGTGTTTGTCTTTTTTTTTTTTTTTTTTTTTTTTTTTCTTTGGATCTTCACATGGTCCCCACTCCCGTGGCGGGATGATGTCACCAATGATGTCGGCAAGTTTTACAATCAAGGCACTAACCAAATTGGGATAGCATCGGCAGCATCGGATCTCTCGATGATGAGCACCCCGAACAAGATAATCCCGATTGGGAACAAGAACTCGCCGACCGTATTCAAGAAATTCTCGATCGCAAGCGCAGCAGTGTCCAAGGCCGTGAAGAGGCCCTGCAAGCATTCTGCCGCCTGACCAAATACCACTACACAGTGGAAGAAATCCACGGCGCCATCCCAGACCTACTGGCCGCATTTGAGCGAAGTGTCCGCACCGAGATCAGTGTGCGTGAAGCAACCCTTGGCTTGCGCGCTATCGAGTTGCTTGTCATCTCAGCTTTCGATAACACCGTTTACGAAAACACTGAACCCTTGCTCACCCGCACCATCCGTGACTCCGCCTCCCCTCTTGTCAAGACAGCCGCCATTCACTGCCTAGGAGCATGCACTATCTTCGGAGGTGCCGGTGAAGATGGCATGCTTGAACAGATGGGTTTCCTCCTGGACATCATCGCCTCTGATGGCCAATCCATCGATGCCACAGACGACCCCACCATTGTGACCGCCGCGCTCCAGCAATGGGGATTCCTCGCCACCGAAGTCGACGACTTCGAAGAGGAAAGCGAAGAAGCAGTCCAGATCTTTATGGATCAACTCGATAGTTCGGATTCCAACGTGCAGATCGCAGCAGGTGAGAACATCGCCCTACTCTATGAGAAGAGCTACAGTCCCGAAGAGGACGACGAAGACGAGGAGAGCGCAGAGTCAGACGACGACAGCGACGAGCACGAGCACGAGCACGAGAACGACCCCACATCCGGTCCCAAGCTTGTGAAGCGGTACAACGCCTACCACAACACTCCCGAGCTGGAGAGCCAACTTCAGAAACTGGCCACCATCCACGGCAAGCAGATCAGCAAGCGCGACAAGAAGTCACTCCACAGCAACTTCGCCTCGATCCTCACCACTGTCGAGAATCCACGCCGCGGTCCTCGCTACAACACCGCCATCGACCAGAACACCAACCGCCACTACGGCAGCACTCTCACCGTCAAGATTGGCCGCCACGGACTCATGACTATCGACCGCTGGTGGAAGTGGGTGCGACTCAATTCTTTGCGCCGCATCCTGCAGGGCGGTTTTTCCGAGCACTACTTCCAGGGTAACCGTTCCGTTCTCAACAGTCTTCCTGTCATGATGCGCATGGCAGATCAGGGTCACGGCTCGGCGGATCGCCAGAGTGCACGCAAGGCAGCCAAGATGCGCAACTCGCGTCGCTGGACTACTTATCAATCCGACGATGAGGACGAGTAAATGAGGACCTCGTATGCTCACATCGGTGATGGCTTAGCAATTGAATGATGAATAAAAGGAGGAATCAGATCCTTTGCAGTTGTTCTATTTTCGACATGGATGCGACGATAGCTTAGGGTTTTATGCCACATGAAGGATTTCAGCTTCTTTTCTTTGATATTTCTCTGTTCTTCTGCTTTCGTGTATTTTTTCATTTATTTGTCTCTATCCACTCGACTTGTTTTTCATGCAACTTTGTACCCAACGGAATGATACTGCGCATTGAGCATTCAATGCACTTATGATATTCAATAAACTGTCCAAATAAACAACAATCCCAAGGGAAAAGTCCGTATTTATCTTTATATAGAGTGAAGAAGGTCCTGCCCAAAACACCTCGCCCACAGAGCTAAGCCCCATCTCTCGTGTATGTATGATCTTGGTGCATGTCCAATGAAATATAACCAGTAGAATAACCCCCTCCCCCCAAAAAGGTTAACCAACATCAACAACCATCCAGTCCAAGCATCTAATCCTCAAACACAGGCACAACATTAGACCAGCTCCCCCTAGCCCTCTCCTCCCAATATCCATCCTTGCCACCCTTAAGTCGCCAAGCAACCTCCCCATCAGAGTCATCACTAACCCGCGTAAACCAGCGCGGAGTCCAACTCTCCCCAGCATTTTCCATCTCGCGCCTGCGCGCACGTTGGCCCTCCTCAAGCTGCACCTTAACCTCCTCCGCATGGTCAAGGTCACCGTTCTCCAGCGCGCGCTGGTCAGGACGCAGACGGGAGTCCGTGACAGGCAAATGCTTATCCTCGATCGAGGTGATTTCATTCAACGCGGCGGCAAAGGACGTGAGACCGTAGTGCTTTGGCGCGGAGGGAACGAGCGAGCCGGCAGTCCAGATAGTGGTACCGGTGGGGTTACCGTCGCGGGTGAGAGTCAGCGAGGAAGGCCAGGAGCCGGATAAGCCGAGGGATACGGGGTTATTATTTGAGTCGACGGTGCGAGTGGAGACCTCCTCACTGCGACCGGAGAACATGCCGCCGGCTTTGAAGGTTGAGATGGAGCGGTGGCCGGTGGACTCGTTTGTGACGGCTAGCTCGCCGACGGGCTCGACGTATTTCTCGCCTGCGATGATGTTGCGTAGGAAGGATGTTGCGGGCGTCCAGCTGTAGCGGTCGCCGGTGCTGTGTAGGGTAATGCGAACGCGACCTTCGGTTGTGATCTCGGCGGATTTGCCCCAGAATTTCTGGCTAGGCATCGGGGATTGCGAGATGCTCCATTCTTTGCTGTCGGCTTGGTAGGCTAGTTGCACCGGTCGGTGTGAGACTTTCTCTGCGATGAAGCGGAAACCTCGGTCTTCGCGGACGAGCTCGTAGGTCTCGCCTAGCATTGGGTTGAATGGTTTGCGGATGGAGCGCTCGCGGACACGGTTGCTTGAGAGGGAGGATACTGCGAAGGCGGTTACGTACATCAGACGCTCGACAGGGTCTTTGGATTGGGTGGCCTGGTCAAGCAGATTTGAGTACTCCAGGACCTCGGCGGCGCGTTGCAAGAGAGACATGGGCTCGTTTGCGGACACCGGCATCGAGATTGTGGACAAGTCCTTTCCGACGTTCTTGCGCAGGAACCCAATCAAGCTTGGGGGCAAGACTGTTGGGGCGAGGATATTCGCGCGGCGTTTTATTGGGTCCAGGGGCAGCGGGATCAGCGATTTGGGTCTGACTGGGAACAGGCCCGATGCGCTGCTGCTTTCCTGGCGAGTTGCTGCCGCATCGGATTCACCGTCGCTATCAGAGGGGGCGTCGTCCTCGACTTCCTCGGCGGCAGAGGCAGGCCGGTCCTCTTCAGGCCCTTCGTCGTCGCTGTCGTGGATGGTCAGGAGGGGAGATCTGTTACCATCTCCATCTGTTGCATCAAAGAATTCTTGTGACATGTCAGACTCCATGCTCCGCCGTGGGACCATAGATGGCCGAGGCGGGTGCCGTCGCTCCTTGCTCTCGGTAATCAGCGTGGAGAACTCAGAGACTGCAGTGTCAAGATCGCGTAGTACCGCCATCAAATGGTCATGGATCTCATCCATGCTGTCTACGTGACTAGTGACACTGGCAGGCTTCCCCTTGCCGTCAGTTGCAGGTACCACAAGCTGCGAGGAGCTGGAGTTCGTGGTCATGGCCGGTGGTCGCTTGCTGTTGGGATTCGACGGTCCACTTGTCTTGCGCTTCCAGAACGGACGTTTAGCCTCCGCCTCACTAGGAGTAGTCTCATGGGTACTGCGCTGGGGACTAGGGGATCGGCCACGCGAACGAGGCCGGTCGACAGGAGTTGGGAGGGGCGAGGCAAGATACTTGGGGTCGGTATCCTTGGCAAGTCGGCGTATCGCATCTCGCGATCCGGAAATATGGCCGACAAGGCTCTCAATCCGAGTCCATTCACTCTCCTCCGCCGGGGAGGGCTGTGATGGAGCATACAGCCGCAGCTCCGGAGGGGCGGCTAGACCAGCATTGTGTTTATCCTTGGAAGCCTCCTTGGAGGAAGCTTTCTCGAGGGCACTCTTCCACGCACCAAATTCATGCTCGTTATTAGCACGCAGATGCCAGATCTCAGTTCCGGAATCAATAGAGATCTCACGGGTCTTTTCGTTGGTCGCAACGGCCGCTAGCGAGAGCGGGATCGCACCTCGCAGTGCGGACGAGTTGCGGTCGTGATAATATGAGAGCGTGCACGAAGAAAAGTCTAGCGAAAAGAACCGCCGTGCCCAGCCCTGGTGACGCTTTCGTCGCCGCTTCTGCAGCAGTCCCGTGTGGATATTTTGGTTCGACACGTCGAGGTGCTGCGAGTTGAGCGTGGCTCGGCTGTTGCCTCGTCGGCGGGTCTTGGGCTGTGGTAGCGACTCGGTCGATGCCCCTGGCTGAAAGCGTGTGGCAGTCGATGCGGAGCTATGTGGCTGAAGGCCGGTCGGATAGGTGAGGAGAACAAGTGTCAAGGTCTTGGAGATTTGTTTGGAGAATGTGTTATCGAAAACGAGGGCATAGTTGCCTCCTTCGCTGAACGGCACATCGTAGGTCCCCTGGGTAATCTTGTCTGCCTCACACTTGCCCGTCCATTTGATTGTTTTGAGCCCAATTCCCGTCAGCTTCTCGATGATGGCAGATTGTTGTTGCCGTGCGCCGGCAGTCGCCGCCGTTGCGGGGAGGTTCTCGGTGGAATCGGTGCTCTGGGAATCAGAGGCAGGAATATGGGTGCTCAGAGTAGAGGATTGACCGGGGTGTTTGAAGATGCCAAAGTTGACAGACTTCTTGTGAGGTTGAATACTCCAAGAGATAGTGTGGTTGGCGCTGACATTGATCCAACGTACAAAGTACGACTAGAAGAGATTAGTTGAGACCAAGTCTTTTGCTGTAACAAACCCTACCTTGCTGTGAATCTCCAGCTCTTCCATGGCCGCCATAATTGCGCACTGAAGGGTTGCAAGAACCGCAATGTGTCCGTCGCGGTCCGGCTGCGGCTGAACGTGGCGATGCGGGGGATAAGCCACACGATGTCACAGGAACATTCGGGAAGGGCACAGCTTTTTAATCAAAAGGATATACGAGGAATCCGATCAAATACAAGTTAAAATGCAAGGGAAAATAAAAGAGGGGAAGTAAAAATAGAAGTTGAAACCGAGGCTGATAAGTTCACATGGTAGATCTCTGTCTCAGTTCTTTCAGCCCTTTTCGCCTGGGCACCTGAGCACCGGGGCCTATACACAGCCTATACAACCCCGTCTCTACACATCCACAGATGTAGGTAACTCCATAAATCGCTTGAAATTCATTGATAATGGTTACATGTCATGCCAAAGGTGTATCAAATTAAAAAAAAAAAGTAGGAAATTCCATCCCATCTTTTCTGGGGTTTTGGGGTTTTTTGGGAATAGATAGTACACTGTACAGACGAGAAACGCTCATCTCCGGCCGCCCTTGCTCATGTTGCTGAACATCAGCTTAAAGCCGTTGCACAGAGCATGCATGTCCGGGTAGGGGTTCTTCTGCAGTTCATAGCCCTGAGGAATCACCTTGACCGGCCAGTTCTGAAGTCGCGCATGTTCGCCTGCCTTGAAGCAAAGGCAAAAGTAACCGGGGTATTTGGCGTTGATGCAGAACGCATATGCCGAGCGGCGGGGATTGGCCTTGGTATAAGTTTCGAGCCATTGATCTATTGGATTGGATGTTAGTTGGATGCTAGTTGGATGGATAAATTGCCAAAAACATACCTGTCTCGGTCTTGCTGCCTTCTTGGAACTTCTCGTGCAGAATCATCTCGCTAACCTTCTTGGCCATCGCTTTGACGTGATTGACGATCAGGTCATCCAGGTCACTGTAAGTGTACCGGCCACCGACCTTGAGGACACGGCCGACAGAGAACTCGTTCTCTTTGTCTAGCTCG
This sequence comes from Penicillium solitum, assembly GCF_028829755.1. NCBI lineage: Eukaryota > Fungi > Ascomycota > Eurotiomycetes > Eurotiales > Aspergillaceae > Penicillium > Penicillium solitum. The sequence continues at coordinate 2,249,261 of NW_027072125.1, read as the reverse complement.
AGAACATCAATGTGCTGGTACACACCTTGCGCCACCTTCCAAGTGACAGCCAGGTGATCGTGGCCCCGGGAGGATGGGCGAATGACAACATCGCCTGGGCTTTGAGAACCTAAGAACTCCTCGGCTTGGGTGGAGTTGAACGGCCGGAAAAGCGGGTGCTTGATAACACGCATAGCTTGACCGCCGCGCTGCGTCTTCTCCTGGAGCGACTCCTTATCGGCTCGCTCCTGCTGCTCGTCCCAATCGCCGAAGCCATGATCCTGGTTTCGATGAGATGGGTGGCTGACTTGATCCTCGCGCAGAGAGACGTTGCAAGAGAAGCCCTTGCGGTTCAAGAACAGGATCTTGGCCGGGACTGTCTGGTGGACTTGGTATGCGTTGCGTACAGGGATGTCGTAGGGAACACCGAGTTCGGTCTCAGCCACAAGCACATCAACTCCGCAATCCAGTTTGGCCTCAATGTGATCCTCAAATACCCGCTTGATGGCAATGGGCACCACCATACCAGGTGTTAAAGAGTCGGGCGTCTCGCCAGTGAGCATTGTGAAAATGTCGTCGGTGCCGAGGAAGACATAGTGCTTGCGCAATTCCTCGTAGGGTTGTTGTAACTCGGCTCGGATCGTCTCAAGGGTGGCACGCTTGCGTTGGTTGAGGTTCTTCTCGAGCTGCTCTGCATACTCCTCCAGAATAAGATCGTTGACACGGTCCTGTGCCTCTTCCCGGAACAGCTTCCGCATGATAGCCCCAGTGCCGTTCTCGTCAGTCTCGGCCTTGATATCTTCCTCGTCCAATTCCAGCGCATCAGCGGCCATCTTACGCGCAATATCGTAGTCTTCGGGATGCACACGGGTGTTGTCCAGCGGATCAGCATCGGGATCAGCATTCTCGAAGTCGATGTAGACGAAACTAGCACAGTTGTTCCAAACCTTGACACCCATAGCCGGGTATGTCGCGTTGACACCAAGCAATTCCACCCGGTTGTTTACAACTCCGCCGTTCATGTTGACAATCTTGAGCAAGTGAGCCGCCTTTCGGGGACCAAGGCCGCAGACATACGGTAAGAGATTGGCTGTCCCCGGGTCGGCCACTGCCTCGTTGAGATCAACACCGACCAAGTTGACCATGTCCACCAGGGCGGTTTCCAACTGCTTGAGAAGCATGTCCTGGGAGACTAGTTGCTGGCCTGGTTTAAACTGGATGGAGACAACATCACGGCCCAAGGACGCATATTCCTTGAGCGGGCTCTGCAAGTACCGGCCTAGAGCAACACAGTAATGGGTCAAAGGTCCAAAGCCTGGATTATCACTTCTGGCGCGAGGGCTATTGTGGTACAACCGGGCAACCTCATCATTGACAATGACCACCTCCAAGGGGTCACTGATCTCCTCATCATGCTCATTTGTGTAGGATGCACCACGTAAGTCTTTTTGGTCGACAATTTCGGATACAAGCTTGTACAGGCGGCGCGTCTCTGGCGTCATGCCTGAAACACCGATGACATCTGGTCGACGACGATCTATCAAATCCACAAAAGCGGCCACGTTGTCACCGTCGGCAATGTCACGGCTCTCATCGCCCACTGAAAGATCGATGAATTTGCCATTTTCCAAGACACGGCCATCTTCTTCTGTGTAAGCCCAGTGAATGGGGTCCCGGCCCACCTGACCAGATCCGGTGGAGAGAGTGAGAACACGGGGCACTGTGCCTAGGACCATGCCCTTGGGTTTGTAAGGGGCCTGGTCGAGACGTTGTGAGAACGCTTCGCGGCACTCCTTGGCCACATGGTTCTCACATTCCTGTCGAATGTTTTCCTTTACACTGCGATTGATCAATTTTTCCAGTTTGCCCACGGCCAAATCCAGCACCTCACGGCGAATACGGTTCCAAGCATCAGCAATCTCACTGTAGTTGTCTGACTCAATATCGGCGTGGAGACGTTTGCGGAATTGCTCAAAGTTTTCAAATCGCACCCGGACATCAACAAGTCCTTCTTCCTCGGCCTTGAGCATGCGCAAGAACATCTCTGGGCGACGAGCAATATCGCTTAGCTGTTGGTTCCGCAGATATTTGAATTCGGCGTAGGGATGCTGCTCATCAATCCGGCGAAGTCCTTTCTCTGTGCGGAAGCAATCGACTACTCCGTTCATGTAGTAGGCCTGACGAATCACCTTGCGCATTTTAGGGCTGACAGCAAGTTCTTCGGCGAACATCGACTTGGCAGCTTTCAGAACATGCGAACTGTTGGAAAAGTCGTTGTCGACAAACTGATCTGCCAACTCTTCGGGCGGCACAGTGGGATCTTCTGTGTATTGCCGGCGGCCTTCCTTGGAGGCATTCTGAGCAAACGCATCTGCAGTGATGCCAAAAGCATGCACGAAGCCATAAGCCTTGCCATTCCGAACCCGCTCAAAGAAAGACCTGCCAGTGGCTTTTCGGCGTTGTGTTTCTCCAGTAGCCTCGCCGTTGACCTGGTTGAGATCCCGTAGTTGTGAGGAATACTGGAAATGGATATAGTCCTGCACATCTTGGAGTTCCTCCATGGTCGCGGCCGCAGCAAGTTGATCCTCGACGTTGGAATCATTCACGTTGAAGAGACTTTGCAGGTTGTCGTATGTCTTTTTAATTGTACCACGCTTGTCGACCAAAGCGCGGAATTTGAGATCATGATCGAAGATATCCCATAGATCAGTCATATTGAGGAGTTTCTCGGCACGGATGCTGTATTGGGCGGTGTCATCGTCGGGATCGGCGCCATTGGCCATATCTTTGACAGCATGAATCATGTAGTCCTTGCGATGCTGGAAAATGAAGGGCACTTCCCAATCGTCCGTGATTAGGAATTCCAACATTTTAGCAACAGAGCGCTGGAATGGTTCGCGCAATTCTGGATCCATGCGCTTCTTGAGCAACATCAAGTTTGCGATCCAGACTGCCTCCTCCCGGAATTGATCCTCGGACAATGTCACATGCTTGTAGGGCTTTCGAGCAACCTGATGGCGTTCGGGTTCGTCGAGGAGACGAATTTCGTTATCATCCTCCGTCAGCATCCTCTCGGCCAGCTCTGATGGTTCAAAGACATCCTTCAAGTCTAGGTGACGTTCTTCGGTTTGTTTGTCTGCGTCTTCTTGGTCTTCCATTTGTAGTGCGAAATCGTACTCTGTGCCGTCACCGAATGCAGCGCGCATATCATCGAGTGCATTTTCATCCAAGCCCGAGGTATCAGTCGGAATCAAGCCGGTCTTGTTGACTCTGGAGGCAGGCGCAACCCCAAGGTCATCCCGTTCGCGCTGGGCCTCGTCGTCGGAGAAAGTGTCTTCTTCAATGAAGTCGTCCATCTCATCGCGCAGGCCGCGGCGCTGGCCTGGTCTAGCATATTGTTGCGCTTCTTCCTCTTCGTCCGAGTTGAAAATATCGTCGACGCCTTGAGACGGTTGGTGGCTCTCGCGATCCTTGCCTCGCTTCAAGCGCTTAAACTTTGACTAATATCAGAGTATTAGAATCTTGTCAAATGATGAGATGCAGCTTACATACCTCAGTGGCTGGTCCACGGTGTTGACTTGGACCATGTCCAATGAGTTCCAGATCTTCTTCATCAAGGTGCTCCTCTTCGCGAGCAGCGCGCGGACGTTTCCTGTGTTTGCGGGCGGCACGTTCGTCTTCTTCGTCCTCATCGACAATGAAACCTTCACGGACCTAAAAATTTCGTCAGTAAAGAGATACAGCCTGGTGAAAGGTCGAAACTCACGGCGCGAGCAGCCTCCTCGTCATCTTCTTCTTCGTCTTCCTCCTCGCTCGAGTCATTGTAGTGATTGGTTGCACCTGCGCCCGGGCGGCCCTCGGCATCATAGTCGTCGGCGACTTCCTCATCGTCGTCATCCATGACCGCCTCACCCTCGATCAGGTCGCGAAGGCTCATCTTGAAGTAAGATCCCTATTGCTAGGGACCGAGGAGAATGCGGTTACGGATGAAAGATTGAAGATACAATTGCGTAAATGTGACACCAGGTAGTGCCCAGCTCGTTGAGACGGTCAAAAGTAAATCAGGGAAGGTGAAATTGAAGCAATAGTTGTCAAGAGGAAGAATCACGGCCATCGGCGAGGAGAGGATGCGGGTGGCGGTGATTGGCTAGTGCTAGTGTGGCTAGACGCTAGTCCTATTGGGGTAGCCTAGTTGTGGCTTGCCCTGTCCATGTCACGTGCAGATGTCTTTTTGTGTACATCGTACATTGTACATTCAACGATGCCCTGGTCGGATCCTTAATATGCAATATATCGCTTTATACTATTGATGTAAGGTCGAGACTATCGAATATGCCCAAGTTCGAACATTATCACCCATCACATTTAGCCATAAACCCCGTTGCGTAAATCCACAAGTACCCAAAGCTAGCCCAAAGGACTGGTGGAACCCCGAAACACTTGTCGTTTCATTGATTATTATAGTGGCTTTCATAGTTCTTGAAGATCATCTCTCATTTTCTCCTCATATCCCCCGTAAAAAATCCAACATACTTCTGTTTGGCGCCGACCGACACATTTTGGTCATAGTTGGTCAAATCGACGCGCCCGCAAGGTCCAATCAGCGTCGCCAAGAACATCGCAAGGTGATATCGACTTCCCCGCTGTTAGCTCGGGGGTTCGTTCTGACCACTCTGATCCCATCGGCTTGGGTAACGCGGACTTGATATCACTCAGGCGACTGGGCTCTTCGTTTTCTTTCTTTCACAACTTTCCCCTTGTGCAACTCCAACCCCTCCAAGCGCCATGACGGACCCGTTTCAGGCTCGGACATTGAAACGCAAGAATGTCAAAGGTCTTGCTCTCAATGCAGCCCCTAAACCCACCTCCAATCCTACCGATGGCGATGCACAAGCGCCTGGGCCTGTTGGGAATAGCGAAGTCAACAACACAGACACGCTCGAAATCGGACTGGAGTTTCGCCTCGATCTTCGCAGTGAAGACCTGGTCACATTGAAGGAACTCGGCGCTGGAAATGGAGGTACTGTTTCCAAGGTGATGCACGCATCCACGAAGGTGGTGATGGCTCGAAAGGTGTGTATTGTGTATTGTGTGTTTCTGCTTGTTGGCCAACTCTAATTTCCTCGTCTCCCCCGCAGATTATCCGTGTGGAGGCCAAAGAGAACGTACGGAAACAAATTCTACGAGAACTTCGAGTCGGACATGACTGCAACTGTCCAAATATTGTCACTTTCTATGGTGCATTCCAAAACGAAGCGAGAGATATTGTACTATGCATGGAATATATGGATCTTGGGTAGGTGGACCCATTTGGGAAACAAAGAGGAAATACCTGACGGGCAATTAGATCTCTCGACCGCGTTTCTAAAGATTTCGGCCCTGTTCGAGTCGATGTGCTGGGGAAGATCACCGAGTCCGTCCTGGCCGGTCTTGTCTACTTATACGAAGCCCACCGCATCATGCATCGTGATATCAAGCCGTCTAATATCTTACTGAACTCCCGTGGCAACATCAAGCTCTGTGACTTTGGTGTTGCTACCGAGACAGTTAACTCGATTGCCGATACATTCGTTGGCACTTCCACATACATGGCTCCCGAGCGAATTCAGGGAGGCGCCTATACGGTCCGTTCCGACGTGTGGAGCGTGGGCTTGACGGTCATGGAGCTGGCCGTTGGAAAGTTCCCCTTCGATCACTCCGATTCTGCTGCCGGAAACCGTGCTAGCGCAGGGCCGATGGGGATTCTGGATCTACTCCAGCAAATTGTGCACGAAACAGCGCCCAAGCTACCCAAGAGTGATGCCTTCCCGCCTATCCTACATGACTTTGTTGGGAAGTGTCTCTTGAAGAAATCCGAGGAGCGCCCAACCCCACGAGAGCTTTATGTATGTTCATCTCTCGTTTTGACCTGCAGCTCTTTTTCACGTGTACTAACTCCTTCCAGGACAAAGATGCCTTCTTGCAGGCCGCGAAGCGCACACCAGTCAACCTCGAAGGATGGGCAACGAGCATGATGGACCAAGAAAAGCGCAAGTCTTACTTGGGACCACCAATACCAACATCGCTCCCTAGAGAGGCCTCGACATCTACCTCAAAATCGACATCATCTCCCGCCGCAGCACCCACATCAACCAATATCGGCAAGCCCCCTCTCGTCAGCAAGCCAACACGGACCCCACAGCAGTCACCATTCCCGTCAAACCCAGTATCAGGCGACATCCCTCTAAGGATCGCCAATGAGGTCCCACCCAGCCACCGTCACTACCCCCAGTCCCAACCCCAGCCTCAATACTACTCATCGTCCTCGTCCCGAGCCACGCGTTCTCCACCACCCCCCTCTCTGGAGCACCTCTCGCTGGAAGCAAACGACGAAAATAGCCGATCCGGTCGTCGCGCGATGCGTCAGCACCTCAACGAACCCGTTTCTGCTGTCGACGCCCCATCTCGCCCATTCATGAGCCCCCGCTCCGCCAGCTCCAACAACTCCAATCCCCGCACGAACCTGCACTCCACGACGATGCCCATCCGCACTGCGCCCCCGAACGGCCCGCCTCCCGCGCCGCCTGTTTCAACGGGCGGAAACTGGCGCATCCAACCAGGAACTACGCCCCGGTAATGTGGTGATGACTAGTTAATGTACTCGGATATGTCTTGGTTCTATTTCCTTTCCTTTGCCGTGTTTATGTTCAGACAAACATGCATATACAGACGAAAAACCGATGCAACACGGTCTCGGCTTTGGCGAATGTGCTATTTCCTTGCTGTGTTGTTCTGTCTGGGGTTTACTCATGGCGCTCTTGATGGAACAAAAGTAGGAGCCACGACAAGCTGCCCTAACAGCACTTTTCTTTTCTTCGATCTATGAGTATTCCTCTCTATTTTTCTATTTTCTCCTTCACTTCTTATTCAATGACTCTGCTTCGATTTAAACATCTGGCAACGAACCCTATTTTGTTCATTTCTGACTCTGTCTTTATCTGCTGGGATGTCTTCCTGCATTACACGGCGTACATAAATACGTGCAATTTCATACTCTTTCAAACTCTGGTAGAAACACCGGGATATGCGTCCCTTCGATATAACTTTCCAATGAAGCACATATATCAATCAATCTAAATTCCAGATTCCTCAGTCACCCAACATGCGGGATATTCGCTGTCCAGGTACCTATAAACGCGCCTGGAGGAAGAAAGGCCGATGAGCGAACGACCTCAACTGTTATAAACAGCCTCGCCAGAATAAACACGACCACGGTGAGGATCAACAAAGAGCCCTCAACCAATTCTAGTATCCTTGGTTGGGTTTCCAGTTTAAACACCTTCAACCAAAATGGATCCAATATCAGATAGGCAATTGGCAAGGCAACGGCCGTTACAACCGAACTCAGACGCCATAGCAGTCTCTCTACGGCTGTAGGGAACTCAAAGTTCCATGCTATGCAGTGGGTGGCACCAAACGCAAAGAAATAAACCAGGCTTATCATGTACCCCGGCACTTTCCCCACGGCATCTCTATGCATGGCGTCATTGGGGATCCAGACGTTAGACTTGAAAACATTACCCACCGGGCCGGCATTGGCCATACAGATCAAGTCTTCCGCAGAAGGATGTCTGACAGCTTTGATAGTACATGATGTCCGGACATCTTGGGGCTTATCGATCAACATGATATACGTGATCGAGGAGCAGATTGCGAAAGACAAGGTAAAAATCTCGAGCTGGCTTGCTGGGAGATTCCGGCCTAGTCTCACGCCGAGTTGAATGAAGATCCACGAGATCTGAAGCAATGCTAAGATCTTGACGACAAGATCACCATTGTTATGGTCATCCAGGGAATCCTGCGGCATGTAGGGCAGTTTGTCGACGATACCAAGCTCACGGGCAAGGAGAAGCTGGTTCGCATCTACCACCCATAGATTGCCACAAAGAAGAGTGAGGTTTCCAACCCAGTTCGTGTATGACATGTTTAAGATCCTTTCTTTCTTTAGGTAGCCTTGAGAAACCATGCTGTTTGCTTTCTCAATGGCAAGGATGTTGGATCTATCCAATTCCCAGTCAACTTTTCCAATCGCATTCGAGATCTTCTGCATTGATCTCTGAAGTACCTGTGGGGTTCGTATTCCCTTCGGGAAATCTTTTATAGAAGGTATCTCTTGAGTACCGGCGGTAACATTGGAGTCGACAAACTGAATAGGGAATCCACCCATGTTAGCATAGTGTATATGGGAGTCGGACCATGGGGCGCCATCTCTCTCCTGAATATCTGCAAATCGGGCCTTGAGCATCCTAACAGAGGACACATCACTGTAGGCGCTCCCGAATGCCCACTCTGGAGCGATAATGTTGATCATCGTCCATTTGAGTTTACTAGAAAACCGCCAAAGCGTTCGCAGATATTTTTGGCGTTTCGTGGACGGTGTCGACTGGATTGGGACATTGAGATGGAGCATGGACCAAGTGCAGAGACCTATCACGCTGAGGCAAGACCAGACAATATCCAGAATCCCTTGAGTATTCGGCGAGGAAACAAAGCCTGCCGTCTCTGGAGGATATGTACAGTTGGTGTGGAATATCTGCATTCTGCTAATGGCTCTCGAGTCAAGGGGGCCGCTATTTTGATATTGCGCGGGGATTTGTATATAAGACCAAGGTGCTATGGGCGCAGCAAATAGTTCAGCCGTTGCAACTAGCCATTCTGTACTGCGCGTCAGCATGGTTTCTTTTGTTCTTTGTGCTTATAGGTTAACTCAATCGTGTTGGGCGGCTAGGTAAAAGAGGGGGGCGAAGTCTATAACACGAAGGAATATAAATATAGAACAGACCAACCCTTGTACTTCTCGTATGTAGAGCGTTTAGTTAGGCACCTGTCTACTTCATGAGCTACTATATCACATATTGGTTCATATTATAGAACATGAAACACTACTGTTGTTTCATAGAAATCAACAACTAAATAGATAACAGCACAACAGACTCCATAGCCGAGGCGGCCGATGATGGCGTAGTCTACAATGTTTCATTAGAAGAATATTGAATGACTGTCTGAAAATTGATATATCCAGCCATAACGACATGACCGAGGTGTACATAAAGAGCTCATGTGTTCGCAAAGCAAACGGTTTCTCGAGACCGACAACTAAAAAAAAAACATAGAATAGACGCAAACCAAACCCATGAGCAAAATGATAGCGCAAATGAATAAGCCAAACAAAGTTATAAAGCTCTGAACACCAAATGAACCCCACAACAAATCAATCAACATGTTCTCTATTTCATCATGAGCTCTGGACCAGCTAGCGGACTAGGAGCAGGGGGTCCATGGATAACACTCGGGGTCGATGGCGCAGGAGCAAGGTCTGGCATCGGGATTGATATAGATGACTTTCCACCCCGAGTGCTGTTAGTCCCACCGCGGCCAGAGGTCCCAGTGCCGCCACCACGGCCACCACGGCTTTCATGGGTAGCGGATGCAGTGGTAGCAGCACGGTCGCTGCCGCCGCTATCGGCCTTCTTATTGCCTCGCGGACGGCGCGAGGTGCCACCCCGAGAGCCGGGTCCACGCAATGGCAGGCCAGTATCTTGGGAGACAGGCACGGCAGCTGCAATAGGAACGTGCGGGTGCGAAGTCACGGTTCGACCCCGACCCGTTCCGCGCCCACGGCCACGGCCACGTTTGATTGTACCGTCGGCGCTGCAAATAATTAGTAAATCTGTAATAAGAAAGTAGTAAGTAGACATACCGTTCCACCTGGACCTTTTCTCCCTCCGGAACTAGTGGCCCACTGTAGACAAAGAACCCATCCTTGCTGGCAGCAGCCTGCTCCTGCCACACCATTTCGGTGTCATCCACAAATGGATCATCACGGTCATATTCCTCGACCTTCTTGCGTCGCTTCTTCTTTCCATCGCTAGCCTCCGAGGGCGCACCGTTGGTTCCTGCACCAGTGCCGCCCATGGGAACATCACCATCCATATCACTATCACGTTCCGCATCGAGGCTCAGGTCCTCGTCAGCACTCTCGCCGGCAGAGATTCCTTTGGCATTTTTATCATTTCGTTCCAACGCGGCCCCGGCAGCTGCCACACGAGCCATGCGTGCCTTGTGCGCGGCCAGACGAGGGTGCAAGGCAGCGAAGCCATATTGCTCTTCTGCAAGTCGTGCAAAGTTAACAATTTGGTTGCCCTTCTGTAGCGGAACATGAACGATGATGCTGGGTGTGCCCCGCGAGTCAGGCGACTTTGCAGAATCATCCCCTCCGCCGAACAGCGCGTTTGTGATCAAGCCAGATCCCTGAGGCAGCTGAGGGGCTTCTTTGGCAGGTCGAGCTGGCTTGGGGGATGAGGCCTTTGATGCTGGTGCAGTAGCTGTACTCTTTTCCTTTTTGGCGCTGGGCGCGGAATTCTCTGTGTGGTCGATTTCCATGGATTCAACTGGTTGCTGTCTAGGCGGAGTCGGCTGCACAGCGGGTTCGGGTTGCGCTGGAGGTTGAGGTTGGCGCACCGCCGGCGGAGACGGTTCGAGTTTAGGGGTTTGTGATGGCGTCGGCCGCTGCTCGGTAGGTGGGTATGGGGTGGTGTATGGGGTGGACTGCGACATGGCCTGCGGGATATGCATGGTTCCACGGGAAGCAGAGGAAATGGGAAGGGGCGATGGTGCTAAGGACGGATGTGAGGGTGTGGAAACCATCGCAGGCGGTGCCGGCGAAGACAAGCCGGACACATGGCCAGAGGAGGAGCGTTGAAGTGTGTTGTATATTGGTTGAGAGTTCTGGGCTGGTGGGTCGATGATGCTTGAGATCGCTGGCGACGCACTGGCACGATAACCATTGCGAGGGGAGATTGCGCGAGCGGGAGGACTATATGATGGTGCTGGAGATGGATTGTCAAACGCAGAACGAATAGGATCGAAGTTTTGTCCGCTGGTTCGTTGAGGTGGTGGTTGCGGCACTGGAGCTTGCGATTGCGGTTGTGGACGAGAAGGTTGCGACAGCTGATACGAAGCTCCTGGAACTGTAGGGGGGTGTGGATTTGAGTATGAAGTTGGAGTATGTTGAGTATGTTGAGTATGTTGAGGAGGTTGAGTAGGTTGAGGAGGCTGAGGAGGCTGAGGAGGCTGAGGAGGCTGAGGAGGTTGAGGAGGTTGAGCTATTTGAGTAGGTTGGGTTTGAGTGGGCTGAGGTAGAGCGGGTTGAGCAGGTTGGGGCGTTGCAGGGGCGTGTGGAGGGCTTCGGGCGTCTACTGGAGCCCTCGTTTCCTCTGCCGCAGGTTCTAGCTTGGGCTTTTTCCGGGAAGTAGTGTTGTTTGATTTCTCCCGTGGGCGACGAGGAGCCCGTGCCGGTTTTTCTTTGACTTCTTTTGGTTCCTTCTCCTTCTTCTTGGTGTCGGGGTCGTCATCCTTCTTACGACGCGACCGCCTGGCGGTACCGGAGGCACGTCGGGCGCCTGTGCCGGGTTTGACATCAGTGCCAATAGACCCTTCTTCTTTAGGTATACCCATATTAGGAGGATCCGACATGATTTGACAAATCACAATCAATAAACTGAAAATTAACAAATTGATGGAATTTGGTCAAAATCGAGATGAGGGATGAGAGTTGAGTCGAAGTGGTGAAACGTGTCGGGTATCACGTCGGCAAACAGAGATTGGGAGGGGGAAAGAGGAACACAAGAAAGATAAGATGGTGACGGAAGAGAGAAAACACCAAGAAAACGCGGGAAAAGCAGAAAAAAAGAGAGGGACGCGGAAAGGGAGAAGGGGAAAATGACAAGAGAAGAGAAGAGGGTAGAAATAAGAAAGAAAGGGAGAAGAAGAAGAAAAAAAAAGGGAAAAAAAAGGGAAGAAAGGGGAGAGAGAGAAAGCAAGCAGGATTGGAATTAAAGCACATTACATGAAGTACTGGATAATCTACTATTTGATATGTCAAGCTCTATACTACTTGGAAATATGGGGGAATTACTATAGAACTCGTCTATAGAGTTATCATAGAGCTATACCTCTTCCAATATTGATGTTGAATTATATTTAACTTGAGGTCATGGTTGAGTATTGGAGATCATATCCATGATTCTCCCCTGCGGATCGTTTAGCCTAGAACCGTAAGTTGTACCTGATACAGGAATGGCTTCATTTACCGAGTGATCTCGTGTTCTTCAGATCAGGTGCTCACTATATTCTGAGGTTTAGATCTGACTTTGCCTTCTTATTTCTTTCCTTTTGTAGATAATATGTTTAAAGTAGTACATGTATTGATCCTGCTTGTGTATCCCAATGGGAGCTTATGATAGGTACGACAAATATCGACTTCCATGTTCGTAAAAACTTTCGACTTAAGAAGAAGGGAAAAATAGACAAGATTCCTCTTTCTCTATCAATCGATATGAATGACCCAATCAGTATTCAATTCGTCATCTATAGCATAAGAAATGATCGATGCGAGCTGTACAACATATAGATGCCGCGGATCAATGTGAGGAACCCAATTGGGACTAGCACATCCGCCACCTCCCACTAGCCCATTCTGGTTAGACTGTTCTGCAGCCCCATTTTAGCTTTGGGAGCCGCATCCATGGGATCTCCCCGCGCTGACATAACTTTTTTTTCCTCCTCTTCACCTTATTTACGCATCATGGCTTTTCGAGGTGAACGCTTCCTCCTGGACCTAGATGAGGAATCTGGTGCTCCAGAAATCCCTTCTCCATTCTCTCTTGTTGGCGAGATTCAAGAACGGGCTCCCTCCACCGCCATTCCCCCCGCGCCTAAACTGCCGACCTTGTCGGCGTCATCAACTGGGTTCCCTGCCCCTCGCCAACGCAAGCCATCTTCTTTCAAACAGCGACGAACAAACCAGCCCACTCCTCCGGCTCCTGTCCCCACTGAACCGACCGCCCAAGATGACAAGAAATCCATCGACGAGGAGAACCGCCGGCAGCTGGCGGCTATGTCGGACGCGCAGATCCAACAGGAACGAGAGGAGCTGATGGAACAGATGGATCCAGGACTTCTGGAACGATTCCTCCGCAGAGCGAACATTGAAGAGGACCAAAAGACCGAATTTGAACCGCCGGCACCCGTGGCCGACGAAAAATCCAAACCGAGGAAATCAGTTTCGTTTGATATTCCTTCGACTGCACCAGTTTCTGCACCAACCGCCCAGTCTCACTCTCTACCCAAACCACCAACTAAACCGCACCCCCGCAATGAAGATCTCGCTCCATCCTCCCTCCCTCAAGACCTCCACCCGGCCTCTGAACGACCCTCCCTCGACCCAGCTACTATCGAAACCTTCCACTTCCCCCAGCCAACAACGCCGATGCCAGTCCTGGACCCTTCTTCGCCATCTTTCCTATCAGATCTCCAGTCTCACTACTTCCCCGAAATAGCCCAGGACCCATCAACGCTCTCCTGGCTGCAGCCCCTCTCCGCCGACGAAGAAGACCCAGACTCGACGTCAGCCTACCACCCAGCCAGCAACGCCATCTCAATGGCACCTTCGGCAATCCGCTTCTCGTTAAGAGGCACCATTCTTGCTCCCGAAACATCCCTCTCCCTCCCGACAACCATGGGCCTGCACCATCACGGGGAGGATCCGCATGCCGCGGGCTACACGATCCCCGAGCTGGCGATTCTGGCGCGCTCGACGTTCCCCGCTCAGCGATGCATCGCTTGGCAGGTTGTAGGCCGGATCTTATTCCGTCTCGGCCGGGCAGAGTTCGGAGAACGGGGCGGGCAGCTCTCGGATGGACTATGGTTTGTCATTGAAAAGGAGGGCATTGTTGCTGGTATGCTTGCCGAGGCCGATGGCGCTGCTGGTCAGACCCAGGGTAGAGATAAGGGCAAGAATACACAAGATGCCGAGGAGGGTAGTAACTTGCCTCTTGCCTCCGGTGTTGGGCGTCATGCTAGTGCTGCTGCATGGGCAGTCGAGGGTATCTGGTTGTGGCAGAAGGGCGGCGGTGGTGATCGTGGGTTGTTGAAGGAAGGCCAGCATCGATCTCTATAGATGGTGTTTTTTTTGCTGCATTACATTTCGATTGAGGAGTAAATAAACACCAGAAAGACTTTTATGAATATAGTAGAAAAAGCCATGATAATGTTCAATTGTAAACCTACAGATCTACAGGTTCTAACTGAAATGTCCCATTATTCCCATTATCACTCGCATCCAACTTTGGCCATCCCCTCCTCTGCCCACTGCGGCTATCGATGTAAGATTCGTCAAGAGACAGATCGGTATCCGCAGTAGAACAGAGACGAAGATGGAATTCCAAAGCCAAACACGAGAATTGCAACGGAATGTTGCATTGCAACATTCAATTGCAATATTAGGGGGTCGTGCAATCGCAGAACTTGCAATGGTAATTGATATATCGCATCCGATACAGAGCTTATTCACCTCCGAAGAAGGAATTTCAAGGCATTGATCTCGCCTTGCGCTCCACCTTACAGCGCGAATAGTATCCTATGATGGGAGAAACGTGAGCACAGCAGAAGCAAGAAACTTGGAGTATGGGTATTAGTAGACTATGACTGAGATTAGGCGAAAACACGGGTCCGCTTCACAGGGCTGCCCATGCGCATGGACGCATTTCCACCGGCCATACCATTCAGTAGACGACCCATTCCCTCCACATCCAGTTCACCTCGTCGGAGCATCAGCTGGTCGGTGTCTTCAGTTTCCTCCTGTTTCACTGCAGGTGGGGTTTCTTCGACGGATTCTGTCAACTTAGGAGCGAGAATCATGATCTGGTGCTCTGCTGCCACGAGTACATCAAAGACTTGCCGCTCTGCTTGCCGGGATCGGCGTGCTGGTGCAGGTAGGTGTCCAATTGCCTGGAAGTTCTGACCCATCAAGTTCACGTCCTGGAAAGGAGAAACGCGGCATCGGTTTGAGGAATCAAATGTGCCGGTGGCTTTGACAGCGTTGCGCCACAGAGACAGTAAACTCGTGATGACCGCGCTCTGTCGGCCGTGACGGAGCAGGATCGACTCGTCGGGCAATACGTCCGAGGATGGATTTGTTTGCAAGACAGAGATTTGGCCGCGGTGGGATGGACTGGCTGTGCTCATCGATCCCTTCAGCAACCCATCTTCGCGTACACGTCTTGTGGATGGTGTCATGGGGGCGAATCGGGGTCGCTGCTCTGTTTCGGAATTGGTGTTGGAAAGTGGAGTCATAATACGACCGCAGACAGCGTATGCCGTCAATGAACCGCCCGTCACACCTTGGACACTCGTCTGACGGTGTAGCGGGCCCTTAACAGCACCAGGACCGGCGCCTTCGATATCCCATACGCCCCATTCGCCGTCTTCGAGAAGTACCATAACTGCTCGGCCGCCTAGCACCCAATCGGCATCAATGATTCTCTTCCGTCGGGGAAGTCCGGTGGGCCCTTGCTCAAAGCCGGGGTAGAGACTGATCAACCAGCGACCTTCCGTGTCGATACTTTCGTAGTCTTCTTGGGGGATCGAAGCCCGCCGTGAGGATTTCGAGGCCTTTTTGACGAAGCAGGAATAAATCTTGACACATCCGCTGTGGAATGCGACAAGCAGGTTGGCATGACGGACGGATGGCCATGTGGACGGGTTAAAGGCAATCGTCTGTGCAGGTGCTGGCAAGAGGCGCCGTTGGGAGACGATATCTTCTTCCGCTAGACGGAAAGAGGATTCTTCGTGGATTGGAATTCGGTGCAGCAACAGCGCACCACATCCCTCAGCAGAATGCGTGGCTACAAGCAGATCCCATTTACCAAAATTTCCAAATCGACCCCGCGACTTGCGCTGGTCTTGCTCATCCTCAAATTCATGACAGGTGAATGCGATAGATACACCTCGTGGAATATCTTGGTGAGTGGTGGCCCCATTGACCGTAAGAGTTTGAATGCGCCAGCTCTTAGAATCCGTCTGTGTAGGGTGAGGAGGCACGAGTGGCAGAGTCACAACTTTCGTCGATAGGTCGGAACAAACTACCGACACAACGATTGTGTTTCTCAGGATAGGTGGGAAGGGGTCTAAAGGCGAGCGAGATTCCTCGGGGAGAACACGAGGCACCGCCACATCCAGCACCCGGCTTCCAAGGGGAATATCAATTTGTCGCAGAATCTCTTCGTATGGAGCAGCAGGATCGACCTCGCTCTCCTCCAGACTGAATTCAACCACGGGCTCTTCTTGCGTTGGTTCAGGTTCCTCTTCATCATCGGAGTCAATAATCATGACTGAATCGGGATCCGCATTGTTTCCTGCAGGCTTCGGCTTTGCTTGAGGCCCAGTCGGCTTTAGTTCTGCAAACCGTTTGCCTCCTCTCCACACAAATTTTAACCCAGTATCGTAGCCGTAAATAATGACCGAGGAGCCATTCGGAGCTCGAAGTGGGTAGCCTTTGGCTGTGTGGATGCGATGGGAGAGCGGATAGCTAGAGATTTTGCAAAAACGAGATCAGCGTCAATCCAAGGATCATAACTAAAGCGCATCACCCGTACCTGATCTGCAAGCCATCTTCCCTAGGCCGGACCAAGGGAGTAGTGGGAAATGAGGGCATTGTGCTAGTTGCGATGCTGTCGAGCTACAGGTAGCTTCAAGCACAGGCGCCACAGGGCACCGTAGGGGTGATAGACAGTCGAAGATTTGTAGTCAAAGTAAGATCTGATAACTGAATGCCTGTTTCTAAACAAAAGCAAACAGAGAGAAGGGCGTTAGAGGTAGGGAGAGTGGAGGGTTGCGTAGATGGAGAAAGGAAGTTGTTTTGGTCGGGAGAGCAAAGACAGTCGATCCAATCCGCGTTCCAGCGCGTCTTCCCAACTTCGACATTCAACCACTCGGCATGTCTTCTGGGCGCACCGCTAATTAATCTTACATGAACGATGGAAATGATTTCAACGATTTTAACCGCAGAACTGATTGTGACGGCGCACCACGATCGCTACCCCGGCTGCTAATCAGCCCACCATGGCGTCAGTTCGCTCTTTGGGCGTCCACGAACCCTCCGCCGTCTCCTACCTAGTCTCGGAGGGAATCCTCCCTCCTGAACCCTCGGAAGACCATTATAACTGGACGTTATGCGTCGACGAAAGCGGATTGACTGGCCCCGTGGACGATGAGTTAGTATGGACGAAACACTGTGTCGTATGGTCCCGCGCAGGGATGGTGAAGAGAGTATTTCGAATGGACCCCGAGAAAGAAGAGATTCGGCATGCTCTGTTCACTCGGTTTGCAACGGAAGATACGAAACGCTCCAAAACCGCGCCTTCAAGTCGACCTGAAACAACTACTAGTACGCAAAAGCAAAAGCGGACTGAAACCTTGTCAACATTGGATCTACATGGAGATGCACGAGTGGCGGTTGTAGCTCCCCAGCACTCCAACGAGGCTCTTTCTAGGGCTTTGGTGGTAGTCCTCAAATCGCAAGCTCATATCTTCTTCGTGGCGGGCAATAGCCATACAATTCCCCTTCCATTTGAGGTTGACTCCATCTTTGCTACACCTCGAGGTCTTATTTTCCAAAGAAAGGTCCAGGATGAAAATGGTGACAGTCAACACCCAACTGCGCCAGCGAATTCCTTCATGTCAGCCTCGCTATTCGACCCCGGTGCCTCTCAGTCATTTTCCCTCAGCAAAAACAAGCGCCCATCAACGAAATCGCCAGCTGCCCCAGGTCCTTCCTGGGTGCCAAATGCCAGCTCAAGTACGGACTTACCCCGGGTTTTCTCTCTCATTAACCCTCATTCCGAGATGGGTCTGGTTGTGACATCGCAAACATCCCGCTGGCTTCAGAGCAGCGTCAATAGCACCAGAAGAAGACCATCCGGGTTAGAGGTGCTAGACCCTGTAGATGAGATTGTGTATATCTCTCCAAAAGACGAACTCTCGGGCACCAACAGACCAAACAGTGGCCCTTTGATTCTAGTGGTTACCATCAACACAACTACGGGTATCTATACGATATGGACTGCGCGCTACAAAGATGATGAATCAGGTGGCTCAATGAAAGATAAAGCCAGGCGGGAAACTGGAGGTACCCGGTCAGTAAGGCGAAGCTCGCATTTCGGGATGGCGACTGGCGCGACAACACCGGCCGCTCGCTCTGGAGCAACCCGAGAGAGCTTTGGGCCTCGAACCGACAACTGGCCTTCCACTCAGTTATCTGAAGGGAAGACTGATGCTGAAGACGACTTGGCTTCGAGGGTAGCCCAAGACTTCGGGGATGTCGGTGTTCCCCTCAAAACATCCAGACGAGTCAGCTCACTGCTCGCCCGAACAGACCTTGCAACTAGTCAGGACCGTATCACTTTTTCGGACTTGGCCACTGGCAGTCAGTCCAGCACCATGCCTCATGGTGCTGGATTCAGACAGTCTGTTGGAGGAGCAAGCACTCGTGCAAGCTTTGGTTTCAACCCTCGGGGCTCTCTGCCTCCAGGCACGGGGTCTGTTTACAGCACTGCAGGCAGCTTTCTGGATACCCCAGTGGACAAGCTACTCGAAGAGCTCAACAATGACAGTCTATCTTCCGGGTTCGAGAACATTGCCCTACGCGAATCGACATCCGGACTCCCGGAAGAACTTATATTGACCAAGGTTGAAAGTTTCTCGTCCCAATTCTCGGGAAGCTTCCAAAAGGAGCCAGCATCCCGCCGGTTGAAGGTCTCTACGTTGGCCTCCACCGAGTTTGGAAGCGCCCACAAAGGCAATACAGCTTCCTTGGCAGTATACATCGTGGACCAAGAGGCGCAGAAATTAACTATTGTGAATCTGAGGGCCGACCGAGAGCCAACCCCCAAGAACCGGAAGAAAAGGTCCAAGGCCGCCGAACAGCGTCCGTTACTCGTGCGTGCGGTAAGGATCCAAAATGTCTCAAATGTCTTGGATGCTTGTAGAATCTCCGATGGGGATCTTTCGCGAATACTCTCACTAAGTGAAACGGACAGCGGACACCGCGAGCTATCATTGCAAACGCTGTGGGGTAGTCCCGTCAAAGTTGAGGTTCCTGTGCCACTGCAGCTGTATGAACCGGATGGCATCTCTGCCAATAAACTCGAGAGTCGCCCGAGAGAAAGTGGTGTCAATCGGGTTATGGCGGATCCCGACCTCGTCTTCAACAAGTTTGATCACGGGTGTTCTCGAGGGAAGATCGACCTGGTAGACACCGATAAACAGCGCCACAGACTCCAAATCCGAATGGAGCCCCGCAACGAACTGGTGAAGAAAATACTCAAGATCTGCAAGTTTGCCTTGCGTGAGTCCGAGAAAGCGGGTGATGGCATTATGGTCGCATGGTGGGAGGTCATGAAATGGCTTCGGGGCAAGGAGGAAAACAAGATTGAGTGGACCGCCATGACAGTCGTCTTGTTGAGTCTAGCAGCCCCATTCGTCGCCCCTCCACAAACGCAGACTCCCAAACGAGCGCGTCGCAAGAAGGGTCTACTCAGATCGAGTAGTGGAGGACACCTGGACCTGGAAAGCTGGGAGTCCATGCTGGACCTGGAGTCTGGCTCATCCGGTGTCGTGGCTCCGTGGATGATGGACAGTTCCTGGGGGTGGATCGTTGAACAAGACGCAATTGAAGGTCTTGCATCGGGAGATGCACATAAAGGTGCCAATGCCAGTCGGTCTACTTATCGCCAGAATTCGTACTTGATCCGGTGCATCGCCCTCAGCCGTGAATTCCTTCAAACTCCTCAAGGCCTCAGGGCTGCTGGTCGTGACGGCTACCTCCCTATCTCTGAAGCATTCTCAGAGAATACAAGATGTACCGCATTGTGCAGTGTTCTTGTGGCCTTGCATCTATTGCGTGAAGAACAGAAGCTCTCCACCTGCGACTCGGAGGAGTCCCAAAGACCTCTGGGGCTGCTTGCTCCTGTCATCGCACAATTGGGCGGCTGGCTAGGATGGGAATCCTGGAAATGGACCGAGGATGCCTATTATGGCACCGAAATGGCCAGTATGGAGCGCTGGCAGTTTGAGGATAATACTCATATCACTGGGCTAAAAGTTCCTGCCGAACCCTTCCCGCCACCGTCCATATTCGAATTTTTAATGGGTGCTGCTGCTCATCGGAGCCCTACGCCGTTTGTTTCTCTTCTCGATATTGTGAATGCATCTGAGCGAACTCCCAGAAAAGGGCGAATGTGGCGCGAATGTTTCAGCATTACACCAAGGACGTGTGCGTTGAATGGTTTCTTCGCCGAAGTTCACAGTGTCTCAACACCCTTAGAAAAAATCAAGCTTTTGCAGCGCTGGGGGTTCACGAAGAGTGTCATTGATAGCTTCCCAGAAGGTGTCAGCGCCCCGCTTTATGAAGCTGTTATGCAATGCCAGATTGAAGCCTCCACGTCCTGGAACGCGACGCTCCTAGAGCTGATTGACAGAGAAGACCTTTACATGTCGATGAACCCGGCTCAAACCAATTCATTGGCAGCACCACAGCAACCTAACCATAATGCCATCCGAGATTTCCATTATATCAGCAGCTCGGCATTAGATATTGATGCCATCAACGCCTTTGAAGCATCTGCAGAGGCTGACCGATACTCAGTCACCAGGCTGATATTCCGAGATGATAAGCGATTTATGGAGGCAGCTAAACTACTCAACCAGTCCAAAGCACCGGTGGCAGAGTGCATAGCCGAACCTGGCTGGAGTGACTCGGACTTGTTAGAGGCGCAGAAAGAAATTGTGCAGCTCGTAACAGTTCGAACGTTGTCTACTCCAGCGGGTCGTGCAATGCTCACTTTTAGTGGCCGATTGCCTTTGTTGACCGAGAAGCTGCCGATCCCTTCATTTTCCCTGCAGTGCGTCATGAAACCGGACAATGTGACTGTCAGCGCGGATAGATCTGCGTTCTCAGAAGAAAAGGTCTGCTGGGCCTTCTTCCACAACGGAGTATCAACCGGTCTGGCAATTTCCAAGGCTTCGAAGGGTATTGACACGTCGTGGATATTGTTCAACAAGCCACAGGATCTTACCAACCGACATGCCGGGTTTTTGTTGGCTCTGGGTTTGAATGGCCATCTTAAATCGTTGGCCAAATGGGTTGCTTTCAAATACCTCACTCCCAAGCATACCATGACATCGATTGGTCTCCTGCTTGGTCTCTCTGCGTCGTACCTGGGCACAATGGATACTCTAATCACACGCTTGCTTTCGGTACATGTTACAAGAATGCTTCCACTTGGAGCAGCTGAGCTAAACCTGTCGCCGTTGACCCAGACTGCTGGAATTATGGGCATCGGTCTACTTTACTGTGGCTCCCAGCATCGTCGTATGAGCGAGGTCATGCTCTCGGAAATCGAAAACAGTGAACAGGACGAGCAAGCCGCTGCCACCGGAGAGGAACTCCGCGACGAAGGATATCGTCTGGCCGCAGGCTTTGCCCTTGGTTTCATTAACCTTGGCAAAGGCGATGACTTGCGGGGCATGCGCGATATGCACATTGTTGAACGGTTATTGTCAATCGCCGTGGGCACCAAGACCGTCGAAATCGCCCATGTACTCGACCGTGCTACGGCTGGCGCGACCATTGCCCTCATGATCATCTTCATGAAGACAAACGACTCGGTACTAGCCAAGAAGATTGATATTCCTGATACCACTGTTCGCTTCGACTACGTGCGGCCAGATCTGTTCCTGTTGCGAACACTGGCACGACACTTGATCATGTGGGATAGTATCAAGCCCACTGCCGAGTGGATCAGCCAGAGTCTGCCCGAAATCTACCGGGGGCGATCACGACTCACGGATGTGCGCCGGCTGCGCAGCGAAGACATGCCATTCTTCAACATTATTGCAGGCCTCTGCTTTGCCGTTGGTCTCCGCCATGCTGGATCGGGACAAACACAGGCCCGAGATCTGTTGTTGTTTTATCTAGACCAGCTTATCCGCATTTCACGGCTACCTGTGCGAAGCTACGATGCTAGACTTGCCCGCAATTCGGTTCGGAACTGTCAAGATGTGGTGGCCCTATCTGCCGCGGCAGTCATGGCTGGCACGGGTGACCTAGCTCTCTTCCGGCGCCTGCGATCGCTCCATGGTCGGATCGACGCGGATACGCCATATGGCAGTCACATGGCGGCACACATGGCTGTCGGAGTACTCTTCCTCGGAGGGGGCAGCTACACACTTGGAACATCCAACCGCGCTGTGACCGCGCTCATCTGCGCATTCTACCCGATCTTCCCAACAACGGTCCTTGATAACAAGTGCCACCTCCAAGCCTTCCGCCATCTCTGGGTTCTCGCTGCTGAACCACGATGCCTCGTCCCTCGTGATCTTGATACCCGCCGCCCAATCTCTATCCCCATCACCATAACATCTCATGACGAGACCGCCCGCACTGTCAGTGCCCCCTGTCTACTGCCAGATCCTAGCAGCATTGCCCGTATCGAGATACGCGGACCAGACCACTGGCCGCTCGTTCTAGATTTCAGCCAGAACGATGCCCTACGCGAGAAATTCCTTCGCGGCGACCCATCCGTCTACCTTCGCCGCAAGGCAACCTACAGTCCAAGCTCCTCAACCTCCGTCTTCGCGTCCACCCTGACCGGCCTCAGTGAAGCCCAAGATATCCTCCCATCAACCACCGGTCCTCTCTCAAACCCAACCAAGGGCCTCCCACCCTCGGCATGGCCCACCCGCACGGCGCTACTCACCGGAAAGCCATCTGCAGCGATGACTCCGTCCCAAAACCCTTGGGACTGGGTCTTCCACCTCCCCTCCCTACAAGACCTCGACATCCGCGAGCGTTCCCTCGTCCTCCCGTCTTCCTTCCCGATGCGCTCCACGCGTATCACCACCGATCTTGTCTCTGTGCCACCTTGGCTGCGTACTTCAGCGGTGGATGCGAGACTCGCTCTATCGCATACTGTACGCAACATCGTGCAATCCGCACGCGGCCGCGGCGCTGATCCGGACCAAATTCGTGATCGGATCTGGCAGCTTCGTCTGTTGTTTGATTGGCTAGATCGTACTCACCCCGGCGATGAACGCGACCATATTTCGAGTAGAGGGCTGCTATCCCCGGCGCAGGGTCAGCCGTCTGGGCTGTGGTTGCGGAGAGACTTTGTTGAGGAAGCTAGGTGGCAGGTTTGGGGTGTGCAGGTTGGTGATCATGAGAGTGAAACTCAAATATAATTGTATTCGCATTAGGAAAAGAGATCAAATCCCCAATGCTATGTGTATTTTCTATTTCTCGTCTGTCTTCTTCTCCAATATACATTCCCCGGAAGTTCATCTCCGCAGAGGGGTAACTGATAACACAATCCACAGCTTCCATCCCGCCATCGCCCTCTACTTCTCTTAGAATCATCCCGATTTAAGTCAATTCAAGCCAATTCCTGTCTATACCTGTCGCAGTCCCAATTGCAATTCCAATTGCAGTTCCAACCATCAAAACCATGACCAATCAACCCCAAAAACAATCCCCTCCGAAGCGGAGTGAGTCTCCAACTCCAACCTCTCAACCAAAACACAAAGACACCGCAGAACAAAGAACTCCAAAACTAACCATCTCAACAGTATGGGCCTCCCTAATAACAAACATGTCCTACCTCCCAGGCCTCCTAACCCTACACCACTCCCTCAATCACCCCTCCCCAGACCAAAGCATTACAAACCAACCCCAACCCTCCCCATCCCCAACCCCATCCCCATCCCAAGGAACAAAATACCCATTCGTAGCCTTCTATACCTCAACCTTCCCAGCCGAAGGCCTCAAAATCCTCCAAAGCCGCAACATCGCATCCCAATGGGTCCCCTCAGTGACACCCGCCGGCACCCGCAACTACGCCAAAGACCCGCGCTTCGCCGAAACATGGAACAAGCTAGTGGTCTTCTCACTCGAACAGTATGAGCGCGTCGTCCTCCTGGACGGCGACATCCTCGTCCGTCGAAACATGGACTCGTTAATGGAATTACCACTCGACGATGAAACCGATGCCGAGGGAAGCCGGGTGTTTGCGGCTACGCATGTTTGCGCCTGTAATCCCATGAAGAAGGCGCATTATCCTGCTAATTGGTATGTAACACCACAACCAACACCAACACCAAAACCAAACACTCTACGCTACTACAACTACCACTACAGTACTAACATGCCTCTCACTAGGATCCCATCGAATTGCGCTTACACAACGCAACACTCCACCCCCGCCGACGCGCAGAACATCGCCCCACCTCCGGGCTCCGGTGTCGGGATGCTGAACAGCGGGGTGTTAGTCGTGCGGCCTTCGGCGCGTGTATATGACGAGATCACAGCTGCATTGCAGGAGACTGCCCGGATTGAGCGGTACGACTTCCCCGATCAGGAGTTGTTGTCTGATGTCTTTGCTGGACGGTGGGTTCCGTTGCCTTATGTTTATAATGCGCTTAAGACGTTGCGGATTGCGGGGGTGCATGATTCTATTTGGCGGGATAGTGAGGTTCGGGCGGTGCATTATATATTTGCTACGAAGCCTTGGCATGAGGAGGTTGTAGAGGGGGATTTGTCTGGGTTGGATGAGACGGGGGTTTGGTGGTGGAGGGCTAATTGGGAAAGGATGAGGGTTGAGAGGGGCGTTGGTGTTTTGGATGAGTTTTCTGGGTCTGGGTGATGATATTTTTTGGATATTATTCTTCCCTGTTAGATAGATTTTACTGTTGTACTTCTTTGTTATAGATTTGTAGATGGGTTATAGTTTTAAAATAGAGATACTCTGTAGAGACATTTCAGTTCCAAGTTCCATATTGATAGTGAGTGATATTGATATTGATATGGATATCCATGTCAATCTGAACAGCTCCTATAACCAAATGCTATACATGCAGGTCGATCTAAGTATATCCATGCAAGGGGCGCAATCTGCATCAACGTCGTCAGGCGTCAAGCATCACGCATGATGCATTCTCATCTGTTCAATTCCAATCAACCATCATACCCAACAGCCTGGAGCTCTTTCCGCACTGCATCCTCAGTCTGGATCTTCTTCATCTGCGTATCCTCCAGCTTCTCACCACCAGCAAGACGCATCTTAAGCTCATCAATGGCGCGGATCTTCTTCAGCAGGCCACGGATCTTCTTATCCTGAGCAGAGGGATCATCGACAGGCACGGGAGCAGCGACAGGGGCAGGAGCCGGGGTAGGGGCAGCAGCAGGAGGAGCAGGGGCAGACTTGGCCGCACCGTTTCCATTCGGGAGGCCAGCATTCTTACCACGGTTACGGTTGCGGTCGGGGCTGGGTCCAGTCGGGGTGTTGGCAACAGGAGCATCAGTTCCATCTTCCTTGGCCTTCTTGGCCGCCTCGCGCTTCTTCTTGTTCTTTGCAGCGGACTTGGACAGGTTCTCGGCAGGCAGGGCGACGCCGCCGCCGGGTGCGGCTCCGGGAGGCAGGTACTCCTCCGAGGGCTCAGCACCGGGGATCTCACGACGGCGGGGCTTGCCGAAAGTGTTCATGCTGGCGCCGGGCACACCGTCGCGGACAAAGGCGGCACCGCCTTCGTCTTCACGCTTGAATGCGAGCGGGGTCAGTTGGCCACGGGCGCCGGGGGGACGGTAGGCACCTGCGGGCTTGACGGGGGCCTTGCGCGTGCCCATGTAGGCAGTGGCGGAGGGGTGGGGCACAGGCACCTTGGTGAGCGGCTCACCCAGAGGGTGCTGCTCGATGCTCTGTGGGCGCCAGGTGACATCGTAGAGCTCGGTCATCTCCTCGTTGTAGGTGAGACCGCCGCTAACGTGCCAGATGCGCACTCCGTTGTCGACGCGCAGGCGGGGGCTGGTCGTCGCGGTGAGGATGTACTGTCCGTCGGGCGACCAGGCGCACACGCTGGCGTTGGAGGCCTCGACGGTGGTGATCTTGTGGTAGTTCTTATCCATGTCGTAGAGGTCCATTTGTCCTGCCAGGTTACCGAAACCGGCAACCAGCACGAAGCGGCCATGGGGCGAGAACTGGATAGTGTTGCGCGGCGCGAGGGGGAAGTTGTGCTTGGGCACACCGCGGAAATTGAAGATGGTCGTCTTAGCGGGCATGTAGCCGTACACAACACCGAATTCCTTCGAGTTGGGGTTCCAGCTAACATCGTGAATAGGACCTTCCTTGTCTGCTGGTTGTTAGTTGAGTTCAACAAGTAGTAAACCAAAAGAGAAAAAAAAAAAAGAAACATACCAAGATCAATGCGCGAGTCGAATGCACCACTGGCGCTCAGCAAGTACAGGGTCGTCTCGCCGTAGTAACTCTTGCCAGTACGATCCACCTCAGTCTGCGCAAGCACGATCAAAGTAGTTCCAGAAGCGTTCCACTTCAGCTGAACCTTATCGCCCTTGAAGAAGCTCTTCTGGGACACGGGGGCAGTGAACTGGGGCACAATGAACACCTTAACCTGGGCAGGCTGGCCCTTGCGCTCAGGAATGAACACGGCAATAGACTGAGTCTGACCAGGCGACAATGCAAAGTCCGCCACTCCCTCCACGCGCAACTTGTTCCAAACAGTGGAGAGGTTGTCGCTCTGGTAGAACTGAACCTCGTTGGTCACGGTGCGGGCGCACAGCCGCTCATCGGCAGTGTACTGCAAGTTCCAGCCGGTCTGCGACTTCTGGACGAAACTTCCCACAACCGAGTGATCGTCTCCGTCCTCAATGGCACGCCACACCTTCAAGTTCTTGACAGCGTCTCCGTTCTCGTCCTTGGATGTGCGCTGCCAGGTGATCACATAAGTGCCGAGTGGCGAAAATCCAAGCTCGAACACGTTATCGGCGGGGATGGTCCCAACGACTTGGCCCACGGAAGGGTCGATAATGGTAACCCTGTGTTGGAGAGGAATGTTAGATTTTGGACGTGAAAGTGGGGGTTAACCAACTTACTTCTCGGGTGATGCCCATGCGAAGTACCGGCCACACGGCGAGTAGGCGCTACAGCGGAGGTTGCCCTCTGGTCTGGAAAACAAGTCAGCGATATCTCCTTTTTTGTTATCTGGCTCAATTCTTACTTCGCGAACCCAGAAAGGGGCTGGTAGACAGGGGCGGCATCCATGATGCTAATGCCCTTGAGCGTGCGGACTGTGCGACTATCAGCAACCATTCATCTACTCGAGGAATGCGGCCCAAATTCAGGAATAAGGATGGGGAAAGGAAAACCACATACAAGCAAGTTGCGTAGGAGCAGCCATCTTGATTTCGACTCGCGGGTCTAGAATGAATCCACCAAAAGAGAAATCGAGTGCTTTTCGGGAACACTAGGTAAAATGGATTCTTCTAGGAAGAATACGAATTCACAAAGCGAACTTATAGGACCAAAATAACCTCGTAGCGAACAACGGACCCGGTGAAATAACGGGGAGTCGAACAAAGGCGAAGCAAAAGGCGAAGCAAAAGGCGAAGCGAAACGGGCTTTTCGGGGGTATTTCTCGGATTGGGATCTCGTGTGGGTTTCTGGGCAAGTGAAAACAGCAAGTCGGCGGAATAGAAGACTGCTAGACAAGTCAATGCCAGCAAAAGAGGTCGGGCGAAGAAAGGTAGTTGGGGTGGTTGAAGAGTGAAAGGAAGAAAATTCGGGTTTGGCGATGTGGCTCAGGCGGCATGCCGTCATCTGCGGTATACGCGTTGTGCCGGGAATCACAACTGTATAGATTGTATGCTTCGGGTTGGATTGGAGCATGGATAGAACTATATACTAGCTTGGTAATTCAGTATTCTATATGTCTAGATATCTAGCTAACCTGAAAATAATACATAATGTGTCCGGATTTACGTGGAAAAGACAGGTGGCAAGGGTCTTTGGAGGGGAAGACCCAATCAGGTACAGACGACACTTGGATATTTGGAAGATATCATGTCTCAATACACAGTTTGCTCTGTTTATAATTACATTCATAGTCATAGCTACTTTGAAACAAAGACACAAAAAAAAGAAGCAATCCATTCGAGGCATCAAGCCACTAAAAAAAAACGCCTTCGTAACCTCTTGAATCTACCAAAACATCAACCAGACTCTAATCCCGGCCTGGCGAGCCAAATCCACTGCTGCTGTGCCCAGGTGTGGAAACCAATCGTGGAGTTCTGGCAGTAGTATCAACAACATCCGAGTCAAAAGTCATACCATCAACCATGCGCGCATCCTCATTCACAGGCTCGGGGGTCACCGACCCAGCCGGTGACGCTGGCATCATAGAGCTCTCCCCAGCATGGTGCTGTTGTTGTTGAAGATATGAAGCCAGCGGAGTCGGGCGGTTGACATTCGAGCTACCCATAGAAGTAGGTCGTGCCCCGATACCTCCAGAAGACACACGGTTCATTCCAGGAGGACGAGAAATCGGTCCACTGTAAGTACTGTTGGCACCCTCGCCAAAACCGACCAGACTGGCATTACCCTCGTCACTGACGTTACCGACACTGGAGGTGCCGTCGTCCTCGTGATACTCGCTCATTTTGTCGGCGTCGTATGTGTCGCTACTACTCGCCCAGGTGGTGCGTCCGGCGATACTTCCCGTCGCGCTAGCGCTGCCAACTGTGCTGCGCTCCTTCAGTGCTTGACTCTCAAAGTATCCTGGAGCATATGGCGGGAACACTTGGCCGGATGTTTGGCCACCGGCGCGAGCTGTGGCAACGCGCTCAAGACCGGCTAGGCGAGAGATGCGGTCTGCGCGCTCGGCCTCTAGGGTTGTGGTGGAGGAGGTGGAGGACTGGTGCGCATGGTGGCTGTGAGGGAATGGTTGGCCCTGGTGGCCGTCTTTGATGGCTGTGGTTGAGAGAGCAGATAGCGACGTAGTGCCGGAGTTGGGGGTGCCTCTGATTTCCCCGTTAATTAGCCAAGTCAGTTAACTCTCCATGTTATATGCAGACACAGGGAAGACGGAGTTATAGAGAGCTCTTACGGTCCCATATCCGATGGAGTGACGGGGTCCGATGGGGGAGGAGGCAAATTGATCAGCGTTGGAGTAGTCATGATGAGATATGAAGATGAATTAACTCTCTGAAAATTAAGCAGAGTCAGTAATTCAGTGAGAGAAGTCCAAAGAGATGGTGGTTGGAGAAAGAGAGAAGGAGAGATGGTGGACTCGAACTTGAGAACTAAATAATTAATTTCCCCCCACGTCATACCTCGGTGGAGACTACGGTAAAGTTTAGTGGCCATTGGGACAATAATGCGGGTCACCATGTTATACAACATATGTAGTCCCAACATGTCTGAGCTAATATATCTAGTATTTTGCTTATAAGGCTCTATCCTGGACGAAACATTGAATTATCCAATTTATTTGGTGGAAGAAGATATTAATTAGTTATATTTCACCTATATTTCACCTATATCATTTATGTCTTTTATACAAACCTAGAGCTCCACTGTCATAGTGGACACTAATTACCACCATACAAGGTCAGTCCCGTCTTTCATCTTTCCCTATATAAAGGTCATTGTTCGGAATTTACCAGAGATCCAATACTGGTAAACACACGCCAAATTCATGCATTCGTTCATTCATGTATACAGTCCTATAATAAAATGTAGAAGAGAAAACAGCCCGCTGCTCCCCCTAATCCCTAAACCTTTCGATTCTCATAATGCCCCCGAAGATCATCCACCTCTTTCTGGAGTTTGGTGAGATCAGCCAGGATGTCAAGGGCATTGGATGGTTGTGGAGCGGGTGTCTTGTTCTCCTTCAACCCCATCACATCACTACTACGGGTAATGGAATCTCGAGTGCGCCGAGGCGGAGGGGGCGGAGGTGGTCCAGTAGAGCCACCCGGTACACTCCCATAAGATGATGCCCGCCGCCCAGCCTTCAGTGATGATGGTCTGGAATTAGTGGGGGGAGACAGGTTCAGCGAGATATCTCCCAACGGGGCAGTCGCCTGGAAGTCTCCCGATGATGGGGGAGGCATGCTGATTCTCTTGTTTTCCAGTGCCCGACTGGAAGGGCCCGGACTGGGAGGCAGAGAGCTATCATTGCTCTCCGAGTCGTAAGAAATATTTAATCTGCTGCTAGTTTTGGACTGTGTAGACTTGGATCTCCGCATCTGGCTGTGTCGGCGACTGAGAGGTGGCGTCGGAGGACGCTTATGCTGAGACTGGCTGCGCTGAAGCGAGTCCGCCGACCCCGTCGCTCCGGGGACCGAGAAATAGTCCGTAGCCGCTGATAGAGACACCGAGCTGGGATGCGAGGCGCCGGGCGTCACATTCCCAGAGCCATGGATTGACAGGCGGTTAGTAGACCGAGACCGGGCGGTCTGGGAGGATTCTGCGGTGGCTGTAGAGCCGATTCTGCGGCCGTGATGACTCCTAGGCGGAGGCGGCGGCTTCTTGTCTTTGGCTCGGCCGAGGGGGCTGCTTGCGTCAAGCTCTAAAGACAACCGTGCTGCAGGACGTCCTGCATAGGAGCTATCTGCAGCTGCTGCAGACCGCATGTTGTGGTCGGGTGATATTGGGGATCCATCTGCTGATGGAGCTTGGTGTGGAGCTGACCCAAGAGATTCTGGTCGATCATCCTCAAGGGGAGCTGGGCTCTTGTACCGATTGGTTTCCTCCTCACTATCGGTCGCAGACACCACCAGATTGAATGGGTTTGTCTCTTCGTCCGAGGAGCTCGAGTCATCTACCTCGCGTTCGAGCGATATGGACGACTTCCTGGGGTGACCGTTCAGGGCTATAGGTGGAGTGGATAAAGGCTTGGAGGGCAAAACAGGGACAGAAGTGCCCGAGTTGGTAGGCAATGGATCTGCGGGATTGCCTGTATATCCAGATTCATCAGCGTTATGTTGGGGATGATCTCCCCGTGTTACCGGAGAAGCCTCAGGAGGGGAAAGAGGGGGAAACAATACTCACCCGGATTTCTAGGGCGAAAGGGATTTGATCTAGACATCGCGAGAATAAATCTGTTAGAACCGAGAGAAAAGGAAGAGAAGAATTGAGGGGTCCCCGCCGAGTTTCTTATCCATTGAGGTTCCTAGTTACCTTACGCGCCGCGTTCCGAGATCGAGTCCGGCTTCCCCGAGAGGCTTTTTTGAATCAAATGCATCAAAGTATACAACCTTGGAAGTTCTTATATTAAGATAATAGTTCAGTCAAATTGGAATATTGAAACGAATGCGTCCCAGTTCCCTATTTTACATGGGAAAAGGGTCCAGGTATGGTACAGAAGCATATAAGAAACAGAAAGAAAAAAAAAACGCTCTCCAGAGAATACAAAGCCCCCCCATATGCCTCACCCAGTGCTGTGAAATAATAATAAAAAAATGATCCCTCCCATATCCAAGCCCCCTCACCGTTCGTTATAGACATGCCATGTCTCTTCATCCTCGAAAAACTTATGTGCCAGGCGATTGCCACTCTCCGTGGGCTGGCTGAAGGCAATTTGACCCTTTGTTATTTCCATTCCGTAAATAAAGTTGATAACCACGCAGTCGAGGAGATCCAAAGCGATTCCCTTTCGTCGCGAAGATCCAGAAGTCCAGATGCGAGAGACTCCGACAATGGCCGGGCGGATTTCATCTCGCGTCGAGACAGAGGAGCCGTTATGCGCGTCGCCATTTGGTTCCTTTACCACCGGTCGCGATTCCCAGATGCGTTCGGTCAGACAGAGCCCGACACAGCGGCTGTCCTTCATGTGTAGAAAGACCCGGTAGCGATCTACTTTCTCGGTCGGACCATCCTGCAAATGTTTGGGTGGTTCCGTTTGACTCCAGAGGGTCTCATCATCGATTTCCGGTGATGAAAGCTCTTTATTGACGACCTCGAGAACCTTCTTCGCTTGGCTCTTGGCGCTAGGCGACGCCTTGCGGTCCACAATTACCACATACCCCTCGTCGAATCGAGTCGCTTCGTAAACCCAGCGTGAGGCATTCGCACGCATAAATGCCTTGCCCAGGTCGATCCCAGTCGCATTCATCTCGTGGAACTTTTTATGCAGTGCTGCATCCTCTGTATTGGACGGGATATATTCCATGCCACAGGTAGCACAGGTCTTTCGTGTATCATTTCCCAAGTCGATCTGCATCTGGCGCATCACGGGTTGTTTCTGACCTTTCTGCTTGGGTGGGTCCACGGATGCGCGTACGCTATTCGAATTAACCTCTGTCAAGGGCGATCCGGCGGTGATTTCCTTGTGCTTGCGCTTGAGAAAGGCAAATGTCGGCTTGCGGGTATTTGCTGGTGGTGGAGTTAACCGTGGAGGTGGCGAGGATGGGGGTGTGGTGAGATCGTCAATATCATCGAGCGTGCCTTCCGATAACAGGGAGTTGCGACGCGACGGGCTCGACAGCACGGCGGCTGAAGACTCGCGGATAGCATATTGCAGGTTGGCCTCAGCTTCATCGGACTCATCCACGCGTCTTTTCTTCGCGGCGCGCTCATCGTCATAGACGCGCCATGTTGGTCGTCCGTAAGTTTTCATAAGTCCTCTTGAAGGATGTTAGTTCTCACCCCCTTGTAAATTGAACCCAATATACATACCTCTTAAATGAATTGGTAACTGTCCACGGCATGACCCTGACTTGTCCAAAATTTGTTCAGGGCAAGGTGGGATGAAGAAGTTGACAAAGTCAAGCTTGACCGGAGCACGCGTGGGACGCTAGTCTTGTTTAGGTCATATTGTTCCAAAGGGAATGACTAATCTCACTGACCTTCAGAGCTTGGGATGAGGTATCCCTTGTCTTGTCTTGTCTGTTGTTTTTGTTTTCCTTGGGATTTTCAGGGCAATTTCAAGTTCAAATAGGAAACAAAAAAAAAGATGATGTGGAAATGATCAACAGTTTCCGGTGGAGAGCTGGGTTTTTGTAGTTTTTTTAAAAAAAGGAGAGTCTCGCCACCAGCCGGGATTAATACCGGGCCAAGGAGAATAGAAGATAAAAAAGAGTCAGAGAAGTGAAGAAGTAAAGATGCGAAATATGTGAAGATGGTGAAGTGCAGATAAACGGAGTATAATAACAATCACACCAGCCTTGTCAAATTCCTGTGGTTGGTATGTCGGGCACTTCTTTTTTTTTATTTTTGCCCCCTTTCTTCATTGATTCACAATAATATAAAATAATGTTTATGGAGTACGGATGGAGTACACAATTGGCAGTTAGCAGACAGGCTCCAATCTCCAAAATTCAACCAATGAGACTATCTTGTGTGCACTGGTGAAAGTCTACCAGGGAGATTAAAAGATGACGCTCTCCTGAGCCCCCCTTGGCCTCTGATTGCCAAGGTGTGCAAGGCTTCCACCCAGTAGGACCTTTCCCATATTGCATTGTGCAAGGAAGTGCACGTTGGGATTGTGATCATCACTATTGACCGCTTGAATACTTCCCGTTCAGCGCTTACAGGATACAGGTTACAGGTTGCAGCAATTCATTTCATCTGAGGGAATATACCGGGCGCTTGGGGCCAACCCAACACGAACTATTCCGTGCTGATTGGGTCAAGACCCGACAGAGATCTTGGATCTTGTCAAGTGATTGGCTTAATGTTAAGCCAGGTTACGAGGTTACCCATCGATATATGGGAGGCCTGGTCCCCCTCCCCGGATTTCACACAGACTGGCCACTGATCACTTGGCATGTCAGAGAAGTATGAGCATTCAGTGCTGGAGCCTACGGAATACGCATTCATTCCGGTCGCTACCGGACCGCGGAGTCCGTATCCACGAGAGGCGTCATAAGCTCCAACTCTGAACAAATGTCTCAGGATTGCCTGAAGAACTACTCCTTCAGGACCCTGGTGACAAAGCTTCCTTGTACCACCTTTGCCATTCTCACCCATTCGTGGCCTTCATATCTGTGCTGACCCTTCTCATCCACTGGATAGGAGCCCCTCGGTGTACGGAGTACGCTGCCCCCTAAGAGGCAATGCTAGGCATGGGCCAGTCAGATCTGTTTGTTCTGAGTCACCCACGCAATTTAATGCATATAATGTTACACATCCTCATCATCTGGTCTAACCATATCCTCCAGTGGTATTCATTGTGCTCCGGGAAGTACTGTAGCTGCCGAAGTTACCAATCTACTAGGATCTGGTCCAGAGGCAGATAGTCTCGACCAAATTTAAGTCGATGTTTTCTTGTCGGGTGCTATGATGTTGTATTGAGAGGATGTTGGACCTATCAACCTATAAAAGAGAAGCCTTCATGTGGCTTTCCTTAGCCGATTATGGCTAGTTCAAACAGAGCTAGGATCGTACATATCATACATTAGTACGGAGTACTCCGTATAAGCATGATACTCCGTAAACGGCAGAACCGGGGGGGAGTATAGTGTCGATCTCTCTGCTGAGTGGCACTAAGCACTAACCGTTGGAGCTAACATTAAAAGGGAATTAAGGGGGAATTTCTAGAAGTATTGAAGATGGGTTATAGTTATACCTATATAGAGTATGGAGTTATATATATATATATTTACTATTCTACTATATCGGTATTTAAAGATTTCCATCTATAAAAAGTCCGAAACATACACTCTGATCTATAAAGAATATAAATAATAAAAAAGAAACATAAACAGGGTTAATATGCAATGTCAGATTCTATATAATTCCATACTTCCAGCTGACTCCGAAGTCCAGGACCTCCCGCAGAATCTCCCGGGGGGCCATTTGGCCGCTTTTCTTTTTTTTTTATCTTCCCCGAGTTTCCTCCCCCCAAAACTCTTCAACTCCAACAACTTTTTGTCAATTATATCAACAATGTCTGACCAAGAACAAGCTGCCGGCAAGAGAAAGCGTGCGAGTAAGTATTGGATCTGCTTTTAATGTTTTCCTCCCTTGCTTTATATCTCATTCGGGTTGAATTTTTCTTTCTTTTTTTTCTCCGGAACTACACTTGAATCACAATGCTTCAACAATCACAATGCTTCAACCTCAATCTTCCAGAATCAATTTTGATCTGGCCCGTGTGACATGTCGCTGGGCACCAATCCATTCGGATTATATCCCAGCCACATCTGTCACATTTCCCCCCTTCCCTTTACCCCTCCCCCGCGCCTAAATCGCAATTCCATCATCTTAAAAAACTTGAACATGTCTAACACCTCTCCTCCAGGGACTCAGTCATGCCCTCCTCCGGAGCTCCCCCAGCTGGTTGCCGAACAGCATGTGCCAATTCCATCCCATGATAAGGACACCCAACGCTTGATTGTGGTTCTGTCCAATGCGAGTCTGGAAACCTACAAGGCTGTCTCCAGTGGACGCTCAGGGACCAAAGATGAGAAATTCTCTCTACTGAACAGCGATGAGCACATCGGTATCATGCGCAAAATGAACCGTGATATCAGTGAAGCCCGACCGGATATTACCCACCAGGTACGATTCAACATCGCCAGTGGCAATACCAAGGTCAAAAAAGAATACCCACTAACTCACCGTAGTGTCTGCTCACTCTTCTCGATTCCCCCGTGAACAAGGCCGGTCGGCTCCAAATTTTCATTCACACCGCCAAGGGCGTTTTGATCGAAGTCAATCCTTCCGTCCGCATCCCGAGAACATTTAAGCGGTTCGCCGGTCTGATGGTCCAGCTGCTCCACCGACTCTCCATCCGTTCGACCAACTCACAGGAAAAGCTCCTTAAGGTTATTAAGAACCCGATCACCGACCACCTGCCCCCCAACTGCCGCAAGGTGACCATGAGTTTCGAGGCGCCCGTGGTCCGCACTAAGGACTACCTGGAGTCGCTGAACCCCAACGAGAGTGTCGCTATTTTCGTCGGTGCCATGGCCAAGGGCCACGATGACTTTGCCGACTCTTTCAAGGACGAAACTATCAGTATCAGCAACTACAGTCTTAGTGCCAGTGTTGCCTGCAGCAAATTCTGCCACGCTGCCGAAGAGGTTTGGGATATCCTCTGAGAACCCCAAATAAAAAAACAAAAGAGAAAGAAATCGCGCCCAGAGAGCGCGCGTCCTTGTTGTCTGTACTGACGGCACATTTGCACCTTTTTTTTTAAATACGGGGATTGATTCGCAGAACGAAGGTATCGGTATCTCTGCATATGCCTGTCCTTTTGAGTATTTTGGCTGTTATTAAGCCCAACTCTACCTTTCTATCTCGGTTTTGTTTGGGGGGGAAACTGGGAATACTGGGACAGCTTCCAAGCATCGGGATTCATCCCAAGGTCTATGGTTTAGAGAGCACCTGGTTCTTTTTTCCTCTTATACGTTACGGGTCGGATGGCATTTGGTTCCTTTTCGCCAGTCCTTGATCCATCTTGCTTCCATCCAGCTTCAACCTCGACTGCTGTGATGTGTAGACCAGAAAAAGTGAACAGCACATAGATCAGGGCCCATTCATTTGGGATTTTCCTGAGACACATATCTTCAACTTCTGTGTTCAATAAAAATATGGCTTTTTTATTTTTTTTTAACTCGTCTTTTTTTATCTTTTCTTTAGTCAAATACTTATAAACTACTCCGTAATAATAATCCTGATTCTTGACGTGGCATGCAATTAGCCCTCGCCTCACTTTGAATGTGCGAATCGGATCGACGGTGGCGATATGAGATGCACTTCTACCCATCGTATATTGGTGATATATATTGTCGATAGATATTGTAGATTAATATGTATTAGATATCATATTATTTCTATATAAATCATATTATTACTTAGAAACCGATGAAAAAAAAAAGCAATCAAATTCTCAATGTACATACGTGTATGACTCAACCATAGCCGTAGCGGTCAGCACATCTACCCAAGTCCACCTGGCAGGACTTTTTCTCCTCCCCCCTCCACTCTCAAGTCTACCATTTGCTCACGAGAGAACAAGTAAGCAAAAAGCCCACTTAACGTCGATAGGCTCCTGCACCTCGCTCAGGGCATCCAGAGCAGACGCCCCATCCGCCAACAGGAATCCACATTGGCTCCCCGCGATGACCTGGCAGGGACCCATCTGCACCCCTCCAGCCATAGAGCGTTTCACCCTGCACGGAGTTGGGCCCCTAGATATCCCAAAGCAGCCAGGAACAGGAACAGCATTCGGTCTGACTACTGTGCCATTGGAAGTACGGACTGACCTTCTTTCTATTCTCACCAAGTACGAAGTACAGAGTATGGGTTTAGGCCTTGAACACGCCTCGTCCTGGGGCTGTTTCAACTTTCCCGTGCAGATCGGGTACTGAGCATTGACTTGATCGTTGGGCCAATCGTCTATGGACCCCCCACTTGCCTGACTCCATACAGAAATCACACGTCCTCAAGTGTCCACCAACGTACTCCGTCCTCCGTACTATCGGAAGACATGCGGTGTTCTGGATGACCCCTTTTTAGCTTGGGCAGGATTTTGGAGGCTAATTTATTCTCTGTTTTTGGATTAGAGTCACACAGCATTTATTCTGACTGGCTCTTGGGGAGCATCGTTCATGTGGCCTCATTTCCTGGCGTCATAGTTCTGGTTATAGACTTGGATTCCCTCACCGTATATATCTTTACCGGTTCCATTTAATCTCTCTCTTTCTCTTTCCATCCACCTTCGTTTTTCCCATTCTTTCTCAACTGTTTGTACGTGCTGGTAACCCAGGCACGTCGACTTCCAACCTTCGCAATGCCCGTTTCGCATATCACCTTGACCGTCTCTCACCTCCCGACCTCCACCTCTTTCTTCTTATCATGTTTACAGCCATTGGGATACCAATTCATCGGTCGACATGACGACTATATAGGGTTCGGGCAGAAGCAGGGGGAACCTGCTGATTTCTGGATGACCGAGACTAAGCCTGGGTGAGTTCTATATACATAAAGAAAAAAACACTCCATCTTTCGACAAAGCTAACATGAACCAAAGATCCCCTCCTGGTGCAGTCCACGTCGCCTTTCCAGCCCCGTCGAAAGACGCAGTCGGCTCGTTCTTCATAAGTGCCCTAAAAGCGGGCGCGAAGATCCACGGCGAACCCAAGATGCGAGATTCGCAGTCAGGGTACTTCAGTGCAGCCGTCATCGACTTCGACGGCAACAGCATTGAAGCCGTGTACCGGCCCAGCAATGCCTCTGTCATATCATCGGAGGCTAGCGGACCGACAATGGCTCTTATAGAGAGTTCCAGCCGCTCTGTGGTCTCAAAGGCGAGCAGCAGAGCTAGCACAATTAAGACAGAGAGCATCGCACCTCCGAGGTCTGAGGTGTCCGAAGCCAGGTCTGTGGCAAGATCTGAGGCAAGGTCCGAGGCACGATCTGAGGCAAGATCTGAAGCTCGATCCGAGGCAAGGTCCGAAGCCCGATCCGAGGCCAAGTCGCGTGCCATTTCCAAGGCACCCACAACCTTTGAGCGGTCTGCACCAACAGTCGTATCCCGCCAATTCCAAGGCCCGCCGCCACCGTCATACACGGTGCAAGCGCCCGCACCGCCCCAGAGCGACGACGGCAGCAAGGCAGCCAAGACGATCGTGGGAACGCTCATTGGCGCCGCGGCAGGCGCAGCCATCGCCTACGCAATGGTCAAGGGTGACTCCCAGTCAACAATCCAAGAACCCGAACAGCCAACGCAGTTCGTAAGCAACTTCCCTCAAATCAAAGCCGCGGCTCAATCCTTCTTCGGCAACGACGACCAGCAATCCCAATACCGCGCCATCGAAGCACCCTCACCACCACGCAGCTCTTACACATCCGCCTCAAACCCCCGCTCAACCCTCACGCGCAGCGTAACCTCCAAGAACCCCCGCGCCAGCACAGTCTACGAGGGCACCGAATACATGCACGATAACCCCCGCCGCGCCTCAGAAGGCAGCATCTACAGTATTCCCGAAGACACCCCGCTCCGGGCAATCGAGTACCCACCAGCCAGCAACGCTTCGCAGCAACGCTACGCCTGTGCCCCGTCAACCTTCATCAGCAGCTACCACGACGAGAAGACCCGGGCTCCAAGCAGCGTGCACAGCTCCTCAACGATCAAAGCATCACAAAGCACCCACCGGCGCCACAGCCACGACGACCGCGACGGATACGAGTCCGTCGTCTCGCAGCGTTCGCAAAAGAGCCAGCAAAGCACGCACTCGCACCGCGCGGCCTCAGTGCGCTCTTCCTCACACGCCGGCAAAGACAACGCTAGCGTTGCATCTTCTTCCCGCTCTGCACGCAATATCCCCCTCCCCGCTGGCTCAAACGCTACATACTACTCCAGCCCGAGTATCCACAGCAAGGATGGCGGGAACTCATATTTGTCTGCACGGAATGTCCCACTTCCCGAAAGCGTGGCGGATCTAGATGTCGACTCGCATGTTTCGCCTGATGACTCGATTAGCCAGGTTGGATCGCGTGCTCATCGGCATCGCTCGCATCGGTCTTCCAAGGGGTCTAGGGCTGATGATCATGTGAGTCCGGCGGACTCGGTGAGTCAGGTTTCGAGGGCTAGTCAGAGGACTGCTAAGGCTGGGGAGGGGTCGAGGGCTGGGAGTCGACGGGGGAGTCAGGTTGCTTGATTGGTGATCATCCTGTCGGGGGGAGATTTTGAATTTTGATACGACAGATTTGATTTGATGCGGTTTCCTACTATTAATCTTTTTTTTTTATTTGCATTTACACAGATAGATATACATACATACATACATGGTGTTTTTGGGAGTTGGGCAATTGGAATGCATTATTCGAGAGTCAGTGTTTTGAAGTTGTAGTTGGTATACCAATGAAGTCCAATAGTTACTAACTAGTCCAATACTACACGATGTACAAACTACAGCCTACAAGTACCGAAAAGCTCATTAACACATAGACGGGCCTGCCTAGATTGTGTTATTTAAGGAAAAAGATAGAAGCCCCTAAACGCAAGACACAAGACACATAATAGGTGATCTCGAAATACTCTCCGAAACCCCCCAAAAGCATTACCCACCGAGTCCGAAGCATCGCCTAGTACAAAGAAGCAAAAGAACTGGAGAAAAACTCGGCAAAGTCCATAATTCAATCCTAGACGCATGTAGCGTTTTGCAAGAGAGAAGAAAAAAAAAATGGATGCCATGAATGCATGAGAATTTGTCATAAGGATCGTTGGATATGAAAAGTCCCAGAAACTCAGCCCAACAAGACAAGGTCAAACCCGGCGCAAATGGAGTTTTTAGGCACGAAAGCAGGAAGCAAACGCGCGCAAGAACAGGTGCATTTGAAATCAACACAGAGAGTTTGGGGGGGGGGATGAAAAAAAGACTGAAAACGTTTCTACGACCACAGGTACGCCAGGCTTTCGCGAATTCTGAATCTAGAGCGGGGGGCAAAGAAAGCGGAAAGATGCAGAGCGACGTTGAGATGACACCGATGAAGAGTGGTCGAGCGAGATAGAAGCCGCAAGGAGGGGGTTATTGAGGGAGGGAGAGATAGAGAAGAACATAAGCGAAGAAGGAATCAGATTTGTCGTTTCACTCAAATAGCGTACTTCCGTGTCCACTCGCGAGCTGTCGCCTCGTAACGGGGTCGGTCGGTCTTGTAGACGTGCGCGATTTCGGGCACAAGAGGATCGTCCGGGTTGGGGTCTGTGAGCATCGAGCAAATGGAGAGCAACACTATGAATGGTTAGAGATTGTGTGTGTGTGGCAGATAGTGAAAGGTGTGGTCTTGCTCACCTTTAGAGATGGTGAGAGCAGGGCTCCATTGGTCTCTCAGGATGTCCAGACAGATGCTGCCGTTGGAGTTGATGTTGGGGTGATAGATGCGAGTGGTGAAGTTGACCTTGGGAGGCTTGAAGGGGTAGTCGGTGGGGAAGTGAATGGCAAGGAAGAAGACACCGCCAGAGTATGGGGAGTCACCCTATATGATCTGTTAGTAAAACGAATCTGGTGATGACTCTGGATTTCGCAGAGGGCCAGATGGCCCCCCAAGGTCCTCCAGAGCAGAGATGAGAACGACTTACAGGACCCATGATGGTCGCTTGCCAGTGGAACTGCAAGAAAAAAAGACAAGTCAGTCATCCATGATCCTCTCATTGATATCAACCTGGTTCAACACCGGGGCGGTTGTGCCCCGCCACACGGCGCCAACCAAGAAAACGAGTATTCATACCAGATCATCTCCAACGGGGCCAGCGGAGCAGGAAGAGGGTGGATCACTAGAGGAGAGTCAGAGTCATGAATCGCAGATGATGGTATCAGGATAGGCTTACCGGCCGAGGTCAGTGAGTTCCTTGT
The DNA here is from genome assembly GCF_028829755.1 of Penicillium solitum. Lineage (NCBI taxonomy): Eukaryota > Fungi > Ascomycota > Eurotiomycetes > Eurotiales > Aspergillaceae > Penicillium > Penicillium solitum. The sequence goes on along the minus strand of NW_027072125.1, from coordinate 2,208,253 downwards.
TAATACGCTTGAGAGCCATGACGAAAGAGTGAGAAAGGTGTAAAAAGTAAAAAGAAACTGGGTGATGGATCGTCAGTTGTTGATTCAAGTTAGAGAGGAAGTAAGTCGACTTACGATTACGTCTTTGTGTGGAAAAGAAGAGGGAAGAAGATAATTGGGAGTCTCAAGAGGGGGAAAAGTGCCCCCAGGTGGGCGGAATCGATTCTGTCGGTATTGTACGACCCAATACGGAAATACCGGGCGCCACACTGAGATGACACATCATGATTCAGCTTTGAGGCTTACCTATTATTTAAGGCATTGAAGAATGAGGTAGAAGTAGATAGAATTTTGGATATATATATGTACATATGTCCTTTGAATTAGAATCGTTTGTTTCATGAAAGAAGGCAAATCTTTTGATAGGGCTGAATCATCGAATTTGGCGGGGTTAGGCAAAGGCATGTACACAAGACAGCATTTGCAGATACTAGTTACATATGTATTTCAAATGTTCAGCCTGGTGAATGGAGAGCAGTGTCTAATCAGATAGATCTTATATGTAATACATACATACATATAATTTCAAGTTAAAATCATATTCAAATCTCTTTCTTTCAATATACCTCTGTATTGAAAATCCGTATTACACCGCATGATACTGATACACTGCCCCTCGATGATGTCACGTGCGGGTGAGGCGCCCGCAATTTCCCGCTTGGCCTAAAGAGGAAGGAAGTATGCTTTTGATAGCGTGACCATATACTTATGTTGTACTCAAGGCTACTACTGATGTCCGTACTGGCTACATATGTATTATTATTATAAGTACCGATATAACTCTTTGAATCATTTGATTGGGATATATTCTATATACAAGTACGTTCTTTTTATTTTTAGACAAAGGCCTGCTTGCCCGTAATGGCACGGCCCAAGATCAAAGCTATTGGAATATGCATTAGCCTCAGCCCAACACAGTCAGGCAGGAATCACTTACCATGGATATCACTTTGACCCTCGTAGGTCTGCACCACAAACAGGTTGGCCACATGGCGGGCAATGTGATACTCGTCACTGGCAGCATTGCCACCAAAGACTTCTTGCAGACTAATACCAATGTTAGTAAAGCAAACCAAAAAAAACAAAGCCAAAACAGAGAAACCTACGTTCTGGAATTAGCCAGGGCACGGTCACAGTTCTGACGCTTGATCATCGAGATCATCTCAGGCGTGGCCTTGCCAGCATCCTTAAGACGAGCCACCTGAACCGCAGCCAGGGTTCCGTAAGCAGCATCCGTAGCGGCGTTAGCCAACTTCATCTGAATAAGCTGATACTTGGCAAGTGGGTTGCCCTTGAACTGCTTGCGCTCCAGACTGTACTCGCGCGCACGGGCAAGACAATCCTCCAGGGCACCCATGGCACCAAAGGCAATTCCCAAGCGGGCACTGTTCAAGCACGTAAAGGGGCCCTTGAGACCCTCAACGTCCGGCAGCATATTCTCCGCCGGTACGGGGCAGTTATCCATATGGATCATACCAGTGATGGAAGCACGCAGGGCACTCTTATTCTTGATGGCGGGCGTCTCGTACGACCCGGGCGTCGCACGCTCACGCTCCACAATAAACCCACGGATCTTTCCCGTGGACTCGAGCTTAGCCCAAACGAGGGCAAGGTCAGCGATGGGCGAGTTCGTGATCCACGTCTTGCTGCCAGAGAGCAGGTACATGCCCTTTTGGGTGGGGTGCTCGCGAGCCACGGTCTCCATGGACCCAGGGTCCGAGCCGTGGTTGGGCTCTGTCAGACCGAAGCATCCGGCGACTGTACCCTTAGCGAGGCCAGGAAGGAAGCGCTGTTTTTGCTCCTCTGTGCCAAACTCGTAGATGCCGGTCATGGCTAGCGAGCTCTGAACTGACATGCCTGATCGGTATCCCGAGTCCACGCGCTCGACTTCCTTGGTGATGAGGCCCGATGCCACAGTGCTGACACCGGCGCATCCGTATCCTTCAATTGAAGCTCCGAGGAGGCCCAGGTCGCCCATCTCTTCTAGGATTCGACGGTCGTAATCCTCGTTGCGGTAGGCCTCTGCAAGAGATCACTGACGTCAGTTCACCATTTCATAACAAAAGCAGATTGAACATACCCAAAACGCGGGGCGCAAGCTTATCCTGGCAGTATTGGCGTGCTGTATCCTGGATTGCCAATTCCTCCTCTGTGAACAGCTCCGCTGCGGCGAGGGGATCTTCCCAGTTGAAGATGGCCGAGGAGGCATATCGGCGGCCTGCCACGGAGCTAGGACCAGCCTGAATTGAGCGCGCAGCTGCGCGAAGCAGAGATCTGTTCATCATGGCTAAAATAAAAAAATATACACAATTGTACAGAGTGGAGAGAGAACAGAAAGTTAGAATTGTTGCGGGGGAGCTCAATCAAATATAGCACTAATGGCGGAGACCTCGGCAGTTTGGCAAATTTGGGGTAAATGAAATCACCGAGTGCAATGTACACAGAAAGGATAGAATTAAAAGATCAACAGTATCTCGGCCTTGGAATTTATCCAGGTCAATATGACCAGGCCAATATGATTCGACAGAATCCCCGAGCAATGGCTGTTTGGTTCCGCATGTTCGACCGACTCGGACTTTTTCGGTCAAACCGGGTCTATGCCAAGCGCCGAGATGTACTATGTACGCTCAACCTACATGTAACTATAACTAGGTCTCTATATATGATCAACAGTTGCTATGTCGACTTTGAAGGGTGTACTTCGGCATTTCCAATCCTTGTTGGAATGCGTTTGAGGAACGGTTACCGTCGCGAATGGCCTGATAAATCCCGGAAATGGCGGTTTGGGAGTTTAGCCGCATGGTGGCTATGAAAAAGGACCATAATAAAAAATAAAAAAAGTCATCGCCCGTAGGCGATCCGGCAACTTGAGATCAAACGGCACTCAAGCTGAGGAAAGACGGGGATCCAAAGTAGCGGTGCGCCAAATATCACCAACGACAACCACTAAGCCAAATGCCCGTCCATCCGTTCATATATACCGGCCAGTGCCATTTAGCAGAGAAATGAACTGTTTTTTTTGGGGGATATGGAGATATAGCTCGACTTAATTAATAGTTCACTCTAAATATATGTTTCTAGTATCCATATTCCCTGCAACAACTGTGATCGTCAATCATAGGCTGTTAGTTATCTATGTACAAAGAGAATAATCCAAGGAAAGCATTCCAAGTCCTAGGTAGATCACGCTGGCATCTGGCTCTGAAGGAAGTCAAACACTCCTGTAGGGAAATAATCCTCGTCAAATCCCCAAAGATCTGCCATCATAGGGTCATCCGAGCCCTCTGATAGACCGGGCTCCAGCTTTCCTAGAGTCATAGGAGGCTCAAACCCATTGCTGCGTTCAGCCGATAGCGGCGCAACTCCAAGCAAAGGGGGTGGGTGATTCAAGATGGTGTCACGCTCACCCAGCATTTGCGCTCCGGGGATGACCACCGGCTTGAAGAGAGAATGGGCTTCCTGCGCAGTTGACCCCATGGAATGTTGGGTACCAGCAGTGCGCTTCTCCCATTCCTCAAGCCCAGTCAGCATTTTGCGAAGACCCCGGGCGATGTGGTGGCTCAGGTGGCGCTCGCTTGCCCGCTGGCTGCAGGACACCATGAGCTCGACGACCCGCCCAACGAGAACACGCACGTAGCTCACGTCGACGTGTAGTCCTGCTGAGGCGATAGAGGTCCGTTTGCCCTGGCTCCCAGGAATGGCCCCGTTCGAGCAAACCTTGGCTGCGATTTTTAGCAGAAAGACTGCAGCAAATGTGATCATACTGTGGAGATATAGTGGGACGCCGACAAGCGCCAGCTGGATATCTCGCTCATCCAGGCAAACCTGCAGAGTCGCAATGGCTGATTCAACAGCGATATTGGCACGTTTCCTGCGTTCAAATGACATTTGTCCAGAGGAGGTGGATGAGTGGTATGTGCGCAGAGCAACGGAGTTTAGCTGCAGTCGAGAAAAATGATAATGCATATACACGGCCTTGTAGGGATATGCGCCGACGTATCGGCTCCCCGCTGTATTAACGTATCAGATGATGTAGTTATGTCCTAGGGAGTCAAGACTTACCAAGTCTAGGAAGCCATGCCGACTTCCAGTCCCCGATATCAACGTCGTATTGATCAATCTTGGGGAAATCGCTCTCGGGAACCTCCAGGTCAACATCTGGACCGAATGCAAAATATATACGGGTGAGAATAATGAATAGGTCGACCTGGCTGTGAAGTCGAAGGTCTCCTTGTGAAATTGATGGATTTTGTGTAAAGATATTGTGTTGAGTGATGCTGGCATCTTCGTGTATCATCGGTGGTCGACCGTATGCAATAGAAAAGTGGTGTTCCAAGGTCTGAAAAATATGAGCAAAAACAACAACAATTTGGGTCAAAGATTACTCACGTAGAGGAGATACCATAGCCTCGCCTGTTCCATGTGTTCCGGCGACCCTTGTGTGGCTTTCCGAAAAAATTGGTGCAGGTTGCGCTCAGTTGCAATACGAACTGCATAACCAGAGAGCTTCCAACTAACATCCGCAAGCCAAAATGCTCCAATGCATAGTGCGCGGATATCATCTAAAGTATGATGGTGGCCCAGCATAGACTCCGATGCCAATCTTGCAAACTCGGTATAGCATGTATCAAACGTGCGTTCTTTAGTCGGCATGTGAAGCGCGGTAACGGCCAAAATAGCGGCAGACAGCATTGATGAAGATCGTCGTACAGACGTCAAGTCTTTATGTGCTAGCAAGGCTCCATCCCATAGGTAGCGGTTGAGTACCTGGTCGAACTGATAGAACAGCTCCTCCGCTTCTTGGATATCGACCACTCCGCGCGAGATGAGATCAGTGACTAGTGCTTGGTCGGGGGCAAGTTTTTGTCCGGGCGAGCTCTCGCGGTTTTCACTGAGCTGCGTCACCTCGTATAAACTGCCCATTGGTGCTGTGACCAGAGAGGTTGCGCCAGCTTCCTCCCGGTCCAAAGAATATCGTGGCTGCTGTTGGGGGAAGCCATAGTTTGACCTTGCAGCTGTGCCATTTCTTATTGTATTTTCGACTGGCTCAGCTCTTCTATGTTGTACAGCTCCATTATCATCAGTCGAGACGGTGGAGTCTTTCCGGCCTCTCTTGTTCGAAGGCGTCTCGATTGTACCACCGCCTGCTTGGTAGTATGATAGCTCCGGCAGCTGGGATTTCCTGAGTAGGTCCGTCATTGCCGATTCGATCATTGATTTCCACCTGTCGTAGCCGGCGCAATCAGTATGTGTTACCAATGTAAATAGTGAATATAAGGCACTCACTCAGCTTCGTCCTCTAGTAATGTTTGGAGGCTTTTATTCACAACACACTCTAGTCCCATGCGCTGACATCGAGAGCACACCGAGTCAGTTGCCTTCATGTCACAGCGCACCTTGTGCCGCTTACACTCAGTGCATGCCCGTATCCGTCGAGAGATCTTCGGAACATGGTGAGGGCGGTCTTCCGGAGTGAAGGCACTCTGCGGGGAGAATCGGACGAGGCTTCGCCATTGGCCTCGAATTGAATGCGATTCCGCTTCATATTAGTCTAGAGTGGACTCATCCCCCTGGCGCATTCCGGGGAAGATAGAAAGGCGGGGTCGGAGCAGCTTCACATCCATGGACCGGCCGGTTCTGGCCCGAATTACTCATTGCCGGTTGGCCGCCTGAGGCATACATGCATATTAAGGCAGAAACAAGGCTGGAATTGACCGGTCACCTGATCCTGAAATACACTATACCCAATTGGGTTTAAATGGTGTCGCGCTTCCAGCCCAGCGCGTTCGCGTATTGCGACAGGTCAAGCTCAACTCTCTACACAGACAACAAGATTCCAACTTGAGACAACCTGAGCTCACATTCAAGATGGGTATTAAGCGTAAGTATCTTACTTTCAATTATTCACGCCTCTTTGCTAAATAAATACCAGATCTGTACCAAGTGATCTCCGAGAATGCCCCAGATGCGATCAAGACGGGCGAGATCAAGAACCACTTCGGCCGCAAGGTCGCAATTGTATGAATTGTATAACCTGCGATATATCTTCAGATGCTGACATATAAATTCTTCAAATTAGGATGCGTACGTTATTGGATCACCGTCCCGGTAGCTCAAGAATCTCTAGTCACTAACCCAGAACAGGTCGATGAGCATCTACAGTTTCCTGATCGCCGTGCGCTCGGAGGGTCAACAGCTCATGAGTGAGTCGGGCGAAACCACATCCCACCTGATGGGCATGTTCTACCGCACTCTGCGAATGGTGGATAACGGCATTAAACCTCTTTACGTTTTCGACGGAGCTCCGCCGAAGCTCAAGTCTGGTGAATTGGCCAAGCGTGTTGCACGCAAGGCTGAGGCAACCGAGGCCCATGAAGAGGCCAAGGAAACTGGAACTGCGGAAGATATCGAAAAGTTCTCACGACGGACTGTCCGCGTCACCCGTGAACACAATGCGGAGTGCAAGAAGCTCCTTGGGCTGATGGGAATTCCTTTCATTAATGCGCCGACGGAAGCCGAAGCCCAGTGTGCTGTACTGGCTCGTGCGGGCAAGGTGTATGCAGCTGCATCAGAGGATATGGATACATTGTGCTTTGAGTCGCCAATTCTCCTGCGCCACTTGACGTTCAGTGAGCAGCGCAAGGAACCTATCCAGGAGATCCACTTGGATCGTGCGCTTGAGGGTCTCGATATGGACCGCCCACAGGTACGGTATCCTAATTATGATACGTGTAGTCACAATTGCTGACTATATCTACCATGCAGTTCATCGATCTCTGCATTCTTCTAGGCTGTGATTACCTGGAGCCTATTCCCAAGGTGGGAGCCACCACTGCTCTCAGCCTAATCAAGGAGCACAAGTCTCTGGAGAAGGTTTTGGAGTTCATGAAGAACGACCCGAAGAAGAAATTCGTAGTTCCTGAGGACTGGCCATACGAAGATGCACGAGAACTTTTCGTTAACCCAGACGTCCGGCCTGCCGATCACGCCGAATGCGACTTCAAGTGGGAAGCTCCCAACATTGAGGGCCTGATTGAGTTCCTGGTTGGGGACAAGGGCTTCAATGAAGACCGTGTGCGCAATGGTGCCGCTCGTCTGTCGAAGCACCTCAAGACCGCTCAGCAATCCCGGCTGGAGGGATTCTTCAAGCCCGTCGCCCGCACTGAGGACGAGAAAGCATCTCTCAAGCGCAAACATGACGAGAAGCTGCAGCAACAAAAGAAGAAAAAGAAGGAAGATGCCAAGGCTAAGAAGGAAGCCAAGGCGAAGCCGCGTGGAGCGGCCTAGTTTCTTAATGACGAGAGAGGCATTCTTCTTTTTCCGTCAAAAAACAACTTATGATACAAAATTTTTTCCTGATCTAACATGAGCTGGACTGGCGTGGGCGTTCTGTGGTTTATTTGTTTCATTGTTTCTTATGGATTATTTTCCATTGCGGGGAATGTCCGCTTCGCCTCGGGGATCGGGACAGGGCATGAAGTTCGGTATATCATAGCAAAGTGTGGTCTGATTTAAAACAAAATTGGAGAAATATGTATTCTGATGGTTCTCTATTGTTCCAGTGACCTTTTCCAGCTCCTTGGAGGCCAGGATCAGACAAGATCAAGCAGAGCAGACACGGGAATTTTGTCTGATCCTAGGGGCCACATTTGATAGAAAAGACCAAAAACTGTATATTTGTTATCTTTTATTTGTTCTCTACGCATGAGCATATCAAATTGTCTTTTCAGATGTTCTGGTGTAGCTATATTGTGGGTGTCAATACTCAGCGTTCGCGTAGAAAGTTGTATAGATCGGGTCCGATTAGCGAGATTAGTCGAGGCCTCCCAACACCAACCACGATTGATCTTCATGATGGAAAGCAGGAGACACTTCGAATGCAGAAAATATACGCTGGCACCAGTTACCATGAACAATTTACACCATTCAAATATGTAGCAAGAATTCGTGCAGTGCAGGATCAGCGTTGTCACCATCTGAGCCCTTGATTCGACGCGCCGGTTGCGGATGCAGATACGATGATCCCCGTTACACAGTTATGCTGATGGACCAATAATTGGGGTCATACGGTATGGAACGAGTAGTTTGGTCCAATGATTGTGTATTTTTATTATTATCCGTCTGTGTTGGTTCGGTGTTATGACAAAACGTGCTCATCATATGGGTCCCTATACATCTGTCCCGGGTCGATCCCAGGCCCCCCCTCCCAAGGTTTGTTCTTCCCGGTAACTTTATGAGTGCGAATCAGCGGGGAGAGGTGGGATCGGGGTTATTCTGTGTCTTTTATTGGTTGTGTCTGCTGATCCTGATGTGATTATGTAGTGGCGTTCCCAGGGTTTCCCCTCTCTTGGGCGATATATATCGCGTGCCCTGATCTTGGAGTGAAATTGGGCTTCATAAATCTTGTGGTTTGTTATAGTACTTCTAGTATCTAGCTCTCCTGATAAAATGTATTAAAAAATTTAATCATTTCTCTTTTGGTTTTGATGATATATATGTGGTCATCTGTGTTACTCCTGGTGTAAATGCTCCTTTCTCCACTATCTTTCCTACTATCTTCCTATTATTCTCCTAATAAAAAGACTGAAGTCGAATTATTATCAGTCATATTTCAAATTCGCATCACTTTGGGGTAGATATGCTATAAAATGTTGTTCAGCGTAGACGCGTTCAAAGAGCCGAGTCTCGACATCATCTAGGGGTTGTACCATGGAAATCGAGTCACAAGCCTTTGAAGTCTACAACGTGACCTTTCAGCACGAGGTAATGCAGGTCCAGGTCCCCTCCAAGTAAGGAGGCTTCAGTGCATCAACGTTATAAGTATAAAAGGTCATAATATAACTCCAACTATCTTATCGCTTCTGGATTCCAAGTCTCAAGAAGGGTTCCTGGATCCTCACAAAAGAGGGAATGGTTACCCCAGACGGCATTGGAATGTGATTATAGGAAAAGGATCTCCCAGGCCCTCTCTGAGACGATATGGGCCCCAAAAGTCTCCAAAATAGAGTATGCGCGATTTCCATCGAGGGGAAACGAGACGCGTAGAAGCACCAGCCTACTAGTTGATATGATTATTGTCGCGTTATAATCTTGCAGAATCTTCTGTGATTCTAATAGATATTAAAAAAAGATAATAAAGTATCCTGATATTCTTAAGTATCTCATATCAAAGAGAGAGAGAGAGAGAGAGAGAGAATGTGTAGACATCAACCATCCTTCCAGTTGGGATACGCGAAGGGATACTCGCAAAGAACACAGCAAGACAGGAAAGAAACACAACATTTCATTAAAAAGAAGAACCGGCTAAAAGATAATTTTTCGAAAGAAAATTAGAAAGAAAGTGCTTTTTTCTCTCTCTGATGATCTTCTTGTCAACACCGGTCGCCTATAAATCACGGATGCCCCGCGGCCTTCCCTTTCCCTTCTGCTCTTTTTTCTTCCTCTTCTGCTTTCACTCCCACTACCCTTTTTTTTTTCTAAAGTCTTCTCATCTTTTGATAACTTGACCTTCTTCATCGTCTCCCTTTCTCACTTTAAATCAATCATCATGCCCCCCAAGAAGGTTACCAGCGCGCCCAAGAAGGCGGCGCCTACTGCTGCTCCTCACACCTCTTACCGTGGTATGTTTTCACTGATCCTGAATGTCCACCATATCGCGTAAAAGCGATATGGACATAAATCTAGTCGCGAACATCTGCTGATTCGGTCAATACAGATATGATCAAGGATGCCATTATTAGCGTGAGTTGATCACTGCCGGCGCGAGCCAACCTGGTTGTTGTGATTCGGGTCGCGCGCCCGACCGTGACACGTCTTTGCCTTTGGGCATAGACAACCACAACAAAACCAGTTCGTAGTTTTTATTCATTTTCATTGCTGACTCTTGCCCTTTCTGCGTATAGTTGAAGGAACGCAATGGTAGCAGGTATGTATTCTGGTGTTCTCCTTCGTCGCCGATGCCTCTGGGATCCGTCCCGGCATTTCGGCACCATTTATTCGAAAAACCAGCCACTGACTGAATCTCCCTCTATTTTAGTCGCCAGGCTATCAAGAAGTACGTTCAATCTAACAACAAGATTAACGTCACTTCCCAGAGTGTCTTCGACTCTCAGTTCAACAAGGCCATCAAGGCCGGTGTTGAGAAGAATGAGTTCACTCAGCCCAAGGGTATGTTCCTATGTACCCTGCCTGCGCGCATTGATTCTATCCTACTCTGCGTGATCTGATTCAACTTCTGCATTTCGCCGCATGAGTTTCGGATAGTTCCATCCGTTATTTGACCATTTAGCTGACGCGTCATCCTCTAGGCCCATCTGGCCCTTTGAAGCTTGCGAAGAAGGATGCTCCTGTCAAGGCCGCTCCTAAGCCTACCGTGAAGCCTGCCCCCAAGGCCCCTGCTAAGGTAAGCTCTCATCGAGGATGTATTTCTATGGTCCCTGCTAATTGTGATATAAGGCCACCACGACTACTGGTCCCAAGAAGGCCGATCCCAAGAAGACTGGTCCCCAGAAGACTGATCCCAAGAAGACTGTCACAAAGACTACCAAGACTGCTGCTCCCAAGAAGGCTGCGGGCAAGAAGGCCGCCGCCACCAAGCCCAAGGCTAACTCTGGCAAGGCTCGCAAGACCTCCACTGCCGTAAGTCCATCTGCCCCCCTTGATCGACCCGTTACTGACGAACATTCCAGGCCCCTGCTGTCGTTGAGCAGCCCAAGATTCTGGGAAAGACCAAGTCTGGCCGTATCACCAAGACTACTGCCCCGCAGCCCACAACAACCCGGGCTGCTCCCAAGAAGCGGACCACCAAGAAATAGAGGCTTCGATGTCCTCTTGTCTTTTTCACTAGGTTGAGCTCTCCCTATATTTTCACGTGCGCATTTCCAGGGAGAGTACCTGGTACTGATTCCTTTGTTCTTCTCTTGTAATTTCTTTCTTTGGACTCATTGATCTCTGTGGCTCCAATGGTTTCCTTGGCTTTTTTTTTGCTTCTCTTTTGATTTTTTTTGGGATATCTTTGTTATGATGGCTTTGCTTCTTTCCAAAGTCCTATGGATGGCGTCCTGCGGTGGGGTTTGCAATGGGGAACTGCAGTCTTCTTATTACCTTGATATCGTGATTAATTCCATTGTCACTGTGGAATTCAAATTGATTTTGGCTGAATAAGGGAGGTTAAACTGTAGTAGATACTACCTAGACTGTCGATCGCGTATATTGTACGGAGTAGTCGTAAACAAACTGTAGATCTCTCCACATATTCTCCCGTGTCAGTGATTTATTTTTATCTTCGTATCTTTGTATCATTCTGTTGGACTGAAACAAGTATTATTACCAGAGGATGCTTAGAGTCCTAGCTAAGCCCTGGCTTGAGCTATTTTGACAATAAACCCTCTGAACCCGAACCTGAATATGTATAATACCCGGAGTTTACGATCTCATACTGGGGCTTTATTTAATACATACCATCAGTGGGTAAAGAAACAGTAAATGAGTGTAATAAAACGAGCAAGTAGTCAAGCTATGCCAGACAGAGAGGCTGCGAAAAAGATGACCATCACATCTTTTCTACCATCATTTCTTAACATCAGGGACATATATCGCGACCATGGCATGTGCCACGGAAGAAGCCAAACCAGCACTCAGGCGCATCATCCAAGGACATTTAGAAGAGTCTGAGAGACTATGCCATTTGAACGGAGAACATTTGCCAACATGCCAAAAGCCAGGGTATAAACAAGGCATTCAAACAGGAAGACAACAAACCCGATGGTTTCCACCGGTCTGAACCGGGAGAGGTCGATGCCTGTCTTAATCTCTCTCTTGGTGAATTTGTTCAGCTGTGGTTGGTGAGTGAACTCGAATTTGTTCCCTTCTTTCAAAATCGACGCCCCAAACACGTTGACGAGGACGAACTTCTTCAATACCTGTGAAAAGATATCAGCAATCTGCTGGTAGCTGAACTCATTATTCTTTTCCCGGGAAGTCACCTTCATAAGTATCCGATCAAAGGCTGGAGACAACCGCTGAATAGCAGCAATAACCACAAGAAGTTGGCACCAGCCTCTAAACGAGGCCCTGTAAAACATCCCAGGCCTGGAAAAGCCCACCTTATCCCCCAACTCGTCGCCGCTTAACACACGACAACCAACCTCAATCATTGGCTTGGACACATTGATGCCTGGATAATCCTGTACAGCAGCGACAAAATTCGCTGCAATAGACTTGGAGGACTCTGTTGGCTCAGGATCACACATCATGACACTCTCTATAGTAGCCTTTGATTGTTCAGTGCCGTCGAAGAAGCTATCTGGAGTCCCCATAACATAAGCGATGTATCGGAACAGCGCCAGGAAATCCTCCGTCTCCTGTGGACGGGGCTGGATACCGATCTTAGGGAGTTGACGGAAAAGTGGCATGCAGCAGAAGATAGCTATTGCATGGATTGCGTCTCTAATACTGACAGCTGCGCCATACTTGGCTTCATCAAAGTATGCCGGGTCTTGGTCCATGAGCTTTAGGAGGCGGTTCCGAACCGTAGCGTGCAATAAACGGACACGCGCGGTCGAAGTGTGTCCTTCTCCACCTGGTTGAATAGACTTTAGATCCATTGTTATTTGCAGTAGCCAAAGGAAGGTTTCGACGAATCGTCTAGGTAGCACTCGAATAGAAAAACCTCCTGTTCTGACGAGGGCTTCTATTCCACCTGCAACTGTCTTTTGAAAGTTAGCAATATCCTGTAAACAAATATGTCACCGGAAGGATTTGCTCACTGCAGTGCCTCCTAGAAATCCCTGAAGAGCAAGTCCGGTTAGATTGGGCATTAAGTAACTAGCGGTAGAGAAACTCTTGTCCTCGCTCAATCTGTGCCCAATCAACCCATTCAGGGACTGTGTTCACTTCTTCCCAGAGCTCTTGTAACACACTGTCTGCTCCATGATGTTCCTTCAAAACACTGTACATATCAAATCGACCAAAACATTGTCCCGTATTGCTTTTTTGTTCTTTACAGCAACAGCCTGCAGTCGGCTCACAGCATCAACGACCAGGTCATCGGTCTGCTGTCTCAACGGTAGCAGCTCTTCGGGTGTGAAATGCTTATCCGTCCAGGTGAACTCATGGTTCCACACCTTTCAGGCATTGTCACTGGGCGATTTGTGTGTAGACATGGTAGTTTTGGTCAATATCACACAGTGGATAAAAGTCTTGAAGGGATTGTATTGAAGGATGAGTAGTTATTGGAGACTGTTGCTGGCAGGTTAATGTAAGAACTAAATAGTCCTTCGAAGTTCCCCTGTACACACTGTCACATTCAAGAGCGTTAACCCATAGTAGTGACTCCACCTATTATTGGACGTATAGTTCCTTGTGCCCAGTCGGTTCATGTCGCTTGACTGCGATGGCGGAAAATCGGTGTCCTAGAGAATCATATCACAATCCTACAGATTTGGTGCATGTGACTGACTCAACTGGGAAGCGCACTAGACGACCACGACTGTTGGATTTCCCAAGTTTGAGTTATCACAACTTGGAATATCTGTTCTTACCTGTTATGGGTGCTTGCACCAAGAATCCCTGTAGCAAAAAGGACTTTGGATCCTGCGAGATTTGTTCTGCATTTATTCCCTTTTTTTAAACTTAATTTTGGAAAGATCAACGGTCTACGCCTTGCTTATCTATATCTATGTCGAGTAGGGCGAGTAGGTTGAGTATAGGGCACAAGTATAAAATCGAGTTTGACGCCCAACGATGAAGTAGACCCTCGCCCAAGTCGCATATGATATGTGATTTATGCAAGTGAGGCCACAATATCGAGGCAGGATCATGCACTACGGGGATAGTAGGGAATGGGTTGCGGTGCTGCTTTTCTTTGTTCCTAGATTCAGCTAAGACAGAAATGGCCAACTGCATCACGTAGCGGCTGATAGCTCGGCGGCAAATAGGTACATATGTAGGGATGGAAAAAGCAAATCTAATTACTCCGCACCTCCTTCTTGCTCTGTCGGGTGTGATATTGGGATATTATGGGTACTCTGTCTGTCCCGGGAATGGAAAATAACAAGTAAAGCAAAGGGATTTGTAAAACAGCGAGATATCACTATCTCTTTTTTAGTAGACCTTGGGAGTCTATATGGCTTTGGTCTATGAGTTGACCAAGATTCAAACTTGGATGCACTAGATCGGGACTCGGTGGGGACCGAACCTTAGACGCCAACCATATCCTGAGATACTCTTCCATTGGAAATATTTTATATAGATATATCCATTATATCAACAGATTTTGACAATTGGAGGGTCAAGTTAGCCAAGTGAACTCATATACCTTGTGTTCAATATTTTCATAATGGAGAACGTCCAATTCGAGCAGTTTCTTCTAATTCATGAATGGATGATTGGAGGACGTGTGCTACGATTGAGCTAGAAGTCATATGACGAGGCGGACATTGGGATTTTTCGATCCTACCTTGCCATCTGCCTGCACACATAAGGACATTCACCTCCATCGATGTAACGATCCGTAAGGTTTATGATAGCGATCTCTGAATGGCCATGCGGATACTACAGATTCCATATCGGATATTAAGATAAGTTAAAGTTAAATCCGGTAGGGTCGCGTAGAGATGTGACTGCGCCACATGTTATGGTGGAGTAACCAATGAAAAGTGAGAACCAGGATAATTGGTTTGGCGCATAGTACTCCGTAGGAGTGATAGAGAAGAGCGCATATCTTTAGAGATAGCTCCGATATGGGGATTGACGCTTCAAAGGTTCAAAGTTTGATTTGTACGCGGATGCCCGCCAATATCGGTCCCTCTACGGAGTACTCCGTAGAGATTGATCGTCTATTTTTACTATCGGCTCGGATGTTGGAATTTGATCACGGAGCTCGGGGATGCCGGTCAGGGACTATCCTTATTATATTGTATCTTTGTATCTTCGTACAGGAAGTGGAGAATTTCCCCTGTGGCGCAGACGCGGAAGATTTCATTATGGAGAGCCCTATTTTTGGAACAATTGCTTTTACTGGAGTATGTACGGAATATACCTACTTTGTATATGTATATAACTAGTTAGTTACATTATAGAGACAGTAGAAGCAGATTGTCAGATTCTTTATCTCCCCAGGGCTGAAATCCAAAGAAATTGCCCAGGGACAGATAGGCTGATTGACATTGTAATTGGTCCATCTCCACGTGTATCTGTATGTACTGTATGTACGGAATATGGGTATGGGGAATGACCGTACAGTATTATTATGTGTCTATGCCATTGGTATACCTATACTATAACGACTCGATGTACAGAGTTTATGCAACGATCTCCTTGCCTAAACAACTTGGGTATTGTATTGAAATTAGAAAAAGACTAATAAAATGGATAGTTTTATATTGAAAGTAATGGAAAGTAATATAACAGTATAACAGTATACCAAGAAAAAAAAAGAAAAATCGGAAAAATGATGTGATAAACCGCGCTCATTGAACATCCGAGTTTTTTTTATGCAGCAGCCTGATACATGTACCTAGCCTAGTATTTACCATATTACATACAAACCACAATAATTATATAGGTACGCATATTCTCTAGGTACATAAGGAATTGAAATAAAAGTGTCTATTCTATGTCTATCGGAATATAATATAAACATTTAACACACACGTATATTTATATATATATATATATATATATATAAAAAAAATCTCATGTAGAATAAACGGTGGAGTTATACATTTCGATGTACTCCGTACATACGTGTAATTCCTTTTCTCCCAGACAACCAACCTTCCACCTCCCCTTCCACACCCCCCATATTTTCCCCATTTTAACAACCTCATTTGCGTCTTCCCCTTTCCCTTGCATTGAATTATGTTGATCGGTTGAATATCCTCGCCCTGGGCAACTGGCGCTATACTCTCTTTGTTTCCTTTAATCATCTGGAACTCCGTCCGGTTCACAACTTTCCTCGATCTCCGCCAATAAGGGCGACTGCCGTCACTTCGGGTTGCCGGTCCACGCAGAACTCACGTCACCCCCGTTCCCTGAAAATTCAACATGCCAGCCTTCTCCAACGACGTCTCCTACCAGACTGCCACTGCCACGGCTACCCACCCTCGCTCCTTCGAATCCTCTCGAAAGTCGCACGACAAGACCCCCGTCGGAAATACTTTCCTGTGGACCAACTGGCCCAACGAGAACGACGCCAATCACGACTCCCATCAGAATGACCGACAACTGTTGACCGACCTGAAGAACGGCAGTGCATACTCCCTGAATGGCCCTCGCTCTAGTGTCGGCTCATACACGCGCGAACTGCCCCTGTCCAAGGACGGCAGCATGCATTCGGTAGGCAATGGATCCACGAGGGATCCCCGCGAGAACAGCCGCCCGTCCGCCATGCTGGACCGTAAACCTTCGGACACTGGCCCGGGAGCTATTTCCACAACAGCAGCCCCTTCCAGCCAACAACCCAATGGTACTGCAAATGGCCGACCTGTCCAAGGGAAACTCATGGTCAACGGAGACGCTCATCCACCCTACGCCGATGAGTCTTCAATCTCGCCATCGGCCTCACTCTTACAAATCCCGCAGCAGGATGAGAACGGTCGCTATTCTCCAGACCCTGATCGCCTGACACCTAATTCAAAGCCCGCCCAACCACGCCACTCCTCCCCTCCCGCCTCATCCATACTCGACGCTGCCTCGGTGCCAGAATCGCAGAACTCGAGTATGCGACAACGACATTCATTGCAGGTTCCCAGAACGCCCAGTGTTCGACGAGATAGCCGAGAATATACCGATGATGCTGCGTACAGCAGTGGCCGAATGTCACCGACCACCGGCTTCCGACGCGCGTCAGTCGGTCTCATTAGACGGGCAACGAAAAACAGCACCCAGCAAGATATCACTTTGGATGAGGCACCGCCGGATGAAGATGCGGCTCGATGGGCCGAAGCTATTAAACAAAAGCGAGCCTCACGACGACGCCGTGAAGAGGAGGACGATGATCGGGTCATTGTCGGTACCAAAGTGGACCAGAATCATGTCAACTATGTGACGGCATACAACATGTTGACTGGTATCCGCTTCACCGTCTCGAGAATCAACGCGAAAATGGACCGGGAACTCACCCCGGCGGACTTTGATGCCAAACACAAGTTCTCCTTTGACATGTGCGCACCCCTTTTGATGTTGACAACTTGGATATGACTGACAGCAGCAGAACCGGGAACGAACTGATTCCTTCCGCAAAATACGACTTCAAGTTCAAGGACTATGCACCTTGGGTGTTCCGACACCTTCGCTCCAAGTTCCGTCTTGATCCCGCCGACTACCTTATGTCCCTCACAAGCAAGTACATTCTGTCGGAACTGGGCTCCCCGGGTAAGAGCGGGAGCTTCTTTTACTTCTCACGCGACTACAAGTACATCATCAAGACCATCCACCATTCCGAGCACAAGCTTCTCCGGAAGATTCTTCCTGAGTACTACCGGCACGTGGAGAACAATCCGAACACACTTATCTCACAATTCTACGGATTGCACCGAGTCAAAATGGCATACGGCCGGAAGATCCACTTTGTCGTAATGAACAACCTGTTCCCGCCCCACCGGGATATCCACCAGACGTTCGACCTGAAGGGCTCGACGATTGGTCGTGATCTGCAAGAGTCAGATCTCGAGAGAAACCCCAGAGCGACTATGAAGGACCTGAACTGGGTTCGTCGCAACCGTCATTTGGAATGTGGCCCGTCAAAACGAGACTTCTTCATTGAGCAATTGAAACGCGACGTCGTGTTGCTCCAAAGACTCAAGATCATGGACTATTCTCTTCTAGTAGGAATCCATGATGCTGGCAGGGGCAACGAAGAGAAATTGCGTGACAAGACTCTTCAGGTCTTCCAGCCAGGAGGCAACCGCGAAGAGGACACGACTCCCAACAACCTAATGCGCACTCCATCAAAATTGGAAAATGAACGCAAGGCCCGGGAGCTGCGCATGCTTATCAAACGTGAACGGCCTGTTCCATTGGACAAAGCAGCTGCGAAGATGCCAGATGAAATCCTCGATGAACGGAAATACCATGTCTTCTATGCGGATGATGGAGGTTTCCGGGCTACTCATGAGAATGGCCAACCTGGTGACGAGATCTATTACCTCGGTATAATTGATTGCCTGACCCATTACGGAACCACCAAGAAACTGGAGAACTTTTTCAAAGGACTCTCGCATGACCGGACACAGATTTCTCCAATTCCACCCGAGAGCTACGGAGAGCGCTTCATTAATTTCATCAAGGGAATCACTATGTCGAGGGAAGAAGCTGAACGACGACGCGAAGAAGCTGAAGTCTCCGCCTCAGGCGCACCTCAACAATCAACCGAAAAGCCACGCTCGAGATCCTCTTCTGTCGAGCGCACAATGCAGGCAGCGGAGAAGGAGGCATCGAAAGACGTGTCCGTCACACATCCTCGAACATTAGCCACTGTTTGGGACCCAGCAGACGCTGGGGGCCCCGGTCCAACTTCGACTCTCCCAATCGTGGACGAAGCCGGCGAGGCCAGCAGTGTCGGAGGGCGCAGCTCAAACAGTCGACACGGCACTCCAGCATCAGACAAGGAATTGCCTCCTCTTCCCCGCGACGGCCCACCGGCAACTCCCAGCAAAGGCAAGGAAGTTGATCGGCGCAATTTCGTGAATCCCAGCCCGGTCCAACGTTAGCGACTGCCATCCCTTTGATACCTCTATTCGTCTCTTTTTCTTGTTTTTTGTCTTGTTTTGTTTTCAGCGAGATATCCCCCTTGTTGCTCTTGATAGAACCACCTATTTTGTTTCCTCAGCATGGGTCTGCGCGAGGCATATCATCTTCCTATCCTCATACTTTCCCCAAACACTTTCCGCAAGAAACTGATGTTCACGAGTGACATGTGTATAATTTCTGTTGACGGTTGAGCGACCCTTCTCCGTCTCTTCGCGTGTTTCCTATTTACCTTTGCCCGGATTACTCGGAACATTTGGACAAAGCCTGAAACCCGAAGGCTCAACCTCACCGACTCTTTCTCTCTTTTTCTTCGCCGTCTCAAGCGCCTTCATTCTCTCTAGCCTTGCTTACTACGAGTCTGTACTGTCCGCTGTCCACCCATGGACTGTACAGGTTCCACCTTCATTGATCGAACATACCGTTGCCACACTCTCTATATCATAACCAGATCTCATCTCCAGCCCAATAAGTGTTGCTGTCATATTCTGTGCCAACGTCACATCGATGATCCAATCTTTTCACCAACCATCTCATTTCCTTTTTTTCATAATCCCTTTATTTTTGTTCTCAAAGCACGCCCTCACAGCCAAAGAATACCGCCGGCTCCAGAATCCGGTCTTCACTCCGTTCATCGAACGCTTTTTTTTCCTTATTGTATCTCTCTTGTGTATCCCGCTTCTTCTTCTTTTCTCTTTGATTTGCTTGTTCCTTGATCGAGTCTCTCCATACCCTGTACCAATCACTATACCACATGTTTTCTCTCGATATTCGTGCTTCTTATTTGCTGAGAGTAATCAACTTAGCAGAATTCACCGTGGGAACTTCCTTACTACTTCTTTTTCTGTTGGTTGTAACCTTTTGTAGGTGGTAAAGTCAATGAGTTGTGTAGTAGTAGATGCCTTAGAGCGAACTCCGTGGACCTATTGTGCAGACAGTAACTCCCTGAGTATGTTGCACAGGTGGTATAATATGGTGACTCCGCGGGTGAGACTTGATACTAGAGCTTGACCAGCAGTGCTGCAATGTGCCTACATCCTCTCTAGACCAGAGTAAACAAGCGTAGAACCCAAAGCCAGGTGGGCAATTCATTATTCAAGCACAGCATAGACTGAGCCGCAAGAAAGCAAAGATGGACCTAAGTAAGAGACCACTAAAAAAGACCCCATTCCAACCATGATGGAACGCGAGCCAAACAAGATAAGCAAAGAAATGTAAGACCTGCCCATTCATCACGTAGACGCCATATTCTGAAGAGAATCAATAGAAAGGGTAAAATAGAAACAGAAAACGAAAAACAAAAAGAAACACCCCCGATTTGACCTCCGGGAAAGGAACATGAAACGTAAAGCCAAAGCGAACTGTGCAACATCACTAGAAAAAAAAAGAAGGCAGTCCAGACCATCTGGGCGTAAGATCACAACAGAAGCCGTGATGCAAGTTTGCATCTACATCCTACTCGTTCTTACCCTGAGTGACCTTGGCAGCCTGGATAGCAGACATCTTCTGAGTCCAGCCCTGGGTAGGCTGAGGCTTCTTGACAGTGCGGAGGTCATCGGTAGAGAAGCCCGAGATACGCATGTTGTAGTTGCGCTCGAGGACGAGCTGAATATCGCGCAGCTCGAGGGTCGAGGAAGGGCGCAGCTTTGCGAGACGACAGGCCTGGGTGATGACTTCGTCGACGAAGTCGTCTGCCATCTGGAGGATGAACTGGAGGGAAATATTAACATGCTTGATCTTATTTTTATTTCTCTCTCACTTTGAAGAGGGGCAAGCTCACCTCTTCGGCATCTGGGGTCAGCATTTCTCCTTCGCCGCCACCGGTGACCTGGCGCACGAGGATATCGAGCATCTTCTTGCTCAGAACGCGCTGGCCTTCACCTTCGAGGACGTAGCCCGGGTGTTTCTGGATCGCGGGCTGGCCCATCATGCCCATGGCGCCGTGGCTGGGGCCACCGGAAAGAGAGGGACGGGAGCCTGGCATTGAGACGGGCTCGGGGGTTGAGACGTGCAGGTTCTTGGGAATAGCCATGTTGGTGTTGCGGTTGGGGGTTTCACCTGGACGGTTGGCAAGATAACCCTGGGGGTGAGCTTGCTGGTTAACCTGGGCTTGTTGGTTCATTGATTGCTGTTGAGGGGTGGGGTTGGTGTAGGTTTGTGCAGCTTGTGAGATAGCAGCTTGGTGTGAGAGAGGACGAGGTGGGCCTTGGTTTACCTGTTGGGGAGGCCCTGGGGGTGTGGGGGTGGAGCCGTCAGGATGGGGGTTTTGGCTGAAAGTGACTTGCCCTCCTGGAGTTCCTTGCTGGGAGGGTTGCTGTGGACGTTGCACCTGAGGAAGTGGGGCACTGATTGGGACTGGAGTGTTTCCAGCAGACTGGGCAGAAGGTGGTTGTCCAGGTTGGGAGGTAGAAGGGGACATGGCAGTTTGGCGCGCTGCGTTGACCGCTGAGTTGATAGTATGGGGAGCTGGGGGTTGAGGTTGCCCTGATTGCATGGTGTTTGCTGCCGTTCCTGCCTGGGGATTCGGTACATTTTGAGCCGACACAGGAGGTGCGACTGGGGCTTGGTTCAAATTGACCGGTGTATTTGCTTGTGCTGCCTGGTTCATCGCTTGACTCTGTGGATTTTGTTGCGACTGAATCTTGAAGCTTTCCTGCTGTTCCTTGAACTTGTTCAAGAACTCGCTACCCTCTCGGAAAAGCTTTTCAGCCGCCAACTGCCGATTTTTGAATTCTTGCATTTCCTCTTGGCTCATATTGCCTTGGGCCTGCCGCTGAGCATATGACGCACGAAGATCGGCCATACGAGCCCGTCCAACCTCCTGCTTCTGGAGAGCGATACCATATCGCAACCGAGCCTCGGGTATCCATGTTTGTACCTGCTCAGGGGTCACGTTTGGGGGCAGGAAAAAATTGAGCGCGCTGACCCGGGCTTGAATTTGCGGGATGAGCTGATTGATCGTCTGGGGGTTGTTGGATTGAGTTCTCTGGACGGGTTGTCCCTGTGGTCCCTGCGTGCCCTGAGGAGCTTGTTGTACCGGCTGTGTCTGCTGCCCCTGCTGTGGCTGTTGTCCTGGCTGTCCCTGCACCGCTGCCTGCTGGTGCTGGTGCTGTTGCATTGCCTGCTGTCGGTTTTGCTGGAAAACCCGCATCCCCTTCATCAAGTTCTGGGACAGCTGCGAGAGCTTCGTATGCGCCTGCTGATATTCGTGGGTCTGTGGATCGCGGGTGTTCAGCAAATCCCAGAGGCTGCGCACTAGTTGGGTATGCTGGGCCTTCTGCTGGTCACTGAGATGCGGTAGCTTCTGTACTTGATCGGTTCGGATGAGGTTCGAGTGCTGTGGCTGCGGGGCACCCATTGGCTGGCCAACCTGGCCAACCTGGCCCTGAGACCCATCCATCTCTGCGATGATGATGTACTGGTGCTCTGCTGAGGATTCAAGGGCACGAAGAGTTAAACAGTGTTGGAGAGGATAATCGACGCGAAATAGTCTGTGTTTAGGAATATAGGCGGTCGCAGTTGCCTGAATATTAAGCGAGGCTATACTATACCACACAAGATGATAGATTAGGATAGTCCGAATGCAATGGGCTTCAGCTTTGGCAGATTACAACTTTTGACGGCGGTGATGGAGGTTGGGCCCGGTCTTGGCATCCACCCTTTTAACTAAGGTCAGTGTTGTTCTGTGAAACTACAATCTCGCAGAGATCTTTATTATTTGGTGATTGGGATATCTTTTTAATTGTAATATTCTTTGATCTTCCAGTTTATAACTATATAATCTATGTGGTATTCCAAGGTTGCTGGGGCATATCCTATACATCCTGATACGGGGCATATAGTCCACCTTTAGGGTCAACCCCTGAAGAAAGGCCCCGAGAAAGCCTCCAAGGCCCGAGCCCCGGGGGGCTCCCGGGCTCCCGGGCTCTACTAAGGGTTTACCTAATCAATCTCCCGCTTTAACGCTCCAGGGTTGGAAGGCGGTCAATTTCAGGAGTGTGCATGGACCAATATCATGTGCCTACATACATACTCAGGTAGTCAAAGGGCCCAAAGCGGTGATTTTCATTCTGACTTTAGTAATTAAGTACATTTTGCTTGGAATTCACAATGTGGGTGGAGCAACAATAATAGTGGCCGCTTGTGCGGCCTTGTCATATCTTCTTTTTGGTGGTCTTTTTGGTAGTCCTTTTGCCCTGCTTGTCCTGTTGATGCCAGACTTGGTGTGCGAGATTCTCAATATCCTGATGACTGATGACAAAGTCAGTGTCATTTGGCCCTTTGGGCCTGAGGTGGATATCTTCAAATGAGAGTTGTATCCTCCCCTGGATCTTCTCACAGTTTGGTGCTGGGTTCCTTGTGATCTCAAGTTTCTGAACGGGGAATGGAGTGCGGTTGCCCATCTTCCATTGTTCAATGGATATCTCATATATCTTGACTGTAGGACGATGTTGACCTTTCCAGAGGATTTGTTCAACCATAACTTCACGTCTCTAATCATCTTCCCCAGGGCTCTGAGTACGCGATTTCCACTGCATGAGGTCCGGTCTCCATGCCTTTGACGAGAAGCTCGTTAATAGAAGGATCATAGAACTCCCAAGATTTTCCGAGAGCCCGCACTTTTAGTGGAATTCCAGGGAAGATCGCTGTGTAGATATCTAGAATACTATTAGAAGTGAATCAGTAAGCACGAAGATACTACTTACTCCAGAAGATCATAAAGGAGTTCAAGGGTCATAGACGTTGTCTTCCCCTCTGTGATTCAGAGTATTGTCAGAAGTAAATCAATAATCACAAAGATGCTACTCACTCTAGAAGATCATAAAAGAATTTAGTGGTCGTAGACGTCATCTCTCCTATAATCGAAGAGGTTGAAACTTCAGCCTTGAACTATGCCTCGCTCCGAGCATCTGAAGTCTCTAGGAAGGTTGATTGACTTGATGACTGTACAAGGTAGTCGGCCGCGTGTGCAGCCTCTAATTATCTGATTTATCTGGCTTGAGATGTCTTTCCAGATATCATTCCAGATATCATTCCAGACGTCTTTTCAGATGTCTTTCTTAGTAGTGTTATATGGACTCATCGAGTCATCACTCTACATTATACAAAGGCGGTAAAACAACACAAACTGTAGAGAGGGCTTTTCTATATATGTTATTAGATAAAGTCATTCCCAGTCCCCTAGATCGTTCCCCATACACAGAGTGAAGCCGTGATCCAGTTTAATATTTAGAATTAGAAGATCAATAGCTCTCTACTTAAACTAGCTATAAGGTACTCAAGATGCTTTCAGATCAGTGGGCCGAGGCATAATTCAAGGCCAAACTTCTATATCCTACTTATATTTTTTTTTTACGCTTGCTCTGATTCGTTCCTCTCTCCCTCTAAACTAAACCATGGAGGAAAATACGACGCCTAGGATGGCTTAGGCCTCACTAACTTCATGATTCTGGGAAGTAATTGACATTTTCGTGGCCAGTGATTCGCTTCTTATAGTATTTGAGGCTTTGCGCTCCTTTCCCCGTCCTCCAAACTGCATGGGAGTCTTCAATCACAGAGGGGTAGTAACAACTTCGTGGCCAGTGATTCGCTTCTAACAGTGTTCTAAACCATAGCGGGGGAGACGACGTCTATCTACGTCCTCTGCAATCATTCATGAACTTCCGAAGCAACGAGCCATGTTTGACGCCATTTGAATCCCCGCGCCGACAAAGCCTAGCGCCTGTGCATTTCTATAGGCCAAGACAGACCTGCGATGAGACCAATGATGCCCGCAGTCTTCAACGCCCGCGTGCATTTTCGAAAGACTTCGAAGTAGCTGCATGAAGGTATGCCCACAAAAGGCGGCAAGATGCGAGGCCTAACACTGAACGAGAGAGATGACTGGATAACATTGGAAGAAATAATGGAGGGAATCCACTATATTATACGTATTTTCTACTACGTAGTATGTTGTAGGTAATCCTGTTGATACAGAGCAATAATATTGTGAATGATGGATTGATCTTGATACTCATAACTATCGTAAAGCATGAAAAGCTGTATCATGGACATCTCTCATGGGTAACTTGGCATGAGGAATATGGACACCAGAGGTCGCTGGTGGTGATGACCTTGACGCATGGCATGAGGCGTGTTCTTTCATGACAATTAAAAATTACCCGGCTGTAAATTTTGCTCGGAATAATGGCTCAGTATGAACAGCAGCCTGCAGCACTGGGGAGCCTATTCTGGCCGAGTATAACAACGTGTCAGACCCTGTTGTCACCAATAACACATGGAGACATGGCTAGGGGAGGGTAAACCAGGGGAGAGTCATGAACCCGGAAAGCTCTTTATTGAGAGAGAGTTGTGGTATCCAGCCGGAGGAGGTGTCCACAGAGCAAGATGTCCTTTTCTGGTGGGTAGCGAGGCAGACAAGATGTTAATAGAAAGTCTTCCACAAGGCAGGAATATAGCCACGACGAAAGAAAAGAATCAGCCTATCAAGCCACCCAGATCTCGATCCATGCCTGTAACCCGTTCTTCTAGCCTTCGCTTCCTCTGCTCCAAGTTTCGGATTTCGGCCAACTCTCGCTCAATATCCTCATCAGTGACCTCTGGAATTTCTGGTTGTGCCACCGGTGAAGGGGAAAAATCATCTTCATCGTCTCCATAAGAGTGCCTCATTTGATCTAGTTCTGCTGTGTTTGTTGCAACCCGGCCTTCCAACTGTGCTATGGACTCACTGATCATCTCATGCCGATAGCGAAGGTTGGCAATCTTTTCCTGTGCACCGGCAACCGGACTTTGAGCTGATTAGATTGAATCAAGAGTTATTATCAGATATGTGGCACTCACTAAACGTTGCACAGGATCTCGGCGCCTCGAAGGAGCACTTCAACGTTGACCTCCCCGCGGGGTCCTCTAGTTGAGGTGCCCGCTGATCGCTTGATCTCTTCCATCATATCGTGTCCCAGTACCCTTGCCACTGCAGACTGGTTACGGTTGTCCCGCGCCGAATAAATGCGGCTTGCCATTGATTCCCTTTCGGTCTCAGCGGGGAACATAGTCCCGCGTCGTGTGGCACGTCTTTGTGGTCCATGGGCCTTAGTAGAGGGGTCGACCTGGAAAAGTGCTCGTTCATGGGCTTCGGTGTCCCGGATCAAAGCTGTGATATCGTGGGAGCCCAACAGTGCAGTGGTGAAAATACGTGGGGGAGGAAACCTGTACGCGTTAATGGAAGCAATATGGTTGAAGCGATCACAAGCACTAACGGCAAATCGGCAATAGCATTTGAAGAGAGCGTAATCTGCTCTAGGTGGGAATTGAGCAATGACATGTTTGTGGGTAGTTTGAGAGCTCTGGATCGTGAAGGATGAGTGGTTGAATGTTCTACACTGCACCGCAGTGTTTACTCCAGGAAAGCTGCATATATGCCTGAGGCATTAAATTCAGAATATGTCTGTGTATTAGCAACCACGTCTAGCCACGCTGAAATTGACTGAGCAGGATAGCAGCAATTTAATTTTGATTTACAAGTGATACTCCTTTTTTTGCCGATTTTCTTTTCCATTATCTTTTTGTCGTCTTTCTAACAGCTTCGATAGCAAAAGTGCTAAGTTGAGGCCCGGTAAGCTCCACTGACTAAGCGCTCATCTGGTCTCTTGCGCCCGTTCATCCCATCTCTTGACATCACATCACCCATCCACTTCATCCATCTGTCCGCACCAGTTTTTCTTCATCATACTTGTGATATTGGCAGTTTGGCTCTCTAAATTGCTTTTCTCCTTCCTGTCTTCATATCGTGATCACTCGCCCTTCCCCCTACTTCTTCCGATAGCTTGGTGGCTGCCCAGCTGAGCTCGACAGCTTGAGAAAGATGCCGGCCGAAAGGCGTTCTTTGCGATCAAACAATAAATCCGACACCTCTTCATCCGCTAACGGTGAAAAGGCAAACTCGAACTCTCAGAGCTCGGGTGCGAAAGACAAGGCGCCCACCACTCGCGCCTCCGCCAACAAGGCCAAGTCAGCTCCGACCAAGAAAGACGCAAAGGGCGCATCAAACGGCAGCATGAAAGAGGATGATCAGTCGCATACAAATGGATCGAAGTCAACCGAGAACGGTGTGAATGGATCCGAAGATGTTGAGATGGGAGAGGATACGGCAGGTGCGCCTACATCCTCATCCAACACCAGCAAGGACCGCAAAAGTAACGAGAAGATGACTGTTGTAGTGCCCCCGACCAAGGGTTCCAGATCGTCCGGCAAGGATAAGGAGGATGTGACGATGGAAGGTGTGGAGGATGGCGATGTTCAGAACACCGAGCCAGAGGTGGACCCAGCAACCAAGGCCATTCAAGGTTTGTCTAGTTTTCTTCCTTGCTCAAAATAAGTCCAGATTTCTAACGATGAATGCCTGTTTGTTCGGCATGGGTTTAGACATCAAATCCAACTTCACCTTGCTCGAGCGAGCCGTTGCCCACTTCGACCCCAGATTTACCCTCCGTGTTCTCCGATCGATATCGTCGATGCGGAAACACCTCACCCCGGAGGTCCTCGCCGAAGTCATTGTGGAGACCTATTCCGCTTCTAGCTCGACCGCCTCGTTCCTGTTGGAAGCTCTCGGCCAAACCAATGCTTTCGAGAATGTTCCAGCTAGCTCGCAGATGGAGGTTGATTCGGATAAGAAGCCCATCCCTAAGGAGACCCTTGCCGAAGTGGATGCATATCTCTCCATTCTCGTCCAGATATACCTGTTCGACCAACGGGAGATTCAGAAGGGAGTCCAGTTCTCGACAGACTTGATCGAGCGCCTGCGTGCACTGAACCGCCGTACGCTGGATTCTCTTGCCGCCCGCGTGTACTTTTACTACTCTCTCTTCTTCGAGCAAGTCGCTCCGCTTCCTCCTTCTCCCGCAGCGGCTGTTACCACTATCCGCCAGCCACTGTTGGCGGCACTGCGCACGGCTGTGCTCCGGAAAGATGTCGATACGCAGGCTACTGTGATGACCTTGCTGCTTCGCAACTACCTATCCACGTCTCATATCTCACAGGCAGATCTACTGATCTCGCACAACCCATTCCCCGTGGCTGCGTCTAACAATCAGATTGCTCGGTATATGTTCTACCTCGGCCGCATCCGTGCCATCCAGCTGCAATACACCGAGGCCCACAGCCATCTGATTGGGGCTACCCGCAAGTCACCTGCTAGCCAGGTTGCTCGTGGGTTCTACCAGGCTTCCCACAAGTTGTTGGTCGTTGTCGAGCTGTTGATGGGTGATATTCCTGACCGCGCAGTCTTCCGCCAGCCGGCTTTGGAACGGGCTATGCACCCTTATCTGTTGCTTTCTCAGGCAGTCAGTGTTGCTGATCTGGATGGGTTCCTCAACATTGTCAACACCCACAGCGAGACTTTCCGAAAGGATGGCACATACACCTTGATCTTGCGTTTGCGACAGAATGTCATCAAGACCGGTATTCGCATGATGTCGCTGTCTTACTCTCGTATCTCTCTACGGGATATCTGCCTTCGCCTTGGACTCGACAGCGAAGAATCTGCCGAGTACATTGTGGCCAAGGCTATTCGGGACGGTGTCATCGAGGCCACGCTTGATCACGAGCATGGGTTCATGAAGAGCAAGGAAGTGGGTGACATCTACGCCACTAGAGAACCTGGCGAGGCCTTCCACGAGCGTATCCGCGCCTGTCTGGCCCTCCACGACGAGAGTGTTAAGGTATGTTTTCTATCTCCCTCGCTGAACATTCTTAATTTTGTTGCCCTTACTAACATGAACTCGTCCAATTGCAGGCTATGCGTTTCCCCATGAACCAGCACCGTCTGGAGCTCAAGAGTGCCCAAGAAGCTCGGGAACGGGAGCGCGAGCTTGCCAAGGAGATCCAGGAGGGAGACATGGATGATGAAGATGCCGGTGGTGATTTCGATGCCATTTAAAGAGGAGTGAGGTTGTTCCATAATCGATACAGCATTTTTTTCCCTTCCCCCTCTACCGCACTGGTCCCATGCATGGGTCTCTACCTCGTAGCGGCCTTCTTCAACCCGTGTGTTAATTGTTTTGTTTTTCTTATTCTGGCTCTTTATTCGGACGTGTACGAAGGGGAATATGCAGGATGCAGGACCAAGATGGCCGGCGCAGTCTTCTCTGTGTCTATTATACTGGAATCATTTCTTGCCCTGTGCCTTTATTAGAATTATATCTCAACTGAGTGACTAATGGCTTGTAAATTGTAATTTCCCCTAGGATTATTATCCCCTTGATGCTATTTTCTTTTAAAGTACGGAGTACTCCGTACAAAAGTGTCGATAACAGGTCGGCGAGTCATACTTGGCTGCGTAGCACCGGGTCCGTGCCGACCCGAGAGAGCTCGAAATCTTCCCGCCCGCAAGATTGTTCGTCCTTGTACTCCGCAAACACCTCACGTCGGTATCGTTTCCTGGGATTGGGTTCCTATGGTTTAATTTGGATCCTTTCGTTTATAATTGAAAAGCCCTCGCATTGAGCATGGGAGCTCGAACCGCATCGGCCACCGGGCTGATCCTCTCATCACGAACAACTGTCTGTTCCCAATGCCTCCGCGATGACCTCCGTTTCACGCATATTGCTCTCCAATCCCGCAAATACCACCCGACGCGCCGGCGGGATGCCTCGCCATTTGGAGCTGCCGTGTCAGCGGCCCAGGCCATTTTCAAGGGTATGCCAAAGGCGCCTCCAGGAATCTCCGTCGACCCATTGAGAATGGTTGGGAAAGAGCTCAAGTTCCTCACCAAGAACATCCGACAATTGCTTGGA
This sequence comes from Penicillium solitum, assembly GCF_028829755.1. NCBI lineage: Eukaryota > Fungi > Ascomycota > Eurotiomycetes > Eurotiales > Aspergillaceae > Penicillium > Penicillium solitum. The sequence goes on along the minus strand of NW_027072125.1, from coordinate 2,178,674 downwards.
TCAGGTCACCCAGCGCTGGATAAGGTCGCTAAGTACTACACTCATAGCGAGGGCAAGCACATGCGGCCCATGCTTGTCCTCCTCATGTCCCAGGCGACAGCTTTGGACCCTCGCAAGCACCACACCTACACGGATAAACCGAGCCCCGTCGATTCCTCCTTCAGTGCGCCATCCATCCTCGAAGACGCCAACCCAGAAATGAACCCGCTCGTGGCCCCGAACGCCGAGAGCAAATACGATATCGCGGGAGATGACAACATCCTACCTTCACAACGGCGGTTGGCCGAGATCACGGAGTTGATCCACACAGCATCTCTCCTGCACGACGACGTCATTGACAATGCCGTGACACGTCGTGCCAATAGCTCCGCAAACCTCGCGTTCGGAAATAAGATGGCCGTGCTGGCGGGCGACTTCTTGCTTGGGCGTGCCTCGGTAGCACTCGCTCGTCTGCGTGACCCCGAGGTCACTGAACTCATGGCCACTGTAATTGCTAATCTAGTGGAGGGCGAGTTCATGCAACTGAAGAACACTGCGCAAGACGAATCGAGACCCGTCTACACCGACGAGACACTTGCCTACTACCTCCAGAAGACTTACCTGAAGACTGCCAGTCTGATCAGCAAGTCCTGCCGCTCTGCTGCGGTTCTGGGACGGAGTGCCCCGGAGGTGATCGAGGCTTCGTATGCTTATGGTCGTAACTTGGGTCTGGCTTTCCAGCTCGTTGACGATATGTTGGATTACACGGTCACTGAGGCGGAGATGGGCAAGCCTGTTGGTGCAGACTTGGAGCTTGGATTGGCGACTGCTCCACTCTTGTTTGCGTGGAAGAGTAACCCAGAGCTTGGTCCTCTGGTCGGACGGAAGTTCCGCAAGGAGGGTGATGTGCAGCTGGTGAGTTTTCAAAATGAGCGCGTGGTACGATAATACTAATCATTTGCTTCCACTAGGCCCGTGAGCTCGTTTACCGTAGCAATGGTGTTGAGCAGACCCGTGCTCTGGCCCAGGAATATGCCGACAAGGCCATTGCCGCCATCAGCGACTTCCCAGACAGTGATGCCAAGACCGGTCTGATTGAGATGTGCGAGAAGACCATGAATCGCAGGAAGTAGAGGAGATTGCGCTCCCATGTACACATATTTTATCTTTCAGCTTGCCCATCCCTTGTTGTTTCTTCAGGTGACTGTCTTTTTTTCTATATGCCTGTGTACACTTAGATGGTTGGATATATATTTGATCTTCACCAATAGAAAGATTTTCTCTTCTCACAGTGTGTATATGCTGGTTCTTATTTCATGGGTATGTATGTATATATTTGGCTGATCCCAAATAAGATAGCTGTCGAAACATGATGATATCTTGTGAACAAAAAGCAAAAGCCGCCCATCACGATGCTCAACTCCATCAGCGTGATCTTTAGAATGTAGGTTTCTGTATTTTAAGTATGAGGACCCTTATCACGCGCTTTGGTATAAGCTGAGTGGGTCTCGAAAGTCACCGTTGCACTGCATAAAGAGGAAGATTATCGACTCTTTTGCTGAATTTAAGTATTCGGATTCAGCTTGGGCTGAAATACCACCATATATCATTTGAACTGACTCAAGCAGTAATAGGTGAGGTTGTTGATTTCCGAGGATCCTTTCACGTTCCTGACAGCTGGTCGATTCAGGCGGGGTACAAATGGATCTACAAGTAATGATACAGCAAGTATCTAAATTACAATATAAATACAAAATTACTGTACTTTAAAGTGGTAATTTAGATGAAATACAAATACAAAACCAGTAATGCCGAGGTACCCAACACCCTCCGTCATCCCGTCGTGCTTGTGGAAGCTGCAACTCCCTGCAACTCACTCTCTTGCGCGCTATAATTCTTTGTCCCTTATATCGCTCGTTTTTATTCCGGAGCCGGTCTCTTTTCCTTTGCCGTGTCCTATCTTAGCTGTTGGAGGTCGCTCTCCCAAACTATGGAGCTTTCGACCCGCCCGCATTGATCGACTGGTTCCCGATGGGTTCGCTCGCTAGCTTCCTCTTCGTTTACGCCCTCGGTGGAATTACTTTCATTCCACTAGTATTGTCCTCAATCATCCTCTACGCCTACCTGACCCTTCCATCGGCGCCCCAACTGCCGCAATCATGCGAGAACGCGGCCGACCCCGTCCGTCAACCTACCGATGACGACTTTAGTCTCAAGTCTGGCACCGACCAGCTGGCGGAGAAATTCCATCGCACTCACGAGTCCGATGTCGCTGCTGGATATTTTGCTGTCTGTCGTGAATATGTTCCCGGTGGTGTGAATGGGAAGCCCCCCGAGAGAACGACGCCCGCTGGGGAAGTCGTTGCGGCCGAAAGTCCTAGCGTGTATCAGACTATGTACCGGAGTCTGTTTGATCGAAAGCAGGCACCAAGTATCGACCCGGCGAAGGCGAATGGAAAGACCACGAAACGGGCGCGTAATGTCTTTTACATTGTTCTCCGGTATGCCTCTCTTCGTCTGAATGTATAGGTTGTTTGTTAAGCGCTGATTGCTGACGTTGGATGATATGTGATCAGACATGGCCACTTGATGCTTTACGATGATGTAAATCAGGTCGAGGTACGGTATGTCATATCGCTTGCTCACCACGACGTGACCATATACGGGGGAGAAGGGGACATCCCAGAAGGAGAGCTGTGGCTCAAAAGAAACGCTATATGCCTCTCTCGGCGACTGGCTTCGCTTGGGGATCTAGGAGGGCCGACTCCGCCGTTTTATCTCTTCTCTGAAAACTTGTCTGAGAAGGAGGATTTCTATATCGCCATGCTGCAGAATCAAAACCGGCTGTGGGACTCGCCTGATCGCCCGCCCAAGCATCAGGAGTTTGATACCAAGCATATTGTCACATTGGTCCAGCGCCTGCATTCCTCCGAAGAGCAATTGCAGACACGTTGGATCAATGCTTTCCTTGGAAGGTGGTTCCTAGCGATGTACCGGACACCTGAGTTGGAGGAATTCGTGCGGAGCAAGATCGTCAAGAAAATCTCGCGTGCCAACAAACCCAATTTCATTAGTAAGATCGGCTTGCAGAGAATTGATATGGGCGAAGGGGCTCCGTTTATCACCAACCCGAGACTGAAGGACTTGACGGTGGACGGTAATTGCTGTGTGGAGGCCGATATGCAGTACACTGGAAACTTTCGGGTCGAAATCTCGGCAACTGTGCGCATTGATTTGGGCCCTAGGTTCAAGGCCAGGGAGGTCGACATTGTCCTTGCCGTTGTGTTGAAGAAACTTGAAGGCCATTTGTTGGTACGCTTCAAGCCCCCACCCAGCAATCGCATCTGGATGTCTTTTGAAACCACACCAAAGATGGAAATGGACATCCAACCCATTGTCAGCTCCAAACAAATCACATACAGCCTCATCCTGCGCACGATCGAGAGCAAGATCCGCGAAGCAGTGGCAGAGAGCATTGTTCTGCCTTTCTGGGACGACGTTCCCTTCCATAATACCTTTGGCCAGGCTTTCCGCGGTGGTATTTGGCAGCGAGACACTCCAGAGTCGAGTGCTCAGGTAGAGATACCAGAGATACCTGACGAATCTGGCGAAGCCCCCCCGACCCCGAAGAGCGTTGTTAGTGATCCCATTGAAACCCTCAAGTCCAAGGACGATCGCACGATGAGCATGCCTGTCCTTTCTGAGTCCGGAACGGCCAAAAAGAAGCCGCGTAAAGGCCTGAAACCTTCCCTGTCGGATCTGCAATCGAACAGTTCCACTGCAACTTCCACTGGTGTCGAGAGACCGGACATCGCAGCCCTGCCTCGAGCTATTCGGTCACAGACCTTCTCTCATGCTGCAGACCCTGTAGTTACAGCGGACAATGCCAGGGTTGACAAACCTGTGTCGGACAAAAAGGGTGAAGAAAAGAGCCATGCAACAAACGCCATGATAGAGATATCAAACCGGTCCCCACCTACATCCCCGCAGCGAACTCCAAGCACCTCGCCACCTACAGGTGGTCTTATGATGCCAGAAAATGCGGTCCATAGCCGCGAATCGTCGATTGCAGATTCAATTGATAGCGCTAGCTTTACCCATGAAAGTGTTATCCAGAGACCTTCCTCTACCCGCATGGAGAGCGGGTCCTTCTCCAGCCTGAGAAACTCTCGGGGTAGTTCCACCGTGTCCGTGGTCAGCGACACGGCTCCACGACGCAGCACAATCGAAACCATTACCAAAACCTTTACATCTTCCGACGACAAGTCTTCCGGCCCAATGACTCTCGGGCAAGCTACTGCCGCCGCCAAGAAATGGAGTTGGAGCGTGTTTGGTAAAGGTGACCCAAATAACGGACAAGATTCGCCGCGGTCTCCTCCGGGCACGCTTAACCAACCGATTGGGCGAGGCCATCCTCATCCACCACTTGGAACGCCCTTGCCGCGCCCAGACAAATATGCCTTAAAGAGGAACGCAGGAACATTACCCAAGCGTAAACCTGTGGCAGCACACACAGTGCCCGAACGCCCCAAGACAGGAGACCAACAGCCCCCACTATCACATTTACCTCGCAGGAAACCAATGGCTCCTGAAGTGCGTGATGACCAAGGCACTGATGAACTTCTCGTGGTGGAGGCACCTCAAGAATCTGAGCCAAATAGCCCGGCCCCTGGGGACCCCGAATCAGACTCCAGTCTGATAGCCCCGACTCCTGTTGAGAGTGAGACATCATCAAAGGCTGAACAGTTTGAGGCTGATTCCGAAGAGCAAGAGGAGTTGCCTGTTGTTGAATCGTTACGCTCTGTTGATCAGGCGCCCTCTTCAACTTTAGGTAGTCATGAGGCCTTGCCATCTACAGGAAGGGTGGAAATACCCTCATCGTAATTCCCGTTGCCTTCGCCCCGACACGAAAGATGAGACTCGTTCACATACATCCATGCAACTAGCGAATTGGATGGCGAAACCCTTTGGACCTTTTGATTCCTTGGTCATATTGCTGTGCTGGACAGAAGTCTCCATGTCGGGCTGGTCATCCCTACATGCGATCACTCTCTTGCATAGAGTATTCCAAGGCCCCTATGCGACTCTTTTATGCTTGTAGCTAATCCTCCGATATTCAATATATTCATGTCGATCTTAAGGCGTTTCGAACGAAGTAGAACAGCAGACCGTAGAGATTGGCCCAGATGAATATTTTATTCATGCTGCCTGGCTTGTAGTGTGTACATCATATATGTTTGACGCGTAGACTCAGACAGCCTTCGTAAGGGATAAAGCCTCAAAATCCAAGCCCATGGCCCAAACCCGCATCGGCTTAGGCGTCGCCAAGACTCCCGACAGGCGCCAGCTTTCCCGTTCCCCATCAACGTCATTGCTCGAACTCCCACGTGTGTCTTTTTTGGTGCTTCACCAATTTCACTTTGCTTTGCGATTCGAATTATCCGCTTGTTCCGGTCAGCGCAACCTATCTCTGGCGTCTGTGCGCTGTCCGGGTTCGAGATCTTGTCAACACGACAACCCTTTCCGATATTCGTCCACTCCCCTCACCCCTGAGCACACACCCCAACCGCCACGATGAGTCGGTAAGCAGAGATGGACTTGGAATTCTGAGAGTGCTTGTCTGATAAAGGATTGCGCAGAACCGAGGCCGATTTGGCCATCAATATCCGCAAGGCCACCAGTATCGGTAAGTCGTTAGTCGGGGATGAGACCGATGCGGGACAGCGGACATGATGGGCTAACAATTTGACAACAGAGGAAACCGCTCCTAAACGTACGTTCCAATCATATTTCATTGCCCTCCATCGAATTGATTGATGCTATCTCGGCTTTGCCCCGTCCGAATCGAACTGACCATCCCCCGCGCCTGTAGGAAAACATGTGCGGAGCTGCATCGTCTATACGTGGGACCACAAGTCATCGGCGGCTTTCTGGGCTGGCATGAAAGTGTACGTTTTGAGATACCCGGAAGGCATGGAAAAAGGTTGTTGTTTTCGAGATGGCTAACACGGCTTTGTTCTTGACAGGCAGCCCGTCCTCGCCGACGAGGTCCAGACGTTCAAGGCCCTGATCACGATACACAAGGTTCTCCAAGAGGGCCACCCCATGGTTGTTCGCGAGGCGCAACAACATTCCAACTGGATTGATAGCTTGATGCGAGGAGTGGGAGGTGACGGCGTTCGAGGTATGGATTTCACGCAGGACGACTGCGCAATTGCTCTCTCGAGAGAGGTGGCAGCACATGTGACGAACGGAATAATGACAGTTCTGTATAGGATATGCGCCGCTCATTCGGGAGTACGTCTTCTTCCTCGAGGCGAAATTGAACTTCCACCGCAACCACCCCGAATTTAACGGTATGTCGTCCACGGTTGACCAGTTCTGTGAAGGGCGGGTGTCTGACAGTCGCAGGCTTGTTTGAATATGAGGAGTACATTAGTTTGAAGTCGATCAACGATCCGAACGAAGGGTGGGTACATACCTGGTTTTCGTGACAATGGAGATAGGTGCTGACAGTCACATAGCTATGAGACCATCACCGATCTGATGGCTCTTCAAGATCAAATCGATTCCTTCCAAAAGCTCATCTTCTCGAACTTCCAGTCCGGCACGAACAATGAATGCCGGATCTCGGCATTGGTGCCACTTGTGCAGGAGAGTTATGGCATCTACAAGTTCATCACCAGCATGCTGCGAGCCATGCACACAAGTATGTTGCACTTAGTTCTTCGATTTGCTTCAACAGCCGCTGACTGATGTTTCTGTAGCCACCGGAGAGGACGAAGCCCTCGAGCCACTCCGAGGCCGATATGATGCCCAGCACCACCGCCTTGTTCGGTTCTACTATGAGTGCTCCAACCTGCGCTACCTAACAGGCCTTATCACCATCCCGAAGTTGCCACAGGATCCGCCAAGCTTGCTTGCCGAAGATGACGATCGCCCAGCTCTTCCCAGACGACCGGCGAGAGAAGTGGAAGCCCAACCCTCGCCGCCACCGAAGGTCGCTGCTGAACCAGAGCCGATTAATGATTTCTGGACAAACGAGGCCAAACGCCAGCAAGAAGAGTACGAGGCGGAGCAGCAACGCTTGCAGCAGCAGTGGGAGGACCAACAACGCCAGCAACTTCTCGCCCAACAGCAAGCCCAGAACGACTTTGAGGAACAACAGCGTCTGCAGGCGGAACAGCAGAGATTGGCACAGGAACAGCTTCTCCGCGACCAGTACCAGACACACACACAAGGCCGGCTGGCGGAGCTGGAGCAGGAGAACCTCAACGCCCGTGCACAGTATGAGCGTGATCAATTGATGCTGCAGCAATATGACCGCCGTGTCAAAGAGGTCGAGGAGCAGATGAACCATCTGAACTCGAACCTCAACTTGCAGAATGCCTCGAAGGACGAGCAGATTCGATCCCTGCAGGAGCAGGTGAACACCTGGCGATCCAAATACGAGGCATTGGCCAAGTTGTACTCACAGCTTCGACAAGAGCACCTCGATCTTCTTCAGACCACAAAGAGCCTCAAGCTGAAGGCAGCCTCCGCGCAAGAGGCAATTGACCGACGAGAGAAGCTGGAGCGCGAGCTGAAGACCAAGAACTTGGAGCTGGCTGACATGATTCGGGAACGTGACCGTGCTCTGCATGACCGTGACCGTTTGACGGGAACCAACAAAGATGACTTGGAGAAGATCAAGCGCGAGCTTCGCATGGCTCTTGAGCGTGCCGAAAACGCAGAACGCTCAAAGGGCACCGAGATCTCGTCCCTACTGTCCAAGTATAACCGCGAGATGGCCGACCTGGAAGAGTCCCTTCGAGTGAGTAACCGTTCATCTTGCTTAAGTTTGTGATTCATGCTGACCTTATAGGTTAAAACGCGCGCGTTGGACGAACATTCTAGTCGCAACAATGACCGCAAGGAAGACCTTGACCTGGCTCTTCGCGAAAAGGACGAGGAGATTGAGGTGTACAAGGCTGGTATGGACCAGGCGCTTGAGGAACTAGAGGAGCTGAGACTGGTAAGTGGTGATATTGATATCATTCGATGTCTGCATACTGACCATGTTCCACTGTAGAGCCAAGGCGATGTCGACCATGCGCTAGACAGCCAGATTGACACTGTCCTCCACGGCACAGTCGCGAAAATTAATGATATTATCGACTCCGTGCTGCAGACTGGTGTGCAGCGTGTCGACGATGCTTTGTATGAACTGGATTCGTCCATGCAGGCCGGTAACCAGAATGCCTCTCCTCCATATGTTCTTTCGCAGATTGAAAAGGCGTCCGCTTCTGCCACCGAATTCTCAACTGCTTTCAACAACTTTGTAGCCGATGGCCCCAACAGTCCCCATGCTGAGATCATCCGGACAGTGTCCATCTTCTCTGGATCTGTCTCGGATGTGCTGAGCAACACCAAGGGTCTCATCCGCTTCGCCACCGATGACAAGAGCTCCGACCACCTGGTTAATGCTGCGCGCAAGTCTGCTCAGGCGACCGTACGGTTCTTCCGTGGCTTGCAGTCGTTCCGTCTCGAAGGTCTGGAACCACTGCAAAAGACTGATGTCGTTATCAACAACAACCTCGAAGTCCAGCGTGATCTGCAGGCGCTGTCGAAGCTGGTTGATTCGTTCGCTCCTAAGAATACCAAGATCAGCACCAGTGGTGATCTAGGTGACCTTGTCGACCAGGAATTGCTCAAGGCCGCCGATGCCATTGACGCAGCTGCCCAGCGTCTGGCCAAACTCAAGAACAAGCCTCGTGACGGATACTCGACCTACGAGCTGCGCATCAACGATGTTATCCTTGCCGCTGCCATTGCCGTCACTAACGCAATCTCGGAGCTGATCAAGGCCGCGACAGAGACACAACAGGAGATTGTTCGCGAAGGCCGTGGAAGCTCGTCTCGCACTGCCTTCTACAAGAAGAACAACCGCTGGACGGAGGGTTTGATCTCTGCCGCCAAAGCAGTGGCTTCTTCAACCAACACATTGATCGAGACTGCTGATGGTGTAATCTCGGGCCGCAACTCTCCAGAGCAACTCATTGTCGCCTCCAATGATGTTGCAGCCAGCACAGCCCAGCTTGTCGCAGCCAGTCGGGTCAAGGCAACATTCATGAGCAAGAACCAGGATCGCCTAGAAACCGCCAGCAAGGCTGTTGGTGCCGCTTGTCGTGCCCTCGTGCGGCAGGTGCAGGACATTATCAAGGAGAAGAACCGCGACGGTGACGAGGGCGAGGATTATGGAAAGCTGAGCTCCCACGAGTTCAAGGTCCGCGAGATGGAGCAGCAGGTATGTGACGTCCCCTTCCCCCTTGTATCCCATCCACCCCATACTAATATGTATCGTCCCAACAGGTCGAAATCCTCCAACTCGAGAACGGTCTCGCTCGCGCCCGCCAGCGTCTGGGTGAAATGCGCAAGATCTCTTACCAGGAGGATTAGGGAAATCGTCGCATGTGTTTCGCTCTTGGCTGTCTGTGTACATTCCGCATCTCAATTTCAAGGAGTTTTGTTTCGTCCGTGTCGCACTTTGCTTTCATCGGCCTGGGCCATTCTCCCCAAACCCCGTAGTTAGTTTCTTGTTTTGATTTCCCATAGCGAATGCAAGCAACTTACCTAGTTCCCTGAATCATTGTAGTCCATATATCCACTCCCCTGAATGTGTATCTATATTCCGGCTCCAGTAGGCGGCCCTGTAGAGCGTAAGGTCGCACGGTCGCACGGTCGGACATGCGTGGCTCGTCTCCGACATGTCCCCGAGGCTGCATGCCAAGCTTTGGCTCCACACTCGAGTAGTGGAACCATGGATGCAGTGCATGCCGATCCGCGGGTAGAGCCGACTAGCGGCGGGTGTCACCAAAGAGTATCGAGACGTCATCTCGTGCATTCAGACAAAGAATCGAGTATCTTGGCGTCGTTGGGTAATTGGAGCCTCGAGATTAAAGTGACAGGTAGACCCAAATAGACCCTGAGTGAGGCGATGGGAATGTCTGGGTTGGAATCCGGAAAACATGTGATTTGGAGGAACGGGTAGTTGTTTTGGTTGTCGAAGGATTTTACTGAATACCCATGAGGAAAAAGATGCGACCGTATCCTCGAGACACGTTTCTACATATCTGTTTGCAATTTTACATGCTACAAGGGAGAAGGCAGTTTGCGCAAACCACTAATTGAATTGCAAGTTAAAGTACATGGAAAAAACGCTCACGTTGCAGGAAAAAAGTGTCTGGAAAACCCCGTGGGAAAGAAAGCCAGTCAACTCAGTTCCTGAGAACTTGTCATGAACGGAAACAAAAGAATGGAAAGCCGAAACGAGTCGGCGGGAAAGAAGCAGCTAGTAATACAGGAGAATTGTGCAACATGGGGGGAAATAACTTTTTTTTTCGAAGTTTTTGTTTTCAAAAAAAATTTTTTGAGGTTTTTGGAGTTTTGAGTGAAAAGAAAATACGCGCGTCCGAATGTCTTGCTGGAGAAAATTTTCCGTGTTGGCTCATAGGTGACCGGTCAGCGAGAGGAGACAGACAAAGGATTGAAATTGTTGATCATGATTCGTTGGCAGTGGTCATATCAGGTATCGCTGAGCCAGGTCGAGATTGAGAAGGAGCCATATCAAAACACGTCAGGGATGAGCATTAAAGCTCTAGTTGTCGTGTCCGAGGAGTCGATTAAGAGTCGCCATCGTGGAAGAATAACAGGGGTGATTGTTTGGATCATAGATGACAGGAAGGCCATGATCGTGCTCAGTATCCAGGGTGGAGTACATCTCCTCAATTTCGAATTCTTCAATTGGCCACTGAGGAACGTCACCGAGGACCCAGTTCTGAGGCTCCGGAATGGTGGCTGTAAACGAGGGCTCCACAGCGAACACGGCTCCGTCTTGGGTGATGTGCTTCTTCCACTCTTCATCGCGTTTCTGGGCGAAGTTGTGATCAATGCAGTGCTTCACAACTTGGTCAACAGCGATGGATGGCGTAACGAGATTATGCAAAGTTGACGAGGCAATCTTGCGCAAGCTAAGGCTGTTTCCAACGGGCTGGACACTCCAACCAGACGAGGTGAGGTACTGTTGACGAGACAGGAAACCCATCAAAGGCAGGCAAAGGTCAACAAAGGCAGAAAGGGATGGAGTGTCGACATCGAAATGATCACGAATGATCGTGTACGCCTTGGCAAGAATAGCCCAGTGGGACTTCAAGGTATCGTCCTGCCACATTTCGCTGATGGCCATCGACTTGACCTTTTGGGGAATTCCGGGAAACATGGGCGCACAAAAACCTAAACATACTGTTAGAGGTGAATCAATGATGACGAAGATGGTACTCACTCCTGAAGATCATAAAAGAGTTGAGTGGGCGAAGACGGCGTTGCTCCAAGGGAGCGGAGAGTACATCCTGCATCGAATTTCCAACACATCCAGTAGTTGACTCTGGGTGGAGTTGCTGCATAGGCAATGCTTGGTCAATACGCTTCAGTTCCAGCACGCCATTCGTGTAAACAAAGCGTGGCCCGGTGGGCAAGAGTCTAGGCTGCTGGAAGTAGTTTGCAGGAAGATCACGTAGAACTTGAATTGCATAATCTTCCATTGGAGAATCCACGGGCAAACGGTCCAGGACTCGAAGGGCGTGTCGGAAGGGCAAGGTTTCGATGTATCGAAACAGAAGCATCTCACTGTGAGTAGGAGAATACCCCGAGGGGACCGGGATAGCAAGATGATCAGACATTTTGAACAATGTAGTAAGGGTTCAGAGTGAAGAGAAAAGGTGTGGAGTGAAAGAAAAAGAAAGTTGGGTGGGGAGGGGAGAGGGAAGAAAGAAGAGAAGAAAGAAGATGGGGGGTAAATAAATACAGTAGCTGAGGTTGTGGAATCAGCTAAGTGAAGCTTAGTGACGAGATAGGTAATTTCTTTGTTTGCGCGGCAACACCAATCACAAGGTCTTATCCTAGTGAGTGACTTCTTTGTTGGGAATAGTACCACTAGAACAAAGAAGGTCAATTATGGAGGGGTAAGCCTATCTGGGAAAAGTCACTGGCGTCGAATACTATTTCGACAACCAGGTCGTACACTACTGCATATACCATTCGGAGCGGTCACTATACATTATTTGATAAATATGTAGTGTCTCTACGCATTAATTCCTGTCATTAACATGCTATGATACCCCATTAAAATATGATTTCGATCTGTGCTAGATCTGTGCTATGATGGATAACATGTGTGTAGGTCGGGTAAGTGGATCATCACCACGTGGCACTGCAGATCCGGGGTTAGCGCCCGCACCCACAGGTAACCGTGGAACCTTAAAACACATCAAACTTTACACAAAATAGCTTCAGGTTAGTGAGTCTGTTTCTGATTGCATAGAGAGTCTCGATTTTACGAAATATCATAAAAAAAAATATGATTAGATGGGAGGAAATCTAAGACACAATTTCAGTCATAGGAGTGTCGATAACGTACCTACCCAATATGTATCTTTACTTGGACATCCCTATAGCAACATGAAGGTAAACAAAGCACGCAAACGAACATCCGACTAATATAATAATATCGAACAAAGAAACCGAACAAAGAAAACAAAGAGATTAAATCAAGGAAATAAACCATCCCTAATTGAGATGTAAACAACAATAAAAGAAACAAAGGAACAATAAAAAAGAAAAGAAAAGGAACTAAGCGAGAAATGGCATCGCGAACGTCGAGTGCTTGAAACTTAAGGCAGCCAATCTTGGAAAGGCCCAGAAGTCTTTGGTGGAATTTGGGCTATTACTTGCTTGCTGCATACTGCTATTTGGGTACATAAAACCCTCTTACCTAGGTGAATATGTAGCATTACAAAGCGTCTTACTCGTTGCTAGGCGTGTCTTGTTAGGACAAGAAGACTTCAGGGCGTTGGAAGCACTATCTAATAGACATGCATGCGTACGTCTACCTAGCTAGCCTTCGAACGTCTCATATTTGGATTGGCCGGGACTCTCGGAATCCAATCAAGGATATTAAATCTACAGTAAGCATATACAAACCAGGCATATTAAGTGAAAATTGATACTAGACTGTATTATTGAGCAAGTTTGTTGACTACCGAGCGATATCCCCTTCCTAGGACGTGTATTTTATTGCTCTTGCGTCGCAACCGGTGAGTTCCAATCACTGGCCCAGATGAAAGTGGGACACCGCCATTGCGTGCCTTTTTCCTTCTCTCCGCTGGGTCCCAATGGCCGAGGACAAATCCAAAAGGAGCGGCCGCGATTCATTCCGGGTTTCTTCGTTGTCAAGCTAATACACGGCTCTTGGTGTCCATCACACGGTGGAACGGGCTTCTTGGTAAAAAGTTTTGACCAATCCTCCTTGCTGACAATCGGGTCAATTATTGTGTCATCAACAAACTTGCTGGCTGTCGGCCATTCGGTAGAAGTGTCAGCTTCCTTCCTTATGATATCTTCTTGGGACCCCGGAGGTTGCGGATTGATTCCTAAAGCTTTCCCCTGCTCTTGTGGGGTTTCTGATGGTTTGCGATTGAGTGATGGTGTCGAGGGTCCCGGTGAAGCCATAGGTGACCGGGTAGCTTCAAATACATCGACAGATTTTGGCTTGAAGAAGCCTGTTAATGTCTTTTGCCCTGCCGTAGAGGCACTGGGAGACGTCAGTGCGGCGGACTTGAGGCGTTTCGCGAATGTGGTGGGTAGAGGCTGGGAGCGTTTGCGGGAAACAATCTGAGGAGTTTGATTTCTCTCAGCGATACGTGTAGAACCATTTCTGGCCGAGTCAGTGGATCGGAAGGTTGTGTGCGTGGCTGTAGATTCCGTGACTTGAGTCGCAGGCATGTTAGCCAGTGTAGCGGCCAGCTCTACCGACCCCGATGGAATGCTGGCTGGTTTGCGAGCGAACATGTCCTTGATGCTTCTGCGCTTATCAACGTCGAATTCGGGGAGTAAACGCCCCGAAGCGGGCAATGCGCACTCGTTTGAGTATTCCTGTTGACGCTTGCCACAGTTAAACATTCCCGGTGGGTTGAGAATATCCCGAATGTTTACTTCGCCTTCGGGCTGATTCACAGACTCCTTGATGATAGCGTATACAGGACAATGATCTGATCCCTATAAAGCAGTCAATTAATGATTCAACACAAAGGAGAGAAGTCCATACCATCAATCCCTCTTGAATGTTTGAGTCGCAGAACCAGTTCTGCATACCCAAGCTGCACAACACATAGTCAATCCTTGAGCCGTAATTCCCTGGTCGAGCGTTGAGCTTCTGGTCCCAGCATGTATACATGCCTGTACGATCTGGATGAAATGACCTGCAGACATCGAAGAGGACAGGATGTTCCCTGTCTTCGTCACGTTCGCCAATAACCACGCCATCCGATATCAAGTGGTTGAATAGACGTCGAGAAGGGGCGGATATAAATTCGTCCTCTGTCATCGTGCCTTTTCGTATGGCCTCGATTCCATGGGCGGCATCGATGCCCTGCTTCGAAATATTGATATCTCCAGCCACAACTACATTCTTCCCCATCGCAGTCAGGTTGCGGATTCGAGAATCTAGGACATTGAGAAAGTCCATGCGAAAGGTGTCCCGGGTCTCATCCCGATAGGCAGGGCAATAGACACCAATGAGGACAAATGCAGGAAACTCCAGAATGACGCACCGCCCTTCGGAGTCAAGGGTTGATGCATCTATTGTCGTATTGGGCATCGAGCTCACATCCTCCTGCTCTTCTTCTGAGTCAGGCCCTTCAGGATTCATAGCGGGCCTGGAAAGCTGATCCGATGTTGGATACCCACCAATCTGCTGCTCTTCTGGAAGACTGCGGAAAGATGTTGAGGATTTCGGTGGACAGAGCACTCCAGTAATGCCCTCTTCTGCCCTTATTGGAGAACATGTGGCATTGCGCGTGTAAATCACAACACCCGAGTATCCTAAAAGCTGTTAATTTTCTGTATATATAGCGCCGGGATAGTAGCTTGCCTTTTTTGACTCGAGGGAGACTAAAATAACAGTCCCATCCTGGAACCAAGACCATGTCATCGCGAAGGTCTTTGCGCTGAATCTTGGTCTCTTGGAGAATTACAATATCCGCCTCCAGTATATCAAACATGGACTTTGGACCAAATAAGCTCGATATACTTGGGAAATCGAAGGATACACACTTACCTCGAATGTGCGCGTTCCTCTCCATGGCTCATAGGAGAACGGATTTCTTTTTGTTATATTAGTGTTGAGCAGGCTCAACTAGCGGGTTTCTCTCATACCGTATACCATTGACTATAGAGTGATGCACGGTTGGTATATATTCATAACTCCAGTTGCCCCCAACAATTCAGATAGAACTTACCGTTCCATGTGGTGATGCGGAATCCCATGTTGGACGCTAGTGTATTAGGGGACAAGGCAGCATTTCCTGCGATGTAAATGATCGAAAGAGGACGGGATACAAATAGAAAAGCCGAGTCAAGCAAGGACCAGAACCTCCTCTAGTTGTTTAATCTAGGTCACGGGTTGCGGGAGTAGCGTGCATCCCGACGTCCATACATATCGCAAAGCAATCACGTGATGTATATGAATTTTGGCCTTATATATCAGGCTCCATGACATCAGGTTACATAATCCGGGAGATCACGGGGATACGCTAAAGGCGGCTTTGGACCTCATCGCACCACTTTTGACCTCCACCACCAAAAGAACTCCTTAGCATCACCCACCATGTTCCCCCAGCGCAATCTTGGTCGCCTTTCCCAGCGTGCTTCGCAGCAAGTGCGTTCCGCTCCGGTCCGCTCCACCATCCAGCGCCGTTTCAACAGCGCCGAGGCCAAGCCTTCTTGGATCGTCGACAACGAATTCAACCGCGAGAGAGCTGCCGTCAAGCACCATGCTGCCTCTACCAGTGGTACGTACCACCATGACTGAGCTCAATTGATTGTGCCGCATGGCCATTGGCCGTAGACAATATCCGTTACTGACCGAATGATTGAACAGACCTCTGGCGCAAGCTGTCCATCTTGTATGTTTCCAATGAATATCAACACTTGATTTGATGCCCTCACCAACAGAGAAAAATCTAATCACTTCACAGTGCCGTGATTCCCTGCCTGATTGGTGGCGGTCTCAACGCCTACAACCTCTGGTCCGAGCACTGGGAGCACTGGGAGCACATGGCCCCACTCGAGGAGCGTACCGAGTACCCTTACCAGAACATTCGTGTGAAGAACTTCCCCTGGGGAGACGGCGATAAGGTATGTGAATCCAATTATGCTATGTGCCGAAGACTCAAGCTAATCTGTATGTGGAATAGACCATCTTGTGAGTTTTGACTTCCCCGACTATGCATCGTTTGCAGAACAGCAATTGCTGCAATCTTAAATGGCTGATCTGCTTTCGAATGGATCGCATGACATTCTCTCATCACCATGCCACCCCCTGAAAAACGAGGACTAACTCATGATTTACAGCTGGAACTCTGATGTCAACTACCACAACAAGGACAAGGCCACCTAAATTAGGTCGCTCGCAATATTCCCATATACTCGAGACTCCCCTTCGAATCCCGCCAGGAAATCATTGAGTGTGTGTCAGGGCTGGCTTTTCCATGTACATATATCACACTGTCGTTCTACGGTAGTAACACAGTCAAATGCTTGGGGAGCTGAAGGTCCAATTGACAGAATGAGGCGAAGCTTACTATGTACTAGTCAACATTCATTCTTGCTGCTATTTCTTTTGTCTCTTTTTGGATCATTCTTATATCTACTGTCTCGAAACATATGTTTCCGAGATTGTGTCGGCTAATGATCGTAGTGGCTCATCCCGCTAAGTAGGTACTGCGACCAGGCTCTTTAAAGAAGGCACGTCTCGCCCGGTGCCCAGGTGCTTCAAATGGCTTAGAATCATGTCCTTTGAATATTAAAGAATATTTCTTGTCATGAAGAAACTGTGGCACGAAGTCTTGAAAGTAGCCCAACCCATAAACCACATGAAAAGGACCATGACGACAAGAGAAGATTCACAGATGGAATAAAAATGCATTGTCTCTTTGTGGCATAGACTACTGCCCACCATCAATGACAGCCCTGGAGGAAAGGCGCACTTGTATCATAGTAGTCAGTATTTCTAAAGGTCGATTTGAGTACCTCATTGGGCTGAAGAGAGGTTCGTAATGCTCGAGAGCGTTTGGTATACCGTGGAAATTTAATTGAATAGCACGGATTGACAGTCATGGCGAACGTAACCTATACGTGTCTAGAAGTACATATATAACCTCAACCCCGCAAACAAATGTCCAGGTATATAGATAGATGATAAAACTACACAAACAAGGAGCTGTTTGGAGCGAGAAGGTCCAGCCCAGACTCACCTTCGAGGAGAGGGAAGAGGCGACGAATCCGATCATCTAGAATAGCGTGCTCAGCCTCCCAGCGTCGACGATCGAGACTCTTTGCCTCTGCACGGCGCTCGCCGCCAAACCAAGCACCCTTAGCCTGATCCCTACTCTCCTGCTCCTCTTTCCGAGCACGGGTAACAAGGGAAGAGACCATGGTTTTCCAATTCTCTAGCCCAACCTTCAGGCACTGTGCGCAGCGAGTTCGAGCAGTGCGGTCGGCCGAATTACCAAGGTCAAGCATTGTGGACTCGGCCATATCGACTGCATCGCGCGTCCAGGCAAGGCCGGATTCCTTTGACGAGGAGGCGTACAAGATCTCACCGATGTAGGTCATCAATCCTGCTTCTTCGCAGGCGGATGCCGTGGTGCGTCGTGGGGGTTCGTCGCCTGATGGGAGGGGTTCTGGATACTCCACGGGAATGAGGACATTTCTGAGCGATTTGAAGAGAGAGGCGAATGGATCGTTGTTTGATTTAGGCAGGGTCGGGAAGGAGGGGCCCATATCAGAGCCCGAGGATAGAGGGAGGCTGCGTCGAGCTTTGAGAACAGATGTGAAGAGGGATAAAGCTGTTGGAAGGTTGCCCTGACGGGCGTTGTGGACGGCGAGAGCCGTGGAGACACGGAGGATATTTTCTGAAGGTAGATCTCCGCCGTTGTTTTTCAAGATGCCGTTCTTCAAATCCACAATTTTGCTAGCATCTCCTTCCAGCCCACTGGTAGCAATGTCCAATGCCCACTTATACATGTCACCCGCTGTAAGGCCCAAGCCTTTGAAATCAAGCCAATCAGCATAGGCCAAGGCAGCATCAAGTTTCTGCCCTGTGTCAAAGCCCTTGGTTGTCAAAACCTTCATGTAGAATCGCTCTGGGGACGGAGACGCCTGCTCACAGTCCTCTTCCTGCGGGACTTTCTTCTGGCCAGCGGGCATGGGCTTTGGTCGAGGGTTTGAGGGTCCAACAACATATTCCGCGGGCGCAGATATCTTCTGCTTGCGATCTGTCAACCAGCCGTCTAAGTTCTCAGCAGCCTTGGCAGCACCCATCAGGGCCTGGAAATATCCGCGGCGCCAAGGCTCACTCTTTGCGGAGACATCGAATCCAGTGCGGCCGACGCCTTCTACCAGGAACCCACCCTCATCTTGTTCAATGAGACCTTTGCCTTCTCCCTCGAGGTTCTCCAAGCGCTCCAGCAGCTCACGAAGATATCCAGCAACCATGGGCCAATTCGTCATTAGCTTGCCGATCTGCTCCGGATTCTGCAGTGCCTGTGCGGATCGCAGACACCAGCGGCTTTTCCATGACCATTCCGGTGGAGTGGGCCATGAGTGCTCAATGTCTTCTTGGTAGATGCCGAGTTGTATCGCGGAGAATAAGACAAGGATGGCAGACACCGATAGGCCAATCTTGACACCTCGCGATACCCTTCGCTTGTAATGCTCACGGCTCTCCGTAGATATCAAGCGACCAAAGTGCTGGCGGAGATGGATTGACAGGGGTGGAAGTGGACGGGTCGGCGCAAGAGGGGATAGAAAGGGCAGTTGAGGGCGACCCGGCGCCGGAGAAAGAAGAAGTAGGCGTGTGCGGTGGGTGAATGGTCGGAGATGTACATTAGGACCGGAAATCCGAGGTAGATGGGTCAGTCGGATATGACTCGGTATTCGACCGATAGCGTTTCGAGGAGGCAACATGATTGAATTACCGAAAAGGTCGGAAATTGATGAAGCCTTAACATGTTGGGGGATTGGTGGGTGTTTGTCGTGTTTGTCTTACACGTGACTTTTACATTTCCCGGAGAGGCGGTATAGATCCGCATCGAGTCTCAACAAATGCAACCTCATATCTCGTCTGCGAAAGCATTTTGCAGAGTGATTTGTGCTTGGGTATCTTGAAATCAACTTTTGTATGGGCAAGTGGATAATATCCCTCCTTTGAGAACTCGGTTTGAAATGGGCCAACTGAAGATAGGATACAGTTCCTTGGTAGATATACACACATCAGCTTTGAACTAACATATACATTGCATTTAAAATTATATGTCGAACTCATAACGTTGCACTAGTATTCTTCTCGTGGTAGACAAGATTTATGTATCACCTAGCGATTTATTGATTTATTGACACCTGTTGAACGGTCCGAGCACCGGAGTCCAGGATCAGTCTCCAAGCCTATGGTCTGTGAGATTTCTAGGTCACAAAATTAGGGGTATGGTAAGCCCCTTTTCTATTTCTACCGTGAATAGGACGGAAGCACTTGGGCTCTTCCATGCACTACAATCTATTAGAATCATAACTCAAAATGGCACTCTATCTGCCTTGGCTGCACGTTGTAAGTCCCCGCTACGAGAATTTCCAATGAAAAATATTTGCGAGGGCTTCTTCGAATGTGAAATTTCACTTATTTCCTTTGTAACTACTCCGTAGCTGGCATGCAAAATGCACATGTACATAGAATATGTACTTTGTACGAAGTATACAAAAGTGGATCCGACGCCAAGAATAGCGTTGATCGACACGATTAGATAACGTTTAATGTACATAGTGGGGCTATTCCACTTTGGGGGCCTGAGGCTGCCTAGTTGCTTACCTAGGTATGTTGTAGATGGTTTTCCATTTGGCTTCCACGTTATTTCCTTCCTCCTTTTCTATTGTCTCCCTAGTCGGTATTCTTCATTCGTTTTCTACCTTTTCTTTTACTTTCTTGCCGTGTTCCCTTCATTAATACACTCGAGACACTTCACACTTCCAGGGTGGATTCTTTGACACCGACTTTCGCGTCTCATTGTTTCTTCTCTTCTACTTCTTTTCAAGCTTTCAGCGCAATCAAATATTATCATGCCCCGAAAAGAGTTCTTGCGAGACCTCGCAGATGCGGCAGTTCCTGGCCGATACTCCTGTATCTCCGATATCAGAACAGGGGACTACGATGGATCAATTTCCTTCACATTCGCAGCACCTGCGGCAGGCCTCATCCTTGATCTCCAGGCCATAGTGTCGGGTAACAAATACCCCTAACTCGTAGTGGAAAGGCTCTAATATTTTGCTGAACCACACACAGACTCTCACGATTATCCCAAGAACCATGGATTTCTGGCCTTCTCGTCGTCCGAGGACTGTCCTAAGACAGTCACCTCCTCCCTGGAAAACGCAATGCCCTGTTTCACAGGTTTAACCATTCATAATTTGTTGAGCAACATCGAGAACATTATCATCAACTCTATTGTTGATCCTGATTCGGCACCCAGTCACTCAGAGGACCCGGGCACTCATGACTTCAACGACGATGAATCGGCTCCCAGTGACACGGAATCTGACTGGCAGTCTGCTGATGAAAATGGAATGTTCACGTCCACTCAAAGTGAGGCTGAATTGCGAGAGAAGATTCGCCGTGACCTTCGTGCGGCCAAGAACGCGGGATTCAAAGTAGGATACCTTGGGTCAAAATATGGCACCATCATTGTATCAGTGTCTTGCCGCATTCCCAAGCTTGGCATTTCCGAGGAAGCTATGAATGCCTGGACCGTCGAACCCTCGGAGTATGTGGTTTTGTTAATCCGTTATCGGCCGACTTACTTTGATCTCCAAACAATTATCGAGGCAGGAGGTGATTCGAAGGCCGCCCCGGTTCAAATGCATGTTGGCCTCTGTGATTCATATAAGCCATCCTTTGAGCACGCCATGGAAGCCATACAGGGGTCACAGGATCAACAGACTAAGGGCCTAAGTACAACTTCAGACAAAACAATGTGTGGTCATTTTCTCAAGCCGCTGTTCATTGGGAAATCGCTCAATTCACTTCTCGGAGAGCGACTACTTGGGATCATCAATCTTCGGCTGAAACATGGGTTTTCATGGACAGGGGCAGAGCTTTTCTTCCAGACCAACCAAGGTAGAATCTATCTCAGCGCTGATGTCTCTTCCGGGGAGTACTATCAGCTGGACAGTTGGGCCACTTCGACGCCAGAAATCCTTGTGGCTGACCACATGACTGAACCGGATCGCAATGTCTCCAATCTGTCCTTGCCTCTTCTTGCTATGCAGTTTACCCTGCGGCATTTTATCAAGTGCACGGAATTCTGCCTGGTTTGTCACTGTAAGACTGGTGATACCTTCGAGTCACTGAAGCCCTATGTCTGCTCCAACGCGTTGTGCCTGTATCAATACATGGCGCTGGGCTTGGGCCCAAGTCTTGAATATGAGATCCGGTCCCAACCCTTTGTCGTTGACTTGTTGACCAGCCTGGCATACTCGAGGGCTTCAGCGGGGCTCCTTGAAGACTTCCCGACTGGTCTTCGGCTGCGTGTACCCGAGAAATTGCTCCCACAAAAAAACCCAGATCTTACTACATATCATACTGGGCAATTTGATGCAGTCAATCTTCAAATTCGGTTAAGTCAGCCGGCTCCGGTCAAAGTGGGTGATTGGATTGTAATCGTTATTACGGTCCCAAAGGAGGAAGAATGGCACTGTCGCATTGAACACGTCGGTGAGACCTCAAACCATATTCGCATCTCATCTCCAATCAGTAAAGGTCATCAATTACAGCCAAAAGACCTGCGAGATCCGTCCCCGGAAGTGAAGTTTGTTGTTTACGACACCAATCTGGACGATTTGGAACCCGTGCAAAAACAGCAGATGATTTCTTGTCTATTGGGCATGCTCCCTAGTATCAAGGAAATGAAGGCCTTCATCGGAAGCCACGAAAGGGGAAAACTTCTTTCATCATGGAGAGACGTCATATCTCCCGCTGGATTGGACCTTTTACGCTGGGTTATTGCCTCGAATCGATCTTTCATCAAACAAGATGATGATGAACCTCAGCATCGGGTAGTTGGAATGGGCGGTTATATGCAATTCAGACTTGTTCAAGGTGCTGCCGACAAAGAGCAGCGCTTTATCGACGCGGTCAGTTCCAATTCCTTGGCCCAGAACCCAAATCATCCTACGATATTCGCTTGGCATGGCAGCCCTGTGAATAACTGGCACAGTATTCTACGTGAGGGTTTTCATTTCAAGCAAATTCTCCATGGCCGCGCCTGTGGTCATGGCGTTTACATGTCGAACCACTTCCATACCTCACTGGGATACTCAGGCACACGGATTCTTCACCCATGGCCCGACACTCGACTGAAGCTCTCGACGGTGATTTCTCTGAATGAGGTAGTCAATGCTCCCCTTATGTTTGTGAACCACCACCCACACTACGTCGTGCAGCACTTGGACTGGATCCAACCAAGGTATCTTTTTGTCAAGCCCCAAGATTTCAATGTACCTGGCATAGCAGAGAGCACAGGTGCATATGCGTACGAGATCATGCAAAAGAGCTCCCAATCCCAGCCGTCATCTCGCAAAAACGATGAAAGATTTACATACAAGCAAGATCGGCGTTATGTGGCTTTGGGTCCCGACGGAAAATCGATCAAAATTCCCATCTCGATATTTAGCGGCCCACGGGGGCAATTTCTTGGTACTGCGGAAGAAACAGGACTTGCAGACCTTGCGCCGGCACCGAAGAGACGCAGATATTCTGTTAAAAATACTGAACAACATGACGACGACGATGACGACAACGTTAGCATTGAGACGACCATGGAGGATCTCAGCATTCTTTTATCCGACGATGAAATGTCTGAAGGTCCCCCAGGCCCCAGCATGCAAGAAGGAGCTATCCCAGAACCTGGCCTGAAAAACGATTTCCGACCCGGAACCCTACAGAACAGTACTTTGCCAACACTTGCTTCGCCCCAGTTTGCGACAACCTCGGCCACAAAAGTCCTACATCAACATCTCCAGGCTACTATCAAAATCCAGAAGCGAGTGCCACTCCACGAACTGGGATGGTACGTCGACCCGGACTTGATCACAACAGTTTACCAATGGGTCGTGGAACTACACACGTTTGATCCATCCCTCCCACTAGCCAAAGATCTTAAAGCCGTCAACCAAAAGAGCGTCGTCTTGGAGCTCCGCTTCCCCCCACAGTTTCCCATGGATCCACCTCTTGTGCGGGTGATCCGCCCTCGTTTCCTCGAATTCGCCGCTGGAGGTGGCGGCCACGTTACCACCGGTGGGTCTATGTGCATGGAACTGCTTACACACTCGGGCTGGCTACCGACGGCTTCGATTGAGAGTGTGTTGTTGCAGGTTCGCATGGCTATTACCAATACTGAGCCAAGACCTGCCCGTCTGAATCTAAAAACAAATTTTAGTGACTATTCTGTGGGTGAGGCGGTGGAAGCCTACAGAAGAGTTGCGTTGACGCATGGATGGCAGATCTCGAAGGATATCCAGCAACTTGCTTGGTGAATTCTTTATCTTTTATTTTCTCTTCTTTTTTTTTTCAAGAAATATTTGTACGGAGCGGAACTTTGCTTTGAACTGGTTTAACCAATTCTCTTTGCTGAACTTTTCATATTAAGAAACAAACTTGCTACTTTCTTCTCATCTCTGTGTGCATACCGTAGTTTGTAGCTTCGTGTCTAGTATCCCTAAGATGAACGCCCGTTGTACAAAAGAATAGAGAGGGAAGCATGAGTTGATGGAGTGAGTTTAAGAAAAAAGTTCCAATTGAAGAATAAAACTAAGTACGTAGTCCTACAATACGATGCACGACGATCCATGATCCCAGAAACCATACGCCTGCCTATTCACAAACATAAAGCCCCCAGCAAGAGGGCTATAAACAAAACCAATGCCATTCATTGTACATTAGGTGGCCGCAGAAAAATGAAACCTCACACATTGTTCATGTAGACTCAGACGGACCAGCCTGTGGGGTCGTATCTGGGAGCTTCTCGAGTTTGTCCTCCTTGGGTTCGCTAGATCGAGAATCTTCCTGCAGCTCTGCTTCGACGGCGACACTTTGATCGGGGACACTTGTTTCGGTTGCTGTCTCTGTCTTTTCGTCTGCGGTGGGTGTTGATTTTTCTGGTAGACTGGGGTCCGCGGGAGCAGCTGTAGTGGACTCCGCTGCTGTGGGCTGGGACTGTGGATTCTCTGCGGTTGGTGGTGCTTGAGACAAGTCTGGTTCCGCGGGAGACTGGGTATCTAGCTCTTGGCTTTGCTCTGGTACCGGGGCATCTCCCATCTCGACATCTTTTGCTTCTTCTGAGTGTAGACTGGGCTCGGGAGCATCAGAGGAATTTGGTTGTTCGCGCTCGGTAGCTATCGAGGTCTGTTCTTGTGTGCCAGGATGGGAAATCGACTCGCTTGAAATTTGTTGAGTCTCTGCCAAGACATCGGTCGATTCTGCGGTCTGCTCGGGTTCTGAATGCTCACGTACTACAGCGGGTTCTAGAGATTTTTTAAGGCTGACAGGTGACAGGGCAGTCGCGTTTTCCTGCTGACTTGGGAGACCAAGTTCTTCCTTCGGTGCAACGTCAGCCGTTGGCTTTATGGCTTCTTCGCCTTGCACCTTGGTATCTGAGCTTTGGGATTCACCGACCGCAGCTGGAAGCTCAGTGGGTTCACTTGTCGTTACGGCAGTTCCGGCGGGAGAAGTGGGAGTCTTGTCATTCTCCGAAATGACAGGCTTCTCATTTGAATCGGTGACCTCAGCATTCTCTGAAGGAACATTGGCGGCAACGGGGGCGAAATCCACCTCCGAGGTCTTCTCAGGCTGGGTTTCCTTCTCCTTTTCGGGGGCAGGAGGCTGGTTTTCAGGGACGGCATCTGACATGTCGACATCAACTGACTGCTCGGCAGGGGTTTCAGATGAAGGCTGATCCACAAACTCTGTGCCAGACAGAGGCTGGGGGGTATCGGGGGTCTTCGCATCTAACATGGAATCGTCACCATCGTCGCTCTCATCGCCCTCGTCACCGTCTTCATCGTCTTCATCTTGGCCAGCCTGGTCAATGGACATGTGCGAGGAATCCTGCTGGCCTTCTCTCTTGACGCCACCATCCCCACTGCCAGTAGCAGGGCCAACTCCGTGTACTGTCGCGGCATCAGCCCCTTCGCCAGGCGCAAACATGACCTTCTTCTTCCGGCCCTTTCCAATGCCTTTGCCCTTTCGCTTAGGTGGAGGCGGACGTCGCTTTGGAGGTGTCATTACAGCTGCTGATCCAGCCTCCGCAACAACAACACCCTCGGCATTGACAATGCCGACCCCCTCGACGACTGTTCCGGGTGCAGGCGCCTCAGGCTTCACGGGCACTTGGCTCTGCTCGGCAATCGTCTGCAAGTCGCCAGTAATCTCTCCTTCGATTCGATGGCCCTCTGGCACCCACGCCTCGTAGATAGAGATGTTGCCTGTTTCGGGATCAACTTTTTGGAATTTCGTCCTCCTCATAGGCCCAGAAGCCGACCCATCTGTGCCAGCAGTGGCGCCATAAAGGGATGAAAGACCAGGGCGCCTCTTTGCTAGAAATTCTACCTCCGCAGGCTCAAGGTGCTTGGGAAGCGTCATCCATTTGCGAGTTGTGAAGCTCCGATCAGCCGTATGAGATGCCGAGCCTGAGTCTTCCGCATCGGCCACGCTTTTCTCCTCATCATCGGCTGCTCGGCTGCCCTGGCGGATATGGATGCATCCGGCACGGGCTGCTCGAAGGAGTGCGCGACTGATTGGCGGCAAGAGCTGGCTGTCTCTTGGCATGGGGAGCTCTGGTAGGGTTGGTCCTCCGCCTGGACCTTGAACGCCGAATTCCGAGTCGGCGGGCTTGGGCGCTTGAGAGAAGGTGTGCTGCTGTCGGGACCAGCGACGCACTGGTAATCCTTCAAAGACATCGTGATCGATTTGGCCAGTTCGGGTGCGGTTTGGGGCACCGTCGAGGTGTCGCCCTGAGCGCGAGGCTCTGAACTGTGGTAGACTTTAGCCAGCTAATTCAGGAATTTCAAGATCTACTATATCTGGAATTGGCATGTGCCTAGGGCAATCATGCCGGGGCCAGATAAGATAGATCACACCGGGGGCAAGTTGAAACGTACCGTGGAAGGCATGGCAGATGCCCCTGTATTGACTCAAATACAAGTGCGCCGGACCAGGAAGCTTGTAATGTCCTTGTGGGTACCTCCCGGGGAGGATTCTTTGGCGGGATGTGGTGGAGTGGGTGATGGTAGCGGAGCAGTGCAACTCCGTCGCGTTGCGATGCTACAAGACCGTAAAGAGACATCACGTGATACATATTTACTGACCATCAATGCAACATCTTGGTATAGCACCCATCTACATCGGGAAGAATATCCCTCACTTGATAGAGATAAATGCAGTTCAACTCATTGGTATGCATATTGTAACTCAGGAGTGAAATGGAGTGGAATGGAGTGTTTCTGGTTGATAAAATATAGCTACAGCTGTAGCTCCAGCGCTGAGTGTATAAATACAGGAAATGAGCAGGTGTTTAATTAGTCCACCATGGACAAGTTATCGAAACAAATAAAATGGAATAGTTACAAGTTTCCATCCGACCTTCAAGGATTAATCCCAACTACTACAGGTTAGTGCATGCAAAAAAAAAACAAAAGTTGTGCATGGAGCTTCAATTGAATGGCTTACCCAGTGTCCTTCTGGCGAACAATGCCTCCGTGGTCCCCAGTCTCCTTTCCCTTTAAAGATAACAATGTAAGATTGAATCCTGGAGCAAGGCCCTAAGCCAAGGTAGGACTTACACTCTTCTGGCCTTCCACCACCAACTTATCCAACTGGTAGAACTGGCTGATGATCGTTTGTCTCTGTAGTTATGTCAGTATAATTATCCCCCGGAGTTGGATTCAATGATTTGTAGGGCATTGTTGTAAGGTGAGACTCGTCGACTTTCGATACGGGAGGTGGAAAATGGATCACCCATATCTGCCATCGATCGAGTTTCACCTCCAAAAAGCCATGTAATACCACTGACCTTCAACAAGCGCAAGCTTTGAAGTCCCTCCTGGATCAGTTCCTGTACCCGGCGTTCCTCTGTGGTGTTTTGGTGCTCGCGGAACGAATCCCTTGTCTTCCGGCGGGCATATTCGCGGAAGTTGTAGTTGGAAAACTGTCCGGAATAGCGCAGAAGGGAGCGGAACTAAGAAAAAGAGAAAAGACCCCGGTTAGTTTGATGTGTTGAGGATGAAGGGACGAAGTCGAAGCGCATCTAGAGCCAAAAGGACATACCAAAGATCGTGCCTGGAAGGCAGTCTGAGGATGCAAGGACGCGACAGACATGATAGCCGAAGTTATGATAGTAGTATGGAGAGGATTTAGACGGTAATAAGAGTCAAAAAGCCGAAGATGGGGAATGCGGGACGCTTGTTTGGTCAACCCCAGGTTATCACTGAAGCCTTGGTCGCGCGGTCGACACGGGGCTGCGGTGGCAAAAAAATATTCTAAGAGCCGCCGTGTTAGAGCGCTGGCTTGTATTGCGATGGTCGAGATACCAAAATGTAGTTCACATACGTTGGGCGCAATGACTCGTATCAAAGACGCAATCGGAGGTGGCGGTTCAATCTTGCAAGAACCAAAGATCCGGGGGAATTAAGTCACACGGGAATCGATGGTTTTGATATCTCGTAACACAGTCTCTTAAAAGAGAAGAGACACAGTGGGTTGAAGTATGCAAGAGATGAGAAGAAGCGCAGAAGTGGGAAATTCTTTTGCGTTCGGAGACGAATGACGGAGTTACCGGGGCCGAGCTCCTTTGCTCCACGTTTCTTCTGTATCTCAAGCTTGTGGATTTTATTGCATTCAACAAGTCCACACAACTCGATTTTGCAGATATTTGCATTGGATTTCTGCTTCATAGACCTTTGGTCTTTTCCTCCATGTCTCAAATACCCACGCCACCAGCGTCGCGACCGGGCTCGGAGGCACCTGAAGTGAAGGTGAAGCCGGTGGCTTTGGAGGATTCGGTCCAATGTTTGGATACACTTCTTGAGAAATACTTGTACCTGCTTGATCGGCAGCAGAAATTACATTCAAGCCTAGCAGAACAGCTGTCATCGGTATGACTTTGTTAATCATGGTTCATGAAATATGCTGAGACAACGTAGGGGTTTTTTGCTCTCGCCCAGGCCAATTTCTCCAGTCCGGGCCGTCGTTATGGTCCTGATTATTATGATGGGCGCATGAAAGCGACGAGGAAGATGTAACTTCACCCGCTATCATTGATTACTGACGCTTGTTAACTGGCCGAAATTGACAGATCAATCCAATCCGAACGAAACACGGAGCAATCCACGAACGATCCGCAAGATGAAGAGGATATCACTGCGCTACCTGATTATGAATACACATTCTCCGTCAAGACCACACCTAGTCATCCACCAGAGGGGGAGGATGGAAACAACGAAACCAAGGCTTCTTCTCCGGTCCCAGGTGGACACCTTGAGGCCGAGGAAACTCGCCCGGCCGAGGCGGCTAGCTCGGAACCATCTGACCATGCAGAAACGGAAACTACCCCTGTCAAAAACCACAAGCCCGTCTCTAAGAAGTTCCGTTCTGCCGATCCAATTCATTGGTATGGAATATTGGTCCCCCAGTCGCTACGCAGGGCGCAAGACTCTTTCGCAAATGCGATAGAGAATCAGGTGCCGGATTTGGCCAGTACAACAGTCGAAATGCGAGCCCTGGAACAGCAAATAAGCCAATTACGGGCTCGGTTGGAAATTGAATCCTCCAATGCAACTGTGTTGTAGTCATCCGTGACCTTGTCCAACATTACGCGGTTAATCAGCCGTCGCAAGGTCAAGTTGACGTTGACAAGTTGCACAGAGCATTTTATTCCTGATATCCCAAGGAGATCACCTTAGGTGACCGGATGTGTTTAAAATTGGGAGTCGCAAATGCCTCGGATCTAAGAATTAGACTTGCAAAACAATCTACGGAGTACAATATATATATATATCCTCCACATGATCCACGAACCGTTCATGTTTAGTGACTCCGTACTCCGTACGGAGTACTGTGGATGTGTATAAAAATCAAGAGCGGGGAATTGCTATAATTGTACACATGGAGATTTAAAGGGGGCGTGATATACTCCGTATATTATGGCTAGTACCAAGTAGGTTTAAAGATGTTTCAGTGCAAAGCCCCAATCTATACTCCGTCCTCTCCGTACGGAGTACGAAGTGCTTCTGGACTATATAGCCGAGTTGGATGGAAAAGTCCCCGAGCTTTGCTTTTTCTCTATTAAATATCTTTTCTATACATTTCCCACATGGTAATACACATGCAATGTATGAATTTCATTGTGTTCAAACCTCAAGTTTCAAATTACAAAAGGGAGTCTTAATGTGAGACGTTAGCGTCCGGAACTAAGTCCAACCCCACTGATATAGTCGACATATGATTCGTCTACGGAGTAATTTGGCCGGGTCTTATGTTGGCCCCGACCTTTCAGTCCTTTTTTTCCCTTTTTTCTCGTTCTTTTTTTATAAAAGTACAATGTTGAAAAGCTATCGACATGTCAGTATAGGTACGCAGTAGATCCGATACTCGTCAGAATGAGATTTGGAGTATGTATCCGGTATACATGAGTACGGAGACCTCGGATATAAAGAACTTAGATTACAGGACTGAAGGAATTCCAATAAATTAATAGTCCAGGGTTGATGTTTAGCATTAATATACTTCCCGTTTGAGAAGTGGACTAGTATCCATGTCAGAAACCACGTTAACCCTGGGGGGTGGCAGGTTCAAGGCCTCTTTTTTTTTTCTCTCTCTCCTTTTTCCCAACTTCCAAAGAGCTTGAGGCTCTCCCCTTTTTGAAGGTGTAAGTCTACAAAGTACCCAGGTCAAAGATTGGGGCGTTAACCCATCTAGCCTTCCTTGTACGCCAGTTTGATACTAGCGGTTTCTCTCGTTTTCTCCCCTTTTTGAACGGTAGGGCTCTCTAAAGACAATTCCATGATCATTTAGAGCCGGCCCTGACTATTATATCTAGTGGCATTGAATGCCCTTCCATTCATTTGCGATCTGATCCTGTGGATCTTGCTTTTCTAGATCGTGTTCATTGCGTTATCCACTTTCTACAATCCTGTAGTCATTTGCTCAGTGGGCCAGACGCCATCTCTCTGATTTCAATCATTTCGGTATCTTTTCATTCTTTTTCAACTCGATCAAGGTATCGAGCAACCATTCATTACCATCCCTCAATATTCGAGAGGCAAATCCCTCTTTTCAACCGCAGTACCACCACGCCACACTGGATACCCTGCGAGCCCTAACTTCTCGCAAACTATACAAGAGCATCCACCCCGGCATTCGATTTGGCCATACTTCTTTCGACCAGATAACCTTCCAATGAGCACAGAAGTACCAAGCTCCGGGCCCTCAGGGGAGCCTTGCAGGAGTGGATCCGTCAAGCGGGCCAGACAAATGCTGGATGCCGGCGTGCGTCCAGAACGAGCCTCGCCACCCCAGCAGATGGGATATCCTCCAGTCCCGAGGAATGTCTCCCATCAAACACAATGGCCTCTTCCTGATTCGGGTCTCCCACCGCACCCGATCAATGAACATCCTAGGTATTTGGTTCCCCGTGGTCCTCCACCTCCGAGACCACCTCATCCGAGTGAACTCCCTTCGCCATCCATTTACTCAGAAATGGATGGCCCAATCTCAGAAAGGAGCTCGAGTCCAAGCCAAAGACCTCCCCGTTCCTTCTCACAACTTCAGCCGCATCCGCTAGCGCAGTCGCGCCGGCCGGTGAATGATGATGCCCCTACCAGTCCCACCAGCACAATCGACATGACTCCTCGAATATCGATTGCAACAGAGGATTTGTTTAGACAATCTGTGGCTTCGTCAACGCCTTCTGTTCCTAATATGCCCCAAGTTCCACCTACTTTTCTGCTGTCCGAGTCCGGTCTTTCTCAGGATGACCCCAGGCACCGGACGGCAGGTCTTGTGGCACCGCTCAATGCGCGAAAGCCTGGCCGGGCTCGTCAATCATCTATTCCTCCCATCCCAGAAGCATTCGCCGACCCTCGCTTTACAAAATGCTCCGTCGCGTCCAGCCGAGCCATCCCTTCAAGTTGGGGATCTGGTCCCGCTGAATCCGAGATTCTCGGAGCATATCTCGACATGGATTCAGACGATGGCCAGCGCTCACCAGGCCTTCAAGAGGATGATACAAGCCTTGTCCGAAGTGCCAGTGTTGGAAAGCGAGGAAAGCCGACAATGCGTACCATCCTCAAGTCTAACCCTGTTTCCGTTGTCAGCATGCCATCACCCACCCAGGAGGAACCCACCAAGAACACAGCAGTACAATCTATCGGGCCGGGAGCTGCTGCAAGACAAGTGCCCCGTATACCAAGCCAATTACGAAACTCGTCTACTACAGCATCGAGTGAATCAGTGAAAGGCGTGGACCCGGAAAAGCCACCTTTTGCCCCGCATTATGACTCGCCCTCCGATGCGCGCCTCGAAAAAGAGCTCGAGGCCTTCGGAGCGCTGCCTCGCGCAGCGCCAACAATGAGTGACAAGAGACCTGACGGTCGCAAGCCTCCTGCTTTGAATATGCATGCGGTACGGGATGCAGAGGCTCGTGGGAGCCTTTCCAGCCTATCTGATTTGATTCGGAGGGCGACAAAGCTCGCATCGAATTTGGATCATGGGAGAACCGCCAGCAAAGCTAATAATCTGGCTGGTGATGAAGCAGGGTTCAGGGCTGGAATGGGTGAGTCTTTGGGATCTAGATCACCATGTGGGAATCTTGAAATAGTACTAACTGCTGTGTGTGCTTAGGACACCGACCACGCAAGTCTGGCACTCTATCGGACATGCTCGCCTCCTTCCCTCCACCGGGTTTGGCGACACCCGAAGGTCGCGCATCACGCACATCATGGCCCTTCTTTGGACGCTCTAACTTGCGTAACGTTGAGCAGCTTAACTCCAGTGATGACGATCCAAACGTTCCCCGACGCAAGAAGACATGCTGCGGAATGCCACGGAAGATCTTCGTGATCCTCTGCATCGTACTGTTCATCATCGTCGTTCTCGCGGTTCTTCTCCCTGTGTTCCTTGTCGCCGTGCCCCGCGAGAAAGCCAACTCGTCCTGTGCTGAAAAGAACGCTTGTGAGAATGGAGGTGTGAGTGTCTCAGCCGGTTCCCAATGCTCGTGTGTTTGTGCGAACGGTTATACCGGCTCAAAATGCAATATTGCGGGTGATAGTAGCTGCACCACCTCCCTGATACGTAACGGATCGAATGCGACCATGGGCAGTTCACTCCCTACTCTGTTCGAGGAATCCAAAGCAAAATTCGACATCACCCTCGACTCCGTCACCATCATGGCTATCTTCAGCATCAACGACATCTCCTGCAAGACCGAAAACGCTCTCGTAGCTTTCAGCGAAGTCACAAATGACAACACGAGCAAGACCCGCCGATCCGTACAGTCGATAGCCGACTCGGTCCCATCTGTCTCGACAACCGACCCCACACCAGTATTGGCTGTCCGTTCTGAGGCCACTATGAACGGAATCCTATACGACGACTCGGCATCAAGCAAGTCAAGTACGACCACGTCGACACCCACACAAACCGAGACCGCGACGACCGCCTCCGCTACCAAGATCAGCGCTCAATCGACTGCCGTCAAGCCAGCCACGTCCACGTCCACTGCGACCAGCGTTCCCGAGAACGTCGTTGAGTTTTCTCGGGTTGCGGTGTTGTATATTCTGCAGAAGACAGGCTCACTTGATACGGCTCTGTCCTCAGAGGATGACATCCAAGGGTACCTGGTCGATTCCTATACGAACACCACTGAGCCGGCCCTGAAGGTGGGAGCATTTAACGTGGATTTTGAGAAGTTGACTATCACGCTTCCCAATAGCACGGTGAAGGCGCAGTGAAAATATGTTAAGGGAAGGTGTATATAGGGTTGTCTATATGGGTCTAGGGTCAATTTAATTATGTATATTGGGTTATTAGCGTATTCAATGATGTACCTTGTACGGAGTACATAGTCGATGTGGTCCAGATTTAGGGTTTTCAGATCACTTGGTCGATCATTGCCTAATTGGGAAAAGAGATATCGGGAAATGTCGTGATTCCGCGCGGAGGTGACGTGCTTCATCACATGACCTCAGCCTCTGCAGATGTGGCGTTGGGCTAAGACGTTTTTGGATGGTCCAAGTTATACTCCAATTGTACGTTGTACATTATCCACGTACTTCTATAGACTTAGATCTTTAAATACAAGTCATGCAGATGAGGATCTTAGTCAAAGGGATCGTCTATTTGCCCCTGAAAATCCAAAATGGCAGTGTACAAAGTACGGAGTACTCCATATAACATAATATGTTGTAGATCATACTTCCGCGGGAGCTTCGTCAACTCTACGTACACTTCTACCAAGTACTTTGTACAATTGCAAAGACCTACATGTGTACATGTACGGAGTACATATATGAATAAAACCATTCAGGATCCCCGCCAGATAATAATAGCCCTAAGATCCATAATAATAAAACATTAACCGCCTGTACCCCCGAGGAAATCGTCCAGCCAAGACTTCCACCGGTCCCCACTTGTTGACGACTTCTGTTGGATGTGGATGGTGCAATCCACACCCCTCTCTCCTACAGGAAATTTCTTGATAAGCAGTACCTTTTCCCTCTTCTTTTTTTTCTTTTCTACTTTGTACATTACTCTTTTCTTTGATTTTACCTTTTGTCCTTTTTATATTCATCATGGCCAACGCCCCTCACGGTGGTGTCCTCAAGGACCTTCTCGCCCGCGATGCTCCCCGCCAGGTTGAGCTCGCCGCTGAGGCCGAGACTCTCCCCGCTGTGACTCTTTCTGAGCGCCAGCTGTGTGATCTCGAGCTGATCATGAACGGAGGTTTCTCTCCTCTCGAGGGTAAGTGCAATTGTCTCTTTTGAGATTCAAAATGTTCTTTTCTTTTTTTTTTGGTGGAGGGGCATGGACAATAGAGGGGCAATAACTAACCTTCATGCAGGTTTCATGAACCAGGCAGACTACGACCGGTATGTGTGACACGAATGATCCTATTGGAATGAGAAATCTATAACAGCGGCAGCTGACAATATGCATAGTGTCTGTGAGGAAAACCGCCTTGCCGATGGCAATGTGTTCTCCATGCCCATTACCCTCGACGCTAGCCAGAAGGTCATCGACGAGAAGAAGCTCCAAGCTGGTTCTCGCATCACCCTGCGTGATTTCCGTGACGACCGTAACTTGGCTATTCTTACCATTGACGACATTTACCGCCCCGACAAGTGAGTTTCACCTCTTTTTCTCTCCATTTCATGATTCGAAACCGGTCGCACTGTCGATCCTTATTTCTGTATCCTCGGATACCTTGTTTTATTATTTTTATTATGGACATTTGATGTCACATACCTCGAATCCTTACCCAATGAAGTTGGGAGTGGCCTGTGCTATGGTGGGGCTTGCTGACGTGGTTCTCCCCTGATTTTAGGACTAGAGAGGCTAAGCTCGTCTTCGGCGGTGACCCAGAGCACCCGGCTATCGTGTACCTGAACAACTCCGTCGAGGAGTTCTACATTGGTGGCAAGATCGAGGCCGTCAACAAGCTCAACCACTACGACTATGTCGCCCTCCGCTGTATGTTCAATTCCCCCCCGTTCCGCTAGTGAATCTGGCTAATATATCCTTTACAGACACCCCCGCAGAGTTGCGCGTCCACTTCGACAAGCTGGGCTGGTCCCGCGTCGTCGCCTTCCAGACTCGTAACCCCATGCACCGTGCCCACCGTGAGCTGACTGTCCGCGCGGCCCGTTCCCGCCAGGCCAATGTCCTGATTCACCCCGTTGTCGGTCTCACCAAGCCCGGTGACATTGACCACTTCACCCGTGTCCGCGCATACGAGGCCCTCCTCCCCCGCTACCCCAACGGCATGGCCGTCCTGGGTCTCCTCGGTCTGGCCATGCGTATGGGTGGTCCCCGTGAGGCCATCTGGCACGCCATTATCCGCAAGAACCATGGTGCCACCCACTTCATTGTCGGACGTGACCACGCCGGTCCTGGTTCCAACTCCAAGGGCGAGGACTTCTACGGCCCCTACGATGCCCAGCACGCCGTCGAGAAGTACAAGGACGAGCTCGGCATCGAGGTCGTCGAATTCCAGATGGTTACCTACCTCCCCGATACCGATGAGTACCGCCCCGTTGACCAGGTCCCCGCTGGCGTCAAGACCCTCAACATCTCCGGTACCGAGCTCCGCCGTCGTCTGCGCTCCGGCGCCCACATCCCCGAGTGGTTCTCCTACCCCGAGGTTGTCAAGATTCTGCGCGAGTCCAACCCCCCTCGCGCTACCCAGGGTTTCACCATCTTCCTCACTGGTTACATGAACTCCGGCAAGGACGCCATCGCCCGTGCTTTGCAGGTTACCCTGAACCAGCAGGGTGGTCGTTCCGTCTCCCTGTTGCTGGGTGACACCGTCCGCCACGAGCTCTCTTCCGAGCTCGGCTTCAACCGCGAGGACCGCCATACCAACATCCAGCGCATTGCCTTCGTTGCCACCGAGCTTACCCGCGCCGGTGCCGCCGTCATTGCCGCCCCCATTGCTCCCTACGAGGAGTCCCGCAAGTTCGCTCGCGACGCCGTCTCCCAGGCTGGTTCTTTCTTCTTGGTGCACGTCGCCACTCCCCTCGAGCACTGCGAGCAGTCCGATAAGCGTGGCATCTACGCTGCTGCTCGTCGTGGCGAGATCAAGGGCTTCACTGGTGTCGATGACCCCTATGAGGCTCCTGAGAAGGCTGATCTCGTCGTTGACTTCTCCAAGCAGAGTGTGCGCAGCATTGTGCACGAGATCATTCTCGTTTTGGAGAGCCAGGGTTTCCTGGAGCGTCAGTAAAAGTTCTATAAGGTTGTGTGAGGCTTGGTGTCGATTATATGTTTTGCTGCACATGAGATAATGTGCTGGGTCTTTTTTTTCTATGGATTCCCCTGACTTAGATAGTTTCAAGTTGCCAATAGATTTGGTTTGATGGTCTAAACTTCCACACTATAACCAAGCTTGGAGTGTATTATTCCAGGATAGATGAGTAGATCCATATTGTAAGGTGGTCACTTTCAATATATAGAATCAATTCCTCGAATCCTCCAGCTCCTAGAGATAGAGAAGAAACATGGACATATTACCTGTAATTGCATATCCGAAAGATATATATGTACTATATCTAGACTACCATAAACTCTAGATCTACAAGAGACTAAGAAATCCAGGGAAAACCATGTTGAATTTAGAGGCATCTACCCTGGCTATATCAGAGTTGATATCAGAGCAACCTCTCACTTTCATAACCATGACGCATAAACCAAAACTGAAGGAATCATGAAGCCACAGTAAAAATAAAATGCAAGGGGGAAAAGAGCGAAGTGAACAGGGGGAAACGCCAGGGGGAACACACGATGTCGTACAAGGGGGTAAATTTGCCAAAAAAAAACGAGTTTTAGCCAAAATAGAAAAGAATAAAAGATTACCGAGGGAAAAAGATTATCAAGTAGAATAAAAAGAATGGACCCCTGACAAGTGTTGAGGTCAACAGAGAATAGGAGAATAAAAGACTTCCCAGCTGTTGGTTGACAGTCCTGGGATTGCCAAAGAGCAAAAGAGGTGTTGCGGAATAAGTCGGTTCTTTCGAGCGAAGTCCAGACAAGTCCACAAACACGAGGTTGTTAAGCGTAGTATGACCAGACTTCAATCATTTCTTTGCTCCCTTGACAGATTTAATAACACGTCGAGCCGCACTCTTGACTCCCTTACCAAAGCCGCCTTTGGTAGTGCTTTTAGCCTTGGGGGCAGGCTTCTTGGCCTTGACGGGGCTCTTGGCGGGTGTCTTTTTCACAGGCTTGCGGGGAGAATCTCCAGAGCCCTTGGAGGCAGCAGCGAGAATTTTCTTCTTGGTCTCAGCGGAAGGCCGCTTGAGCTGGGATGTGGTCTTCTTGGGAGAAGCCGGGGTTTCCTTGGCTGCCTTCTTAGATCGGGGAGCACGGACAGTGGCCTTAATCCGGCCTGTGGCTTTCACGGTTGGTAGCTTGACATTGGTCTTCGACTTGACAGTAGTTGTGGTTTTGCCCTTGGCCGTTGTCTTGGTCGTCTTCTTCCCACGAACGGTAGCCACGGCCTTTTTCACGCTGGCCTTGATGGCCTTGGACTTGGTCATCTTGGGCTTTTTGCCTCGAGAGGAGTCGTCGCTATCATCGCTATCGGATTCTTTTGTGGCCTTTCGCTTTTTGCCGATGACCTTCTTTGTAGTTGCCTTCTTGGTGCCCTCCTCGGCCCTTCGTTTCTCGAGTTCTTTGGCACGTTGCTGCTTATCCTTCAGCCGTGGACCAAGGAAGCCTCGACAGTTCGTTGACCCACAGCGACATTGTTGAACATTCTTGTTAGAGTAAGGACTGAGATAGTATTAGCACATGGTCAAGTGGCTTGATATGCAAATACTCACTCAAAGTTGTAGTCATAGCTCAATTCCTCTCCCGTCGAGACTCCTCGATCCCCAGCGAAGAGTGCCATGCGTGGCTTGCCAGCAACAGTCCACTTCTCCATACGGCAGTTTGGCTCACAGGCATGGTTAACAAAGCGAGCAATAGACCCGCGAGTAGCATCAATGATCATGTTTTGATCGAAATACATGAGATAGTAACACTGGTTGATGAGGTCAATAAATGGTAAAGCACCAAGAGTCACAAAGGGCACATACGTCGTTGTTTTTGTACACTGTCCTCATCCTCTTCTCGCACTCAAGCTGGGTGAGAATCTCGCCGGTGTACTCCACAATAATCTGGTTGGGCTCGAAGGAACGGTTGCTGCGGACGCCATACCCGCGATCTTTTGTCTTGATGACTTCGACTCCAATGTTATACTTGCCTCCGGCCTTGGTCCGATGCTTAAGACCCTCGAAATTCCGGTTACCGCACTCGGGACCCAGCCTGCAGTTGCCGTTGTCACACTCGTAGAACATATAGCGGTTCTGGCAGTTCTCATCACAGCCAGTGTCCTCAGTACACATACAAGTAGACAGCTCGAGGTTCTTATTCGCTTTCCAGAAACTTCCGGCATCACCAACGAAAACATCTAGACTGTTTGTTAGCCCTCACTTCATGTGAGATACTCGACATGCCACTCACTCTTGTTAGTCTTGCGCCACTCGTCAGGCTTAGGCTGACCAGTTGGTAGTGGCGAGAAAATATCAAACGGCAGCTGGTAGTCTCGTCCAGTCTTCAAAAGGCGAGCGCCCTTGAACATGGGCATGGGAAGGATGGTGCGGTGCATGGGACCGGTTCCGGTTT
This sequence comes from Penicillium solitum, assembly GCF_028829755.1. Lineage (NCBI taxonomy): Eukaryota > Fungi > Ascomycota > Eurotiomycetes > Eurotiales > Aspergillaceae > Penicillium > Penicillium solitum. Next base: position 2,140,120 of record NW_027072125.1, on the reverse strand, counting down.
TCTTCGAATTCTTACTCCGACGCTGCTTAGGAGGCGAGTCCGAGGGTTCTTGTCCTGTATAGAGGCCATGCGACAGCCATATCTTGCGCCTAGGTCGCGGTGAAGCAGGTACAGCCGGTTCCTCTGGTTCAGAAGCATCTTGATCTTGGAGATTCGACAAGTCGCTCTCAGATACTCGACGCTTCTTCGATGCAGGCTCGTTGGCTGTCGAAGGAGGCGCCTCGTCTTTCGACGGGGCAATATTGCGAGGGCGAAGACTAGAACGCCGGCCAAGATCCTTGTCTCCCAGACCTCTCGTGCGCTTTCCTAATATACTGCTGGCCCGGCCGACCAGATCCGAAGCTTTATCCATTAGACCGAAGCGACCTGACCGTCGTAGAGATTTGCGAGGAGAGGTTCGGGATGGGAGCGGCTCAGCCGTGGCCGCTCCTTCATCTTCGGCCAATGCCTTCCCCACACGCTGTCGTAGCGTCCTCTGCTGAAGTTTCATATTCATATCCTCAGATTGCAAGTCATGGGAAGACTTTGAGACCGGTGTATCGGGGGCCACAGTGTCGTCGGCCACGGTATCATCGTCGGCTGAAGTTCCGTTCCACAAGGAAGATTCCATCACTGCAATACTGTGGCGCAGAGAAGAGTGTGATCGTTTGGCTTTAGCAAGACTGTCGACGTAGGCCTCGCTAGATGAGGCCGCGGGTTCCTCGTTCTCGGGTGTGTTGTCTAGTGGCTCACCGGGGCGCAACGATGCGCGTGCAACCCGTGTTGACCTTCGCCGTCCTGCGGGTTTTTCGTCGGTCAGCGCGTTCTCGTTGTTGCTTGACGTCTCTGAGCGGCTATTTTCAGGTGTCAAGAGTTGTTGTGGCACGTCAAGGCTCATATTGTCATCGGTAGGCTCGGGAGCCAGGACGTCGGGAGCCGCGGACGCGATGGATCGGGACGTTCGTGGCGCCATTTTCGAGAGAATGAGATAACAAGAAGGACAATTCCACCTGGAACCGCCCTTTCGCTATCGATGTAGAGCAACTGGCGCGTGTGGTCGGGCTGGATGGGGAAATATCAGGGGAAGGTGTCGGATCGAAGAGGATCAGCTTCCCGCGCGCTTCTTATCAATTTGGGGTGAGGGTCTGACGCGTGCAACAACACTTTCGAACACTCCAATCGTATAATTTCCCGACCTAGTAGAGTACCAATGCAATAAAAAGAATGAAAAAAGCAAGGGAGAAGGAGAAAGTAAGCATCCGCTAGGGCTTACAATGTTAGATCTCGTGCCCTGGTGGAATGCCGAAATCCCTCACTCTCGCCCCCACATGAACATGGGAGATTCTACTGAGAAGAAGCGGATATATGGATTATTCTAGCTGTGAAATACACAGGGTGATATCAAATGTCTAAACAAATGTGAACATATAGTCCTACTAGGACATAGAAAGAAAAGGCTGGTTCGGGATAGGGTTGCCCATTCCCAGGTATGTAAGTCACAACAAGTAACAGGATATAACAGGATAAGAAATAGATCATGAAAGATCAGTATAAAGAGGGGATTATGTCTGCGCCAGGTGTAGCAAATAAAACAGAGATGGCAACAAGAAGGGTATGTGTGTAATGTAGTGATTAGAAAGTGATAGATGTGTCCACGGGTATGAATGGTCCCTAGAAGAACAAAAATAGGGGTGAAGAAGAGGAAATCATGAACATCTTTGCAGATCGTAGCCGCCGAACCAAGACCGACAGGCAAAAAAACGACTTTTTTGTTTTTAATCCTGTTGGGGACCAACATGTTGCATCTCAATGCCTTGGGACTCGACATCTGGGACACGGTACCTGCGCTTTTGTGAGTCCAAGCGTTGATCGCCGTCTTCATACCGCTGCTTGAATTGCATGTAGGTAGGAGGCCGAGGACGCCCAAGAACAGCAATCCAATTTTTGAGGATATTTCCTTGGGTGAACGGTCGATGCCGGTCAGTCTTGGAAAACTTGTGCGAGTTGAGATATTCTCTGGTAGTTTCGCCACGGCCAACTAGGAACAGATGATATGCCCAAAGCGACGTAGGGTATGGCACTGCAACCACGCCATATATCACCATGGCCCATGGCACTCTCCATTTGGAGATTGCCGCCCCGAATGATATGCTTTCCTGGGACCGGTAGACCAAGATATGTGCCAGACTAGCACCGATCAAAAAGAGAGCCAAGAGGGTGCAGGAGCTGACGAAAGTAAAGAAATAGCGATAGTTTCGGCGACCAACACAATTATTGAGCCACACACAGTGATGGTCGAGGGTTTCGACACAGTTGTTGCAGACACGGCAGTGATAGCAGCGAGGAGGCCGCCAAATATTGCATGTCTTGCAGTATTTCACAGGCACGTCCATAGCAGCTACATCTGAAGTAGCGAGCTTGACCATAACCCAGTCATTTGTGGGCGGACCAAGCGCCAGAGGGTCGTCTGAGGAATCTGGCTGAGGCATAGGATGTACATTCCGGGGCATAATCTAGCAATATCATGTTAGCGACCACGAAACCCAATCAAGACCGAGTCACTTACTCCAGGATCGACAACAGACGCATGCACAAACGACGAGAAACACACGTAGAAAATGTAGGCAAACACTATGGGAATAGCAGGAGAGATGTTATTCCACAGCCAGGGAGCCCTAATTTCAGAAGTTAGCCATTGGCCTGATGCTCACATCAAGTGGGTTCACATACGAGAAGGCAAAGAACAACGCCGAGGGCACAACGATTAAAAGACCCGTTGCAATATTGACAGGTTTGTCTCTCGAGTTCTGGAACCGCCCCCCGCCGCAGAAGAATGTGTTACCGAGGAAGTACTCGTAATTATTGCCCGGATTTGTTTTTGGTAGAGGGGGCTTTTTCACGTCGAGGGGACCTGGAGAGGAGCCGGCGGAGGAGAGATGTTCGTGGCCTTGACGGGCCCGAGACTCGTGGGCGTGTCCTGCGCCCCTATTTTGCAATGACAGGAATGACAGGGGTGATTTTGGTGGTGCATCCTGCGCGGCATGTCCTGTATAGTTGGCACCCAGGTTGAGACGCTGGGGCTTCTCCTTTTGATCTCGGTCCCGCAGTAGTCGGACGCTTTCACCCAGACTCCTGATAGTTGTGTTACCAGTGGGGCTAGCGTTGGAGGTATTTCGGTCTGGAATGATAGGATCTGTGAACTCTGTTCCTCGAGACGGAGGAGGAGCTTCCATATCAGCCGGAGGCTGAGATCCTTGCGGGACTGTGCTATTAGAGGCCAAGCTCCTCCTGTTGTTGCTTCCGTGCTCTGTCCAGTCATCGATGGATGAAACCGTCCCTTTAGTCACAGGGCGTGTTCCTCGGTGTGCCTGTAATCGTTGCGAGCTCATGGGCCGAAAGAATGCCTGTGCTGTCAGGGACGGGATATGTGATCTACTCAGTCGACTGCCCGAGCTACCAGGTCTGCTGGTCACTTGGCTGGGCGCATTGATCGAATTCCGGGTTGTGGGTGGACCACGCCTGGATGAAACAGAGGGCCGGGACTGGAGGGGAGGGGGAGGTGATGTGTAAGATGGTGTTCGCTCTCCATCTTCATCTGTCACTCGGGACGAAATTCCGCCTACAGAGGGAGGTCGAGGGATCCCTAGTACATGTTGCGGTGCCGATCCCTGGTTTGTGTCGCCATTATCCGGACGATCTGCCGAGTTTTCCATGGCCGTGGAAAGATGTAAATATTAACAATTGCTAGATGGGAATGCGCGCTATCATATTGCGTCCCTAATTGGCAATGGCGAAGGGATGGAAGCGAATCGCGGTGTAACGTAGGCAGCTAATATCGACGGGATAAGGTGAGTGTCGAAGCGGAGCAGAAAAAGGAGTGACGATGGAGCCGAGACAAGGTCTAATGAGCGAAAGTAAATAAACGGATCAATCAAGGTCCTATTAGTCCCATTAGTCTCAAGTCCCAATGCTGAGTTCCACCAACAAACGCGCCGCAAAGCTGGGGCCAGGGTGCAGAGCCCCTGATGGAGAAAACCGGAACAACATACCTGAGGCATAAAACAGCGATCGAGAGGCCAAACAAAGTGTAAAGGCCAATTACATCACAGAATAAACACCGGAATGATCGTATATGCGTCAGCAAGTCGAATAATTCGAACCACAGAATATCAACCAACAGGAAGCTCGAAAGTCAGGACCCAGATTGCTTGAACCGGTGATGACTCAGCGTCACCTGATATGCCGGCAACATCATTCGACGTTCATGATTCTCTCCCACTACCCCGTCTCCAGTTCTCTGCCCACGAATTCTCCTTCCAACGCACGCTCGAATTGCTGCAACCATGTCCTCAATCGCTGCTCTGGCTACCCGCCGGGCTCTGACCCGCCAGTCCCTCCTCCGCGCTCCCCCGCGCCGCTTCAGCTCCTCCAAGGTCGAGGAGGCCAGCCTCGACAAGGCCGGCAAGCGTGATCCCGAGCTCTACGTACGGATCCCACGGAGCAATTGAACCACGCTCGAGCTTTCATACTAACTGCTATGCGTCTAGGTCCTTCTCGGTGTCATGTCTGGTGCTTTCCTGATTGCCGGATGGTGAGCATCCCTCCCGAAATTGCCCTACAATGCCTCAATGCCCAAATGTCTCGCCCCATTTGCGCCACTGTGACGTATCAGCACTTCTGGGATTTTACCCAATCTACCTACAATCTACCTACTCTCAATGGCGCATGCACATACAATGAAAAGCAAGCACCACGATCGCTAATCAGTTCGGTATTCGCCATAATATAGGTACTTCGGCCGCAAGCCCACCTCCGTGAACTCTGAGAGCAACGTTCGCATTGGCGAGAGCGCCATGCCCTGGCACGGCGAGTCCGAGGATGGCAAGGTCTACAAGTACCAGTACCACCCCCACGGTGACAAGAGCCAGCCCCTCCGCGCTGCTCCCAGCGCCATGAACACCGTCATTGTTCCCAATGTCACCCTTCCCGAGGTATGAATTCGCTAGACCTTTTCTTTTTATGCCATACGAGGGAGCACTCCAGAACTTTTTCACACTATCATGTGTGATTGCCTCGGCTATTTTGGTAGGAAATGCTGACATTAGCTTCTTTCTGACAGGATCTCCACGAGAAGTTCAACAAGTACGGCAAGGAGGAGTGGGACTACTGAACGGCTATTGATTAGCCATAAGAAGTGCCTTGAGAAGTCAAATGAAGCGAACCGCCGTTTCTTGCGGCCGGCTGCTGTACACTAAGACCGGGGAGAGGAGAGTGCTACGTGAACTTGCCATTGGGATAGCAAGAGATTTGTGCATAGTATCCGTATTCAGATTAAGAGTCAATTGGGAATAGCTCTCTTTCTTGCGTTATATCCGTATTATGCTGGCTTGGTTACAAGATTTGAATTATCAATCTAGAACCATACCTTACAAACCAGTTGCCTAAACACTAAAAGTGGCCAACTAACTACCTATGATGTTATGAATATAGCACAAAATCTGCGGATATCAGTGTCAATTATGGCAACACTAAAAAAAAGCTAACATGGAATAGAGAAATGGACAAGTACTCTATGGAGTCTCATTATACATGGCAGAATCCGCTCCCCTCCTACACTTTTATCTTCCACACGACCACTATTTAGTGGCTTCATTACCCTCACTGGCAGGCTTAGCTTCCATGGAGCTTGACTGCTCAACAGAGCGTTCGTTGCCATCAGCCACAGACGCGGGGCTCTCAGGGGGGACGGAGTCCTCGGGTGCACTGCCAGTCTCTGGGTTCTGGCCCTGCACATCCGGGTGCGGGGGCGCGAGCTGGCCATCGACGATGGGGACATCGTGGGCATTCTGCAAAGGCTGACCAGGCTCATAGCGAGTCTCGAACTTCACCTTACCTTCTGCTCGGAGCGAGGCTACCAGGTTCTCGTCAAGAACTTTGCCGTTCTGGTCGCGGTACTCAACACGCGCCATGGACCCTTGGATCTTGGGCGCAGTGACGGCCGCTGGGTCCGATTCTTGGGCAGCCTCACCTGCAGGCTCAGGTGCAGGCTCTTGGGCCTGGACTGGCGGCGGTGGTGGTGGGGGTGGTGCTTGAGCTGCGGTTGTAGGGGCAGCCACAGGTGGCAGACTCGGCACGTACTGAGTGATGTACTGACTCAACTATTGGCATTTAAAAGTCCATGTTAGTTGTGGTCTCGTCGATTCGTTCAATGACCTCGCCGGGGAGGTCTCCATTCCGGAACACTTACGTCACTGTGGAAGGTGTTGCAGTCGAAATCCCAAGATCCGAGCAACTTCACCTGGTTGCAGGCATCCCTAGTCCATGGGTTGCCATACACAAGTGGGGCGTAGAGAGTGAACACAACAATGCTAAGACCCAGGAAGATTGTCATCAGAGTCTTGCCGATCAGAGGCTTCGACGCAAGGCCCAGGCTCTTGATGCGGTTTGTGAGGAAGTCAATTTCTTGGCAGAGGACCATAATGGCGAAGTAAAGGGCGGGGAGATAGTGGTGCAAGAAGAGCTGGCGCGCCATGAGGTAGAATGGGAAATAGTGGAAGAACCAGCCCAAAACGCTGGTACCAACCTCGTAGTCAAAGCGCTTGAACGAAGCGTGCTTGTAGTCACCACAGCTTCGCTGCCACCTAACAATGGAGAGAGCCTTGAAAACGAAATAGATTCCAATGGCCAGAGTGGTTGACCACCAAATAAGCGGGTTTCCGAGGAGGTAAATTTGGCGGTTGTCTTTGCCCCAGAAGTTGATGCCACGAAGGAGGGTAGGCCAGGAGGGCGGGCGAGAATCCCAGGCGTGGGACTCAACCAAGCCTGCGTTCGTAGTCCACATGACCTTCTGCAATTCCCAGAACTTTCCCAGGAAGCCGGGGTTCCGGTAGTTGACTCGCTCGGCGTCAGGGGCCATGGCGGGGTGCTGGTTGGACTCAATATACCAAACGCTATTGGGGAGAGTACCACCCTTTGCGCATGTCACTTCCTGCTGCTCCCATCCCCACTCCGGAAGCTTGACCTTGTGGGAGAACAGGACACAGCCGGTCATGACGTGCACCAGCTTGAACTTGGACTGGATAGTCCGCAGGCGTTTCTTAGACTCCGGAGTCTCGGACAAGGACTTAACAATCTCAACCCTCCATAAGTCGTTGGCATCACCAGGGAAGCCTTCGTATCCGTAGGCAGAGACCTCATACTGCCAGTCGGCCTCGGTCACCGGAGGGCGCTCGTCGTGCGAGTGAATTCTCCGGTGAGTGATCACATGGTAAAGTCTGATAGTCGAACCATCCTCAATGAAACCAGGAGCAGTTAGGTTGTCCCAGGCGAATGGGCCCTCGACCTCTCCATAGGATCCTAGAGGCTGGGTCGAGTTCTCCAAAATGAACACATTGTTTTCATCCTTGTGGGGGTAGAGCGTGATTTGCTGCTGCTTGCTACCTGTTGGGTACATGTGAGGGTGGGAGTGCAGGTAGCCACCCTGTGTGTTCAGATGACGGAGGCTGACTCGGGATCCGAATGAGACATCTGCGGGAACATCTTGCATAGACTTCGAATTCAAGGTTGCCTGGAATTCTGACGACATGAAGCCGTCACCTTCTCCGGGGTTGACCAAGCATGTAAAGTGAATGGCAAACATGGCAAGGTAGAAGCCTAGAGGAATAAAAATGAGACAGAAAACCCGGGAGAAGAAATGCTTGAGCCACAGACGCTATAACAATCCTACTGTTAGCATAAAACACAGCATTATCTGAATCTGGAAACACATACCGGTGTGACATTTTTAGCATCACCCAACAGTACCCACAACTGGAGAACCGTGAGAGATCCAACCCAAGCCATAGTGAAGAGACCAACCCACTTCACACTCAGGGTTGCGCCAAGAGAAAGACCGGTACACACCAGCCAGAACCACCACGGGCCGCGGAAGGCATAAGCCGGTCCCAGCTCTTGTTGGTTGGTGAAGCAGCTGAAGGCCAAAGCTGTCAGGGCGGTAAAGAAAATCAATGGGGAGTCGAGCAGAATCAGACGGGACTGGGTGACCAAAGCGTTGTCAAAGATAACAAGACCAGCACCTAGGAGCGAAGTCGAGGTTCGGCACCCGGTAACCTTGAGGGTGAGGAACATCAATGGGACAGTCAAAACACCCAGTATAGCTGGAAGCATGCGCATCGCCACGTAGGGCACACCAGGCTCCAAATAATCCTTTCCGATATCCTTGAAATCGAAGTTTCCGTCGAAACCAGCAAGCCAGCCAGCCAGCGTAAGCAGCAGTTTAGCTAGCGGGGGGTGCACATCCATGAAGAATTTTCCCTTGATGTATTTGGAAGCAAATCCACCGAAGCTGTTCGAGCGCAAATCATTAGTCTCTGTTCGTTTTTATTTCGATGTATAGCACAAGATTGGTGGGGAACGTACTGGACTTCATCGAAGACCACGCTGGTGGGCTGATAGATTCTGAATAGACGAACAGCCGTGGCTATCAGAGTCACCAGTACAATAAGCTTATAGTCCGAGCCGGGGAGTTTGAAGATATCATTGTTCTTCACACCATCCGAGGCATACGTCTTCTGAGGCACCGGCAAAGGCTTGCGGCTCTTGGGTTTAGGAGACCGACTAGGCGAGCGCCTACCACGGCTCTGCGGCCGTACGGCCAATGTGTCTTTCGCTTTCTGGCCCATATTGTTTCGAAACGACGTCAGAGGTTCAGGAGAATGGCGCGGGATTCGGAATGTCGAGGAGAGAAGATAGGAGATTTGCGTGTAGTTTGGTTATAGTTTAAAAATCGTTAATGAGAGGCTTCTCAAGGTTCAATGAACGAGTGGACGCTGTCGAAAGCTGCTTTCGACTTCGAGCTGTCAACCGTTCAATGGCTTCAGGCACCACACCAATTAATGATTGTGTAGCAATGAGGAAAAAGGCCCCATGACAGGGGGAAAAATAAGAGATTGAAGAAAAAAAAGCAGTTGAAGGGAGAGTAAGAAAGAAAAAGGACGTTGAAAAACAAGAATAGAAGTGAACGCAGATGGACGAAAGCGTGCAGTTCCGCCTTGAGGCCAGATCAACGGCGGCTGTGGAGGTCAACATGTGAGCCCCTTAGTTTTTAGCCCCTCGTATTGTGACGGTCTTTACGGTAGTGAGACTTAGAGTTAAAATTCTACACTTTTTTGATAACTATCCATATATAGGTATATCATTAGTGCTTTAGAGGTCAATTGGCTATATCCATGAACAAAAAAAGAAAGTAAACATTCCCTATTCTGGACTGCATTTCAGTGGAGAATGCAAAGTCACAGGAACATGGCCGCGCACGGGATACACCGCCACCATACTGCCACTGTCTGTGGCGGTGACCCAGAGTGTGGCTAGTGAAGCTAGTCAGCAAGTCCTAGATCGTCTGCGATTCTACTACCAAGACCCCCATTCCTTCATATTCTTGCCATTCACCATGGAGTCGTCAAATGGAAACACACCTCGCCCAGAGGCATCTGAGGGAGCTCTAAAGCCCCCAGAGGGCATGGTTCTTCCCCCCAAGGATATCCGAAAAGCCATCGAGACCACAGCAAGCTACGTCGTTCGCCATAAAGGTACTTTTGAAGACCGTATCCGCCAGAAGGAAAAGAGCAACTACAAATTCTCCTTCCTGACCCCTGGAGACGCCTACGAGCCCTACTATCAATGGTACACAGCCGAGTACAAGGCAGGCCGAGTAGCAGGACCAGGAGGGCGAGCTGGCGAGACTGTCGCCGCCGCGGTACCCGAAAAGCCCAAGGGGCCACCTGAACCGTCCCCGTTCCACTTTTCGGCACGCATGCCTATTATCAATGCACAGGATTTGGACGTGGTCAAACACACGGCACTATTTGTCGCAAAGCGGGGGAAGTCATTCATGACCGCACTGTCGCAGCGCGAGGCCAGAAATTTCCAATTCGACTTCTTACGCCCACAACATAGTCTCTATCAATTCTTCACACGATTGGTCGACCAATACACTATTCTGCTTCGCGCCGAAGGAATCGACGAGGCGACTACAGCCACGAAAAGAATCGCAGAATTGGAACAAAATGCAAAGAACAAATTCCACGTCATGGAGCGTGCTAAGCAGCGCGCAGAATGGGTGAAATACCAACGGAAACAGAAGCAAGAGAAGGAGGAGCAAAGCGAACAGGAGCGCATTGAGTACGCCCAGATTGACTGGCACGACTTCGTCGTGGTCGAAACCGTCGAGTTCACCGAGGAGGACGACCACGCGGACTTGCCACCTCCAACCTCCGCCAATGACCTGCAGTCCGCCTCCCTCGAACAAAGAGCGGCACTTTCCCTCAGCACACGACGCATCGAGGAAGCGATGCCCACCGGCCTCGACGAACCCGTCTACTACAACGCCTACCCAGTCCAACCCGCCCCCGCACCCATGCACACCCCCCAACCCCCAGTCTCGGCCTACCCAGCAGGCCCCTACCCACCCGCAGCAGGCCAGTTTACCAACCCAGAAGAGGACCAGCGCATCCGCGAGCGAACCCAAGCGCGCGACCAAGCGGCCGCCGCTCAGGCAGCAGCCCAAGCCGGCCCGGGCCAACAGCCAATGCGCATCCGATCAGACTACGTGCCCCGAGCCCAGGCGCGCCGTCAACAAGTCCAGATGGCAATCTGCCCTTACTGCAGCCAGAAAGTTCCCTCCAACGAGCTGGACGAGCACATCCGTATCGAGCTGCTCGATCCGCGCTGGAAAGAACAGCGTGCAAAGGCCGAAGCCCGCAGTGCCACTACCAACCTTTCCACCGTCGACGTGGTCAACAACCTCAAGCGTCTTGCAAGCCAGCGCAGCGATGTCTTCGACCCTTCTCCCCTCGAGTCGGAGGAGGAAACTCGCCGCAAGCGACTGGCTATGGGTATCGATGGCTCGGCTGGTCCCCAACACCCGAATGCTGCCGCGCAGAATCCCAACCCTCAGAGTATGAATATCGAAGACCAGCTCAGGCATATTCATCAGCTTGCCAAGAAATGATATCCCCCCCCCCCCCCCCCCATCTACATGAAGTTCAGACTGGATGTTCTCGTTCCAAAATTGAGGTTTCGCGGGGTTTTTCTATTTCGAACGTATCTGTTCTGCCATTTGTGGAGTTTGGGAGGGATGAAATCTGGATGATGAGCTTCTTTTTTTCTATTTGTGTACAATAGCCCTCTTTTACTCTAACCTCACGAAACATCTTGTCTGGTCTATGCTTCTTTTCGTCGTCTTTATTATTTAAGTCTCTCTATATAGCGTACGAAGTAGTGCTGATCCTTTGGACATTGGTGGCTAACATGTGTTACTTACATCTTCTACGGTATATGATCCAAGAACATATGTTGTCTATGTATGTATGTATGCAATTTGATTCAAATTCATCTATCATTTGTCACGATATTCCACCACCAACGGGGCCCGGGACCAGTATCGCCGCAAGTCAAAAGGGGAAACAAAAAAAGGGGAAGAAAGAACAGAAACAGTGAAAATCCATAATACCACACCTGGTCCAAATGTCCGCCGAAAAAGAAAGGGACAAGGGAAAAAAAAGAAAACACATTATTATGTATACATGGTCGAAAGTGAAAAGGTTGATAATAATACAACAGGCCATGCCGCTGAAAGTGAAACAAAAAGGATACCCAAAAAGCCAGAACCAATGAGGAACATCATCAAGATGTAACCCAATGAATGATTAAAGGTAGAGGTGGAGATAGAAACAGAAACAGAAGCAGCATCTCCAAAAGGCAGGTCTATATCAATGACCGGATGAAGTTGAAGAGAATTAAGTAACTGAAGAAAGAATGCAATGCCAAAGGGTGGGGGAAGACATTGGGCGGATCATAAAATGTTGGGTAAACCGTGTAGTCGTTTCACTCGTATTGATCGCTTGTAATCAACCGAGGTTAAGAGTTGCTCAAACCATTAGGTTTGGCGATGTTTGTGTCTGTATCTGTCTCTCGACTCTGAATGATCGAGGGCTCGTTGAGGATGGGTTCCACGGCACTGGGTTGAGCGATATCCGTGTGTGTGTCTGGACTATGAGCGATTGAGGGCTCGTCGAGGACAGGTGCCGTGGAATTGGTAGCCACGTCGGCGCTAGCTTCTTCATAAACGCTTGCTGCTGAATCGATAGAAACTCGCTTTCGTTCCGAGCCGCTCAAGGAAGCACCATCGTCCCTATCATAGATAGAACTTTGAGGTCGAGGGAGATCAGGGTGGGTTATGTGATCAGTAGAGGATTCTGTGATTGGTGTTTCCGGTGCGCGATGATCCGCCGCTGGAGATACTTTCTCCACCCTGGGCTCGAGGTAAGTAACGTCCACGGGATGGAGATACTGGTCATCATCGTCTTCGGGGGCGTCAGGATTAAATTCTGTGCTGGCCAGCTCCGCCTCTGGTTCGCTTGGGCGATTCCACAATGGAACGATGCCTCCTCCGACACGGGACCAGAACATCCTCTCTCTGAGGCGGATGGTCTCATCCCAGATTTCCTTTTCTTCTTCGGTATCGCCAGCCCGAAGATGTCCATCAAGGATGAGACGCAAGTAACCAGTGAACTCGCAACACGAGCGCACTCTCTCTAAGCAGAGAATACAAAGCGAGTACCTTTGAGCGGTCTCGCTATCTGACGTTCGGAAACGATGGGTTCTCTCGTTAGGCGTGCCGGGTCTGCGTTCACCACAAACAGAGCAGGGGAAATCGAATTTCTTGGCTGCTGGGGGCATTGGCTCCACAACAAGACTTCCCTCGCAGATACTACTTAGAACGGTGCGCCGAGTCAACCATGAGATCCCCGGCGCTAGATCTAGTCTCAGTGTAGGTTCAATATCCTCCATGAGCACCCGCTTGTAGAAGCGAGTTTCCTTCAAGGAAAAATTCGATCCCGTTGTGGAAGACGTGCTCCCATTGGGGGAATGGGTAAACCCTTTGGTGGGTGATGAGTTCGACGATGGAGATCCTCCACTAGCAAAGCTTGCCAGACCCATCACGTTCAGGCCTCCATATGACCCACTAGCAGCACGGCTAGGAGGTTTGGAACTTCGAGAGAGTACCAGCAGATCGCGGAAATCCTCATAAGCTTGCAAATCTGTCCGGCATACCATGCGGAGGAGCTGCGGGAAGTTGGAGGAAGGGCCTGGAGTGAACTCCTCGGGGCTGTCAATCAATATAGGAACGGGTTCAAGGTCGGTCTCTTGGGTACTAGATCCTTGCGCTTGTGAGAGCTCATCCGGGGATGATGGAGTAGCAGTGGCACGGCTTTCGATGTCGTCTTTGTGAAGATTCATCGCTTGCATGACGGACTTGAGCTCGGCAAGCTGGTCCTGGTGCGATGCCAGGAGCAACTCGGTGTCTTTGACTTGTGAACGTAACTGCTCATTCTTCTTCTCCACTGCCTCCCGTTCAATCTTAGCTGCAGCCACCATCTAAAGTAGCGTTAGAATTGAATTTGTGTTGCACTTATTGCAGGAGATTACCGACCTTATTTGCTTCTTCAAAAAGAGCCGCAGTAAGAGTTTCCACTTCCTGCTCAATATTCTTCCTGCCCTTCTCGGCAGCGAGACGCTGCGTTGTTTCTTCCGCTAACGCATCCCGTAATTGCGAAATTTCGCGATCAGAGTCGACCTTTTTGATATAGACTTTATTATCAAAGTCTCGCCGATACTTCTCATTCTGGAACTCCAGAGCTTGAATCTTGCCCTGGGCTAGCTCTAGCTCTTGCCGGGTAGCAACCAGGCTGTCATCGAGGTCTGTTTGGTTGTTGATGGCCTGGATCAATTTCACCGACAATGCTGCTACTTCGTTACTCAAATCGGGGTGGTGAGACGATGACGTCGAATGTGAGACCTCCGACCCGACCATCAATCGCGGGTCTTGCAAGGTGCTGAAACTGCTTTCATCGAATTCGGGGGGTTTTGTTCCATTGGAAGAAACGATGTCGGAGAGATTGGTAGTAGACTTCGCTTTGACGACGGTTCGGTCAGGAGATAAGGACCGGTGCTCGGAGAGTGACCTCTTGTGGGCGTTGCGCGGAATCATGTTGGATGGGGAGAAGAAGCTATGATGGGTGGTTTGAAAGGCAATTAGACTGCCCCACCTAAAGTGTCAATAATTGAAGTCCCAAAAAGGACATCTTTGATGGAGACTTACTCGGCCATGATGAGTGACGTAGAAGGCGTTCGGGGGGTAAGGGCAAGAGAGGATTCGCTCGTCACCAGATCAAGACCAAGATCACGTCCAGAAAAGCTCCGGTAGACAAATTGCTCTCCACGCCATTCACAGCCAAGAGGTAAATGTTAGAATAGAAAGGGCGCGCGTGCGCGGTCGAGTAGGTCCACGGGGTACGTAATAAGCTTAAAGATAGTGGAATCCGGATTTGGAATTGGTGAGAGTCGGATTGCCGTAGACACAACAGAAATGAATGCGCTGAAAGTGAAGAGAAGGATTGAATCGCCACAAACAGGTCTGATCGGAGATATCAGTCTGTTGAGGGTGTCAAGGAAGTCAGGGTTGCAGCGGCGAGGATGAATCGAGGCTTAGTCACCCGGATATGAATGGATTAGGCACGGACTATTGAAGGATCGACTGCGCTATGCACTTGTAAGAAGGAGCTGAAGATTTTAATCGTATGAGATGTTGAATATGGGGTTTTTTTTTTCAAAGGGGAACGACCAATGTGAGGGGACAAATTCAGCATTGCCACCCGGAGACGGAACGGGGACACCCCGGGCGCTTCTGATAACCCTCTCGGGGAAATAGTTTGGAGCTAAACCTGAAGCTATCGATAATTAATTTACTTTTTGAGATTTGCCCCTCAAAAGGCGCAGTATTTCGTACATTCGTGATGGATCTACTCCGTAAGATACCGTGCTTTTAGTGGCTGCCTACGTGATAGGCGCCTAAGTACGGAGTACGGAGTACAGGTTAAGGTCTTATCACGCAAAACATGCAATGACAATGCGAATATAGTAAAATACTACTTAGCCCTAGAGGCCAAGGCCAATTACATAAATTGATTAACACATGATTTATATGCATAGGTGTACAAAGGTTGAAATGTAGTTCCACGTGTAATTCCCCCGCAGGCACTTGGTCGCTCGTACTACTAGTGCGGATACGAGACTTAACTCCGAGGAGGGGAATGGCATTTAATATAGAAGAGTATGGTGTTAACATTATATAGTGACTATTTATCTATCTCTTACCTATTTCTATCTCCTATTATTTGACAATTTTCTAGGATTTTAATTGTCTTTTGTAGAAGGTGAGGATGGCTTCATACAAAATATATAGCATAGTTAAATATATATAGCAACAATTATCATTTCCAAGACAATTGGATAATTCAATTCCTAATAGTACCTACATACATGTACATACTCTACCAAGTACATCGTTGTATACATATTCATACATATGTAGTTCAAAACTACCCCGGAATCAAGTATGGTCGTTACACCCCTCCGTACTCAGGCGAGCCCAAGTGGGGTTCACCAATTTAATCCTCGACTCTTCAACATTTGAACAACCAAAGCCCCTCACTCTATTTGAATATCCACAATGGCGGACGCAGAGCTAGAAGAGGTCAGTCCCACAGCCATATTATGAAAGGTTTATGCCTTTTGATTCTAGTACTAAGAGAGGAAATAGATCCGACGAGCTCGTCTCGCGCAACTCCAGCAACAAGGACCCCGCGGAGGTGGTCCAGGCGGCCAGGATGGTGGCGAGCAGGCACAGCAGAGGAGGTAAGGGTTGGAACAAGTCGCAAGAATATACTGTATGCTAACGAACGCAACCAGACAAGCAGAGGGTAGGTCTCAAGATCCTAACGTTTCATCAGTCCACCGATTCGCATTCGATGGACTATAAGCAACGTCCTTATATCGCCGCATTTCTAACCCATCTTTGATTTATCTTAGCCGAACAACGCGCTTCGATCCTGCAACAAATCCTCGACCCCGACGCTGCCGATCGCCTGGGCCGTATCCGCCTCGTTAAGGAATCGCGCGCAACAGATATCGAGAACCGTCTCATCATGCTCGCCCAGTCTGGACAGTTACGGGCAAAGGTAACCGAGACACAGCTCAAGGAGTTGTTGGGGGCTGTCGCGGAGAACCAGCGCAAAGAGGAGGAGGAGCACAAGATCGTTATCTCTCGCCGCAAAGGTGGGTGGGATGACGATGATGATCTCTTGGACCTGTAAGGGTCGCATAAAATTTGATTTATGATCACTTGAGCCCATGGCCCTTTTGTTTATTGCATTCGGATACCTCTGTTGCTATCCGCTCGTGGCCCACTGGGAAAATCTACTCCAGGCGTTATGGTCCTTCTTTCTTTTACACTATTTGCAGTTGGGTTGAAATTGAGGGCAATCAGCCTCGCATCTGCGCATATGCGCCTCGGTGATATGGTTTACAACGATCCAATAATCATACATCTCTCCCTATATTCGAGATCCATCGCAACCCAGCTCAGTTCGAAGCCTGTTGCTGTCTCTCCTTTTCCCGCTTCTGCTGCTGCCTAATCATCTTCCGAATCTCTCTGAGATCCGGCGGACGCTCAATATTCAGCTCGGCTCTAAGCTCGTCCACATCTTTCTCCAACACCTCCTCCCAATAAACATTGATAAGCTCCTTACTCCCCAGCCCACTGCGAATAGCCCACGGGAGATGTAACGAGAGGAACCGCTCTTTCTCAGCGGGCTTCATCCTCACAAAGGCGAATAGACTCAGCCCCGTCATGGGCAGAAGTGTGTTTAGGAACTCCAGCGCCTTGAGGGCCAGCTCGCCCTCCACAAAAATCGGTAGACCCGTCACTGCGTGGTAGAAGTCATGGCACTCGCGGTATCGCTGCATGACATATGCACATTCTTCATTGTCGATGTACTGGACATTATCTCGGGTGTCAGGAGACACACCCTCACGATCTAGCCATTTAGCGTATGCCCGGCCGACGGAGTTCTCGGGGAGCGTGCGGAGATGCGCCATTTTGAGGGTTTCGGAAGTGATGCGGGGGCGATCACGGAGAATGCGGCGCCCTGTTGGGTCTGAGAGCATGGCATCACGGAGTCGGTATATGAAAAATGGTGTCGCGGTGGCTTCGCCCAAGGCCGCAATGAGATCTATATAGTACCATGTTAGATCGTGATCCGAGATCTTATACTGGCTCTGTAGGAAATTATATTCACGCACCCGCTCTTCTAGGGTTGATAAGGGATCCAATTGCCGAGCCTAAGGCCAGAGCCCCGCGTTCGATAGTAGTCAATGGGACATGGCCGGGATAGTTTGGTGGTGGGCGGTTCAGAACGGAAAAGGGCCGTAGAGTGCTTGCAGCTGATATATTTGGACTGGCAGCCAAGGCTCGAAGCTCAATTGCTCCACGCCTCCCGAGTACCGACATTATGAATCCCAAAGCCAGAGGAACTTGTGCATGGTCTGGGAACGAAAGCTGAGGTGAAAGAAGAAGTGGTATGATTATCAGATCGGCAGGGACAGCATAAGTGGCTGTTGTGCCCTGCCGTAGATCATGATAACGCCGTTTATCGCCGATAACCTGCATCTGCTCCACATTGTAGAGTGAATTTCAGACACACATCGACGCGTTTGAAGACTACCAAACATTTCTTTTAGGCTTTTTTTGACTTCAGAAAACAAGATATAATAGAACAGGCCCATCTGAAGGTGTGTTTTAACAAATATATATCTCTCCAACTCAATCCCCATCTCGTAGTATATACTGACTGGAGCAAGCTTCTCAAAGTCTGCCAAGAAGCACAAAAACCATACGATATGAAGCCAGAATGGTGGCCCGGGGAAGAGCATGAGGCCTTCACAGAATGGGCAACCTCCAATGGCATAAACACCAACTCGGTGACCCCAGCCCGGTTCCAAGGACGTGGGCTAGGAATGATGGCTACCCGGAACATCAAAGTATGAATCCTCAAATCTATGTATACTCCTCATTTGTATATTTACTCACCAAGTATCTATTCAGAAAGGAGAGATTGTCCTCCAAGTGCCGACACAGTTGATGCTAAGGGTTGAAGATATCCCTTCCTCCCTTATTGAAAAACTCCCAGAAGACATTGCTGTACACGCACTTTTGGCGGCATATCTCACGCACGGTGCACCGTATGAACTGTCAAAATACGAGCTATGGCAAAAGTCTTGGCCCAGCCGCAAAGACTTCGAAGACAGCATGCCTATCCTCTGGCCAACCGCACTGGGAGGACCGCAGTTGCCCAGCAGCAAAGAGGACGCTTCGACGGACTCGAAGCAGCCAAGTCTTCTCCCCACATCAATTTCAGGGCTCTGGAATACGCTAAACCCAAGCCCAAAGACGAGGAAATACAGCTCAGACTACCAGAACATTCTTTCGCAGCAGGCTCAGCGCTTGCGCAAAGCATGGACGGACGTCATCTCTGCCTTTCCGGATACCAACTGGGAGAAATTCTCATACCACTGGCTGATTGTGAATACGAGGAGCTTCTATTGGATTGGGGAGGGACAGGAAACGCCAGAAGACCCCAACGATGCGATGGGGCTGGTGCCTTTTGCTGATTACTTCAATCATGCGGATGTTGCTGTACGTGCTTTGTCTGAGTTTCATGTTATATTGACCGAGCTAACACATGGAAATAGCGGGATGTCAAATTTGATGAGAATACATACGAATTTCGCGCCACGAAAGATTATGAGGAGGGCGAGGAAGTGTACATGAACTACGGCAGTCATCCGAATGATACTTTACTAGCAGAATGTGAGAAAGCGTTGTTATCTTCTTCTTTTCGACATGCTGACTTTGTCCCCTTCCATTCTATAGATGGCTTCTTCCTTGATGTGAATGAAGCAGATTCGATCTATCTCGACGATATCGTTTTTCGGGACATCCATTCCACCGAACAGCAAGAGGAGTTGTGGTTGAATCAGTATTATGGGTATGTGGTTTGATTTGATATTTTACATGACAATGCGCATTTTGCACGCGATATATATACAGTTATCCACTGACACAGCGCTAGTAACTACCAAGTCACTCCCCATGGACCCTGTTACCGCACAGAGGTCGCTGCATGTCTGAGTTATATGAAGGAGGAGGATTGGCGGAACCATGTTCTTGAAGGCCAATCACAGGGCTTGGATGAGAGTCGATCTGAGGCCACCATCAAAAGGTGGATTCTGATATATGCCGCAGAGGCAGATGCAACTATAGCGGCGCTGCAGAAGGCCATGGAACTCAACACCACGGTTCAAGCACATCGTTCAAAAGCAGAGATGCTGCTGAGACGGTGGAGGCAGATCAAGGATCTCTGCGATCATGCGGCCAAAAATGTCTCTGTATAGAGATTATCCGCAAAAATTTAGATTATTGTTAACCATTTGACCTGCTCACACACAGAGAGATATGACTAGGAGCCAAGGCAGAGTAAGTATTCGACAGAGTAGAAGGTAGTCCAGAGCTGTTTAGACGGGAGGTTCATTGGTAGAGATGACATTGTCGAGGTCGAGGGGAATCGCGCCAGCCTCTCGGCTCCGATGCGTAGCCGCTTTGGCAGCGACCAAATGCTTGATCATGTAGTTGAGTGCGCATTTGATACCCAGTTCTTCACCACGACGCACAATCCATCCGTTGAAGTATTCAATCTCTGTCAATCTCCGCTGGTTGATATCTTGCTGCATTGAACTGTGGTTCTTGGCCGTGTTGCTTGCGATGTTCACGACCAAACGACGCAGGCGTTCTGGAGAGAAGCGGTCTTCGATGCCCGGGATACCTTGGAGTTCAGGAAGAGCACAGATCACGGCGGAGATCTCAAAAAGTAGCAGCCGCATGACACGGGTGAAGCTGAACGAGTAGAGGATTTCGCCATTGGTACAGTCGCTCAGTGCAGTCAGGGGATTAATGACGCAGTTCACTGCCAATTTCTCAAGTTGATATTGCAACAGACCCGCTGGTGTGTCAGCCACGGCGACCAAGGGTGGAGTGAGAGTCAACAGGCGAAGAAGATATTTTGTGGACGGCGCCCACGTATGGTCAGCTTCCGGTGTTGTGGGAGGGATATTGGGATCTCCAACCGGGCTGAAGATTGTGGTCCCAACGCCCAAATGCGAAATCTTGAACGAGTCGTTCCTACCCAGACCATGGCTGAAGACCGTTTGGATGTAATGTGGTCGATTGTTGGGATCGGGGAAAACATTTTGATTGATAGAGTCGAGTACGCCCATGCCATTATGGACAAGACAAATGGTTGAGTCTTTGGTCAGGCGATGACTAATATCTTTAATGGCAAGTTCCGTGTGATGCGCCTTGGTGCAAATAATCAGGCACTCGATGGGACCATTATCTGGTGGAGACTCGGAATTGAACGACGAGGGCCGGTTGTCAACAGGCGGCATTGTGTACCATCTACCTTCTTCATCCACTGTTTCAACGTCAAATCCCGTTCTGACATCGTCAAGGCCATGGGTGCTGACAGAAATTTGTCCCCTTTTTCGAACAAAGGCTTGGTAGAGATAGTCATTGTGTAGGCAGATTGTGATTGGCGGCGGTGACCGTCTCGTGGCTAAAGAATGGGCAAAGAAGCAACCTAGATTGCCCATTCCGAGGATATGCACTCGTCCTGACAGAGGGGCATTGCTATCATGGTTGACCTCATGCAACTCTTCCTTCCATGTTGAGATAAATCGTGTGCTTGGCCCGCCATAGACTTGGAACCGGGAGCGAAAACATGTACCAAGAATGCCAGTTCGCCACAAAGAGCGGGGCCGAAATGTCGACTGCATTCTGAGAGCGTTGAGGAAAAGCTCCCCGGTATATCCGACTGAGTTGCAAGTATGTGTTTGGCGATGGGAGGAGGTCAGAATGACAGGGTTGGTGAAGTATCGATCTTTATGTCATGGGTATTCGCAAATAGGTAAGAGCCCGGCGACTGGTGTGTCCACCAAGGCCTATTTTTAAGCAATCAAGCAATTGTTGGATATGCGTGTGTTCTCGGCGATCTCAGTTGCGCAGATGATAATCGGTCCAGAATCCACACCGCCCGCCGTTACCGCCCGAGTTGAACCCGTCTTATTTTTTTCTTAGATCAAGCAATTTCTCATCTACACCACATCTCACCGCCATGGATCCAACAGATCTACTACCGCTGCTTGAGCAGCTGGATGACAATGTCGATGATTTGGAGGGTGTTCTCCAGCCTCTTTTGGCCAGCACACTCCTCAAAAACTCGAACAAATTGCCTGTTATGGACAAAGCAAAACTTCACGTGTTGATCACCTACACACTAGAATCACTAATATTCTGTACGTCATACTGCAGGCTTCCAAACTTTGTTTATACTAATGAAATTGGACAGCTTATCTGCGGCTTCATGGCGTGGATGCGAAGCAGCACCCGGTGTTCCGGGAACTGACCCGTGTGAAGCAGTACTTTGAAAAGATCAAGGCACTGGAGACCGAGCCTGAGGAACGCCCTATGACTCTTGATAAGGCAGCTGCGGGCAGATTTATCAAACATGGCCTTGTAAGTGTTGACTTATTCAATTGTATTATAATGGCCACTGACCAAGTTTATACAGGCTGGCAATGATAAGTATGACTTGGAACGGGCAGAAAAGCAGGCCAAAGAGCGAGCCCGTGCTGAGTTCAAAGCAACCATGCTCGCCCGCAAGAGCATGGAGGCCTCGAAAGCGCAATCCAGTAACGATTCTGACGATGATGATTCTGAAGGGGGCGTGGACATTGCAACAGCAGCAGAGCCCCAGATTGACACAAATCACCCCGGAAAGACCGAGAAGGATAGCAAAAAGAAATCCAAGGGAGAGCACAAATCAGAAAACAGCAAGTCAAAGAAAGAGAGGAAAACCAACAAGGCGACACTGAAAGAAGAGAAGAAGGAGCGCCGGCTGAAGAAGGAGGACTCCCGAAAGGCCCGCAAGGCCCAATGATTGCACTGCGCCTCAATTTTGGTGGAAACTAAGTACGGACTGCCTTGCGCATCGAATACCAAGGACGGACTGCCGGGCGGTCTCAAAACATAGCATTGGCTATGCGTCATCATTACCAGAACCTCTGTCGACACAACATGCATTGTCGAATCTAATCATCGCTGTGCCAAACCTGTCCGGCCATGAGCTTCCATTTATATGGATGCCTCGGCCATCTCGAGACCACGATGAGTGGCTCTATGTACTACTATGTATGTACGAGACTTGGATGTCTCCATGAATCAAGATACCCTTCCGCAATGGGAACTACAACTAGCTCTTCGATACATTCTATGCGCAAGCTAGTAGATAAAACTGGCTGCTTCTTTCCATGACATAATTCGCGCACATCTATTCTATTGCTTTTAATAGCACATGCTAGTAATTCCCGTGGTAAACCCGTTCCTGACTCCGCGCCGGGCAGCCGGCACCGTAATGTCCGATCCACGTGACAGTCATCCACCAATCAGCGTCCAGGAATCTCCAAGGTTTGCATCGGAGTTTGCCTCAGTGGCCGAACTTACTCATCTTCTAGCTTCTTCTTTCTCCACTAACTAGAACTTATACTTATCTCAACTTGCATATCCTCACCTCCCTTTTACATTCGTCCAAACAAACCCACACACAACCATCAAAATGCCTCGTCAACAACGCCGTGCCGCTCCCACCCCTGCGCGCAGCGCTCCCAGCCGTCCTACCGCCGCTCCTGCTCGGCCCGCGGCTGCTCCCTCGCACCAGCAGTCGCAGCCTCACTCGACCGCTGCTCAACCCCCACAGGCCCAGCAGGCTCCTCCTATGCAGCAGCAGAGTGCCGGCCCTGGACTCTTCGGCCAGATGGCCTCGACCGCAGCGTAAGTTGCAATCCCGGCTTCGTGTTGCCTTCCCCGATAAAATCCGGGGTTAGGATCGACTTTTCCCGAAATATGTGCTAACAGTAATTTCGATCCAGTGGTGTTGCCGTCGGCTCTTCCATCGGCCACGCCATCGGTGGCTTCTTCGGTGGTGGCTCCAGCGCCCCCGCTGAGGCCCAGCAGGCTCCCCCTGCCCAGGCCCAGGCTATGGACAACGGCCTCTACCAGAGCAACGCTTCCCAGACCTCGTACGAGAACCCCGCCTGTGAGGTTGATGTTCGCAACTTCCGCACTTGCATGGATGAGAACCAGGGTAACCTGGGCATTTGCGGTTGGTACCTTGATCAGCTGGTATGTTTACACTTGTTTTATTTCCCCCTGCTTTTTAAATATTGTACTAATGTCCCGCAGAAAGCTTGCCAGGCTGCCGCTAAGCCCTACTAAGGGTTTGGTACCAATTTGACCCTTCGTGGTCAGAAAGACAGATACCATTTTTTTTTAGTAATAAGTGATGGGGTTTATGGGCTTGATTGTTCATAGCCAATCTTTTGCATAGCCATTTCCATATCCCCTCTTTGTACTTTATACCATCTCTCCTCGATAAAGGAATCAATGCTTGACTACCGAATCAAGAATTCGAATGCATGAATTTAACGAATTTCCTACATCTGTAGTTATCTGATGGTGATTTGGACTAATGCCTGTATTAAATCCAAATGGGATTAAAATGGGCACTCAGTAACTTCGTGGACAAGGTCACTTATTATGACTGCCAACTTTACAGTAATCAAAAAGCCAAAAAAAATAGTTAGTGTCATAGTACAGAGCGTTGTAGGTTAATCCGTCCGATCCATGAACGCCATAGATAAATAATGCAAGAACACCAAAGCAAGCTTGAAATACCGCTAGGACTTATTTATCCTTGTCATCTTGGTTCTTCCGTGGCTCGAAGTTCAACTAAGAAATGTGTTAGCCAAACCTGAACAAATATCCTCACTTAGCGTCACCTACCTGGTTCCCATTGTAAAGCTGACTATTCCCACGTCCATCTTGCTGATCTCTCAGCGTCCGAATATTGGGTCCTGTGGTCCTAGGACGTTGAGAATTGCTAGTAGCGGGAGAGGGCGAAGGGGTGGATGCACCGCTTGCTGGTGCGGTGGAGCCATACCCAAGGAATGAGCCCACAAGGCCTGTTGCGGTGCTGGCAGCAGAAGAGGCCAAGTTGTAGACGGCAGAGATACCACGAACAGGCAAGCTACCCGCTGCCGAATAGGCCTCCGTGTATGTTGATACAGGGACCATGACCAGATTCGCGGTGGAACCGAGGCCTAAGTCTCGGAGAGTTTGCGATTCCTGGGCGACGGAAAGAGTTTCACTGGGGAGGGGGGTTAAGATATGTTTCAGGTTATAGGGTCGGTTGTCGTCTTCCATCTTCTGATCAAGCCAAGCCCGTACATCATTTCGGATGGTCTGAGTGGGTGTAAAGCTGGATCGGACGGAGCTTCCATCAAACAGGCGCACTTGTAGCCGGTACTCGGTTGGAGGTCCTCGAGGGACTATAGGTTTTGGCTCTTGGAGTTCGCTCTTTACAACACCCTTGTCAGTGGGCTTCTTAGACCCCATCGGTGCTTTGCCTTTAATGTCTTTATGGCTGATTTCTTTCGATGATAAGTGCTTCTGAGATGTAGAGCCCGCTGCCTTTGCAGGTTCTGCAGCTTTCTTGGGTATTTGCTCATTCTGTGATCGTTTCTTGGTCGCAATTCCGCTTGCTTGGTTTGCGGATTTGCTGGCATTGGATGGCGCCTCAGGCTGGGGTTGGGGCGTGACTGACCCCGGCGTGTTATTAGTTGAAGCGGTAGGAGTGTCATTGCTTGGTAGTTGCTGCGAAGGACTAGGTGTCTGTTCATTTTCCAAAGCTGCAATCAATCGACTGCGGAAGTCATCTTTCGAGATATCTGGCCCGATGTATTCCTTCAGCGTGCCGTTCCTGGAACGAAGTCAGCAAACCAACACTGAGTTGCCCACAGGCGTTGAACAGTTAAGCGTACTTGATAAGAATGACAGTCGGAAATTTTGAAATCGGACAAAAAGGGGCCAGGAATCCAGCTTCCTGTGACCCCGCTGTCAAGCGCAATACAACTGCTTTGGCATTGAGTGCTTGTGCAACCTGCATGGAGTCAGATACAGTCAGACATTCAATTGTAGCGAGTGGACGTACCTCATCATCACCAAAGTAAGCATCTTCCCATTGAGAGCTCAACTCCTCGTCATCTATATGTTCAAGTCCCAAGATCAGCGACATGTCATTCCATGCGGGGAGAAGCTAGCGACCTCTAACAAAGCAAGTAACTGCTTTGGCATCTCTCACTGCAGCAGCAATGCCCTCCTGAAGGGATCCGTTGTAGAAAAGTGTCATGATCGCATTCCAGTAAAGACTTAGAGAACATGAGAAGGCCGGTGCGGAGAGACAAGTATAGATTGGAGTAGCGTGGGCGGTCACGGTAACCCCCGATCCCGAAATTCCAACTGCCGTCGCATTTGCAGCAAGAAACTCCAACTCGTACATCGTCCAAAGCTCAACTCATTCTTCACATTTTCTAAACCGTCAACATGCGGCCGATCTTTTCTGCTTTGCAGAAGACATCCGCGAGGGTCTGGACACCGCCGACTTGGGCTATTCGGAGCCCTCGTGTACCATCGAAGATCGATTCCATCTGCGCCAAATTCCGCCTACAACAATTCCGCCATATCTCGCAATCGCGTCAGCTGGCTGAGGGTCTGAATATCGTGGACCATCCGGCGAGACTTGTCCGGGTTAATAAGAAACATGGACCTGGTCTGATCATTTTGGGTGCGTTAATGTCTAATGCTACATATTCTCGAGAATACTATATTTCAACGGCTAAGGGATAATTACTAACGTATTATTCTACACATATATAGCTCTGATTCCTATCATCTCATTTATCCTGGGAACATGGCAGGTACAGCGCCTGGACTGGAAAACCAAACTGATGGCCAAATTCGAGGACCGTCTCGTGAAGCCTCCTCTGCCACTGCCGCCCCGAATCGACCCGGATGCCATTTCAGAGTTCGACTACCGCCGCGTGTACGCTACCGGCCGTCTCCGCCATGACAAGGAAATGCTGGTTGGACCCCGCATGAACGAAGGAGAGGACGGGTTTATCGTGGTGACTCCCCTCGAGCGAGAGGGACAGAGTACCGTACTTGTGAACCGGGGTTGGATCTCAAGGAAGCTGAAGGACCAAAAAGACCGGCCTTTGGGTGTACTGGATGAAGAGGTGACTGTGGAGGGTTTGCTACGAGAGCCATGGAAGAAGAACATGTTTACGCCGGACAACAAGCCGGAGGAGGGGAAGTTCTACTTTCCCGATATCAATCAGATGGCGGAGAAGAGCGGGAGCCAGCCTGTTTGGATTGAGCAGACAATGGGTAAGGAGGCTAGATTGAACTATCTTGCTAATGCATGGCTAATGATGATTTGTGTTTCCAGTGCCTGACCTCCTCGAATCATATGATCGCGAGGCCAAGGGTATCCCGATTGGCCGCGCCGCAGAGGTGAATTTGAGAAACAACCATTCTCAATACATCTTCACCTGGTAAGTTGGATCCGTTGCATGCTTTTCCTTCCCACTCGAGATTGTCGCTCATACTTTACAGGTATGGCCTATCTTTGGCCACGACCATCATGATGTGGATGGTTATTCGGAAGAACCCCAACGAGGCACTGCGCCGAGTTCGCCAAAACCGAAACTGGTAGTCGGTAGTGGGATTCCAGCTTTACCTTTGCATAATTCATTGGCGTTAAAAGGCGTTACTTTTCATGGAGGATTTTGTTCTGGACATTCATGGAGGCATGGCCAATCTCATGTCTTGCTGAAGTTCTTTGGGTAAATGCTTCTGGGCGAGGGAAAACACTGTCGTTGAGTTGTTGATATGGCGTTGTCTGGAACAAGTCAGCAGTTATTCCTATAAGATGGTTGGCTTCCAAGGAAACTGACCTTCTCAGCAATGTGGTGACATCGCTCTCATCAATGGTCTTCCGTCCTGCATGCTTTGAATATGCAGCCAAATCTTGGCTTGCTTGCTCAAAGTACCAAGAGGACGCCTGTTCGATCGCGGCCAGCGTGGCTTTGTTGATTTTTGCCTTTGGTCCAGCCCCCGAACGCGCGAAGCGAGTCGCCAGCTTTTTTACCACACCTGCAGGCAAGTTCGGGACAGGAATTCCGTGTCGTGAAATTTTCTTTTGCTTGCCCTGGGCTGGGATAGCTTCATCTCGCAATCCACCTCCAACGATCCCAGGGCTCACACTGAGTGATGCTGCGGGCGGGAAGTCGAGTCCGAAACCAAAATCAGCTCCAGCATCGTCATCATCATCGTCTGATGGAGCCGGGGGTGCCTCTGCGGTGGACAGTTCGAAATCCTCCATATCGTTCATGTCTCCGCCAGTGGGATATTCGAGCGGAGCAGCGGCAGGAGATGGAAAGTTGAGGTCAAAATGGAAGCGGCCCAGGTCTTCCGTCTCTCCCCTATTTGTGATATTAGCATTTGTAACATAGACAATCCAACTCTTGTATACCCACCCTCTATC
Source organism: Penicillium solitum (assembly GCF_028829755.1). NCBI lineage: Eukaryota > Fungi > Ascomycota > Eurotiomycetes > Eurotiales > Aspergillaceae > Penicillium > Penicillium solitum. Next base: position 2,112,686 of record NW_027072125.1, on the reverse strand, counting down.
AAAGTCGCCCCCACTCATCATTGTATCCTCTGCCTCATCATCCTCACCCACAATACCAGTCTCATCTGCATCATCGCTCTCTAATCGTGTCTCGTCGAAATCTCCGCTGATTCTGCCAGTAGCTCGGCTCATCATTGATAACCGATCCCGGTCTCTAATGCTAGCGTCGCGAGGGTATTCGACAGACTGATAAGTCATATCCATATCCTCTGCAAAGGCGAGAGACATCCTCGGGGGGTGTATTTCAGGACTCGCTTCTTCGCCTTCTTCCTCGGACTCCTGAATAGGCAGAGATAACCGTGGCCGCTCGATTTCCGGCTCATTATCAAGCTGTTCAAATTCATCAATTGGCTCTTCGATAGGCTCCGGCTTCTCCTGCGGCGAGGAGCGGATAGGTTGAGATACAGGAGCGAGTGCTAATACCGGCCCAAAATAATCAGTTTAATTCTTCATGTCGAACGGTACAAGGTGAGGCTCTTACCTCTGCCCAGGTTTCTGAGAATATCGAATGTGGTCTCCCGCTGCATTCGTCCGCTTTTTCGGCGATCCCGACCAGGGGTATTCGCCGCTCGTTGTTGCCGGGCACGAAGTCCGTATGGTGTTGCTGGCGCAGCTACGCCTCGAGCGCGTGGTGTGTATCGAGAGGCGGACCGCTGAGTGCCCGGGGTGGCTGCAGTAACAAGTCGACTTGGTGTAAGAGGGTAGCGTGTATGGATAGGTAGGCGTTGTAGCTACATATAGACGATACGGTCAGCAATTTTCCAAACTCCCAAAAGGAAATGGGTAGCACGCACTCCGGTCAGTGTTGTATCCCCAGACGGGGTAGTAGTTCCAAATGGTGACCGACGGCCACGCGCATTTGGGGTAGAAGTAGACATGGCTTGGTTTTTTTCTGCAAGAGAAGTGCAGCTATATCATGTAATATATATCAGACCACATATGTGATCACCACAGCAATAAATTCCCAGATCAACTGGGCGAACAGTGAATCACAAGATTGACGTTCATGTTTGTCTGTCGCGTCTAGAAACAACAATTGCGGGCCAGTGCATGATTGGCCCGTGCTTATCGATAAGATTGGCTGAATCAGCCGGCTTTTTTTTTTGCGCAATGAAGTCTTCTCGATGCAATTTGCATTTACTAATTGAAGCTTAAAATACTCGGAAGGTTTTTTTTTTGCCAAGTTCATACTGGCTATCGTCACAATGGCCGACACAAACGCCCCCAAAGGACTTTCCAATAAGCTCCAAAACAAGCGCAAGAGACAAGCCGACGAGGCTGCTCCCAAGCAAGAAAAGCCCGAGGCAGGCACACCCGCAGAAGGATCAAGCAAGAAGAAGCAGAAGAAGAACAAAAACAAAAAGAAGCAGGCTGAACATGAGGAGAGTCAGTCAACGCGCAAAGACGGCATTGACGAGTCCATTGGCAAGATGGACGGCCGGTTGTTGGGCGATTACTTTGCGCAAAAAGCCAAAAGACATGATAAGGAGCTCTCTGCTGTTGAACTGAGTGATCTTTCGGTTCCAGGTATCTATAATTCTATTGTCCTGTCAGCCAAGGCCGAGGGGTGTTCTAGACATTAACACATCTATAGATTCCGCATTCCTCGATACCTCTTCCTTCACCTCCACCCGCAAGCTGGAGCAACTTCCCGAATTCCTCAAGTCGTTCAGTCCCAAGGGCTCCGACCTATCAAAGTCATCCGAGAAGAACGGCACCCCTCATACACTAGTCATTTCGGGTGCTGCACTGCGAGCCGCTGATGTTGTACGGTAAGTGGGCAGCTTTCAATATTTTCTGTGGTATAATTCGAAGCTGGGGCTGACAATTGATGTTAATAGGGCACTGCGCTCTTTCCAAACCAAGGATAGCATTGTAGGCAAGCTGTTCGCGAAGCACATCAAGCTGGAGGAAGCGAAGCAGTTCCTTCAGCGTGCCCGGTCTGGTATTGGGGCTGGTACCCCAACCAGAATCTCTGATTTGATCGAGTCTGGTGAGTTTGCTCGGTTGCTATCTACAGATAGCTCTACTTGCTCGTGTATGCAGATGCTGATAATTGATCTTCTAGGAACTCTCAACCTGTCGGAGCTGGAGCGCATTGTCATTGATGGATCACACGTTGACCAGAAGCAACGAGGCATCTTTGACATGAAGGACACGCATATGCCGCTGTTGAAGCTGCTTACTCGGCCGGAACTGCATGAGCGCTATGGGGTGAAGAAGGGTGTGAAGATCTTGGTGTTCTGATCTAATACGCTGATCATGAACTTTTATACTGGTATATTATTCGAGTACATGCAAAATTGAATGGATGTATTCATACAATAGTTTAGCGTGGTCCATACTAAGTAATAAATTGCGAACTATAAAAATCAAGGGCTTATCGGGAAGCCTATCTTCACCGCCTCCCGAGAACGGCAAAAATTAAATTTCACTTTTCTCTCCGCCCGACTTTTTTTTTGGAGCTTGAGTCTCGTTGCGCTGCAAACTTCCCCACCTATTTCTTGTTTTCCTACACACCCCAAGACTTTCACTCGTCTTGTTTTCTCTCCCATCCCACCATTGTCCCTTTTCACCACAACATTTACCCCACACAAATCACTACAATGGGCGATAAGCGCAAGCTCGTGCAGGATGAGGTGGTCGAGCCTGAGGGCAAGAAGATGAAGAAGGAGAAGAAGGACAAGAAAGACAAGAAGGAAAAGAAGGAGAAGCGCAAGGTTCAGGAGGAGTCTGAGGTTGTCGCTCCCGCCGAAACTGCTGCCCCGGCACAGGAAGAGGTGAAGGAGAAGAAGGAAAAAAAGGACAAGAAGGACAAGTCCGAGAAGAAGGAGAAGTCCGAGAAGAAGGAGAAGTCCGACAAGAAGGAGAAGTCCGACAAGAAGGACAAATCCGAGAAGAAGGAGAAGTCTGACAAGAAGGAAAAGCGCAAGGCCGAGGAACCCGCCGCCGAGCCTGCTGCTCCCTCTGAGGACGCTATGGATATTGACGTGACCCCTGCCGAGAAGGAGGACGCCGATAAGAATGAGAAGAAGGACAAGAAGAAGGACAAGAAGGCAAAGAAGCAGAAGAAGGAGAAGACCGAGCCCGTGGCTGAGACCGAAGAAGAGCCCGCCGCTGAGTCCGCGGAGGCCGAGCAGGCCCAGAAGAGCTCCCGCTTCATCTGCTTTGTCGGTAAGTGATTCCAATCCGATGGACTACCTCGAACCGAAGACACAGGATTAATCAAAGGATATTCGCATGTACAGGCAACCTTCCCTACTCCGCCAACCATGAGTCCTTGAGCAAGCACTTCGAGAAGAACCCCCCGGCCACAATCCGCGTCGCAACCAAGAAAGAAGACCCCAAGAAGTGCCGCGGCTTCGCATTCATCGAGTTTGACAACTACGACCGCATGAAGACCTGCCTCAAGCTGTACCACCACTCCACCTTCGACGATGGAAAGTACCCGCCCCGACGCATGAACGTCGAGCTGACGTGAGTTATCCCTCCCCAATTGGAGAAGATGATCCCAATTTCCGACTCTCCCCCAAGAAAGAAAGCCCAATTGCAACCATAGATCTATATACTAACTATCAATTGCAGTGCTGGTGGTGGCGGCGCCAAGTCCGAACATCGCAATGCCAAGATCCAGGCCAAGAACGAGAAGCTCAACGAGGAGCGCCAGCGTCAGGCTAAGGATATCCAAAAGGACAAGAAGAAGCACGAGAAGAAGGCTGCCCCGGCTGGCGGCTCCGGTGCCAACGCTGCTGGCTTGGACGGCGCGGCTGATAACGCTGTCAGCGCTGACAACGATCAGTGGGCTGGTCTGCACCCTAGCCGCAGAGGCCGTGTTTAAATCAACAAAAGGCCGCTAGTTCACTGCTATGGTTTACGTTAAAACGGTCTCAACTCGTTGGTGGATCGGAACAGTGTACAGCAAGGTGTCCGGAGCATCTGCAGGCAGCTGGACATTTTGATAGCCATGCATTCCCGGGAGCATCAAGTTTGGCCTGCTTTTTCTTCTGTTCCAAAAAGTACTTACTTCATGTCTCTATTGCTTTGATTTTGAAGATACCAATTCATATGTTCTTTTCTGTGCTTCGTTTCCAGCAAATTTCGCCCTAGTGGACATAGATCATCACATAAAACTACAGGTAACTTGGAAATAACCAGGGTATAATGTCAAAATCAAGAACATCGCAATTGAATTGGGACAGACTATGAACAAGGGCCAAGAGGGCAACAGAAAAATATCCCCAAGAAAAACGGTCAATGGATTTCATCACAAAAACAGCACTGAGAGGCCGGCGAAATTAAAAAAAAGCCTCTAACTACCCAGACGCCGTATTAACTATATATTATTCATTATAGCATACGAGAACATGGGGAGACGAGTCAAGCCGAACAAACGTGCTCTACAAGATATTGCATTTGACTGCCTTCCTCCCGGATTTCGTAGCGGGACGGGGGTTGAGAACGGCTCTGTGACAGACAGTTAGAAAAATCGGATTTGGACAGATACACTCCCCGGGAAAGAGAGTAAAAACGCACCGGATGGCTTCATCAAACACGCTCTTCAGGTTGCGCTGTGTCAGCGCCGAACATTCAAGGTACTTATGTGCGCGAATTTCCTTGGCCACAGCCAGGGCTTGTTCGTAGGACACGGTCTCCATCTTGCGTGCGCGGAGGGCTTCCGTAGTCGCGCGGTCGTCTCTCAGATCGAGCTTGGTACCGACAAGGATGATGGGGACATTGGGGGCGTGGTGTTCGATCTCAGGGAACCACTAGAAGCGGGGGGAAACGGTTAGTCGCATTGAAATCGGAAGAGCCTGGTAAGATCTCTTGTGTATATTTTCGACCCGTTCGTACCTTCGCTTTGACGTTATCGAATGATGGTGGGCTGACGATGGAGAAACAGATCAAAAACACGTCGGTTTGCGGGTAGGACAACGGTCTCAGACGATCGTAATCCTCTTGTCCAGCAGTATCCCACAGTCCCAGGCTGATCGGCCGGCCGTCAACCATAACACTGGCCGTGTAGTTGTCAAAGCTGTAATGGAATCAATGTCCGTTCGGGATTTCCAGGTTTTCGCATTGAGGGGCAGGTGGGTACGAACACAGTAGGGATGTATTCACCGGGGAAAGCATTTGTTGTGTACGAGATCAGAAGACATGTCTAGAAGAGGGGGGAATTGGATGTCAGCGTCTATCGCAAGATTATAGTAGGGATGGAGTGTTTTGGGGATGTACTAACTTTGCCAACTGCACCATCACCAGTCACCACACACTGCAGGTCTCGTCAATTCAAGCGCATCCTTGTAGATCTCATGGGATGCCCACCTTCAGTGACTGAGTAGCCGGACCCGTCGCCATGTCGCAAAAATGTAAGACCAAATCAAGCCGAGTTCCAACAGGGGCAGGGCGTGTTGGCGATAAGACGATAACGGAAGGACACAATGGCAACAAGGGTATCTTCAGAAAGATTAGCTTTAGCTTCAGGGGAACAGGGAAAGAAGCTAGGAGGCTGGAGCTAGGGAAAAAGAGGGGGTGGGAAAGATGTGGAGACCAGAATGAAGATGAAAGGAAGAAACAAAGAGAACTCACCAAAAACCAACACAAAAAAAGGATATTATAATGGGTTGAGAAAGAAAGAGAGAGAGAGTTAGAAAGGAGAAGAGAGAGAGAAAAAAAAAAAAAAGGAAAGCTAGTTCCCCTAGTCCAAGTCAGTAAATATGAGAATAGATGAAGAAGAGATCAAAACCCTTTAAGTCGGTCTCCACTTTATTTCTAAATATTGAAAATGTGCGTATCTAAATAGAGATAGCCATATATCCATATATATAGCCATATATATTCCGAGTATATAAGGGCTGATATTATATTGACTACCCTTCAAGGTTGCTTCGTGTGATAGCATCAAAATTCTCATCTCACAGACCTCCTATATCTCTTGGTAAGCCATCACTAATGCACCAATCGCATGACAATTCAATCACGAGTGACGCCGGGACAATCCCATGGCGTCTATTTAATATCGAATCATTATGGGAATAACCCCCCAGGGTGCATATGCATGGGCCATCAATGATCCTATTTATATCTACCCAACCACCCCCAGATATCACCTATAGATGGGACTTTGTTCAATCTGGGCCCTAAAAAAGAAATCCCCAAACAAACAGAACCATCTACAGGCGCGATACGCCCCTCGAACCATTCAGGAACCCACCTGCCCTGATCTCCGCCGGTTTCGTCAACAAAGTGGATAATCTTTTTGAGAAGGTTCGGAAATAGGGTGATTTGACGTGGGTCTGGATCGCCGCCTGGTTTTTGTATCTATTGTAAAGAGCCGATCAGAATCTGGTTGGAAATTGGTGGCAAAGATCCTCTTGCGAATCAGATTGTGCCGAGGCACGGCCGCCCTCTCCCATGCGGGGGAGCCATCAGTGAGAGGCGACCTATGTGCATATCGATACCTGAATGGTTGACTTACCTCTCAACGATCACAATCTCATTCTTGTCCTTGATTTCAAATGCGTAGTAGACCAGTGTGTCTGGTTCGTGTTCTTGTACTTGTTTGATGACGTCGGTTACCAGAGTAGCTACCTAGAGGATAACCCAATATGGTAAGATATTTGGACTGTCAAGGAGTATGAGTCTAGGCTGACCTCTTCAAATTTCTCTGGCTTTGGAATGAAAACCGCGGTAACGTTGATTTCGGACATGCTGACCTGTTGACTTGTCAGCCTGGCGTTAAGGAAGTAGCACCGGTAGCACCAGTAGCACTAATAGAACAACCTACTTTTTCAATGTAAAACTCGATGATATTCAGGTATTTTAGATCGGATATTCGAATGATAGGAGATAAGAGTTAAGAGTTGAAGAGTTAAATATGTCAAATGTATTGAATGCGGATCATATAATCCATCTAATCCACCCGGATATCGACCTCGGTCCATGGCAAGTGGGGCATGAAGTCCATGCAGATATACGGGTATTCCACTGATATATGGCTGGAGTATATTGAAATATCGGCTATGATTTTATATGCTTCTTTTATTCGGTGAAAGTTATCTAATTCAACTTGAATATAAAGTTAAAAAACTACACATATATCTTTATGTGATTTTATTCGATCTACACTTTAGCTGATGGGACAACAACATGCAATATAAAGTCCCCGATGTTTAGCAGTAACAATAACAATCAGCGGCATAGTATATAGAGAGTGTTGAATGGAAGGATTTAAATCCCTACATAGTACACACATGACACCATATTCAACTGCTTCACCTGGACAAAGCTAAGAAATTACATCATCAACTCCTGCCTCAGGCATTAGCTGAATCAGCAACCGCCGAGATTCGTCTCCCGGCCCAATCTCCCACAAATCATCGTCGTCAATCAGCAGACCAGTTCCCCACCTACTGTCCCCCTTCAGCGGGCCGATTTCTCCGATTTACGGCACATGGACTCCACGAGCACTCGTTCACGTTTCGTGGGGTTTTATACCGGCTGAACGCAGGCTGATCTCGATGGATTTGGGGTATCGGAACATACTGGCACCGGATGGGCCGCATTACTCAATCCCGCCCAGCGACTTTCGGTCCCCCACACTACCCCGGCCACCCCCGGTTATCGATTTCATGCAGAGAAGTTCGGAATCTTGCGAGATGGAGAAGGCTCCGCCTGTCACAGGCAAGCGCCGAGGTGGCAGCCGGAAAGCCTGTAATGAATGTAAACAGCAAAAGGTGAGTCATGTGCATATATTACCTATGCGATTTTACCCAATTCAACCCCCGACCGTATCGGTTCTCCGACAATCGCGCTGATGTCTCAAACCTTGATAGCTGAGATGTGATATTGTTCAAACGCCAGCTGCGGCATGTTCGCGTTGTCGTAGGCTTGGAATAGACTGTAAAGTTGAACAGTCGTTCAAGCGTATCTCTAAGAGAAGGTAAATCTTTGTTTTTCTCCCTTTCATGTTTTTGTTTCTTTCGCGTCTTATTGACCCTATTTCCCAGGCGCAATGCTGAAATGGAAAAGGAGATTGCGGATCTCCGCCGTCGCCTGGGACCTAATTCAGACCATGAGCAAGGTGTAGAGCCTCAAGAGTCTCATGGAGGCGATGAAATGTCCCATTGCTCAGAGGATGTCTTTGCTCGCCGTGACTCGGCCGCCATTGATCAATCTCGACCTGTTTCGGTGCCGGTTGAAACCCACTCGTCTATAGCAACTCCTTTGACTATGAAAAGGGATGGTTCTATTATATCACAGGATGAGGGCCAGTGGAGACTGGAAGATATTTGTCTCTCTAGAGCCCGGGTTCTTCGATTATACGAACAGTATGCGCTCTTCATTTATTTGGTCCGGTTCTCCGATTAACATCTGTATAGATACTTTACTTATTATCACCCCTTTCTTCCTCTTTTGAATCCACCAAAGCCCCCAGAGGTGTATCTCAACCGATGCCCTCTTTTGGCGTGGACGATGATCTGTGTTGCGAGTCGACGGTCTCAATATGAGCCTGGGCTCTTGAGCGCACTGTCCGGTCCATTTAGCAGGCTGCTTTGGTCAACCATCACCAGTGTTCCACAGGACTACCGGGTGGTCAAGGCCCTTTGTGTCCTGTGTACATGGCCTCTTCCAACTACAAGCCAGCGCACTGATGCAACCTTCATGCTCAGTGGCTTGATGATGCAGATTGCTATGCAGCTTGGACTACACCGTCCGGTTCAAGCGGAAGAGTTCACAACATTCCGCATGGAAGTTCAAGGTGAAGCTCTAAAGGATCGACTACATACGTGGGTCATTTGCAACATTGTGGCTCAAAAGTGAGTATTTCCCCTTGATATATGGCCGTTTATCACAGACTGATCCAGGATTCGGCAGTGTTGCGACTGGTTACGGCCAGCCCCCGAGCACAATATACGACTGGGCCCTTGAGCCTGCCTCTTTGAGGGATGCCGACTACCGGCTTCCCGATGACCTGGCCACTCGGTTACGTATCGAAAAGTTCTGCGACCGGGTGACCAAGGCATTATATAGTAGTAAGCCCGAGCCTGCGGAGTTCATCAGTGCCGACAAGCTCGTGGTCGTCCAGGTTTTGGAAAGTGAACTCAGAGACATGGATGTCGAGTTTGACGGGAAAATCTCCGGTAAGTTGTTGTCGTATTACTCGAATTTGGCACCGCTCACACTCGCATCAAGCAATCAACACGATCCATCTCCGAGCCGCAGAATTGCACTTCCGATACTTTATGTTTTTGGGGTCCACTGTACGAAGCGATGATCTGATCAAGCTTTTCCTTGCAACAACCTCCTTCCTTGGTCGAGTACTAGACCTCGAAACATCACCAGGTGAATTGATTGGCCACTCCACCAACTATATTCTTCAAATGATTGTATCGGCCGCTTTTGCTCTCATGAAGTTGTTGAAGAGCAGCTTCAGTCGACACCTCGATTTCAACCATGGAAAGCTATTGTTCAATGGTGCGATCTCAGCAATTCGCCGAATCAGTGTCATGGATCACGACCGTCCCATTCGCCTTGCAGACATTCTCGCTCAGATGTGGAATGCCACGAGTCTAGAGCCCGCCGAAGAAGATGCTCTACAGCTTAAAGTCCGCTGCCGGATGAGCATGAGCCATGTCTATGACACGGTTTGGCGTTGGCGTCAGCGGTTCCGACCGATCAAAAGCCTCGAGGAAATGCAAGGTAGGTTTTCTTTGCTCCCCCCCTTTGGTTCTTTTCTCCCAGTTTCTAACAAATGTCTTTTCATAGCTGCTGCCATAGCAGCGAACCAAGATATACTAGGTCCGGCAGGACACATGACGCGGCAACAGCAGGATAGCTCCCTGGAGGACCAGTCTCTAATGATGCCAGCTCAGTTCGATGAAGGCGGAGCATTTTTCAGTGAATCTGGGTTTTCAGAAGTCTTTGATTCCCTCAATTGGGTTTTTGATGGCATTCCCGACTCTTTCGTCGCACCCCCAGTTTTATAGATACCAATTACTGGGTATTACGGGTGTTTTTTTTTGTATAATGTTTGATATTTGATTCCCAGCGACGATACCAGAATAAAAGTGATTTTTACTGTATGCTACAAATAGAATAATGTACATAAATATACCAAATACGTACAACTATACGTACAACGACGTCCAACTACGTACATTAAGTGAAGCCCAAGATCCACTTATGTGGCTGAACCCGCCATTACGTCTTGACCCCAAGAATAAATCCAGGGACTTTGTACGGAGTACAGCCTAAGGACATTCTTATAGGTTCATACCTTTTCAGCCCAAGTGAAACACCCGAAGGCAGGCTGCAGCATTTCCTGTTCCTGGTCCTCATTTTGATCGGCTCCTAACCGCATCTCCACTGATACATAAAGGCGTGGCCCGTGAGGCTTTCCGTTCCCCCCCTCTATTTAACTCCTCCTTCTTGACATTCACACAAAGTCAAGACCAATTTCCATGTCGGATCACGCCCTCCACGAATCCACGGCGATACCGACGCTCGCCGATGCGCCTCCGTCGAGCGCCGGTCGCTCATCCCCTAGCCACGGGGGCGAGCCGACCCAGCCGACCCACGAGGCCATCTCAGATGAGCTGAAGGCCCGCCTGGACAAAGTTATCTACTCTGATGTGAGCAGACACAGCCAATGCCACCGTCAGGCGCATATTAAAAAAAGACGCAATTATATTAATCATAAGTAGATTGGAATAACCACACTCCTGACACGGCTGAAGCAAAGCGTGGCCTCCGCCAAGGTTAGTAGTCGCAAAGGGACTCCAATGACGATTGCAAGCGCTGACACGGTATCTACTAGGATTTCTCAACATTCCTGAAAAAGCGAGGTACCCTCGAAGAAGAGCACGCTCAGGGGCTGAGAAAACTGTCCCGCGTGATCAGCGATGCGTCGCAACGCTCCGAGAACCGACAAGGAACATACAGTTCCAGCTACAAGGACATCCACCGAATCCAGGAGCGAATGGTCGACCATGGCCTCCAATTCGCCGTCTCCCTCCACCAGATGTCAGATGATCTGCACGAACTCGCCGCCAACATCGAGCGCGGCCGCAAGCAATGGAAACAGACGGGTCTAGCGGCGGAGAAGAGAGTTGTCGATGCGGAATCGCTGGCGGAGAAGGCAAAGGCCAAGTACGAGTCATTGGCGGAGCAGTACGATCGTGTTCGCACGGGAGACAAGCAGGGTGGAAAGTTCGGTCTTAAGGGCCACAAGTCTGCGGCGCAGCACGAGGAGGAATTGTTGCGCAAGGTCCAGAACGCAGATAGCGATTATGGGTCTAAGGTCCAGGCTGCTCAGGCGGCGCGCCAGGAGCTGGTGTCTACCCACCGACCTCAGGCTGTACACAATCTCCAGCAGTTGATCTCTGAGTGTGACTCGGGCTTGACCCTGCAACAGCAGAAGTTCGGTATGTGTGATTCCTTTCTATACATGCGAGTTTGATTGTTCATTGTTCATCGGCTAATGATTTGCAGCTACTTTCAACGAGAAACTGCTTTTGGGCCAAGGTCTCTGCGTCAACCCTTTGAAGACCGATGCGAGCAGCGGGGCATTAGGACCTAAGAGCCTTGCCGAAGTTATCCGCCAAGTTGATAACCAGAGAGACCTCCACGAGTTTATTTTAAGCCATGAAGGCAACCCGGGGGCTGTGGCTTCAGAACAGGTCAAATATGAGCGCCACCCTGTAAGTTATAAATTGTTCCTCGAATGTTCCACTATACTAACACGATTAGACACTTGGTGGTGCTGGAGCCGCTTCTTCTGCTTCTGCTTCTGTAGCACCTTCGCAACCAAGCACTCAAAATAAGCGCGCGTCAATCGTGCCGCCAGCATTCACCTCGAATAATGTCTCTTCGCCGGCGCTTCAGCCACCGCAGAGCGGTGATCGATTGCCGCAATCACCTTATCCCGCCGAGAAGACCTTCACTCCGCCCCCGGCCGGCACAGCTCCATACCCAGTCTCAGGACCGCCTGCTCCGGAACCCGCACCTAAGATCCCGCTACCAATGGGAGGACCTCCCCCAATGGACAGGAGTTTGCAATCGAATCTCCCTCCATTGAAGCCAGTGTTTGGTGTTTCGCTGAATGACTTGTACGCTCGGGATGGAACAGCAGTTCCCTTGATTGTGTATCAGTGCTTCCAAGCAGTTGAGTTGTTCGGCCTGGATATGGAGGGCATCTATCGACTTTCCGGTAGTGCCAATCACATCAGCCACATGAAAGCCGTGTTCGACAATGGTAAGCTTGATCATACACATGAGAAGATATAGACAGCTTGCTAACTCTATGAGCAGACTCATCCCAAGTCGACTTCACAAACCCGGAGAACTTTTACCATGATGTCAACAGTGTTGCAGGACTTGTGAAGCAATTCTTCAGGGACCTGCCTGACCCTCTGTTCACCACTCAGTTCTACCAACAGTTTGTTGATGCTGCTCGTAAGTAGTCTTCACAGAGCAGATAATCCCGTATTGAGAAAAGAAACTGACAATGGAACCACAGGCTTCGACGATGACATCCAACGCCGAGACTCGATGCACGCCCTTATTAACAGTCTACCCGATGCTCACTATGCTACTCTCCGGGCCATCATTCTGGTATGATTCCCACCAAAAACCCAGTCCTTGTTTTCATCCAGATACTAACCTAGTCCATTGCAGCACCTCAACAAGATCCAAGAACACTATACCCAGAACCGCATGAACGCTGGCAATCTCGCCATTTGCTTCGGGTATGTCCTTACGCACTCCACATCCTATCCAAATAGGAACGTTATCTGATACAGACCCGCTAATTCTCGCTATAGACCAACCCTCATGGGCGCCAATTCCGGTGGCAGCATCGCCGACGCTGGGTGGCAGGTCCGTGTCGTCGAGACGATCCTGAATAACACATTCCAGATCTTCGACGATGATTGATCAATTCGCCCCCGGCCCGTTCCTAGTTTCTTTTTTGTTTTGTTTATTGGAATATGAGCGTTGGTCCGCGGACCCACGTATAATGATGATCTTGATGCATCGCTTCCCGGTGCTCTTTTGAATCTCTTTTCTTATCCATTCGTACCTCTGTGGCTGTGTGTCCTGGTGTTTCCTCGGAGTGATACCTGTGCTACACATTAATGTTGTGCCTTTGGGCCTTCCGATTGTACATATACTAGTCCTTTTGGTTTTGGCTTTTGCCGGTCATGAACAACGTATAATCGTGTTACCGATGATGTCAGGTTGAGATGCAAATATTAGCCTATTTAGTATCATATTAGTAGAAAGTAGACAATATACTGCCAGCAATGAAACGTCGGGAATAATTGGATAGTTGGAATGGCCGTCTAACCTATTATTCTTCATGCTCTCCTTTCGCGGACTTCTTTTAGGGCATTGAGGCATTCAAAAGAAGCTTGAAACTTGGAACTACATGTTTGGGAAAAGGATAGTAGACTGTGAGAAGAACACTCCGAGACATTGATATTCATTTATACAAGTAACGGCTCAAAAGAAAGGTAGAATTTGATCAAAACAGGTGGCTATGGTACATGAGAGGTGTAAATGCTTCTATATCAGGGGTGGTTTCCTTCACCAAGGAAAGAGAAACAGACCAGAAAAGAAGCTGACCCGAGCCTCTGTCCAGTGTTAGGCCCAAAACGAGGAGTAGGAGTTGCTAAACAGAAAGTAAGACAAGCAGGTGAAATAAAAGGATATATTGTATCACAATTTGAGACGGCGACTCAAATTTATTTCTGGCCCATCGATTCCTTGATCATGTCCAGACGCTCGAGTGCCGACAAGCCAGGCATGAAGTAGGGGTTAGTCCAAGCCTCATGCAACGAGGTGGGACTGATGTGGCCCCAGACTCTCCAGCCCTTATCCTGGTCGTTCCAGCGGAGGTGCTGAATGACAATGTGCTCGACACAGTCCTGCTCCTTGGCGGAGACAATGTTATCTCCCGTGGGTTCCTTTGCGCCGGGGTTCTGGACCTGAGTCGTGGTTGTGGACTGTCGGCTGGTGATGCGCACGATAATTTGACGGATACCAGATTTCGGGATGTCGGGGATGGATGTGGCGCGATCTGAGATGACGCGAAGGCCGGTGAAGTTTGTGCTTGGCTTACGCAGGTATTTCACCAGTTTCCAGGTCACTTGCTCGTTCTTCGGGCGGCGTTCGATACCTGTGCTGAGTTGCTTGACGAGATTGTCGCAGCAGATCTGGCGGATTTTGGGAATGTTGCCTCTATAACAATTCATAGCGGTTAGTCCCGCTCAAAGGTAAACGAGGAGAAGGCGCATGCTTACTCGGCAAATGCTGTGTACATATCCTCCTGGAGCTTTGCGGCGAAGCGGCGGCGCTTGCTTAAAAGAAGAGGAAGGGTGTTTTCGCGCTTGCAATATTGGAGCAGACTGCAATATAGTTAGAAAAGATAATCTTTTGCAGGTATACGGTATATGCAGCTCTTGCCCAACGTGACCGCCACTAGAGCGATAGGGCGTGCCGGATATTCCGAGGACTTGGGGAGAACTAACCTGGCATGGTTGCTCAACCAGGCCTTGAGCCATGTCCATTCCATATGCCATCTATCGCGCGGTGCCGTGAAAACCGAAGGCATATTCCTCCACAAGGGTCGGACAAAGGTACCCGGTAATATGCCGATATCATTTGGCAGATCGGCCAGCTTCATGCCCTGGGTTCTGGTTTTGAAGGACGGCTGCACTTGGCTTGGAGGGCGGAAATTCATTTGTCTCCCACGCCATTGCTGGGAGGTCTCGGAGAAGGCCCGACATTGCACGAAGGAACCAGACGGTACAATCCGAGCGGATGTGCCCACGGGCATTCGTAGGGTAGACGCCATTGCGAATCGGGGTTGAGTAAGAGAAGTTGGTTCCTGGCCGAAGAACAGAAATCCGCGGAACTGTCAGTCACGTGTATCCACTCCGCAGGTCGACAGCAACAACTGGCCGGGGAATTCTTTATGAACGAAGCGCCCTCTTATCGAGTCTACAGCTTATATCTTCCTCGCTTGTTTCTTTAATACTCTACTGTCATATGTAAAAAAGAAGTTGAATGTATAGAATTAAACTGCCCCCCGGGAAAAAAAGACACCGCCCGCCACACACTGGGTCTGATATCTGCCAATTAGGGGACTCGGAAACAGCTTGACAACAACCGAACTTTGAATCTTATCGAGAGCGAACGACTCGATCGTAACGCTCATCCTATACCCCCTTCCATTCCTTGCGTGGCGGCCGCATATGCCGCGATTCAGAATAAAGGCTGGCTCCTCAACGTAATGCCTCTCCTCCACCATACACTCGCCACGACTATCAACATCCACAGCGCGGTCCAGACTTGAATCTCGCGCGATCGGCTCTTCCGCCGAGTTACCTCAACACTTCCCCTGAACTACTACAAAGCCAGTTGGCTAAAGAGGTGGCTTCTCCATCTGCTTCGACTGTCCCGCCTTCCCCGACTTCCTCTACGTCCCACACCCCACTCAGCAGCGATGGCCCTCCGTCAGCACTGCACCCGCGGGTCGCTGTCATACTTGGGGTAGACCGCAGGTGGTATATCCCCCTGCTGGTATGTCGGGCTCTGAGCACACTTCCTGCTGCCTGGTGGGGTTTGCGATGCGCCTTTACTTTCCTCGCCGAGTTGCTGCATATAAGGCCGGGTATGGGACGAGAGGGGTGGGCGGCGGCGATTGTTGGTAGTGTTGGACAGGAATGGGATGTTGAGAGGAGGTTCCGTGTGACGGAGGTGGCATTAGCTATTATGTGGGTATGTGGTATTCCTATCTTGATATGTACAGGTGTACATCTTTTTTTTTTTTTGATATACTACTTGCTGATGTCCTATTGCGTACTTTTATACTGACTACATCGACAGTGCTGTGCATCTGCATATCTTTCCTATTTCTTTGCTGATTGCATGATGTCTCGATGGTCAGTTTTATATTCCTTTGAATATCTCGCTATCGTCCCTGATGCTAATCCGTGATATACTCAGGCTTCTAAACTACACTCCACCAGCTGTTGTGATCCGACTGCTAACAACCAACGGCCTGATTGCATATATTACTTCTTGGGTCCTTTATCTATCTGGTGCATCCTCTGACCCCCGGCTCCTTTTACCAGCATGGATTTCCATAACAACTGTACGTTACCTTGACCCCAATTGTTGATATATCCTACAACACCCACTGACCCTTCACCTAGTCTTTAACTTTTGTCTACCACGCAACACAAAACCATACAACCATCAAACGCGAAACAGCGGCATCGCTACTAGTCGTTTCTGTTGCAAGCTTCCTAAGCATGTCCTCACTCCTCATGCAGTTGCATTTGACCCGTGAAAACGAACCAGAAGTACCTGTCTTCGTCATCACCCGCAAGCTTTGGGACTGGGCTGTGGCTATCTTCCTGCGCATGCGAGTTGCTGATGACCGTATTCCTATTGGAGAGCTGTAGTTTGCTTATTTTGCCTACTGATTGCTGGACTTTCTTTTCTTTTTCTGTTTCGCGATATCTTACAGAACCGATTTCCACAGTCTTGACAAGCTGGACAAGCGTTCTTGGCTAGACAGAGTGGTTGATTTGTACATTTTTGGGATTTGATTTTGATTGACTTGAAGACTCTTTCTTTGTCTTTGAGTTTTTGGACTTTGTCGCGCTTTATACCCCTGGCCTAGGGATGTTTCTTTTCAGACATGGCGATCTTTGATAGATCTAATCTATTATTTTTGTTTCTTGATTGATTCACAATGGAAAATTCCATAATTTTAAACTAACTAGATGATTGAGATCAAGTTCTCATCTCGAATTTACTTTATGTTGCTGCATCAGCTTGGAAGAGTAGATATACTGGATAACAGTTCAATTTCCTAGTTCCAAAGCAATGGACTGCATCCCCGAGAGAGAGGCAACAAAAAGAGTGAGAACAGCATAAAGATTAAATAGACGGTAGAGACCGAGAAAACGGTTCAGCAAAAGCACGCCCTTAGTTCAACCTGGATCTCCTCGATCAGCCAGACTGACAAATTGACCATGAGAATGCAATGGCAATGAGCAATACAGGCAAAGGCAACCCCTTCTCAAAGGATAAAAGAATGGAAAACACACGCAAAGTAATGAAAAGAAAAAAAAAAAGTGTTGTCTGTCTATGCAGATAATGGGTATCTACCAACTCCTCGTTCCGTCATAATCCCGTCCTTAGAATAGCGGTCGAACCACCCCGCTCTCCCTGCCGATCATGCGGGAACGACAGGCAGGAGGCACACAGGTGTAGCGGGTCATTTCGACGAAGGGCCCAGGTCTAACACGCCAAGCACAAAGTGGTGGTGGGAGAAAGCAAGACATTCGATCGATATGAAGGCCAATATTGTATACAATACTGTATACTGTATACGGCCGGCGGATGAGGGATGCTTCCTATCCCACCGCTCACAGGGCAACATAAACCGGGAAGAGGGGACTGGAACAAGGCATGATGTTGGTGATGGGATTAGAACCCGTGGACCTAGAATATAACAGATTAGAACATGGTAATGGTGATGGAGAGCAGGTACTGGGACAGCGACATACCTTGATGGTCTTGGCATCAAGCTCGAGTCCCTCCTTCTTGTCAGTCAAGAACTCCTGGACATCCTTTCTCTGGTCTCCCTGCAGCTGAATCACCTCGCCCATCTCAGTGTCAGAGACGATGGTGCCATTGCAAGCTAAGAGATTGTTAGAATTTGGGCCAGACACACATGCATAGGTTACAAGACATACCGAATTTCTTCTTGATGACCTTAAGAATCTTCTTCTGGTCGAACTTCTTGGGAAGACCCTGAACAGTGGTCAGAGTCTTGCGACCATTGCGTTCTGTTGTGAAACAAGTGGTTAGCATGTACCCCCTTTTAGCGCCGGCGAGTCGCAAGAGTAGCCAGGGGCGGTGAGAGCAGGAGAGTGAACGTACGCTGAATCCGTATGTGGATGTAGTTCTGAGACTGCTTAGTCTCGCCGGTATCTTCGTCGGCTTCGGCGAAGGGGTCTATAAGATGCACATGTCAGCCTCAGTCCAGTACCAAATTTCTACCCCGCCGCCGTGACACTTGGTGGAACAGAGGTGGGGGGAGCTGAAATCTACACGTTGACACTACACATGACGAAAGAGGTATGTCTCTTTCTCATACGTAGTGATCATAACTGTGGATATGCGTGGGTGCGGGGAGGGGGGATGAAGCCCGATACGCGCTCAGGAGGGGGAAGTGGCGAACTTACCGAAGGTCTTGAGGTTTTCGATGGACATAAACTCGGCCTTTTCGTAGTAAACGGCGTTTAAAATGGGTATTGATGAAAGTGAGCGAAGGGCGAGATTCAATATCTCTGTAAAAGATCGGAGCGTGTGTGGCTCGGGGTGAGGAGATGCTGTGGTAGAAGAATGGGAGAGAAGAAGTGGCAGAGCCTTTTGAGGCAAGAGTCACGTTGTGGGGGAAGGCGGTGTGTGACTAAGCGATACTGATCCAAACAGCCATGGACATTGCGATAATGTGCAAGAGCTAAAAGAATAGATGGATACCATATACAATTTTAATTCAGGCTAGGAAATAATGGCAATCATGGTGGCAAGCAGACTTTGGACTTGCTCATTTTGGATCACAAGGGCAGAACTCGGTTTGAATATTGGTACATCGTGGCAAGAATAGCTAAAGGTGGAGATCTCTCAATCCAGACTCAGAATCTGATGACCCGCGAACAATTAATCCATCGTAGTTCAGATTATGAGGCTGTGGAGATTATGATGCGTATGTAGGAGGATATTAAGGAGGTTCGGGCGTTCAAGAGGCCAGCGGAGTCGGTGCGGCGGCGCCGGTGGTACCCCCAGGAGCCTGCGGAGGCAAGAAGAGAGGGAAATAGGTCTGCAATGGTTTGTTAAACTGGGTGCATCGGAATCCTGTAGGTTCGAGATACATACGACAACCAATGCCATCACTATACCACGCCATGATATTAGTCCTGCAAAGCAAGAGGGGTACGGGGAGCAACGAACAGGACATGAGAACCGACATGTAGGCCGGTGTAGAAGCAGTCTTCTTCTGTTCTGGGGATTCACCCAACCAGGACTGAAGTGAGAAGACGAAGGATACCCTGTTTCCGAGTCAGATAACCTGGTCAAAGTATCGACTGCTCGCATCGCTCTTACCATCCGATCATGCTGTGTCGTGACTCTCGTCAATAATGTCCATAGCTTGCGTAATATGCGCGACTCACCGGTTCCGAGTAAACATCTAAGAGATCATGGTCAGAGTCAAGTTATCGCGAGGTCAGATGTTGGGGTGACGACTTACGGCCGCCATGGGCATAGTGCTCGACATTGTGCCTGTTGTATAGCTCAATCAGCCTTCATAATCCTCACACTAAAGAATGCCATTGCTGAAACGAAGGTGTGGGCGTACTGGAGATATCGGCATCGCTGCTGCTCTTGGGCGGATCGACATAGGGGATCGCTTTTCAACGTTAGCTTTGACGAACCAAGACTTGAAGTAATTACTGCTCCACTCACCAAGATCAGCCCTGCGCATATCTTTCTTTGACGACATTGTGTTGAGATATGATATTAAGGTGATGGGTTGAGGTAACCAGAAGGATCGAACTGGCCAACCCCCCGTGCCAAGGCGGTGCCAGTCTGGGCTAGACCGAGAACACCCCGGATTGAATATCTCCGATGGAGGATCATAGATACACACCTCTTTTCTTTTTTGCTTTTTTTTCTTTGTACTTTGAATTCTTTTATGTATCTGTATCTTCTATATCTTCTATTCTGTATCTCCCAAATGGACCATTATTGATTACTTCCCCAAGTCGAGAACACTAGGGACCAGAATACCCAAGTTTGAGCACAACATTGAAATAGATCAACTCTGACAACTCACCGCAGATGTACAACATACGATTCAGATCGAAACAAAGCGATTCGGATCTTGGCTATGAATGTAATAGTAAGACAATACGAGTAAACCCCACCGACATCATACAGGGTTTGTGTAATGATCTAGAGGTGCGTCAAGTCAGTGTGATGGCTGTGCGTCGATTACCTCCTACATATCTGTACGGAGTACAGCGGACTCCGTAGGATCCAACCTATGTATTCACTGAATCCCCCCTTGCAGTTAGCATATTCCAGTCCTCACTGTAATTTCATGGAATCTTGGATGGACATGCAGGTGGACATTGATCAGCACCCCAGACGGCATTTGCCATTAAGCCCCGGCCGAGTCAAACATGCCACGGGTCCAGAGTCAAATTGGAAATTGGAAATGCAAAGACCCGATGGACCCGATACGTGCTTTGCGGAATGTGGACTCATCAAGGTCCGGCGATAAGCCATTTGGACACCCTCGGGGATTATGCTGAGAGAGAATGGGAACGGCCCGTTGCGCTCTTGGACCTCTAGACTGTGTAACAGGTGATGGGTACGTAGTCTTGGATTGGATTGGGGAATCCCCAAGTACTCTTCCACATTGGGAACAAAGAATAATTCCGCGCGGCTAAGACTTCTTGCCGAGGAGACCTATCACCAGATGGGGAGCATTTCCGGGAGCCGACGGATTAAGAGGAGCTGAGACGATATAAGCAAGAAGAGCTGTACGGAGTAAATCCACACTGATTATTATGTAAAGATTCGGACTTGGAAAGGGCAAATAAACCCGGGATATTGCGAGATTGTCATATTGTCAAGAGATCTGGTATTGTCAGCCCATTACTCCCATTACATTACCAAATCATATGATTAAAGTGCCCCCGATGTGAACAAAGTCGATCATTGAACTTTCTGGGAATACTCTGTACATTATTATATTGTTATATTATTATATTGTTATTATCTACGGAGTATTCAAGGTTGTACTTACTTCTTTTGTGTAACGCCATTCATCTCATTCATCTCATTTAATTAAGATTGGTGTTTTCCCCGAATACTCAAAACACCCAGACACCCAGAACACCCAGAACACCGCAGATACCCAGATACCCGAGTTGGCCGTTCCCCGATTCCCCATCAGCTCACCCTGTCAACCCGCCAACTTTCACTTAATTCCGCGCCTTCACCTTCATAATTCAAATTTCAAATATTGACTTGAATCCCTCGAAATTACACGTCGCCTGAATGACCCGAATACTCCATCCTTTGGATACATCATGAGCCTAAGATGATCCCCCATTCCTCTGCCGGCGGCCAATCGTGGGGCCACCCTCTGCGGACCTTCAATGGCGGTCCCGGACGGGTTGATAATGCGCAGATGTTGGGACAATATGACCAGCCCGACAGGTCAGCCTCACTACCCCAGCCGCCAATTCGACAACCCGTCGTCGTTGACCTGACCGCAGGCGGTCCGGAGTCGCAAGATAGAGAACCGCCCCCCAAACGACCCAGATTGGATGTTCCGAGTGCATCCCATACATCGGAGACTGGCGCGGCGGGGGGAGAAACGAGGAGTACGCCCGGAAGTGCAATTTCGCGACCTGCAGTCTCCTGGCGCGGCCGTCCAGCTTGGTCCTTCCAGGCTGTCGTGTCGGAACTTCCCAGCAATGAGAACCGGGCCGATGGCGCTGCCGGATCTAAGCCCCCATCCCCGCCTCCGTTGCCGGCCCAACCTTGGATGAACAATTTCGTGGCCGAACCGGAGGGGAGCGGTGTCGTGAAGTCG
The DNA here is from genome assembly GCF_028829755.1 of Penicillium solitum. Classification (NCBI taxonomy): domain Eukaryota; kingdom Fungi; phylum Ascomycota; class Eurotiomycetes; order Eurotiales; family Aspergillaceae; genus Penicillium; species Penicillium solitum. The sequence continues at coordinate 2,090,998 of NW_027072125.1, read as the reverse complement.
AGGGAAAGCTCCCCAGTCGGGGCTGTACAAACGACCCCGTATCGCATTGAGATCCCTTCCGTCGCTCCGGTCTACAAAGGTCAAAGTAAGTGAACACCCCCCGGATTCCTGCATTGTAGCTATTGAGACTAATCACCTGTTTTAGAACCCGCCGATTTCGCTCCATGGACCGGAAACCACCCGGAGGACGTCCTGAGTGAGCAAACCGCGAAACAAGGATATTATGACCGCACACAGGTCTCCCAGAATGAATCGAATACCGCACGTCCGGCATTATATGCGCAGCTCAAGAATCGCACAGGGTTGCAAATGCTTTCGTCCGTCTTCGCCGCGGCGTTGGAGAAACGACAAAGTCACAACACTATTCACGCTCCGTCAACCTTCAAACCGCCACCTCGAGTTACGCTCACCGACAACAAGCGCGAGGCGTGGCTTCGAGATCTCGCCAACTCGTCTGTTCCGCTGCGAAGGTTGAGCCGAACCATTCCCCACGGTATCCGCGGCAAGATCCTCCTGGACCAGTGCCTTGGTAAATGGATTCCGATTGCACGTGCTGTCTGGTTGGCAAAATGTGTGGGCGCGAATGAAATCCGTGCGTTCAAGCGAAAAGGCACCAGTGGGGCTTTGGCTGTTGGGCTAGAGGCGAAATGGGTCCGAGACTGGACGACAAATGTACAGCAATTTGTTGAAGGGGTGTTTGCTGCCCCCAAGTCCTCGGATTGGAAGGCGAAGGTGACATATGCGTACGTGCTCGGGGATTGCCGTCAATTGTGAGCAGCATGCTAACCTTTAACTCTAGAGTCGGGTTGACTGCTCGTTTATTCTCAGAAAACTTACTGGATCACGACCATTTCCTTGAATGGTTTTTGTCATCCTTCGAGGCTGCTTCTATCGGCACAATTCCAGTCTGGCTTTTGATGCTTGGCATATACTGGAATAGCATTATGCGATATCGGCGAAGGGGACGACGATTAGCTGAGCTGCTGCTCCAAAAAGTGCGACAGGTGTGTTCAACTTGCACTAATTACTTTGTAGGTGTAGTCAATACTGACAGCTAGTAATAGGCAACTGAAGCTAAATTAACCCAACTTCAACCTCTTATCGACCGTCTTTCTCGCTTTATCAAAAAGCTTGTTCTCGACCATACCTCCTCGATGATACTTCCAAATTCTTGGGGGACATATCAACAACAGGTGTCATCTGCTCTTGATTTGGGCAATGAGGCAGAGAAAGCTCTTTTCCAGAGTCTAGCAGAACGCAATGCGCGAGTGCAACGTCCTAGACACTCGAAACAGACGACTCAACGCTCACCCCATCAACGCATCGTCCGACTTCTCGACTCCATACACTCCGCTCAGGATCTCTCTTCTGTCTTTGGCTATCTCGACGCTTTTGACGACAAAGCTGTTTTGGTTTTCAAGTTATTGGAATGGCTCTCTACACCCTTCCGCCACGGTCTCTGCCGTGTTTACATTGGTGTTCGTCTGCTCCGCAAATGGAAATCGGCCGGCGTTGATATCGACAGTCACATACTGGCCTTTCTCTCCCGTGGACAAACCAATCAAAAGCTCAACATGGATCAAATCTACCATGTCGTCTCTGAACTTGTCAGGTCACAGACATTCTCAGTTGGCCGCTATCTCCAGTGGCTCATGGCGCGTGGCGTTACCAATGGATCATCTTCAGCCGAGGAGCGCAAGGTAAGATTGAATTTACATACCAAACCCTTCTGATCACTAACCGATGTGTAGGTGAAGGACCTACCAATTGATATCGGATTGATAGCGCAACTACCTGTTGCCCGTCTTCCAGAACACGTTGGGAACTTGCGGAGCACTCTGTTAACCCGTACTGGGCTCTCCCCCTCGGAAGAGAACGCAGCTATCGACAGCGTGAAAGAAATCATCAGTCAACGTCTACCCGGAATTTTCGGCGTCCATGAATCTACATCAATGGCATTAGACTCATTACCACCAAACTTGCCTTGGGCTGTCAAAGCCGAGGTTGGCCAGTGGTTACGCAGAGCAATTGTGGAACACAACCGGAGCGCAGAGTAAGCATTTACACCTTTCTCTCTTTAGCCCGTCACCTGTCCTTACTAACTCGCTTATAGGTCAACTAACAGAGGAGCATTTCCCGTTGGCATTGCCTCTGTGGTGTCTGCGCTAACTCCCTCGGAGTTTTATATCGTTCGTGATGCTCTTGAATCATTCGGCGACATTTCAATGTTAGCAGATGTGTTGAAGTTTGCATCTAGCTGTGGTGATAGCACCGTTCTCGCCTCAGTTGCAGATACCACAAACTGCCATTTCGACTCCCTTTGCGTGATTGGTGCCACAACCGATCTATTCCGGAGACTCATTGATGCCTACGCCGGCATTAAGAGGTTTGGCATGCCGAGTCTTGACCTGATATTCTCTCTGATCGAACTTGGTTTACGCATCCCGAGTGATCTCAACACTGTGTCCATTCTTCGCCAGGATCTCTCTCGCATGGAGAACAAGGCAATCATGGCCGCATCTTCTCCAGTCTCTGACCACATTCCAGATGGTTTTGGTGGCGTCGATCCCTTCTTCCGAGAGAAGCTAGATCAGCTTTTGCAATCAGGAAATGTCATGGATGAGCCCACTCTGGATGCGATTTTCAACACACTCATAAAGCATTTAGAGTCTGATGATGGCCATGCAAACCTGTCAGCAAACGATACCTGTCGTTACCTTGCACAGCTCAGGTCTTTCCATCCAAAGCATTTCGATGGCATTCTTGCCCGTTGGGTCTGTGGTCATTTGCGATCTCCTGAACGTACCACCTTGCTGCGAATTCTACCGCCGCTGATTGGTGTGGGATGTGTTACTATCAGAGCTTTTTTGGCCCTTGCAAAGAAACTCACACTCTCCAAGCCAGTAACGGTTCCCAATGCAGCCCAACTGCCTGCTGATCTTGTCCAACTTCTTGTCTCTGGTGACGAAGATAGCAAGTCCTTTGATTTGGTGTCATATCGGTTCCAGTTGGCACAACAGGAATTTCTCAATAAGAACTCTGAGGAAGCGCTCAAAATTGTTTGCGACGCCGCATCTTCCAATGCCGGGAGCTCTTCCACTGGACACACCGAGACGGAGCGCTCTATAGTCATGCTGTTACGTGATCTTCTTGTGCGACACCCCGAATGTGCGGCACAGAATGGCATGCAAAAGCTCATGGACCAATATCCAGCCGCTTTGAGTATTGTCCAGAAAGCGCTTGACCTTTTATTAGGCATTGAGTCACAGTCCGACGGCAGCTCAGTCCTCTCAAAGGTCGAAAAACTTGCCTGTATGACCGACGACTTCTCACTCCCATTTTGCCAGTTGAAGCTCCAAGTTCTATTCCATGCAGACTCGGGATCTGAAGACCGAACCAATATTGTTGATGCCATGTTCAAAACTGCCGTATCAGACTGTCGTGCTCACAGACTTCACTGGGTTGACCTAGTTGCACTGATGAGCCCGGACGCCGTACGCCAAATCCGAGAACGTGCGGAGAAGGAGTTTTTCTCCATCCCATTGCTTGAAGAGCCAATAGGTGATATTCCCGATTCGCCTGACAAGCTGGGATCATTGGAAACTGCCAAAATGTATCTTACCATTATCGAAGAGCTTGCGAGCAGCATCCCCGATTCTGGAGCCCCATCTGTCGCTCCGGTGCTCGTGGAAAAGATGGATTCCCTTCTCCACAAGATCATCACCATACACAACAGTACACTCGCCAAGGGTGTGGCCAACACAGATCGTTCAAAATGCGAGCGTGCTCTTGCATTTTGGTTCTCTGCTTTGCTGAGGATCATCGTCCTCCATCGATCTGCATTCTCCCAACCGCCCCCAGCTCTCAAGATCAATCCTCTGCACGAGCAGCTCCGACTTCTGACATCAATATTCTGCATTGCACTCTCGCGTCTGCCTGGAGATGTCCTTCGTCTATTCCCTGCAGCCGATTACTTCCCCCACCCGACCCCAACTGAAGGATTCCGTCCCTGTCCAGGAATCCTCCTGCAGACCCACGCCCTAGACGTGGCTGCCTCGTTAATCGACATATTCCCAGACGAAGTCCGCCACCAGTGCGCACGGTTCCTGAAAGAGAAATGCCCATCTTTTGTTCCATTCCAGAACGACTCTCGCTTCCTCTACCTCCTAGGCCCAATCTCAGACCAATACCCTGCAAATGCCCAGCAAGCCTCGGCCCCCTCTCCAGCAGCATCGGGGTCAACCCCAACATCCACACCTGCTCTCTTCTCTATGGTTGGATCGTCCACAGCGCAGCAGTCTGTCACAGCAGCGTCGGGACCATCTACCGCATCGCCCGACTCGAACTCCATGGCCAACCGACTTCGTCTTCAACATCGCGGTCGTGTTATCGGTCCCTATCCAGTCCGTCCTTGGGAGCTACTTGAGGATGCGGCGCCGTTCCTGGGCATCAATGATACAGCTGTCAATCTAGGCTTTTTCGATGCTAGACGTGTGAGAGCTTGACGATCAAGCTAATCACTAATTCCTTGGGAGAGGTCACACTCCTATACATACTTCCGACCCTTCTTCCCCTTACCTATATGTATCTTTCTCGTCATATTTCTCCCTCGGCTCCAGTTCTTTTATCCCCAGCGTTATCTCCTTCATATCCGATCACTTCCCAATTCTCACCTCTACCTCATAACACCATCACAAGCATACCATCTATCCCTACGATTCCCACATCTATTTAACCATGAGCGTTTGCATATGGGAATTTGCCTTTTTTTTTTTTCTTCCTGCGTTCCTTTCCTTTTTGTTCGGCGTGCATTACTATCCCCCACTGGCATTCGGTTTCGGTATCTATGGCATGCAACCTGGCATCGAGAAGCATTTTGTACATATAAACCGGCTTTCGGTCTCGGCGTTTACATGAGCGGGGTTGTCAATCACATCAGATCAGATCAGATCATATTATTATCGATGAGCTACTTCATTCTTTATCTTTTATATCTCATACTTCAGGACAGTTTATGGTAGGTGATTTATGGCACTTGAACCAAGAATACCACTGTTAGGAACTAATATTGATATTGGATTACAGATAGGAATAAGCAAGGTTGCAGAATAAAAATTGAAATTTGATAATTGAATCGAGCATGTTCATCGTAATATACATGCTCTTCTTTTTTTGGTGTTTCTTCTTTTCTCTGAAAAGCAGATACACAGATTCGAATAAAGAATCGCCAGACCATAAAACCAGTTTGGAACAAAAGAAAGAAAAAGATAAGAATAAAACGCCCCGTCATAGCAAGCAAATCAAACCGGATAACTTCCTTCATCCCCATTTCAATCATGTGTCAGTGTCAAACCTACTTCTTTGAAGAAGTACCACTGTCCATACTGGGTCCGAGTCCTCGGCTCTTCCGAATATTATCCCTGCGCTCATTCTCGAGCTCTTGGATGGCCTCTTGCAAGAGATGTTCAGGGACACGCGAGTCTGGGTCGGCTGAGGCGCGCTGCGCATTCACCTCACGGGTGTACTGCTCAACTGTCTTGCCGGTGTCGGTCTTGGGTTGGTACTTTTTCTTGAGGGGTTTGCGATGCTGGAAAGCATAGCGGGCCAGTTGGTATTTGTCCTGTGGCACTGCGGGCTCAAGTCTTCTGCCGCCACTCTTGGTTGGAGTAGGTGTGGCCACTTCCCGGGACTTGCCTTTGTCCGGGGTGTCCTTGTCGACTACCTTGAGGGTCTCGACAGTGTCAGGGGTATTGGTATCGCCTGATTTCAGTGCGTCATCTTTGGTTGGAGTCTGAAGTTTAGCGCTTTCCCGAGACTCCTCGGTGTCTGGTGTTTTGGGGCCGGCTTCAGAAGAGGACCCAGCGCTTTCTTCATGCTTGATGTCGATTTTCAATGGTGGCTTGGTTTCATCAATCAACTCTTCTTTTGTTTCATCGTGAGTTGGAGCACAGGTGGATTCGGTCTGAGGCGGGTTGGACTCGATCTCAGGTTCCGTGGGTTGGTTCTCAGACTCGGTAGGCTCAGGCTCTTCCACAGGTGCAGCGGGCTCAATTTGAACATCAGCGCACTTTCTAGAATATGCCGTGTTAATCTTTCCCGGGGAACCATCCAGAGCTTGCATGGAGACGGGGTCACTCTGGGTTTTAGCAGGAGCAGACACTGGAACCATGTCACAGCCTCCATCGGTGTTGGAGTGGTGTGGCCGAACTAGTTGGCGACCTCTCTCCGTGTCGGGGGTCTGGGCTTTAGTCTGCGTCAAGGTTGACTCGGATTCGTTGGCTCTGGGCGGCGAGTTGGTGTTCTGCTGACTTTCCATGCTAGATTGGCGACTGCAGGGGTATGGGTTGGGCGGGTAGGGCTGGTTGTAGTCAGGCTGCACGAAACAGGCACCTGGGTAACCGGCCCAACCTGGCTGCATATTTGCGACGGGTTCCTCAGTGGGATATGGCTCATAGTAGAGTTGCCTGTGATGTTCGGTGTCAAACTGCGGCTGGCTGGAGACAATCAAGGGACAGTCGGGACGAGGGGGCAGCCGTCGGCGACCGGGAACAGAAGCAGCAACAGGAGCAGCAACAGGCTGGGCCTGAGTGATGATTGGAGGAAGAGTATTAGGAGGTTGGTATGGTTGATTGCCCAAGAACACAGGAAACCCTGGGGTTGGCATAGCAGTGTACTCCGCGTGATATGGCGGGGGTGGGTGTTCATGCATTTGCATTTGGCTGAACATAACAGGGGGATTGGGAAAGGCACCCGCAGCTACGAGGTTTTGATTGGGGTAGTTCTGGGGGAAGTTGTTGCCCTGATAGTTCGGGTGGAAGTTGCCCGGGAAGTTTTGATTGAAGTTGGGGTTGGGATAGCCCTGGTTGAAGTTGTTCTGAGGGAAACCCTGGCCACTGGGGTAGTTCTGATGGAAAGAGCCGTGAGGCGAATGGCCTTGACTATTGAAGCTTTGACTGTGGCCATGATTTGCAAAGGGTGCGTTTTGGTTTCTGGGGGCAGGACCAGGAGCATTTCGGAACCCGCCTCTGTTGTTGTTGTTGTTGTTGCTGCCGCTGAGCCATGGACGATGGAAGGATCTGCGGCCATTGTTGTATCGCTGCTGGTTACCACGGTTTGGGGGAGGTTGATTAGACGGCCTGTGTCCTGCAGGAGGGTAATCCTGAGGAAGCTGGTTGTCGTTGTTGGGGTCCATACTGGATCTGGTCATATAGTAATCGGGGTTGTTGTGGAAATGCTAGAATTATCAAGTGGTCAGTAGAGTCGGAGCAAAATTGGACAATCGACTTACCTGGAGAGCATCTGCGTAATCGTCGGGGTATGCGAAAGTGACAACGCCAAAGGTGGACTTGACTCCGTCTTGGTTGACGAAGTGTTCAATACTAATCCCCTCGAGGCTACCACGTCCCTTCAGGGCTGCAAGGACTTCAGATTTTTCGATAGGAGCATCCGAGAGATAACCGAAGTTGGCAGTTCCTAAGTAAAAAGGAAAGTGTGAGAAGGTATGAAGATGAGAAGGTGAGAAGGTGAGAAAGTGTGAAGGTGCAAAGTGCAAAGTGCAAAGGCAGAGACATGAGATGAAGGGTCCAACAGCAAAATCCACAGGAAACTTACGTCTGGCCTTAGATGATTCCAATCTCAACACTCGATTATGGAGCATCAGATTTCCATTTTGTTTCAATGCAGCATTTGCTGCTTTGGTGTCCTATTTAGTATGTTAGTATATGCTATACACAGTATATATCTTATATATATATCATAGGATATATATATAAAAGAGCACCCACTTCAAACTGTACAAAGCCAACAGGTAATTTCTTCAACCCCTGTGACAGTTTGATCTTAACATGACACCGGCCAAATGTAGAGATCATATCTGTAAGATCTTCTTCCAACTTTTCAGGAGAAACCTTGATGGAAAGGCTATTCAGAGTCAATATAGATGGTATCAAATAAGACTGGGGAATACCTACTTTCCCACAAAAACACAACAATCCGGAAGAAAGAGGCCCTGTGCATTTCCCTTGCTGGGAGTTTGATTCAGTCGATCCGCACGCGGGACGTATACCGGCGTGTCTGCCCCTCCCGGCTTCTTTCCGTCGGCTGGCTTGACTGGCTTGGCATCAGTTTGTTCTGGGGTACTAGGCTTCGAGCTACTAGATCCAGAAGAACTAGATTCCGAAGCTGTATGTTCATGGTCATCTAGCCTGCGGATAGTAGGCTCCGGGGCACTATGCCTAGTGATACTAGGATCAGAGCCGTTTCGTTCGACGTAATGAATCACCATTGGAGACATTGGGAGATATATAATCAACGAAAGTAACTAAGTGTTTGTACTGCGGTAAACGAATGGTTCAACTGCGGTAAACGAGCGTGGTATAGATGTATGGAAAAAAAAGAGAGAGAAGAGGATGAGGTATTGAGATAACTACGTGGGATATTCTCTATGAAAACCATCTCCGTCGCCATATTCGGATAAAAATCGAAATATCCGCTTTCCAGGGCTGGGATTTCCCAGCATGGACAAGTACATTTGAAGCTAACCACGGTATATTTCCGGGGAGCCTTCATAGTACTAGTATGGAGCGGTCTTGACTCAGAATCAAGCCTTACCCAGGGCTCTGTAGTCCAGGGGACCATCAAACCACTGGTTCAAAATCGGACATCAAGAAAACTGATTGGAGCTGGACCCTCATGAAAAGGTTTATAGCGCATCTTGTCCATGAGCCTTCAGATAAAGTTGGCCATGAAGTCTGGATCTCCCTCTGAAAAAGGGAATACGCGTCATACCAATTCAGGTGTCGGCCGGGCGAAGTATATGAGATATTCCTGAGGATCAGAATGTCGTCAGCTATCGGCAAATGCATGGCATTTGATACAGTACTAAGCTCAATAGGGACAAAGGAAGATCAAATCTTCAAGATGTTGGCTTGTGCATTTAGCGTGAATCTTGAATTCTGAATTCTGAATACCAAATCCCGAGTCTCTGGAAAGTAAAGTCGCAACATAATGACGTGTATATTATTGAAAGATGTAGAACAGCTTCCCAAGGGTATAAGTATGTTATAAGAACAATGGAAAATGAAGTATAAAAGGAAGTTAGGGCATAAAGAGAAGAGAGAAGAGAGAGAGAGGAGAGATCAAACATCCCAAACACTTATCTTATCGATCCCGTTCACGCCACCTCGGAAGCGACTGATATCAAGCAACTCCAACTCCAGATGAATCTGGACTTCTCCCTATCCCGAGATCCTCAATTACAATTACAATATGTTTCCAACTCGACGTCTAGCCCAAGGCGGATTCTTCAAACGCAGCGCCGATGAGTTCGGCCGATTATCAAAGATCGGTAAGTTGTGTCAATGTCGTCAGTCTTGCAGCTTAACTAATTTGCCGCAGCTTGGAATACAGAAGCCCTCCATACCCCGACCAAACCTTATACACTCCTGAATTTCGAAGACGAAGGCACCGTTACAGGATGCAAAACCATGGCCGACCGCGCAGTAGGAGGCTTTAGCACAGCCAGCCTAGACTACGAACCAGCTGAACCTTCTTCAAATACTCCCTCGCATGCGCGCTTCCACGGTAACATTTCAACTAAGCTCCCTGACAACTGGCGCGTCGAAAGAACCGGTACGTTTGCTACCCGCCACCTAAGTAGTGACACATCCAAGTGGCCTAGAACACGAAAATAGAAAATGAAAAAGAAAAAAAAAGAAAACAACTAATATCCGCAAACCAGGCTACGCCGCGTTCCGCAACCAAGACCGAGGCTTCTGGCTCTTCGGTCGGCTCTTCTGGGATGTTGATCCCTACGCGTATCTTGCCCTGCGCATCAAGTCCGACGGCCGCCGGTACACGGTCAACGTGCAGACAGACGCGGTCGTTGAGACGGATATCCACCAACACAGACTATACACGCGACACCACCGCCTGCGTGATACACCAAACTCGCAGGAAGACTATGACTTCCAGGCAGACTCACCCGATGCCGTTGAGGAGTTATATCCTACTGGCCTGCCCGCCGCGCTTTCAGACGTCCCACCTGAATCGACGATCATTTCTACCTCTACCAGTACAACGACGTCTGGCTCAGATGGATGGGAGACTGTCCTCTTGCCATTTAACTCGTTTGTGCGCACGAATCACGGCTTTGTCATTGAACCCCAGACCTCTTTGACTCGGCAGCGTGTTAAGAGTATTGGTATTGGTCTCACCGACCGTGTTGAGGGTCCCTTTGATCTACGCATTCATAAGATCTGGGCGACCAATGGCATCAGTGAGGCGGAGATTGAAGAGGAGCGACGTATTTGTGGTGATAATGCGCTGCCTCTTGATGAGGGTGCTAGCTCTGGTTGGACTGATACGCCCAAGAAGTCCATCAAGCAAGAGAGCAAGCAGCAGGAGCGGGATTCAAATAAGAAGGGTCTCAAGGGCTTGAAGTCTGAGTGGGAGGAGTAAAGGTAGGACAAGACAGAGCCATATATGTGTATAATAATCCCTGCTGCTGCCTCCATGGTGAGCCAACCATTGAACATGATACTTGAATTTCATTCTCGTCTCGAATCAATCATAACAAACACAAAAATCTACACTTGTGAATCATATATATCCCTCAATATAGCGGGCTTAACCGTATACCTCACTCTAGATCTTACCACCAGTGATCTTCTCCCAAGCCTCCTGGTACTTCTCCGCCGTCTTAAGGGCAATATCATCAGGCATGCGCACACCCTCCTTACCCTTGAGACCCTCACTGACCAACCAGTCACGCAGGAACTGCTTGTCGAAGCTAGCCTGGCCGCGACCGATAGCGTAAGATTCCTTAGGCCAGAAACGGGAGGAGTCAGGCGTCAGGACTTCATCAGCCAGAACAACCTCACCAGTTTCCTCATCGACTCCAAACTCAAACTTGGTATCGGCGATGATCACACCACGCTCGAGAGCGTACTCGTGTGCTGTCTTGTAGAGCTCAACGGCCATCTTGGCAACAGTCGAGGCGTAGGGTTCACCCAGAATGGCGACAGCTGTAAGTGATGTGTTAGGTGGAGGTCTTGTCTCGTGTATACTATACATCTGGTACTGATATATCAAGGCAACAGATTCGACGAAAAGAACATACCCTGATCCGGATGAATATTCTCATCGTGCTCGCCCTGCTCTGCCTTTGTGCTGGGGGTGTAGATAGGCCCGTCGGGGAAGGCCTGGCTCTCCTGCAGACCGGCGGGGACCTTGATTCCATGCACGGTGCCGGACTTCTTGTATTCGTTCCATGCGGAACCGGTGATGTATCCGCGGACAATTGCCTCAATGGGGAGAATGCGCAGCTTGCGCACTTGCATGCTGCGGTTCTGCAGGACTGGGCGGAGGGATTCCGGGATCTGGGGTGGGAGGTCGAGGGTGATGAAGTGGGTGCGGAGGGAGGGGTTTGCCTCTGTCAGGGCCTTGAACCACGTTTGCGTGCAGAGGGTGAGGAGAACACCCTTGTTAGGGATACCCTATTTCGGAGAAGGACTAGCATTAGCAAGCAGTCTTTAGGCAATTGTGGTGTTGGTGTGGGGAATTGTATACATTCTCCATGATCACATCGTAGGCGGAGATGCGATCGCTCGCAACGAAGAGGAGGGTCTTATCGTCGATTTCATAGAGGTCGCGGACCTTGCCTCTGGCAATAAGGGGCAAGGCACCCTGCAAATCTGTGGTAGTCAGAGCTTGAGCCATTGTGAAATTGTTCAATTGGTGAGTTGCGGAGGAAAGTAGTTATGCGTCATCTTTTTTTTCCCGAGTGCTGTCCCGCATTGCAGCCTTGCGGCCTGAGGTGTCGATCAATTATCCCCAACACGCGCGCCCTTGGAACAATACCGTTGATAGAACGCAGCAAGATGTGGCAGCCATAGGGAAGGCAAAATGACGCGTTATTTGACTCCCTGGAGAGTCTCTTTGCTGTGTCTGGTCACACTCTACACTGAAGGCGTCGTACCTAATTCTTCTGCTATTGACGTCCTCTCGTTCCTCACAGCGGGTCTGTTCCCACTAGATGCCGCCGATAAGCAATGGGAGGAGCATTACTTGCCGACAATTTCAGCGCTTGAAGAATGCCTGTCTCGCCATGAGTCCTCTGTTCCTGGGCGTACGCTCTGGGACTTGTTTCTGAAGAACCTCTGGTCCATCGACTCGCTGGATGCGCTGGAAACTTTCTTCGGCGAGGTTATCCCATCGCTCCTGGCTAAATCGCGCGAGGAGTTGATCCATGATAGGGATAATGGGATTGCACCAGTGGAGGATGATCGCATGCGCCTGTCCAGGAGTTCGCCGCTTGGCGCGTTCGTACGGAGAGCTTATCTTGAATATACGCGGCTACAGTTTCACGACTCCGTGAAGCTCTGGACGGGATTTGTCAAATACCGTCTACCCACTTACAGCTACTGGAGTCGCAGACATCGCGAGGCTGAGGAAATCGCCGTTGATGTTAATCTACGCGATCTAGGACTGGATTCAACTAGCCACCTTTCACAGGTGGTGTATGGTAACATCGAAGATGATGAGGATGGGGAGGCAGAGGTCAGCGTCAAAGATGCAGAGCGACTGATCGAGTTCCAAGTCAGCGAACTGCAAAGTATGCTATTCTTTTCCGGTTTGTCACGCCCATGTGCTAACGGACACAGGGATGGGAGGCAGAGTTCCGGATGGAATGAGGGCTCAGCTGAAACGCATCATGACCTCAGAGGCTTCAGTCCCAGTAATGATGTACTACCTGGAGTACGTTATTGTATGCATTATTATCAATGTACATTGTTATTGACAAAATGCCAGATATCTTGACGCCTGGAGGGCTGGAGACTATACCTCAGCATTTGACAATCTGCACCGCTACTTCGACTACACCATGCACGCGAATCTCGACCGAAGCGCATATCAATTCGCTCTTCTGAACCTGGCTATCATGCAAGCGGATTTTGAGTGTTTCAGCGAAGCTATCTCAGCCGTGCAAGAGGCCGTAGCAATTGCTCGCGAGTCCCACGATATGAACTGCCTGAACTTCTGCATGAGCTGGTTGTATCACTTTGGCAAAGCCTTCCCAGAGCAGATGCGGGAAGTTCAGAACAGTGGTATGCTGGGTAACGAAAAAGAGGGCCTCGCTTTCCTCAAGGCCAAGTCCAAGGAGACTGACATGTGGTCTCTGATGAGTACCACATTACTCAGCGAAGCTAAGTTAGAGATGCAGCAAGTAAGGATTCTTGTTTCCTTTTGACGAAGTGAATGCTAATGACAAACAGGGAGAGAGTCTTGCATCAATTGCCGAATCCTTCGTGCGAGCATCCCACGTCAATGTGACAAAGGGCATGACGACTCCCACAGGTGCATACATGCTATTGCAGGGCTCCATGTACGCCAGGATAGGTATGATACTAAGTGTGTAGTAATTGCGATGGCGCTAATACAGCTAACAGGAGCTACTCACCTTGCTTGGCTGAATACCGAGATATTCCGCGAGTGCTATTCGGAGGGCCAACCTCATGATGACTTTGTCAAGATCACATTCCGAAATTGCCAAATAGTATGTCAGCTGGCTTCCTCTGGAAGTGTATAACAGAAATGCTAATTCATTATCTACAGTTAGCACAGAAAGGCAATTACAAGGAGGCATTCACACGGATGAATAAGATCGACCCAGAGAAGCTCCGATCTTTCAGATACAACAACGCCTGGACTTATTTTTCAGGGCTACTGCAATTGCGGCGACAAATTTGTCGGTAAGTACCCCCGACTATATTACTTCTTACATATCCATTTTTAACAACCTACAGCGACGACAAAGTGGCCGTCGAACACATTCTATCCCAACTCCAAGCAGTACAACTCCGAGACTTCGACATGCGCATGCTTCTAGCCTTCTATTCAATAGAATTCACCATGCGCCAAGGCGACTACGGTCGCGCCCTGAGGATGGTTGAGCAAGCCGCGCACTCCATGCAACCAGAGAACTTCGACATCCACTCCCAAATCAAGCTACTCTGTCTAAAAGCACAAATCCTCGGCAAATCCGGCCAACCGCAACGTGGCTTCTCTCTCGCCATGCGCGCAGCCAGCATCGCGCATCGCTCGAAAGTCCTCGCCGACCTCTGGGAAGCCATCTGCACACTAGCCACAGTGTTACTGAGTCTCCGTGAATTCGAAGCCACGGGCGAACTAGTCGAGAGCGTCATGCCCCAGGTCCTGGAGTCAGAGAACTACAGCCTCATCGCGCAGGCGTATTCACTTCTCGTGGACGCAAACATGGGCATGGCGGGTGAGTTGTGGAGCTTGCAGGGGCGGGACTCGACGTCTGCGAGAAAAGAGTACATTAACCGTGCTCTTGGGTATATTGATTCGGCGTATGATCATTTCGAGGAAATCGAGGATATCAAGGGCCAGACGGAGATGATGGCTAAGAAGGCTACTGTTATGCATCTTACGGGTGATCCGGTACTGGCTAATGATTATGCTGCCAAGTATCTGGATCTGCGGAGACTACGAACTGAAACATGAATACCTCCCAGAAACAATAATATACACTTACAAAAATTGTCTGATTGTCGTAATATAAGAAGATGACTGTTTAATAGGGTTACAGTATGATGATGATATATTCTGTCCTCTCTCGGTTTGCTATCATCTCACTCAACTATCGTGAACTCGATCAAGTTACTAGCCGGAATCATAATCCCAGGCCTGCCTTCATTATCTTTCGGATCCGTGACCCCTCCATAAATCCACACCACAGTATCTTCATGATCTCCAAAATTGCCCCAATCCCACCAGTCAAGTTTGCCTCCCTTATACCCATACCGGAATACATCACCAGGCGCTGCATTCTTCGGGAAATCACTCACTTCCCTCGTGAGCGAGCACGATTCACCCGGCCTTAGTGTCCGGAAACGATCCTGGCTATGACCTACATGGAACGGGTCTGGAAAGCAGAATCGGTAAAGGTGGTGTGTGAGTAAACCATTAAGTTCATGCGGTCTCCATCCGTCCTTTCCTCCAACATAGAGCCGGAATCCATTATTGCGGTTATCTATATCCTTGAAAATGAATGTATGAAAGATAACCGGTTTTTCCTCCAATGGATCAGGAGCTGCATTATATGTGACGGTAACAGTGACTGGATAGCAAAGTCCCCCTGATACATTGCGGTCTTTCATCGATAGCCTAGCGGGCCCAGCGACACTGACACTGAAGACCGGGGCGTCGCTCACCCTGGCAGATGGTGAAAGGGGTCTTGGCGAAGGGCCCGATGCTATATCATCTTCTATGTCACTTTCGATATTGATGATTTCAAGTGACTGATGTTGTCCGCCAGGTAGTACCATCGCAGGGAACTTTGGGACGAGTTGGTCATTATGTTCTACTAATGTTCCCCAGTCCCATAAAGAAATTTGACCACCTGGCCAGAAGATTTCGTACAAGTGGTCTTCAATGAATGAATCAAAGTAGACAGATGGCAAGGCCATCTCCCAGGAAACGGTGTCGCCTGGGGTAAGTTGCTTGAAGCATGGATCTGATGCGGGTACATCTCGTGGGTGGAACTGTTTTGCGGGTAACTGGCTGGGCTCGACCTGGATGGGTCGTAGCTCCTCGTTGGATTCATGGTGGAGTATTATTATACCCGACTGGCTAAATCCATCTTCGACGGGGTCCCAATGGATGATGCATGGTTCCTTTTGTGGATCATCTGAATCCCGTGTAATCTTGAAGGTCAAAGAGTAGGAATCTGTATAAACGGGATCAAGCTCTGGTTTTGCTTCGAAAGTAAGAGTTAGACGGGGAGATCCGGATCTGTTTGATTTAGTTTGCTTGTCAGCTAGTTTGTTGGTGGATCATCGTACTGTCTGTCTGCGGCAGAATATCTGGTAAGGGATGTGAGCTTCTCGTCCATTTGTTCCGGAGTCATTTGGATTTATCGGAATTATCATGGATAAAGAAGGGCAGACTCCAGTGATTGAGATTGAGGAAGTTAGAAAAAGGAAAAAAAAAAAAAAAAGTATGGTGAGGGGGTTGGCTACGGGTCACTGTTACCTAGTTGCCCGGGTGGCTACTATGCTGTACACAAATCATCTCTCGATCTGAATTGCTGATGTGTCTCAGTTCGGTCGATTTGGCATAGTTTCAGTTTTTTTTTGTTTTTTTTGGTGTAGACTGCATTTCAAAACAGACGCCTGTGAGCTTTTGCACCTAGTTCTGACTCGACTTGATTGACAAATTAACGTGGAAGAGTGAAGAGATCGGCAAAGAAGAGGTTATATGCACATACCCCCACACCATCTACGGAAGCTTATATTAAACTTTCGAATGAGAGGGGAAATCTATCTAGAGGTACTCCGTACGGAGTACAGCGATGTCTATTCAATTGATGTTGCACCCGTTGTAAAAGCCCGTGAATCCACGGATATATATTCAACATTATCCCTGGGATTAATCCGTTTGTAGTTCCTGTTCTAGTACGCATATCAGACTGGAACTCCAAACAAGAGACCGATAATGTAAGATAGGCGAGACACACTATTTGCCGTAGTTCCGAAGCAATGGGACAGAGGTCCTTGCCAAACTTTAGTAGATGAATTGCCTTTATTAATCTCACACTCTTTGATATGCTTGGCCGTGTTTAGCCGAGATTACTTTGAAGAATTGTCTGATTGCGTGCGATTTTTGTACTTCTAGCGTGGGGGTGTCCTCCATTCGTATCCGTCGCTCCACAGCCCTATTTCAAGCGTTTCCGCATTCGGCCGAGAAGGTCTTGTACTTGGTAGAATTTACACTATATAGAAGTTCCAAGTGAGGTGGAGTAGTAGAGAATCAATGAGTTGTGTTTATATTTACAGCTGTATATAGCTATATCGTTGATAACTTTCTAGATATCAACCTCTTTTACCTCTTTTATCCTATGGGGACATCTATATAAACCCGCCCCACCTATTCGGAGTTAGGTCAGTGTTCCGGTGCCCGCACGAGAGAACAAGGTTTCGGGATAAAACCCGGAATTCGAAGTATCAAAACATAGTGAATGTCATATTTTCGGAGTTCAGTATAAAACTTATACTAATCTATACAAGTCGGACTATGTAGCCATTAAAATATTATCTTTCATTTACTTCATAAACTCACCTCCATCCATAACTAAACTCACCTACACACCATGTTGAAACACCCATCCCCAACCTCATCATCCTCCCTAGAAACCAAACGGAGTCCCCTCCCCAACTCCAAAAGCTCAATAAAAACCAACCGCAAAAACCTCCCAACCTCCCCACCACTCACATCAGACCAAAACCCAACCCCAACCCCAAAACCCAAACCAAACAACCAAACAACCACTGAACCCCCAGCCCCTCCATTCCGCAGCGTCTCCGCCTGCAACAGATGTCGTCTCCGCAAACACCGCTGCGACCAGCGCCTGCCTCGCTGTGAGTCATGCGAAAAAGCTCAAGTCCGCTGCGTGGGCTACGACCCCCTCACCAAACAAGAAGTACCACGCAGCTACGTAGCCTTTCTCGAAAGTCGCGTCAACTATCTCAACCAGGTCCTCATCGACCATGGCATCGGGTTCAAGCCCGCTATCGCCTATGATGAGGAAGAAGCATTGAAAATGGAAGCTGGGCAGTCGCCGAGGTTTGAATCTCGCGGGCTGAGAGATGCAAGAGAATTACCCGAGCAGATGCAACCGCAGACACAAGGAATGGGCATGGGAATGGGCGCACGAATGTCCCGTAAGAGGAAATTGACCCAGTATGCCGAAGACGCCATCCCTACCAGACAAGTCAAGCGCTTGGCGCAGTTAAATGTCCTTCTCACGGAGTTGTTGACAGATGGATGTCAGCATCGGGAATGTTCCCGTGACCCGACGAGGGGATATATGCGTGCTGCTCGTAGACATCGCGTGCAGGATGATTCGCTTGAACAGAGATTGCCGTGGTCGCCGCGGAGCTTTGATTCGATTGATCATAGTGATAGTCGCACGACGAGATCTGTGTCGCCGGTGTCATTGCATGAGCCATATCAGTATCCCAGGATGGCTGCTGGGCGTGGTTCGTCTCTGCTCAGTGCGGAAACTGTCTTGGGATCAGATCATGGGAGTGGAGTACATAACACGAAGAGACAGCCTGGGATCGAGATTGATTTGGGAGATTTCGAGTCTGAGATACCTAATATCAAGCCTGTGGCTGAGGGTGGTGAAGTGAGAAAGACCAATGTTGTTCGACGGTTGGATGTTTCGAGTCGTGCTTCGTCGCCGGAGAGGGAGGGTGGTTCTAGTCCTGAGCCTAAGTTTGATATTGCTGCTGATCTTCTGCGGGGACGGAGGGAGAGGGAAAGGGCTAATTATGATTTGCTGGATGAGTTCCTTGTTGACTGGGCTGAGTGATTGTTCGTTACCTTTCCTGTGGGGGCGAGGGGCAAGTATGTATATATGAATATAATTATCAGCCAGACAGACTTGATTTAGGACATAGTATGTTGAAGAAAATAAAACAAGTAATTCATTCTGTCAAGGCTAAACTCCGCATAAGCAAACCAATTTCTTAATAATTATCATCACATGCTAAAACGGAACGCAATATCAAACTATATCGTAAATCGTGTTATCTCTTCCCGACTCATCACCAGCCCTACACAGCAATTGCCGTTACCGTAGAGAGACCGGAACCCATGGCGTCCTTGAAAGTGTCGACCTCGACACTATAGTTGTGCCCACCTGTACGGAGAGCGACATTCTCTTGATCCTGGCTGACAGCAACCTCCGCAGGAAGATCGTGCTTCGCAGGCCAAATTTGGTGACCCGCAGCCTCTTCTTTGGCGTGGTGTTCTGTGACGACTTCGCGTACAGTTTTCTGGAAGTGAAGTGGACCCTTCTCCATCTCGGGATGAAGCTGGCCGTTGACGAAGACACCAGCGTTGAGGTTCTTCTGCGAGTGTACACACAGGTACTTGTCCTCAGACATGATTCGTTTGTACATGTCGCTGATGAGATTGAAGGCCTCGTCAGTGGCGTCCTTGTGACGGTAGACTTCATAGCGCATCACACATTGCGTCGGGCTGGTAGGAGTGAATCGCTGCATGAAGAAGAAGTTGGGACTAAGGAGGTTCAATGTTAGTCTTTTGATAGAATCTGCGGAGAAGGATATTATATACTCACGAGATATTGAAAGAGGCATTAGGCCAGAAATAGGTAGTTGCTATCCGGAATCCCTTCTCGATCTGGTCAGGTCGCGGGGCACCGTAGTGTTGGATGTGGCCGGCCTTTGTGTTGACATAGTAGGAGTTGAGGTCTGCGATGGTGGGGATATCGGGGTGAGCGACTTGGCAGTGATAGCACTCATTGTAGTTATCGGCTAGGATCTTCCAGTTGAACTCGCCCTCCATATCCCATGTGTGATCGAAGTTATATTCCTCGAAGTTGTAGTGCTCGAACCGGGGCTGCTCGTCGACGCCCTCGAAGTCGTCTTTCCAGGCAACTTCGGGGGTCTCGCTGGCGTCCAGATTCACCCAGACGAATCCATTTCGGTCAATGTGCACATGCGCGGGGAAGAGATCGTTGCTGTGGAAAGCAGTGATGTTTCCATTGTTGTCTTTGGCGACGATGAACTCGTAGCCGGCGGCGTCGTAGCGGACACAGTCACCGGTGTTGGGGACGCGGTGCTTGTGTGTAGTAAGGAGCCATTTGCGGGAGAAGATAGATCGGCGTTCAAGCTCGTACATATCCTGGGATGTGTACCAAGAAGCGGGTAGAGCACGGATGGGCTTCTTTTCATCCTTCGCTGGGACAGCGGATGTACCGAAGAAGTTCCTCAAGAAGGACATTGTGAATACAAATTTGATGATATATCTTTGTAATTGAATAGGTAATAATGATAGTTGCACTTTTGAAGTTGCTATGGACTAAATTTGAACACGGCGACGTCTACGCTTCTAAATAGCCACCACAATCGCAGTCAACTCACAAACCACGGGGCTTGGAACAATCTCTCCGAAGTATAAACCGGATCTCGACCTTTCGAAACCGAGTCCGGTGACATAGTTGGAGACTGATTGAGTTCAGATTGCCATTTCTGGTGGGCGATATACCTGAACACCGATCAGGTGACCGGAAAACTATAAACCGGACCGAGTGGCTTGAAGCCTATCAAACACTTCTCTCATTGAAAGGAGTCTGATGTGGCAAGACGGGCAGCTGATAAAGCCCCGAACCGTCAACGGTTCGGGGTAAATCCGACCCACGCCGGCGGTTTACACATACCTTAAATGGAAGTGTTTGCCAATATGACGGGGCTGGAAAACCGGGGTATGGGGAGAGCGTCCATAAGTACGAGTATCGCAGGACCTTTCATAAACCACTGGCCATGGCAAGGTAGATTCATTTCCGGAACCGCCGGCACCAGACTATGTTGCAGTAGTCACTAGAAGCAGGGGTTGAGATCCTTTTGCTTTTGCGACATTTTCGGAGGTAAACATCGTTCACCATTTTGTTGCATGATCAAAACAGAAGTTCATCGACTGAACCTACTTGATTTGCAAAGATTCAGAAAGAGAAAGGATTCAGTTGCCAATGAAAAGGATGTTTCAGGGAGAAACATTTGAACCTCCAAGAATATCCGCCAGTGGCGTATTTCGGCAATGAGGGGGGTCGAGACCAACAAAGAGCCAGTCTGGAGGGCTAACGTGTGAGCTAGTAACGAATCCTTGTCTCTAATATTAATATTATATTAATGAATATGAATTCCAAGTCGCTACGTGTCTCGACTTCGAAAAACACGATGAGTCAGTTCGCGTCAAGCTTTCGAGAATATGTCCCGTGCTGCATGAGCACTAGTCCAAGCAACGTCAGCAAAACAGCGGTGATCCTGATAGTTCCCATCAGAGGTCGAAAAAACATGTCCGATAAAAGCGCCAGGTCAGAATACATTGGCGATCAATGCACTAGATAAGCAATACAGCAAGGCAAACCTACGTAGACACGGCAAATGGGGGGTTATCAGGTCTCAATGCAGAATTAATATAAATACATACTTATGTACTGCATACATACTCCGTACGTATGTAGGTAATTTAGATAACCCAGGTAACGCACCCGCATCGGTCCGGTATTAAATCAGCGCTTAGAATGATTGGCTGAAAGGAGATCGAATGATCACCGACTATTTACAGAATAAACACAGCCCCAGCGATAGGTCATTTTTTTATGGAGTCGATCAACATATGTATTTTTTATGTACTCCGTATAACAAAGATGCAATATGCAGTCGTAGATGGTACACCGCAAAGTCACAAAAGCTTAACGCCACTCTCCAAGGTGTAGATACATATAACGCGCGAGATAAAAAAACAAAGGCTTGCAATTGAAGCATGTGACACGTTAGCTATACAGACAGATTTCCAAAAAGTCGCATGTCGGGAAATCATAATTAGAACATAAACGAGTAAATGAACACCAAAATCGTGGCTACGGTGGCAACCGTATATTCGAGCTCGAACCAAGCGGCCTGGCCACCGAAGGCGATCTTTTTACTCTTCTTGGTCGGGTGCGCGACACCAGTCTTAGGGTCGCGGGTCAAAAGTTCCTCACGCTCTGGCATCCTGGGCGGGTCGATCGCATAGGAGACCGGGGTCCACAGCGAAGTACAGATGAAAAGGAAGGTGAGCGGGGGCCAGAAAGCGTGAGTGATGAGGCAGATGATGATATCTCTGAAGCCAGAGTTCTGGGCGAAGCAGCGGTAAGAGGAGATGACGACTCCGACGAGGGTGACGTAGACGAAGGCAACATGGAAGCTGGCCATGTAGTTGAGCAGGATCACGCGCAGACGGACGAACATGTTCTTAGACCTCTTTGGGTCGCGCTCGTTCAGAGCGGAGCCCAGAGAACCCGTTGGCTTGAAGGCTTGGGTTTGACCACCCAACCAGGTGGGCAGGAAGAAGGAGCGCACAATGCAAAGAGCGATGTAGGGCGACATCCAAAGTTGATAGCGGGAGCCTCGTTGACCTGTATGGTAGCCGGCCGGGATGAACAGGGCCATCTCGCAGAGACGGTTGGAGATGGTTGCGGCGAAGCAGGACCAGATCAGCCAGCGGAGTTGCTCTTCAGTCGCGAAGGCGACCAGACGCTTGCCCCACAAGAGGATGATCGGGATGGCAAAGAGGGAAAGGGTCAGCAGGAGGGTGTAGACACTGAGGGTTGCGTAGAGGAAGCCAGAGAAACGCTGAGCAAAGGTCATCTCTCGAACGGCATCACCCCAGAGGCAGAACTTCAGCTTGACAGCGGTGTCGACGGTTCCAATTGCCCATCGCGTACGCTGCTTGAGATGTCCACCAAAGTCTTCCGGCACGGTACCAAATTGAAGAGCCTCGTGAATGTATGCGGTTCTCCATCCTCTGCCAAGCATGAGTGTGGAGGTCGCGACATCTTCAGCCAAAGAACCAAGCGGGAAGTTGCCAATCTCTTCGAGAGCCTCGCGTCGAACAACGTAACCGGATCCAGTACACCAAGCCACACCGAGTGCATCCTTGATCGGCTCAATAACATGCACGAAGAAATCCAGACTCTGGGCAAGCGGATCGGATGCAGGGGTGTTGTAGAAAAGCTGCGGCGGGCATGCAAGGGCCATTTTGGGATCCACCAATAAGTGGGGAAGGATCGCGCGAAGCCAGTCTTGTTCGGGAATCTGCAGATTGTCAGTCAGTACACAAATTTCAATTTTCAATGTAGACTGGGTATTTGTAATTTACCATATCAGCATCCAGGGCGGCCATGAACTGGCCGGCGCCTCCAGGCAAAAGGTTGACTTGATCCAGACCGTAGTTCAGGTTACCTGCCTTGAAGTGGTGGGGCTTTCCAGGGATCTTTTCACGAGCCATGTAAATGACATTGGGGTGATTCACGGCGAGTTCGTTGCAGGCTGCCTCAAGGCTGGCGGACTTGGCGTCATCTAGAATGATGATCCTCATCTGGTCGCGGGGGTAGTCCTGGTCACACGCACCACGGACGGTATCGATAACAACATCGTCGTCCTCTCCACAGCAAGTGATAAACACATCCACCGTAGGACATTCATTACCGGTCAATCTTAGCTTGGCACGGCCTCTCTTCTTCAAAGCCATCATAGTCCAGCAGTTGTGCATGAGGGAGGGGATTGCAACAGTAATTTCGATGGCCACAAAGACCCAAGCTCCAGCGTATGAGACATGGGCAATCCTTTGAGCCATAATAATGCAGAAGATTCTCAGACCAAGGTAGAACAAGTAGATTCCGGTGTTGGCCAATGTGAGAAATGGTACCAGGAAAAACACCCATCTCTTCCACCCTTTCCATGTTTCGGCATCATCGCGGTCGTGAATGCGAGCAATGGATCCGGATTTCACCCAATCCTTTTCAAATGCTGGAGGAGCAGGTGAGGTCACCAGGGGAGCTAGACTCTGGTGACTTTCCTGGACTCCATTGTTTTGGTACTATACGGGAGGAACTTGTTAGGCCGTGATCTATACCGAGAATAAAGAGCACAAAGAAAAGACCGGTACTAACTAAAGTTGGCGAAGCCGACCGGGAGTCATACGGCGTCCGCGAGTCCCAATCAGAGTGACCCGACATTCGAGCGGTGGGTTGAAGCCAAACAGGCTGGCCGTACTCATCGGTAGGGAAATGACCCGGTCTGATTGGAGTAAGAGGTCTTGGAGAGACTGGTGAGGGTGAGAAAGGCTCTGGATGTTCAAAGCTGTTGTTTGGATGTAAGCCGCTTCGATAGGTATTCAGCTCAACCTTTTCGTCCTGATCGTCAGGACCATATCGTTTGTCCATCTCGAGACGAAAGGTTATAGATTATGTCAAGTCAAAAGATGAGGAATGTGGGATATTGAAAACGTTGAGTGTACGTTGAAAACGAGTGTGATCAGCCCAAAGAGCTGGAATGGAAGGATGGAAGAGAAAAGTCTCACATTCCTAGAGTATTTTAGCGTACGGTACCGGCGATCTCAAAGGGACCAGATGGTTAAGCCCTGAGGCTAGTGCGGCCAAGGACCGAGGGTGCATGACCGTTTTTGGATAGTCGCGAGCAAAAATAGATTTTTCCCATGTTTTTCTCAATTTTTTTCAACGTAATGTTTCACTTTCAACAGTGGTTTCTTACGCAATGTCTCTGATTTGGTTAGTATTTTCTGGTTGCAGCAAGCGGGTCTTGTCTTGTTTCTATTTATTTTATTTTATTTTAGTATATTTTTGTAATATTACAAAGTTTCCATTTTTATTTTCCAAGGTTCTATTAAATTGCCACCTAATCGGACCAATCATAATATATCATAATATACTAATAAGTGAAGGTTCCCCATCGGGTACATGATGTGGTTCCCGTACCTGATCTGTACCTGAATTCTCGTATTGGCTCAGCTGCATACGTTGTACTTCCCGTACATGAGCACACCATTACCACGCTAACCTTTCAAAAAAGGACCCCCACTCAGAGAACCCCGTTCTTATCAACAAGACTTGTGTGGTCAACGCTTAGTTCCAATCCGATCGTCCTAAACATACTAACCCGATGCATCTCCCCGAATCCACCCATCCGCCCATCCACATATTGTGTGGGATGTGATACCGAGATTTCGCCTTTGCTATTCGCTGTTCAACTTGCTAGTCGTTTTTCTTTTTTTTCTTTCTTTTTTCCCCCATCTTCGAGTTGCTTATCATTTTCACTCGCTCACTATCGTTGATTTCTTTGCTTTATACCACTTACGTTTGATCATGGTCTTTGGAATAGGGCTGATCGTCAATGCGGTCCTGGTGGCCATCCCAGTCGGGGGAAGCGTTGGGGCTCTTATGGGAATTGACGCCCACCGAGCCGCTACGGGTCAGAAGCCTCTATTCACCGGGGGGGACAATAACGATGGCACCGACTCCGGCAGCAGCAGCGACAGCACTGGCGGTGGCAGCGGTCATGACACTGTCACGAACAACGGCGTGCAGAACACCCAATACTGCGAACTGTCTTGGGGAATATCCCCACCGTCAAAGACCGAGCAATACACCCGTAAGTAACCTCGAACTACCAGCCCAGGTGCTGTTGACCCCTGAACAAAGACTAACCGAGACTATAGTGAACCCCAATCAATGGGGTGTGACAAAGACTTCGACAGGAAACGGCCTGTGCATGAATGTATGCATTGAACATGACCCATCTATACTTTTCATGAGGGCCTACTAATGTGGCATCTTAACTTAGGTCACAACGTTGGTCAACCAGACTTATGCAGCCCAGACTGCTCCCGAGTTCTCCATCACCTGGCAATTCGACCCTGGCCCTCAGACTGCGCCTGTCCACGGATACCCAAATATTCGCGTCGACGATGTGTTGCCGAAGGAGATGGATAAGATCTCAGAGTTGTATCTTGACCTGCATTGGACATATGGACTGGGTGACACCGCTGCCGCGTCAACAGATGTACAAGCGTTGGCAGACGCAAACCTTGCCACAAACGTCGCAATTGATATGTTCTTGGACACCGATTCCGACAAAGCCCTGAATGGAACTCAGGCGAAATTCGAGGTCATGGTTTGGTTCTGGATGTCAAACGAGGAGGCCCAGCCTCATGGATGGGGGAACCCAGGAATCAACAGGACCGTGGGAGGAACGACATTGTGAGTTGAGAGTTAAACTTGTTTGTAACTGACATCCCTGCATACGCTAACATTCATTTTCATCAGCACACTTTACGAGGGTAAAAATGACAACGGACAGTATGTTTTGTCCTGGGTCCCGGAAACGATCGTCGAGAAGTTCACTGGAGACATTTACCCTCTCATTACCGATCTGTACAACTTGGAAGGAAGTTCCTACCCGGCTAAGGACGACTACCTTGGCAGTCTCAGTTTCGGAACAGAAGCCTACTCCGTGGACAAAAATGTCACATTCTCAGCCGAGCAGTACAAGATCGACATCAAGAGCTGAGGATGGAGTATAAGTATATTGTATGATTATGAGCATGTATTTTCCGGCATTTTCTATTCACATATTCACGTCACCACACATCAAGCGTTACACGTCATGTCAGTTCTCAAATTTCATCTTCATTGTCTTATCTTTGATACTTAAGTTCGATACTTAAGCTCGGGTTACTCCGGGCCTAGTCAATTATTTGCCAAGCCTTCAACCCCTGAAAATGAGGACGAATTATCACACTCTTCCAAATCTCCTTTTAGATTATGAGTCCAATCATTCAAGATAAGCTGGTTTCGATGTCCCGAGCTCAGCTACTCACCCGTAATAAGAACGCGCCCATGCCAAACTCGGCCAGTTTCCGAGATTCGTGATTTCTCCGCAATATGAAGCCGCAGGTGCAGGTATGCGCAGATGACACCATCAGACGTGATAATCGTCGCATCTTCCATTATCGAGGCTTGCAACTAGCCAGCAGAACATCCAAGAAATATAAGAGAATACCCGCAAGCAATGGATGTTCACTATCATATAGACACTGGGTTAACTCTAGATTACCGCTTCTAGCTGTCCATCCTGTACGAGCTTCAAGCGACTCGAATACTCGAATATGGAGCATTCAAACGCAATTGATACCAAGTCGATCCATGAAGTATCCGACCATGAAGTACAATCTAACCCCGAGTCACCAGATGGGTTATGGCTCCGATTCCTTACCTATGCCAAATGGTATCCCAAGGACATGTCACACCCAGAGAAAAAGCTGGTCCTCAAACTAGATATCATGATCTTAATATTTGGCTGCCTTTCATTCTTCACCAAATACCTTGACCAGCAGGCGATCACCAATGCCTATGTATCGTATGTCGGCACTATCCTCAGTCTAGCAGACAACTCCGGTTACTAACAACTATCATAGAGGCATGAAAGAAGACCTTAATTTGCATGGCAATGAATTAAACTACATAACAGCGGTATTCTGGGCCTCGTATTGCACCTCCATGATACCAGCCTGCTACTGGTTAACGCGCACGCGGATCAACATCGCACTGCCAACCCTGGAAATCGGATGGGGACTGTTCACATTCGGCTGTGCTTGGGCGCAGAATCTGAATACGATATACGCAATGCGCTTCTTCATCGGGATCTGCGAGTCTTGTTCCTTCACTGGCGTCATCTATGTCATCGGTTCGTGGTATAAACCCGGCGAGGTGACGCGTCGGGTTGCGCTTTTCTTTGTCGCTTCTCCACTTGGGACTATGTTCGCGGGTTATTTGCAAGCTGCTGCGTATACGAATTTGGAAGGGAGACATGGATTGCCTGGGTGGAGGTATTTGATTCTAATTATATATTAAAGATTTTGATGTTCTTGGCACTGACCCGTTGGCAGATGGTTGTTCATTATTTGCACCATTATCACAATCCCTATTTGCATTCTGTAAGTCATATCCTACCCCGGGGCTATTCAATTGTTCATTTATCTAACACAGACCAGCGGATATATCATTTTCCCAGATGTTCCTCATCGCTCAAAGCCACGGCTCCTAACAGCGGCCGAGCATGATATTGCCAACATTCGCCTGAAAGGTCTAACAGCACCAAGCGAACTAAAAGTCTCCCGGGCCATCTTCAAGCGAGTCTTCGGACGATGGCATTGGTATGTCTTTGTCGTGCATTGGACCTTAATGGACCAGAATTTCACGCCATACTCGACGCCCTTTAGTCTATATCTGAAGGCTAAACCAGAAATCTACTCTGTCTCTCGGGTGAACACCTTACCGACGATCGCAACGGCGCTGTCTGTGGTAGCAGCGCTAGTAGCGGGCGTTACCGCAGATCGTCTGCGAAATTTCTGGATTCCTTCCGTGGCGACCAGCATTCCCGTCCTGATTGGTGTGATTTTGCTCGTTGTCTACAACGTTGGGGAGACAGGACGGCTAGTCGGGTTTATCCTCACAGGATTCGAAGGCGGTATGTGGATTCTGAATACAACACACAGGCTCTCTGGTCTTGATGTTATCTTCCAAATAATAATAAAAACGGCCTGGATATTGACTTTTATCACAGCAATTAGTCCGCTCAGTATGAGTTGGGCGACTATCACCATGGCTAATGATGCCGAGGAACGCGCTATCGTCACGGCAAGCATGAATGCGATCGGCCAAGCCATGGCAGCATGGACACAGATCTTTCAGTATCCGGCTATTTCTGCCCCATTCTTTCGAACGGGATTCATCTCGAATCTCGTCACTACTATTGCGCAATTTTTGAGTGTTGGCTTGATCGCCTTTCTTGTGCATCGGGACACGCGAAAGGAGCGGTTGTCTTCGAATGTGTGAGTATTGAATTGCTTCATTATATATACATATACAATATATATAAAAGATTATCCCAGTTGGAAACCACACAATATTGTGCCATTTGTTTAGGGTTATTAACGTGTGGAAATGCCGAAGCTAGTCACAACGTGGTTAAAGAACGTGGCGCGGCCCAAAGTTTTCCATCTGCCGTCTTTGCAATGTCTTGGCGTCAAGCACGACATCCCGGGGACCCACCTTTAATCTAAAATTTTTAAGCAATATATCTTCTTCGTATAATCCCTGTTCTTTCCTTCTTTATTGTTCTACTATCTTTAATATATACACGGTCTCTTGAGAGGGCATACATTTGACCATGGCCCCTCCCATTGAGCCAGAAGTTACTTCTGAGACCCAGGATGACTCTCAGACTATCACCCGGCCTCGGTCGTCTTGGTACCGCTCCATTCCCTTCCAAATTGCCGTTGCTAGTGGTGTCTCATTCACTGCACCTGGAATGTGGGATGCACTGAACAACCTCGGAGCAGGTGGTGCAGCTGAGCCCTACGCCGTCTCTGCGGCGAATGCTCTGGTCTACGGATTGTTTGCCATTGTTTGTGTCGCCGCTGGTGCAATCAACAACCGTATTGGTCTTCGGTACGGCCTGGTTCTTGGCGCGATCGGTTACCCGATCTACGGTGCCGGTCTGTACACTAACAACTACCACCCCACGACATGGTTCCTGCTCTTCGGCTCCGCGCTGTGCGGTATCTCAGCCGGATTTTTCTGGGCTGCCGAGGCCGCAATTATCATTGGTTACCCTAGCCCCAAGGAGCGCGCTTTCTACATTGCTATCTGGCAGACCGCCAAGTCTTCCGGTCCGATTGTCGGCGGTGCAATCAGTCTGGGACTGAATGCACAGAGCTCCAAAAAGGGAACAGTCAGCGCTTCGACTTACATCGTCTTCATTGTCATCATGTGTCTCGGTCTGCCGATTTCTCTCCTGCTCAGTCCCGCCGAGAAGGTGCAGCGCAAGGACCACTCTCTTGTGATTGTCGACAAGAAAGAAACCTGGGCCAAGGAATTTAAGGCTGCCTTTTCTCTGATCTTCACTCGCCGCGTCCTCCTCCTCCTCCCAGCTTTCTTCATCAGCTACTTCTACAACGGCTTCCAGAGCACATTCCTGACCACCTACTTCACCGTCCGATCTCGCGCATTCTCATCGTTCCTCACCAACTTCGCCGGAATCGCGTCTTCATTCATCTGGGCCGCCCTACTCGATCGCCAATCCATCTTCATCAAGACCCGCGCCAGAATCGCTTTCTGCTCCATCATTTTCCTGGTCATCGGCACATGGATTTGGGCTACCGTCCTGCAGAAGCAGTACTACGACGCACCTGAGCCCCCGATGTTCGACTGGTTCACCAGCGGCTTCAACAAGGCCTACGCGCTCGTCTTCTTCTGGAACTTCAGTGGCCAAGCCTTCCAGCAATTCCTCTACTGGCTGGTTGGTCAGTACAGCACCGACATCTCATCTTTATCCTACCACTGCGGAATCCTGCGTGGATTCGAGGCTCTGGGACAAACCGTTGCATGGGCCATGCAGACCGAAGGCGGTGCCAACCACTTCGTCAGCATCGGTCTCAACTTTGGAATCACTGTTCTTGCCTTCGTCCCCACGTGGATTGTTCTGTCTGAATTGGAACACAGCCACGAGGTGCAGGTCACCGTGGAGGATGTCGCGTCCAAGACAGCCGGCGAGTCAACAGCCTGAGCTCGTCACTCGAATTGAGTCATTTGATTCTTCGATTTGCATGGTTCTCCGGATTCAACCCGGGAACCCACGTTATTATTTTAATGATAGATAAGATACCCCCCCACATGCTCTCACTCAACGCCGAGCATTATGTATAAAAATGTTATAGAACTATAGAACCTTTCCACAGTCAAAACTGGGAAATGGACCTCGGCCGATTGGCTATTTTTATTTGAACTTTCTCCAAGGACTTCTGTAAGCACTCATTATTAAATCGGTGTCACTTTAAGTTACGCAAGTATAGAGCTATTGAGACCTAGAGTATATTGGAACAAGAATAACCGGCCGCTCATGCGGCCTTTGTCTTTCGGGACATAAGACTTTGATAATCCGATCTATTTGACCTGAAAGGATATTAGGAACAATGTGTACCAACACTCTGATGTCTTTTTAGATGTATGTGAAGACGGTCAAAAGTATAAATATATGTAATATATATAACCAGGGATACATCCTACATATCACAATCGATCCAACTAGATGGCGGGTCCCTTCGTAGAGGGTATGGGAGGTTGGTGGTTGGTAGTGCGGTACGCTGCGACCACTCTTCATACTCTGCCAGTGGAGAATCAGTCAGGGTAGGTGGAGTCGAGTCCTCGGTGGGATCTGCTTGAGTTGGGACGAGATTGTCTGTCCAGAGGAGAGACAGATACCCACAAAAGTCTAGTGGCTTGTTCCACATAGGCGTCGCCGTCAAGAACCATATAGACCGCCGATTGAGAAGTGCAACGGACTGGTGCTGGTGTGAAGATATCGTCTTGACCCTGTGACCTTCGTCACAGATGACTCTGTGGAAGGATATGCAAAGTTCAGATGTGTAGTGCCTACGACGAGGGGGTTTCTTGGAGCCAGAGGCGGGCGTGGAAGCGTCCTGCAACAGAGCTAGCTCGTCACGCGCCTGAGGTAGAGTAAGAGTGTCGCCTTCCTGGTCGCCTTCCTGATCACTCGTCTGGCTCGTTGTGCGGCTCATCGTCAGTGATGTGGTCCTCGTCAGGAGACCATTGAAGAAGGTTTGGATTAACTTTGGGGAGCGCCAAAAAGCCACCAACGTTTGGCTGCATTAAAGTTTACCGTTTAACCGGGGTATACGCCCTGCGGCATCTATATCGGTCTTGCTTTCAGAGACTACCGGTAGTTTGATAGGCAATTCCATTATTCTAGCGGTCACACTGACCGGATGGAACTTTAGCCTTACGCAGCGTCTCATTTTACAACGCTGGTTTGTCGAGTCGATCGGAGATGTTGTCAAGTCAATGCACTTTGTTGAGGATTTGTCAACTGAAAGTTAAGGTAAACAAATCACAAGTTTGGTTTCTCTTTTTGTGATATCAAAGAGCGAATAGAGTAAGATACTGTATTAGGTGCTGTTGTATTTTGAAGAACAGGTTTATATAGACTCGAGCACTTGGTGATGGGGGTTTGATTGGTGGATTCAGTATCGGCTGCCGTAATTATCCGGGGCCCGGTAGTCTAAAGTGACCCTAACTCAAACGGCTAAAGGTTCCCCATTATTTACAACTGCCGGCCTTGTTGATCATCTATGTAAATCCGATGCTCACTGATGGAGGCTCAATCACCCAATTCACCCGGTGCAGCAACAACTCCCCACCGAATTGGCCAGGCTTGGTATGTGATCTATCAGATCTCGATCTAGACGAGTGCTAATTGGCCTTTAGTGATCGTTGTAGGAGGTAACACATACTCATATCTTTTAAGCAGTCAGTCAGTTGCTAAAAATTGAGGGGATGTAGAAAGAAAATCAAATGTGACGGGGCTTTTCCATCGGTATGGATTTCTATCCCTGTATTACGAAGTGGAATTAATACATTTGCGTAGTGTCGGGGTTGTGAGAAGACCGGACTAGTTTGTGAGGTTTCTGCTACACTGAGGAGACAAACGAAAGTGCGAGGGCACGTAATTATCCGGTAACCCGTTTCTATCTCTGGAAATATCTAACTATCCCCTAGATTCACATCGGATGAACAACGACTAGAGCAGCTTCAGGCCGAGTTGACAAGATGCCAGCAAAAGCTCAAAGCAGAGAAAGATCGAAGCGCAACTCTTCAACGGGAGTTATCCCGTCAAGAACAGGCCATGCTTCCACATAATCCAGAATTAACCACAAGCTTAGTCGAGCCTTCGGTGCCAGTTCAGGCTGAGAGACGTCCAGCTGCCGACCCAACATATGTGATCAAGCATATGGGTCGATTGGTCCATGATGAAAAGGGTGTTGGTCGCTTTGCGGGCTCAACGACTGGTGTTCATTTTGTTTTGACTGTTGAACAAGAATGCCAAAAAGCGCTCAATCTTTCCGGTGTGTTTGCGGAAAGTTGCTTCCGCCTCTTTTTGGCCGAACCCTCTCCCAATAGGGATTTTTCTCTGGCAACAGCCTCTTGGGATGATCAAATCATCAGACAGTGTCTGACTTATCCGTTAACACATTACCGCCAGCAAGCAGATGCTTTCATCCAGAAATGGGAAGCATTCTGTCCCGTCCTCGTGAGAAAACAACTCATGGCAGATATACGGGATTTGATGAACACAATATATAATCCAAGTGGTAACGGTGCTGTTGACTACTCTACTACATTGATATTGCTCATGATCTTGAACATCCATGAATCTACTGCCGATACCACGCACCAACTTCATGAGCGAAGTCTGGATTCCCTCACGAGACTTTCTTTGGCCCATAGCTTGATTGATAAGGTTGTCGGTCAAGGAAACCTTAAGGCTCTGCAGGCTTTATCACTTTTTGCACTTTACAATCAACTAAGTGGTCACTGTCTGACTCTCACAACCCTCAACGGCATGATTGTCAGCCTTGCTCAATCTTTGGGCCTCCATAGACACGCAAGGCGATTCAAAATGGGGGTTGGTGAAATTGAGCTTCGGAAACGCTTGTGGTGGTGGGTCTATGTGTTTGACAGGTAAGCTCCTTGTGTACAATGAACTTACATCCATGCTGATCATCCAGATTTTCTTCTATTCTTCACGGACTACCTCCCCTGATCAACGACGTCGACGTTGATAACGACCTACCTATTGACTGTCACCTAAATGACTTGGAGGCCACGGAGCTTTTTCATCCCTTGCCTGGGGAAAGAACCGCAGTATTTGTGTTCCTGCAATACGTGAGCCTTGGTAAAAAGCTCTCAAGAATCCTTGATCTTCTATATACAACGACACAGCGACGTGATGGTGCAAGGAAAATTACGGACTTGGACCGTGACCTCCGAGTGTGGAATCAAAATCTCAAAGCAAATGGTATCCTTTTTGATATTGGGATTACTGGCCTGCAGCATTCATCCGATGGTACCAACCATTCCTATGAAAGCACGACTATATGGCTTCAACTCATGGCGAACATAACCATGACTTTAATACATCGCCCTGGCCTTTCATTTGACGATACAACACCAGAGTTTGGCAATTGTCTCAGGGCATGTCTCGATTCGGGCAGCGCCATCTTGTCCTTGCTTGAAACATCCAACATCCCGAAGTGGCTTCGAAATCTGAGTCTGGTCGGACCGGCTACAATCTTTCAGTCTGTCCTCGTTCACATCTATTCTCAACTCAAATATCGCACGTTTAAGCCAGATGGGTTCCCAGCGCTCGATACTAGCATGGGCATGGTTTCGAAAGGAATCTCCATCTTGACAATGGAGAGTTCTCGGGCCACCCAAGCGCAGGGAGGCTTTTACTCCGAATCTGTCAGTGAGATTATTAAAACTTTGCAAACATTACTTTTGTCACTGCCAGTTGCGCAAGGCTTAGTGGAGACCCCTCATATGGTGAACGATGGCGTTCCTGTCAGTGATGCGCCCGAGACTTTTGACGAGCAAAACTGGAGTGGCAACGCATTGGACTCTTTGAACTATATGACGGCTTCTGACTGGATGGGTGATCCATCAGGCCCGTTCATGGGATTCATGGATTTGGGCGAGTTGTAATCGGAGATGGCCCGAGCAGTTGGTTAGGGCCGGAATAAGGGCCTTATTCCGAGCCTCCTAACCCTATACCGAGATCGACCCTTCCATTGCTTCTCTATTCCGCGGCGATGCATTGCATGGCCCCGGATCATGCAAGCCAAGCCTGTCATTCTCTATTTAATGGCCGCAATCCGGGGCCCCAGGTTTTGATGGATCATCCGGACTCCTTTCTTCTTTCGGGCCTTTGTCTACTCTACAAATTTGGCTACCTTCCCCATTCCATCCCCAGGATACATCACTCGAGATGACTTCGAGGTTTTGGAATCTTCGAGGAGAGGCGTTGTCTCTTGCTCAGATTCTTTTGGTTGTTTGCCCAGCATATACCCTTTTCGGATACAATCAGTCGGGACTCGGAAGCCTCGTTTCACTCTCGGACTGGGTCAAACATTTCCCAGCCATCGACACAGTCAATACCGAAGGCGCCGAGGCTAGTCACAATGCGACGATTCAAGGCGTGGTGATAGCAACATTCACCTTGGGCGCACTGCCCGGCTGTTTGTCCTGCTCATACACTGCCGACAAATTCGGCCGACGTCCGGTGATTTTTATGGGCGGCCTACTTGCATTAATCGGCCAAGTGCTGGAGGCATCATCTTACCAACTGGCGCAGATGATCGTGGGTCGTACCGTGCTTGGAGCGGGAATTGGCATGCTGAGTGGAACAGTCCCAACCTGGCAAAGCGAGTGCTCCAGCTCCAAAAACAGGGGCAAACACATAGTACTCGATGGTCTTTTTATCGCGCTCGGGTACATGCTTCAAGCATGGATCAACTTTGGTTTCTATCAGTTCAAAACAGGACCTGTCACCTGGCGAGCTCCGATTGCAATTCCTATCGTCTTCGCCATCGTCCTCCTCATATCGATCGTCTTCCTCCCTGAATCTCCTCGATGGCTTGTGCGTCATAATCGCGTCGCCGAGGCTCGGACTATACTGGCTTCTTTGAGAGATCTTCCCGAGGATGCATCTGGGATATCGGGGGAAATCGCCGGTATTGAAAGTTCCCTTGAAGAGACCGCGCAAAGTGCAGCGTCCCTTAAAGATCTTCTCAAGATGGGAGATGATCGTCTGCTGTATCGCTTCTCTATCTGCATCTTGCTCCAATTTTTCCAACAGATGTCAGGCGGGAATTTGATCTCGGTCTACTCTTCGGTGATCTTTGAGCAAGGTCTAGGGCTTGATGCTGAGACTGCCCGGATTCTCTCCGGTGGTACACTTACATGGAAGTTCCTCTCGTGCTTTGTATCCTTCTTCACCATCGACAGATTTGGTCGTCGCATCGCTTTGATGGTGAGCGGAGGTGGAATGGCTAGCTGCATGCTGGGTCTGGCGATTGCGACGTCTTTCCCCCACTCCAATTATGCTGCACAGATCATTAGTGTCCTTTTTGTCTTCCTTTTCAATTTCTTCATTCCGATCGGGTTCCTTGGTGCCAACTTCCTCTATTGCACGGAGGTGGCACCTATTCGTCTTCGTGTTGCTATGTCGAGTATTTCTACCGCGAATCACTGGCTTTGGTATGCACACTCCTTTATCCAAGGGAAATACTCGACCAAACAATTCTAACCTTCATGATAGGAACTTCGTGGTGACTATGATTACCCCAGTCGCAATAAAAACAATTGGGTATAAGTACTACATTGTTTATACGTGCATTGGTGCATTCGTCCCTATAACTGTCTATTTCTTGTACCCCGAGGTGAGTTTCCGTGATTTGCTATCACTCATGAGCCGTTTACTGATAATCCTTAGACTATGGGACGTTCTCTAGAGGAGATTGACCTCATCTTCCGCGAGAGTCCATCAGTGTGGTCAACTGTTCGATTTGCCAATAACCGACCTCTTGAAACCATGCCCGAACTTCCCCGGGGCACTCAAGGGAAAGGTGAAGTGGAGCATGAAGAGTACTCTACCAGATCTCTGAGCAAGTGAAACGTGAAGTTGGTTGGTCGTGCTTTACAAATCAGGCAACGTACGGCCTTTTTGTCTTTTGTTGCTGTAATCCAGCTTTGGAGTAGATTGTAGTTAATTAATTACAATCTATGCCCAAATACATACAGTTTAGTAAAAATATATATGTGTCTAATGAATAAATCTTGCTTACATATATTCAAATGGTTACCCTTCAATATCTTGTCACTATCTTTATAGGGTCGTTCCATCATGTTGCCTATACATTTTTTACCCTGGTATGACAGGGTTTAACCAAGTCTTATGAATTGTATAAAAACAAGAATGAAATTGCCAAGTTCATCTAAGAAGAGCGATCATGGATGGCACCGGACTATGCCCGGGGTAAGCTCCACCAAACCTTCGGAATAAGAGCCTATTCCGAAGCGATCAAACCATCCTACCAACTCCGCATGAGGGGGAAATAAAACTTGAAATAAAATATTTAAAGACAAACAAATCCATTCAATTACTCATTCGCTCATTGTACTTATCACGATACCAAACATACTCAAATACCCTCAACATGGCCGTCTCCGCCCTCGACTCTCGCATTTTCCGCAACTTATTCGGAACACAAGAAATCCGCGACATATTCACAGATGAGGCATATGTGCAGTCCCTAATCGAAGTTGAAGCCGCTTTAGCGCGCGCTGAAGCAACAGTTGGTGTGATTCCAGCCGAAGCAGGAAAGGCAATCACCGATGCTTTTGCAAGCCTTCAGATTGAGTATGTCGCAATCACACGTATCACCGAAATATTACAGAATAGATACTCACCCTTCATTCTAGCTATGAGCGTCTAGCAATCGAAACCGATATTGTTGGATACCCTGTTCTCCCATTAGTTCGGCAATTGGTTGAAGGCACGCCTGACGAGATGGCTAAGTATATCCACTGGGGAGCGACGACACAAGATATCCAAGATGATGCTTCGATGCTTCAGATTAAGCGCGGTGTCATTCTGGTGAAAAGAGAACTCGAGATTCTGAAGGGGGTTCTGAGGGGTCTTGCAGTTACCCATCGTGATACGTGAGTTCTCCTTCCTGGTTTTCAAAACATGAAAAACTAATGATAAATTCCAGTCCAATGGCAGGCCGAACACATTTACAACACGCTCTACCTTGCACATTTGGATACAAATGTGCAGTATACCTCTCCAGCATCCTCCGACATTTGGAACGAATCGAGGAAATCGAGCAGCGGTGTCTACTTGTCCAGTTCGGCGGTGCGGCAGGCACAATCGCTGCACTGGGTGCAGATGATACCGGGCTTCGGGTTCGTGAGCAGCTTGCCACCGAGCTTGGATTGAAGAATCCTGATATCACCTGGCATGTTGCGCGGGATAATATAGCGGAGATCCTCAACTTCCTCGCTCTTGTGGGTGGCACATTGGGGAAGATTGCATTGGATGTGATGATTATGTCTTCCAATGAGTTCGATGAGGTCTCGGAGCCCTTCGTGCCTCATAGAGGTGCTTCGTCCACGATGCCGCAGAAGCGTAATCCTATCTCTAGTGAGGTGATTCTGGCTGCGTCGAAGATGTTGCGTGCCAATGCCTCACTGGGATTAGATGCAATGGTTACTGACTTTGAGCGTGCCTCTGGGCCGTGGCATTTGGAGTGGGTGGCTATTCCCGATGCGTTTGTGACTGCGGTGGGTGCTTTACATCAGACGAATTTCGCTCTTGGGGGGTTGGTGGTTAAGGTTGACTCGATGAGACGCAATTTGTATTCTACCAAGGGGTTGATTGTGGGTGAGGCGGTGATGATGGGATTGGCACCACATTTGGGACGACAGGGAGCTCATGATTTGGTTTATGAGGCTTGCAAGTCTGCTATCGAACAGAATCGGACTCTGCTTGAGGTTCTTGAGGAGATTCCTTCTTTGGCTGGAATTACGACGCCGGAACAGCTAGCTGCTTTCTGTGACCCGTTGAAATATATGGGAGCTAGCCAGTTGATGGTTGATGGGATGGTGAGGCGTGCAGTTTAGTCAGTTCTGCGATCAATAGAAATGTAAATAAACTTAGGGATAGACGGAGGTGTATAATCAGCGAGAATGATGCTCGGGTCTTCTAAAAAGCAACCTTAATTGTAGGAGCGAATGGACTAAGGGCGATTCTCCTAACTTTTGCTTTCAGGTTCGGCCCCAGCTCGCCCACCGATGGTGGGTTTGCCTGCTCCGAGGGATCCCAAGTTGTGATAAGACTTGTCGCTCTAACAAGAAAAGAACCCCATTAGCTAAAGAGGTAGTAATACCAACCTAGGAACGATGGCATTTGGTGACCAGTATCTTTATTGTGAAAATACCCACTTCGGGGGATAAAAAAACTATGGTGACGCGGCTATGGGGATTGCCTTGAGGGGGGAAAAACTATAGAAACTTGTTAATGACACGAAAATACGGTAAGCGCCTCTATATATAGTGCGGTGACTTGTTCCATTCGCACCTCGGATGCATTTCCGAGGAAGAGCGGTTAGAACGATCTTGCCTCGGGTATGCCAAGATCCACAACTATCCCTTCTTTGCCGAGCTCCTAAATCGAGACGACCTACTGTCTGATGACCGCAACGTAACAAACGCATTTTTCAAGGAAACGGTGCACCAGAACAACGGTGTAACGGATTACCTATTCCGTTACCGAAGACCCTCCCAGCAACGAAGGCACGGATTCCAAAGCGTACCTCATACTACAATTGGATAAAAGGGTTACCGGTCAAGCACACATAGCACATGGAGGATTCCTCGCGACTGTGATGGACGAGGTGACTGGTGGTCTGGTTTAGAGCTCGGCAAAGCCCATAAAGCCCATCGCCCAGCCCAACCCAACCCGCAAATGGGCTGGGCTTTGGGCCCTACCTTCGGGCCCACCGGTGGGCTATGGGCCTAAGGAGAAGCCTACTGCGGGTTAATGGGCCCCCAAATAAGCCCAAAATAGTACAAATATGCCAAAAATTCAGAAGTTGAATTAGCTTTTCGGGTTTTTTAAATTACCCTTCGTTTTATCCCCGTTTATGGGCTTTATTTTAAAGATAATATTTTATTGATTTAAATGTTTTAGAATTAATTACTAGTTATCTCTCTAGATCATGTTTAAAAACGCGATAAAACGTAGATAATTTATAAATTATAGAAGTTCACTTATAAAGTAGTAGTACTCCTATCCAGATCCCAAATATATATTAAGCAGTTAAACAACCTTTTTTATAGTATCTCGACCTCTACTAGTCGGATTATCTTTAGAATTAAAATGTATATTTATATAGCTACTGTTATTATGAACACTAAATTTGAATTTTATATGACTAGTAAAAGGGTCAGAATATAATATTGTATACCGATTACAAGATGCCGATTGAACCCTTTTAATAGGCTTTAATGGGGGCCTTATGGGCCCCCATTGATGGGCTGTGGGTTGGGTTGGGTTTTGCGGAGCACTAGTCTGGTTGGCGCCACAGGAATCAATAATGGTCATGGGATGTTCACCTTTTCTATGAAGATGGAGTATCTCAAGCTCGTGTATGCTCCTGATACGATTATGGCAGTGACAGGCATTGCCAAGAGGGAAGACCGAAAGGTCTTTTCGGAGGCTTACATCAAAGATACTTGTGGCGATGTCTGCACAAAGGCGGGGGTTCTGTTCAGTACAAAAAGACCTCACAAGTCCTAGATTTCACTTGAAAGGCCATTTATAGAAAGCCACACCCGTTTGGTACTTAGACGATATTGGCGTTGTGATTGGAAAAGCGAGACTCAAGCTCGGGATTTATGAAAATTAATGACAAAGTGTCGCATGTCTGTATAGAGATATACATTAATCTTTTTTTTGAACATATAAACTATGCCACACTAATTCTTGTGGTAGGAGATCATAGTATATTTAAAATCAAGCAGAATTATAATTGCGTTTAGTACAGTGTTTTGGGGTCACCCGGCCACGCGGGAAATACGTTAGTTAACTACTGTTTTTTTACCTGCTTTAGTTCTACCCTTAGAATTCTGTGATACTTTTACACGGTATGAGAAGAGTAATGATTAAGGATAATGCGATTGGCAAAGCAAATTTCATGACCTCCAAAGACTCGTGGGTGCCTGCTCAGTCTCGAGTCTGCAGATCGAACACATGTTCTACCCAGTATAGCCTGATGCCCGTGTCGAAATCATGGGTCACACAAGACAGACAATGAATGCTAGAGACCCCCTTCATGAACACTGAAACTTTGCAGTTTGAGATCTTGCACACCTAGCAGTGTTTTGGCGACCGATAGAATGAATGATCTAGTGGTTTCGTACTATAACTAGCTCAAAGAAGAGCGTGAATTACTTCTTTATATCAAGCTTATCTCTGCAGGATTGGGATCGAATAGCTGATCGAAGTAGTCACAACCACCGAACGATACGGAGTTGATCGGCAGAGGGCGATTGAACATCGGCGATAGGAAGACATTGTCAATGTTGAAAGTCGGATAGCTGGCCGTCGTCATCGGATTCGTTGAGTCAAAGAGATCGTAAACATTTATATCTTGGCATTGCTGCAGACCACCTTGCAGCGTTAATGGCCTGACAACACCCTGCATGGGCAAGGCAGATGAGGACTGTGGGTTTGGCGGTAGGGAGCTAGTGAGCTCAGCCTTGACGAGCGTGGTGCAGGATGGTGGGCTGTAAGTTGACGGGATTAGAGGCCGACAAAACTGCTTGGGGGATGAGAAGGTCTCTGGGAAAATGCATGGTAGAGAGATTGGAGAGTGCGTAATCTCGGAGCTACTCTCGGAAGACTTCTTGCGCTGCACAGGCTTGAGATTCTCCTCGCAGCACTTGACCCGGCTGTGATCTAGTGTACCGAGCCGGACCAGAATATCGTGGGTAAGCGGGTGGCCGTTGGGCTCGGGCTTCAGGCAGGTGCCTGGCCAGCCATTGCCATCGATGATTCGTTGGTAGAGCTCCCGAAGGGCATTGACCAGCCAATGTTGTTGCTGCTCGATCATCTCAACATACCTAGCCCGGGTGAGTACAGGCAGTTAGCCTGGGGATGGTCTTTGTGTTATGATGGGTATCCCAATGCCATGCTCACCCCCTGGGGTACACTTTATCAATGACCTTTTTGCGTTCCCCGAAAACGCAAACGGACTTATTGGCTCGACAGCGTGAACATGGGCTGGTTCCGTCACACTGGTCCGGTCAGTCCTCTGCGATGACAACGTGTCTCCTACTCTTTTTCCGTTGGCACACACACCTTCGATTTCTTGAGACGACATCTATCGCAGGCCTTGCACACACGCTTGGACACGTGATCTGAATGAACGTGGTCGAAATTCGGCGTTAATCGACGGGCAGCCATCTTGTGTATGACTTTACAAGGCCGGTCTCTGTCTCTAGGAAGGGATGGAAGGTTCTGCGAAGCACAAATTTCTTATAAATCTAGTTGGATCGGATTGAATCAGAACTGTGTATAGGCCCGGTTTCACTCGATGATCAGGGAGTCCAGAATATCCTTCCCCTTTTCATTCATATTTCCCGTCTCATTGGTCTATCCACGAATTGGAGTCTCGGCAACTCGGCATTTCGACTTTCTCAGTAGTTCGCAACGAGAATGCTTAGCTTCGTTTTATGAAACCTCCTCCTTCACGATCGCCTTAGCGGCCTGCATAAAAAAACAAAAAAAAAAAAAAAACAATTAGATGGGTACATTACCCGGCAAGCCCCACAGACTCGCGCAAGCAGAGTGAGTCCCCCGGAAGTAAATGGATATTTTGGATATTTTGGATATGAAATTTTATCCTCTGTTTCAGGAAAAGAACGTTTATCGAATTATTCATATTGCATATTTTCATATTGATCTTAGACGTGAATCTAGTTAGTAGCTGAGAGAATAGGTAGAAAAGAAGAGATGTCTTCTCGGCATCCTGGAACATGGCAGAAAATCAGTAGATTCGATACGTTTGGAGCATTTTACCTTGAAATCGGCGTTCTCATCAACCAGTAAGCCTCCCCCTTAGGAGATACCGTTAATGGCACGACAATTTATTGAACATACCAGTCTTAATTAGGAACCACCTTGCCGTACTGGTAGAACATTCAACACGCATAAATACTGCTAAGGC
The DNA here is from genome assembly GCF_028829755.1 of Penicillium solitum. Lineage (NCBI taxonomy): Eukaryota > Fungi > Ascomycota > Eurotiomycetes > Eurotiales > Aspergillaceae > Penicillium > Penicillium solitum. Next base: position 2,048,893 of record NW_027072125.1, on the reverse strand, counting down.
CTTGTATGCGCATATTTCTATACATAACCCGTTCTAGCAGTTGCCTTTAGTACATTTCTTAACAAAATTGTGTGGGGGCAGCCGGGAATCCTGATCCTGAGGTATTTTCCTATTTGTCTCATCCATGGATGCTGGCCAACTCAGAATTCCTTCTCAGCGCAGTCTAAACACCGGCAACTTTTCTCCGCGAGACTCATATTTTTATGCATCGACATAAATTTCATTAAGCATTGCGCGGGATTGTAGCCATTTCCACTCCAATCGAAATTTGGATCGCGATATTCACGGATAAGCTTTAAATCTTATACTTGAAACCATTGAAATCGTGTTTAGGAGCAACTTAGTAACTATTGCTGGTTTAGAAGAATATCGCATTTGATTGTAACGGCGAGGCTGCCACGGCATCTATAACTTTGAGAGATTCTTGAGAAGCCCAGCTATCAGTGACGGACCCACAACCTGGTACCCTCAACAGAGCATAATGTAATAAAACTATGCATAGCATATTGTGAAGACGTGACGGATGAAATAGCCGAGTACAATCGATTGTCGGTGATAGTGTCAGGTAGTGAGACCGATTATAAATATGGAAAGATTCGTCCAGAACGGATATCTCGGTCACTGTCAATGCAAGACCTAACTCAAAGCCAACATTTCGACACTCTTTTCAAAGTTTTCTTTTCTTTATTATCTCTATCTTAAGTCCTCTATTTTCTTTGCACATCCAACTGTTTCATTTCGCCCTATAATCGCCTCATTCGCCTCATATTTGATTCATTTGCTATCCCATCCCTCCCATCCCTCCTCCCATTCCTCTCTCCTGTGAATTTCTGGATACGACCACTTCGGAGACCATGGCATCCGACGAAGAAAGCAAAACAGCCTACGTCTTCCCAGATGAAAGCAATGAAACGCTGTCGGATGTTCGAAATGAACCAATAGTAGCCCCTCGACCGCGCTCGGACTGGGCTATGGCCCAGCAGGTGGTCGAAATGCAGGAACGAGATCTTGCTGCGGGCTATGCTAAGCGTGAGCTCGGGGTTACCTGGCAGAGCTTGAACGTTGAAGTCCTCTCCGCGGAGGCATCGGTCAATGAGAATTTCTTCTCCCAGTTCAACCTCCTCCAACTCGTGCGCGACTTTCGACAGAAGAAGCCGGTGAGAAGCATTCTGCAAGACAGCCATGGTTGCGTGAAACCAGGGGAAATGTTGCTCTTGCTGGGTCGCCCAGGCTCCGGATGTACCACCTTATTGAACATCCTTTCAAACCGGAGAGCGGGCTTTCGATCGGTCTCCGGCGATGTGAAATTCGGCACCATGAATCCGGAAGAAGCTATCCAATACAAGGGGCAAATCGTTATGAATAACGAAGAGGAGATTTTCTTTCCTACTCTGACGGTGGGCCAGACGATGGATTTCGCTACTCGCCTGAAGGCACCTTCTCATGTCCCAGGTAGTGTTTCACCCTCGGACTGGGCCGGTAACTTCAAACAGTTCCTTCTGGATTCAATGAAGATATCACACACGGAAGAAACCAAAGTCGGAAACGAATTTGTGCGTGGTGTCTCCGGTGGCGAACGGAAGCGAGTCTCCATTATCGAGTGTATGGCGACAAGAGGCTCAGTCTTCTGCTGGGACAACAGCACTCGTGGCTTAGACGCTTCTACTGCACTCGAATGGGCGAAGGCTATTCGTGCAATGACCGACATTCTGGGCCTTACCACCATTGTGACGCTATACCAGGCGGGAAACGGTATCTTCGATCAATTCGACAAGGTTCTGGTACTGGATGAGGGGAAGGAGATTTTCTATGGACCTACATCTGCGGCAAAGCCATTTATGGAAGCCCAAGGCTTCGGTTTTACCGACGGTGCTAACGTGGCTGACTATTTGACCGGACTCACAGTACCAACAGAACGGAAGATACTCCCCGGGTACGAGATCTCATTCCCCAAGAATGCGGAAGAACTCACCAACATCTATCGGAACTCCGATATCTGCAAAGTTATGATGGCTGAATACGACTATGGATCAAGCTCACTGGCCACGGAGCGGACAAATGCACTCAAAGAGTCGGTGGCATTCGAGAGGAGCACGTCCCTGCCAAAGAATAGCCCAATGACCTCCGGATTCCTAGACCAGATGAAAATATGCATTTCCCGACAGTATCAAATCATCTGGGGCGAGATGTCCACATTCGTCATTCGACAGTTCATTTCTCTCGCTATGGCACTGATTGTGGGATCTTGCTTTTATGATTCTCCGGACACGTCAGCTGGTCTATTCACGAAAGGTGGCGCGATATTCTTCGCTCATGTATATCAAGTTACCCAGGCAATGGCTGAAGTCACCGGCTCCTTCAAAGGACGGCCTGTAGTGGCCAAACACAAATCCTTTGGCTACCATCATCCGGCGGCTTACGCTTTGGCTATCCTTACTGCCGAGCTTCCAGTGGTCCTTATCCAATGCACAATCTTCTCGGTGGTGTTGTACTGGATGGTCGGCCTGAAAGCAACGGCTTCTGCATTTTTCACGTTTTGGATCATTCTCATTGCTATCACTTTGGTATGTGTGGCCTCGATCATTTGTTTCCCTTTCCAACTCTACCTACCGGATAAAATCTGGATATAGATAAATCTCCTTCAATAATTGCTAATACTACCACCTGCTAGTGTGTAAATGCCCTTTTCAGAGCCATCGGTGCCGGAAGTAGCAATATCGAGGTGGCTTCTAAGTTGTCTGGCGTGGCGATGAAGTTCCTGGTGATGTATACCGGTTATATGATTCCTAAACCAAACATCCGAAACTGGTTCGTGGAGTTCTACTACGCAAATCCACTCGCCTACGCTTTCCAAGCCGGCCTGACCAACGAATTCCATGACACCACCATGCCTTGCGTCGGCACAAGTCTGGTTCCTTCCGGAAGCGGCTACGATGATCCGAGATACCAGTCCTGTTCGGGCGTAGCTGGGGCTGAAAAAGGTGCCACTTATGTCACTGGTGACAACTATCTCGCTGCTCTCCACTACAAGCACTCTCAGATGTGGCGCAATTTTGGAGTTGTATGGGGATGGTGGGCGTTCGGCGTGGGCCTGGCTATATTGGCTACCTGCATGTGGCGCACCCAAAATGCCGGCAGCAATGTCCTACTTATCCCGCGTGAGAAGATGTCGCACTTCCGTGGACCAAAGGACGAAGAAACCCCACCGACCCAGGAGAAGCAGCATGGCAACAGTCCTATCCCAGGTGATGACAACCACAACGAACCTAATCTGATACGAAACACGTCGGTTTTTACGTGGAAAAATCTCAGCTATACAGTCAAGACTCCTTCGGGAGATCGCGTCCTCCTGGACGATATCTATGGCTGGGTGAAGCCTGGAATGCTTGGTGCTTTGATGGGATCATCTGGAGCTGGTAAAACAACCTTGCTAGATGTCTTGGCGCAGAGAAAAACTGAAGGCACGATCCGCGGCAGCGTTTTGGTTGATGGACGTGAACTCCCATTGTCGTTCCAAAGAATGGCGGGGTATTGTGAGCAACTCGATGTTCATGAGCCTTATGCCACTGTGAGAGAAGCGTTGGAATTCTCAGCTCTTCTAAGACAGCCCGAAGCGGTACCCCGGGAGGAGAAACTGGCCTATGTGGATACCATCATCGATCTTCTGGAGCTTCATGATCTTGCAGATACATTGATCGGTGCTGTGGGTGAGGGCCTCAGCGTGGAGCAACGAAAGCGCGTTACTATCGGTGTTGAGCTTGTATCGAAGCCGAAAATTCTGATCTTCCTCGATGAGCCTACTTCAGGACTTGATGGTCAATCTGCGTTTAATACAGTTCGATTCCTACGTCGCTTGGCGGACGCGGGCCAGGCCGTCCTGGTAACTATTCATCAACCATCTGCTCAATTGTTTTCTCAATTCGACACGCTGCTTCTCCTCGCTCGTGGAGGCAAGATGGTCTATTTTGGTGATATCGGAGACAACGCGTGCACGATTAAGGACTACTTTAGTCGATATGGCGCGCCTTGTCCGATCCAAAATAACCCTGCTGAACATATGATCGACGTGGTCACTGGTGGTATTGAGGCTGTGAAGGATAAAGATTGGCATACGGTCTGGCTTGAGTCCCCCGAGAATGCCGCTCGCCTTGAAGAACTTGATCGAATAGTCTCAGAGAGTGCCGCAAAACCCGCAGCAGAATCTGACGACAGAGAATTTGCGACCTCACTTTGGACCCAGATCAAGATTGTGACTGGGCGTATGAGTATTTCCTTGCTGAGGAATACGAAATATGTCAACAACAAACTGGAGTTGCATATCATTTCTGCATTGCTCAATGGGTTTTCATTCTGGCATCTTGGGTCCGCGGTGTCAGATCTTCAGTTGAAATTATTTACCATCTTCAATTTTACCTTCGTCGCGCCGGGTGTTATCAACCAACTCCAACCCCTTTTCATCCAACGTCGTGATATATACGATGCTCGTGAGAAGAAGTCGAGAATGTACTCGTGGAAGGCATTTGTTACGGGTCTGATTGTCTCGGAGTTTCCGTATTTATGTCTCTGTGCTGTGTCATACTTTATTTGCTGGTATTACCAGACCAAATTGCCACATGCCTCTAAGGATGCCGGGGCCACTTTTTTCATCATGTTGATCTACGAGTTCATCTACACTGGGATTGGACAATTCGTCGCGGCGTATGCCCCGAATGCTACCTTTGCGGCACTAGTAAATCCTTTGATTGTGAATTGCTTGGTTTTGTTCTGTGGTGCGCTAGTACCCCAGCCAGAGCTGAACGTGTTCTGGAAGTACTGGATGTACTACTTGAATCCGTTCACCTACGTTCTGGGAGGCATGCTCGTGTTTGGCATCTGGGACTCTAAGGTCGACTGCAAGCCGAGTGAACTCGCTTACTTTGACCCCGTGAATGGAACGTGTGCGTCCTACCTCAAGGATTACATGGCCACTGCTGCGGGGTCTGCCATCAACCTTCTCAACCCGGATGCAACTTCTCAATGTGAAGTGTGTAAATACTCGCATGGAAGTGACTTCTTGAAGGGTCTCAATATCAAACATCGCTATTACGGCTGGCGGGATGCCGGTATCTGCGTGATCTTTGCTATCAGTGGGTACGTCTTGGTCTTTGGTATGATGAAGCTTCGGACCAAGGCCTCTAAGAGAGCCGAGTAAGCGCTGGAGGGTTTCCTTCTTTGGTACCACTCTTTGCTTTAATTACCTCAGTCTCTTCAGAAGTTGGGAGTATCGTGTTTATGCGGGTGCTTCATCGGAGAAGCAACTCGCCATGTTGGTTTTACGGGGATTCTGGATCCGATCAATTTTGGCCAGCGAGTATGGCATTCACCATGTAAGGGGCTGAAATCTTCTATAGAATTAGATATCTTGGTTGGCGAAGGATTATAGAATTCCTCGTCATTGAATTAGACACCTCATGTACGCAGCGGTATAGGCGCCAGCCACCAAAACCCCATTTCAAGTAAATGTTGATATCTTATGTGCCTAATTTTGGCCTGGATCTTGGCCGCTTTTTACACGGCCCTACACAGTGTAATGTAAATTGTAACTTGTCAACCGCGTAGTAGAAACACGAAGAAATCTGCATTTGTATGGGACTGAAATATTCATTTTTGACACTCGCAAACTGGGAGAAAACATGGAGACATCTCCATTTGCATCATTTGCATAAGGGTGAGAAGCTTCAATTTTCACACTTGCAAACCGTCCAGGAATATCGAGATAGCTCCATTTTTATGGAGGCCAAAAGCTTCATTTTTGAGTTGTAAATGCTAGCAAAATCAGGCTACTTTGATTATCAAGGGAAGCGTCATAGTAATTCAGGTATTTTCATTCTTTTACCGGTCTTAATTCAGGCCGCCGGGTCAAAGCTAGGCAACAAGACATCAACATTGACCGAAACCCACTGGACTAGATTGTCTTTATATAATCGACCTGATGTAAAGCTCTCATAAGGTCTATGTTAGTGAGGCGGTGTAGACACGGAGGGCCTCTTGAGTAGAGAAACGTCAGCGGCATGGTTAAACTACAAGCAGGTTTACAATAAGCGATGAATAACTTGACGAGGTGACGTTTAATTTCGGCGCTATACACCTCGGATTTTTTTAATCTCGTCAGTCAGATCGTCTTCCGTCAGGCTGCCTTGATTGATATCGAATTAGTCATTGGATATCTGGATCTCCCGCCTCATTCCTAACGGCAGGATTCTATCACAATTCACGCAACACTACCACAGCGTTTTTCCAGCTTTCATCTCCTGCTCACTAGTTGATAAGGAACTATAATATGAAGAAGCACCGTAAGCTCGGGTATAAAATACCGTTGTTATAAACTAAAAGGAATTCATTATCAGGTCACCAAGCTGCAAGAATACGAAAGGACGAGTAATGGATACCAATAGCACTGAAGGGGGGAATTGCCTCTGTTGGACAGGTGATATTATCTTTTTTCGTTGCGTCTTCAAGATGTAGAGTCCGATTAAAAAGTAGATTTTATTGGATGTAGCTTACTTAGGCAGCTCGTCCCTACACTCAGTGAGTAGGGTAACTAACTACCTACCTAGGTACTCAGAGGATGGTCAGTAAGCAGATGACATTGATTATATAATGACCCGTAATCAAGCCATGGTACTTCCAAGGTTAGGGACATGCTCAGTTTACTCAGTGGATCTACCCGGTATTATTCCGGAGAATACGTATACTATCACGTACGGTGTCCCTACCTCGGGAGGGCTATGTATGTTATGTACTCCGTACTCCGAATTTTTTTAGATCGGGGCTATTTTTAGCAACTCACACGGGCCAACGGTCCGCGGGTGACTCAACAAGACCCTAAGACGATCCCGAGGTTGATGAACACGCGTATTATTAGTGATTTTAGCTCTACTTTGTATATTCAGTCTAGAAGGGTATCCCGAGGCTGGGAAGCACTAATTACATATGTGTTATTGTGATGCGTATATAGTAATATATACTAATACTCTGTATTTTATTTTTATTCACCAGCCCCCAAAGCGCTTTAAGGTTTGCACAATGTCAAAGGCGTTCATAAGGAATGCATAGGATAACACATCGACGGCATATGATACATAGGAGCTAAAATTAGGCCAATTGGAATAGCCCGGATGATCTGCATCACGCGTGATTCTGATTTTCTAGAATGGCTGGGAATAGGAAAAGTGAAAAGTGAAAATTAAAGTGAGACTTTTAATGAAAGAGAAGGTCGATCCCAAAGGAATCCTAATGTTCTTATACAGAGTATACGGAGTATAAATGTCAAGGTTGGGTTTATATTAGTATTCGGGGTTGTTCCATGGAGTCCTGCTCTAGTAAGAATATCCATTAAGAACATTTAAAGACAATTAACCTACAATATACGCATATATGAACGTAGTTAAATATCTGGACTCTTGCCACTTCCCAAGTTGGGACCGAAGCGGAGGAACATCACCAATCGCAGCTGAGAACCGAATGGTTGTACCATGGAGGAATAGTCATTTAGCGAGAATTTTTGGAATATTTTGAATATTGTTAATATTTCTTAATATTCTACTCCGTATAGAATATGAAATAAGCTAAACAGAAATTGGGCATAAAAAAAAAAAGAAAACAAAAGAAAAAAAAAAAAGACCCAAGCAAAAAGAGAGTACGTATGTACTCGGTAACTTGGAAGTACCTGGAAGCCTTGGATTGCGTGGTCCCGATAAAAACCATTCCATTTCCCTTTTTCTTGGAGAAACGAAAAGATTTTTCTTTATTTTCTTCATTTCTTCGTTTCTGCAATTCTGCAATTCTTGCAATCCTTGCAATCCAGGTCAATTCCTATTGCATCCTGTACTCTTGTACTATTGTAATTCATTTGCTTCCTTGCTCCACTCTTTGACACACTTCACATCTCGCATTTACCCCAACCACTTGGGCAAGCACCTAAAACCACCCTCAAATCACTCCCAGTCACCCTCAGTCAATCTCCATTTATCTCATCGTGCCGACTGGTGACCAGCCTGACCGTGTCTCAAATTGCAAACGCGCTGAACTGTTATCGCCCCTCTTGGCAATTCCTACCTCCACCTACGCTCCACTCCAGCGGTAGGCAGATCACGACCGTTTCAGACCTGCCTTGAATCTCGGACGCTAAAAAGTACGGTGGAACTCCTAATAAAAATGGACACCCCCAAATCTCCCACCTCTCCTAAAAGGAGTCGTGGATTCAGCGTCAAGTCCGACAAATCCGATAAATCGGGATCAACAAGCCACAGACGCGGACCTTCGGAGTCTTCAGAAGACAAAGCTCGTCGCAATCTACACACTAAAGCAGATCCACTCGTCGCCATGAACGAGCTTCAGCCTAGTACGTCCAGTTGAGAGGTTGGGCCTTGATTCTGGCCCGGTCGCATTCTTTCCCATTTCACTTCAACTGACATTTCAACAGTGGCCGTTGCGCTGGAAAAGTCAAATTTGGGCTCACTGCGAGAGATTGAATTCAAAGATCAGTATGGGAATGTCATCAGTTCGTATTCCCTCACAATATTTCGTTCTGGGGGCTGTTTGGCTAACCCTTGCTTCCTCCTAGCCGATCCCGACCTGTCAAATCCCACTCGACCACGTTTGGAGCGCCCCTTGGATACAATTCGATCGTTTGAGGCTGCCATCAACGGCTCATACAATAATAACCGTGCGTCATATGCTAAAACAGGTATTTCTTTGGATAATTCCTTGTGAAAAGTCAGGAATCCGGGAATATGGGCTGATTTCTTTGATAGATGATGCTGCATCACAGATGGGCGACTTCAGCCGACGAACAAGCTACTATGGAGGTATGTTTCTTGTGATTGCCCCCCTTCTATATTAATTCCATCTAATCCTTTCGCCGGTAGGTCAAAATAGCGGTCCTTCAAACAGAAACTACGAACAGAGCAGTCACTACGGCCAACCACAATCGCGACCAGACAGCATCGTGAACGCATACCAAAACGCACCTCTATCACCCGAGAACCCGAACCCCTACCCCTACGCCCAGAGCGGATATAATCAGGGTGGATATAGCCAAAACAGAAGACGCCCATCCCACCATCCACGGGGATCACCCTCGGCACCCCTCACCCCGTCCGAGGGCTACCCAAACACACCCGGCGGCTCACAATACGGCTACCAACGGTCCCGCGACAACGTGGCTGCTATGTCGCATAATAGTTCTGGCAACACGGACCCTTACGGCCAGTCCACAGACCCCAGCTCGATGAACAGCTCCAACGACCAATTGCAGCAGCAGGTTCTGCAGCAACAGCGTCTTGATGGACGTGCTCAAGCCGAGCATGGTTTCAATTTCAACACACCCAAGACTCAGCCCGTCAGTGACTCGAGCTGGGGTGGACCTGCTGGAGGTGCTCCGACTTCCACAGGGGCTCGGCCTGCACAATCGACTCCGCAAAAGAGTGTGAACCAACCTCCGGCTGCGGAGAAGCAGGATAAGAGAAAGAGCTGGTTCAAACGCCGGTTCAGCAAAGGTTAAATGAATCCGAGTGTCTCCAATGAGATGTGAGATGGAGATGAACAATGCTTGATACTGTATCTGGACACTTCATTTTAAGACGCATGATCCTTTCTCTTTTTTTTTTGGGCTGTGCAGACTGGCGTTATTCATTTTGTATGGAACCGGATACGGATATGCGGGATGTGTTTATTATTGTTTTTTTGCTTCTTCATGCCTAGTTGTTTCATTCGCATGCTGTAATGAGGTTATGATACATGGACACATGGGAGACGTCATGGATTGGGATTTGTTGATTTGTTTAGTTTGTTTCTCTCGCTTTCTGTTTATTATTCATATCGATCTGTATCTATTCTACCCATCCCTCCTAGGATATCCCTCACATTCTCCTTACTGTTCCCCATTAGATGTATATGCATACACCTGCAGGTACAAACACCTAGTTATACATACATACCTAGGTATAAGATCCACCTTAAAAAGAGGTGAAAGATAACTAATAATAGGAAACAAGTGAACATCCACCATAGAATCCGGAAACAAAACCGGAGAATAAATTGATACCAGGCTCACCCGCCATCACCACCGCACGAGAGAAATGGGAATCACGAAAGAAGCACAAGACGCAGCAAAAAGAAAGAGTAAAAACCAACCATCCCCGAATTTACCCCTACTTCCGCCCCAGCAACTTATACTTCAACTTATCAGCCAACCCCTCATGCGCAACCTTCTTCTTCTCCTTCTCCTTAAGCGTAGCCTCATCAAGATGAACATTCCCCTGTCCACCACGCTACCATCCGGAAAATAAAAGCGTCAGCCATAGTGTCCTGGGAAAAGAATGTGCCTGGGAATCCTCAATCGGGCAAAGGGGAGAACATAGTCAAAAACCAAGGGGGAACTCCATGGGGTAGAAAAAACCAGGTTCAGAGAATGGGAGAGAGGGAAATTCAATCATAGAATAAATCAAAGGTAAACAAGCGAAAGAGCTCTCTGCTGCTTACCCCGGTGTGGTATGTCTCATCTGTAGAGTCTCGGACCGCAAGCTCGGGAATCATCTCGACGTCGTGGGGGGCTCTGGACGAAGGACGGACCATTGGGGAACCGATATTTCCTGCGCCGCCTCGCTGGGTGGAGTCTCGTGCGTCAGTTGGAGTTGGGGACTTGGGTTTGGGATTGGTGGGGTGAGAGATTGTTGTACTCACGCCGGCGGAGTAAGCGCCATCACCTTGGTCGCCGTAGGGACCTTCGCGGACGATCTCGCCATCGACGTATCTGTGTTGATTCATTAGTGCTGGTGTATATTGTCGCTTGTGCGACTCTTTTGGGACATACTCGGTGGAATCGTGGCCGATGTTTCCTTGGCCTGGTTTTTTGGAGCTTGTTAGTTGGTCGTGTCTTGGGGGGGGTATATCGCGGTTAGGGCTTGGGGGGATTAGGTAGCTTTACCTCCTCGACCGTGAGAAACCAGTGGTGCCTCGGACTCCTTGGTCGCTTTATCGGTTTTCCCGGGCATGGTGGTTGACTGGTTTTCGTCAGACATCTTTTATTTGCGAGTGAGGTAATTTGTAGGTGAGATGGGTTGTAGGTGGGATGGGTAGATGCGAAAGGAAGAAGGATTGGGGTCAGTGGGAAGGTATTTATCGATGATGGGGCGATGGATGCAGGTACAAGATTTGATGGCGGGGAATATCCACGTGCTGGGGGTGTAACTGTGAGCTTACTGTTTCTTTAGGGTCTTGAAATGGCTCGAAGATGAACAGGGGGGGATATAAGATAAGTGGATTTTGGGGGATCTAGATCTATTAAGTATAATCCACCCAGTTGATCGTATCGGGGGAAGCTAGATAATACTGAGGTTCCGAGCCAAGAGGTTCCTTAATTTCGCTCGTTCTCTATCTATATCGTTCAGATGTTGTTATTCAACTACATTGAACATTTATATTCGCAGACGAACTACATTGGTGACGTCGCTGATAAGATAACGATCTCCGATTGGTGGAGGTGTGACAAACTGCAATTGGCCGATAGCGAGCTTGGCATTTACTTTATATTCATATCAAGGGAATACTAGGGAATAATAGGAGAGGAAAGTATGTATTGAACTGGTGCAATAGAATATACCTGAGAAAAGACATAAAGAGATCAGCGTAGTCACGGCCCAGATGGTAAAGGATAGAATCATAGAAGCTGCGCATGCTACCCGCGGAATCAAGCTAGACACAAACTTAGTTCGTCTTCTTCTTGTCTTCGCTTGAGCCACCCGTGGTAGGAAGTCCCATGAAGATCTTGAATGAATCATAGCTGTAATATTAGAGTCAGTATATATCCAGCACACATACCAAAGGAAAGCGAGACCATACATCATCCATTGGAGTCCGGTCTGTACATCGGAGTCTTGTTAGCACCTAAATTAAACCAGTTGAACACATGAGAACAACTCACCAAGGTACCGATCATCACAATACGAACAGGAAGTCCGTTCCACAATCCCCGGAAGCCAATGTCACCATAGATGCGGCTCATAGCAGCGCCAAATGCCTCACCCGCCTGTCGATTCGCGTTCAACTTACTAACCATGACATCGGCAGGGTGCGATACCGCAGCACACAGAATACCAGCGAGGTAACCACCCGAGAACGCAACGGCAGTCTGAGCACCCTTGTTGTAGTCGGACTTCTGACCTGGCAGATTGTGGTAGATCATCTCAACAATAGTCTCGAAGGAAGCGAACTTCATCATCGTGTAGGGAACCTGACGGCCCCACAGTGGGTAAAGACCCTTGTACAGACTGATTTAAGAGTCAGAAGACAGAGACTTGGCTCAAGAAAGGAAGACGACAGATGTCGAACTCACCCAGCAACGCCCTCCTTGGCAACAACGCTCGAGATACCGCTGAAAGTACCTGTAATCTCAGGAGGAATGGTAGTCTGGCCGCGGACCTTGACAGACTCGAATGGACACAGCGCGATATCTGCGATCAGCTCTGCCGAAGCACTGGCTGTCAGGTAGATGGCGGTCTTGAACCGGCTCGCATTTTCCTGACCGACTAGGTCGCTGTAGAAGACCTTGAAGTACTCGTATCCTCCATACTTGAAAGCTCCTTGGGCCTGTTATTACTGTAATTAGTATAGATATTTAGGGATCCGCATGTCGCTCAGGCTTACACTGTAGCCGAAGAAGGTAGGACTCCAGCCCGTGAAGACGCCGCGAATACCTTCAGCTGCACGGATAGTGCGGAAGGCTTGTAGGTTGCTCTTGTAGAGCTTGGAGTCAACTTGGCGGCGACATTTGATCAGGTCGAGGGGTGTCACGGCAGTGTGAGTAAGACCCTAGTATATATGTGAGTATCTGGTTCATATAGCCCTCATAATTCAGGTAAAAGGAGATACTGACACATGCCAACATTCCACCAAATGTACAAGCTGCATAGTACTTCAGAGAGCCAGGCTGGATCTTGCCGGTCTTCTCCTGGGCCTTCTGGCTTGCGGCATTAAATTCCCGGCTCGCCTCGTGGGCAATGTCGTCGGCCTTTGTTTTCACATCGTCGAGTGCACTCCAAGCCGTGAACGGTCTGTTTTTCACAATGGAGCTCTCTTTGTTACTCACAGCACCTAGAGGATGCTGGGCGGCGAAAGCGTTGATCCAGTCGGGAATCATGGTGTACTTCGGGTGGAGGTGGGTATAAGTGGAGTCGACTTGGATATCCGGCGATCTCCACCAAAGGGTGGATTTCAAGTAACACTGAGTGTATTTCCTTCTAATTGAATCTGTATGAGAGATTGAATCGGGATGAAAAAGAAAGGGACGGGGGAGTAAAGAGCTCACAAAGACAATGACGTGTAGAGGTGGTAAGTCCTGGCGGGGTGGCAAGGCACTTCTAAGGTTTACAGTACGTTTGAGGAGTAGAGATTACTTTGGATGCGTACTCCGTACAACATACTCTGTAGGATTAATACTTGCACTTATAAAACAGCCATCGGAGTTAGGAGTTAGTACTTGTAGTTCCTCCGTGTGGGTCTGTGAGTCTGAACACCCTAGTAGTTAGTTATATGCACCAGGCTAGGATTACAATCCTCCGGCCCCTGGGGCCAAAAGAGAAACCGGTTTGTATATAAATTTAAGGATATGTGACTGGATTCTATAAAGCTACACTGAGGGCATTTATTGTATCGTTTCATAATAAATATCTCTAGTTGCCAATGGACTGGACATTTAGCCTGGATATTCACTCTAGATATACTCCGTAGTTGGGTGAGGGTATCCATCTGGGGCTGTCTTAGCTGCGTACGAATTTCCTCTTTTTATTTAGGCCTGATGGTGGAGAGCACTCTATATTTGAATCAAAAGTAAGAACCTTGGAAGCAAAAATAAAATAGATATGTAGGTATGAATCTGATATGCTCCGTGGCCGCAAGCGTTTGCCGTAGTGGAGTTAAAGAGATGCCAAGATTGACATCAAAAAGTCATCCCGCAACGGTTGAAAGCTCTTGATCCTACACAACTTAGGTATACCCTACTGAGAACTTCTACTTGACTTCTCAATATTTACACCTGTGCCAATTCTTCTCCATCTTCCATATAACTGTCTTCTTATCGACTACCCTCCAACCTATCCACTGCCCCTCACCAACCCCTCATCGCGATCACAGCCAGAATGGCATCATACCTGACCGGCAGCGAGGCCTTCACTCGCGAGAAGCAAGCCACCCCCGAAATAAGCACATCATCTACAGCAGCCTGGGCCGACAAGTACCGTGGTGTCCGTCTTTCCCAATACAATCATCCGGCCCCCCCCCAAACTAACACAAAACACAGGCAACAATTGAAGATCTCGATCCTCCCCCGGCGCTCTCAATCTCCTCCAATGACCCCATTTCCACAGCCTTAATGGCCGCCTACGAGCGCGACTACACGCACCTCACCGTTATCTCCCCGACAAAGCGCTCCCTGCTGGGCTACCTCAGCATCCCACGGTTACGAGAGCTGTTGCAGAGCGGTGCCGTGAAAGAAAGCGACCCAGTCTCAGCAGCGATGCAGCGGTTTAACCGCAAACGCGGTATCTACCAGGTCATCACGATGGACACGCCGCTCGAGGATCTCGAGCAGTTCTTCGAGAGCGAGACGGGGCCAAATGGCGAGAAGCGTGAGAAGCAGCAATTTGCTGTTGTCACTGATGTAGCACGCAAGTTCGTGCTTGGTGTTGCTACCAAGGCGGACTTGGAGGAGTTTGTCAAGCGCAGACCTACCTAAGTCGATAGCTGTTAAGAATGGGAATATGTGAGAGCGATTTCTGTTTGGTACTGCATATCGGCGTATCTGTCTATACCGAGGGCATGGGTCGAGACCTTTTTTGTCTCTACATGCGGTTCCTTCAACATGAACAGCACATTCTTAATATGAGCCTTGACTACCGGGATTGAAGTGTGAAGCTTGATATCCAGGGAATATCCGGGATATCTAACAGTCAGATGAATTGCTCGGTCAATGTGTAGTTTTACAATTGAGTCTGTAGATGGTCGAAGTTGTTCCATCCCAATTATACAAAAAAAAAAACAAAAACCCCAACCACCCGAAGAATGCCGTAACGCCGAAAAGAGTAATCGTTATCCGAAATCCCCCAGGTCGAGTTTTATCCCACCTACTGGGCTTTCTTTGAATCTGACTTGCTGGCTGCTTGTCTGTCCTCCTGGTCCTCCGTCCAGGCGACATAGATATATGCGAACAAGACCACGTTGGCGGTAACGGCGGCGGTGATTCCGGCGAGTGTCGAGCTCCCTAGATAACATCAATTCAATCAGTATACATCATTGCAAGTTGGGAGGCGGAGAAATACTCACCACTGAAGATTGTATTCACAGTCAAGAAATACATGCCAATGGGGCCAGCGATCATGGCAGCTGTAAAGCCAAGGAGCTTGTATATCACATCTCTAGATATCAAAGCTAATAAGAATGTGTCTTCAAAGATCAACTTAAGCTTCTAAGGTTATTATCTTACGCAGGAACAGCTGGGGCCACGTCGGAAGTGCCTTGCGGCGCAGGTTTCGCTGTAACATCGGCATAGGACTGGTTGTGGGGGCGACGGGCAGACATCCTTGTTTTCTCTTGGAGTAACAGTTATTTAAAAAATAAGAAGTCCAAAGCCAGAGGATGAAAAAGGGAAGGCCTATGTTGAGAGAACAAAGGAACTGAAGCTATCTCCAGTGCGGAGATCACTTAGTGCCCGCCATCACATGCTGGGGTTTGATTGGTGGATTGATGTATATGCCCCATGTGACTTTCTTATTGTTGCGTTCGCATTTGGTGAAGCTAAGATCTATTGTTCATTCACTCACTACAGAACTAAGCCCCATTTGACGGGCTTAATGAGGTTAAACTTCTTCATATGTCTTACTTCTTTGTTCTAATTCACAGCTTAATTGACCGATCTCACACGTGATTGGGCGCGTCCACGGTCGCGCGTGTCCGCTTTGGCAGAAAAAACGTTCCTGAATAGCGCAGAACAATTAGATGGCCTTCTATGGTTCAATGTCATTGTTAGTATTGTGAGCGATGGATGAATCTGTCAATAATACTCCTCCTCGAGATATAAAAACTATCCCGAGTACCCCCCCTGGCGAAGACTACGAAACTATCGCCACCCTTCCAGCGATAACCCCGTCGCAAAGATTGACCCAACCAACACAACTACTTGAACATCCTTACTCGCGGCAAAATAACACTGTCATTCAAGTTGCTGCGTCTTCACCAATAGGCCCTGCCTCTTCTCCCCCCCGCCGAGTCCAAGGCGGTTTACTTTCATCCTTAATCGCTCCTTCTGGGACGCAATTCCGACCTCCTGCCTCTGGTCCTACAAAACGAACACCAACATTTGATCTCGACGACGGACCGACATATCGAGGTGGATCCTCAGACGAAGAGTATCTACGAAACACAGATATCAAACCATCTACCTTTGCGAAAACCATTCGGAGTCCCGAAAAAGAAAAGATCATGGAGTCGCCCGTCCGCCCTGACGCCGGGCCAATGGATCGGTTCCGAGAAATTACAGCCTCTGCCATGTACGATCCGAAGAATGCTGGAACCGCAGTCAAGCGGACTGCAGACCAGATGAGTCCGCCGGCACCTAAGGGAGTTGCCATGAAAAAAGCGCGCCAAGATGCACCCTCTCGCGCACAGCCTGTGGGAGTTCCAGACATCCTGCTTCATGAGATCAATGACTTCAGACTCCGCGTCAAAGTTGAGCGCATTCTCAAAGTTATGCCGCATATGACTGTTAAAACCTGTCAGGACGCGATGTTGAAAGCAAAGGGCAACTACGACGAGGCCCTCCAAATTCTTGCCAAAATGGATGCTGCCGACCAGGAGAATGATCCCGTGGTCATTCAATCCTCCGATGATGAATTGAGCGCCTCCCCGGCTACGGGCCCGGTCCCTATGGCCAAGCAGAACATCAAAGCCCGTGGTACCATTCAGGACAAGTGGGCAGCAATGAAGCAGCCCAAGGGGCAGGATTCCGATGACGAAGGAAAGCCTCGCCGCCGACTCATTCGTGGTCCCAAGTCTGAAGGCTCTTCCCGTGCTGTTTCTCCTGTTCGTTCTATCACAATCGACGATGACAGTCCCCCGAAAAAGAAGCTGGGACGGCTCCAGAAGGGTCGCAAAGCTCCTTCGCCTGACCGATCCGAGTCCCCCGAGGCTATGATGAGTGATTCCGACGATTCCAATGTTCAGGTCCAAGAATCCACCGCTGGCGGTTTGGATTCCAAGGTCTTGAAATTTTTCAACACATGCCGTGTTCAGGATCTCGCTGATATCGCTTCAATCCCCGAAGAAACCGCTCAAATTATCATCTCGAACCGTCCATACGAGACCCTCGATGCGGTTCGTGTTGTCTCCGCTCCAGTTGCAGAGACTGTGAAACCCAAGGGCAAGAGAGGAGGCAAGGCGCCCAAGCCCATTGGAGACAAGATTGTCGACAAGTGTATTGATATGTGGACTGGATATCTGGCCATTGACGCGCTTGTTAGCGAGGTCGCGGCACTCGGCAAACCAGTCGCTGATGAGATGAAGAAATGGGGTGTCGACACTTTCGGGAAAAAGGGTGACCTGGAAATTACCAACCTTGCTCCTGCTCCTGCCAAATTAGAACACGACTCTGGCATTGCTACTCCTGCGTCTGAACGCCAATCTTCCGAAAGTGACGAAGAAAGCGGAAAACTGGTTGTTTCCAAGCGCAAATCTCGTTTTATCTCGCAGCCCGCTATCATGGCCGACGACCTGGTGATGAAGGATTACCAAATTGTGGGCATCAACTGGCTGGCATTGTTGTTTGAAAAGAAACTCAGTTGCATTCTCGCTGATGACATGGGCCTGGGCAAGACTTGCCAGGTCATTGGATTTCTCGCACATCTGTTCGAGAAGGGCATCAAGGGCCCTCACCTGATTGTCGTCCCATCTTCCACCATTGAGAACTGGCTTCGCGAGTTCCAGAAGTTCTGTCCGGTCTTGAACGTCATGCCCTACTATGCTGGTCTCAACGAGCGTGCTCTTATCCGCGAGGAGATTGAGGAACGACGTGACGAGATCAACGTTGTGATCACTACCTACACGATTGCCAAGGCAAAGCTTGATGCCAAGTTCTTGCGTGACATGAATTTCACTGTTTGTGTCTACGATGAAGGCCACATGCTCAAGAACCATCAATCTCAGCTGTATGAAAAATTGATTCGAATTCGGGCGCGTTTCCGTCTGCTTCTCACCGGTACTCCTCTCCAGAACAACTTGCAGGAGCTGGCATCTCTTCTCGGCTTTATTCTTCCCTCTGTCTTCCAGGAGCACAAGGAAGATCTTCATGCTGTGTTTTCCAACAAGGCAAAGACGACCGACGAGTCCCATGCTACTCTCCTATCTCAGCAGCGCATTGAGCGCGCGAAGTCCATGATGAAGCCCTTTATCCTCCGACGCAAGAAGCATCAGGTCATTGACCTTCCAGCCAAGCACTCTCATGTTGGTTGGTGTGAAATGAAGCCTTCTCAAGTCAAGATTTACGATCATGAAAAAGAACAAGTGCGCCAGCTGTTGGAAGATCGTGCCGCTGGAAAGAAGACTGGCTCGAAGTCTGCCAATATTCTGATGAAGTTGCGCCAGGCCGCTATTCACCCCCTCCTTGCACGTCGTCATTACACCGATGAGATTCTCCAGAAGATGTCTAAGGCCTGCTTGAAAGAAGACAAGTGGTCGCTATCCGACCCCAAGATCATTCTGGAGGAGCTCAAGCCATACAACGATTTCGAGTGCCATCACATGTGTGTGGAAAACCCCAATTCCCTCGGCAAGTTCAAGCTCAAGAACGACGAATGGATGGACTCCGGCAAGGTGGAGCACCTCAAAGAGCTTCTCACCCGTTTCATCACCAATGGTGATCGCACCCTCATCTTCTCTCAATTCACAATGGTCATGGACATCCTTGAGCATGTCCTGGAAACCCTGAAAATCGAGTTCGTCCGCCTGGATGGTCGCACCAACGTCGAGGACCGCCAATCCATTCTCGACGCCTTCCACGAACGCACCGAGATCCCCGTCTTCCTTCTGTCCACCAAGGCTGGTGGTGCCGGTATCAACTTGGCTTGTGCCAACCGCGTGGTCATCTTTGACTCTTCTTTCAACCCACAGGAAGATGTGCAAGCTGAGAACCGTGCCCACCGAGTCGGCCAGACCCGCGAGGTCGAAATCTACCGTCTGGTGACCAAGAGCACCATTGAGGAACAGATCTATGCACTGGGCCAGACCAAGCTGGCACTTGATCAGGCCGTCGCTGGAGATGATGAGGCTGGCGCCAAGAAGGGCGAGGAGGCCGGCATGAAGGTCGTCGAGGGAATGATGATGGCCGAGTTGCAGGTGAAGGCAAATAAGTGAATGAGCACAAAGAAAAAACAAACAAACAAAGGACAAAAAACAAGGGTACACCGGAGTTTCTGTTGTGAGGGTCTGCACGGCGATGCAGATGATGCATTTAATACCGTGCCGAACATGGCACAGTGAGTACATGGTGTTTGGTGGGATCAATATCATGGCGATTCTTCGGAATCGCATATCATTTGTTAGATTAGAGGATCAACAATCCAACTATCATTGATTTAGTGCACAATTTTTGTAAAGCGTAAAGCGTAAAGTGATATTGTATTGTACTAGACTAGGTAGTCATTCAAGGAAGCACGAGATATGTAAGTTGGGGAATAATTTTTGGATAGAACAGATGGAAGCAATCAAAAACACCTCAGAATGCGGATATGAGCAAGATGAAAAGAACAATTAGGTGAGAAAAAGAGAACCGAAGGCTATGCATGTGGGTCGAGGATAAAGCACGAGAGGAAGCAATGATAGACGATAAATGGAACAAAAGGTGCAAAGCAATATTTACACCGTCACCTGAGATGGAGCCTCAGTCTGTGCAGCAGGAATAGGAGCCTCAACAGCTGGCTGCTCAGCATCAACTTGAGTAACCTTAGCCGGCTGAGGAGCAGAAGACCGCCGAATGGGACCACCTCCATGAACAGCTGGCAAGGGCGTCTTAGTCCGAACAGCACCGCCACCAGCCGCACGAGCAGTCTCAGACTCCATAGCATTCTGCACAGCCGTAGACTTAGGCTCAGACTGAGCCGGTGTATCGGGTTCAGACAGGGTCGGTGTAGAGGTCACATGGGGGGCCTCCCACTTATCATCGAGACCGAGGATTTGATCAAGACCCGCAGCAGCAGGAAGCAAATCATCGAATTTCAACCCGCGACAGATATCAAGATACGTCTTCGACAGCTTCGTATCCTTGAATTCTTTGTCCTTGCCGGGGATCAGCATGTTGAGCAGGTACTTGGTATTTCCCAGACGGTTCTCCGACTCGATACAGAAGCGCAGGTACTCGTAAACGACCTCCCGCCACGGGGCGAGGCCGCCATCCTCCTTAGTGCGGAAACAAGACGAGTTATTCTCCGCGGAGGTCGCGATCATCGCACCGTCAACGCTGTACTCCTCCATCAACGCAAGTCCCTGGTCACGCGAAGTCACATCGCCGTTCATCACGCACGCCACACCGGCCTGGTGGCAAATGGACGTTATCATTGGGAGCTGGTCACGGATTGCGGCTTCGCGTGGTCGCATGGGAGTAGTGCGACAGTGTACTGTCAAGGATGTGATACCTGTCTTCACAAGACGGGAGACGAGGGCCTTTGTTTCTTCGGGGTTGGAGAGAATGCGAATCTTGACCGAGATACCGATTTGGTAAGGCTCGCCAACTTCCTTGACGAGGGTCTCTAGGATGCAGACGAGGAGGTCCGGGGTGCGGAGGAGGGCAGCGCCCATGCCACCGCTTGTGGAGAAGGGTTTGGGGCAGCCGGAGTTGAGATCGATGCCTGAGACGTCGTCGGCCACGACACGGGCTGCTGCGACTGCTAGTTCCGGGTTGGCCGTGCCGAGTTGGAAGATCAGTCGGCCTTTTTCGCGCGCTGGGTCGATGCGGTAGATGACTGATTCTTTGGTTGGTTTGTTGGGGCGTCCGCCGTTGCTGGGCATGCGAGTGAATTCGATTGTGCCATTTCGTGGGTTCACGCGTCGCTCGGCACCGATCAGAGAGCGGTCAACTGTTTCAGGGCCCCAGACTAGGTCGGCGCCGTATTTCAATGCCAGGAGGCGGGAGGGTAGTTCGCCTGATCGGACCATTGGCGCGAGGACGATTTTGTTGCGGTAGTCGACGCCCTTGGCGGGGATGGGAACGCGCGGCACAGCGGCCCCCACGGGGACAGGTCCAGGTGCGGATGCGCTTGCGAGAGTTGCCATTGTCTTGCGGAGAGTTCTGATCATAGCATTCCCAGGTGCTGCGGGGAGAGGGGAGTATAGAACGGTCTTTTTTTTTCTGGGTCGGACCCCCCCCCGATAGAAAGTTTGGATCACGTGAAGATAGTGGCGATAACTCTCTTTTTTTTCTTTTCAGGGCAGATGGTCATTGGATTTCATGTTTTGATGTAATTTAAATCATCATGGTATTTTTTGAGCACCTTGTAATAATTCTAAGCCCGGTGAGATCAAAGCAACCAATGATTGGGCTCTATTCCCTGCCAAGGATCACGACATGTCCTACTCTGAACATTGAGAGTGTTTGTCTGCGATTTTTCTACTCTGTAAAGGCTTGATGATTCTAAGATTATAATGCTCTACAATTGAAGTGAACACAATTGCAATTGATCTATAGGCCGCGTGTACTTCCGACATCGGCGTGTCTGACAGTATGGGGTCGGGTATGTACATGCAGTGCACATCCTACCAAATAGTTAAAAGATGTAGCGTACATGCACCTACATATGTGTTATAATATGCCTTAATACGTAGTGAGAGCACGAGACTTCAAGTGGTATACAATGTATTATCCGCAATTAATTAGATCAGTCGGGATATCAATCTAATTCGGGTTGATCATAAACATGCCGACTTTCGGAACTGCCATGTTTTTTTTTTGGTATTTTCTTTTTTTTAAAATACAAACTTCCGACACAGTCAAAGGGGTAACACCACCACGCATCACAACATTGGAACTTATACCCGTGTGATTAAAAGGTACAATTTCAAGTTTTGTATCAGAAGTACTCAATAAAACAAAAAAACAAAAGACATTAAACCCATTTCCAACACAGCCAATGACTCGTCCTCCCTTGGCCCGACTGGGAAGTGCTACCTCCACCGCCTCCCGCTCTGTTTGGCGCACATCAGCAACACTGGCTCCCCCCACTTTGACTGCCCCTCTCTCTTCCTCCTCTTCTTCCTTTTCTTCTCCCTTATCCCGCGCGGCCCAAGTATCTAGACACTTTTCGTCCGCTTCACCCAACATGTCTTACTCTATCCGCAAGATCGGTTCCCCATACACTCTCGAGCACCGTGTGTTCGTTGAGAAGGATGGCGTCCCCGTCTCTCCCTTCCACGACATTCCTCTCTACGCCAACGAGCAGCAGACCATCTTGAACATGGTCGTTGAGATCCCTCGCTGGACCAACGCCAAGCAGGAGGTACGACAACACAATATACTTCAATTGACCCCGCCACGTACTAATCGCATCATAAACAGATCTCCAAGGATGATTTCCTCAACCCCATCAAGCAGGACACCAAGAAGGGCAAGCTCCGTTTCGTCCGCAACTGCTTCCCCCACAAGGGTTACCTCTGGAACTACGGTGCCTTCCCCCGCGTAAGTTTTGGACCTCCCTCCCCCACCCGTTGATATGAAGAGGGTAAATAAAAACTGACATGTTACGAACCAGACCTGGGAAGACCCTAACTCCATCCACCCCGAGACCAAGGCCAAGGGTGACAACGATCCCCTCGATGTTTGCGAGATTGGTGAGCTTGTTGGCTACACCGGCCAGGTCAAGCAGGTCAAGGTTCTCGGTGTTATGGCCCTGATTGACGAGGAGGAGACCGACTGG
The DNA here is from genome assembly GCF_028829755.1 of Penicillium solitum. Taxonomy (NCBI): domain Eukaryota; kingdom Fungi; phylum Ascomycota; class Eurotiomycetes; order Eurotiales; family Aspergillaceae; genus Penicillium; species Penicillium solitum. Next base: position 2,025,902 of record NW_027072125.1, on the reverse strand, counting down.
AAGATCATTGTCATCGACGTCAACGATCCTCTTGCTCCTAAGCTCAACGACATTGAGGATGTCGAGCGCCAGCTTCCCGGCCTCATGCGCGCCACCAACGAGTGGTTCCGCATCTACAAGATCCCCGACGGAAAGCCCGAGAACCAGTTCGCCTTCTCCGGCGAGTGCAAGAACAAGAAGTACGCCGAGGATGTCATCCGCGAGTGCTCCGACGCCTGGGAGAAGCTTGTCTCCGGCAAGACCCCCCGTGGCGAGATCAGCCTGTGAGTTCTATCCATATACATATATCCTTGTTTGTTTTTTAGGATTTTGAAGCTAACCAGTGCCAGTGCCAACTCCACTGTTGAGGGCTCTGCCGACCGTGTTGACCAGGCTCAGCTTGCTGCTATCCCCCGCAACGAGACTCTGCCCCCTGCTCCCATCGATGGCAGCATTGACAAGTGGTTCTTCATCTCAGGTGCCGCAGTATAAATGGTATTTTCTGCAAAAGAAATATAAAACTAACCAAAACTTTCAAGCCTATGATCGTCTACCTGGTGGAGATTACGTTCTTCGATTTCCCGAGGACAGGACCCATTTTTGAATTGTCAATGAATTACTCCCAATACTTATTCTTTACCACCAAGGGCGTAGAGAAAAGTAGTCTCTGATGGGCGGAATGCAAATCTGAGCAACTGGATATGTAGCAATGAAGCAGTCACCAAATCCAACACCATTGTGCAAGATCTTCAAATCTACTCCACTAAGCCTAATATCAGGTACGAAGCATACATAAACAGCCTATGTTCTCTACCAAAGTAAGAATAATTCAAGTATTTCGACATGCCCAACAGCGCCAAAAATCGTCAGATGAAACAAATGATAGGTAATATAATACACGAATGCACAGCTCGAACAATATAACCTTCCCCTAGTTCTTCAAGCTGGCCTCCCGCTGCAGAGCTCTGCCAACACGGGATACCTCCTCGATAACATCGCCAATCTTCAGCCCGCGCTGTCCGACATCCAGCGTAAGCTCCTTGCCGCCCTTAAACCCGACAGTCATGGTCGGTGACTCGGTGGAGTTGCGCGGCAATTGCTTGACCTGAATATCGATGTGGGTCGGGCTGCTTGTTGGGATAGTGTCTGGTGTGCGCAGCATACCCAGGAACAGGCGGCATGGCCGGGATGCGCGGGAGAAGGGGTTGTAGGCGGTCCGGAAGGTGGTTATCGTAGCGATGGGGATGGTCATTGTTGCGGTTTGGGGTTGGTGGTGAGAGGGGCGCGGGGAGGGTTTGTGAACTGGTAAATTGATTAGTTTTTGATCTTTCAAGAGGGAATTATATCCTGTAGCTCTCTGTCTTGGTTCTGTTGTTGCGTACCTGAGTGGATGAGGACTGGCGGGAAGTTTTTTAAAGATGGTGTTTGCTGGGGTTGGTTCCGCGGCGGTTGGACAGATGACTCTCTGTGAAAGGCTGATCCAAGGAGAATATTCTGTGGATCTCAGTCGGTCTGCGACAAGTCTGACAGGTAATGGCGCAAGTTCAATTGGGAGTTCTAACCACACTAGAGTCTCCGTTGCGAATTGCGGTTGAAGGAATGGGGCATGTTTGACTCCGATGCAAACATAACGCCAAATGACGCCCGTCTACATGGCAACTTGGAGTTGAACAACTCGACACTTTTAAAGCAACTTATTACTTCAAATCTCTCAGGATATTCTCCGCTAGTATCTATTTTCAAAACCATTCCTTCAGTTCCTCGAACAGACAGCACTTGAATGCGTCACATCGAATAAATAATACTTTCATCGCAAAGATGTCCCCCACGACAGCCCTCCAGGGTCGTGTGAAAGAGCTCTCAACTTCCCTGGGACAAATCCACCCCCTCGTGGATCGATTGCGCAATTTTACTGCTTCTATCGGACAGGGCGATGAAGCCCGCCTGGAGCTTGGGAGTGAAATACATTCTCAACTGAAGGAAGCCGAGCAAGAGCTAGAGCTGCTGCGTGTGGAGGTCGAAGCGCTGGAAACTGGCTCAGATAGCAGGCGCAAGGCCCCTGCTGTCCACGGACATAAGGAGGCTGAGAGGGAGCGGGTCGTTTCGATGGTGGGGCGATTGGCTGAGGATCTCAAGAGGTAAGATACCCTTAGACGACTTGCACATGCCGGGGAGATTTTCTTGTCATGGTCCACTGGCTAGTCTTTGAATATTCAGCATATGCTAATCGACCCTCCAGAACACGAGCTGAATTCAGAACCGCCCAATTACAAGCGAAGCGGAATGCCGAACTCGCCAAGCGGAAGGAGAGAGAGTTGCTGCTGTCGAGGTCGCATTCATCCGAGAAGAAGCAGCCAACAGAGAAATTCACTCAGGATGATCTTACTTTGAACGCCTCGAACGACGTGACATCTGCGCTACGCAGAACCCATCAACTGATGCAGGCGGAGCTCTCCCGCAGCCAATTTGCCCAATCGACTCTTGGTGAGTACCTCCTTCTTTTCCCTGATCCTACTAGACGCTAATACCTTTCCCTTAGAACAATCCACAGCCGCCATCTCATCTCTGTCCGAGTCCTATAGCGGCCTTGATACACTTCTCTCTTCGTCCCGCAGCCTGGCTAACTCCCTTCTCCGCTCCCAAAAGTCCGACACGTGGTACCTTGAGACTGCTTTCTACGTTCTTCTTGCCACAATTGGCTGGCTTCTGTTTCGACGTGTCTTCTATGGTCCTCTCTGGTGGCTTGTATGGCTGCCTTTGAAGCTCATCAGTCGGGTCGCGTTTGCAACACTAGGTGCAGCCGGGCTGTCTACTACAGATGTGCGGTCTGCTTCCCAGTCTCTCGCAGGGGATGTCTCGACGGCTATTCATCAGATGTCTACGGCGGCTACAACAGGAACCGTGACAGCTAGTATCACTGCCTGGGAGCAAGAGCCGTCAGCACCGATCGACAGCGATCGTGTAATTGACAAAATTGGTGACATGGTCGAGCAAGAGAAACAAACAAGTGTAGACATTGACGATGTCACCCTAGAGGAGAGGGCAAGACAAGCAGAGCTTCCCCGGAATACAAAAAAGAGGATGTTCGAGGCCGGAATGGAGGAGCCGGTGCGAGATGAGCTATAGATATTGATCCAAGCATTAATGAGATACCATGCAATCATGAACTTTGCAACCTTGATCTTTGTAGTTTATAAGATCATCATCGAAGGTGATAATCGGGTGAAGTATACCTAAGTAGTGAGCTGCTCTCATTGGTCAGTGGGTTTAAGTGCTGCGCGTGTCACGTGGAGACGCGTCTTGATTGTGGAGGGCGTCAGAGAGAGATCTTCAACACATCGCAGACCAGCTCTCGAGATAACCCTGACTTTGCTGATTTCGGGCTGTTCAACAACAATGGCTGCTTCTTTTTTCAATAATAAGGCTCGTGCCGCTGCCGCCGCAGCATCCAGCAGCTCCAAGTCTAAAGCTGGCGACAACAAGGAAGACTCAACTCGACTCCAGCCGTGGGTTGAGAAATAGTAAGTCAATGCTTCATGTTGAGCTCACCGAGCATTTGACTAATATTGATTAGCCGTCCCAAGACCCTGGACGATGTTGCTGCGCAAGACCACACAACCAAAGTCCTGCGGCGCACTCTGCAAGCTTCAAACGTAAACCACCCAACCCCGAACAATTGAAACAATGAAATAACACCAACTAGCTCCCCCACATGCTCTTCTACGGACCTCCTGGTACAGGAAAAACATCGACAATCCTCGCCCTCGCCAAATCCCTCTTCGGGCCCGCCCTCTACCGCTCCCGAATCCTAGAACTGAACGCCTCCGACGAGCGCGGTATCGGTATCGTCCGCGACAAAGTGAAGAATTTCGCCCGAGCCCAACTCTCCCAACCAACAGGCCTGGACGCCGCATACCGCGCACAGTACCCATGCCCACCATTCAAGATCATCATCCTCGACGAGGCAGACAGTATGACGCAAGACGCACAGTCCGCTCTGCGCCGCACGATGGAGACATACAGTCGGATCACGCGGTTCTGTCTTGTCTGTAACTACGTCACGCGAATTATCGAGCCGCTCGCTAGTCGATGCAGCAAGTTCCGATTCAAGATGCTGGATAATAGCGCTGCTGGTGACCGGATCTCGAATATTGCGCAGCAAGAGGGCTTGCAGCTTGAGGACGGGGTTGTTGATACGCTTATCCGGTGTGGTGAGGGTGATTTGCGTCGTGCTATCACGTATATGCAAAGTGCGGCGCGGTTGGTTGGTGCTACGAAGCCGCCTGCTGTGAAGGATGCTGATGATGATGCTGAGATGACGGATGCTGGTAGCAATTCTAGTGTTATTACGGTTCGCAGCATTGAGGAAATTGCTGGTGTGCTGCCGGAGGACATTTTGGATTCTCTTGTGGACGCTATGCAGCCCAAGAGTGGTGGGTCGGTTTACGAGGCTGTCTCGGGGGTGATTACGGATCTTGTGGCTGATGGCTGGAGTGCTACGCAACTTGTTGGACAGGTTTGTTCTTCTTTTCTTCGTATTCTGATTACATCTGGCTGACCTCTTTTTAGCTATACCGACGTGTAGTGTTCAACGAAGCAATCCCCGATATCCAGAAAAACAAGATTGTCATGCTCTTCTCGGAGATGGATAAGCGGCTGGTTGACGGCTCCGATGAGCATCTCTCTATGTTGGACCTTGCATTACGCATTGCCGGAGTACTGCGTGGAAATTGAGAGGCATTCTTTTGTCAAATCTCGGTGACCCTCCTGGTCAGCAGTAAGACTCCCCGAATACTTGATTGAAAATAGAGATGGCGTTCGGGACAAGGACGGCCTACATGTTCGAGGCGTTATATTCGGATTTTCTTAGCACTCAGATCTTGTTCGAATGGAATGATCATGATACCCTTCCACTTTTCTTTTTGCGCAAACTACTGGCGCCAATAAACAACATTACAATCCTCTAAAGTATAGACAATGATTATGGTCTTATTCCAGGCCTTTGTTTCATTTTAGCAGCAATAAAGCAAGAGATAAATGCAGGCAGCATTAAACAAAAGGCCAGGCCAGGCAGAGCCATAGGAGACTAGAGGAGCTCATCTCTCTTACTCTGCTTAAAACCAACCATGAAATTTAGAAGTTTGCCTCGTTTTAACTCTCACTTTCTACCAACTTTCATCTGCGGACATAAAAAGCCTGGAATTTCCAAGTCTTAATAATCAACATATTCTGCTGATTCTACATCAGGACTCGTATTTTTGCTCATCTTGATATGGATTCTAATTACCCTGCCAGACTGCGCCCTGGAGCTAGTCGTGACCCCCGTCGTGCTGGTAGAGCTAACCAAGGAGCCGGTCGTGATGATAGACAACAGCATCACTACCGAATCCAACAATACCAGCACCAAAGCCAACACCACCACCAGGTAAGCTATAAGTTACAAAAAAATATGTGCTCCCCACTGCTGTGTCACTACCACTAGCATTAGCCTAGAGAGTGTACTTGATGATATTTACACTGCATCTGTTGCCTTCTATCTTCTCATCTTGTTCTTCGGTGTGTCGCTCTCATATTGTATATGCTATTTTAAGAATGAACCCTTTTGACCAACCACTGACAAATAAATTGAAAACTTATAGAGCACTACCACCTTGACTTGTTACCTCTGCCACGACACCAGACACCTTCAACGGAGTTGTCCACTACTCGCCCTGTGGAGATCTGTCATCGAGACACTTTGCCGCGTACAAAACACCTCCCAGCACAAGTTCTTTGGTTAATTGCTGACATTATATTCTTAAGGACCGCAATATCGACCCAATAAGCCTTCTTGAACTAATAGATGTCGTGAGTATTGATCCTGGAAGGATCTGGACCTCCTGCACCATAACTAACCTATCGATATAGGGGATCCTTGTTGCTGCTCTAGCTAGCGCTCTTCCCGATGGGGATGGCGATATCCCTATGCGGTAAGTCATTCTATAAGGGGTTATTTTTCTGGTCAACCGAAGACTCGAGTTTTAGGATGCGAGAAGGAAACAACAATTAAGCCCTAAATGGTGCATGCATAGTATTTTCGACTTTATCAAGTCGTAGAATTAACCTTGACCCAATTGAATGCCTTGGGCTTTGAGGGAGCTTCCTACTTGTTAACAACCTGGTATATCATTGATGGCTAGTTCCGTCGTTCTTAGGGCTTTGGGGAATGACCACCCACCCAGGGCCCCGGGGCATCATACATACTGTACTCCTTAGGAAATTGTGGGGATATAAAGGACTCCACTTAGGCAAGGCCCGCCCCCGAGCCGAGGGGCCGTGGAACTGGACATCGCCAGTATGGAAGATCCTATCTGCCTCGGGTATATTGGTGATATTAATATATCTCGTGACTACGACTTTGTAATACATAAGTGGGACCTGGTCGGCATTGCTTGAAGAGTATAATTGTCCATATGAAAGGTGTCTCGTCAACGAATGTGCCGAATGCGCCGAATGTGCCGATATATCGTCCTTCGGTACTCCCCCGTAGGTACGCTTTGCGCACTTTAACGACAACACGGCGCAACCAACAACATTGAGGGTATGATAAAACGAGCAAGTCCACTGTCTATTTCGTCATGCTGATGAGGAGATCTCGGCGTTTCGGCGATTCTAAGGGATTAAAAACAAACCCCGGCACTCGGGAGCCGAGTGCCGAAGAACAAAAACGAGCCTACACCCCCGCTAATAAAGCAAACCTTGGAGTGTGTAGAGAAGAAATTCACGAATTCCACGTGCAGTTGTTGAAAGAGTTACAGGGACGATCAGTGACAAACAGAACATCGAGAGACACCATGGGTACCGAATACCGTTTTGAACACACGCTCCAAGAATCCACCGGTGGGAATGAGGCAATGTCATACCAACGAGTCGAAAAGAAATTCCGACCAAGACGAGCCAAATGGGCTTGCTATGCTTGCCACAAACGAAAAGTGCGTTGCGATGCACTAAACCAAGGCACATCTTGCACCAATTGCAGACTTGATATGAAGGAATGCGTTGCTCCGCCGCGAAGGAAAAAAAGGACAACAGCTCCAACTCCATATACTCCTAGCGAAGCTAGGGCAGTTAACACGCCACAATCAACACATGTATCACAACATCCCACAATGCCAGACTCTAAGTGCAATGACGTCCAGTCAAATAGCGCCGATGCATCATCACGGAAAAGGAAAAGCGAGCCTCGAAGCTTAACTTCTCCATGTACCAGTCCACAGAAAAAACAACGTGCTAGTGAAGGCCCCTTACACGGTGTGGACAATGAAGTCGGGCTATGGATGGGAATGCTACCTCGAAACGTTCCAGAACAGCTCGAGCTACGTTCAACCAAAGACAATTCGAAGCCCCATCAAGATACCATTGATGGACTCAATCCGGAACAGTTTCATCACAAATGCTCCGAAAAGTTACTTCAGGCTGTAGACATCCTGACCGAAGTCATCATCATGCACAATTCACTTTCAACACACACTACTGAGTCATCCGTTCCTATCATCCACCCAGCAGCTGATATTCATTCCGCCGAAAATCAAATAGATGATGATGCACTAAAGAAAGAGAACATGGAATACTCATCTGTCTGTCATCAGATCGGGGAGAATATATGGGACAGTGAGACCACATTGGATGCAAGTCCGGCTTTGACACCCGAGTCCCTCGAATTCGTGGCTGCATCGAATTACAATATTTGGTTGGAATTGAATGACTTTGACCTCGAAGGTCCTTCATCGCGGGGTTCATATGATGCTGAATAAGTTGGGTTCTGAATGGTGGTGTGTATAAATAAACCTTTGAAATCCATCCTCTTTGCAAAGAAACCCAGAGCAATGTTTTCGAAAGCGACTCTTCATGTCATTTGAAATCAAATCAAGGAAAAAGAAGCTTTCAAAGTTTCTGTGAATCGGTAAACCTTTCCTTGATGTCGATGAAGCACCAGGGGTCTCAAAACAATCGTACAAGGTTGAATGTTGCTATTGAATTACAATGGCACAGTTCTAATCTGCCAGGCAGCTCAGTGAATCGATATGGACGTTAAGATCGTATTACTATAAAATATGGTCATGTTAATGACCTCATGTAGGAAATAGCACCCTTTTCTCTATGACCTGTATCCTCCCCTCTCCATCAAAGTGGTGGAGTGTATAATTCAACCAATTCCGCGTCTTACCATCCTCATCCATAACCGACGACACACTGAAATCACATGTGCGATACCGAGCTGGTGGGATATGCCCCGGTTTGGCCAGCAGTTCATATACTTCCGAGACTTTTCCTGGCAGGTTATCCGGGTTCTCCTCTATCCCAATGAGAATAGCCACGATATGAGCAGTCGGGGTGCACATAAACAGCCCCTGTGCCGGGGGAGCCTCAGACATGTACCGTAATGCCTGTCGACGTAGCTCGGGGAAGGGACAGTTGAGCCCTGTGATGAAAAGTGGGAGGAATACGCCCATTTCAAACATAAACGGCGGTTGTTTCCCTTCCGAGCTGCGTGTCCATGCAACGGCGGTGGGGGCCAAGTCGATGATTTGCGCGAATTCGGATTCGTAGGCGTCGTATACACCTTGATTGAAATCCAGCATGGCTTCTGCTTCGATGAAGACGCTCGTATATGTCATTAGAAGAAGCGCGGTTGCACCATCAACGTTCGAGCCGTGCATAGATTTCAAATATGTAAAGAGGCGGTACCATTGAACGAGTCGGGTTTTCAAGTGCTGTTGTCTGGCCACCAGCCCTGATATCTCGTGGAGTTGGCCATCTGCTGGTCGGCGTATATAGGCTTTGCAGTCAATGTTGAGGGCCTTCATTTCGGCTACAATGCTACACAGAACATTTCTTGCCTCTTCGGTCGATGTGAAGCGCTCGTCTGGAACAGCCAAATGAAGACCCCGGTTTTCTTCTGATAATCCATTGGTGATGAAGATCCACGTTCCCAAGCGGCGGAAGATGGGCTCGAGGGCGGCGATGGTAGGGGTTGCTGTTGACGAAGCACCAAAAATCAGTTGCGCACCCTGTTTATATAAGACCTGGGCACCTTTGCGGCTCCCCTGTAAGAGCTCGATGGCAATGAAGAGAATGCAGCTGATCAAGGCCACCACCAGGTCTGCTGTACCCTGACTAATACGTTGCTGTAGGAGAGCCAGCGAGCGTGAGTACCAGACCAACGCTTCGCGATGGTGCTGGTGACGCACTGCAGCTGGGTCATTTAGAAGCAACCAGGGTGACGTCTCGTGAATGGGAGGTCGTTCGTAGAGTGCGCTGAGCGAGATGATCGCATCCCAAACAAGCGGCTCTACCCGGCAGATTTGGAGGACTGAGCCTCTCCAGAAGGCCTGGTCCAGGACTCCTGAAAGTGATGGGCCAGCTTTGTGGAAATAATATTCAAAAGCACGACGCTCTCGTGATCTCTGACATGTGAAGGTCGTGAGCTCCAGCTGGGGCCGCCCAATAGTCTTTCGAGGACCGATGTTATACTCGCACCGGCGTCCTGTGCTGGTACATCTCAGGCAGTGTGGTTTCTCCTCGCCACATTTTACACGGCGAATTCTGCAAATCTAATGTCAAATACAGCGACTGATTAAGTTCCTGGGGGCCAACTGACTTGCACGTGTCGCATCCGGTCTTGGACTTGGTGCCTCCGAGGCGACCAGGGCGCTTGGCGGACGAGTTCATAACCAAAGGGGTAGTATATGGGGACAGTTTCTTCGATTTCTGTGGTATCGCTTGGTCATGTCCTCATCCCAAATCAGTCCCGTAAGTAGGAAGTAGGGGGGAGCAAAGTCGTGTATCAAAACTTTCTGTAATATACAGAAAATTACATATTCCATACGGAGTATGATGGATAAAGATTCAGACAATGAATAGATCAAGATAAAATGTACTCAAGAAAAAAAGGAAGAAACTGATAATTGGAGATATTTATAGCCCTAGAGATTTAAAGAGGAAAAAATGGGTTGTATACATATATGTAGAGCACTTGAGGGGGGAATCTGATGAAAGCTTGTTATTTATTGTGAATTAATACAGCTCTTTGTAAATTTGATTGGTAGGAAACTATACGAGATGGTATAAATTACAATATACACATATGTTTTTACACCCCTATAGCCCCACTTAGTTCACCGCCAGGATATATCTATACCATGAATATAATCACCATAAAATAGTACATAGCGTTGATTTTTCGCGACCAAATGGTATATCCTGCATTCCTAGACCTTTATAAAACGAATGTTTTTATTATATGCTGTTATTAGTAAAGATAATTATAATATATGCTTTTTTTTTGACTGGCAGAATATTACATAATCATAGGGGTGTGGGGCCAGGGGTGTAAAAACTCATGTCCAGTCACTGTACACTCGTGACTCGTGTAAAAAGGGCAGAATTCAATGTGATCGATCCTCTTCCGACTTGATCTACTCTTGATCTACTCCGTACTACAGCTAACATTGCCCTGGACCCAACTTGATTTCTTCTAAAATTTCTTCATTTCCTTTTCACTAAATGATCCAAGACTTTTTCGGAAGCAATTATTCAAGTGTTCCAGCCTTTCGACTCGTTCTATCCGTTTTCCTACTAGAACTAGCCCTTCACAGCTCACCGAATTACTCTCAAAAGCAATAAGTTCCTCACGCATCCCAGATTATAAAATCGAAGAACCATGAAAACGGGATCCTACCATAGAAACATGCTTAAACGCCGCAGATATCCTAGAACGGCTTCTCCTAAAAAAACGGATTCACAAAGTGGGGCTTCGTTATCTATCGCTATACATATCAAAGCCAAAAAGACTGGGAAAGATTCATGACTCGCTTCCTCTAATCCGTTACGGAATACCTTGAGTCCAGTAATGGTCTAGATATGCTAGAAGGGTTTACCCCAACGGTCCTTGAAGACCCCTCATTTGATAGTGCGACCATCGCTGTTCTCCGCACATTTTAGGAAGTGGGCTACGACTACACCGCTACAGGAACAGGGTGTCGATACTTTCGGAAAGTCGGGTTGGTACAGAACTTTTGGTCGACCAGGAGGTGCTAGAGTCTGTCTTGAACTCGGACCCGGATTCCATAACGCAAACCGGGTTTGTTCGTCTGTTTTATGGAGAATCGGAACCGGAGGTAAATGAAGATAGCAAGGAGTCAGTCGATTTGGATGAGGAGCTTGTGCCCCTAGAGGGATGCACGCAGGAAGATGTTGGTTGGATGAGAGTGTCTTACGGTGAGGTGCAGGGGATTGGAGGGCAGTCTGGTGTTTGCATTCAACCACCTGAATCGAATTGGAGGCTGTATGCAAACATCACTGAGTGAGCACCAGCAGGCAAGAACGGGATCGCGCTACGTCCATGAGACGTTGACCACAACACTCACCCACGGCAAAACTCGCGACTCACCAAACACACGTCTGCGCCCTGATGGAAGATGAATTCTATTGCAGTGGAGGGACTATCGGACCGCGGGCTATCATGGCAGCAGGGTTCGGAATACGGCACTCGATAGCGAAGGTTTATTCTTGAATTTATGATCCTGGTGATTGGTTTACATCTATCTAGGGCTCAATCTTTCTCGCCAATGGCTAATTTCAGAATACGAAGAACATAAAGATGTTGCGCAGTCTTTGCTTCATCGAGCACTCTTGGGGTACTCAAATGCTGGTCCTTAATATCACGAAGAGGTGCCTGCACGTCGCCAGGGGCCTTTTTGTCGCAGCACTTCCCTACGAGGAATATTGTTCACATAGCACCCTCCTGCGGGGATTATTGTGTTATTAGTATTAGTATTCTTTTTATTCTGACTATCTTTGGAAATCAAAAAATGAACACGTCAATCTTGGCACAACTTGCGTGGTGCTTGAAGGATACTTGTACCACATAGCACACCGTATAAGGTTGATTGGTTGGTTTCATTCTATCTTTATATCAAAAACCCTTCCCCAAGGCCGCGAATCAATCGCTTACGGTCAATCCTTCAGGAGAAAAGAGCATTTGTTTCCTCCAAGCTCTGGCCAGCAGTTTCAGGGAGCAAAAGCAGTGTCCATAATAAACCAAAGAAAGTCATCACCGAAAAGAACCAGAATGTTCCCTTCGGCTGGAGAGCATTTTCGAGCAACATTGATGGAACAGCCTGTGTGATTTAGTGACTAAGTACCAGCTTGGGACCTCTATCTCGAACATACCTTGGAAATACCATACCGATTGGCATAGTGAAAGGTCATCAAAAGACTCGAGCCAGTCGACCGAACCGGCAGTGGGAATATTTCTGCATTGATGATATACTGGATGGAATTCCATCCCATCGCCCAACCAATCCCAACGACATACATGAAGATAATTGCCGCAATGGCCGCTCTACTCGTAGATCCTGATTCGTCACCGGACCAGTGCGATCTCACCGTGAGAAAAATGGCAATATAAAGGATCGCAACTTGCTGAACCAAAATCCCCGATGTCAAAGATCGCTTGCGTCCGATGTGATCGATCAAAAGAACACCGCAGAGAAGAGACGCGATGAGCTTAACGGCTCCAAATACCGCAGTCACAAATAGCTTTGTGGACTGTCCTTGTATCCCGAAAAGTGAGAAAAGCTGGGGTGCATATGCTGTACTGCCGTGAGAATCAACGATCGGAAATAGGGGGGGTTGATCCTTACTGGTGAGTGAATTTGCCCCAGACCACTGAGCGAGAACCTGGGCAGATATCACGAAAAGGAGTCTTCTCTGGTTTTCCTTGACCATCAAAAGCTCCTTCAAAGGTTTGATCCAGGATCCACCCAAACTCTGACCATAGTCTGTGTGGAGCTGAGCCTGAATCCCTTGAATTTCTGATACTAACTCGGGATTCTCGATCGACAGCCCCCATATGTTTCCCAGTGCATGTTTCGCCTTTTCCCATTCTCCGTTCTTTCCCAAGTGCCTTGGACTCTCTTCGCACATGAACGAAGACAGGAACAAAAAACCTGCTACGATAATCTGTATGCTCTGGGGAATAATCCACTGCATAGCACTAGAACTTGGTATATGCAATGAAGCGCCCCAGGCCGAGAAATACTAAAAAGGTCAGTAAAAACGGCACTGATCAAAGCCCTGATGTACATACTCCAATCATGATACCAACGTATTCCGACATGGCAAAAATGCTAACCAGCATTCCACGAGCATGGGCAGGTGCAATTTCGGCCAAGTACGTCGGAGCGACAACGCCCGCTTGTCCAATTCCCATCCCCATTATGAAGCGACCGGCATACAATTGTCCCAAATTCCCGGTCGAAGTGATCACAACGATAACGCCTGCTAACCAGAGCAGACAGAGCTGTCTCATCGACCATAAAAGGCCAATTCTTTCGCAGAGGATAAAAGCAATCAATGCCCCTGGTATACTGCCGATATGAACCATGGATGTGATGTTGGATAGTCGATTGGCCCGTTGTGAGGAATTGAGATAGCTTGCGTTCATATCAAATTCGTCGATGAAAGAATTTTGTGCAACAGTTGTTGAAATGAGGCCTTCGTCAAGTCCTGGTTCTTCGTTTCAGTCTCAACCTTCGATGGGGGATGGGGGATGGGAGATGGGCGATAGATGAGAGCTCACCTCTTGACATTCCCGATAGCCCGAAAGTGAATGCAGCACAAAGTAGCTTGGAGCTACAGCCTTTAAAAATTGAGTATGCATTTTTAGGTCTGGTTGGACGAACTGGCCTAAGCCAGGATCTTTTCGGTCCTTTCATGGTATATTACTGGACTAAACAGAGTTGTTTAGAATGTGTCAATGCAGCATCCTGTAACGGGGACGGCCAGGTTAGAAAAAGACATGCTACTCGTCACTTGTTGACTAATATTCATCTCTTGCTCATCATAATGGACCAATTCTGTGTGGTTCAGGGGAGGGAGGATGTGGCAACATAACATTGACTAGCAAGGTCCTCCCCCCACTCAGCCCTACAGGGCTGAACCTAGAACAAGCTTTGAATTACCGTCTAGCAGGATGAGCCCGGTAATCGTTAGTAGGATAATCCTGCTGCCTACGGATGATGGTTAAATTGGCTCCACATATACTCAATAACCGGATGACGTGGTAACTGTAAACGGTAAACGGCTGGTATTTTGATTGTGAATAGAGCGAAACTTCATCCAGCAATGGCCTTAGTGAGCACGTTTTTGAAAAGCGCGAACACTGGAACAAAGGTATGGAAGGAAACAAGAGTTTAGTGGCAGAACCTTAGAACCCATACTCGAGATCACCAGGTATACCAATATTGCCCTAAGCCCCACAGGTAGGTAGTGAGGCGTGGTGGCTACCAACCAGCCCCTACAGGACGGAACTAGTGCGCCAGGGGGTTAAACAGCGCGGGAGAGTGATCAAATCGAAAAGAAGAAAAAAAGAAATTTTGATCAATTGCGTGCGGAATGAAATACTAGTTCAATGTGGTATTATTCCTGTAGAGGAAGGTAATTTGTTATTCGTAGCTAATGCCCCGGAAAACCCAGCAGATGCCGGAAAATCGTCCCACTTTCTGTAGGGCTGAAGGCACAGACCTCGGTATCCCTGGTGACCCTGTGATAGCGCTGCAACGATACCCTTTTAGACAATTGGATTACCCAAGGTAAAGTTGTATCTTTTTAATTTCAATGTCATTGTTTCCATATTAATATTTTCTAATTATATTTTACTTTCGTGCCGCCTTCCAAGCAAGGTAGCACCAAATTCGTAGCGCCTGTGAAGGCCTACAATTAGCCACGGGAATGGCTATTGCCAACTCAAGTAGCAAACTGGCGCAATATTTGCGGTATGGGTCACATTGCTATTAAAGAGGACATAGTTGAAATCTAATGGAAGATACCCGTCCCATGCTTAGGAGAACGAGAAGGAACAAACCTACAACCATAAACCACAGGTAGGTCTCTTGAATCATTCTGACATACATAACGAGAAAATCACAAGTATGAGGGATCCAACAATACTACTGAAAATACCGACGCGGCCCATGCCTTTCAAGACCCAACTATTTCCCCAACGAGTATCCACAGGGATACAATGAGAGCCGTATGACAGCAGGCGCAACATTTTTTGCTCATGATCGGTAAACTCGGATGCCAAGGACGTGACGCGGCTTTGAATAGAGCTAACCCAGTTGTCAAGTTCAGCAGATGACGCAAACGAGGGTAATCCTATGAAAACGTTGGTCTTCCCGTTCATAAGGTACTCTGCTCTGATAATTCTTTGACGGCATCTATAAATGCGCATCAACATGATGTGAATATCCTTTGATGAATTGAAAATTGTCCCGGCGGTCAGGACACCGACCTCTCGCTCGACTTCAGAAGATAATGAGCTGAATGAATCAATAACACTGTCACTATGAATGACGTTAGTTCGAAGGTACATCGTCGGATAAAGAAACCTCACATGATGATACAGCGTAGTAAATCACCGTTCAAATCCATGCTGCACCGGAGCTCCTCTATGTTTTCCAAAATTTTGACCGTGTCTAGGCCTTCGCGAAACGTAAAGCTGAGAATACCTCTGGGGAAAACAAGGATATACGCGTTCCACGGCGACTTTCTCATGTCGGTTGTGTTCTCGGCGAGACGAAGAGATAGGAAATAGTATCCCGAGAACAGTTCTACCTTTTCCTTCGTCTCGTGGGAAATGATGTCTTCCGTGGTCAACGCATGAATAGCGAAATGTTTTGAAAGTGCCTGCATATCATCTACGGTGGGACATGCAACATCGAGCCACCACCATGAATGGCCATGCACTGTCGAATTGTGAAGCTCGGGGGAAAACCCGGTCTTAGATGTTAAATCCCGAATCGATTCTGCATACACAGCTGAACCACAGGTCGAAGACAGGAAGGCGTATCTCGTCCGGTGTGGGGAAGCTGGGTCACAGCGGCGCATGTCGACTGCCCATCTTTGTAGCAACATTGTTCTCCCACTGTGAACTGTCCGTAAATCACAAAAGCCACAGTATTAAAGCTCGCCAACAATCAGGGCGACCGTTGGGGTTGACCGCCTAAACTTAATTTAATAAGTGTAACGGAAGATTTGCTTACATGTTTTTACCCGAGTATGTTTTACGGCATCGATATCACTGGCAGACCCCTCACATAACAGTGCATGCCTAGACCTGTAGGTATAAACAGTGGTCAGAATGTTCTGTAAAGTTATACAATTTCATAATGTTTTAGTTAATTGTGGCCTGGTCGGCGCAAAGACGGGCGTTGGCAGAAAGAAAACGACTCTGGAATCGACAGGAGAGACTGACAAGAACTCAAACCTACCCCCAGGGGCCTCTTCACATTTCCGGGAAATTGAAAACTACCAGACCTCAGCCCATATTTCAAAATTGGCTTTAGGAAGACTCTGGAGGGCCGAGTGGGTCACGAGAGGAGCCAATCGGGCCAATCAACTAGCCAGACTTTCCGTGGATAAGCCGAGATTACGGCAACAGTACCAGGGGTTCCAACCTAGGGCCCTATAGGGCTGAGTGGGGCCGACTGAGCACATTAATTAACCACAAGGTCCCCTTGAAGTATTTTTCGTCTCCACCGGGCATAATTTTGAACAGGGATGACTAAATTGGATCCAGGGCAAATATATATGTGTACCACATCTTTCTCGGGAATTCTTATCAGTTTACACCTCTTTTGCTCAGTGCAGCATCCCAGGCAGCAATGCATACGAGATCACCGGCAGGAGAATCTCTATACTGACTCTATTCCATACATGCCACCTGACAGGTGGAAGATTTCGGCAGGCTCTAATTGGAGCATGGCATTAACGAAAAGCGGGATAGAAGACCTGTGGAACGTGTAATCTTTCACCTGGTATATCTGTCAGGATTGAGAATTGATGCACTGGCTAGTACTGAACATCTTCAATAGATTATTGAAGGCCTCGAGATCGGTTGAACGACCCCAGGGGTTTACAAATAAACTAGGCCGTGTTACAATACCGTACTTCTGAGTCTGTCCGAAATACCGTACAAATATTATAGAGAATTGGGTGAACGAAGAGTCCTAGTGGTATTTGACCACTCCTCAGTTCGTTATCTTCCCGTAGAAGATTCGGATCTGCCTGGAAAATTGAGAAGTTCTGTTCCCGATAGTGAATTACATTTGCTCCAAGTTTAGGATCGATAACTAGTTGGGAAGCTGGTTAAAAGTTAAGACCTAAATTGGTATTTCTTTTGGGGGCGGGCGTAATAATGCACCTCTTCGATGTTCTTGAAATTGATAATATAGTATTTAAAATTATTGTATGACAGGTAATGAAATAAGTTGGTTATTTTGGTCTAAAGACGATATACCAAGTTTCTGAACAAGGTCAGAAATAGTAGTAGTAGAAGGGAGCTCTCAACATATGATGAAAAGGTGACTACTAAGATATAAATAATTTGCATATTCTTTCCATTTAAAACATGCTGCCCAGGTATGCTTTTCCGGGAAGGTGAAGCGATAATCACATCATTCTTAAATGGCTAAATGCTCGGAGACACCAACCAACCCTTTCGACTTAGGGTAGTGCTCACTGAGTATGTACCTGGGCAGACCCACAATGTATAGGCACAGCATACACGCTGTCTGGCGTCTCTAGAGACAAAACTCCTGGTTGGATGTTTGCTCATGACAAAAGAAAAACTAGAACGTAAATTAAGGGAAGTTTCCAATGTGATGAAGTACATTATTCAATCTGAGTTCGAATACGCTTTAAACCAATTCTGATGTCGCATTGTATCCCGCAAAGTACATGACTCTCAAGCAAAGCCATAACAATGTCCACCTCTTTTCTCAATATGATAATTTACATCTGGACAGACCCTCGCAACATAATAACTTCACAAATCAAAGTCTGCAGATCCATAATTACAGCAACTCTCTCAGCTTCCCGAATCACTCTTCACATGCGGTCGCATTCACAAACAACAAAAGCGGAGCACAGATCAACCGGCCGTCCATCGACTGACACCCAGGTGCGCTGAGCATCCAGTGTTACGGCAAAGCCCGACTCTTCGGTAATGGTGCATACCGTGGTTTGATCGAATGCAGTGAGCTGGGCGCTCGACGCGAAAACAAGACCTTGCTGTGCAACCGCGGTGTTGCCCCAGAGCTCTTGAACGGAGTACTTGACACCGTCGATAGGGACGGGAACGTTGGCATTGGCGCCAGACTGATCGTTGGCGAGTTGCACGGAGGCAGTGGTTTTCCATCCAGCCTGAGGGGTAGGAGAGGCGAGTCCAGAGACCCAGAGGAGGTTAAAGGCAAATGCAGAGGCGTTGATTAATTGCATCTTGTATGGATGATTGAGGGTTTTCTTTGGTAGGAGTTTGTGGGGTTATTGAAAGACTTGAAAGTTTGGTAGATGTGCTTTAATAGAATTGCTTGTTGATATCACTTTTACCACGGATCTTCGGAGATTTATATACATGTTGATGGAGGCTGGTTATTCAACCGGATTTGGTTGTTTGGTTGGTAACAGTTAGTTAACTGTTTGGGAAGGCTAGTTATTGAACCGGATTTGGTTGTTTGGTTGGTAACAGTTAGTTAACTGTTTGGAGAGGCTAGTTATTGAACCGGATTTGGTTGTTTGGTTGGTAACAGTTAGTTAACTGTTTGGGAAGGCTGGTTATTTCAACCGGATTTGGTTATTTGGTTGGCAACAGTTAGTTAACTGTTTGGGAAGGCTAGTTATTCAACCGGATTTTGTTGTTTTCGTCAATTCTTGCTCGATACAAATTCCAAGTAATACATCACTTTTACTACCCTTTTACTACCCACCAACATGCCTAAAAAAATCCCAGATTTGGGAGATAGTATGAGCCATGCTATACCTGGCACACGCGAAAAAAATCAAAAATCGCTCTATTAGCGCGGGAATATTATGGCATTGCGGAAATGAATCAATTTGATAGTTTACTATTGTCCATACTTTAGATTGTTTGAAGGATTAAGGCCACGAAACATGATGTTTATGCCACTTTGGGCGCTATCCAGAAATATGTTAGTGTTCCTGGCTACCTGGCAAATTAGACGACAGAGTCACGATCATCAACAGTCCTTACTAGTCATAGATGACGAGCGCTACAAATGGTACGAAATGCCCATAAAATACTGGTCATGTTGTCCTCGCCGATCGCGATTAAGGGAGCTTTGTGTTCTGGCCCTCCCTTGCAGCACATTCTAGTCGGTAAATTGGCCCGACGAAACAAACAAGCACGCGGCCAGATACCTTCTTCACCTGCGCCTTGGTTGCTTTCAGCAAGACAGCTAAAAAAAAAAATCAAGATTGGAACTCGTCATTCAGATTCTGCACAATTTTACACCTCGAGGTCTTTGCAATGAATGACCTTGTGGAGCGGCCATGGCCTATCCGACCGTCATTCCATTTGAGAATGATCGTTCCAACGGACCTCGGTGCTATGACACCTACCACCGGTACATATGAGTGTATACATGTACGCAATTTGAATAAATGAGATTAATGTTATGCTCCGGATTCAGGGTGGGGATCAAGTTCTCGTGGTTGGCAACTATGTCTAACGCAAGGGCCCGCTGTTTTCAACGGGAGAACGGGAGGAATGTGAGGATTGTGTGGCTGAGCAACTATTAAGGAGTTCAGCACGGTTTGTTTATAAAACTGGCAGGGAGGCATTTGCTGGACGCGGCTTTCTTGGAGAAAATCTTTCGCTTCAATATCGGGTTTACACCACCCAACTCCACAAAATGACACACACGAAGTCCCTGTTCCTGACTTTGATGGGTGCTGCTGCTCTGAGTCAGGCAGCTAAGGTTCATTACGATCTTGACCTCACATGGAAGAGGGGCGCACCGAACGGGGTCGAGAGGGAGATGATCTTTGTCAATGATCGTTTTCCAGGCCCGCCATTGATTCTGGATGAAGGAGATGAAATCACCGTGAGTCTGGTCCTGCTTTGCTTTAAAGCACATACTGAGAGAAATAGATAGACGTGACCAACAATTTGCCCTTCAATACATCTGTCCATTTCCACGGCATTGAGTAAGGCCTCCGGACATACCTCTTCGAGAACCGCACGATACTGAACCACACCAGGCAAATCAACACCCCATGGGCGGACGGAGTATCAGGTCTATCGCAATGGGCCATTAAGCCCGGTAACAAATACCGATACCAGTGGAAAGCCAACACCTATGGTACATACTGGTACCATGCCCACGACAA
Organism: Penicillium solitum; assembly: GCF_028829755.1. NCBI lineage: Eukaryota > Fungi > Ascomycota > Eurotiomycetes > Eurotiales > Aspergillaceae > Penicillium > Penicillium solitum. Next base: position 2,005,688 of record NW_027072125.1, on the reverse strand, counting down.
GGACAGAATAATGGATGGTCTCTACGGTGGAATTAGAATTCGGTGAGCATGCAGCAGCCTGTGTTTATTACGTCTCTAACAAGGAATCAGTCCGTCTGCCGACCGAGAGTCACCATTCTCAATGATTTCTGATGACCCCGCCGATATTGAGGCCATGACCAAAGCCGCCCATGATGCGCAGTTGGTCATGATGTCTGACTGGGACCATCTCCCGTCCAATGAATACATGGATGCAATGAAAGAAACAGGCTATGATATCTTGTAAGGACCCAAATATGAGAACCAAAGGAGGACCGTGCTCATAATTACCAGTTGCTCAGATAGCATTCTCATCGATGGTGCAGGCTCTGTATACTGCAAAGACCCTGAATATTTGACAAACCTCCAGTCGCCCCAGGTCAGAGCAGTCATAACTGAGCCTTTGACGGATAAGGGGTGAGTCTATACTTCACGAGGCTGATTTGAAAGCCACTAACACTAGCCAGATGCGATCCATTCATGGCAGTTCTTCAAGGTAATTGGGAGCACCACCCAGAGCTACTTCCTGAGGGATTGAACTCCGGATGTAAGCCCAGCGAGGGTCCAACGTCCTCCTTTGAAGTATCACCTAAAGATGGATGGGCCAGTTTGAACTTCATCAGTGCAGCAAGTCTCAAATCGTTGATCTTCTCCATTGATGAGCACCCGATGTACATCTACGAGGTGGATGGACGCTACATTGAGCCGCGTCTTGCACATCAGGTTTCCATTTACAGTGGAGAGCGCTACTCTGCCATGATCAAGCTGGACAAGGAACCCGGCAGCTACACGATCCGTGTCGCTGGTCATGATAACCAGGTCATCTCTGGCTACGCTAATCTCACCTACAAGGGCGGCGAACAAAACAAGCGCGAATCAACGGCATACATCGATTACGGTGGCAGTAACACCACAGCCTCTGTGATCGATCTGAACACAACGAACCTGCCGCCATATCCTGCCATCCTACCTGCGGAGGACGGCGATGATTTCCATCTCCTGACCCTCGGACGGATCAACTCATCCTGGGAATGGACTTTGGATGGAACGACCTTCCTCCCAGCCAATCTGAACCAGATGGAGCCAGTCATTCTCAACCCCAAAGCACCGGGCCTGGATTCTGCCCTGAAGATTGAGACCCAGAATGGCACCTGGGTCGATATTGTGTTCCAGCTCGCCATCCCAGAGCCAACCAAGCTTCAGCCACCCCACCCGATGCACAAGCATTCCAACAAGGCCTTTTTGATTGGCAGTGCGATGGGCAAGTTTCAATGGGGCTCTATCGCCGAAGCAAAAGAGAGCAGCCCGGACAGCTTCTTCGAGACCCCTGTGTATCGCGATACATTTGTTACTGCACCAAATGGAGAAGCCTGGATCGCTATTCGCTACCAAGTCGTGAACCCAGGACCATTCCTGTTGCATTGCCATATGGAGACGCACTTCTCGTCGGGTATGGGCATGGTCTTGCTGGATGGTGTCGATGCTTGGCCTGAAGTTCCTCCCAATTACCTATAGTGTGTTTTTGATTGTTTTATCCTGTCTTTGATATATGCGGTTTGAGCCTTCCAATTGGCTGCTTAATTATGATCATCTGCCAACGTTAAACCTGCTCTGGTACTTAAATACATACCCTTGACGTCATTGTTTGTTTAGAGAACGGGGTCTCGACCTATTCGGTGAATACGAGTTTAGACTCAACTCTATAGCAGGCCGCGACCCGACCAGGTTTATGGATTTGCGATAATCTTTGTAAAAAGATAGTCCACATCTCCGTCCCTTGAAGGCATCGCTTGATCGTTTTTTTTCTGCCGCTGCTGAACATCCCTATCTCTCTCTTGGGTAATTCAGGCGTTCTATCCTTCCCTGGATTCTGTAGTTTCGCCTCAAAGCTCAATGTGGAAGCTTGGAAAGATACCATAAGGATCTCGATACGTCATGATAAACCTTGTCCAATAACTTTGTAGCATTTCAAGCATTTCAAACGTCAATTGTGTCATGTGATTCCTGTTGCGGCAGGGTGCAACCAATCCATGGTGAAGTTCAGCAAGAACAGAATTTCGATTTGCCGCACAATTTGCCCCCGCTCGCTTGTGATTCATGTGCTGAAACTTGGGCGAATCTATTCAAAATGCAGGATGTTGTCGTAAAATCGCTGTCTTTTTTCCCCAAATCCGAAGATATCTTTCGATACCCTTGAATATGACGCCCATCAGTCCTGAAGAAATCACCACCGCACTTGAATTACTGGATAATGTAGGACCCACCGTCAACACAATCGCAATCAACCTTGAAGCCAATAGACTCGACAGGAGGAGCTTCCGGAAATACCTTTGCGATTACGCTGAGCGCGCTGCGTCCGATGGCCAACTCATTAATGCTTCGAGGGGAGACACCCCTCAATGTTCCAACCGTGGCTTGCTTCTAGCATATTCACATATGGAGTTGATATGCTGGCTTGCAGCGAACAACTATACCATCTCATCTACGTCCGTCAAATGGTACAGCTGGAGAAAAATATACTCGAAATACCGGCTCCCCTTCCTTCAGATTTCGCCGCAAAAGTCCCATTTACCAAGACAATTGCAAAATATCAAGAATATAGCAGATCGGGTATACGGGGAAGTTGATGCAAAAAATGTAAGCATTTTCCTATATCTCTTTAGGTATAACCTAACAAACGACAAGATTCCTTTCTTACAAGACTCTGTGAAATACCGCAAAGTCTCATTGTGTACGTCGGTTGATCCTCCACCAGGTGTGTTCATACTCTTTCATTTTGCACGATGAAATCCGCGTTTCTAAGTTTCCTTTCGGTCATAGGAATGGACGATCTTGTTCATCGGGCCACCCTTGCCCACAAGCAGCTCTCCCAGTGATTCGAGCTTTGCACTTTTGACTTTCAGGCTTTGGAGAAATAAGAAAAATACGTTGCACTTTCGAAATATGATATATTTCCAATGTATTACCAACAACCTTTGTCACGCTCAGAAATGATAGTCGGTCGCATGTACAAGCCTATGATCAGAAAAGAGCACCATAGCACAGCTGGTTTTACGGTCTCACTATTGATCTTACGATGACCAGAATTTAAACCTCGTACGGCCCTAAACTCGAACCAATGAATCGTATCTAGAATGAGCCTGTATCCGAAAGTAACAAATCCCACGGCCTATTCACAACTTCCTAGGCTCTGGGCATTAGGAAACAACTACAAGGTGTAGTGCAGCAGCAAAGCCCAGGAAAGCATCGGAAATAATAGCAGGGGGGGGGGGGTTGAACTGGAAGTCCCATCAACTATGATACGCCACGGAGTATGAAGGTCACTTTGAGCAAACTGACAATCAGCTATTGGGTATTCTACAAATGACCGATCAGGATGTTCAAGAGCTGGTCAACAGGTTGCGGAAGAAGCAGCTGACTAGCGGCTCGTTGCTCTTTCAATTAGATGCAAATACCAAATGTATACTTTAAAATTATCAGTGTTATCAACTCGGGAAATGGCCACGGGGGTTAGGACCAGACAAGAATGATAACATACATCTAAGCTTTTATTAGCCCTCTTTATCCTTTCAAGTGCAGTAGACAACGTTTTCTCTTATTCTAATCTAAAAAAACCGAGAAAAACCATGGCGAGAAGTTAATCTCTGCCACTATTGACTGAGATAATCCCATCCCTCCAAACCCAAGCCGATGTCCTCAGCATGTTGAAGATACCGAGGTCTTCATATGATGTTTAAGATTGTTAATAACTTACGTAGGATTTCATCCGTTGGTGAATTCTTTCGTTCGATAACACCACAGGTCGCTCCACCCCGAGAAGCATCCTGTAAAATATTGGTTGCCGAATGCATCGCAGCAATCGTCACTCGGCAAGTTTTTGTACTTGTGGTAGACGTCGGACTGCGGGTTACACTGCGCTGAAGCCGGAAAGTTCTTGGTCGTTGATAATATTTTGCTTCCGTCGGAGGCCTTGTATCCGACACCGTAGTTATTTGTTCCACAGCTTTCCCAGTAGCATTTCATATTCTGATTGTCGTCATCCGACCGCTGTTCACACCATCTGGAGGCACCGGCAGAGACGCCAATGGCCAGAATCGCAGGGACGAGCAGGCTTTGTATATGCATTCTGTACGTAGTGTGGAGATTTCGTTGGCCTTTGCGGAAACTGGAAGCTTGAATATCCTAAACTTGTAAATATGGCATTAGCAAGCTCCGAAAAGTGATGGGACCAAAAGATGGCGACTTACTGGCGACCCGTGGTGGGCGGAAAATAGACTAGCGATGTGAGGATTCTACTCAAGCCGGACGGTGACAAGGTATTTATAATTTTCTCGGTCAACCTTTTTCGGAGCTTCCCTTGGCAATGGTATCTAATACATGCCTATATTGACCTCCATTCAATCGAAAAAATATGTACATCAGCCAGCCTCAATCTTCAATCTAGGGCTGTGAAACCTGATCTGTACCTAGTATGTTGTACAACATAATCTAATCCCCCACCGGGCCTGCATAACTATTGCATTACCCACTTGTGGCTCCTATGATCAACCCACCGATCAGATCGTCTTCCTCAAGGGATTGACTAATAATGGCCCTTAGAATAGGGGCAAGGAAGTGAATCTACCATTCTTATGTAGGAGCGCTAAGTGGGTAACGCAACAAGCAAGGGAAATATCCCCATGTACATTAATTGATCCACAGTTATGTAGATTAGACATACTCAGGTACGAAATCTCGCGCCATGTAGTCTCGACCTAATGATAAGCAGGGGCAACCAAATCCCCTTCTATAAACATATGTTGTACAAGATGTATGGGCTGCCCCCCTGGCAACAATTCTGTCAATGTAGATCCCGCTGATATTTATAGTATTTTTGTCGTTTTTAAACAACCGAGTACTATATTTTATACCAATTACAGTTATCCTCTGACTACATACTAGGTATAATTAAGTGGTGCCTGAGTAATCACCCTGTGCTGTAGTTACTCAGTGAGCGGGAACATACAGCCACATATTTATATTCAACAGGCTTAAATCGTATAGTCACCATAAGTTCTCATGAAAACATTCGCAAAGTAATGGTTTGAGCTATAGATAAATTTCATTGTGGAGAGAGCCTAAAAAAGGAAATATATATTTGAAGCTCTTTTGGGATTAACCATCTTCTCCCTCAAGGGGCTAGACATCGGACGTAAGTGACGAATTCATTTATTTGTATGCGTTTATATCTATCGAACATCTAATACATATCTTTCAGCCCACTCTACTCCTAGCCCAGCAGATCAGAAAGCTTATCCAAATAAGCATGGGGCCTGACATCGCCAGAAACAAAGTCCTCCTTAGAAGAGACACCAGTCAAAACACCCAGCGTACCACCAAGCTTCCCCTCAAGTCCAAAGCGAATATCCGTATTCGCACGATCACCAACCATGCAGGCCCGGCTACGATCAAACTTGAACTTACCCTCGATGGAATCCATCATAGCCTGGCTGGGTTTGCCGAGCGCGATTGGCTCCTTATTCAGCATCATTATCAACGGTGCGCTCATGGAGCCAGCGCCAGGGAACAGAGACCCAGAGTTCGGCAGGGTGGAGTCGATGTTCGTAGCAAGGAAGACGGCTCCGCGTCTGATGTAGTGGTATGCCAACGCCATCTTGAGGTAGTTCATGTGGAAATCAAGACCGACGAGCACGACACCGACTTCGGGGTCTATAATGGATTCATCGCCCGCCGCAATCTTCTTGTAGTCGTCTGGTGTGACGTCGCGGCGGTATGCGGGGTCTGTGCCGCCAATGAATGGGACGTTCTCGGAGCGGAGCTCTTGCTCAATGCCTGTCTCACCGATCACGTAGACTTTGCGCTTGTTTTCGGGGAGCTGGAGGATGCGAGAAATGTATATAGAGGAACTGTATGATGAGGAGAAGATCTCTTCCTATTTGGTTGTGAGTCACGGCCCCGGGGTTATCTGACATGAGGTAATGGTTGGTATCACCTACCACTGTACTGGGGATTCCCAAGCCTTCAAGTTTCTTGCGGTAGTCTGCGCGCGACTTGGTGCTGTTATTTGTCACGAAGACCACTTGCTTTCCTGCGGGGATTATCAACCTCCGCTTTTTGCTGACTTGAGATTTAACGCGCACCATTGTTTCGGAGAAGCTCCAGTGTCTCCACTGTTCCGGGGAAAGAGGTGGTCGCCGGACCATAGAACACCTAAATTGTCATTGTCTCAGCGGTTGTTGCGACGCGGCGGGGTGGCTGCGGGGGACCTCCGCGGAGGGACAGCTGGGATAGAGCGAGCACGGGGGACAGACCATCACAGTCGAAAAGGAATACCTTTACATAATCAAATCAGTAAATAGAACATCTCTGGTACATCAATGCGATCAAAAACGTGTACTAACATCAAACTTGGCCAGGAACTCCTGGAGGCCGGCCTTATCGCCGGTCAGGTAGCGGGGCGTGATTTGTGAGGATTCTTGCGCCATGGTACCGGTAGGATTGGAACACACAAGTAAAGTACAGTAAGAAAGAAGAACACAAACGTAACGAAGGGAAGAAGTCAGACTTGAAGTAGATCGGAGCAATGAGTCAATGACCAGAGTCCGTACCACCCGAAGCGACTCCCCGGTGAATTGCGGGGCTCTTTGTCTTCCTTGGCATTCGATCGTCAACTATCTACAACATACAACATACAACATGCCTAGGTCTACTATTTTCTAGGCAACGCGGTCGAACTGAACTTTCTCCTTTTTTGCACCTCGCCCGCCGTTTATGTCACCCTGTTTCTGGAATTGAGGTTGCCTGATTGCCGCCAAACTGACACCGTGCGGGCAGTCTCTCTGATTGTAGGGCTATTTCTGCTTCTTCGTCTCGCTCTTCCTGGGACGTGTCAGGCCCCTAGAATAGGAAGAATATAATGAAAGCCCAGACTGCGCCTATGAATATGCCAATCAACTTGCCATGATTGAACTGTGCCTTTTCATCGGGCTCAGGTGGTAACGGAAATCGCTCGCCGATGATGGATTAAATCGTGGCCGAGGCGGAAGACCCAAGCTTTGCAAGCTAGTAGGGTAGTCCAACTATGAGGGAGCATAGCGTGGCTAGGGAAAGCCTGGGAAGGTAAGTTGGTGCCGGGGTTCAGACCGTCAACTAGAAATTGCTCTAGTAAGGCACAGGCTGCAAGCGACATGTTTTGAGGCAGAATTTATGCAGGGCTAATGGCACTTCCCAGCACACAAGACATAAGCATGGTAGAACGCCTACCAAAGAATGTACCGATGTGCCCAATTGTGTATCCATCGATCAAGGCGTCAGTCTGACCCACGACAGTGACAACTGTAGGTTGAGTGGCCTCCATTCCCACCTGATCCTAGAGGAAGACCGGGTAAAAGTCTTGAATTCGATGGTCGCACAAGTTGAAGCCTGCCATCAGCACCATCAGGTATATGAACGACACCAAATTGTTACCCAGGGCCTAAGCTGCATCACAACGGAACACGCGCAAATCCATTGAGCGTGCGTTTCGTTGTGTTGGTTATCGCTTCATGCTCTGCTTTCACCTCTTGGAAATGTTTCGGTCCTGGGAGGAACCAGCGGAGGGCTGCTCCAAATCAGAACAAACCCATAGGTCGTTGGCGGGACAAAGGCTCGGTAGCAGTCTGCGGCAAGAAGACATCCTGTCACATATCCCATTTCGAACAAACCGGAGAGCAATCTGTGCACGTCATGCAGTAGGTCCTCGAGGGCTGCCGTGACTGCTGGTTCGAACAGAACTGGTAAAAGTTGAAGTACATGGCAACCGGCCAGTTGGCTACTTACCTGGCGATTCAACACCAAACCCCCGTACACCCAGGAACTTGAGTATATTTGGGCAGAACCCATAGTAGAGCTCAAAGACAACGACCAGAAACAGATTAATGGTCATCAGCCGCCGCCGGTTTGGAACCTTGGAAGACCTTGCGGGACCCACATCATCCCCAGATCGTCCCGTAGATGTTCCTGTCTCCGTCATAACAATGGCGTACCGCTAACCTGGGCTTATGGATTGATGATGTTGTCGTCCTGATATACCGTCCTTGCAAAGGTTAGAGTCTCGGGCTTTCCAGAGTTCACCGGGTGGGTATCGCCCGGGTAAGAAATGGGTGAGAAATACCGTGCGATTGCCGCATTGAAACTTCAAGCTGATCATGGATCTAATATTATCGGGCGAAGCACCCAGTCTCTTGGCGCTGCACATATCCACTAGCTGAGAGAGTCCATGGGTGCCCGACCTCTATTCGTATTATGTCAGCCCCTTTAGGGGCGGCTCTGGTGTGCGTTGGTCATTCCTTCCCTGTCGTGGGATGGCACCTGTAGCACGGACTTCTTCCTTTTATATTTCATTCGTCGTTTAGACACTCGATTCGATGAAGCCATCCATGACTTTGAAAGTTAATAAGCTAAAAAGTTTCTTCCGCCCAAGAAGCAAGTCACAAACTGGACATTCAGCTTCACAGCAAGCAGAATCGTCGTCTAGTACTCTCTCGCAGGGAAAAGTTCAGGAAAGACACACACACAAGTTACACAGCTACCTGGGGATCTAAGCCCTCCATGTTCTCAGCAGATGAATGATAAGCTGTGGGCAGAAGCTCATAGCCGTCTTTCCAACAAAGAACAAGAAGTGATAGCGAGGTCTTTGACGGCCGATCGAAGTGACACTGATTTGATACCGGAAATACTTCTGCGAGATGTACGAGCCAAGCGAGAAATCTGCGACAAAAAGAGATGGACCTTCCGATGCGGCGACCACACCGTTCAATTGAGAGACACGGTAGATAAAGTTCTGGACTGGCTGGACAAATTCAAGGCAGCAGGAGACATCGCGTCGAATGTCGATCCACTCCATGCTGGAGTGCCCTGGGCCGGCATTAGGTTTTTAATTCAGGTACTTGTGCCTTGGACTTGCGCTTTCCAATCTCTAACCTGACGCAGGTGGTTCAATCAGAGCGAAACCAGATGGAAGCTCTTTTCCGTGGCCTTAATAGGATCTGCTATATCCTCTATCGGTGCCGACTGTATGAAGTTCTCCTCCAATCATCCCAGGGCTCGGCTCTAGCACGCCAGAACCTCCAATTGGCTTTGACGGAATTCTACACCGTCATATTGAGATTCCTGGCCCAAGCAGCTCATGTCTACGAGAAAGGTTCTCTGCAAAGAGCCTTTGCTGCATTCTGGTCGTCTGATGACATTAAAGCCTTGGAGAACCAATGTCGAGAGCTCGAAACTCGTGCAGAAATCGAAGCACAGAACTGTGATAGATCCGAATCATCCGAAGCACGAAAACTTCTACTGGAACTCCCGATGATGAAGGATTTATCGGACTCGATTTCTTCCACGGTTACTGCTATTTGGAAAAATCTACAGGAAAAAGAAGCCGGATAGATCCTTAAGTGGGTTTCTAGGATTCCGTACGAGGATCATCACAAGACTGTTTGTAAAGGACGCACAGCCAACACTGGTGGATGGCTATTTGAGCATGGACAATATAAGAAGTGGGAATCATCTAAAAAGTCAACAATATTATGGTTGCACGGCATTCGTGAGTCACCCTAGAGCTACTGAGGCCCGAGAGATACAGCTAACATTTACTCACCAGCCGGCGCCGGCAAGACCAAGCTTACTTCTCGAGTCATCGACCATGTCACCGATCATTGGTCAGACAATGCTATAGCTTACTTCTATTGCAATCGCTACGAGGCTTCACGTCGTAAACCAACGCACATCCTGCAAAGTTTTGTCAAGCAACTATCCAAGTCTCCATCGGACGGTGCTATTCAACAGGCTCTCGTTGATGCCTATAAAGAGAACCAACGCAAAGGCGCAGCATCAATAAAGCCGGGTCTCGAAGAGAGCGAAAGCCTTGTTCTTGCATTGACCAAGGCTTATTCCGAGACAATATTGATTCTGGATGCCCTGGATGAAACCGATGTAGAAGATCGAGAAGATCTCATGGATACAATCGATCGCTTGGTATCTCAATCTGCCAATCTCAAAGTTTTGATTTCTAGCAGACGCGATAACGATATCAAGCGACGGCTTAAATTGAAAGCAAATCTCAGTGTTGAGGCTACCGACAATCGAGACGATATCAGCAAGTTCGTCCGGGAGAAAATCGAGGATGCACAGCAAGGCCGACACCGGAACAAGCCAATCTCCGAGGGGCTACGAGATGAAATCGTTAGAACTCTTTTGGAGAAGAGTGAAGGAATGTAAGTTGTCATTACTCTTGATTCCACTTTTTCGCGATTCCCGCTAATTGGAGCTATCTAGGTTCCAATGGGCAGCCCTGCAAATCAAAGAAATTCTAGATCTCCAACTCGAGAAAGACATCCAGAAACGGTTGGGACGGTTGCCGAAGGGCTTGCAGGCAGCGTACGCTGAGATTTTCAAAAAAAGAATCAAAAGATCTGGGGGAAGCATGCCGGAAATTGCCCACCGAGCATTCCAGTGGGTCCTTTTTGCCTTCGAACCGCTGTCTTCAGATGTATTGGTTGCGTTTGTGAGTCGAGACATGGCGGATGGAAAGGCTGAGTATGCCCGACTTGGATATACACGATGTGCTTGATGCCTGCAGTAATCTTTTGGACGTCGACAAGAATCCTAAACTCTGCCGCTTCTCGCATTTGTCAGTCCAGGAATACTTGGAAGAGCACCATTACCAGGCCGACAAATATGCCACAGGTGGTAGCTCTCATGATGGGCTGGCGATGGTGACGATCCAATATCTGCTTGAAAAGTCCAATTTGTTGATGTATTGGGTGAGGAGGTTAGCCTGAGCAGGACCCTGATCGAAATGTCTGTCTCCGGTCATTGATGATAATTCCGCTAGGGAGGGTGGTGGTCACTTTGAGTTTGTCTTTTATTCTACACCTCTTTGTTCTCATGCATCATAGCCTATCTCATATGACAGGCTCTGGGCGATTAATTAATAGTGAAAATAACCCAATTTTGATGCCAACAAGCTTGCAGTCAATCTATGGGCACCCTTTTCTTCAATTTCTCACTGTCACAGCCCTGAGAATCGGGCACAAGTAGACTACCTAGGTATACGTAGTTAGGGCATGCTTGCCTACATGTGTTGGAACCTTAGACCAAACTAAGTAGTTACATATAACTATGTATGACACAATATTAATATCAATCCAAGGTTCAATACTCCATCTAAGCCAAGAAACCCATGAAGCAAACATACCCGATCTAAAATCTAGATCTTCGTAGAATTATGACCCATCACCCACGATGACATCTCACTAGTCCTGCAGAACACACCGCATTAGCGTGCCAACCCACCTATGTACCTACCCACATGTCCCTTCATCCACATGGAGCGAAGTACATCACATCCGAAAAGTCGGTGACAACTCTCATCCAAAATGAGGGGTTATCCAGAAGCCAAAGCACACTCCCCCCAAAACCTGATTGAAGTCCTGTACCACAACATTCCACAAACTATCATCAACGAACAGCTCATCGAGACAGACACCGCTAGTTCTAGCGCGAACTACTTATCGACACGAGGTTGTGGTTACACACACTCACTCGGAAAATGGGGGTTTTCTTCTCGAATTGTTGTTACACTAGAATCGACGAGATTTCATTCATGTGTCTGGTTTACCCCTCATTGAGAATTTAGAATCCAGTCTGGTTTTTTGTCTAGATACATTATTTGGACAGACAGGCCTGCAATATAAAGACCCTTACCCTTACAACCATGTACCAATGGGAACATACAAAGTCCAGTAGGTGAGATGTAGGTTCGACGACTAGACTGGGCCGGAGTGGACTTAACATTTGGCTGGGAAGGCGGATGTGTATTAAATATGACTGGAATGATTGCCTGACAGTGGCGATCCACGTTGGTCATCTTGGATTGCAGGATGTATGTACATGTATACATGTAAGAAACCACGCATACTAACTAGATGCATCTGTATAAATGGTTTGATATAGGTGTTGTGCAGATAAGTTTAATTGCGGGTTACTTGAGTTTAATGATGCAGTTGAGTATCCGAGATTGAGGTGGTGAATTCGAAAGCTAGTGTTGATGTTCATGAAATCCAAATAGGTAATAATTCAAATTAAAGAGCTGAACCGGACTTTCAGTCTAGAGTCAGCGGCTCAACCTATGTTAAGCCAGAAATCCTCGCTCAGAAAACGCCTGTAAAAGTCTACAGTATTGACAAAGGTCCCAAAGGTTGGCGAAAATACATAAAGAAATAGAACATGGTATGTAAGGAGAGCTTGATAGGACATAAATGCCCAAGTAGAAAGGAAATGAAGGAACATAGAAAATTGAGAGGCGAGTGAAGATAGAATGATCCAGTCAAATCCAAAGCAAGAACAAAGTTGTAAAGCGAAGAGGGTATAGGTATAGGTATAGATATGATATGTTGGTCGTGAGATGTCATGAGATGAGTAGTGAGTGCTGAAAAACAATAATAAAAAAAAAACAAGAAATGTCAAAGTAGTTTCAGCAAGGCAAAAGCCAAACCTCAAACCCATGAATCACCTTGCACATAAGTATGTGGGTTGACGGGCCCAACCAACTTGATCTGAGCCTTCAACTGCTCTCTTCTGCGATCATCTTTCGACGCTGCAATCTTCTTCGCGCCCAGGAACACCCCTCGGGTATTATTCTGGGACTGCTTCCGCAGCGGAGACAAAGAGCTGGCCTTGGCATAAGATAAGTTGGGGGCCGAAGATGAAGATGGCTCTGCAGGCGAGCCGGGCGAAGATTTATATCTCGGGAACTGAACGTTCCGCTTCTTGGATTTGGACGATTCCCAGATCACGGGCCCGTGTTTCTGGTACGCGGATAGGGGAACCGCTAGTTGTTTCGGGCGGGGCGTTGTCGGCGTTGAGATCGAAGTAGGCGACGTTGGGGAGATTGGTGTTTGAAGATGGAACTTGTGATTGGTATAGTCATACTCGCTACTCGAGGATGTATCCACCGATGTAACTCGGACAGCGACATTCGTGTCCAAGACCAAGGAGGAGAGCTGTGGTGTTGGCGCAGTGCTGCCAAGTGCACCTCCTACATCATTGAGGTGACGGTCCATGGGAGCTGTCGCCGGGCGGGGGATTTCCTTGGACTTATTATCTGCTGTCGAGTCGCGCGATAGAGTGCGGTGGACGTAAGTCTTGATCGAGTCGCGCATTCCACCGAGACCACCGCGGTCGAGCGAATGCCATCGGTACTTTCCCTTGGCGAACTCTAGTGGGTTTCCCATTTTGCGGGTTTTATTGTTCGGTGTAACCATATTCGGGCTGATGCGGCCACTGGCCTGTAGAGCGGAAGGCGCCAATTCGGGGAAATAATCCCACTTTTTCTCGCGGAAATAGTGATTTGTGCCTGTGCGATTTTGAGTCCAATGCGATGGACGTCCGTACTGTGTATCAGAAAATGAAGAGGCAACCGATACTGAGGGCTCAGCAATCGAGGGCGGGATATTGATATCGATCGAGTCCGTGCGTTTGTGTGGAGGTTGCGGGGATAGTCTCAGAAGTTGATCGGCGGATGGAGCCGGGTGATCGACTAAGTCGTCGAAGTCGGAGCCCGAACTGACGAAGATGGGATAGCTATCTGCTGAGTGGCGGGGTTCACTTCCAGTGATGCTATCGAGTGTACTTTCGGTGTCGCTGTCGCTGGAGTCACTCCACATTGCCGAGCATTCTGGTTCTTCGGAGAGGGGTTTTGCGGGGAGTGGTTTGTTGAGAAAGAGATCGGAGCGTGTTGAGAAGGGGTTTTGCGGTGATAGTGGTGAGGGTGGTGGGATTACTCGCTCGAGTCCTTCTAGTGAACGAGATGGTCGGACGGGGGGTGCCATTCGACTGTGATTCGAAAAGGTTGGGGAAGGCATGTTCGGGATTCGAGAAGGTCGAATCAATGGGGAAGTATTAAAAATAATCCATCAAAGATAAAGTAACAAAGAACAGGGTTGGAGAGGGGAAGAGTGAGTATATTAATATCGGATGTAAGGAGAGTACCTAGGTATATCAGATAATATATAAGAATAATATACGGTAATATCATATATCATATATACCATACCCAAACCACAAACCACCAAATACAAAAGACAAAAGTAAACATCGTCAAACGAACTGACGCAAGGATTTTGGATCGCCCTTGCTCCGCTTAACAGGCCATCTGATTGGTTTATTCCTAGGTATACATTAGGTACCTAGATACTGGATATACTTGGGCTTAATTCCGAGAGACTTAGGCCTGACATGTTCCCTTTCTGTTCCGCACAGTCCTCTTCTAACTAAAGTTTGGCTGCCTTCTCTTCTAATCGGCCCAACTGACGAAGTCGAGCGATCATCTCCTCATCTCCAAAATGACTGTTATGTTCAAATTCCGGTTCCTGCGCGTATGCGACACGGGCTGCATCGACAATAATTCTAGCGGTCATGCCAAAGATACGATAGGCATGATCGGCCTGTTCTTCCCCATGTTCACTAATTTCACGAACAAAGAACTGGTGCACTAGTGGCGTTCGTTAGTATCCACATGGGTTTTTCTCTCTCTCCTTTTGGCCCCCTTATTTTCCCATTTAGGAAAACAAAGAAACTAAATTAAACATTCTATGTCATCCACCCTCGGCATGGTATTCCATATGGAAAAAAAGCAATCTCGAAAAAAAAAAAAAAAAAAGACTTACTTCTCCATTGTGAATTATGCCACATCCCCCAAGCCCCACGATACCATTCATGTCCATTCTGGACACCCTCGCTTAAAAAGTCCTGGAATGGCGCAGTAAAAACAGCCTCAACTTCTCTCGCATCCAGAATAGGAATAAGTGACACCTCAGGATCGGCATTCAGCCCCGAGTGTGGATCATAGCTGTGGAGGAGAGCGACGCAGGGACGTACAACCACCTCCGTTTTGGCCAGATTAGCCGGGAACTCGCAGAGATGCTCCACGCTGAATGGGGGTGGAAGCTTTTGGTTAATGTCGGGGAGGCCGATCTCCTCACTTGCCTCGCGGCGCGCCGTTTGGAAGGCTGTTTCGTTGTTATCTGCTCGGCCTAAGGAGTAGAAGGAAGCATCAGTTTATATTTTCTTTTTATGTTTTCTTCTTCTTTTTCCCAATTCATATTAAGGCGACCAACTTGACTCAGCTTTCGGCCTTTTTCTTTTTCTTTTTTTCTCTTTTTATTTTGGGGGAAAATGTCAACTTACCACCAGGCAAAGCAGCATCGCCTGCATCTACACCCGAACAAGATTAGCCTACTCCCGAACAACCAACCCATGTCATGCAGCCACCTGAAAACAGGGCTGATCCATGTATCTTTTCCCCTTGGAAGACTTACACGAACTTAGTGTCATAGCCCGGATCGTAACAACGACCTTAAGGTCACCCTTGGCATCGGCGAAGAGCAGTATCAGCACAGCCGCCCGTCTGCTGAGCGGGACCGAATTGTACATTGTTGGCGGGGGGATGTAGTTTCGAAGTCTGCTGATTGCTTCCTATAGATACGTCATAAGTGTCAGGATATTCTTAGAATACTCCTAAGGGGGGTTGTGTTTTAACATCGGGATGGACATCCACGGGGAGAAGGAAAGAAGTAACGGTGAGGTCTCGGTTGAAACAAAACAACCAAAAACCTTCTTACTCGTGAAGAAGAACTTGTCTTAGACACACGGGAAGAAAAAAATGTTCCATCTCGCTCTTTCCCCCAAAATCAAGAGGCAACATGTAAGACTTGAAGCCGAAACTCAAATGACCCTATCTCTCCCATACCTCCTTGGATACACATCCAGGTATGATCGTCCTTGGGGAAAAAAGAAAAGAAACATGGCAATTTAAGACAACCCGTGGCTTAAGGGGGAAAACAGGGGGGGTAAAAAATATGGCAGGGATGATACGCATGGCAAATTGGACACAGCAGATTCATATTACACAGGTGGACACGCGGTCATTTCGGATAGCTGCAGAGAACAAGTTACACATACCTGCGATGTGGGATTTAGGGGCGCCATTATTTTGGAAGTTCGGGGTTCGGGCTTGGGAGTGCTGGGGTTGGAGTGGAAGAATTTGAGTTGGTTTTGGTTTTGGGGGTTGGTGGTACTGAAATGAAGTCGTCGGAGGAGGTTGAGCTGTCGTCTCATCTCAAAAAAAAAAATAGTTCGTTATACCGAACTATGTACTTAGTACTCCCGTAGGGCAATTGGCTATACTGGGGAAAGATGGGGGTTGGCCTGTGTAGTAGCCGAGGTAACTTGAGAATGCCGGTGTCGGTGACTAATAATATAAACGCATCGGAGAATAGTTTACGGAGTACCTCAAAGTGTTATAGGTACTTGATGAATGAGAGAAATGCACTGGAGTTATTGGGTCCACTCACTTTACAGATATCCACTTGATGCAGTTGTACAGTATTCGAGATAGGAAATAGCCAAAGGGAATCAATAGAGTACACCAGTCAGATCACATGGAGAAGAGAGCAATAAAATAAGGTAGAGAAGCGGGGATCAAATGGTCTATCAACATAGCGAGAATAAATAAGACAGGATGAGAACTGAAAGGGGGAAGAAAACCAAGTGAGGGCCAACCAAAACACAACAACCATCTATATGACAAGTACAAACCAAATGGCTTAAATCAAAATACAAATCGCCAGCATATTCATATCAACTACGAGCTTTCGCTCTTCTTCGCGTCCTTGGACTCGGCCTTCTCGGCGCGCTCACCTTCCACCAAGGCCTCATTAGCCTCAGCAGACTGCTTAGCGCCATCAGCCACAGCCTCAACCTTGGCCTCCTCCTTCTCGTCGATATCCTCGATATCCTTAGGCGCCGAAACACCCGTGCTCTCGTTCTCGCTGTTCTGCTCGTTCTCCTCCTCGATCAGCTCCTCCTGCTCCTTGATAACCTCAAGACGCTGCTTGTTGGTAGCAGCACCCTCGGCATTGTGGACCTCGAGCTCGATCTCGTGGAACAACTCCTCAGGAATGCTAGAGAGCACAGACTTGAGCGCATCGATTTGCGACGCAAACTCGGACTCCATGCCACCCTGCGTGTACAGGTAGGCATTGCTCAAAACCAACAGAGTGGAGGGAACACCCTGCTTGAGACGCAGCTCGAGCCACATGCCGAGATCTTCGCGCAGGCGCGCGGGGGAGACGCCGTGTGTGCGGATTCCACGCGAGGCGCTGGCCATCTGTAGTTCGGGGACGGAGAGCGAATCAACACCCTCGTAGAAGATCGCGCGGTCATCACGCTTGATCTGGCGCATGCGGTGTCGGATAGTGTACCGGAGCATGGCGTCGGTACCAAAGGAGTTCAGGTTCATGTAGCGGCAAATGCCAACCAACTGGGGTCGAGACAGGTTGTCAAGGGTCAGGTCATCCTTGAAGATCTTGCAAACCTTGATGACATCCTCTGTTGAGGGCGATTCACCGGTGGTACGGATCTTGCGGAAAAAGTCTGTGAATTCGTCGTTCTTGACGGTGGCGGCGGTCAAGGGCAAACCGGTCTCCCGGATGGTGTTGCGCAAGAATCCAGAGACTTCTTTGCGGGTCGATCTGAGGTTCAACGCTTTAGCATCGCGGGCTTTCTGTCCCTCGTAGGTGCTGGGGAGCATGTTGGGGAAGAGCTTGAGGGCGACGGGGAGCAGGAGTTCGGCAAAAGGAACGATGAGGAACATCGAAAATGGAACCAGACGTCCTAGATCCTTTGTAGTACGTTGGAGCTATAATAAAGCCTGGGTTAGCCAAACGGTACAAAATATCGAAATATTCCGGGTGGCGCAAAGCATACCTGACGGTGCTCTCGGCGACTGAGTTCATAACCACCGGCCATCTTCAACGCCAGTCTCGAACTAATCTTGACCTCAGTGGAAAGCAACTTTGTGCCATCCCAGTAGTGCTGCAGCTCCTTCTTGACCTTTTGTCCAAGTGTCAATTTCTTCGCGCTCTTCTTGTCGGCCAACTTTTGATCCTCAGGGTTTGTCTTTGTGGCAACTCCAGCGGACGGTGTCTTGCTAACAGTTGACTGTGTCTCGGCGGGCTGGGCCTGCGCAACGGTAGATTGTGACTGCGTGGTCTGTTCTTGGGAGAGCGGCTTCTTGGCCTGCTCGGCATTGAACCCGGGGGGAGGATAGTTCTGAGAAGAGTTGGTCGATGTAGATTGCTCGGTCGCATATCCACGCTGGGGCATCAGAATGGCAAGCGCCGATATTTGGGATGGCAGGTCGCGGCCATTTTGTAGAAGGCTGCGGGCTGCAATGGAGGCCGGGCTCAGTGCACTGGAACGACCACGGGCTGTCCAGGAGGGAAATATCAGCAACTGCCATTGCCGTCTAGTTCCTCAATGTTCTTCAACACTTACCGATCAGCGCAGACCGGAAAGCAGGTGTTCCGCGGACCAATCCGGTCGATCTCATCGTAGCGGACATTTGCGGGAAACGTTGGGTAAAAAAAGTTAAGTGCTCGAAGCAACGAGTAAAGGGTTTATAGGCGCAACAACAATGGAATAAATGATCAAGCCTAATGTTCAAGGGATAAAATAAATAAATCACAGCAATAAATTGATGATCCTGAAAGTTTGGAATGTCCTGGAACCGGATCCGATGAGAGATGTTGTGATGTACTGCCGCAGTCATCTTGCACGTGACGGCCGATACCGCCTCGGGTTTTGCTCGGGGTTAAACAGATATCCGGGCAGGTCTAGAACAGGCCGAACACATGCACGAGATTGTACAAAGAGGAAGTATTTCATTGTGCAAATATAATTCAAAATAGTTAACATCAATCTGAATAGCCAATTTTGTACATTTATATGGCTAAAAAGAAAACTCGCTCAGTAATCTCAAGCTTCTTGAATCTTAACAAAAAAGAAACCAACAAAACGAGGGTATATAAGGACTGGCGTAAACGATGGCAACAAAAGATTACGTTTCTTAAGGTTCAAATTCGCTCTCTAACGAGAGAGTCCTTGTTCAAACTTTCCTGTTTGATATCGGTAGAAGAGGCCTCGGCGGTATCCAACAAGGGAATTCGATCGACGCTGGATCGCTTCTCGTCGCTGTGTGCATTGATGGCTTCACTGAGAGGACTGGGCTCAGCGGCAAGCAAAGGACTAGTTGTTCCTTCGGGAGAGCTCTGCCAGCGTGCTACATCTGTCTTGAGCTGCTCCAGCTCCTTCTGGAAGCGCTTTCCAAAGACGTCGATGTAGTAAGTTGCTCCATTGTGGATGCTCCAGACAAACAGCGCAGACATGAACAGACCGCTGGCCCATTTGGACCAGAACCAGATCGGGCAGGGGATCATTGTGGACAAAGCAAACCCATACTGGATGAACATGAAGCATGGCTCTTGCAGTGCTTCGGGTAGACTAAGCACAAATCGCCCAATCCACGCCTTGGCGTATGACTTGCGCAGCCATGTGAAGCTGGTCGGACGACCCGCTGCGATCTTGTCGCGGCGGCGCACGGTAATCAGGAAGTGGTACATGAGCTGCCATACCACATAGGGGGCCGTGGACCAGAGTATCATGGCACCAAGGCCATAATGCTCTGGGTCCCCGGGCTGACTGAACTTGATGTTGTAGACAGCAGGGAAGCGTTCCTTCAGTTTCTCAACCGGAGTCAGGTGTACGATGCAGTGCAAAGTTACGGGTGGCATAATATGGATGAAGAGACTGCAGAGACATGAGCGAACGAACTGTGTACCTTTCGATATCTAACATACCTGACAACCTTGTCCATACTGTGGAAGACCATGGAGTTGCGCCACATGGCGATTGCAGCCGCATTGTTTCCGAAGGTCAAGCAGAAGGTGCTAATAAAGAGCCGTTTCGAGTTGGGGAAGACCCAGATACTCAGCATGCAGAGCAAATTGACAAAGTAGCAGAGATCGGCCAGGAAGTAGTGGTAGCCCTTCGCATGGTACGTGAAGTAGCGGATGGGCATGAAATATGCCAGCTGGGCGCTAAACCATATATAAAAGTACTCCGGGCAAGCACCGATCAGGTAGCCGCTGATGAAGATATTGAGCACACCAGCAATAAAAGACATCTTCTCTCGGAGGGTGACAGTTGCCGTCTTGTTCCACTGCTTTCCCAGGCGCTCTACACCCTGCTTCATCCGAGCACGATATTTTTCCAGCTTCTCATCGGCGGTCGGCGCTCGGCGCTTCCATTCACCCACAACACGATCCTTGGCATTCAAGGAAGACGACTTGAGCTTCTCCCGCTGCTTGCGCACCTTCTCCTTTTGCATGGTGATTGTCTGCTGCCATTTCTCCAGGCGCTGTGAGAGCTGGATGTTGTCAAGTAGGTCGAAAACAGTCAGCTTGTCCAGCGGTGGAAATGACTCCCAGTCCTCCTGATACGAGCTGCTGTTTGAGAAGGAGCCGTTGCGCGACAGACTTCCCGGGGTTGTGGAAGGAGAGCCGAATTCATCGTTGTCGGTAAAGTCGTCTGAAGGGAAGGGCACATTGATCTCGTCCAGGCCTGGCGTAGAGACCAGCGGCTCGGCTGACATGGTGGGATCAGACTTTCTTCTCGAGCTAGTGCTTTCCATCAAAAACTGTTGCTGGAAGAAGAGTATTGTCGGTCCGTCCCTGGTGTTGGGATATGGTCGACTGAGGAAACGATGGAATGTTAGCATCCCCATAGTTGCAAGCCCAAAGAGCACAGCTTAGTACAGATGTGCCAGACAGGCGCGAGTGCTCCAAAATCACAGCCATTATGTAGACATGAGGGGCAATTTAAAAAAAAACGACGGCAATCTTACCTTATCAGTAGATCACGCGTTTGTTGGACTCACTGGGCGATGATGGCGAACTGTGGTTGGCGATCCACAAAGTCAATAACTCCGGATTCACTGGCGCATGGCACGAAAACGGCGATATAGAGCTGCTGCTGTTGCTTTGATGCAGTCACAAAGGTTGAGGATATACTCGGACAAGAGCCAGCGAGAAGGTGAGAATTTGACGTGTGCTTGTGTTGTGAGTGTTGGTTGGACGGTGAGCTGCGCTGGGGGATCGGCATGCGGACCCAATCAGCGAGCTGTCTTGGCCCAGGTGGGAAGTTGTCGCCTGAGGCAGCAAAACTTTATAAGTCGGGTTTTATAGTTTTAATTGCAACTGTTCTAATGTAGTGTTTCGCCATATTTGAGTTGTCCCATTCATTTATTGCACATTCTCCCTGACTTCTCGTATATGAAAGCAAGGTGATAAACCATCCCAAGTAAGAAAAGAAATATAATTATAAAGAAAAAAGCAACCAATGAAACCCCATATCCGTGTCCAGCCAAACGCTCACAAACTCCAGGTATGTACTGGTGAAAACAAGAGAGGGAAGGAAACAGAACAATATTAATATCCAAACTGCGGTGCAGGGTTGCCGTGTGGCCAGAACCCGGGCCCTTTATCAGACACAAACGGTTGCGAGTAGTACCCGGACAGGTAACTCGGGTCTGGATGCATAGATTTTGTGACATTTGGGGACTCGAGAGGGGGGATTACATGCACTGATGGTGCTACACCCATTGGGTAGCCGAAGCTACCTGTCGGGCTGTGTGGACCACTTGACTCGCTAGTGGTGGGTGAGAGGGGCAGATTATGCGAGTGATGTAGCTTTGAGTCATCTTCTTCCAGCGTGGAAATGCTGGGGTTATCACCTGCATCCTGCATGTCATGTTCGGCCTCCATCATAGACGCTGTCACTGGTGCTGCGTGTGCACGAGATGATATTTCATCGCCGTCTTGGAAGATTGCTTCTGGTAAATGTGTTTGTGTTACCTGAATCA
This sequence comes from Penicillium solitum, assembly GCF_028829755.1. Classification (NCBI taxonomy): domain Eukaryota; kingdom Fungi; phylum Ascomycota; class Eurotiomycetes; order Eurotiales; family Aspergillaceae; genus Penicillium; species Penicillium solitum. The sequence goes on along the minus strand of NW_027072125.1, from coordinate 1,983,874 downwards.
AGGTACTGGCGTCTGTAATGACAAAAGCACAAACAGGGTTAGTGGAACTGCTGATTGGGTCTTGTGTTGGGATAGGGTGACACGTACCGATTTCACCATCCAGGAACTGTTCTTCCATCTGTCGCACAAAGTAGATCTCGTCTAGAACCTGCAGCCTGTTGGCAGGGGTAATCTGGCGTCTCACGTCTTGGCCAGCGTCTCGCAGTTTGTCTGTTGTGACCCCGTGGCTATCTTTTAGTTCACAGAGGATATGAACAAGAAGTCGCAGTCGGTCTATGGTCAGTTAGTATTGGCCCATGTTCTCATATCATTGATACTAAAAGGATAGATGCTCACCAGGCTTGAGCAGATGATCAGGCTCCTTGTGTAAGACACCAGCAGGCCACCAAGCAGGCTTGGTGAACTCCGGGTCAACCCGCTGTGAGACACCGGCAATAACCCTGCGTCCATTGTATGGGTAATGGACCTGCTTCCTCGGCTCGACAAGCTTGATATAGGACTTTGCAATAGCGCGGCAGTTGAGCTGCTGGAAATCCTCGAATGCCTTCTCGTAGTACCGTCGCAGCAGTGCCCGGTTACCGACACGAAGAACGGTCCGTCCAGGTGGAGGTGTGGTAGGTGGCGGCGAGCTAGATTTAGGTCGAGACCTGGGCAAGCCGCTGGAACGCTTTGACTTTTTTCGGCTTTGCTGTGAGGACCACTGGAATGGGATCATCTCAGCCTGCCTCGTCTGGCCAGTTGGCCCCCATCCAGAAGGCGGTTGCTCATCCCAAGGTGAGTGGGGTGTTTGGGCTGGGTCTGCAAGGGGGCGGGAAAAGAAGTCAGTGTTGCCGCTCTGAAACTTTAGATTCTAGAAATCTGGCTCACTTGTGAACTGCGGACTCGTTTGTGGGGTCTGGCCCGTCATTTCGATAAACCGGTCTGTAACATCTGGTGTGAAGATGGCACCTTCACAGCCTGCAATTGAGGGTGAGGCTTGTAGTTGCCATTGGCCGTTGTGGTCAAGGTATATCATGGCGAAGTGTGGGTGTGTGTATTCGGCGGTATGAGGTTGTTTAGGGGTGATCGGCTATTTAATTATTAGCCAAACTTGATACATACTTGTTGCCTTCTGTTTTGCAATCGGGAAGTTCTATTACCATGTTCATCGGCGGTTGCTGCGGGATGCACGTATCGGAGTGTCTTCGCTCCAGCACCTCTCCAGGAAATGGATATCCACGATTCATATCCATCTTGTGAGATAGTATGGGGTATGAAAATCGAATTCACAAGATCAAGGCTCACTGCGCTTGTTAAAACGTAGTTACTTGCAAAATACAACTTGTGAAATACAGAATGGACCTGGAACTCTCAACAATCGGCCCACGGTGTCAATTTAATAGAAAAAAAGAGTCACCGCAGCTTGCCGATGGATAAGAAATCCGGGGCCATTCGATTAGGGGCAGGGTCCAGGCGAGATAAATATACCACGGAGTAATAATACGGGATCATGTCCATGATCTCCCAATTCCGACGTCCGACACCAGACCCCGAGGATTGGCATATTTCTCCACATGACATTGATGTCTCCTGAAAGCGCGAATGGGCTTTTTTTGGTGCTAATGCAAGGAAAAATGAATAGCTGCAAAAGCCGAGCGTGTGGCAATACGAAAGCTTCCGTATCACTTCTTTCTGCATCTTGTGATTGGACCATCCACTTCTGCCCCTTTGAAATGTTGTAGTCGATGGGTCGAGTCCGTTCTGCGCATTGACGCTTAGGGCTGTGATCCATGGATGAGTGTCACATAACCTTGTTCGATCCATGGTTCCGTCGGGGGATCCGTGATCGGCTGCTTGGAACCTTGGAACGTCTCAACTTCAACGCTTAGAGAAAACAGCCACAAAGATCGTCAAATTGTTCACAAATCAAATGTTCCAAATATTGTCCAAATTTATCAAAAATGGATCGCCCTCACAAAAAAAAAACATTTGCTCCGCTATCTACGCTACTCGTAGGCTATCTGCAACAAGCCGTTGTATCCATAAATATATTTCCCGCTCCAATACACCAAGTTTACCCTCGAATCTTCTAATATTCTAATCTATCAAGAAATAGTAGACATACCGTCGCAAGCTGTACCTAATTGAGGGGCGGTCCAATAAGCCCAAGGTGGAAACTATCATCTATCCAATCGTATTAACCGATCGGCGATCCCTAGGCCACATCAGCCACGACAGGTGATAGAGAAGAAGAGCGGTCATTCCTCGACGCCTCTGAGATCATCACCTGCAAGCCAAGAGAGGCTAATAAACCACTGACTAATGCATGGCCTGGGTGAATCTCTCCAACTTCAATGGATCATCTCCGTATGGATACTTACTTGCGTTGTCAGTGCGTCAGCGTAGTGGGCTTTTTCAACTACATCTACATCGTACGCGCAGCTGCGCCCACAACTCAATGTTTTTCTTTGTTACACTTTCTTTTTCTTTTTTTCTTTTTTCCTCGGGAATTTGTGGGTAAAATAGTAATGTTAGGCTTCCAAGTACTCCGTACGGAATACTACAATGTTTATCTCCACCGGGCGCTTGGTCCAAGTACCATTGTCCGTGCGGCCCTTCAACCTAATCTACAACGCGGGTCTGAAGACCTGGAGATAAATGCTTTCCGTCTGCCTGGGTCGGGAAGTTGAGGCCCCCAGGGGTCAAAGCCGTAGACGCGACGCGACCATCGAATCTTGAGCTTATTTTCAAGTTCGGGGAAGTTGGTTTGCGGTTCCGGGCGTGCGGATACAACCCCCGAGCATTATCCTAGTCAATCTCCATTGTTTCTTTTTTTTTTGGCCTCTTGGTCTCGCTCGCGATCACTCCCTTTTTTTTCTTTCTTTTTCTTTTCAGCATGGTGTCAATGCACTGACTCGAGGTATGTATCGAATCACCACTAGCATGGATTCTTCAAGTTGGTGATTCCAAATTCTGCTTCCCTGCGGCATCGTACATGAGCGGACGTGGCAACCCGGAGCTAGAGTCAAAGCATTCATCGAACCCGAAGGACAATTATTGTCTACAAAGTATATCCATAAGGAAAAGGAGCCCCAAGGTTAATTGGATTTGAACCACCATTGGGATCGGTTCCCTGCTCCCGGATCGACAGTGTCTACTGGGAGCGGGGGACCGCGGATGGCAGACCAAGAAGCTGATCATTACGAATTCGACCAACCGTTCCATTTTCCCCTATGGCTTTTATGGAGTAGGCATTGTTTCTTTTTTTCTCGGCCCTGTGGTATACGACATGGCCAACAATTGAAAATGGGCATGATTAACCACCTAGGTAGCGCCACCAGGATCTCGGCCTGCGGCAGCAGCGGATTGCAGCTGTAGCGAGGCCCAATGTTATGAGGTTGTGCCGCTGTGTACTCCGTATTATCATTATTATTCCTCCACCGTCTCTTTGGCCTTGTTTTATTTATTTATTTGCTTTTTCTAGGGGGCTGGTCTCATTGCTATCCAGACTGGGCCCACAAATCCGGAGAAGGTAACCGTATCGCGTTATTTGACGCTGTTCGATGGGCCTGCGGGCCGCATATTCCTGCCACATAACGGTACTCGCAATTTCACTTTATATTGCAATGAGGAGAGATATCGAGGTTTTCGATCTTGAGAAAAGCCAGCCCTTGACTACAATTGAAGATAGGATCTCAGCAAGTATTTGCCTTTTATCCTTTTTTTCTCGATCTTCTTGATGCCTTTTGACCTACGGAGTATGCATCTTTTAGTTTGAGGTTTCGAATATATTGGATAGTCCATGGCCGATGCTCTTTACCAGGCAGCCTTATTATCATCGACAAAAGCAAGAAAAAAATATTAATAGTAAAACAATATTAATTCCACGCAATCAATAACACGGGGCTAGGTACCGAATACGTACGGATACATCGCAGCCAAGCAGCCAAGCAAAAATATACACATTACTATCCCCTGAGCCGCATTGGCCCCAAACTCTGTAATACCCAAGGGTGTACAATCCCCACAAGAGAATACACCTCAAAGCCACCTTAGCAAGTGGCTTGGAAAAGACATGCGTCCCTTGCGTAGATGTGCGGGCCGCAACACCCAAGAGATGAAATTATCAACAACGGAATACATACGGAGTACAATATTACGGTCAATTCTATTATTGTATGTTGTACTCTTTATTCTATGGAGTACTCCGTACATTTTAGAGAGAATATCTGCTCTTATAATGGCCGCATTATACGCATGAGCAGATCACCATCTGCCCGTGGACGCGAGCTGCTCCTGTATGTACTGCTACCGTTGCACAACACATTGAAGGATTGCGTATTTGCATATTTGGAAATACAGCTTTTTTCTTTTTAATCCTCGGTAACAAAATATCCAGTGTTCCTGCTGTACAAAGTGTACTTACACCGCGCAATGTTTATGAATATGTGCGTCTCGGCGGGTGGTGCTCCCGGGGCTCCCGCCTGTTGACATTCCGTTACCATTGCTAGCTGGGTGCAGATGGTTAGATCCTGGTACCAGGATAGTGGTGCAGGAAACCTGCATTATTGGAAATTTGGCCTCGGGTCGCCTTCGTGGTGTCCGGGGGGGTTGATACTGGGCATGATTTGCAATGTTCGTTGGGGTTACAGTTACTTGGATGGTGGCGGTGACTATACCCAAGTAGACTGCACCTGGTGACTCCGTTGTTCCTCTCACCGTACTTGGCGTCGGGTTGCCAGAAAGGAGATTAGAGCCATTGGCTAAGGACTCCGTCGAAGCTTGGTTTTATTCTCAGTGGTCCCTGATTCCGTCGCTCTCGCCTTCCTCGGTTATCATCCTTGTACTTGTAAAGCGCTATATCAAACCTCGCCACCTCGGGGGCTGTCAAGGGGGAGTCTAGAGCTTATTCGACCCCGGATTATAGATAAGGGGTTGTCTGTCCAGATGCAACCGAGCATAGAAAGTCGGGGTCAAGCACACTGACGAGTCATGGTAGCTCTGGATGTATAGAGAAAGAATTACAGTTCATTATCAGTCTGGAGCTGACTTTAACCCCATATACCAGTGGGTCCGACTTGATCCCTTAAGCTTTCCAAATACCTTTGGACCCATGGGCACAGACCCAAGGTCGAGATCAGATCTGCTCCCGTATCAACTTAACTGACCAAGAAAGCTCAATTTTAGGCCTTTTGATCGCACCGACTGATTTTTCAATCGTGTCCTTTCTTTGCCGCACGGGCTCGCCGTCTTCCAATGTGTAGTTATACGACCAGCCATCCTAGATAATGGTAGTGATCGCGAGTCAACTAGCAACCTGTGATGAGTTCGGGTTCTGGGTCAAGTTTGAACTCCAGCCCAAGCCCTCGTTTTTGTAATTATACTGTTGCAAACATATCACAGGAATCAGGGCCAGCCCATTTTTCTTTTAGTAGAAGCAGATCCCGAGCTCGATCTCGTCGCTGTTTGGTCACTGTTACCGCAGCAGCTGGGGAATTGCCATAGTATGGGCGGTAGGACCTCCCGGAGTCGGTTCCGACTATGTATGCGAGCGGTTCCGACTGTGGTCCTATCCGGTCGAGCGGGTTGCCATGATCCACGATAGTCCGTGTCTTTGTGCATGTGCCCTTGGTACACGGTGCTGCCGTATCTTGATTGGGTCCAAGCTATTGGTCAGATTCACAAATTATGGCGCGATAAGGTTATATTTAGCATCCGTCGCCATAGCAGAGAACTCCGCTCTAGCTCTACCCGGCGCTTGACTGCTCGTTCCATTGATAGCCAGGTTGGTCGATTAGTCGCTCCCGATCTAATTCACAGGGCACAAACAGATCAGGTCTCTGTACAATGCTAGTGCAAGCAGTTCCCGCGGCTCTGTACTTACATACAAAAGAATTGTCTCCGATCCGGATATGGGGTCTCACGCCTTGGAGATCATCGAATTTGTCAACTACGCTCTTAAGAAATTTTTCGATCGGAGGTCTCCTGCAAACAGCATTAATCACTCTGAGCTTTGATGATAAATTTGGCCACTTCATGAACCTGCGAGGTCAGGGAAGGAGTAGAGCTCAATCAAGGAGGACGTGCAGATCCTGTTGAGACCTTCGCCTTTGAGATTTAGGATCTTTGCAAAGCTCTCCATCTCGATTTAATAGCATAGCCCAATCCATAGTTTCTGTCCTTCTTTCCCTTCGCAGTTCCGTTTTTAGGATTGCAGCAGGCCCCTCTAAAAAACAAAAATTGCCTTGGACTATAAGAAGCCTGAAGGTCATGTGTATAATTCTATGTCTACAACCATGAAAGGTCCATCTGGAAGTTTCATACATTTTCCCCAACGTCTGATGACACTTGTTCCTGAAAGTTCGACTGCGGACGCAGCAGATATACTCCTTGTAACCGAAGTCAACTTTTCAGGATCATGGTCTACCTAAATATATTTCACTAGCCATAGTATTTTCTTTTTATTTGGTTAGTTGAAGTAATAAGACGAGAGGAACCATTATATATATCTGAAGACTTCCCAGGTGGGCAAATCTTGGCTTTCATTTTCCATTCGCTGAGCACCTCAGTCAACTGGACAATTCGTTCTTTTAACAGGTGCTGTGCAACGGATAGAAGAGATTCTACTCCGTACTTAGATTTGAATTTGCTAGTAAATATTAATGTAACAGGCTGATAGTACTCTGTCTTTATCCGCCCATGAGCTGTCTCGCCTCATGATCCGGATCGCGTATAGTCCTCATATCACAACTCTCACAATTTCGTCTTCACAGCTCCATCTTCACCGCGATGCACCTCCAGAATACACAATCCCCTTTAGATTTTCAGGGTGAGCACGCCAGGCTTCCACGGTAGGGTATTGTAGTTGCCACCGGCGGTGGGATCTCGTCCCTGGTAGAGGAGTTGCAGGTTGCATGGATCGATGGTCATTGTTTGGTCAGGGTTGGTTCGAACCAAATCACCGTGACTGATATCGTTGGTCCAGGTTGCACCGCTATTGGTCTTTCCGGCGAAGGGCTTGCTCTCGCTTGCTGCCTGCGCTTCCCACAAACCGCTGAGACTGCTGGAGACGAATGAACGGAAATACCGCTGCCCTTGTGATCCAATTGCTTCGACAATCATAAGGTACTTGTTTTGGCCCTTGACGGTGTACACTTGAACTGCCTCGAACACGTCGTTCGTAGTGCCGCTCAGTACAAGTTCTGAACTTGTTCCGAAGTTTCCAGGGAAATTGTTGATAGACATGCTGCTGCGATAGATCTTGCCATTGTCACCCGCAAAGAAGAGATACATATGCGTAGAATCACCGATAACGGTCTGATCAATGGCGCCAGTATCTGAGCTAGTGATCTTTCCGGAAAAAAGAGCTTCCTGCGATGACCATCCATTGGCATTGGTAGGATCACTTGATGTTCGATAGCTAAACGTGCTCGAGCCCCACTGGTAGGCCAGGACCCAAATGTTCTTTGGCTGAAAGTAGAACAAAGTGGGTGCAACGGCTGTAAAGCTCATTCCGACTTGACTTGCAGTTTCCATGTCAGACCAATCCGAAAAGGCGCCGAAGTTCATCGAGCCGTAGTTCCCACTTGCATCGGTTGTTGATGCATATACGAGGTGTTTATTGTTAAAGACCACGTTGGTGAAATCCTTGATTGCGGTCCATCCGGACTTTGGATTCGCTAGAGCGCTAGTTGATGTCCAAGTATAAGTTGATGGAAGCGCGCAGTCGGCGAAGGCAACTGGTACTGATGCGAGCAACAATATGCCAGATGACACTAGGCCAGCTTTCGCCTGGGAGAATCTCATTGTCGTTGAGATCCTAGTGTATGGTGGTTTATTTGATTGAAGACAGATACAAACCACCTTGTCAGGAACCTACCTTGTTTAAATACTCCAAAGACGGCTTATAAATTGAATGGTTTGGTCTGTGTCTGTCTATTATAAATCGATACATTGAGCTAATCACTTGTCTTCGAAGGTGAAGTTCCCAATGTTTCAGTTGGAAAGGACTGACCCTTAGTGTGTTTCTGATTTGCTGACTTCAGGGAGATTGACCAAAATAAACTATATCAGCTAGAGACATCAGTCCATAGGAAAATTCAATTTCTAGAAATAATCGCGAGCATAAACTCCACATCGAATTAACCTTTCCAAGCCTGTGTTCAGGCTGAGATTGGGTAAATGCATCGAAGAGATCATGAGTCTAGCCGTGGGTCTTGGTGGTATTGCTAGGCGGATTGATTTCTTACTGATACATTATCATTATACGGCTGTTTCACTATCGAACACACTAGTTTCAAGCAACTTTTTCTTGGTGGTTATACCATCTCAGTGTGGGTTGTGCCTTGTTGAAACCTCTTTGAAGAACGTCAGATGTAATCACAGGCACCTCCGAGTGGGATTTGGCAGGGGAGATGTAAATAGCTGAACGAGGAAGTCCCTACTTAACGAAGTTGGAGCTAACTATTGTGGTTGGCCTTCGACGTACGAATTACACGCAGTAGATGTCATCTGCACCCCTGAGGACCCCCTCTTTGTTTCAACTAAACAGATTATTCCACCCTTGAGCACAAGCCAAGATTTGTGGGCCCTGTCGTTACATGTGGGGGTTAGGACTTGCAAGGGTCCTCTATACCTGAAAGGACAACTGGAGCTTGGTGGTTTGCTAGTATTCATGGAGAGTACAATTTATACTACTCCACATATCTTCCGGGCTGAGACCTTCTATGCGAACATTTAGGCTAAAAACAAAGATCAAATATTATCCCATCCAAGTTATTTACTAGAGGCTTGGATAAAATACAACTTCCGTTCCCCATTAGTGAAAAAAATAGATGATACAGCCCCGTTTTGCATCGGGGAAGGACTTCCCCTTTAGCTAGCATTTCAACTGCCAACTTCTCTTCCCAAAGAAATGTAGGCACCTGTCCTATATAAATATCTTCTCATCCTCCCAGAAACTGTCTTCTACCAGTCTCATTTCCATTTATCGACTTGAAGAACCAACATGTTTCCCAATATGATTCAAGTCAAGACAGCTGCTCTAGTTATGCTTTTCGCTGGCCAAGTGATTTCCGGACCCGTTGAATCCCGACAAGCCTCTGTGAGCATTGATGCCAAATTCAAGGCCCACGGGAAGAAATATCTGGGAACTATTGGTGACCAGGGCACCTTGAACGGGAATGAAAAGACCCCAGCAATTATCAAGGCTGACTTCGGCCAACTGACTCCGGAGAACAGTATGAAGTGGGATGCTACTGAGCGTAAGTACAACTGTCCCGGGATAATTAGAGTATGGGAAGTTGATTTGCAAAAATAGCAACCCAAGGACAGTTCTCCTTCACGGGGTCTGACTATCTGGTATGGACCCGACCTTTTCCACAGCAATTGCTTCTTTGCCTGATTCTTACAAATTCTAGGTCAACTTTGCCCAGTCAAATGAGAAACTGATCCGCGGCCATACTCTCGGTAAATCCTCGAAACTATAGAACTCAAGCATGTTACAACAAGAGAGGCTAAACTCGTCAAGTATGGCACTCCCAGCTCCCATCATGGGTATCTTCTATCTCAGACAAAACAACCCTGATCGATGTCATGAAGAATCACATTACCACGGTGATGAACCACTACAAGGGCAAAATCTACGCCTGGGTACGTTGTATCGATAATATTGGATTTACAAAGCTACGTTACTAACCAACCTAAGGACGTTGTAAACGAAATATTCAACGAGGATGGTTCCTTTCGTAACAGTGTCTTCTACGATGTCATCGGCGAAGACTTTGTACAGATCGCTTTCGAAACAGCTCGTGCTGCAGACCCAGATGCAAAGCTCTACATCAACGACTACAAGTGAGTCGCAGCCCTCGGCTATTTTCATTTTGCTTGGATTCTAACATTACACAGCCTGGATTCTGCCTCTTATCCTAAACTGAGTGGTATGGTTAGCCATGTCAAGAAATGGATTGCTGCCGGTGTCCCAATTGACGGAATCGGTAAGATACCTACCATCGCAGCTCACCGTATATGATTGCTCACACCTTTCAAAGGCTCTCAAACCCACTTAAGCGCCGGTGCCGGTGCTGCAGTTTCAGGATAAGTACCCACTTGCTTCTTGTCGACCGAAAATTGGCTAACAACCTCTCACAGCTCTTGATGCTCTAGCCAGCGCAGGAACGAAGGAGGTCGCTATCACCGAGCTTGATATTGCTGGCGCCAGCTCTACCGACTACGTAAATGTGAGTCCCACAATGCTATGACTGGTATTTTTGACTCCCTACTAAATCCCAATTTTTTGTTTATAGGTTGTCAAAGCTTGCCTGAACCAGTCGAAGTGTGTCGGGATCACCGTTTGGGGAGTTGCTGACCCGGTAAATGCTCATTCCTCCCTGGTAAATCATATTGTATACTAATACTACATACTTTGTTAGGATTCGTGGCGCTCCAGTTCGAACCCACTGCTGTTCGACGGGAGCTATAACCCCAAGGATGCATATAACGCCATCGCAAATGCCCTCTAGGAAATATGCTTTCGGCATCTATCAGAAGTTGAGTAGGCTACACTCCAAATCGAGAGTGCCCGGATGACAGGAAATCATCGATTTATTTGGTTAATAGAAATTGAATAAACCAAGATATCTCGCGGAATGGGTCCGGCGATGTTTCAGGGCCCCACGGTGGAGCATTTACTCGGGTGAAGAACAGAATCCTCAGACAGAGCTAGCGTACCTCCAACTCAAAATCTACATGGAGACATACTCCGCGTTTTGGACCATGGCCTTAAACCCCACTTAATTAGGTAGGCTGATTTAACAAGTAATACGGTATTTGAGTGTCGGCATTTGCCGAACAGAGTGCAGGGTCCTCCCCTTCAATCTCAGGGGCAAAGACCCTGAATATGACAACCCAGATTGTCAATTATCCCAAATTAGGCCAATTACTGGTGAAACGCTAGGCTAAATTCGTGTTTTGGAAACGGCGCTCGAGTCTCTATTTCTTCGTGGCCGCTATATGTAATGCTCATCGACCAACATCTTCTCCCAAGCTGCTTATGCAGGACGACCTGTGAAACATTCCGGCGACCATAGCTACGGTAGAGAATATATACAATACCCAAACGGATATTAACAGATAGAATTGTCATCCCGTTTCGCAGCACAGGCTGTTGAATGATATACTACTAAGTAATATACTAAACAGCATGTATGTAGTAACGGAATTGAATATTTCACAGGTGTAGAAAATAAATTGTAAAAATGTCTAATCTCTTCATATATGGAAATGAAGCCATATTTATGCCTTTCCTTTCTATAAAACTTACTTTTTATGATAAGAGAACTAGAAAGAATTGTAGGCAATAAGCGGTGTCATTCCTAAGCGCTATATTCTCTATAACTCTATAACTCAGTGGTTCGCATATAGATTAATAAAGGCGACGATATATAAGAAGTAGTCTGAATTCCAATGGTATTTATGATTCTAGGATCCTTAAATTTGTATAGTGGAATAGGTGATAGAGGCGTCAAACTATATCAACGCCGCTAGTCTCGATTTCGTAGAAGTCCTGAATCTTTAGCATATAAGAATTAACATGTTGCAAAAGAAGCAAGGTATGCATGAAATCAATTAGGGTTTAGCGTTGAACAAATCCAAGGACATGTTAATTATGACAAATTAACTTGGATTTTCAACACAGGCAGTGATACAAGCTCTCATGATACCAACACCACTCTCGCTCCCTTTGACATCTTTCCTAGATGAGTCAGCTGTGCGGTGCATGGCGAATACTATCTTGGGTGGGTTTCTGTCTAAGATTAGGTCGAGTCACTTGTTCAACAGTAGGCCAGTATCCGGAGTATGCACCGGCGGTCACGGGTCACAAGTGTGAGACAACCATACTTTGAGGTAGAGTATGTGCATCCCAATATATCTGGACCAGATATACGTATATTATATAGAGTTTTCACTTAACTCGCACTTTCACGTTACTTAAGGGATATTTGTAGGCCCAAATAGTCAGGCCAAGGTAGAATCAGCAATAACAATATATCGAACTAGATATACGTGTGTTATATGGACCTTTTCACCTAACTCGCACTTTCGAGTTACTTGAGGTACATATAGTGTAAAATTCCCCTTGGATTTATGTATGTAGACACCTAGTAATGGGCAACCCGCGCAAATGTTTGCCTTGATCGGGATTTTCCATCGACTATCTGAGGAAAATAACAGAAGCCTATGATGTACATGAAGTTTGTATATATATATGTATGTTTGATGACCTACGCACAATTGGATTTTAGGTGAGGCTTCTTGGTCTGATTTGCGAATTCTAAGACTTTAACCCTCCACGCCTCGTTACTTCTTTCCTGTCACATCCTCCTTGTCACTTCCTTCCTCTTCTACACATTCACCGACTAGTTCTATCTCTCCACCAACTCTTTCCTCGTACGCACGCTATCATGGAGACAACCACAAACTACCTTTCGCTTCCCGCAATTGCGGAGTTCATCACCGCATACGAGACTAAGCCAACCGCTGAAAATGCCAAGATCATGGTTAGCGGTCTCCTCACTTACGCCTTCGATTCGAATGATGGCTGGGTCCTCAAGTGGCAAGAGGATGAGGAGAACAATCACTCGAACTGCTTCATTGTGAGAGCCGTCGGCGAAGACAGGTCCCTGCACGCCATCGTGAAGGTTATTCTCGACCCCTCCGGTTCAATCAAGGACAACTGGGATCAATCCGTTCCACGCTTGATCAGTGCCCCGCTCCCCAGTGAGCGATGCTGGGCCATCCTCATCCGTGGCATCAAAGTCCGACTCTACGAATACCACCGCGACCAAAAGCCCGACGACCGTTTGGTTCCCTGTGACTTCAAGCTTGCCGACAAGACAAGGCATGCGGTTCATATTCGCAAGAATGCTGATGCAATCAACAACCTTCTCACCAGCATCCCTAACCAGGCCCCCCTGCCACTCGAAGAGGGCAAACACGGCAACCCGTCTCTGAATGACTGTGCCACCGACATTGCAACGGAGTCGCAGGTTTCCCTGGATGCTACCCTTGAGAGTGTCCCTACCTCTGGCGCCTACGTGGAGTCGTCCTCTGAGGATCCTCCCACTGAGGCTAGCGAGGAAAAGACGCCCACTAGTGAGGACAAGACGCCTACCGTGGTTGAGCCTGTCACTCAGCATGAGGCCGCTACCCAAGCCAAGGCAGTAACTGAGGCCGATATTACTACCTCCCAGACCAAGCGTACCCCCGAGGCCTACGCAACCCAGGCTAAGATCACTCCTCAAACCAAGGCTGCATTTCTAGCTAAGGCTGCAGCTGGGGTCAAGAGTACTACCCAGGCCAAGACTGCTACTCAGGTTAAGCCTACTGCTCAGGTTAAGCCTACTGCTCAGGTTAAGCCTGCTGCTGGGGTCAAGAATGGCACTCAAGCCAAGACTGGTAATCAAGCCAAGGCTGCCCTACTAGCGAAGGGGGTTTCTGGGATGAAGATCACTCCGAAGGTCAAGCCTGGGAACGTGACTGAGGTTGTAAGACAGAAAGACACAGACTAGAAGGTATGTGGTTTATTGGGCCTCGATGACTATCTACTTCTTGCTAATTGTAGTACCTCCAATAGGTCGCAAGTCTCTCACAGAACAATATTTTCAGTTCACGATTCACGATTCACACTTAACGGTTCACACTTCACGGTTCTCGGTTTTCGGCGTTTCTTATGTTACTCTTGTTTCTTCTTTTCAGACATTGATTTGTCTCATCCAACACCGGTACTTTCAACAAGTGCCAAGTCTTGTGCATGGTGGAAGTCGGGTTCCTGGCTTTTCACAAAAGTGCATCAAGATGAAGCTGAAGTCCGTTGCTTCGTGGTTCCACAGGTGGACGGTTCTTTGCTGTTTCTTTTTCTTTTCGCGAGGCCTTACTATCTCTTATCTTTTGCCATGAAGTGGTGCATTTCCTAGGGGGGATTTAACATGGCGGCCTCCACACATCTATTAAGATGGTCTTAATTGAAACCTTTTCATCATCTACTTTCAGGAGATGCTCTAAGAAACATCATCCAAAATCAGTAGAAGTATATGAACAGTGGACATGTGAGTTGTTCGGAAGCGGAGGTTTTTAGGGTTACCCGCAGCTACGACGTGCGAGAACCGTTGGAACGACTTGAAAACCACAGTACAGAAACTGGTATCAATTAACAGCCTTGTCGATAGAAATAATTACCCAGAATAGACACTGGGTGGTTTCAATAATCTACAAAGATGAAAAAATAGCAAGCAAAGTAAAAGCAAGGGGTTATCACACAATCCGCATAAATCCCACCTGGAGGGTTTAGGTGTACTTCCGAAGCTGTGAATGATCATTGTCAGCATATTTCCATATCGGCGTATACAAAAGACATCTTCAAAACTCACATCAAGTGTCAACGATTTGCTGCTGTTCTCGACCTGGTCCCGGTAGATACCGACCAGAGCCTCACTGTTCTGGAACAGTCCGGTTTTCAGACTGATCACGATAAACTGCATGCCAGGTGCGGCATGGTCATGGATATAGTTGGCAATGCGGGCAACGTTGGTGTTGTCCAGGGCTGCGTCAACCTCGTCCAGCACGAAGAATGGAGACGGCTGGTACGAGTGGATAGCGAACAGCAAAGCGAGTGCGGCCATGGTCTTCTCGCCACCTGAAAGGTGTTCCATGTCTCGGAAACGTTTGAGAGGAGGCATGGCGTGGTATTTGATGCCGTCCAAGTAGGGCTCGTCCGAGTCCTCAATATCGAGGTAACTGTTGAAATGTTAGTTATCTTTCAGAGCTAGAAGTTAAAAAAAAGAAACCTACGCTTGACCACCTAGGGGGTAATTGGCACTACGCGTGAGTTCACGGTAAATCGGCCCGATTTGCTCGGAAATGTGGGTGAATGCCTTGTTGAAGAGGTCGGACCGCGTCTTCATCACGGACTCAAACTCTTCCTTGGCCTTCCGTGCGGACTTCCGGGCGTCCTCGAAGTCCTTTTCGGTGCTGCGAAGTTTGTTCTCGACACTCTCCAAGCGCTCCATGGCACGTGCATTTGGTGCCATCTTGTCGAGGTCGCTGTTGAGAACACGGACCTTTTCGAGCAGTTCATCCTCGAGCTTGTCATCGGCCTCCTGTAATTGAATTAGTATGGGGGGAGTAAACCGACAGGAGCAAACACTAACCTCTTTCAGGGTCTCGCCCAGAGAATCGAAGTCGACTTCAATGCCATAATCGTGCACCGGAGGAGCCTCGTCCAAACCATCTCCTTCATCCACTTCCATGGCATCCGGGTCTGCTGCTTGCACAAGGTCATCGATTGGAAGCTTGTCAAGCGAATTGGAAGACTCGGTCAAAGGAACATCAATGTCTTCAAGCTTGCAGCGGCGCAGAAGAGCGTAACGACTGGAAGAGTTTCTCTGAATCTCTGCTTCAAGCGCATTGACGTTCTTCAACGCTGTTTCAACGTGCTTGCTACGCCTCTGGAGTTCACGGCGCTGCTCTGCCAAGTTTTCTGCTGATTGGCCATAGATTTGCTTCTGCTTCTCGAGTGCTTCTCGCAGGAGCTCAAGTTCCGCTTCGAATTCATCGAGCTGGTTGCGGATTTCTTCTTGCTGACTTTGCAGTTCTTCAATCAGGCTCTGGTCGCGCTCGTATTGGGCTTTGAGGCCATTGATTCGGTCCTCGGTGGCTTGAATACGCTGTTTCTCAAAGCTGAGCTGGTTCTCGATTCGGCTCTTTTGGGTGGTGAATTCAAGCTTCTTTTGCGCGGCCTCTTCCTGCATAGAGCCCTGCTGGGCCTCATATTCTCGGATATCATCATACCCTAAGCGCTTGCAGAACTTGCGGTAGATCTCATCCTCAACAGTGCTAACCGAAGCTTGTGACGTTTCGATTGTCTCGTCTAGCTCGTCAAGGTTTTCCTTACGCTCGGTGTATTTGGGTCGCAGTTCCTCCATCTGGCGCTTATCGAAGTCCAGCTCGCTACGCTTGCTCTCGAGGTTCCTCTCGAGGGCCTTCAACTCATCACGGGAGTAAGTGAGGCGCTGCTCGAGACCAACGAGCTCACCCTGGAGTGTCTCTTCTTCAGAGCCTCGGCGGTGACTCTTGGGGAGGGTGGTGAGATCACTCATGAGCTTCTCCTTTAATTTATACAGGTTCTCGACCTCAGAATCTTCCCAGCGCTTGGAGTTCTGCTGGAGACCACGTCCACCAGTCATGAGACCACCTTTGTGGATGACAGTTCCATCGAGGGTGACAGCCTTTGCGTCCACATTTCGTTCGTAGCAAAGATACTTGGCCGTCGCCAGATCGTCACAGACAATAGAGTTGCCGCATGCGTAGCTGATTGCTCGCGCAACTGAATCATCGTAGTCAACAGTCTCAATGGCAGGCCGCATGCCCCGATGCATGCCCTTCAAGTTCGAGTTGAATGCCTTGACTTGAATAGTTTCTAGCGGGATGAATGTGGCCTGACCTGCTCGTTGGTCGCGTAGGTGCTGGATGCACTCTTTGGCAGTCTTCTCGTTGTCCACAACAATGGCGTCGAAGTGTCGACCTAGTACGGTGCTGACTGCATCGGAGTATTTCTTCTGCTTCGGCCGGCAAAGATCACTGACACGGCCTTTGACACCGGGGAAGATGCGCTTCAAGGCTGAGATCAACTCCTTAGCCCGGAGTTCGCGTTCAGTCTGCTTCTTACCATCATCAGCCTCCAGAAGTTTTCTCAACACCACCTGAAGCTTTTCTTCTAGCTCGGTCCGCATTTGCGAGACCTTTAAACGCTCGGAAGTCAATGCGTTCAGCTCCTTCTTCTTGCGGTCAATGTCTTTAGAGGTGGACTTGATGGCTTCATTGAGAGACGACTTGCGTTCGGTCATGTTCTGGACATCGGATTCAACAGATTTGAGTTGCCATTCAGTGTTCTCAAACTTGCCCTTCAAGCTGTTGACTGCTTCAGCTTCGGTCTTCCTCTGCCGGCGCAGATTGTCCAGGTTCAAGGAGTCCGCCGAGGAACGCCGATTGACTTCTTCTCTGAGCTTGTGGTACTCCTGCTGATCGGCTTCGCTCAGCTGGCCACCCTTCTTGCTCATCGCCTTCTGCCATTCGACCTCCCACTGAGCCTGGGCTTTCTCGACAAGCTTGAGATCTTTTTCTAGTTGCTTGCCATTGTTGGATTGTGATGTGCGCTCCTTTTCGATCTCGGTAATCTTTGAAGAGTATCTCTCAACCTTCTTCTGAGTGATGTCGATCTTCTCGTCGACAGGCACAAGCGAGTTGTTGAGTTCTTCAATCTCCCTCTCCTTTTTCGTGATGTTTTTCTCGGCCTTGCCGACATCTCTGCCGACTCGAGCATGGTCTTTCTTGGCGTCTTCGACGTTCTTCTCATATTTCTCGACGCCACGACGGTACTCCTTGAGCTCATCTTGATATTTCTGGATATCCGCACTGGAGTCGTCGATCAATCGCTGGAAGTGAAAGAGCTTCCATAGGATATGAGTGATAATGGCCTGGTCGCGTTCTTCGGCCTTTTTCGCATAGTTCTCGGCCTCTCGCTTCTGTTCCTGGTATTGCTTGACTTCGGAATTTATTCCTCGTCGACGGTTGAGCTGGACAGTTTGCTGTTCCGCGGCCTCCTCCGCCTCTGCCTTGAACTTTTCATAGTCGGCTTTGTGCTCCAGACTGCCGGAGATCTGCTCAATCAACCGAGTAAGGTCTTTGGGCGACTGGGATGCGATCGCCTCGACATCACCCTGGAACACCAGGAAATTTCGCGCCTTGATCAGGATATTCTCCTCCTCCAAGGCCTCGTTATATTGGTGGGCGGAGACGATTCGGTTGTTGATGCGGTATTCGCTCACACCCTGGCTAGTAATAGATCGGCGCCATTGCTGCTCCTCGCCTGCATCATCCTCATAGACTGCCATCACCCAAGCGGACTTCGGGTCGTTTCCACCGGCATCTTGGGAGACGTCCATGCTCTCTGGCTCCTCCTCTTGCTCGCCATCCTGCTCATCGACAGCAGGCTCTCCATCCACTTTAGATGTGCGCAAAACACGTCCACGGTACACAAGGTCACGGAGGTTCGTCGATCGCAGGTGAGAGGATTTGATTCCTAGAACGAAAGATATGGCATCCATCCTAATGCGCATTAGCCTAAGGCTCATTGGGCTGATACCAGCAGGCACTCACGAGTTTGATTTGCCAGACCCGTTCGGGCCAATAATCGACGTGAAATACGCATCGCCGAATAGTAGGACATGATGTCCCTTGTAGGACTTGAAGTCTAGTGACAAAGTTAGCTACTGCCTGGATCGCATCTTCCGGCCGTACATACTGAAAAGCTCCAAACGAATGAGTTTTCCCATATTGCCAGCGGCTTCCCTGAGGGAGCAACGCGCCGAGAAATTCAAGGACCCTGTTATTTAAACAAGAGATTGAGTTGTGGGCAAGATGTGGGAGGGGCGCGATAACGGGTGAACCGCGTCCACCTAAGACGCGCCGGCCATCACGTGGCACCCCCAAATTTAGTGATGCATAAACCTTAGAAGACCCTACGACATTACATACATATATTCTAACAAGCAGTAGGACTCTTATAAGATACTTTTTCGTGGTATAATTGAAATCGCCGTCTTGACTGGTATTACAAGTCCTCTATCGCTATCTAAGAGACAAAGCCAAAATGATGTACAGAACGTAACTAGATGCGACACGACACGAAGAGACCTTCGTGATACTTGGATAATGATCACCAATTAATCTCTGAAAGGCATCTTCACATTCACCATGCGCCCAAAGTGTAGGAGATCATCCGAGATGTATCCATTGGAGTCCAATCGGAAATGGGTTTTGTGACCCGCCAACTGCACAATGATAAAGTCCTCGTTCGTGAAAAGTTGCCGCACGCTCTGGAAAATCCGGCGAGGCATGGATTTCACCGTCCTGATGAAAGTTGGCTCAGTTTCCAATGCACGGCCGAGTTTGGTACTATCCTCGTAACGCTTCATGGTTTCTGGAGAGACCGAGATTCTGCGCTTGAAAGAGAGATCACCCGGTGCCACTTCGACCTGGTAAGGCTTCTTGAAAGGGACCATGCTTCGGACACTGAAGAGGACGCGCATACGACCATCGGAGTTGATCGCTCTGATATTTCTGACTAGGGAGCCAGTTCGGGCGACGAACAAGGTGCCACCAAAACTCATCATGATACAGATACCACCAAATAGAGTTTTCTGCCACATTGGAAGAGGAACCAGAGGATCCACGAGAACCGCGTTCGAGTTGTAGATAGAATAGGCGAAGCAAAACGCGGATAGACCGTACGCAGTTAAGACATATGGGCGATGAGAAGGAGCTTGGAACAAAAGCACTTGTCCGGCTTTGATTACTTTCGCTTGCAGCTTCGCAAGGGCACGGGGGTTCTTGTTCCCATAAGGGCTTGCGGCCTGCCACGCGGAATCGACAGTTCTAGCCACACCCTTGGTCTTGTAATGAGGCGAACTAGAATTGAAGTAGCGCAAGGGTGATGTCGAGTTCACCTGAAAGCCAGGTCGCATTGGACTTTGTAGGCATTGGCGCCAGAATATTGAGAAGGTGGGTGTTCTGACGGACATAGCTGTACTGAGCCTATGGATGCTCACGTTAGTAAAGTGATGAAGACCATGACGCGCGGCCAATTGACGCTCATAACTCCGGAGGGGAATTGGCAGAGAATCAACGATTAAATAGCTTCAGTCGATAACTTACTAGGACAAGAATCAATTGACCGTCGTTCTGATCGGAAATCGCCGATAATGGCCAAAACAGCAAGCGGCAGAAAAATGTTCCCGTCCCGGCCGCCGGTGAAAGCTCCCAACGCCCTCAACACCTCCAACAGCTGCTTTGAATTACCTCGCCAAACACACGACCTCAAAAGAATTGACCTCGGAGATTTGTGCGCTTTGACGTGGTGGTGGGCTCTTCGTTGATCCTGCTCGTTCCTTTCGAATCCAACGTCCGCGGCGAGTTGCGACACCGGCCGAAGATCCCAATCGGCACCGCAGCACTCCCAATCTTCCAAAACTCCAGAATCACTTAGCAATGGCAGCCAAGATCACAGTCGGTCAGGTTCCGGCCATGTTTGCTCGCCGTCAACAGAAGGTGTTCGGTGTCGGCAGACGTGAGTTTCCCATCCATGGTCATGGCAAACGGCATCTCCGCAACGGAAAGCCGCTCCTCGAGGCTCAGGTCTACGGCGGAAACTACTTGCGATATAACGAGCATTGCTTAACTAGCGCTAACACCGACACCCCTTCTAGGCCTGCAATCCACCGCTCCCACAACCCAGAACCCCGCCTATCCGCTCTACCCCTCCGTCGCCCAGCTCCTCCGTGAGAAAGGTATCCCCAAGTCCGATGTCGACAAGATCCCAGCCTCGGGCCCCAAGGGTCGTCTCTTGAAGGGTGACGTGCTTGCATATATCGGCCAGATTCCCGCCAACTACCCATCAACCCAGGCCGCCACTCTGGCCAAGCTTTCCCACCTCGATCTGAGCAACATCAAGATCGCCCCGGCCCCGGCCCCGGCCGCGCCGGCCGTCGCTGAAGAGGAGATTGTCGCCAAGCCTCTGCCCATGACTTCCGTCGCCATCTCTGTTTCCCTGGCTGCCGTGTTGTCTACCCAGAAGAAGCTCCAGGATAACCTGGGTGTCACAGTCCCGCTGTCCCGCTTCCTTGCCGTCGCTACAGACCTTGCCAACGACGACCTGCCCCGCTTGGCTAGCTTCAAGCCCTCCGCTGATGAGCTTTTCGACGAGGTTCTCGGCGCCCAGCCGATCAACACCTCCCGCGGTGATTATATTCCCGAGCTGAACGCTTTCGAAGCCCCCAAGACTGTCCGCTCTAAGCCTGTCACTGAGGACCTGATCGACTTCCTTAGCGCCAAGTCGCCCAAGAAGTCTGTGCCTACAGCTTCGGTTGAGAGCTCGGCCGGTGTTGCTTCCAACGTTTTCAGCTTGACCGTCCCTGTTGGCGAGGAGACCCGCGCCAAGGCATTCCTGGAGCGAATCAAGACTCTTCTGTCAGTTGAGCCAGCGCGGTTGGTGCTTTAGATTTCCCTTGGTGTTTTAAATCTCCCTTCTTCGAGCTTTTTGTTTTGTTTGTTCCCGGTCATCTGAGCCAAAAACTGGGCAGGCGAAGCTCATTCATGAATGTATACAGTATAGCATAGTTAATCAGATATTTCCTTGATTGGGTTACTTCGCTTGAGAAAAAGAAACTAGATAGATGACTATACGAGAAAAAGGTTCTTAGTCAAGTTGAAGAAGCAAAGGGCTTAGACCTCCAAGAAACATATAGGTGTTTATCAATTTCGATTCTCATTTCGTTTCAGGCATGGTTTAGATCCCATGAAGGTTGGTTGGCATAGCTAAATCCTCTGAAATGGGAACATAGGCACAAATTCGTGCCGAAAAAAAAGGGTCATGTCATCATCAAAAGCAACCGTGCAAAAGACAAATTGAAATGAGAACACCCCCCGCGCAACACCGCATACCGGCAACCAGGAAACACCGCAAGCGCCGCCGCTCAAAGCCTTGAAGAAACGTGTGGATGTAGAAATTCTCGCTCGACTCCAGAGTGGCCGGCCAGTACGGCCAGAGTAGGGACGAACGAATGGAAGGGATCAAAGAAAGCAAGAAGCAGAAAAAGCAAAAAGAAAAAAGAACTCAAACAAAATGCCCATTCCGAAAACGAGCGCCGGACGTCCACCCGCGAAATGCTTTAAACCGCCGATGGAAAGAAACATGCAATAGATGCCGACGCATAAAAAGATGAAGAGTGAGATCCCCTCAGGCCATGCGATATTTTTCCCCCAGTGACCAAATCGAAGCGGACCGAAAACGCCATGTCGAATGCAGATGAAGAGACAAATTAGAAAGTAGACAGTATTAGCCGAACTACCGGATGGTGCCCCATTCAGCCAGTTTGCTGCCTTCCCGACGAGTGTCTCTTGTAGCTCGTCTATCAAATATTTTCCAGAATCTGAGTGTTTCGTCGCCTGCTCCTGTTACGACAGTCTGGCCGTCAGGGCTCATGGCGAGGTAAAGAACGCGGAAGGTGTGACCGGTCAATGAGACGATTTGTTCCATGCGGGGGTACTTCCAGATGACGATTTGGTTCTGGCTGTAACCGTGTGTGCTGATAATCTCGTCTGAGTTTTTGGACCAAGAGAGGTTGCAGACCTGGCTACCGGTGTCGACCTCTTTGATCATTGAGCCGGTTTGTGTGTTCCAGAACTTGATGGTGCGGTCGGCGGTACCACCACCAGAAGCGAGAAGATGGTGTTGATGAGGAGACCATGCAATGGCCTTGACTGCTGCGTTGTGGTCGGAGAAGCGGTAGAGGGGTGTCTCGCTCAGCTTATCCCAAACCATCAATTTGTTGTCGTTGCCGCCGGATGCTAATTGGCCATCTTCGGTGTTCCACTTCAAACCACAAACTTCTTGTTTGTGGCCAGAAAGCTTTCGAATGTACTGGTCTGGAGACCGAACATCACGGTGATAAATGAGACGGTCTCGAGATCCCGATGTGAGAATGTGATCGTTCCACGCCAAAGCACCAACTCGATTGGTATGTCCAATCATTGTTCGTAGCCGCCGGCAATGCTCAGCATCCCATATTTGTACTAGACCTTTACCCGTGCCAATTGCAAGATGTGTACCCTGTAGTCGTTAATGTTAGTATAATGTATGGAGCATTAACATGCAGATTTCTTGCTTACCCTTTGAATCCAGCTCACGCTGGTCACAGTATCATCTTTCAGCTCGCACAGCCTCGTAACTCCACCAGTGTGGGAATTCCACATGTAGACAGAGTTGGCCAATCCAACACCAAGGACATTACTACTGCCCCAATCGACCAGGTTCAGATAGAAATCATCTTGAAGATCCGGTGCATCTAGAACCTTGTATGGCACCTTGTTTACATACCGGGCCTGTTTCCGAGGTGTTTCGAGAATACGCTGACTGTCGTATCGAATGGGAGAAAGACTGTAGAGCTCAGAGCGCACGTCTAAGTTGGGGCCATGCACACTTCGAGGGGTTTTAGAGGGAGTTGGATGTCCTGATCCGGGCCGTGAAGGTCCATAGTTGAAGAGGTTCTTGTGAGGGGTGGTGGGGGTGATGCTAGCGGGAGGGAGATTGGCAGCGATATGAGCGGGTGGTGTATGGGATCGAGTCTTGTCATTGATTCCATTGCTGAAGCCGAGCAATGGGTCGGGTGGCACAGAGTTCAAGTCGGGCTGTGGAACCGTGTTTCCGAACAGCTCGCTGCGCAAAACTCGGGAAAATGTAAGGTTGGCTTCCTCAGCTGCGGTGAAAAGTCAGTTCCCATGTACAACGCATTGGATTCCCAGATGTAACATACTCTTTTGGAAATGGAGCTCGGAGTGAGGGGGGCGTTTCTTCGCTTTGGAAGGAGTCGATGGGCAACCATCTTCATGCAACAGACTATAAGTCGCTTGTAGATCTTGTCCGTCGCGATTGGGGATGAATCTGAATTATGGTCAGCAGCTGGGTCATAGATGACTGCCATTTCTTTGTCGCGGGCTTTCTGATTGAAGACGACCAAAAGTGTGGCTTACCGGTCCCCGTAGACCCGCTGTCTCTTGCGACACGGACTGGAGGCCGGGGTTCTATCCCTCCGGCTTCCAGCGGTCTCATAATCCTTCAATGCTTTTGCAAGCGCACTAGGGTCGACTGGCTCTGCTCCATCTTGCCGTTGGCGGCTGCCCGAATTTGAATTGTCTGGGAAATACATCGTGCGCTTTGATGGCATGCTTGGCGGAGTTTTCGATCCAGGCGGTGATGCAATGTTCGATATCTGCGATATTTGAGGTTTTGATGCCGACCTATTCCCGGCCTTCTTCGAATTCTGAGGTTTGTCCGCCATGGCGATGTCTGGTTGTCTGTCCTCGCCCCAGAGACAAAGTGCAACCGATCAAGACAGAGATAAGAGTTGCATAAGATAGAAGTGAAGTGTCTGTCAATCGAGGATGTCGAACGGTCAGAGATCCGGGTGTCGGGTCAAGGGTATTTGAAGGGCGATTCGCAGAGGGTCCGTTGTTGTTGATCCAGAGGCGGAATGATGGCCCCAGCCGTTGACGCCTGAAGACAGAAGATGTTCCAGGATAAAGCACGACCAAGCCCTGTTTCACCAGGTAGACCAACAAAGAAGTGTCTGAACGGCAGGCATGTGAATGAATGAATGTCTTCAAGGGAGTGACGGAGTTGCGCAGGGCGACTCTCTGGGTCACGCGTCGGGTACGCTAACCCGATTTAGCGAAGGCAATCGGGCCCCATCAACCAGGTCAAATCGGTATTCTTCACCGTTAACCACACCGATTTCTATTTTATATTATTTCAAAAGTGGGGTCTAGCTCTTTGGTTTACTTTCACAAAGCAATCTCATGCTGGTTGCCGAGAATATTTAAAACCTTCTGCGTCAGCATGGCTTTGTTACAATTGAAACTGATCTCACACTGTTAGTCCTGTTGTTTACTTGGAGGGACGCGCCCAAACTGGTCTAACTGGACCACTGAAAGTGGGGGGGTATGTGAGGGATCTGTAATCTGTATGGGTCGATTTTCTAACGCGAAATGGGCAGATTGGTTTGATATACGCGCTTGCTTCGACTCGACGCGACGCGACGAAGCTTGGGCCATGGCAACGACAATACTCCGTACCCATCTTGGAAATTATGCCCCAAAGCTTCTATAGTGGGGTTGACTTTACAACCAACAATCTATATACTACAGAGTACTCCGTAGAGTAAATGTAATAGTACATGTAATAATAATAATAAATGAAACCTACAATCTCAATCTGATTACCTAGAATATAGTTCCGAGACTAACTAGTATCCTCTAGTTCAGTGGCTTTGTTACGTGACATTGCCATCCGCAGTCACCGCCAAACCAATAAAACCTCCGGCGGCAAAAGCCAACTTTCTTTCTTTGTGCCCCCCCTGCAATGGTCCTCAGGCGTCTTTATCCTGATATTATTGGTTGTTCGAAACGTTATTCTACAATGCCTGCCAAGCAACCTGCTCTGGACTTCTTGTCCTTTGTCAATTCTGCTCCTACCCGTATGTAGTCCCCATCCGATGACGTGGAATGTCGCTGATTTGTCTTATCTACAGCTTTCCATGCTGTCCACGAGGCCAAGCAGCTTCTGGCTAAGGCTGGATTCCAAGAAATCAAGGTCTGTTTAAACTGAACCCGGAGTGGTAAACATGTGGCTCATCCATCAATAGGAGAGAGACTCTTGGGCGTCGACCTGCCAACCGGGAGGCAAGTACTACTTGACTCGCAACACTACTACCCTCGTGGCTTTTGCGATCGGCAAGAAATGGCAGGTATGTATCGATTGCGGAATTGCAAAAATAATCTTGAATTAATATCATGGATATAGCCGGGCAATTCCATCTCTATGATCGGTGCCCACACCGACTCTCCGGTGTTGAGGGTCAAGCCCGTGAGCAAGAAGAGCGGGGAAGGTTTCGTCCAGGTCGGTGTTGAGACCTACGGTGGAGGCATCTGGCACACTTGTGCGTGCCATTGATTACCCTCAAACTATCACCATCGCTAATTTCATCCAGGGTTTGATCGTGATCTGGGTGTCGCTGGCCGGGTTATGACTCGTGAAAGCGATGGTTCCATCGTGCAGAAACTGGTCAAGATTGACCGCCCCAGTATGTTCTATGTTGTTGACCCAATAGTTAAATGCGCCTTCCTAACATGTTAGTCCTCCGTATTCCAACACTGGCCATCCATCTCGACCGCCAGGAGAACTTTTCATTCAACAAGGAAACACAGCTGTTCCCTATCGCTGGCCTTGTTGCTGCCGAACTCAACCGCAATGGGGGAGCCGACACCCCTGACACAGACAAGGGTGGGGAGTTGTTCTCACCTTTGAAATCTGTCACGGAACGTCATCACTCTCACTTTGTTGACCTTATTGCTGCGGAGGCTGGTGTCAATCCTAGCGATATTCTAGACTTCGAAATGATTCTGTTCGACACTCACAAGTCCTGTCTCGGCGGTATGCTGGAGGAATTTATCTTTTCCCCTCGCCTAGACAACCTGAACAGCACTTTCTGTGCTACAGTTGGTCTGATTGACTCCGTGGCCGACGAATCAGCCCTCGATAACGAAGAAGCGATCCGCCTGATTGCCTTGTTTGACCACGAGGAAATCGGAAGCCGCACGGCACAGGGTGCGGACTCGAACATTCTTCCGTCGATTATCCGCCGTCTGTCCGTCCTCCCGTCCTCCTCCTCCAAGAGCACTGACTTGTCAACTGCCTATGAGCAAACTCTGTCCACCTCCTTCCTTGTCTCTGCCGACATGGCCCACTCGGTCAACCCCAACTATGCGGGCAAGTACGAGCCGGACCACAAGCCGGAGATTAACAAGGGCCCGGTGATTAAGATTAACGCCAACGCTCGCTATGCAACAAATTCCCCTGGAATCGTTCTCCTTGAGGAGATTGCACGCAAGACCACCAAGGAGACTGGTGAGCACGTTCCTCTCCAGCTCTTTGTGGTTCGTAATGACTCCAGCTGTGGCAGCACCATTGGCCCTATGCTGTCTGCTGCGCTGGGTGCGCGGACATTGGATCTGGGCAATCCCCAGCTCAGCATGCACAGTATCCGTGAAACAGGCGGTACCTATGATGTCGCCCATGCCATTCGTCTGTTCACTGGGTTCTTCAAGCATTACTCAGAGCTGTCGAAGACGATCCTTGTGGATTAAGCTTACCATGAATAAGCGTATGAAGTGGTACAAACAATAAGCTACATCCAAACGGAGTAGCATTACATAGTATTCAATTTTAAAGCATCGAAGTGTTAAATTGATGGTACATAACACCAGAACATCTTAAAATAAAAACAGAAACGTGCTGTGCATGTACCTTGGGAGAAGCACGTGGTCCGGACCGAGGAAAGTCCGCCTCGACACATCTCCCGTCTCCAACCCATCCATAGTTACCCCAGCCGCCAAAGCACGGGGAGTCTCCACCTCGACTCCTTATATCCCGTTTGTTGCATACTGTTCAAGCCCTCATGACCCTCTATGACAGACGTTGATGCCTATCGGGATGCGGAATACATCGCTGACGTGTCCGGCATATCCTATGACGATGCGGAACCCCCACAGCCAACAGGCACGCTCAGCAGCCAAAACGCGCGTGTGAAGAAAGTCAAGTCGACCGCCAAAGTCGCCTTCATTGATCGATTGCTGCGCGATCTCGACATATTAATTTATTGTCAACTCTCCGCCCTGTATTACATGGAGTATGTCCCACCCCAACCATGATCTCCATCCCTCTTTCCACCCACGACAGACCCCTAACATCTGTTTCTCTCCGTCTAGCTGCTCGATTGTCTTATTTGCCATACGTGCCATCATCGAATTGATCTTCTTCACACCAAAAGCACCCCCCTTTGAACCCACACGCAGTCAGCCGTATGTCGGCGCCATCATCGGCAGTAACCTCATCTGCATGTTCTTCCATGCCTTCCTGATCCGTCCTGAAGCTGGCGAGGAAACACGCGGCTACCTGCATGGAGGACTGTTCATCGATTTCATCGGGCAGGCTCCCGTCTCTGTTTCCCGGCTTCTCTCGTTCGACCTTTTAATCTTTCTAATCGATTTCATCATGCTGGCTTTGGTTATCGAGCGGGTGAAGACTAATGGAACCCCTGCACCAGCGCCTACAATACCGAATGCAGATACAGTCACAGAAACAAGCCCAGAGACAAGCCCAGAGACATCCACAGAGACATCCACAGAGACAAGCCCAGCCTCGGAGGAGTCCCAGCCACAAGACCATGATGCCGAAGAGCGTGGCATTCTACGACAAGAGGATGGCGAGGAAACAATGTCCCCCGCCCATTATACTTCCGATTCACATCACAGTAGCGGCATCGATGAAGAGGTTGAAGAAGAGCGCACGACGCTCTTGGCCGACCCGGCTGACGCTGAATCTGGCAGTGGTGCTCGGGGCGAGCACCCGATGGATACATTCGCGGCTGGAGAGGCTGTCATTGTCAACATGAGCTTCCTAGGTACAATTCGTGATCAGTGGCGCCACTCAAATGCGGCTGCACGGCCGACGTCCGGCTTTGTCCCGTCCCCCGAGACGGCAACGTTTCTCCGGCAGCGCTTTGGTCTCCAGGTTGGGACTAATGGTCGCATAGAGCGTGCGAATACAACATGATGCAAATCTGTACTACAGCTGCTTCAGTAAACTATATATATATATATATATATGTACTAGTAAATTCCCATGAACAAAACTTTCACTCCCATACTCTCAAGTTGTTTTATTCGATTCATATATACCATCAACATATCCCTTCTACCCTTCTACTTAATGGTGAATAAATTTACCTTATATTGGGGCAGCCAGGGTCACATCAGAATCATCACACATTCATAGAAATTACCTTGTGCAATGTCAGATATCCACGCTAATGCTTTCATTTATAATGCTGAAAACCTGGCCCTTGCGAGAAAAACGCTTACTCTCAGATTAGAAGGAGGTGTCTTGAATTTAGATATATCACAACAGCATCCAGAATCAAATTTTACGAAAATCCCCGAAGTATAAGAGAGAAGGTGATCATGATCGATTTTATTAACACGCAATTCTATAAAGCAACCGATAAGGTCTTATGGCTAAACAGGGTGACACCGAAACCCCTTGTATATACCAAAGCACCATAGAGACATTATGCAATTTATGCAGTAGGGGGCTTAGACTCCTCCCCAGAACCCTCCTTCCCCTGGACTCTACGGTCCAGAATCTCATCAATAACACCCAACTCGAGCGCCTCATTGGCACCCATAAAGTAATCGCGCTCCATAAGCTTCTCAATCTCATCAAGGGACAATTGCTTCTTGCCAGTAAGATGGCGTTGGTAGATCTCATTGAGCTGAGTGCGCACACGAAGGATCTCCTTCGCATGGATAGCGATGTCGGACGCCTGTCCGAAGTAGCCGCCAGAGGGCTGGTGCACCATGATCGAGGAGTGCGGGAGACAGTAGCGCTTGCCTGCTTCGCCGCCGGCGAGAAGGAGGGAACCCATTGAGGCGGCTTGGCCAACGCAGATTGTGCTCACGGGAGAGGCGATATATGTCATTGTATCGTAGATCGCAAGGCCTATGGAATTGTTAATCAGTATAGGTCGGTGATAGCCATTGGGGTAGGTCGCGTACCGGCTGTTACTGAGCCTCCGGGGGAGTTGATGTAAAGGTGAATTGGTTTGGTGGGGTTATCAGCTTCGAGGAAGAGGAGTTGTGCGACTATCGATGCGGAGAGGGTGTCGTCGACTTCGCCGTTGAGGCAGATGATGCGTTCCTGCAGGCTGGGTTAGTATGGGTAGGTTGCGGGGGGAGTGTCCTCCTGTATCTAGTTACCTTCATTAATCGAGAAAAGATATCATCTGCAGTGCGCCATGTAGGTTAGTAGGTTGATCACGTTTTGGGTCATGCAAGCTCCGTTGACGAATGCAATTGCGCAACATACAAGTGTGCCAGCCGCCTCCCTATTCAATGTTATCAGTATGTGCGCATTGAGTACTTTCTGTGCCCATATAGGGTATCAAACATACCACTGTCTCTGTCACGAATGGCGTCGGTGTCCAACTCCGCGGGGGCTGCGCAAGCGACGGTCCTTGGTTCGAGAAGCATCGTGCGAATACGGCGGCGGGCCGGGCGATAGCAACGGGGGAATTTGGGATAGACCGCCCTATCTGGCGTACGGAAGCTCTTGAAAGCATCTTCAAAAATATGCAAAAGCGATCTGGTTGTATGAAGTTGGAAATACAGAGTCGGAATCGGGAGACCCTAGACGGTGAATCGTCCGATGCGATAAGAGAGGCGCTAAGATAAGGAGCTAAGGTGAACCTTCACCCGGGCAGTGGCAGCAACAATGCCAGCTGGTCTAGTACTAACTTTCTCTGGAGAATAGGATTCTTCTCAAGAGAGTTTTTGATCTAGTATTCGAGAACCCCAATTAGGTCATCCCACCCCCTGTAACGCTATTCGGCAACCACTGCTCGGTCAACAACTTCTCCGCAAATAAGGGGCTCCGATTGGCTCCTGCAACAGCTCCGAGATCATCTTTTCCGCCCTGAACTGAACTTAACTCACCATCAACTCTATTCTCCCAATCATCCAAACAATGGAGTGTGTGGGCACGCGAATCCCGTACGCGAAATGGCGCCTGGGTGCGTTCCGACAACTGCTAGCAACGTCGCAGGCTCAGGCAGCTAGTCGGGGCATCTCGACCTCGCGACAAACCGACCAACTCAATGATATTACTTCGGAAACAAAGACAGACAATTCGAATCCGAAATCGATACCTCCTTCGCAGAGGCTTCCGCAGTCTCCTCTCCTCACACGTCCTCGCTCGGGGACTGAGAAGAATCGCAAGAGACGCCCCACGACACAAGAGGAAGCTGACCTGCTCAAGAACCCATGGGCCCTGATGCTGGCTTCCCCAGCGCGTATGTGCTCTGTAACTGGTGCACGACTTCCATCTGCCCTGATGGGGACTTGGGGGCTTGTTAGACAACCAAATTCAGACAACCTTCATATGATGCCTGTGGGTCTGCTGCAGGACTCGCTGCAAAGCAATAAGACCAAGAAGCTCAGTTCATCACCAGAGCCAACCATCCCAGGTCAACAAGAAAGCCCAGAAATTGAGAAACAAGGCCAGGAAGAGGATGTATCACCAATCCCAACATCTCTAGACAAGCAGACTGGACGCCAGCTTGTGCTTCGCATTGCTGAGATTCTTCCACTCATTCAATCTATTTCAGCACCGCTCTCTAAAAAGGGCGGGAAAAGACCACCGATTATGCGCCTGTTGCCATTCCGATGGAAGCACCCCCAGGGCCCTGTGACGGCCCATGAAGAGAAAAGAATCGTCTGGTCGAAGGATACGCCGGAATTTATGTTGCGGAGTATGAGGGATGTCGTCGTTAAGAATCTAGGTGCAGTCCTCGAGAAATACAAGCGCGTCGGTACCTCCAATGGAGTCTGGAGGGCTCTGGATCTGCCCGAGTACTCGGATGCTGCGCTGAAAGAAGCCCTGGGAAGCCTGGAGCGATTTGATCGTATGGAATGTGGCGGAGTCCTGCTTCTTGGCCCAAAGAATTCTGCGGCTGCCGGTCATACGTCTCAGTCGAGTGGCTCTTTGGACTCGGTGGCTCTCACGCAAACCGGCTCGAAGGTTCCTGTGTTTGATCTGTCAGTGCTTTTTTCTGAGTCTGATATCAACAAACTCCGTGAATCCCACGGTCAGTTCCAGCACACTGCACTGTTCTTCAGACCAGAGGATCAGATCGGTATTGATGCGATGATATCCCTCTGGAAAATCAAACGCCTCCTTGAGGGTGTTGATCCAACAGAGAAATGAAGCCGCTTTATAATCAAATAATAAAGTGATTCACTCACTCATACATTGATGCTCGTGTTGTGAGAATTATACCGATCTGTCAGGCCACAGTTATGCATATAGGGATTATGTTGAAACGGAACTCAATCGATGGGACTCAGAGTCACATGCATTGCATTACCTTGAGCAAGACCATACCGAGATGAAAAGTCAATGAAAAGTGCTGCATGACAATTACGCCAGGGGCAGCTATATTACAATGAGAAGAGCCCTGTGACGGTGAGGACTGCGCCGATGAGCGCACTTGATATGAACTAGTGTTTACAGCCCACTTAGACTTTTCTTATTGGATTAGTTGCCAATAATCATATGTCGCATGGTATCTGTATCTGAAGGTTGCACTGATATCCCTTCCACTCCTGCGGAGTCAATGTTTGCTTTTGCCTGCGTTTCTGCCTTGCAGATCAGGTCTTCATTTCAGCCCAGCGCATATAGATAGAGCCATTCTCATCAGCTTCTTACAAATTCCACTGGCCTACCTCCACCCTCTGTTCATTATAATCAAATACCTATATTTCTATATATTTCTATATAGTATTGAGGTAGCCTCTCGGGGCTTGCTAGCATCCTCAGAGTTTGAACATGTATAATCGTTGTCTCCCTCCAGGGCTGCGACAAGGGCCTTGAACTTTGTCATGGCGTAAGAACCATGCAGTCACCTACACGCCGAAAAAGAACAACACCATGGTTTGACTTTCGGCTCTCACCCATCATTCCTTGCATATCAGTCAGAAACCTCCCGCTGAGCCTATAGCAAAAGCACCCCAGACATACTCGAATTCTCATACTCATGACTCCAGGGATATTATAGCGGTCAAACCTGAACCGTTCAGGCCTCATATATCGCAATAAATGGTGGAACATCATATTATGGTATGCAGCCTTAATCGAATGGGAAAGTATTGTTACCATTCTGTTTACCATTTCTGGCATAGACGACAAGCACTAGGGGTAGGCCCCTTCCGTCATAAGTCATTCAAGGATACAGATTTGACGGCAGACTGAAGCGAAAGAGAACCAATGAGCTTCTTTCCATTGACTTTCTTTTACTTGATTTTCATTTGCTACAATGTTTTGTTCAAATTCAGGAATAAAATAGCTAATAGCTATGATAAGACGATTTTTCCCTCGTTCTCGTATCGTCATGACCTTATCATAGCATAAATTCGCTGTAAGTGAATCTTCGTTATAATTGTAAAGTCCTAGACTGACTTGTTCCTTTCAGTGTCATTAGAGGGAGGGAGTCGACTCATCGGCCGGAGTAATCTCAACGGCATTTTCAGCAGCCGGAGTAGTCTCGACGGCGTTCTCGCTAGGCACTGAGGTCTCAGAGTATTGGGCCAGCGGTGAAGATTTTGGTTTGAAATCGCGGGATCGTGGCTGGAGGACTTTATGCCTCTTCTTCAGAGCCATGAGCCGGCTCTGGGCATAGGAGACCGGTGCTGTCTTGGCGACAGGGATCTGGGACTATCCAATAGTATTCAGTATAGGTAAGAAACAGTATTCAGGACGATAAAATTACCAAGGCTGGAGAGACCTTTGGCTGCGTTGGGTCATCAAAATTCCGGAATGTACAATCTCTTAGCTTGTGGCCGATCTGACCACAGGCTGGGCACGGACGTCTGCCTGCCTATAGGTACACGCAGATAAAGTCAGTTGCCGGATTATAAATGAATAATGCCTGCGTATTAAAGTCTGTATGGCAGTTTCTCCCGATCTGGATGGGACACCTCGTGATGGTTGAGGTGGACCCATCCAGGATGTTGGGTAGAAAGCAGCAGCACAGCATAACGGATAGAATGAAAGAGCTTACCATGATAGTGGCTGTTGCTTCTATCTGGAGTGGATAGAGTGTTGAAGCTGATGGTATGGAGGAGAAAGATTGATCGAGGTGCCCTCTGATGAAAGGGGATGAGATCTTGAGGTGATTGTGGAAGAAGGAGAAGAAGACAAGAGTTTGAAAATATAATACCTAGTATTTTTCGATATATCTAGCTGCGAGTAAAGACATACAGATACTAATTCATGGCAAGCCAATGACAAAGTGAGCTAATGAGACCTCAGTTTCCATTCAACTTCGAATCGGATTTCATCGACCAATACGGGTCACTGATCTCCCATCAGATGCGAACGCTTATGACATTTGTTTAATCAAAGTGAAGATCTACCATATCAGTTGGGGCTTTCTTCTTTGTGCTGTGTATGGTTTCTAGTGGTTGGGATAAAAGGGAAAAAGACAACGTACAAGTCATAGATATAGAAGGTATCTGACTACAAATACAGATATAATTTCCAATGCTACGGCAAACCAACGCCAAAGTGAGCTGATAAACTCTCACCTTCCATTCAACTTTGAATGAAATTTCATTTGTCAATATCTTCTTGCTCGGGACCTTCACAGGAAAGGCTGCTTTACCTCCACTGAAAAGCTACTTCGATGCAGACACGTTTATCCGACGGCTACAGGATTACGGAATCCGTCTAGAACCGGCTGTCAATGATCGCGAATCGCCCTCTGAGAGCCCCTCCACACGAAACGAGCCACCACAGCAGAGCCCGTCGGTTACGTCGCTACCGGACACCCGTAAGCGTAAGCACGGCACTACGACAACCGACATTCGCCGTATATTCGGGTCGTTTAGCTCAGACCTCGTCGACGACTGCAATTACATCGACGCGATTGCAAACAAGCTCAGAGCGATCGGCGAAGTAGAGGCAGAGCTTGACACTCCCGAAGCAAAACGCATCTTACGAATGAATGAGGAGATCATCGACTATCACCAAGAATATGACGATATGATGGCCCAAATAACACAAAGCTTGAGCCAGAGGGAGGAATGGCAGAAATGCATCCTGGCGAGAGCGCTTGACACCACGCGGGAGATATACGGTGCACCAGAAACGAACACAGACAACCGCACCTAATTCCTCTAACGCCGCAACCTGCTGGCACTGTGCAGCCGCATTCTCCTCGCGGAACAAAATCCACAAGCACCTAAAGGAAGACACACACACAACCCAGCAAGCAGCATCGGACGCTGTCGTCGGTGAGGACAACAGTGTCTACAAACCCATCATTTAATCAGACCGCACACACTCCACCACACCAGGTCAAGCCTATAAGGCGTGGGGATATCTCTCCACGGTGGCCGGCATTGGCGCGCCAGACATGCGCCGTCGACTTCACATATGCACTTTTATTTGCTTTAATGCGTTTTCTTTTCAGTCTGACCACGTCAACGACTTCGTTTGGGGTCAGACGTGCGTCGTTGATTTCGCAAATATGTACTTACCGGTCAACCGAGGGCGGCGTGGTGGAACGAGCAATGGGATTGCGGAGTCCACATGTCGCAATGCACGGGGTACAAGCGGCACCGGTGGGCGATGCACAGGAGAGTCGCCAGATCGTGGGAAGGAGTCGTTGAAAAATGGCTGATCAACCACATTTAACTCGAGCTACTCAGACTTTATTAGTAACTGTACTCTGAAGTCTCGTTGGTATAAACATAGATAGGGGCTTTTATCTTACCTGGAAGGTCATAATCCCGCCTCTGAGACTAAGGAAGGTAGGGAATGGGCATTCCACCTTTATGTGACCAGATTTCGCAATGTGTACACGCCTTCTAGATATATGCACATGTGATATTAGTCGGTGGTCAAATATCGAAGAATATTGTAAAATGGTATAGCATTATGCATGCCAGAACAGATGTTACGCACTGTCAATGTACAAACTTACATTTGCAGTATCGCTCTCACTAGCGCCATCTCGGTGGTGCTGATAACCCCCGTTGCTAGAAGGAATTGGGAGTGTCGTGATGAATGGTTGATATTGAAATGGTTGACGATTAGTATTTGAGAGAGGGAAGGAAGGAAGGGAAGAAAGGGAAGAGAGAGGAGCAAAATATCAGTCATTGGTGACTTACCAAAGGCAGATGGATCTGAGCCTCAAGGACGTTAAGTCAAAAGGAAAGTCTAAAGACAGGCATCCGAGCCTCAAGCTGTCTAGGATCCTGTTTTCGAGGGCTACTTAGATAGTATCCTTTCAGAACCACCGCATGTCACTTTCCATTCAGATCTGAATCAAATCTCATTTTCCCATAGGGTCCCTATGTGTCTAGATGGTTGTGCGTGGTGGGATAAGCAATGGGAGTGAGGAGTCCGAAACCGAAAGCTCCCGCCCTACCAAAGACGAATGTGACACGCTACGCGAAGCACACCGATGCAGTTTTCGTACGGTTTATGATTCGCCTCATCGTATCCGGGGATGTCGTCTTTCTTAAAAAAGGTGCGAGGAACGACGTGTGTGGGGGCGAGCAAAATATCAAGCGTAAGTGACTTGTTAAAGACAGATAGACATCTGAGCCTCAAGGTACATTGGGTTCAATTTTCGGATGCCATTTACATCCTACTCAGATTGTACTAACTTCATCTAATCTACTTCTTTTGCGTTGCTCAAGACAGAGTCTTAGCTTCTGCATCAGTTCCTATTTCTTTCATTGAGCACCTCGCTACCATCACCCTCTTCGTCGAGCTTTCACTCACCACCGACCACTGATCATCCATAACAAGTCACATCCACCCCTCGTACATACCTGTCAAGAGATTCTTACCACACTTCACAACAACTCTCACGCCTTTCTCAAGGCCTCCGGATCACCACCTATCCATGGATAGCCACGCTTCTAGGTGCCAAGTAAAAGCCCCCCAGCGCGCTTTGCGACCACGACGATCCCAATACCCCTCAATATCCCACCCTCTCGCATTAAACCCTACAAGTATTGATACCATTTCATCGCCGCCATTCAGGACTTCGCCATTGCCTGGTTATTCAAACGCCAAACTTGCTATAAAGGCGCGAGGTATTGGCGTGAAGTCCGTGGGAGTGATCGCATGTCTGGCTTTTACTTCAGTTTCAAACCAGAAAGGCACGTGGTACAAGTACTCTCAAGTCTATACCTTTCTTTGTCTCCCCAGGGTCTATAAGTTGATCGTTGCCTACCCATATTTGTGCTGTCACAGTATACTGACATGCGGCTATGTCATAATTTGTCTAATCCCAAGACACTTCGTCAGCCCTGTAAGGCTCTTCAAGTGGCTTCATTGAATGTAGTTCACGTGGGATATGTACCTCTAATAATGATAACCCTCAGAGGCCTTGGAACTTTTAGTTTATCTCGGGGAGATACATTTACCCCGGTACATATATCAAGTCTGCTAGCATCGGCGATTAAGCAATTCAGCATCGAACACAACCTAAACCCCAATATTTCCTACCTTTCACCAAAATGTCTGGATGGGTTATAGCTGCTATGGACGCACTCAACTACGCGGGTGCAGTAAGCTTCACACCCGAAAATGATATTCCAGATCTGGCCGGGAAGGTCATCTTGGTCACGGGCGGTAGGTTAAACCGTATATCAATGGGGCATTAATACCACATCTAACGCTATGCACCTCCACAGGAAATGCAGGTTTGGGCAAAGAAACAGTCCTCCAGCTGGCCAGGCACAATCCGAAGAAGATCTTTCTCGGTGCGCGTTCAGAAGCAAAGGCAGAGGAAGCCATCAAGTCGGTAAAATCATCCGTTCCAAACGATGTCGAAATTAGCTGGATACCGTTGGACTTGATGTCAGGTAAATCGATCAAGAACGCAGCGGAGCAAGTGA
This sequence comes from Penicillium solitum, assembly GCF_028829755.1. Classification (NCBI taxonomy): domain Eukaryota; kingdom Fungi; phylum Ascomycota; class Eurotiomycetes; order Eurotiales; family Aspergillaceae; genus Penicillium; species Penicillium solitum. The sequence continues at coordinate 1,946,698 of NW_027072125.1, read as the reverse complement.
ACGCCCAGTCGTCCCGTCTCGATGTCCTAATCCTCAACGCTGGTGTGATGGCTCTACCGCCTGGCGAGACCGAAATGAGCCATGAGATTCAACTCGGCACAAATCACACCGGACACTTCTATCTCACCAAACTGCTGCTTCCAACACTGCTCAAGACGGCTGAAGAACCCGGCTCGGATGTCCGCGTCGTATCGCTCGCTTCCGTGGGACATAATTTCGCGCCGGCATTCGAGAAAATCGTGGATCAAGAGAAGCTCAAAAAGGTCAGCACAATTGCTCGGTATGGAGCCTCGAAGGCTGCAAATATTCTCTTTGCCGCGGTCTTTGCCGCGGAACTGAGCAGGCGTTACCAGTCAATAACGTCGGTGGCGGTCCATCCAGGTATCATCGTAACGAAGCTGTATGACGCTTTGAATTCGCATTCTATAGTTCTTGCTTTGGGCTCTAAGTTTTTGCGTTTCTCTGGCTCGACAGTGTACCAGGGCGCGTGTAACTCACTGTGGGCGGCTGTTGGTGCAAAAAAGGAGGAGCTCACCAATGGAGGATATTATGTGCCTGTTGGAATTTTGAAACGTCGAAATAAATGGGCGTGCAATGAGGATATGGGGAAGCGCCTTTGGGAGTGGACTGAGTTGGAGCTTACCAAGGCCAATCTCTGATAAGATTCGTGTATTTACCTCTTCAGGGCTTCCTACATAAGCTAGTGCATGATTTCCGCCCAGATTTCCAGTTGATAATACTGTCGAATTATTCTTATCGCGTTAAAAAAAACCTATGAACTAGCAACCTTGACAACCACCTTCCCGAGACCTCCCTTCCCACTATAAACAATTTGGCATGCTGATCGCACTGCTTCAATATCAGAAAGCTCAACAGTGTTTCCCACCACCGTTCTCAACCTGTGTTCCTCAACATGGTTTCTCAACTCGTCCAGATCTTGACCAGTCGATTCCAGGAACATATATGAATACTCAACACCATACCGCCATGCCCTCAGTTTACGGACACAATCGAAAGTATTAAGTGCCATTCGTAAAGCAATGGGGATGTTCTGCTTATTGGGCAGATCGTTCATTGAAGATTCCTGGAGCTGGTTTCCCGATGGCATGGTCGCAACCGACACGATACGTCCAGATTTTGGTTTCATTAGGCAGAGATACTCCATAGCAGAACCAACTGTGTCGAAGAGGAAATCCACGGAGCCAGACTTGATGACCTCTCTAGGGTCGGATTTCGTGTAGTCAATTACTGTAAGTGTGTAAGTAAAAGTTTACCCAAGCGGATTTTGAGTTCTTACTCTCATCGACCGTTCCTTCACCTAGGAGCTCCTTGACCTTCTCCACCTTTGAGGTCGAGACTGTGGTGATGACCTTGCCTGCATGGAAGACATTCTTTGCCAATTGGCATGCAAATAGACCTGTTCCACTCACTTTAATCATGTTAGACTCATACACAACAGTTTGGAGGACAAAAACAACATACAGCCAGCGGGCACAAAGACAGTCTTTCCAGCCAGATCTCCTTTGTACTTTCTGAGTGCTTGAAGTGCAGTCATTGCTGCCAGAGGTATCGAAGCTGCATCCTCAAATGACAATGACGGCGGCTTCAGGGCGATGTATTTCTCTGCACATCTGACAAATTCACTGCAAGATCCTAGTGATCCAATATTCAGTGGGGTCCTATCTAACCACCGGGGCTGCACGTACCTCGAGAAATCTCCGGTAGTCTCGTATAGACTTCATCTCCGACTTGGAACCGCGTCACATCCAATCCAGCCTCTGTGACTATACCGGCACAGTCATAGCCGATTCTATATGGAAAGCTATTGATGTCAGGTACGATTTTCGCAATTTATATGGAATCACATACGAGTCTTTCACCGCCAACTTCAGCATCCCATCAGCTTTCTTCACGTCGATTGGGTTGATGCTCGCCGCATGAACCTTAATGATCACATCTTTTGGATCACTGAGCTCCGGCTTGGTCAACTCAGTGACCTGGTAGCCCGATGGCTTCGAGTACGATGGAATGTTCAAGGACAACATCTCCAGTTGAAATTTTCAGCGAAATATGAAAATGCTAAAGTGAGGGTCGCGACCACACTATATAAATCGGCTGAACGTTGAAGTGAAATAAGGCCCGGATGCCGGATCCGTCCATAGTTCATCTCTGGACCCACAGCAACGGGTCAACTATCTATCCGGTGCCATGCCAGGTGTTGAGATTATTCAACACGCCACGGGTCTCGATCAATTCTCTTACGATGACAAGTCGCAGAGATTTAATCAATACAGAATCTTCGAGATATTCTTACTCAAAATCAATGGTATTGCGGGAAGAAGTTTTAGACACTTTTTGTTCACGTACTTAATGCCAAGAGCCCCACAGACAACGGCGACAATACTCTACGCAATATATATCGCGATACAAAACTTGCAATCAATGGCCTAGAGGCAGTAGAAGAAGCATATTAACAATCAAAGCATATATATCTAAGCTTTTGAACGACTGCGAGTTTGCATGCCGGCGAACCTTCCAAGGTAGGAAGTACGCAGGTCCACAGGTGGATACGTCACTGAGCCTCGGTTCCTTATTTTGCTACTCCATACATATCCATGGATATCATCTACTCACTCAACACAAAATGCACCACATTTCAACTCAAGCTATACAATAGGTGTCATACGACTTGGGAGGCCATTGTGCGAAACTGACTTTCATATTAACTAGACATTCCATATATGTTGCAGGTATTTATATTGTAAATCCTGACGCTGAACTATATATATAACTAGCGCACGCTACAGAGCAGACCTGGGTCTCATGTACGATGCTGATAAAAGCCATTTATATCAGCATGGAGTGTAAGCTTTTCGAGTACGAGCCTTGCGCAACCCAAGGTAGATGGCTATAAGCGAAAACGACTCAGCCTGGTAATGACGATTCATTGATCGGTCCCTGTGCTAAGAGGATTTTGAACTCTACATATGTACTCTGTACTCCCTGAGGAGCACAGACATTGTCCGTATGATGTCAGGCTTCTCCCTATATTGTACGTTGTACATCATCGATAGGGGAAAGGGGCTGGGATTCTCAGGGGCTGGGTTAGATGAGGCTGTTTGGGCTGATCATTTAATTGAAAAGATGGCTGTAAAGTCTAGTCAATGTTGCAGGTGACGATCATGGATCTTCACGGGGGACTACGAAGTACAAGACGCCCTTGAAATAAGTATCCGCTGGTATATTGATTTCGGCTGCGCGTACGGAGTAGTATAGATGGGATTTGCGGACCTAATTGTCTCTGGTAAAATTATTATTGATATTCTGCATATCAAAGGATGGTTCACCTTAATCATCTTGGAGTAATTCGAGGTCTCGAGGCAAGGTTGTTTCACCCATACTAGAGACACCAAGGTCAGACTTCAAGCAAAATAGAATGTGCCAGAATCCTTCATGAAAAGGCTAAATATATGATGCATATATATAGCACCCCGTGCTCCCTATACAATGATTTACCCACTATTAGTGTCAAATGCCTACGCCGTGCTCCAGTCTTGCTCAGCCTCGGTCTCAGCCACTGTCTTGGATTGAAGCCACTACGTACTTCGATTAATTTTTGAAATAATATTAGCAGAACAATTTTGAAAACACAATTTCGTGTAGAAAACAACAGTGGCAATTAGCTTCTTGTACAACGAGTGACCACGTGGACGGAGTAGTAATTGGGATCCAAACACTCCAATTACTGTCTAACAGCGTCGGATGCCAGCTGTATTCGCCATGTCTTGGCGTTTCTGGCTTCTACAATGGACTAAGCCAAGACGGAGCTGGCAGCACTCATTTCGGAGATCAGGTGGCCGTTTGTTCGTATATCTTAACCAAATATATACAATTTTGAATATAAATTGCTACGGAGTAATATCTGAATGAGTTCGAACATACAAATATTCAAGGTTTTCTTGTAGGTCATTGCAGGCTCTTTGAGGTTCGTACGATCAGCGACTGAAGGCATAAATTTGGACCCTTGATATGCTAGCAATCTCTAATATGAGGTGATTTTAAAAATGTCGATCGTAATTGCAATGCGAACGTGCTACAAAGCGGTCATAGATCATTGATGGCTGGCGGATAGGTGGGCGAAGCGGAGTAGGTCTTCAGTCGATCACTGTGCTTCCTGTGCATAAGACGTCGCATTGAATTGCATGGATTAGCCTCGGAAGTCCGAAGCCACATTTGCGATATTTGCGATGAAGGCCGGGCACTGGAGGCGGTCAATCCGACCGAAATCATTGATAGATCCATGATGACTCCGAAGAGTACAAAGTAAATGTACAACATAAACTCTCCCGAGGTCAAAGTGAAAGAGAACAAATGAATAACGGTGATCTTCTTTCACCTTCTATTGTGGGTTAGGCTAAGCGGAGAAGTACGCGTTAATGATTAAAAGAACTTTTGTTCTCCCGGTGAGCCTGTCCCGAAGTAGGTTGATCGTCCCTGCTGCACTATGGATAACACCATGACATCGTGTTCGTGTCTTGTAGTGTGACTTGTGCATTAATTAATAATTGCAGGGTTGGACGTGGTCATTGCAAGCGTAAAAAGGTGAAGCTAATGGGGCCGAAATGCTGTAGCCCGGGTAGAACTACAATGCATGATATAGTCCATGAGTGGTCTTAATAGGACTTTATGGTATCAATTAAGATCATCTACTTCGTATTCATCCCCGTAAGAAATGAACGAAAAAGATCAATTTGTCTTTGTTGAAGTGAGACCACAGTCCGCTTAGTCCAAGTTAGGCAGGCTGCCTGACAAAACAGGCAACAATCAGCCACCAGCGCCTCGCCGGTTATTCGAACATTTCGATGCAACCCAACACATATTACCATATATTACTTCCCCTCTTTGTTTGTCTTATTTTTTTTGGTGAGACAGAAAAGGTCCCACTTTCTTAGTTGCAAAGCAATTTATTTGTCTACTATTCGAGTTCAAGTCCGAATGTAATAAAGTGATAAAGTGCTGGATGCATGGATACCCGTCACATGCAACCCCTGGAAGCGTCCGTGGACACAGGTAAATGTGAATCATCCAGGTACCAGGGGAGAAATTCAGGAACACAACACACAACCAACCGGAACTCAAATGCTTTCTCCCTCTGATCAGCCACCCGAAGAGCCAGAAGAGGGGGCGAAAAGGACGAACTTCGCCATCGGAGTTCCACATGGATGATCCTAGCCTCCCCACACAGGGCCAATCATCAACCCACGAATGGGGTGATGAACGCCAATGAACGCCAGCATGAACTCGAAGGACCAACTAGCTTCGTTCACAGGGGCTTAATGCTATCTGAAACCGGCCAATCGCCCCTTAACCAAGCGGCTGGATCCCCTCTCGGGCAGTGTTTCAGCCCTTACAGGTACTATACCCTCCCGCGCAAGGCCCAAAGCCCGCTATTGGACCACTTTTACAGCCACCTCTGAACGTAATTCGATTCCGCTGCGGGCCTCGACTGATCACTTTACCAAACGAGAAAGGAAGGGCAAAGGGCGCACAGCTACTGGTGAGTACATATACTTTCGTTCCCCGTTTCTTCTTTTCTTTCTCTCGACCGTGCAAGCAGGGCTTCTTCCACAGTTCTATATCATTTCTTTGTCGCTTCAATTTCGTCGTATCCCCTCATTCCCTTTATCAAAATGTTCTTTCCTTCATTGGTATGTCTATATATACTTCGCATGAACCGGTGGTCGAGCGCGACATGGTCCACAGCTCCACTCCCAACCAACCATGCAAACATCGCTAATTTCGCACATAGATCCTGGCTGCTGGCAGTCTGTCTACTCTCATTCAAGCCATTCCTCATGGCGCGAAGTCCCACCACCACTCTTTGCACCGTCGCGCTGCTGCCACTTATGCTGTCATGGGTGGTAACGGTGATGCCTCCGACGGATGGCCTTCCATGAGCCAATGGTCGGAGTACGAGACTCTGTGAGTAGTAGATTAACCCGAAAAGAAAAGCAGAGCGCCGAGCTAACCGTTTTTTTTTTCTAGCTGGAGTCTCAACCAAATTCTGATTGCCGCATCATGCGACAACTCTGACGACGAAACAAGCGACATTAACACTAGCATCAAGTCGATCGCCAGCGAAACTGGCGTCGACGCTCGATTCATCCTTGCAATTATTATGCAAGAAAGCAAGGGCTGCGTTCGCGTTCAGTCCACCGACAACGGTGTTGTGAACACTGGTCTCATGCAGAGCCACGCTGGCGAGGGCTCCTGCAATAAGGACGGCAGCAAGACAACTCCCTGCCCCTCCTCCATGATCAAGCAAATGATCCAGGACGGCACCGCTGGAACCACCCAGGGCGACGGTCTCAAGCAGTGCTTTGAGGCCCAGAGCGGCGCCTCTGCGACCAAGTACTACAAGGCCGCCCGAACCTACAACTCTGGCTCTATCGACTCATCCGGCAACCTCGGCCAGGGCGGCGCAACCCACTGCTACGCCTCTGACATCGCCAACCGTGTCCGCGGCTGGGCCGGCGACGTGACCGAGTGTATCGAATCTACCATTGGAACCATTACTAGCGGCCTGGAGTCGGCCCTCACTGGTGACGATGACTCGAGCAGCTCCTCTTCCTCGACCGCTGCTGAGCAGCCCACCGAGACTGCCGAGCCTGCCGAGCCTGCCCAGACCTCTTCCTCGACCGCTGTTGAACAGCCCACTGAGACCGCTACGCCTATCCAAACAACCTCCGCCCCTGTCGAGGCCGCCCAACCAGCCGAGACGTCGTCCGCCGCATCCACCGAGACCACTCCCGTGGCACCTGCCCCTACCTGGACCCCCAGTGCGAACGTGCACTTGGCCGCGCAGACCACCGCTACCCCATCCTGGATAACTAGGTCCACACCAGCCGCGACAACTGCACCAGCAGCCCCCAACCCCTCATCCGGAACAGCCCCTCTCTACCCCCACGCCACCTCATCATGCCAGAAATACTACACCGTCACAAGCGGTGATTTCTGCGCCAAGTTGACCGAAACTGTCGGAATCTCTTTCTCCAATCTCCGCAGCTTGAACCCTGGCCTCGACGAGAACTGCTCGGATCTGTGGCTCGGATATCAGTACTGTATCAAGGCTTAAGTTCAAGCCTCTGATTGATCTACTTTTGGATCGATTTGTCTCCTTTCACTGATTCCCAAGATCTTTTGGATCTACTTTTACCCTTCTTTCCCTCCTTCAGGCGGTGCCTTCTTTGTATATAGCATGAGCTTGCTCTGCAAAAATTGGCTGTGGGTGATGCTGGCACCCGCCCATGGTCTTTTTACGATGAATGACACCAGCGAACATTTTTTTATGCTTTTGGACTTGACACCCTTCTTTGATCATCGTAAAGTATGTGTAGATATGTGACGTGCCATTTTGGCAGGCTTTATTCTCTTCCAGCAGAGTATATGAAAGCATGTTGGAAATTTGCAGTCCCTAGAAGTGGGAATGTCTGAGTAGATCTACCAATTGAGGTTTCCTAGCCTGTCGCTGGGGACTAGGCTCATTGTGAGTATGTACACTAGAGACAAAAGAGGACAAAGAGCAACCTTGCCTTTGACCATATGAAAAACATTGGGAAACCTGACAAAGCTATTGTTCAAATGCAATATCTCTATCAAAGGCCAGAACACAAAGAAATGTTCTAAAATCCATTATGACTGTCTCTGATCCTCCTATTTAAACCGGCCTGAACCCTGGGTACTTGCTCATAAATATCCATTCCATTCAGCAATTTAATCTATCATACAATTAACCCAACAGCAAAGCAAGCAAGTTCCTCACCAAACCCTCAAGATGATGCAACCAGGTATGTTCAGATATAAGTTTGGTGGTCCAGGTCTCCCCGAGTGGGAGGTGAGAGACTATGAGTGTGTTTATTTTGTGACAGTGCATTTCCACGAGAGATATAGATCATATCCCAGCGAGAAACTCATGCGAAGTATGATCCGTCGAATTAAAGATGGGGACGCCGAGGTCAGCCTTAAGCCTCTCCATCGCCTCACTCCGCGATGTATCTCAATGCCAGTCTATGGTCCCTATGATGCCCCAAGTGCCGTTATTCTTGCAACCGCTAGGGAGGTTGCAGAGAAGCAATTGAATGAAATCCACCAGGGATTTGTGGAGATTGATATGGATCTCGTTTTCGGCCGTGGACGTTAGAAATATCTGGCTTCGATTATTTTCGGGCTTGGTATTTTAGCTTGCAATCTATGAATAAAATCTTCAGCTATTCCAATCCAATGCTCTTCTGTCCCCGTAGTAGATATTTGATATGTTGTATACTTCTTCTCTGGCACTCGTATAAAATGTATCTATCTAGTAGAAAGCCAGTGATTGTCTGTTGTACCCTGGAGTGTAACATCCGACCAACTCAAAAAGCCAGCATCCTAGTCTAACTAACTGCTTAGTTGCAAACGCAAGATAGTATATTGATTGCCTCATCTGTAAGTTCTTGCCATAATAGTAGTGAGCCTGTTACCAGGTAGATTGTAGTGTTAATGAACAATGAAAAACAAATCATTTTAACTGAAATTCTCCTCCTTCCACCACCAGCCGAATAACCTCCTTATTCAATCCTTCCCAACGAGTCCGTCCCTTAATAAACCAATATACAAAAGCAAACGAAGTAGTGGCACCAAAAATCGGTGCGGCATAATTCATGTTCTCCCCAGTAACCGGCAACGCTGATGGGAATGCCAGCCACACTGTTACCCAGGCAGTATACACCAAAGCAAAGACATTAACCGGAAGTCCCCAGATACCCATATTCCAGTTTCCAAGAGGGGCCAAATGCTTCTGAAACCGGTTATGAACTATGCAACTAATAGCAATAAAATACGACACAAAGAGGCCAATCGAGCCGAGTGCGACAAACGCCCCAAAGGCTGCACCGTCAGCGATGTTCAAACACGCTAGAACCATGACAACTAGTACTGGGAGCCAAACAGCACGAATTGGCACGTTGTACTTCCGGTCGATCTGCCGTTCTTGTCAGCAATTATCCTCTGCGTTATCTTATATCTCACCGTCTGGTTTGAATGATACATACATAACTAAACCACCGGGGTAGGGCTCCGTCGCGAGCCCACGCCCACGTCAACCTTGAGACAGACGCGATGCTCGCCAGATTGACCGACAGCGAAATTACAAGTAACCCGCTCACCATCGCGGTGGCGGCTTTCACGGACCCAGTTGCTTGCCGGCAGATCTCGATTATCGGGAAGCTTGACTTCTGGGCTTCCTCCACCGAGCCCATTGTGAAAAGCATGCAGACGACCATTGCGTATGCCACTATACCGTTGGCGACGACGGTATAGAAGATAGACCTAGGAACGGCTTGTTTTGCCCGACGGACTTCTTCACTCATGTGGACTGCGCCGTCAAAGCCTCCTTAGCTTAGCTTGCTGTCTTTGCTTTTTTCAAGGTATGTAGTGAGCACGTACCGACAAACCCCCAGACAGGAGTGAGCAGACCTATATTCCATGCGGGGAATTCTGCCCAGCCCGAGGTGCTTTGCGTGTGTAGAAAGACAAACTCTGGTGTGTGACGAGGTGCTAGAGCTGTGAATACAACCAGAAACACAATCAGAAGGCAGATGTGCAGAATACCCGCCAGCATTTCAATCCACGGAATCAGCCAAAATGTATACATGTTCATCAATGCTTCGACAATAAGCATGCCGATAATGATGAGGGTTATGTGCCATTGTTTCGCCTCGTACTCTGGGTAGTTCACACTCGCTAGGCCCTGGATCATCGTGGCAGTGGTGTTGGCAACACCGGCGAGTGTGGAGATCCACGCAAACCAGGTCACCCAGCCTATATAATGTTAGTATTGAGCCAGGCAGTACTCGATAATTGACACACCCTGCATCCAAGTGATGAATTTTCTCTGGCTCGGCGGTGCCAGGTAATGTGTCCAGTGATATTGAGCCCCGGCGATTGGTTGCATCGATGCCATCTCGGCTAGCGAGGCAGATTGGGCCATTGCGCCGAATACTACGATTACTATGCCCCAAGCTAAGGCCTCAGGACCGCCATTTGAGAGTACCGTACTCAAATTCCTAAACAGTAGCTGTGTTATTAGTGCTGAATCGTAACAAGGGATAAGGCTCTCATACAAAGCCTGAGTTTCCCAGCTTGACAAGTAAGTAAGTGAGAAGAAGAATATCTGGGTGAAATTGAAAAGTCGCTGTATACTGTCTCAGTTGGGTACACTTTATTGACTCAACAAATTGTATCGTACCTTAGGTGAAGCCTGCTCCGTGGGTCCAGTCTTTTTAAGGGGGTGGTTATAGGCATTGGAGACATTTGCACCTTGGTCTAGTGCAGCCTTTCCAATGACTTTATTTTCCCTTTCCAAAGAGAGCATCTCCAGGCGCTCCATTTGTTCTCGGCAGTGCGAAAAAGACAGTTGATGACAGGAAACAGAACATTGGACAAGTCCCGAAGGAGGATCGGAGAAAGAAAAGGCAAAACTGACGTGGAAGCCATGAATCCAAAAACAAGGATTATGCAGAATCCTTGTATCACGGTAAATTGTCCTTGTCTTGCCTGGATGGGATCGGTGTATGCTGCAGAGCCAGTATCCGGCCTGCTTTGGAGGTGGGACCGAAAGATGCACGGTTGTGGAATGTGGAACTTGAGATAGACTGATCAGTCGCGAGACTGGAATGATCGTGCTCGTGTGCCTCTAGTGGTCTGAAAGATCCAATAAAGAACCCGATATGAGGGTACTCGGACAGTGGTTGGGTTCTGCATATATCATGTAAGGTCTCTTCTGCTAACCTTTGGCATAAACATGCTCCTGTTCAACTATGTCCAACGATAATCTTTCGACGGCCATGTCATCCAGCATAACGGTTCTCTTGCCGCCACTCTTACCTGTCACCAATAATGATCATAGTGCTTGGGTTATCACCGTCAGTACTATTCTACTTATTATCACTATTCTCGCGACAACAGTGACTTTGATATCTCGCATTCGCGTTTTGCGCAAAATTTCCTGGAGCGATTCAACTCTATTTCTCAGTTGTGTAAGTGCCTTTTCCTTTAATAATTGATGTTTCTAATCAATCTACTAGATCATATTTATTCCTCAGACTGTCTGTGTGAATGTAGCCAGCTCTCATGGTATTGGTAAGCACCGATATGCATTGAGCAATGCCTCATTTGAAAAATACAGCAAGGTAATAATGTCAAGCACCTTTTTCCAAGCCTAGAAGCTATATTCTAACATAATGAAGACACTCTTCGCTAGTCATCTTCTCGCCGTTCTCGTCTTAGGGTGTTCCAAGGCCGCCGTTGCACTTCTCGTCCTGTCCTTGCAACCATTTGAAAGAATAACGCTTGCATGCAAGGTTTTTTTGGGTTTGATCAGTACTTGGACCCTGGCTGCACTCATAGCACTCGGAAAACAGTGCGATGAACCACAGCCGTGGAACTCCAGCCCCGAGCGATGCGTTAATCAACAAGTTCTATATATCGCGTTGAGAAGCATGCACATGTTATTAGATGTGGTAATAATTGGACTGCCAGTTGCTCTACTACATCAAGTCCAGATAATACGGTGGAAACGCCACCAAATCTCTGCCCTGTTCGCGATGCGGATCCTGTGAGTAGTCGACCTCCCAACCTCGATACAATCTCCATCTAATCCCACGCAGCGTCCTAGCTCTCACCATTGCTGGCCTACGATCCCTCCAATCACTCTATAATTCCAAACCTCTAGATGAAACATGGAATGCCCTCATGCCAGTCATCTGGCTACAATTAATCCTCAGCTCCTCAATTCTCTGCACGTGCATCCCGACCCTCAAACGTGTCCTCGCCGAGCTCCAGACAGGCATGATGGCCGGTGTGGTTTCGGACTTTTTTGAGAATTCTGTCTCGGGTCACACCAACTCAGGAGATCGATCAGCGTCCAAATCCGATAATGCCGTTGGACAGAGATCAGGATCGGGTTCGGCGTCTCGCTCCCCAAGTCTAAGAGACTCACTAGATGTTGAGCGCGTCGACAGTCAAAAGAACCTGCGCGAAAATACCACCGTTCAAACGATCAACTATGAGGCCTTTTACGAAGGCCCTGGTTCTTCTAGGGCCTCATCTTCCCATAACCATGAGAGCGATGGTTTGAGCATATATTCACATCGTGGAACCTGAAGGGAGCTGGCGCTAAAAGGTTGGGAGTATTCATGAGAAAGTATACCTAATACTGGGTCTATCTAATTGTTTAGAGGTAGCGTGATTATATACCCAATTAGATTATCACTATCCACGCTACCCAGCTTGGGCGAATGGACAAGTATGTAACGGAGTGATATAGGAGAATTGGGAGGAATGTGGTGATGCTATGTCTACCTCTGTCTCCAGCAGTGTCTTGTTTAACTGGCATGTTTTGGGATTCTTTTATTTTAAAAGGCCTGTGGTGGCCTAATCGCGGTTCTCGGTTTTAGGCTGCCCTTAGATGGCGCAAATTTCAAATCTTTGTGATACCTTGGCAAAGTCCAGCACCTCGTTGACTTTGCTGGCCCGTGAACCATTGTCGGACTTGCCACCCCTGCCCTCCTTCACTCCTACCAAAGCCCAAAAGCTGCCCTAGCCGAACCATCGAGGTAGTCTCTTGGCCAGCATTACTATAACCAACGAATCCAAACTTCGCGTACAGCGAGGCGCCATTGTTACTGGCACTCACATACATCCCAAGCCCCTCGATGTCGGCAAGATCACATCCCTATTGAACAAGCATAAAAGCAGCCCTCTGCCGTTGATAATCTGGATGCGTAGCGACCATATCCAAACCTTTACCCCATGCCACGGTTAGTACAGCTACCCAACTCAGAAACAGAGAGGGAAAACACACAGAAGTGTCTTAGATCACCCATAACACGTTTTCTATTGCTCTCACCTCTACTCACAAAAGCTTCGCAAAGCTCCTTCGGCATATCGTCATGCCACGGCGGATAGCGGGGTCCACGTTCTTCGGGCGTGGATTAGTTCAGCATGGTTCTGTGATTAAGAAATAGATCTACAAATATATCAGAATTCAACTCTTCAGTATTATTATCAAATTGGAGCAATTTCTGAATGATTCGCGTGAGCAATTTTGACTCATAAAGACTTGGTGGGGTAACGTTGGTTATATATCCGCCCGGCAGGAACAGAAGACTTCAGAGACGTCAAAACTGTTTTCTCTAAACAATGGCAAACGACGTTCTTGATATACTAGGTCAGACTCCTGGCCTCTACAAACTGTACACACAAATTTGTTCCATTTACCGTGTTCCCGAGGCATCTTCTCATGACACCATCATCGATACTCTAACAAACGGACTTGACCGATTGGCAAAGAGTTTCCCATGGCTTACTGGCCAAGTTATCAACGAGGGCGCAGGGGATGGTAATTCGGGCGTCTTCAAAATAACTCCCCTCGACAAAATCCAGCTCGTGGTGAAAGATCTACGGCATGACTCCTCCGCACCGACAATGGACGGGCTTCGCCAGGCCAAGTATCCTTTTACCATGCTCGACGAGAATGTCATTGCTCCTTGCACGACTCTAGACCTACCGGGTAATTTGCCAAGTATCACGACCGAGTCAGCTTTGGTGTTTTGTGTCCAGGCAAATTTCATCGAGGGCGGTTTAATGCTCACGCTAGTCGCTCAGCATAATGTCATGGATATGACTGGCCAAGATTTTATCATCGGATTGCTGTCCAAGGCTTGTCACAATGAACCTTTCACTAGCGAGGAGCTTACAGTCGGTAACATGGATCGGAGCCATGCCATTCCATTACTGGATGATTCGTACACCCCGGGCCCTGAGCTCGCTCACCAGATTGTGAAACCCCCACCAAGCGTCAAAGATGTTATCTTGGATCCTGTTACACCCCCAAAATCTACATGGGCTTACATCGAAATCTCCGCGGCACAGCTTGGTTCCCTCAAAGCTCTCACCACGAATACATTGCCCGCCTCCACGGACTTCATCTCTACGGACGATGCTGTCAGCGCGTTTATCTGGAAATCCATCGCTCGCGCCCGGGCTCCTCGTCTGGAAGTGACGTCTGAATCGTTGTTTACGCGCGCAGTCGACATGAGACAGCGTTTTGGTATTCCCCAGGGCTATCCGGGTCTCCTGCAGACCTTGACATACAACACCGACACTATCCAGAAACTATCTAAAGAGCCTTTGGGTATCGTTGCTGCCGAGCTTCGATCGCAGCTGGATCCCAAGAAGAATGGCCTTGTATTCAGTACCCGTGCCCTCGCCACATTTCTCAGCCGCTCGGCTGACAAGACCAAGGCGTCTTTTACCGCCACGGTCAATGTTTCATCTGATTTTATGCTTAGCTCGTGGTCGAGAATTAGCTGTTATGATCTCGACTTCAATCTAGGATTGGGTAAGCCTGAAGCCGTGCGGAGACCACACTTTACCCCCGTTGAGGGCTTGGGGTATTTGATGCCTCGATCGGCTGCTGGTGAGATGCCTGTTGGTATCTGTCTGAGAGATGAAGATTGGGAACGGTTAATGGGAGATGGGGAGTTTACGAAGTACGCCAAGTATATTGGGTAATAGATTTGTGTTGAAGCAATATAAATAATTATCAAAAGACTTTAATATCTGGAGTACATATGTATCCAGGCACATAAGGTACCTAAGTACATAGTTGAGGGTCTACGGTAGCACTGTCGAGCACCGTCTCCGCATCCGTCATGCCTCCGCATTTGGGAACTTGAGAGTCTCCTTCCTTCATCTCTCACACTCTGCTCTTTTACTCAGTTCCTTATACTACTACTACCACTACTACTTAGTTTTTCGTTCAATCATATTAAAACATCGTTGCTTGTTGTCTTTTCCTAACAATCTAAAACCGTCATCATGGGTGGGGAAGTTCCCTTTCGCCCCGCTCCTCCAGCTTTACCCCAGTTAGCTGAACGCCCGGTCGGCCAACGTATCAAGAAGATCTACACCGATCGCCTGAACCAGTTCACATCGAACGGCCAGTATGAAGGCCAGAATCTCGTCTCAAAGTACCACGAAGCTACAAATTCCGACGAAGACCATGTCAAGCTCTCTGTTTACTCGGTTCCTGACCTACAGCGACCGACCTTCAAAGAGGCGACCTCCCAGGAATTCAAGCCAACTCACATAGGTGCCTCGTTTGGCCCCAGTTGGTCCACACATTGGTTCCGGATTCACCTCACAGTGCCCGAGGACATGCTTCAACGAGAGCATCTAGAGTTCCACTGGGATGCCAACAACGAAGGCCTGATCTGGACAGAGGACGGCCACCCGCTGCAGGGCTTGACTGGAGGCGGAGAACGGACTGAGTTTGTTCTCCCTAAAGGCTGGTGTGATGGGAAGGAGCACACCTTCTATATTGAAATGGCTTGCAATGGCATGTTTGGCAATGCTCCTGGTGGCGATTCGATCCAGCCACCAAACCCCGATAAACACTTCACGCTCAGCACGGCACGAATCACCGCGGTAAATCTAGCAGCCCGAGCACTTTTCTATGATTTCTGGATTATTGGAGATGCCGCCCGGGAATTCTCAGGGGAGTCGTGGGAGTCGCATGAAGCCAATGTCGTGGCAAATTCTATCATCGATACCTTCATTGCCGGCAATGGAAGTAATGAGGCTATCAACGAGGCGCGGAAGATTGCTAGAAAATATCTCGGCGACAAAGTGGATTCGTCCGATGTTTACGACACAAACACGCAGCCAATAGTTTATGCCATTGGTCATTGTCACATTGATACCTGCTGGCTGTGGCCTTGGGCTGAGACTAAGCGAAAGGTAGCACGGTCGTGGTCCAACCAATGTGATCTGATGGAACGATATCCTGAGCACCGTTTTGCTTGTTCTCAGGCTCAGCAGTTCAAATGGCTTAAGCAGTACTATCCATCCGTCTTTGATCGCGTGAAGCGCTGGGTAAAGAAGGGCAACTTCCAGCCTATCGGCGGGAGCTGGGTCGAGCACGATACGAACATGCCAAGTGGAGAGTCGCTGGTCAGACAGTTTTTGTATGGACAGCGATTCTTTGAGGCAAATTTCGGTAAGCGAAGCACAACTTTCTGGTTGCCAGATACCTTTGGGTACTCTACCCAGATCCCTCAGATATGCCGCCTCGCTGGGATGAGCCGCTTCTTTACCCAGAAGCTCAGCTGGAACAACATCAATAACTTCCCTCACACTACATTCCAGTGGGTTGCGCTTGATGGCAGCCAAGTCATGTGCCACATGGCTCCTGCCGAGACCTACACGGCTGAAGCACATTTCGGTGATGTCAAGCGCAGTGTCACTCAGCACAAGTCGTTAGACAACGACAAGACATCGCTACTTGTATTCGGAAAGGGCGATGGAGGTGGTGGCCCGACCTTTGGGCACCTCGAAAAGCTGCGTCGCTGCCGTGGTCTCAGTGATCAGGTCGGCTCATTGCCCCGAGTGCAAATGGGCGAGTCGGTAGATGACTTCTTTGCAAAGTTGGAGGCAAAGGCTGCCTCTGGCACTGATTTTGCTACCTGGTATGGCGAGCTTTACTTTGAGTTGCACCGTGGTACATACACCACTCAAGCAAATAACAAGCGCAATAACCGCAAGTCCGAGTTCCTCCTGCGTGAGATCGAGCTTCTTGCGACCTTTGCAACCATCAATGCTTCTGATGATGGATATCAGTATCCCAAGAAGGAGATTGACGAGATGTGGGAAGGAACCCTCCTTTGCCAGTTCCACGATTGCTTGCCGGGTAGCTCCATCGAGATGTGCTATGACGACTCAGACAAGTTGTATGCCGAGATCTTTGAGACGGGAGCCAAGCTGCGAAAGAATGCTCTCGAGGCTTTGGGACTCACTGGCGATTTCACCAGTGGAAATTTAATGGCCCTCAACACCTTGCCATGGCCCCGATCAGAAGTCGTTGCAGTTCCTCCAGCGGTGTCCGCTTACAATGGATCCAGATATGCCGTGGCTGATGGTACAACTGGGGTGATGCACGTTCAGCCGGCTGACTTCAAGACAACCACTTCGGTGACCGTGGCCGAAGTCAAATCTGGTGTCTTCCGCCTGGAGAACGGTAAGCTCAGGGTTGATGTTCAGAACGGGGTTATCACATCCTTGTACGATGTGGAAGCCGATAGAGAGATCGTTGCAAAGGACCGGAAGGCTGGCCAGCTAGTCATCTTCGACGACAAGCCTCTTTACTGGCAAGCATGGGATGTCGAGGTATTCCATCTTGAGTCACGAAAGGAGTTGCCCGGGGGTAAGACGACCATTGTAGAAAATGACCCGCACCGGGTGAGTGTCATGACTGAGACACAGATCAGCGACAAGAGCTGGATCAAGACCACAATCAGCTTGTCGGCATCCACATCTAATGAGCCCTCGTATGTGGAAATGGAAAGCGAGGTGGAATGGCAAGAGACCATGAAATTCCTCAAGGTCGAGTTCCCAGTTGATATCACCAACACTGAGGCATCCTACGAGACCCAATATGGCATCGTTAGGCGTCCGACCCACTATAACACAAGGTATGCACTGACATTCTACAAACTTCACAACGATACTAATTACTCTGCAGTTGGGACATGGCCAAATTCGAAGTCTGCTGTCACAAATGGGCCGACCTCTCTGAAAACGGCTATGGAGTCTCTATTCTAAATGACTCTAAATACGGCTTCGCAACATGCGGTAACCTGATGCGCCTTTCGCTGCTCCGTGCCCCCAAGGCACCAGACGCCCACGCCGACATGGGCCGCCACCACATCCGTTATGCAATTCTTCCTCACGCTGGTGCCCTTGATGCCCGAACAATCCGCGCAGGCTTCAATTTCAATAACCCACTCGTCGTTGAAAAGGCCGGCCCTAAAGCATCTGCTTCCAACGCCCTATTCAAATCTCTGTCTATCAAGGGCGCGCCTTCCTTGATTCTGGATGTTGTCAAGCGCGGCGAGGATGATGCTGATGTTTCGTGGGATGGTACTCCTACCCGTCCTGGGAAGAGTGTTATCCTGCGTGTCTATGAATCACTTGGTGGTAAGGCTCGTGGTACCATTGAGACGACACTGCCTGTGAAGAGTGCTTTCAAGTGCAATATTCTCGAGGATATTGAGAATGACGGGCTCGATATTGCCACTGAAGATAGTCGTTCGGCGATAAAGATTGAGTTGAGGGCGTTTGAGGTCGCTACGTACCGACTGCAGCTGTGATTGTAAGGAACATATTTGAGTGGCAGGCTTTAACCAAGCCTACCTAGGGAGTATCGCAAGATACCCATTGTATGTACCTAGCTCGTGTCGCATTCAATCGGAAGCAATGAAACAAATGATATATCCGACAAACGCTGTCTGTATAAGTTCGTGATTTACATGATATCGCATCGTAGGTGTAATAAGACAGATAAATCCTATTCCCATTTCCCGCTACGCCCGCAACACAACTCCTCCCAGGAGTCATGTGAAAAGACAAACCAACCAACTCCGTAAAAGCCAAGCAGATGCAAGACGAACGCAGAATATAAAGAGTGAATCCCCCAACAAGACTCAGTCTCTCCCGTAGCTGATTTTCAACCGCTTAACAGAAGGCTTGTCCTCGTCGGATATATCCTCGGTCTGGTTCTTGCCCTTGGTATTCTTCGACCCGCCCGTCGCCTTCTTCTTGTTTTTTGACGAGCCATTCGAGCTCTTCATCCCGCTAGCCGAAACGGACAACGGGTCAATCTTCATGGACATGCCTCCGCCAGTCGTAGATGTCGGCGTCGCTGCGTGGGAAGGCGTTGTTTGTACGGACGAGGGTCCTGGGGAATCCTGTGGACACAAACAATAATCGTTAGTCCCCAGTTCAAATAAAAAAACATCATACTTGGTATTCAAGGCGGGTAGCTCCTTGGTAAGTTCGGTTCAGCATACCAGCATGTAACTCGCCGAGCTCCGCGAGAAAACTCGATCCGATTCCGTCACCTGCGCCTTTCGCCTCGACCCGGCCATGCTACCGCCCAGACCCAGTCCTGCGGCGCCGAGACTCGACCCGTTCGCGGAGCCTTTGATGTAATTGTCGAAGCCCTTGATGATGTTTCCAGCGGTGGTTTCTTCCAGGTATGATTGTTCGAAGCGGAAGATTTGGTCTTCGAGTTGGGCCTGGGTGAAAGGTATGTTAGCAACACATCACGGTAGAACGGTTTACATGCCCATGGGTGGATATTGCGAGACGATGCGAGATTGGAGAACATGCTCGCGCAGCAAAAGAACAGAATTCTAGAAAGGTAACCACGTCCGGTCCCTAGAAGACGAGAACGCGCGAGACTGCACTCACCATGCTTTTATCCATTAATCGCTTTTTCTGTAGTGTGTCCCTCAGTTCGCGGCGCAATTTCTCGTAGTATGGTAACCCGCGATTCGCGGCATTCTGATCGGCAGGCGCATTCGGTGCCCCTGCTGTTGCGCCGGCTGTGGGCGCCGCAGCTCCGGTGGTCGTGGACGCGGGTGTTGGAGCTGGTGCTGTATCTGCCATTATTGGAGGGTTGAAACGCAATGGAAGGGATATTTGCTTTACGTCAAATGGACGTATGGCATGCGCAGAATGGGCGAAAGAAAGTTGAGATTGGGGTGGAAATTGTGTCAGTGCGTAGTCGATGACCGCGTTGGGGACTAAGAGAGTTATAGCCGCTGGGAGATCTTATCAACGTTTGTCTTGTTTGCATTCCCCTCCTTGATCGTCAGCTATGATGTGCTTTGTTGGTTGTCTCTCCTCGTACTTCCTACTATCTTACGAGTACATTGTCATTTGTTTTATTGAGACATAGGAGGTCTCTTGCTACTTTTATTGCGTATTTATTTACTACTATTCAAGATGGACCACTCGATGCATATGGACATGGGTCACGGTGATATGGGCCACGGCGATATGGATATGGGTGCGAAATGCAATATGAATGTGAGATATAGCCTTCGGTCTGCTTTGATCCTATGCTAATATCGAATGTCTGAATCGTAGATGCTCTTCACCTGGTCCTCCGAGAATTTGTGCATCATTTTCCGCAGCTGGCATGTCACCGGTCCCTTCTCCTTCCTCTTCTCCCTCATCGCTATCGTTATCCTTGCTGCGGGCTACGAGGGAGTACGATCAGCGACTCGGAAATACGAGGTTGCCCATGCACAGCGGCTCAGTGCGTTCCTGGGCACTACTGCCACTACTGGGGGTAAGTGATTTGCTTTTTTTTTGTGGGTCAAAGTACAATGTCAAGCATACTACATTTCCAATAATTCCTGCTATGTTTTGGAGATATGATAGGGAGATGGTATACTCTGAATGAGCAAGGTTCTTTCTTATTGATGCCTTGGCTCTCTGCAGACGCTGAGATCGCCGACCCTATCATTGCCAACGGCCTGGCGGATGCAATCCCTCACACTCACCACGAAAGCTCACCACTGCTTGTAGGAAGGGATAACAGAGCGGCGTTGGTGCGCAAGGGCAAGCTTATCACGGCGGCCTTGTATGCCATCCAGGTGTTCTATAGCTTCTTCATCATGTGAGTGCCTCGCAGCAATCCCTCTGGCTTCGTCCTAGCTTGCTGACTTGCTGGTTTAGGCTGCTCTTCATGACGTATAATGGGCAGGTCATGATCGCAGTTGCAGTGGGCGCGTTTGTTGGGTACTTGGCTTTCTCCGAAGGGACACCAGCTGAAAAAACAATCGCGTGTCATTAAAGGATGCAATCCAGGGCATTGGCGTATTTGCAGACCCAGAGGCAGGTGTAGAGAACAATGGCCGGTCAGAAATTTGAACTGGTTTTCAGATTGGAATTGATGGGTTTAGAAGCCCTTTCCGGCGGAAGACGGTGCTGGTTTGTGGTTCCAACAATCTCTCCATATTGCAGTAATAGTTCATATAGTTCATGGAACTTCAACATCACTCCCATCATCGCCAAATCCAAAACTGAATCCACCTCCTTCGGTATCTTGCCCATCAGGGGTGTCATCTGTTTTCCCATGAACAATATCCTCCCACTTGCGCTTTTTGCCTTCGCTCTTCTTCTGTAACTCCTCCCAAGCCTGCTCCAGCAGGTCGGGATATGCTTCGCGCATACCGGTCATAAACCGCTCACATGGTTTAGCCACGTTCTTCCGGAAACCAGACACCTGGTCTGGCTTGTTAGACAAGAAATCTAAGGCAGCTCCGAGATGGCCTCGGGGAACAAAGTTCTGCGTGATAGCGATCGACGGCTCTAGGTTCACGACCAAATGCCACCACCCAGATGGAACGTGTAAGATCTCACCCTCGCCGCAGATCCCTTCCACACAGCCTGGAGTCCGGCGTGCCTCAGCATGGAAGCCCAGTAACCATTCGGCAATGCTTAGCGGAGAAGTCACCTCACTCTGGTCATCCGACACAAAGACACCTGGAGGCGGGGGCTGTTTCGTGCTGGACGGGAACATAATCCAATATTTAGGACCACGTAGAACGGCATTCCATGCGCTGGTAGCATTGGGGTCTTTGTGGAACTTGCTGCCGGACCGCTCGGGGCCGATAATCAACCACTGATGATCAGGGCGGTCGTCGCCGAGCACGGAGAAGAAGTCTTCGGCGAAGCACGCTGGGGGCCAGTACGATGCGTCGGGTGTGGTTTCTGGAGATCCCACGGACAGTCCCATCTTGGAGACAAATGATCGGTCGAATAGGTAAAGCGGGCTCTCGTCGGAGTTGTCCGCCATGTAGTCGCCGTAAGTGCGCATGGCCCAGTCCACGGCTTCGGCACGGAACTTGGTCTTCCCGTATCGAGCGAGTAGTGATCCCACAGTCCAGTTCTTATATGCTGGCCAGGCCTTGACAGGCTCAGTCAGGATGAATGGTCGGTCGGTCCAATTTGCTTGGAATTCCTCTGGTGACAGGTCTGGAAGTCGGGCAATCTGGTTCCGCACCGGGATCTTGGAGACATACGGGTCGAGTGAGATGTGTGCGCAGTTGAACGGCCGGTAGATAGAATCGGAGAATAGCTGGGAACAGTCCACCATGGGCACTTTGGAGGCGGGGATATTGAGATATGTTGATCGCCATGTCCCTCGCCATGTGAAATCTTCTCTTGGGTCACTGCAACCAGATTTAGTATGGATATCATTTGTGTTCATTGGGAAATTATTATATTATATGAATAAGGGTAGGGTTCAAGACCAAAAAAAAAAAAAAAAAAACATGACTCGGATCTACATAATTCAACTTGGATCTGCTGGCTTGTGGCTTACCGAACAAACAGCGCCTTCCACAGTTCTTCAGCCCGGGTAAAGGCATAGAAGGCCTTGCATGTCCGCCCGATTCTCAACAGGCTTGGCCCATCAAAGCCCTCCAACAACAACAGGATTAGTTCGTCTGGCAGATGTTGAAAGGTCCCTATGGCGTTACGAAGACTCCAGGTAGCCAACAGAGCATTCCCACTTGGTTTCACACCTAGTGGGTGGGAGGGAATGGCCTCCCTTATGATCTCTGCATCCTGTGGTGGTGGATGACTCGGCAACGATGTTATGTCAGGCATGATCTGAGGTTGGCACTTTTAGGGCTTCAAAGATCCTGTTTAGTGGCAATCTGACCAAACTAGAAGGTAGTTCACCAAATCAATGGGAACAATAGAAACTGAATTGATAAAACCAAGGAAACTGATTCGAACAACAATTTGCTCACATCAAAATCAATTCAAACGAATAAAATATAGTCAACAAGAGGGATGTTTTTGATGTTCATGTCGCCCACTCTAAACTCGCTTGGGCTTGGCCACACCCAATCAGGTAAGCGGTGGGATAATGCCCCGTAAAAAAAAAAAGCGTAGCAAATGGCGCCGCAGTTGTGGCCATTCGATTTTTTTCGCTTTTCTTCTCTTCCTCCTCCCACCCCATTTGTGAATTTCACATCCAACCACTTTTTTCAACCTTTCCTAGTATCCTATAAAAAGACTCTTTAATAAAGAGTCTGAGGTACTAGAAGTCAACTTCCCACGCAGCGAACCTCGACAAGTTCGCTAAAACTACCCCACCACACCGATCACAGAAGCCTGTGATCCTTTCTATCAAACCGCAAATATGGCTGACAAGGGTCTTGAGGATCTCGCCGAGGGTATGTACTACATTCCTGTCACTTTTTGATCAAAGATCCGTTACTTTGCTTTAACTGGAAGTCGCAACCGCGAGCGCATTCAGTTCTGGGTGGCGTCAGACACGGAAGGTGCTATATGAAGATGGAGGCTAATATTGCATTTTTCTTTCAACAGGGCAGATCGAGTCTAACTACGATGAGGTCACCGACTCCTTCGACTCCATGGACCTGAAGCCCGAGCTGCTTCGCGGTATGTACCCCCTTCGCCTTATCAGGTGGGGTTAAAAAAAATTTACTAACGGTGGGATACCAGGTGTCTACGCTTACGGTTTCGAGCGTCCCTCCGCTATTCAGCAGCGTGCCATCATGCCCATCATCAAGGGTGAGTTTTGTTTCATTCCAAACCCATTTTTGAAATTTGCGCCTAACCTGTGAGGTCAGGCAACGATGTTATCGCCCAGGCTCAGTCCGGTACCGGTAAGACCGCTACCTTCTCCATCTCCGCCCTGCAGAAGATCGACCCCGAGGTCAAGGCTTGCCAGGCTCTGATCCTTGCTCCCACCCGTGAGTTGGCTCAGCAGATCCAGAAGGTCGTTGTCGCCATCGGTGACTTCATGTCCCTCGACTGCCACGCCTGTATCGGTGGTACCAACGTCCGTGAGGATATGAACGCTCTCCGCGCCGGCCCCCAGGTCGTTGTCGGTACCCCCGGCCGTGTCCACGACATGATCCAGCGCCGTGTTCTGTCCACCACCGCCATGAAGCTCTTCATCCTCGACGAGGCCGATGAGATGCTGTCCGTAAGTTATTACAGTTGATATTATGTGTATCAAATCGGTTCTAACTTTTTTTTTTCAGCGTGGTTTCACCGAGCAGATCTACGATATCTTCCAGCTGCTTCCCCAGTCTACCCAGGTTACCCTGCTCTCCGCTACCATGCCCCAGGATGTCCTTGAGGTCACCACCAAGTTCATGCGCGACCCCGTCCGTATCCTTGTCAAGAAGCAGGAACTTACCCTTGAGGGTATTAAGCAGTTCTACATTGCCGTTGAGAAGGAGGAGTGGAAGCTCGACACCCTCTCCGATCTCTACGAGACCGTCACCATTACCCAAGCTGTCATCTTCTGCAACACCCGCCGAAAGGTCGACTGGCTCACCGACAAGCTCACTGCCCGTGATTTCACTGTCTCCGCTATGCACGGTGACATGGAGCAGGGCCAGCGTGATGTTATCATGAAGGAGTTCCGTTCCGGTTCCTCCCGTGTCCTGATCGCCACTGACCTTCTGGCCCGTGGTATCGATGTCCAGCAGGTTTCCCTGGTCATCAACTACGATCTCCCCGCCAACCGTGAGAACTACATTCACCGTATCGGTCGTGGTGGTCGTTTCGGTCGCAAGGGTGTTGCCATTAACTTCGTCACCGCTGACGATGTTCGCATGCTCCGCGAGATCGAGCAGTTCTACTCCACCCAGGTTGAGGAGATGCCCATGAACGTGGCTGACCTCATCTAAACACCCTAACTCTTGACGTCTTGATGCGGTTTACGATCGCAGAATCTGCGTTAAAAGTGGCTTTCTGCGTTTCCGCCTGCAGTGTGCCGGGTAAATGAATGGGGCTATGCTTCCGCATATTGAGTCGACAAGTCGACGCCCCGGTCATTTTCCCGGCCCTTGCTATGGTTTCCTATGTCTTGCACCAACGGAGATGAGACATGTTTGCGTTCACCTCTTGCTGCTCCGTTTTCTCTTATTTTTTTATGCATTTCCCTCTGTTTTTCTCCTCGTCTGTATCTAGCTCGCTCTTGTTGGTTAAGGATGCTGCCTATTCTCGTACTTAATCAATAGACCGGGCCAAAATGTGACTTGTTCCTCAGGGCGTCGTCCTTGAATGATATTAAAATCCGTATTCTGTTTATTGAATAGATGTGCATAGTGTAACCGTCATTAATTCTCACTGTGTGTTCAATACCTGTCATAATTCAAGTGTGGCAAAACTCCAGTGGCACACAAGCGCAATTCGAGCCCCTTGGACAGCCATTGAACCTCTCATCCTCTCGAGACCTGCAGATTTGCCCTCGGTAGCCTAAACCTTCGTCACGAATTGGAGAATGAACACCTAGTTTCTTGAGGCCCCATACCATTCAAACTCACGTACTCTCATAAAACGGAACCCTGTCCGACCAAGAGCCACATGTTCCGAACTCGCAAGCAAAGCCAGAAGTTGTCATCCAAGCGTTCTCCAGAAATAACCAGCTACTACAGTGGTATGTCAACGCTTAGAATGCATGCCCAGGTGGGCCATGAATGGGCCCTCCAACTTATCATTTCTGAATCTTCGGAGTATTTGCAGTGCTGCCTGGCTCTATATCTGTCACTTTATTTGTCTTCTGTAGACGTGAATTACTCGGAACATGTTCCGATGCTCGGACGAGCGAGCCGATGGTTGTGTCTTGATATGGAACCGTTATATCAATTCTTGAAGAACGAAGGTTGTAAATATAAGGAGAAGACTTTGGTGGTATTTGGACCTTTGTGCGCATAATACCATAGTACACCATTTAGTCCAACCTCAGAAGTATAAAGTTCTTTAATCTATGTAGTAGTCATGAAATATATAACAGGTAGCGGAGGCTGACAATATGCTCAAAAGTACCCTAAATTATTATGTATCATTACCTTTTATATTAGTATTAGATATATTAATTAGGTATATTTCTCCCCTTTTTTCACCTATCTTTCACCATCTTAGGCCTCTACAGAGTGGGTAAAGATACAAGCGGTCGGCGCAGAAACCCGTCATCTCTGGAGTTCTCCGCATCTTTCGGAGAACACCCGAACCTCCGATGAACCCCCACGACTTCTTTCCTTAATTCCTCTTCTTTGTCAATCGCATAGCTTCAATTCCCTCCAAAATGGCTTCCATCCGCGCCAACTGTCGCAAGATTATGTGCATCGGCCGTAACTACGCGTGAGTCTCCTTGTCTCCCCGCGCCTTGTTTCCCTCGGGAGTTCCGACAGCGGCGTTGCTTTCTCCCTCCCTCGGCCACAATTGCTAACAGGATGGATTGATACAGCGATCACATTACCGAGCTCAACAACACAGCCCCGAAGCAGCCATTCTTCTTCCTCAAGCCCCCATCATCCATCCTCCTCCCCGGCTCGGGACCCGTCCTCCGCCCCAAGGGCGTCAGCCTGCACTATGAGGTCGAACTGGGTCTGGTGATCGGCAAGACCGTGCGCGATCTCGACCCCAACGATGAGAAGGCCGCATTGGACGCGATTCAGAGTGAGTACAGCATACAATCCGGATCTGAATGCGCATACCGCACCTGTACACCGCAGCGATGGACCAAAGGATATGGGCTTGAAGCAGCAAGTCGCTAACAAAACAAACCCATTGCGGTAAACAGGCTACGTCCTCGCTATTGATATGACTGCCCGCAACGTGCAAGACGAGGCAAAGAAGAAGGGCCTTCCCTGGTCCATCGCCAAGGGCTTCGATACCTTCCTCCCTATCTCGCAGGAGATCGCCAAATCGCGCATCCCTAACCCGCACGAGGCATTCCTGCGCCTCAGCGTTGGTCAGACCGAGCGCCAGGCTGACTCGACTAGCTTGATGCTGTACCGCATTCCACAGCAGCTGGCGCAGATTTCGCGCGTGATGACGCTCGAGAAGGGTGATATTGTTCTTACCGGTACACCTAAAGGTGTGGGGCAGGTCAAGGCGGGTGATGTTATGAGGGCATCGATCGAGGTTGGTGGGAAGGAGATTGAGGAGGGTCGGATTGAGGTTGAGGTGCAGGATCGCGAGGGGCGGTATGAGTTCAAGGAGACTTAGATTTGTCTTTTGAGGGTTGTATATTTTGACTTAATAGAGACCTGAAGTATATATGGTGAAATATTCTATGATCTACCGGGGATACACCTAGGAAATGACCAAAAAAATATGAAACTCATTATTTAATCAAATCCAGGGAGCATCCATAGCAATATCTCCTATCAGAATCGAGAATGAGGTTCCCTGTCTGCCAAGACATTGCAATGTTTGGCTCTGACTTCCAAGAACACCTATCTCTCTCTCGACTCAAACATCACTAGCTCCATCAACATGCAAGTCGCAGAGATTCTCTCAGACATCAATTCCCTCCGCGTCTGCGTAAGTATCATGCTTCCTTCTTCCAGAAGGCTGCCCCACTACACGAACGCGTGTCCAAGCCGCGTCTTGGATAAAGAGACAGTACCCCACTAGACAGGATGGCAATGCTGACAACATGGCACAGGGTCACCACGAGGCCCTGGCACTGGTTAATGTGCACAAAAATATCACAGGCTCAGATTCAACCGATTCTGGTAGCGCATTGGCAGATAAGAGCCCAACAGACGACAAGGCCGATCTTCGTCGTGCAAAGGAACTGGTTGAGCTACACTATGAGGTGAAGGCGAGACATGCCAACGGAACCGTTGATGAGGAGTTGAGTCAAGCTCGGCAAGATGTCCGGCGAGTTTTAAGAGAGCTGTCGACTGTCTAACGTCATTCACCGGGACCTTTCTTTCGCGGGCGTTGAGATTGCTTTTTTTTCCCCTCTTCCCTCTCACGATTTATATGACAGAGTGCGTGGAATTTGGTTGAATAGTTTGTGCCAAAATATCTTATTAGATTGCTGTTGACTGGCTCTTTTTTACACACCCCCAGCCCTCGAGAAAAGGACCGTGGGAGCCCATGAAGCCCATGAATCAATGAATGCATTACAAAATTTCACAAATCTTTCCGGGCATACTGTACGATCCGATCATGAGCAACTACACGTCCTTCGGTCGTCTTGCACAAATCTCCAATGGCCCTGGCTCGCGTCTGAATCTCTTTATCCTTTAGCACTCGCAACAGGGCTGAAGACAGTTCTGATCCGGTTATTTTCGGTGCTGAGTTGCGGCTTCCGTGTAACCCAATACCTAGCCACTCTACTCGGGCCGGACAGTCGTATGTGTCGAACCACTGGGGCAGAATGACCTGCGGAACACCGGCCCTGGGAAAAGGCATCAGCAACCTTTCCTCCATTAATTTGTGGCTCTAAGAAAATCTTACTTGCATGCCTCGAAAAATGAGTTGGCTCCTCCATGGTGGACATATGAAACTATATTACCGCCTTCCAAAATAGATATAATCTCTGGCTGGATCCATGGAAGAATCCTCACTTTATCGGTTTTAACGAGAAGTCCGAGAATATTCTTGACCGTCGGGGAGTTTTCCCACTCATATTTGAGTTTCCACAAGACCTGCATATTAGGAAACTCACGCATAACAGCCTGTATTGCCACTGCCATCTGTATTGCATCATTCTCTGGAGCTTGAACATGAGATCCGAGACATATCAGAATCGTTGGTTCCTTCAGCCACGAATCCAGTGCTGGATCGCTTTCTATAAGCGACGAAAATGACCGGACGATCGGACCGCAGCTGATGACATTTTCTGGCACGTATAATGGAAAATCCATCTCTCGGAACGAAGGCGAGAGGTGCAGATGGTTTTCGCAGTATGGCGCCACATGGGGAAACGTAGTCCGGATTCCTGTTTTCTTCCGAATGTCCAAAAGATCGCGCATGGGTTTTCCCAAACGAACAATCCATCCGAAGCAAAATACCATGTATATATTTGCAAGGATCAGTCTCCATGGTAGGGGATATGGATATCCTGATCCGGTGCTGAATATTCAAGTCAGCAAGATCCTCGAACTCTTCCCGAGAGATATGAGTTGCTTACAGGGGGTATTTCCAAAAAATGCCAGCGTTCGGCTGGACAGTTACAACCACATCTTTCAAAGGCACAGGCCAAAGTATCACAATTCGCGAGTCAACACTGCGAGCGGCATCTAGTCCTAGATGCAACAACGGATCTGCAACCACGACGACTGGACGGACATCTTTCAAAATCTCGAGACAGCTTCGGTATGACAGTATATACTCGTTAGGTGTCCATCCCAGCACAGAGATGTTGATTATGTTACATGCATCATGGGTTCCGGCAAGCCCTGGCCGATGAGATATATCCGGTGTTGTACGGGGCACGATCTCAGACAGGGACGGACCTGCAATTGGATGAAAGTGAATCAATTGCTCGTACTCCGCTTTGTCATTTATCGCTTGCACACGAGCTGATAATTCCTTGAACGAGGCGATGTGGACTTCGAACTCGCCGCGGTGTAGGAACTCTTCGGCCACTGCAAGTGCGACGTTGGACTGTCCATGCTCAGGGCTTGTAAGGAAAAGGATGGGCTGTTTTGGATGTGACATTCTGGAGGGGTTTTTTTTTCGCCCAAGTTTTTGTATGGGCCAAATCAAATGGGTTGTTCCTGGTCGTTAGTTTTATTTTAAGTATCTGAACACGCATCCCACCTTTATGAGATTGCATTGTCGTATTCTATGAATACTAGCCGATTTATGGTTACTCGGTGCTTATAGAATGGACAAAAGGGGGTATTGATGGGTTGAGTGCTTTGGTATTGATTCAATGGGGAAGGTAGTAGCCGGTTGTCATATTCGTGGGTAATCTCTCATAAAAGACCCGGATCGAATCCTTAGGCTTTAGGGAACTCGCTTGTGTACCACTAGACATCCTTTAATCAATAAGAAATAATTACTCCTATAGTAGTGGGAACATGGATCTCGGATAAGTAAGAGAAAATGAACAAATTAAGGGCCTATATCTAATTTTCGACCTAAGTATCCAAGTTTCCGCAAACAGCCAAGAGTGATGGCCAAACCGACCAAGTTCAGTGAGAACAAGAACAAGAATGCAGTCCGATAGCCGCTCATCCATATCTCTGGGGAGTCGTGCAAAGAATTCCTTTGGTTAGGCGTCTGGAGTAGCTGTGTGCTGACATCGTTTGAAATAAGCGTAGTCAGTGCCATACCTACAGAGGCTCCAACCATTGCCACAGTGCATAGAACTCCCATTGCAAGCCCCTGGGTTTCTGAAGGCAAAGACCCAGCAACCATCATTGTGACGATTGGAATAACTGAATTTGATGCTACCGAGTTTAATGAAACAGCGGGCATTGCACATTTCCAGTAAGGCCAAGCTAGGTTCAATGTAGCCATCAAAAGTGGGGAGAGACCAGAGAGCCCTATTGCAATGATGAGGATATTGTTGGCTTCAACACGAGATAAGAAATGTCCAGTGAGCAGAGTGCTCAGCGCGCCGGCGATAGGGACTGTTAGATATCGCCAAGAAGATTGTAGAATCGAAAGCCCTTGTGCTCGTTGGAATACGAAGATCATAAGCTGCGACGTAGAGTGAGAAGACGCGTAGACGAAGAAAACAACCAGACACATGGAAAGGAAATGGCAGTTTGTCCAAAGAGAATTCTGAATGCGTTGCGTGCCATCTCTTTCCCAACAATCGTGCCAGAACAGGAAAGCAACAAGGAGGATCCAACCAAGAGCAAGAGGAACGAAGAGGCCCGATCTGCCAATGTTTGCCACATTGTTTGTTATGACACTAGTTTTTATTTCATCAGCGTTCTGAGAATATAAACCGTCATTAGGGTGGGGATGCGTACGCCAATGCAGAGAATAGGAGCGCCGCCAATGAACTAGCGAGCAGAGTTCCAGACCACTCGATATCTTCAGCCAGCTCTGTCCATGGGATATATTTTGGTTCGTAGGGCTGTTGGGGAATCGTCCAGATTGATAGGAGAAACCCAAGTTGGCTTAAAATTGCAGCGCAATAAAAGCCCCATCGCCAACCAGTAGTCTCTGAGAGTACCCCACTAAGGACGATGCCTACCCCAGAGCCAATATATTGACTCGCACTGGTACAGGAAAATGCCAAATTGCGTAACTTCCCAATCGGAAGATTTTCCCCGTGAATGCTCATTGCAGAAATGAAACACATTGGGTAAGCTACGCCAGATATGAATCTGACAGCAATAAGCTGCGCGCCGGTCCGGGCCAGTCCGCTAGCCAGATGGCAAACAGTCTGTAGAAAGCATCCATATAGAAATGTTCTCCTGCTGCCTAGGACGTCTGCTAAATAGCCTGCCAGCAGGAATGTGCAGGCTTGAGCAAGATAGTACATTGATATTGGCCTGTCGAGTTGTGAGCTTGGCGTATTCTGTGTAACCAGATACAAAACTGGTTTGGGTACTGGAGATGTCTCTCTCACCATAATTCCACTCCAGGGTCTAATCCAAATTCGGATGAAAATTGTGTGATATTGAGGGTGATCAGGCCGTTGACTGCACTGGCGATAAACAATACCGAGGCCGTGCAAATTATGATGGCGAGTCCCTGAGAGTGGGTGTCCGAGCGGGTGAAGGGGGACCCGAGAAGCGGCTGATCCTCAGGGATCCGGAGATCATCTAAACATTGATATTCCGACACGAGATTATGTCTACCCTTTTGCATCATTGAATGAATGTTGAGATGCCTGATATTCAGGGATAAAAATGGTTTCAAACTCGAAAAGGAAAAGAATCAAAAGGAAAACAAATTCCCCCGAAGAGCTGGACGTATTGTATATTTGAATTTCAGCTACAAATCACATGTCGATCCACTATTCAAGGTTGCCCCTTACTGGCTTATTATCCTATTGGCCCGGCTTGGTTTGCACTTGTCAGGTAATTTTGCTTTGTTTTGCGGTATTTTTCAACTTCCAAGACTTTAAGGGCGGGTTAATAGTGGGATATCTTGGTCTATATGTTACATGGCCAGACTAGAGCAATTGGTCTGTTTATTACCTAGATACCTAGGTATTTATTGAAGAATTAGAGTATTATAGAACCTTTGGAACTAGAATGGTTTAGTGTCCCTTAAATCTACTATATATGAGTCTACTACGGAGTAGTGACGGTGGACACGATCCTTCGAAGAGTTTAAATGGACCTTTCCAAAAAAAAAAGGCCTGTGTAAGCAAGGGTGACTGCATTATTCCCTTCCAAGACAAATTCACAACTTCACTCTTCTACCTCCAACACCCAAGAATACTCGTGAGAACGGCCGGGAACCTACCATTTTCCCAAGTCAAGACGCACCTTGATAGTGTCTACTTCTCGACTTATATCCTCGGCAGGTATTTTCTATGTTCTTGTTAAATCCTTACATGTTGTGACAAATTCTATGTTGAGATTCTCGACATACCCCACACCAAAATGGTTGCACAGCATGTACTTTCGGTGCAAGAGGTGATTAAACACAGGGGGGCAGATGATTGCTGGAT
Organism: Penicillium solitum; assembly: GCF_028829755.1. Taxonomy (NCBI): domain Eukaryota; kingdom Fungi; phylum Ascomycota; class Eurotiomycetes; order Eurotiales; family Aspergillaceae; genus Penicillium; species Penicillium solitum. The sequence goes on along the minus strand of NW_027072125.1, from coordinate 1,914,366 downwards.
AGTAGTGAGAAATAAATAGTGGGACTTCACGCAATTTGCAAGCATTCACCCAGATGGGTTCCAACAATATCCAATTTCAAACACGGCTAGCTGAAGCTCAGCGATGACTGACTTAATATAGTCATTCTTCAATGCATGGGTCATGACGCAACACATTTGTTCCACCAGGTCCACAGCTATGGCCTGATCGAGAGAGCACGCTGTCCTTGCCTAAACACATGGGAGATCCTGATCCTAAGTACCGATGATGCATGGCGACAGCGTCGCAGAGGCTTGTCATCGAAGAGAACCCAAGCTATAAACATGATTGGTTATTGGAAGAATACATCGCAGTGAAGAAAGTGAAATCCTTACCCTCAAATCAACAAAATCCAGAGAAACCAAGAGAGTTATCGAAAAACACCATATATCAAGCAGGAATGCGCATTTCCAAAAGAATACCGATTAAATATCCCCTAGATCTGCTGCATTGCTCGCCTCCCATGGATATTTCTGCTCCACTGAACGAATGAGGGATTCATGAGCCGTACTGCGAGGTTCGATGTGGAACCTCCATGGTTCAGGATGACTGATGACCCCAGGCTGGAATTTTGGTTCGACCTCAATTTCCTTCCCATCTTCGACATCTTTCCTTATATTGAAGACAGCAAGCGACTGTGCTGCACTCAAATACAATGTGTTATCTGCTAAGATACGCGCGGGACAGATGCGACGCCCAAATCCAAAGGCAAGATCATGAGGATCTAACTCGGGCTCACGTCCATCAATCCCTAGAAAGCGCTCTGGTTTGAATACCATGGGATCGTGATAGACAGCAGGATCATGCATCATACCCCTTTGGTAGATGTCAGTAGACCTTCATAGATTTGAGAGTCAGGGCATTAAATGGGGCCTTGGACTCACCATATGTTAGGCATAAGAAATGAACCCTTTGGGATGAAATATTCTCCCCAGGTATCATCTTCAGTTGTCGCGTGGGGAAGACCCATAGGTGCCACCGGATGCCACCGCAGAACCTCCTTCACCACAGCATCGATATACGGCAAACGCGAGCGATCGGCGACTGTTGGAAGCTGGCAAGGTCCCAAAACCCGGTCGATTTCATTTTGTGCTTTACCTTGAACATCGGGATACAGTGTCAATGCAAGGAAAAGACATTCCATAGCGCACACAGTCTAGAGAAATTTAGTCAAAGGATAGAAAAGAAGGTATCAAACATCTCACAGTATCAGCACCACCTGCATAAAGTGACGCAGCTGACCACTTGGCAACAAACTCTTCTTCCGAGCCAGGTGGAGGGCACCCCGTTGTTTTGAATAAGTTAGAAAGATAAGAAGGCTGATACCGACCTTCTTCCGTTTGCCGATGTGCGAATGCGTAGGGCTTTTCCGCCAAAATCATGAGATTCTTCTTCCATGCTTGAGCAGTGCGCTTGAAGCTTGCTCCGGGAAGCCAGGACGGGACGTGTTTTACTATTTTCTGTTAATACTACCTCAGCAATTAGGGCAAGGCCAATATAGAGACATACGAGGTGGAATAATATCAACCAGCCAGGTACCCGGTGTACTGGCCTTAGAAAAATGATCGAGGGCCAGGTTTGCAATATGCACTAGCGGATCCCGCCTGTGTGGCTCAATGGTATATCCGTATGCAATTTTAAGAATGATCGCACCAGCCTCTCTGTGAAAACATAAGATTCAAGGTCTTTGCGTTGAATGAGATAATTGGAATATCTGCTCACGTTTGAATGTGTTCTATGAGCTTCCTCGGATCTTCGAGGACGCGAAATAGAAAGCGGTTTGTTTCTACTTCTTGTAGAGGATTAAACTGGGCCACAGCCGACTCAGATCCAATATATGGTTGCATTGCCTTGCGATAGGAGCGAAATCGAGCAGAGTATTTTTGCATTGCCAAAAAGTTCTCCCATCCCACCCTGCATTAGTTATCAATGCGTCAGCTCTATGTCCAGATCTGAACGGCCATGTATACTTACATTTCGGACGCAAAGACTAGATTTGGCCTAGAGGAGTATTTTGAAGAGCGCTTTGCTAGAAGTTCCATGGCTGGTTTTGCATCATTCAATATTACGATTGTTTGTCCCAGAACCGTGATAGAGCTGACCGGACCTGGGAATTCATTGAATCAGTGTGTGTTTTGGAAAATAAGAATCGCCGTACCGTAAGCATCTTTGTGTTGAAGCCAATGCATCCAATCTTGTGTCCCCGGTGGCGGTAGATCAGATATGTTGCCAAGCACTGGCGTCGGCCTCGGACCTGGTGGCAGTGGGCCAGCAAGCCTCTGGCGGCTCAACAGCATCTTGGCCACATAGAGGACGAGGGCTCCCAGCAAAATACTAGAGATAACGGTGAATAACAACATCGAGGCGAGTGAGTACTAAGAAACGAGAATGGCGGAGGAAATAAAGAAGTTTATAACACAAACAATATGACATCTGCCAACCCCACTTGTAACCTGTACGTCCCACCCTGCTTGGGTGAGAAAAAAAATCAAGATTGTATGGATATGACCGTGCTGAATTTCTAACGTTCTCCTATTGGGTTTCAGTTTACGAGAGTCCCCGCATGTACGTGTCCCTTGCTTCCCCGCTGCATCATATCGTAACTAGAATGTGTTAAGTACATATGCAAGTACATAGGTAAATCCTACAAGAGTACACCTTTGGTATGTGGATAAGTGCAGGTGGCAGCACCTCGGAGCATGTTACCAGCAGCGTGTCCCACCAGTTCCTCTGTTCCTCACTACGGAGTCGATCAAGGCTAGGACACGAGGTTGCCTGCATTCAATGTCAGTTCAAGACTTTCACGATTAGGGAATGAACTTTCATAAAGAAATCCAATGTGAAGTATATTTACATATCGTGATCACATTCTTGGATGCTAACGGCCCGGCGGGTAATTTTAAGCCGCTTGTGCAACCTTTTCTTTTCCCACGGTTTTGATCACCAGTGGTCCATGGTCTGGGGCTCCAGTTCCAAGATTGAGCTGAGCTTATTTAAATCTTGGGCAATTAACGATTCCAAACATTGCTCAAAGTTATATTTTTTTCTTTCGCATTTCAAGCTCTGGAGGAAGCTATTCGGTTCTAACTAACTGGCTAATAAATTGACATCGGGTCGGGTGTGGGTCCAACTCAAATTGTGATGAGTGTAAATCCAGACCTCATTCACCTCTCACACTAGACGCAGTGATGTATGGGCTGTATCACTCAACAGGTGCAAACATATTAGAATTCTTCTGCTTCTACCTGGTTCAGAATGTGGTCCCTGCCGCTCTCATCATCACCACGCGGAAAAGTTCTCCCCTGCGATACCTGTGCATTCCAGGGATGATATGGATCGCGAGCAGGTTCATCCGTCCCTTTGGCTCGTCTGGCAGTCCCACATGGTGCCAGGCCATAACACAACTTGTCATTGCGACTTTACAGGCAATAAATCTGTTGTTGCTCAATCCTCTGGCCAACGCAGACATCTCACGGAGTGCAAAAAGCGTTCAAAACTTCGGATCTAGGTTGATCACAGTGTTTCGCTTGCTTGCTCAAACCCGCGCTGTCAATACACAATGGCAGGTGAAGAATGTGCCTTATCATCCAAAGTATTACCTGCGGCGGGGTATGCATATCCCAACACGGGGTCGATTTTTGCTGCGACAGTTAGCAATCATCGTATGGCAGTGCTTGGTGCTGGACATAGTGCAAACGGTGTCGCTTCAGCAGGCTAAGGAACGCGGTCTGCCTGAACCCGCATCATTGGAACTCGAATGGATTGTGCCTGTGGGACAATGGGTAGAGCGAATAGCTACGCACCTGTCTATTTGGTTTGTGGTAAACCGTCTAATCAGCGATCTTGCGTATCGAGTACTGTCAATATTCTTCGTCGGGATCGGGCTAGATTCTCCTGAAGACTGGCCACCAGCCTTTGGGAGTATGGCGGATGCATTTACATTGCGCAACTTTTGGGGGTAAGCCATATTTGTTTACCAGGGTACATACTTATGTTGACGCATTTTGCAGGAAATTCTGGCATCAATTCATGCGCCAGCCCTTTACTTCTATTAGTAACTTCATCGCACGAGATGTTTTAAATCTCACCAGGTCTTCAATACTCGAGCGATACACCAATCTTTTCATTGTCTTTCTCATCTCTGCGATATTTCATGTCATCGTCGATATACTGCAGAGCATTCCGATGGAAAGGTCCGGCTCGATGCTATTTTATTTAGCATTTGTCTTCGGGATAATGCTCGAGGATGGAGTGCAAAATATTTGGAAACGGGTACAAACACCTGGCAGCAGGAAAGAGGAGGCAAAGCAACCATCAGACATCGTGTCGCTTTGGAAGCGTGTTGCTGGGATTGTATGGGTTATGCTATGGCTTGGGGTCACCTCGACATGGTATTTCACTCCGATGATTCAATCCACAAATGATGATCTGCGGGTGATTCCTTTCAGCATTGCAAAATATATCGGCTTCCAGTCGCTTATAGGTATTGTCGTGGGTAGTGGAGTTGGCATTGTGGTTATGTTTGAAGTTGAGATATGAGACAAAAATATCCGGTCTCAGAAGAAGGTACAAGGACACTAATCGCCGGATGGAACCTGGGAGTATACAGGTGTTGTGTTACACTGTTAGTACCGGCGAAGCAGAGGGTACTTGTAGCGCCTCCAACGTCGATCCCATCAAGTCAGCCGAACCCCTCGGGCGTTCCTCACCTCATCAAAACTCCAATTTTTCAACTCCAAACTATAAACATTCTTCACATGACTAGAACAGCCCAAAATGGACGTCCCAATCCAAGTCCTTACCAATAGCGCCAGCGAGAGTACTCGGATCATCAAGGCAACCCTGTCATTCGCGGCAAAGTATCGAGAGCGCAGTCGTTTAACGCGCCAGAAGGGAAGGAGAAATATACAATTCAAATCTACAGCAAAACTCCGATTGAACCTGCGGACTTCGAAAGCCTTTATGAATACCTCTAGACGAGATGGAAGAAATTATCCGGAACTACACTGACTGGCCAGAGGACGCAAAGGACTTAGGGTAGCGGACCTCTATCCAGCAAGAAGATGATCGTAACTTCACTTTCCTTGGGACAGAAAGTCGGATATCATTTTACGAGGCGGATCTGCTGCCGCGAAACCGACCGGAAATATATGCTACCCCACGGGGATGGGAAGCTGGATCTTGAATTTGAGGGTAATCGCCAGTTGATCAGTGAGGATGATGTTCAACGCTTCATTCAAAGTCTGGAAGCAGTGTTGACTGTCTCTTGATATGCGACGAGAACAGCCTTTTAAATTTTTTGTTATACTCCAAATTTCAATGTTATCAAGTTCAGAGGATGTCTCGAAATCTAGTAACCGTTTTAATTTATTGGTCTGATCTGTAAACACACCAGGCGTACCAACAGCACTCCTTGAATAACACAATTCAGTGGGATGTTTCAATCACTCTGTACCTCTGAAGCTGTTCCGACCTTCCCTCTCGTAAGCCTGTAAGCCCACAGGGCGGCAGTCAAACCCACGTCAACAAAGTCGAAAACAAGAGCTCCGCCAAAGATGATTGCATAATATATCCACGCTAAAGACTTCGGCAAAGATATGACTGTAGCGACAATCGCCCAAGGCAGCATCCAAAGGAAGTTAGATCCAAGTGATTGGTAGAGGTACCATCGTGGCGATGTCGCCAGAAGAATTGCCGCAATCTGGCAACTCAACCCATAAAATATGTAGGTCCAGTCGATATTCTGTTTGGTGTGAATGGATATTATAGTTCTCATTCATTCTTTTCAGTACTCACCTTCCACATCTTTTGAGTGATCTTTGCCACAACTGTCGAGTCAGATAGATAGTGCGCAAATGCCTCTACCCCACGCAGCGATAGTGCAATGCACATTATGGTCTCAAAAACTAATGCAATCAGGCAGGAGTGAAGCGCTGGCCGAATCAGTTCTATGGGGGCAGTTCAGTAAGTGACTACCACAAGTCCCGGCATCACACCTACCAATAATGTCTTTCCTAGTTGCCTCGGGGTATGCAGTGCCACTTTGAGCACGAAATTGGCCCCAGTTATGACCCACAAAAGCCAAAGTGGAAGCCTCCAATGCCTGCACGGGAACCATGACAAGCCCCCAGCGGATCGTGTTAAAGACTCCCCATGAAGTTGCATAGTCACTTCCCAACAGAATGATTCTATGGACAAGCCACAGATAAATCGCATTTCGAATAGCGGACTCCGCGAATGTGTAAGCACTAGGTCTGATAAGTATCAACAAATCGGAAACTCTGCAGCGCAGTCTCTGCGGGCCATCTGTATCCTTCTGGCAACGTTTCACGACAACGGTGAGAAAATATATCAGTCCGACCAAAGACGATACACTATCGCAAACAAGGCGAATGATGGCTTGCATGACAATTGTAGGTTTCCAGCCACCTACATGCACCTTTGAAATGACTAATAAATCGAGCACGATATTGATGAGGAACTTTGCAGAACTGATGATCAACGGCACGTCGGGGTTATCCAGTGCCCTTGTTGAAGCAGACAAAGCGGCTTCTATCGCAGACGTCACGGCTTGTACAGATGAAAGTCGTACATATGTGATGGAGGTTTGTCGTACTTCCACTGGTACGAATCCCGAGGCCAGAGACCTGGAGGCAGCCAAGAATATTACTGTCATTGTTATTCCAAGAACAGTCTGTGCAAGGATCATTGTGTAGGCTAGGTTCAGTCGTGAGGGAACAGTGCGTGTAGACTTGTCCCCAATTACAAGCCATGCAGAGCGGGGTAGGCCCTCGTTAAGCACTTCCACAATCACTCCAATGTAGGTGTACATATCTGTCGTGACGACTTGCTTCGCGTTGATGTTCGCCACCCACAGCTTGCTGAGAGTGCTGTACAAGGCTGGAAGGGCAAAGGCTCCTAGGTTGAACAAAAATGAACCGAAATATCTGCCAAAGTCAAATTCCCTGTTCGGGTAGGTGAGAATATAAACTCACGTTTTGCGACTCCATCGCTTAGGCTTTGGTACAATGTCGGGTTCCTCTGTCAGCTCCTGCTCTCTCACCATATTGCCTCGTACAGTCGGTTTTGTAGAATCGGTTTCCATTTCTGATGATACATGCGTCATGTCGAGAGGCGGAGGAAGGGGTTTGAAAGAGGGGAATCATCTTGGCGCGTGATGCTTGTCTATATGTGGGAATTTTAAGGTATTGGGCGTTAATAGACGCCTGTCTTGGTAAGGGCAAACAAGCTAGAAGATCACCTAAGGCATAAGACAGTCATCAGACCGACAATGTTACAACCTGCCCCTGGACTGCTGAGTTACCAACTAGGCCAAAAAGACCACTATATCTGAGCATTACGCTCAGATAGTCCATGCTCCGATATATATAGTGCGTGTCATGACAGACAACCAAGATGATTATCAGAGATCAATCTGTGAATATAATAGCACTATATATTTGTTGAGGTCCTAATTTCCCTTGAAAAATGATTCAATTCCTTGATGACTACACCGTACTTGGTAAGGGTTCGTGCGCCCAACAGAGCCGCATGTCCTATCCCCCTTTCTTCCCGAGAGGTCCACATATCATTTTCTTTACATTTGGACTAGAATTTCCAGTATGCCACAAAAGTCCGTCTCAAAGTGTGATCATAAGTCTATCTGTTTATCCTCCTCTCCTCATGCTACTGTAGCAGGTTTCAGAAGACAAGGCCCACGGCAACGTCTCGCTGCTATCAAAGCAGACAATCGAAGCTTCCCACGAGAAGACAAACTCTTCCTTGAAGAAGACGACAGAGTTTTCCCCGCCCCCTTGTTGCTGCCTGGAGATGATCTTGCCGGGGATCCAGAAGACCCGCAGAGTTTTCAAGAATGGCTTGATGAGGAACACCGCAATCCAGTAACCGCAAAACAAAAAACCGCCTATATCGTTCCATCTCCTCAAATTGACTCAAATGTCGACTTTATGCGAACATGGACAACACCAAAATGTCCAGACGATGGGCTTTCCACAAAGCCCCCTAGTACGAAGGACGTCCGGGATTATCTGACTGCCTTCTATCACGGTCTTCCTGTCAAGATGATGCCACCATCTACCTTGCGGTTTATTCCATGGGAAGAACCCACAAAGAGACCTCGGAAAAAGACAGGCCCGCAATACCTGGGTCTGCAATCCGGCGACGAGTGCGTGCGCATTCGCTCACGTACCTTGTCCGATGGGGCATATGGGGGCCAAGTCAATCTAGACGATCTTCTTGATGTTGCCATTAGTATTTTACCGAAAGATGCATATGCCCTCTTGATTCTCGTTGACTTCGATCTTTACGAAGACGACGATGACGAGTTCGTATGTGGCCGTGCATACGGAGGAAGTCGCGTTGCAGTGGTATCCAATGCAAGATACAATCCCATACTGGATAATATTCAAGATGTTGAGCGTCTCCATGCATGGCCTGCTTCGCATTGCGATAAGTACATGTCAGCATGTGCTTCGGCAGAACCAACTGCAAAGAGACAGAAAAGATCTCAGGTCAATAGTCGAGGATCACACAATTCAAGTTTGGAGCTAAATGGTCCTGTGAGGGATGCAGTATCAGTCTACCGCTCCCTTCCAGAAGTAGATTCATCGCCTTCATTACTGTCTGCGCTCTGGTTGGGTCGTGTTTGTCGGACGGCGAGCCATGAATTGGGTCACTGCTTTGGGATTGCCCATTGCGTGTACTATGCATGCTCAATGCAAGGCACTACGTCTATCAGCGAGGACGCAAGACAGCCACCTTATTTCTGTCCGGTCGATCTGGCGAAGATACTTTGTGCCACTTCAACGTCTGCGTCTGAGCGGTATCGTGCTCTTTTGGCGTTTTGTGACCGGCCTGGTAATGATGGTACACATTTCTTCACACCGTTCGCTACTTGGATCCGAAGTAGGTTAGCCCAGATCAAGGACTCTATTTGAGTTTCTTGATGGCGATGCTGTTCTTTGTTTTTCCATGTTGATGATAGGTGGGGGTTTTGGATGTAGATAAGCAATACCGACGTATCTCTTTCACAAACTCAATTATGGAATATAGTGATTAGGGCTATGAATAAAGTTGGTCAAGAACCTTGGAACAGGAATTCTAGAAAGACTCTAAATCCCTGGCAACCAGTGTACAACAACAGTAGCTGGTTATAACATAATGTGTACCATGGCATGTATGTTGTACTATGTAGATAGAACCAACCTCGGCACTGCCAAAATGGATTCTGCCCTTCGAACCCCACTACCCCTTCCCTTGCATGTGATATGGGACGTCTCGTCTTGTCCGCGCTGGTGAATTCCGGAAATTCTTTGACTTTGGTTTGAATTTGGTATAACTGCCCGTCGTGGTGTGGGATGGGTGTGGGGACCGTGGACACAGGAGCTCACCTTAGCGTTCGCTGTATCAGAAAATGTACTCCGTATGGGACGATAGATTGAAGAGAACTGAGAACTCGGTCGAGAGACCGGCAAACAGATCCGATCCCTGTTTCGGCTATCTCAACAAAAAAAAAAAACAAGCCGTCGTTTCAAGTCTTGCGATCCGAGGACGTTCCACGGTTTCCATTAGTGATGGTTGGGGTCATTCTTCTTTTTTTAGCATTCAACAACGGGAAACTTGTGAGCGAGGTAGTATGAGAGGTTTATTTGGATGCACTTATTTTTCTCCAAGTATACTATCTCGAACGGGTGTTCCTGACGGCCGACCTTGCCAAGCTGTTTCAAGTTAAGAATTGGGGGTTTGAGGATGTCTTTCAGCGCCACCCATACACGGGAAAGGTCGGCTAATGGGGCGTAAAACTTTGTACTCCGTACTCAGTATGTACAAAGTATGGCCTTTGAAGCTTGGAAGCTTAAAAGGGTTTTACCAACAGATCTTGGCGTGAACTGGTGGATCCCCGATCAGAGCTGCCGGAGACAAAAATAGCAACCGTTTCAAGTAGAGTGAGGTTCCTGACGGATCGTGGATCTGAGCATTGTTGCTAAGGTTCGTGGTTGAACTGGTTTTTGGTTTTTGGGGGGGTGTTTTTTGGTTATGATTCACGATGAAACATCCGACTGTTTCCGAAAGGGTGGGGAATACGGAGTATACCACCTGAGAGATCGATTCTATAGGAAACTTGAAGGATGTAGTGGCTTTTCATCTTTTGCGACTTCGAACAAAACTGCTCGAATCAAAAACCCAATAGCCCATCGTACCTTGTAGTTATTCTAAGACTATCTTCGGCCGATCATAAGACTATCTTCGGCCGATTGTTCCGAATAAACGACTATCGCAGAGAGGCGTTGGACTAGTTGAGCCTAATGGTTTTGGTTTTTTCTATTTTTCGAATGGGTTTCTTTGTTTTAGACCATATTGGGTACTTCGTACTCGTATGTTGTACCTCGGATATTATTGAGACTTGGTGCTGGCGGAAGTCGAATTATTGGAGGATCCATCAGACCAGCGATGGAACACACGGACTTTGTCTACTCCGTACAACAATATTTGTCTTTCGAATCTTTCGAATCCCAAAGGATCTTTCAACATTTTTTTCCATTTACTTTTAGTCATTTTTCCCGACCCGTAGCAAAGATACTCTGCATTGGATGGATCCTGATGGGTCGGGAAGCTGCAGCTAGAGATGAGAACTGCAGCTTGCAGTCCCATTTCTGCTCAGGTGGCATCGACCTCTTACAAATCAACCCATCGCAATTTCCAAGGTGCAGGTGCTAAGGTATCCTGCCAGTTGAGAGGCTGACCATCACATGCACTGTCTGCACTACTCCGTGCTCGTGGAGCTCTTCCGCGTGGGGTGAGACATTTTCATTTATGCAGATCACGGCTTTTAGTGTTGTTTGAGAACCGGTAGTTTGTGGAGCAGTGGAAGAGAAGCTTAATGGCTAGGGATTATTTCTCGAATTCAATGAACCGTCCCCTATCGACTGTTTTCGGTGTTTATTTGGTTGACCCCTGTATAGAACATCCGGTGCCATCAGCACAGTAAACAAGTGGTTCAAAGACAATTTTACAATTTTAAGGGATAGGGCTTTATCCACTCTGCGGCCGAAGGCACCTTTAGCTTGTTTTGATATTAATCCATCTGGAATAGAGGATTCTGATTTGACTATGCAACCCACAAAGTGGAGATGCTCCCATGCGTGAGCTGCATAACTTCATATTTATTTCATTCACATTTTAAGCCCGACTAAGTGGCGTCCTAACTAGTGCTGTCAACATTGGAAAGGCCTAGATGCTGCTATCCTTGTTTTTGTGTCGAGTACGGAGTAGCTCTGTCTGGAGCAGACTCTTCGTGAAAAGCCGGGTTCAACTGCTGGTGTCGGCTCTGCGTGATACTATTATGTACAATAGTTGGTCAAGGACGTACTCTTCACAACCTGTAGAGTGAGTGTAATTATGTTCATTTATGCCGACCGTATACTTTGGGACTGTCTCTGACGTTGTACTTTGTACTCTATAGTTAATGAAAAGTACATATATGATCCGAGTTCGTCAAAAGTACTCCCTCAGAAAGCACTGAAAATTCAGTTGGTGGCTAACAAGTTCCCCTCCGTAAATAGCCTTAAATTGTTTTATCGTGTATCTTGAGTTGACAGGTGCAAGTTTGACGGAATCGGACATGTCCATCTTTGCCTGATATGGTCAAGAGCATGCTGTACCTGCGCTAATTCCCCGGGAGCAGTGGAACATGCATTTTGACAACGGACCACTCGGAATGCCGCATACACTTTCTTCGGACAGGGTTGAGAATCAGATACTTGGACTTGGACTGTAAGGCGGTACTCCATCGTAGATGTGTATAATATACTCCGTAGAGTAGAATATAGTTCCGACTGTGGAGATAGAAAGGGGGTTAAACTTCAGATACACAAAAATGACGAGGTTAGAACGTTTCAACCGTCCCAAGGTTGATCTTTTGTTGATCTTTTTCCCGTTATGACTTGGCAGTTTTTTCTTTTCTTTTTTTTTTATGTGTTCTTTTTTGGGGATGTTTATTTCCCATTAGGGTCTTCTTCCTATCTCTACCCGAATAGACAGAGTTCGGACTACGGACTGGTTAACATTCAGATGGTGTGATAAATATGATGAATATGATTAATATCGTAAATATCGTAAATATCATCCATGGATAAACATGATAAATACGATACATTTTCCAACTCTACCAAAAATAGCTCGGAGCATGGCCCACAAGTACGGAGTACTAACCTGTTAGCCCCCTCAGGAGTCATGATCCACTTGAAAGATCCCAAGGCTCCATCTTCTCATCCCTGAACCCTAAGGGGTCGATAGCTCCAAATGTGGAATTGGAGACCGGGGTAGAACCAGTATGAGTGTGTTCCGATGCGGATGCAGTTCAGTACCTGGAAGTGATGCCCGGAACCCTCCCGGCTCATAGTTGATCAGGGGGTATATAAACAACCATGGCGATCACCTCTTCGAATCTTCAATTGTTCAACTGTCTTTCTTCTCTTTTCTCTCTTTCCAGTCTATCGTTAATTCCTTTGGCGGCTTCTGCCTGCCTGTCCAGTCTTTCGCTTCTGTATACCCTTGTTCAGAAGACTTTATACATCCCATAGATTTGGGCCTATTACATTCGTTAATCCAACACGAAAAAAAAACGCAACATGCGTTCTTCTCTCGTTATGCTCGCCGGCCTGGCGGGCGCAGCTCTCGCCTACCCTACCGACAAGGCCGTGGAGCCCCGTACCCTGGGTCTCCTCGGTGAGATCCTCGGCGACATCACCGTCGACGTGACTTCGATCCTCAGTGCCGTCCTCGGTGGCCACTCCTCCCACTCCTCCGTTGAGCTTCTTGCTGGTCTGAGCGCTGAAGGTGCTGCCGCCCTCTCGGGTGGTGCTCTTGGCTGCAAGTCCGGTGTCATCCACCACAAGGCCAAGGCCGCCCTCAAACTTTGGTTGCTCTTCCACGCCGACCTTGACCTCTCCCTCAAGAAGTCACTGATCTCCTGGTGTGAGGGTAACGATGAGCTCGTCCTCTCCGAAGACATCCTGGCTGCTCTGTCCGTGTACATCCCCGGATGTGCCGATATCGCTGCCCAGGGCCAGCTTTACGTGACCGTTGACGGTATCTTTGATGCTGCCAGCCTCGAGTCCGCTCTCGTCCTGAGTGCTAGTGCTCAGGCTTCCCTTTCCGCTTGGATTGAGGCTAGACTTGATCTTGATGTTGGTGTCAAGGTCGGTCTGAATGTCTGCGCCGCTGGCGGCGTTGTCGGCAGTCTGGCCGCTGATATCAAGGCTTCCCTCCTCGCCTGGATCAACAGCAAGGAGTGTGACCTTAGCGCTCACCTCAAGGTCTCGGTTCTTGCCTGGATCAACGGTCACGCCGGTGGTGACCTTGTTGAGATTGGTGCTTTTGCTGAGACCGCTCTCTCTACCATCTCCGTTGGTGCTTCCGTCGGTGTGCACGTTCTGGAGTCCGGCCTTCTGTCTATTGGCGGCCAAGCCACTCTTGCCGCCTTCCTCGGCGTTGATCTCGCTGCTGGTCTCACTACTGATGTCAAGCTCGCTCTCGAGGCATGCGCCAAGGGTGAGCTCGCCACCGCCGTCGAACTTGACATCCGCACCCAGCTCGCCATCTGGCTCCACAGCTCCGACTGCTCTCTGGGCGTTGAGCTCAAGGCTGTCGTCCTTCTTTGGCTGTCCTTCGCTGTTGAGGCTGATGTCTCCGCTTCCCTCGACCTGGTCGGTGGCCTCGTCAGCGATGTCACCGGTCTCCTGACCGAGACCGTCAGCGGTCTCAGCGTTGACCTCCGTGGTGCCCTTTCCCTCTGCGCTGCCGGCGGTAGCTTGGTTGACCTGAGCTTCGCTGCCCGTGCTGAGCTCGCTGCCTTCCTCAGTGGCTGCACTTCCATTGATATCGATGTCACCATCCAGATCATCATCATCCAGTGGTTCACCGGCTGCAGCATCCCCGGTGCTCCCTCCGTCCCCCCCTCGTCTTCCGTTCCCAGCCTGCCCTCCAGCACCCCCTACCTGCCCGGCACCTCCGCTGTGCCTTCCGGTCCCAGTGCCTCTGCCTCCGTCTCCGTTCCCGCCGGCACCCCCGCTGTGCCTTCCGGTCCCGGTGCCTCTGTATCTGTTCCCGCCGGTACCCCGGTCCCCAGCGGCCCTGCTGCCAGCACCACCCCCTGTGATACCGAGACCTCGGAGATTGTCGGCTCTACTGTGATCCCCGGTGGCCCCAACGGTTCCGGCTCTGTCACTGTTCCTGCTGTTCCCACCGGTACCGCCCCTGCTGAGACCCCCTCCGGCCCTGCTGGCACCACCGATGTGCCCGTTCCCTCCGGCCCGGCTGCCAGCACCACCCCCTGTGACACCGAGACCTCGCAGATTGTCGGCTCTACTGTGATCCCCGGTGGCCCCAACGAGTCTGGCTCCCAGACCGCTACCATCCCTGCTGTCCCTACCGGCACCGCCCCCGCCGAGACCCCCTCTGGCGTCGCTCCCACCGGTACTCCCGTCGCTAGCGTTCCCGGTGCCAGCACCACCCCTTGCGATACCGAGACCTCGGAGATTGTCAGCTCTACTGTGATTCCCGGTGGCCCCAACGAGTCCGGCTCCCAGACCGTTACCGTGCCTGCCGTGTCTACTGGCACCGCCCCCGCTGAGACCCCCTCTGGCGTCGCCCCTACCGGCACTCCTGTCGTTACCGGGCCCGCTCCCTCTGGTCCTGCCCCTAGCGGCCCCGCTGCCAGCTCCACCCCATGCGACACCGAGACCTCGGAGATTGTCAGCTCTACTGTGATTCCCGGTGGCCCCAACGAGTCCGGCTCCCAGACCGTTACCGTGCCTGCCGTGCCTACTGGCACCGCCCCCGCTGAGACCCCCTCTGGCGTCGCCCCTACCGGCACTCCTGTCGTTACCGGGCCCGCTCCCTCTGGTCCTGCCCCTAGCGGCCCCGCTGCCAGCTCCACCCCATGTGACACCGAGACCTCGGAGATTATCACCTCCACTGTGATCCCCGGTGGCCCCAACGAGTCCGGCTCCCAGACCGTTACCGTGCCTGCCGTGCCTACCGGCACCGCCCCCGCTGAGACCCCCTCTGGCGTCGCCCCTACCGGCACTCCTGTCGCTACCGGGCCCGCTCCTTCCGGCCCTGCTGCCACCACCGACGTGCCCGTTCCTTCCGGTCCCGCTGCCTCCACTCCCTGTGACACCGAGACCTCTGCGATCGTCACCTCAACTGTCATCCCCGGTGGCCCTGCTCCCTCCGGCCCTGCCCCTACCAGCGCCCCCAGCGTCCCCTCCGGTGGTGACGTTGTCACCGTCACCAAGACTGTGACTGCCACCGTCTGCGGCTGCGAGTAAAGCAGACACCATCCCTGGACATATTCCGAAGACAAGGCCCTTAAAAGGTCTCTCTCATAGAATTTTCTTCGTCAATTGTTAACCTTTTTGCTTTTTGCTTTTTGAGCCCTATCCACGACAAGATGATTTTCGACACACGTGGGGTTGTCAATGTGGCTGCCCATGCTTCAGATATACCCTTCCATCCCACCCTGTGATCTGCCGTCTCTCCGCCTCTGACGTCTCTGTAGATATATAATTCTAATTCTAATCTGCTTGTGTGGTGATTGAAATATCCTGTTCATCATGTGTATCGCATATCTCATGTTCTGGTGTGTTTATGTATGGTTCTGGATATCGGCATGCTTGAAGATCATCCAGATCCCTTGTCAACTGATGACTTGTGTGTATATATATCTTTCCCTTTAATGGAGTACATTCCTTTGTGTTATTGTTAGCGATATGTTTGGCTCAACTTAGGATAGCATCATCTTTTCCTCCAGTGTATTCTGCCGTCGGGCCTTACTAGGGTATACAACAGAGCACATAAATCTGATTTTCAAAAAAAAAAAAAGAAACAGTAATTGGAATTGTTACAAAGTACATACATGTACAGCGCTAAAACGCACTCATTTCGTTGGGGTAAATCTCAAAGTTCAAGTCACAAATGGCCAGTGTCAATCCCTCCCCACTGGTTCTTGCTGCTCTCGTTTAGTCCTGCTTTGGCTGTGAGGCATTGCTCGGCTTCTCGCTAGATCGGCGACGCATAGCAATACATTTCTCACGGAGTAACTTCTCACGAAATTCAGTTGAATGGATCCACGCAGAAAGTGGTTTCTTGGTCTAAGTGTTGCGAGTTTGTTAGTATCCGATTCAACATAGCAACTTCAGAAACAACATGACATGTGAAATTTTTAGACGAACATTAAGTAGGAATTGAATCTGGGTGGTAAAGGATACAAGGTTGAGGTCGATCCAGGAATCTCTATTTTCAATTACCAACCTGCTCGGCAACTTTTTTCTCACTGTCATCGGCCTTGGTGTCGTCAGCCTTGGTGTCATCAGCCTTGGTGTCATCAGCCTTGGTGTCATCAGCCTTGGTGTCATCAGCCTTGGTGTCATCAGCCTTGGTGTCATCAGCCTTGGATGGGTCATCAGCTTTCAAAGGGGTTCGGGTGGAATCATCGTTCTCATCAGCCACCTTGCGTCGTTTCTCATCAGGGTTGTATCTTTCCAGAGAGCGGCGCCGCTTGCCGTCGGTGTCCTTCTTAGGGCTGCGACTGCGGCTACGGCTTCGACCACCGCTGGGGCTGCGGCGTCGACGGTTCTCACCACGATCACGTGTACCAGTACGGTCAGGGCTGCGAGTGCGGCTGCGGCTCAAGCGACGAGAATCGCGGCGGGCATAGCGTCCAGATGAGCGGTGGGATCTCGAGGGAGATACGGACTTGGGAGAGTCTGCCTGGCGCCGGGTGTGGCGGGGCTGCGATGATACACTGCGGCTACGAGAGACGGAGCTTCGTCGGCGGCGGTCTCCTCTGGGGGAACGTGAGCGCGGGGAACGGCTGCGGGAAATGGGTCTTGCTTTAACACGGTCACCGTAATCCGGACTGCTGCGTCTTCTCGCTCCTCCGCGGTTGCGTCGCTCGGGAGATACTGAGTTGCTTGGGGAACGGGGGCGGCGTTCGCGTCGTCTGTGGCGTGGCTCATTGCGGTTTCGACGAGATGGTGAGGATGGCTTTGGGGATCGAGATGGAGAACGGGTGCCGTGTGAAGAAGTGGATGGTCGGCGGCCGCGACGATTACCAGGCGGAACGTAGGAGTCAAAATCACGTCGCGGAAGAGGCTCGCGGAATCGGTCTCGGCTACGGTCTTGGTCTCTGGGAGGCGAAGATCGTCTGTTGTTGAAGTCTCGTCCTCGGCCACCGCGATCACCGCGATCACCACCTCGACCTCCACGTCCGCGGTCTGGTCCACGGTCTGTTCGCTCACGGCGTCTCACATCGTCCAGCTCTCGTTCGCGGTTTTGGTCTTGTTCCCGTTGGCGTCGAAGTGCTTCACTAGCTTTCTCGGCTTCGAGCTATATTGTAGTATGGTTAGAACATATCCAAGGTCGAGGGCACGCTTACAATCACCTTCTCTTGTATGAGCTCAAGCTTCTTAGCCTCCAGGAGCTCCTTCGGAACGCCCTGTGGATTGGCCTGACCGCTCAGACACAACGACCATAACTCTTGGCAGAACTTGGGAGTATCCTTGTCGAGGAACCCAGTAAGTTGGATTTGGAGAGATTTGATATCGGGCTAGAATCAGAAACAGGTGTCAGCAAACTAGGGTCGAGACGCTAGATATCCGACGGCCCAACATACATAGCGTGGTCCCTCCAGATGGGCGAAACAGAGCTCGATAACAACGTCATCCTCGTTTCCCAATATTTTGGAGATTTGACTTGCGATCCATCTACGTAGGTGGGGAAAAAAGCAATGTCAGTAAACCGGAGATCCGAAAAAACGCCGGGGAAAGCCACTTACTTCTTCATAACCTCGATATTGACCTTGGTCATATCCACCTTCTTATTGAACTCAGGGGGGAACTTGGTCCGCCTAATTAGCTTCGCATCCACGCTAGACGCCATTTTTGCTAGAGTCCGAGATGAGGGAAGGAAAGTCCATGACGAGCAAACGCGAGATAGATGTCCGCGGTGTTCTTATTGCACTTATGGTCGCTCGCGGGTGCCGTAGTTGGAGTTTTCGCCCGATTCCTAAGGCGCCGAACTCACCAATATCTAGGAGTTCGACAACATCCATAACTACTACTATACTATCTAGATAGATCTAGATGTCTGAGGTTTTTATTCTTGTATATGATCATTTATTTTCCTGTTCTTAAATCCTATTTTAAAAGAACAAGAAGAAAATGATATGCTAGGCTGGTCCTTTATTTTCCCTCTTGAATGAAGTATATATAACACGCCGTTTTTCATCTGCGGCATTGCCTTTGCCGTGCTGGTACAACTGTCGGCATGCTGTTTCGAGGATTGCCACTTGACGAGTTCCGGCGAAGTCATCTTGTTGAGCTTTCTGGAGATTTCTGTGTGGAAGGTATCAGAGAGTTTGTTGCTCTTGATATTCTTCTTATCGGATATCTTTTTAACTTCTCCGTTTCTGCACAATTCAAATAGTCTGATGTCTGTGCCCCCATAAACGACTACCATATATGTAGGTCTCATCCCTCTTTGGTACTTATATAGCCGTAAAGTGTTAAATTTAATTCGTTTATAAACTTACTTCATCACGAAGGCTCTGTAAGCTAAGATATATAACAGTTTCACATTCCTTTTCGGGGTGACTAGATTAATTCATAGTGGTCAAACAACTGAAAGCTATACTTCTTATACGATAGTTTTGCAGGGCTACTCCGATAGTCTAGTATATATAGAGAGGAGATGACTTAAGTACATCTGAATTATCAGGTTTCGTTGCAGCTTCGGATTTTCCTATTGATATATCAATCATACCGAATATTGGAAGGCAGTGATGGCCATTTATATTGACGATAACCTCATGTGCATCATTTGACACTTGTTTAGATTCACAAATGTACGATAAAATTCCCCCATTGAGGAGTATGGCAACATTGCCAACTTTAGTCTAATAGGTAGTCTATAACTAGAAGGATACTAGTAAGTGGAGGTTATCCGGCCGATCCCAAATCGGGTATAAGGGACTGATTGTGGCCTTGGGATTTACTTAAGGTACTGGAACACCCTTACTAGAGAAAACCGGGGTATTATCAGCCTAAAGCTGTGTCCGCCTTTTGTGAAATCTTCTCCACTCAAGCGCAGAATCAATTCTTTCAAGTATCTGTGGTATGTTGTGGTGTAGACGTCGCCATAGCAACAACAAACACGTGATTATGTAGCGCGCCCGCGACGAAACCTCCAGACTGGGCTTTATCCAGGATCAACAAAACAATCGACAACTTTGGAGGGGCCACATTGATCCGCGACTTCAATGTAGGTATTATCGCCATGGCGTCCCCGAATTCCCTCCCAGCATACAACGAACTGTACCGACAGCCATCCCGACCGATGTCCCGATCTGCGGTTTCACGCTCGGGTTCCAGACGGGTATCTCCATCAACACAAGCTATGCCCAAACACTACTCTGGGGACAGCTCCGACGAAGAGGTCCCGGAACCTAAATTCAGCGCTTCTGTAAAGGCATTGCTGCATGGGGATGGATTAGGTTCTTCGCCTCATTCGCAAAAGGCACACATGTCGCACGAACCTCGAATTGAAACATCAAGACAGCAAAGCCGCTCACCCCGGAATTCGTCCCCACACAACTCATCTAATGGTAGCCCGGCTCCAAGAGTCGTTCGTGTAGGCGCTATCTCTTCAGCTTCTCGATTCTCACGCGAGAGCTCCCCACTATCAAATAGCCAGAGTGCCGAACAAGAGCACCATAGCCGGCCCAATGATTTTATTACTCCCGCCCCACGCCAGCGCAGTGTTCGTATCAATGTTTCGCGCAGCAACACACGATCCCCTGCCTCTGTCTCGCCTTCAGGAAAGCGCTCATCGGAACGCAATTCGGGTGACGAGTATGGTAGTGCAGAGCGCTCGGATAGTGATCGGAAATCGCAATATGACGATGATCCAGCGTTGCGATATGGCCTTTCTTCCGCATTGCGAGGCCGCGGCGGTGAAGAAATCGCTCCACACAGCTCACTGCGTGTCAAGCGGGTTGGTCGACTTGCTGGTACCTTCTTGAACGGCCCTGCCCGGAGGGGCGTGCTACGCCGTCAGAGCGAGGAAAGCAACGAGGAAAACCACCAATATCTCTCGGCTGACGGGGTCCGGGAGGATGTCGAAGGAGAGGAGGAGAATGCCGAATACCGACCTCGCAACTCAGCAAAACCCTCATCCCCCAAGGTGTCATGGGCCGAACCAAGCCCGCCTCTCGTGCGTGAATCCAATCGACCAGAATATCCTCTTCGCCCTGCTGAGGTTGAAGGACCGTTTTCGAGGTCGTCTTCGCCAAAATCGTATGGCTCAAAGTCTACACCAGCTTCATCAGACATGTCTTCCAAATCATCAATTGCGAAGGAACAACCTGTATTCAAGGTTCCTTCAATACCGGCTTTGCCATCGGTCCGTGACCAAGAGAATGAACCACCGCCAACTTTCCGGCGTACAAAGCCCCAAGGGTTGAATGTGTTGGATAGACCTGAAAAGTATAATGTTGTCTACGACACCGAGAAGAAAGATGTAGCAGAGACTCCAGCAACCAACTCTGCACGAAAGATACTGGCCACACGGAGCAACAATACCCCTCATAGGGCCGCCCCTCCTCCCCCGAAAATGTCGGTTCTTGAGACTGCCACTTCCACGGGAGGCGCATCGACATCCCAATCTCGAAAAAAGAAGAGTCAAGTCGCGATTAATGGCAAGCATTTCACTCGGCTCGATTGCATTGGCCGCGGTGGCAGCTCGCGTGTTTATCGAGTGATGGCAGAGAATTACAAGATTTTCGCTCTCAAGCGTGTCAATCTTGAAGATGTCGATCCAGTGACTTTGACTGGATACAAGGGTGAAATTGACTTGTTGAAGAAGTTGGAGAATGTGGACCGTGTGGTGCGCTTGTTTGACTGGGAGCTCAACAATGACAAACATGCTCTTAGTGTGCTTATGGAGATTGGAGAGTCTGATCTTGAAAAGATTCTTACATTCCGTTTAAACGCTGAAGATGCCGTGTTTGATATCAACTTCACTCGATTTTATTGGAAGGAGATGCTCGAGTGTGTCCAAGCTGTCCACGAGTACAACATCGTTCACTCGGATCTGAAGCCGGCCAACTTCCTCATGGTCCAAGGCCGGCTGAAGCTCATCGATTTTGGAATTGCCAATGCGATTCAAGATAACACGGTCAACGTTCATCGTGAACAGCAAGTCGGCACACCCAATTACATGTCCCCCGAGGCATTGGTTGATTCCAATGTGTCGCTTGGTCTGCCTTCAAGTGTTGGAAAAGTTATGAAATTAGGAAAACCCAGTGATGTTTGGAGTTTGGGTTGTATTCTGTACAAGATGGTTTACGGACAACCACCATTCGCCAAGATCGCCAAATATTATGAACGCATCATGGCTATCCCCAACCCCCGTGTACAAATCGATTTCCCGGCCTTCGGCGTCGGTGGAATTCCTGTGCCTCCTGGACTTGTTCGGACTCTCAAGCGCTGTCTGCAGCGTGATCAGACCCTCCGACCAACGATTGAGGAGATGCTTGGCCCGCGCGACCCTTTCTTGCACCCAGATGCTCAGCTTGAGGGCGCTGTTCCAGTCACCCAGGATATGCTTGGCCGTATCCTAGCCAACGTCGTCAACCACTGCAAGGCCCGCGGTGTACCCAGAGAAGAAGAATTGGCTGCATGGCCCGCAGGCTTCTTCGCAAAAATAAAAGCGGCCCTTGAAGAAGAAAATCCATGACAACACCCGACCACTCCTTTCACTTTATTTCCTTTGTTTTGACTGCCTATCGGCCTTTTTTCATGTTCCCTTCTTGGTTAGAACGACTTAATGACTGGTGTTGGATATGTTGATTTTTTTTCTGTCTGGGTCTGGTTGGCTTAATTTGCGGGATATATGGCTGTCTGTGTTTCTTTGCATTGTCTCTTCTCTTCTTTCTGCATCATCCTTCGGGGTGTTTGTCCGACCCAACCCTGTTGCCTTATGGTGGGTATTTATTGACGACTCTCGGTTCAGCGCAGCGTGTTGATTTTCATTCCCGTACATGATCCATTTCATTAGCCTTTTTCATCTTTTCTCCTTCATCCGAGTGGGTACTGTTCTAGTATAAGCGTTATTAGAGTGACAATAACATTCAATTTGGTTAGGATGTTTAATTGACAACCTTTGTTTATCTTCATTGCTTGGATACTATACTGCGTCCACGTGTTATTTATCCTATGGGCTACTTGGAAATCCGATCATGTCTTTGATCCATGATCTTATAATCTCTTACAATGGAGATGCTGCTTGTCTTCATAAAATCATAGTTGATAAATGCCTGACTATCTAAAAACTAGCTATGTCCATTCAAAAGCCAAACATGCGGAATACTTTTCGTTTGAAATCAATGGACTTGACTTTGCGCCATTAACACCGCCCAAGAATAGAACAGTCTTGATAGACCGTATGTATCAAGAAAGGGAAATATAGAACTGCCTGAGCATGGAGGTATCGAAGACAGGCGGGTGCCTGCCGGGAATGTAGAGGAAGTGCTTGTGGTCAAATTAGACAAGGAGGACCCTATTTCAGGTTAGTTTGAGATATAACATAGACAATAGGAATGATCGAAGTAACTCACGCATTGACACAACCGTCGTTCTCAGGGGTGTTGGTCACCTGGGCCCATTTACCCCAGACAACCTTACCGGAAGTGGTAACAAGACCCAACTCGGAGACGTTGACCTCAATGATTGTTCCCTTGGTCAAGACACCCAGCTGGGTATAGAGAGGGTTCTGGGGGTTCTTCTTGACGGACAGGATGGGGAGCTGCACGGTGACAGCAAGCTCGGGACTGAAAAAAAAAGTCAATATACCATATCCAACCAAAATAAACCGGAGAGTGGGCATTCTCCCGCCAAGGGTAAAACATACTGTGTGACGTTACACTTCTTGTAACGCAGACCCATGGGACGAATGAACCGCTCGTACTTGACGGGACGACGGGTGAAGTCGTTACCGACGAAAGTAGGCTTGGTGATCATACGCTTCCAGGCCTTCTTGTGAGTCTTCTTTCCGGTGTTGATAACCTTGAACATCTCCTCCTCGCTAATACCCTTGACCTTAGGCAGGGGAACAGCGAACTTAGCAGCCTTCTCGTTACGCTTGTTCTTGATAGCACTGGAGAGGGCCTTGGCGTTGGTCTCCTGCGAACGATCGAGCAGGTACTGGGGCAGAGGAGTCTTGGAAGGCTCGTCGGGTGCGGCGGACTTGACGTTCTTCTCTTCCTGGGCCTTGATGCGCTTCTTCATTTGAATCTTCTCCTTGTGGCGATTCTGCTGGTACAGCTTGGCCCGCAGACCACGCAGGTTCTGGGCATCGTGGGACGCCTTGTGTCCCTCACGAGCCTGACGCTTGCGCATGCGCTCATCGTGATCGAGGCGCTTGCCGTGCTGCTTCTGCCAGCGCTCGATATACCTGGAGGGAAAATGTCAGTTGGAGATCGGGCGGTGGCTGGCGGGGAGGGACGAACTCGTTCTGAGGCTGTAGGTAGGAAAAAAGTTAGTGAATTGATGAAATTGAACATTGGGAGATCGAGAAATCATTAGAAGCTTACCATGATGAACGACGAATGAACAACACGAGGTGAATGGGTGATGAAGTTCTTGCCTTGAAGATCTAATCGAGACCGAAAAAGTTGTGATGCGGGAAAAGATAGCGAGGCACGTGACGCTTCTTATCGTAAGGTCGTTTCTCGACCTCTTCAACTTGTAAATATTAAAAGCAAAAAAAACCGACGAACGGCAGAAAATTGGGGGTAGAAAAGTAGCTTCTTTGAAATTAGAAGATATAACTCACTATCACCATATTGGTCTCTTCTCGCTGCAAATCTACACTCTCGAGTCAGCTGGAGGAACATCACGTGATACTACGGGTGACAAAGCGGCCATTTGCGCAAGTAGTGAATTTCTCTAGTTACGGGGAAGCCGCTCTTCTATCTCGGATATCAACCTCCGTGAACCACTTCCACTCTCGATCATTGAGCATTGGCAAGCGGTCAGTCAACATGTTTTCACGCTCTGCTCTACGGAGCCTCGCCTCCGAACTGCGCTGGACTGCGCCATCTACAATTTCATCCGCGGCTCCCCTGCAGCAACGAGCATGCCTTCACCAGAGTGCATCTTTGATGAATTCGCAACAACCTCAGAGCCAACCGGCATCTAGTCACCCTGAATCACCTCTCAGCGCCACTCCCCGGGCCCAAGATACCCAACCAAAGTCTCACCAGGGCGTCAAGGCCTCCACTTTCGACGAAACCACCATGACACCCCAAACACGCGCACACGTCCCCATTGCAAAACAACCCGTTGCCCCGACTTTCAACTCCCCTCTCGAAGTGACAAAATCTCTCATGTCACAGCTCCCCCATCTTGCCGGCCAGAAGCCGCACTACGTCGTCGCTCAATTGCACGCACGACCATACCTCTTGACAGAAGGTGATCACATTCGGTTGCCTTTCCTCATGCCCAAGGTCAAGGCGGGCGATATTCTGCGCTTCAACCGTGCTTCAGCACTTGGATCCCGCGATTTCACAATGAAGGGTACGCCGACTATCGACGAGCGTATCTACGAGTGCCGTGTTCGTGTGACGGGTGTGGACGCAGAGCCGCTGCGCATCAAGGAGAAGACTAAGCGGAGACAACGGCACGTTAAGCAGGCTAAGAGCAAGCACCGCTACACACTCCTGCGTGTCATGGATGTGCGGGTGAAGACGCCGGATGAGTTGTTGGCTGAAGGTGCGGTGGTCGTGGAAGACTCAGCGGACAGCTCAGTAATTGAACCCCGGTCATAATTGGGTTGTTCGGTGTTTGGGAGAAGCTTTTTTCAGGCGAAAATGTGATGCCGGACCATGATCCGACAGTAGTTTGAGGCATTGACGGTATTACTCGAGATATGGTCTGATCTTTGGGCTGTTGGTAATTGTCTTGCCGCGATGCATTGGTATCTTTGCGGCATATTGTACAGATAGATCGATTTGGGCTGTTCTCTGTATGCATTGTATTCTATAGTATTGAATTTTTTCAGAAGACCTGTTTATTGTCGTGGTGTAGGGTGTCATTAAATAGATATAGGCTCTTCCCGGTGCTTGAGCTAGTCATCATGGCATCAACGTTGATTTTCATTCAACAAAGCCCAATATATCCTCCGCAATCTTCCCAGCGAATGTATACACAATCGATTGGGGGTGGCCCGGCGGCAGAATGGGAGACTGCTGGCATCGACAACTTTCAACCCTCGCACACTATACACATTGGCATGGTTGCCAACCACAGCCATCGTGTCATTCTTGCGTCCCATCATGCATGTCGCTGATGCATGGTGGGTAACCATTCCAGTTCCGGCCAGTCGGATGGGAAACTTGATAAGGCGAGGCGAATTTCGATTCACCATTTCAAATGATCAGAGATCATGGGGATCGGAGATCGTAAGATATTCCCGTTTGGATATCGAAGTATTTGGTTGAGAGGCTGAGAATTCACAAGGTGGCAAGGGCTTGGAAACGCCGAAGTTGTTTCTGACAAGAAGCTTTGCTTTGAATGAATAGCTAATAACACCGTAGACATGATTATATGAACAGATTCATTATATATGGATACTCCGCTATAAACGTGAATATCAAAAGCACCACCTATGGAAAGCTCAACCGCTTAATCATGATATACCGAAAAACACATTCGTGTTTAATAAAAGTGAGAATTCAAATAGGCGCCGTTACTATAAAGCGCTTCATTCTATAATCTCCTTTAACCGCAGTTTCTCTCGGCAAGTTTCCAATGATTTCTGTTGCATCTCGGCATATAGATGGAACTCATCTGCCACACATTTCCCAAGGAGGTGCTGGAAACCATCGAGATCCGGATCCGCGCTCATTATCAGTTGCTTGGACTGGGAGACACCACCCAGGTTGGAATTGAAAATTCCTCCCGCAGACAAAGGAAGGAAGTCTTCGTATGTGATGGCCTCATAACTCAAGATCTGCTTATCCAGAAGATCCTGAAGTGAGATGGGCTCTTCCGATAATACAAAGCTTTCGTTGACCGACTGATCACCCAGTGGTGTCAACCGATAAGTGAAATATCCCAGCCTCAGATCATGAAGCTCTGAAAGACTATCGGGAAATTCTTTGAAACGCTCTTCCAGTAGCGTGTCATAGGTCTTCCCTTTCAATCCACTCTCCGCGGCTTCTGTATTGACTCGGTTCAAGATTCGATCGTAAAGCTGGCGCCCTTTTCGGGTCAAAGCATAGCCTCGTTGCTCCACTTCACCAAAGCGTGCTGTGTGGAAGCCCTTCACATAGGAACCGGACGAGTCCCTGAAATAGACAGTTTCCTCCAGCGCTTTGAAGCTTGTTTGCCGTAGAAGAATTGGACACGATCGTTTTGGCGGTCCCTCGATACGATCCTTGGCGGGCATTCCGTGATCTAACATCAATTGTTGTACAAGATCGATATCAATCGTTCGGGGCGTTAAGTGGTTGATATGGGAGTTGGGAAAAGAGACGACATCCGCAACCAGAGGATGCTCGGCTTTGAGCTGCTCGTATTCTTCAAGGGTGACTGTTGCTTTCGAGTGCCATCGGAATGTCTCTAGACCATTACTAATGAGCTCTTTGCATTGATCTGGTGTCAAAAAGCCCTGGCTCTCTGCGATATCCAACAGGGCAAGCAGTCTGGGTGTGAAGATGTTTCTTTGCTCTAGCGCTTTCTGCGCTAGTTTCCGAGTGCTTTCTGTCAACAGTTCCATCCGCAAGACTGTTGTGAATACGCGAAATGGGTTCTTATCAAGCGCCTCTTGGGTGTTTGGTCGGAAGGCGGTAGCGTGCATGGGGAACCCAGCGAGGCTGAGGTCGTAGTAGCCCACAGGGTGCATGCCCATCACAGCAAACATGCGACGAATTGTGGCCAGTTCATGTGCTGTCCCCAGTCGAATGGCTCCATGTCTCTCGACACGATGCCGAGCGGGCAAGATATCATCTGGGTTTATAACGCGATGACCCTCGATATTCTGGCTGTTTTGAACAGTTTTTGCGTCTGCCTCCCAGACTACATCGATTAGATCTCCGTATAGAGGGACTTCGCTCTTATACATTTCCGAAAGCGCATGGCAGAAGTGCGATCGTAAAGTGTTCTGATCGAAGGCCATGTTGAAGGTTTGTTTGAATGGATAGGAAGCTGATCCGATAATCAATGATATAAGATTGGTAGAAGTGTGTTAGGATTGAGTATGAATTATAAAATATACTATTAAACGGGATACCACGCATGTTATATACCCTGGAGGTGTATTGAGTCCAAGCTGATATCAACTCGCCTGGTTTACCCGCTATCTGACGCCTTGCATCGGAGTAATCGGGGTATCGGAGAGATAAGTCACCTAGTCATCCATGGATCTCCAGGGCTAATCTTTGATAACTTATTTAACTTAGTTATACTATAGATAATGACATATGTAGATTCCATATTCTAATATTGTTAAAACTACTGATAACCCATACATCTGTGTCAATGTATCCATGTATGACTTGAAGGTGCTGAAACTACGTCGAGTCTTATCCGTCGGAAGATTGTCTTCCGTCGGAACAGCATATATATGCCCAGGTGGTACTTCGTACCTTGGTATCACTCAAACATGTTCTTAAATATAAAACTAGTTAACTATGTACTTATAAGTGAAAGCCATAGACTCAATATTCCAATATATTCCAAGTGAATAACAAGGGAGAAACCAACTATCTCATATGGGGCTCATGGCCCATTCCTCTCAATAACATATATACCTTTGTAGTAGTGAGATCAAAATATAGAATTCCTTTGTATAAATCCCCTGTTTTCTTCAAACAGACAATAACATCCGAATTATTCCCCAGACCCCGCAAAATCCCCCCACGAGAGGTGAGGAAGTTGAAGATTGGCGATTGGTTCGGTAAAGGGGGTGTTCCACTTGGGCCAATTTTCATGAGATTAGGCGGGGGGAGATCACCGTTCGCTTCTCAAAGCACATAAATCTGTTGTAATAGCCATGAGCGCGTCCGAAGGGAAAGCACGATGGGCTTCGCAACGCCGTGTGCCGCGGGCCTCGCGGGCATGCGAAACCTGCCGTGCTCGGAAGACTAAGGTAGGACGAACTCCACGTTGAAATTGCAGTCTTTTTTTTGTGCTGCCCTTTCCCAAGATATATCTACTCTAACAATGAGAACTAGTGCGATCAAGCCCAGCCCTGCTCTTATTGCGCATGTATCAGTCCCGCGTCCTGAAATACCAAGGCAATAGTTGACCCAGAGACAGATCACTCGTTTGACTGCGTATTCCGCACTTCTGGTGGGCGCGGAACCCCCGTGGATTCGAATAAAAGGAAACGAGATGCCAAGGAATGTGATCAAAGGTTAGGATTTTCATCGTATCTATTTCCAAGCGTCTCTGACTAGATGCAAAGCCAAAGTAGCATTAGGCCATCTCCATGGCCGGGCATACATCAAACTGAGACACTCAGAGGCACGAACAACCCCGAGAAGACACTATCAATTGGCTCTCCCCAGGCCCAGTCTCCAAGTCTGTTGAGGGGCCGTCTCGACACCACACCCAAAACAACGATCGGATCGACCGGGCTATCCGATACTTCACAAAGTAAGCACCTTCCGCAATACCAGAATAACTAAACTGACTGCCTCTCCAGTCTCAAATTCCGAGCTAGGTGATGCTGCCTCAAGAGATGGGTTAAGCGGGGTCAATCTGCATACTAATGGGACCGAGTTTTATGGTAACTCGTCAAACCTAGCCTTTCTGGGGAATCTATACGCAAGAGCACACCATCAAGAGCTTAGAGATCAAACTCGATTTGATGAGACCCCTCGACAAATTCCAGCTTCACCCAACTATCCTAATCCACCATCTCAGCCTTTATCGCCAGAAACGAGGCACAGCAAAGGTAACAGGAGATCATGCAAATCACAACTTTCAATTGTGAATTTGCTTTATAATGCAGATTACATCGGGCATCCTTCGCCCCAATCCCATGATGGAGTGGACTTCGCAACAGAGAGAAGTCCGCCAGATTTAGACGGCCTCAGAAATAGGACCCCGACAATGAGCAATGGTAGATGCCCCTTTTGCCTTTCAATGTCTACCACAGTCCATACGAGAAGTTTCTGACCAGGATTAAAAGATCAAGATACCAGCCTGGAGTCATTATTCCCTCGCCTTACAGAGAGTGCACAGACGGAGATCGAGAAAACATTCATTGGCAGCTACTTTGCGAACAAGCATTACATCCACCCACTACTTTCTAAAGGCACTTTTATGCAACGCTGTGAAAATGAAGCTTGGTCAATTTCAACTCGCCAGGGACTCTTCCGAGGGGCCACGAAGTTTGCCGGTTTATACTTTGCGGTCGTTGCTTTGGGCGCGATCAATGCGAGCCCGAACGAGACCTCCTTACTAGAACATTTTTGTCAGCAATTTGTCGATTCGAGTCAGATACAACGAGCTCGGAGAGGACCTAGGTTCACAGCTCTTGACTTTGCAAAACTCTTCTTCGGCCTCGCAAAACGGACTCTAGGTGATGTTTTTGAGAGTTCCTGTTTGGAGTCTGCTCAGACTCTTCTTCTTCTGGTACGTCTTTGTTGATCCTATATCAGAGGGAGACTGACGTTTCTCTTAGAGTGTGTTCCGTCAAAATTCGTTGCAGCCCCATAGCTGTTATATGTACAGCGGGATGGCTGTCCGCACAGCAGCGGCTATTGGTCTCGGCTCGAGCATGTCTTCTCTGCCTCCCAGCGTGAGACGAGAAGCTAGACGCACCTGGTGGTAAGTCTTGACCCCAAAGCTAGCATAGATAGTAAAATACTAACGCTTCTATCTAGGTGTATCTACTCCCATGAAATGTGAGCGCCTATCTCGAGGATTGTACTTCCCGAAAATGATACTAACATCGATCCCCAGAGAAATGTGTTGTTCCTCGGGACGTCTGGACAGCATGAAAGAGTTACATTATTACCAGACCTCCCTCCCCAAACTAAAAGTAGGTGCCATTCCTCAATTTGCACTGTGCAATCCTGACAGAATCAGGTTGATGCCGATAACCTCGACCCTGATGCCGAAGACAACGACATAGCGATGATCCCGGCAATGGTTGCCCTAGCCCAAATTATGTCCGAGGCATCTCATCAACTATACCACTCCATGCGGCGGACAATGGCCGATAAGTCCCGCCTAGCTATGGCACTTGACCAGCGACTTCTTGAGTGGAAAGAAACGCTGCCGGCTTTCTTGAATCTAGATGCACATGCACTGAATGACCCCGAATGGGCGTTCAAACAGAAATTGGTCCTGAGGTTGAGTGAGTTTCCCTCTACACGCTCCATGTTCCAATTCAACACATCCTAGAAAGAGTCCCTAATCGAACTTCGTGTTTAGGATATTACAATACTCGAATCCTCATCCACAGGCCATTTCTTGTAGCAGCAACTGCAAATACGGGCACTTCATCTCCGGACCTTTCCATCCATTTACATACGTGTCTCACTGCCGCCCGGATGAGTATTAATATGCAATACGAGTCCTTCATGCATATGACCTATATTCGCACTTGGTCAGTCGCCCTACCTCTTACTCCCGTGGGAGAGCACAATTAACAACCCAATTTAACAGGTGGTACAACACGACCTATGCACTCTACGGGTCAATGATACTCCTCCATCTCATCCTCTCAAACTACCCAGGCCTCCCAGACGACGAGCTCCTCGAAGACGTCGAAAAATCCCTCGAAATCTTCTCCTCCATGGGCGACATCATCGTCGCCCGTCGCTGCGCCGAGATGCTCCGCGAAGTCCTGGAGGTTGCGCGCACATGTCTAGCTAGAAGACGACGGTCTCCCCACGGACCAAACCACACCCAAGACCGAAGTCAAAGTCAAAGCCAAAGCCAACTTCCTAGACTCGGAGGGCCATATTCATCCCCAACAAGAATCATAAATTCGTCTCGAGTAGCTGCAGCTGCAACCCCATTAGCGCGAAAACATTCGGCTCCAAATTCAATGCCAATAGGAGGCGAGATCGCCTTACCAGCAGGGACATTGCCTACAAACACGCATGAATTATCCCTCGACACACCGTCGTCTATTCTGGAACAAAATACGGATCTGGACGACGGGGATTTTTTCTTTTCGCTGTTCAGCAATGGCACACACACACAACCCGATCGAACACGGGCAGAGATGCTGGCTAATTTAGTGGATCCGAGTGTTTTGGAGGATTTCGCGTTTGGGGGTGGGAATGAGTTCTCTTTCTTTTAGTTGAGAGTATACCAAGTGTGTCGAAGAAATAAATCCTCCCAACCACTGGGTCTGAGCGTACTGTTAGTGCTACCTTCGTGTATTATATGGAGACATCCCATGTGTAGTATTTATGATAGGAATAGTGAGAAGGGTCAGACTAAGAAGTCACGGGAACTATAGAAACCATCAAAACAGTGACCTCAAGAGACCGATACCTGATAGGGCGAGGGAGGGGAGACGGGAAAATGATAGCAAAAGTCCTAATTGATGAAGCATATTTCTACCCGTGGACTTTTTTGATATCCATCTATTAGGCCTTTTCAGAAATCCTTCCAGGTATCTTTTCGGAGGTCTTTTCAGGTGTCTCCCAGGTATCTCTTGGGATGTCTTTCATGGTGTAACACAATCCTCATCTATAAATACCCCCATATCCAATGATTTCATCACGAAGGCCCAAGATGGTGTCAATACACTTGAAGTCATCAATGATCCAGAACAAAACCCAGCCGCCTGCTCAGGCATATTCATGAGGGAGACCTTGAGATACTCTATTACCTTCTCACATTCTGGCAACACTGCCTAGGCATACCACGAGAGCCTGGAGACCCCCGACTACCTTGATTACATGTCTGATGGCGAAAACCTGCCGCAGATCGAAATCACCACACCGGTTCCGGTGACAGCGCTAGTGCGCTTGAAGTCACCAATGACCCGGTCTTCTAAGATCTCGGCTTCCGCTCATTTCGATTTATCCTGATTGCCCATTAAAACCAGCAGCTTAGTGAGGGGTATGACGGGAGTGAAGTGGTCAAGCTTGAATTCAAACTGCCCCGGAGCTTGCATCGACATCAGACTCGATGAAGTTGGAAAAGGGTGTTCTAAATCCCGAGTGTCCGTCCTACAAAGGCAACTTTCAAATGTTCAACGACCAAACACAATCTCTTGAGTGGCTCCTTGTCATCTCTAATGTAAGTTCAATTTGCTCTTTTCACTTGACCTATGAATGTCTCGATGGGCATTACTGACTTCATCTTTTTCTTGGATTCCACCCAGAACCCTCCGATATTTGCCGATGCCCCGAACGCCATTGTTCCGAGGAGAGAGGGGCTTCTCTCTATGGACCCCGACAAATTCAAGAGCACTTAGGTTGCCAACCTGATCAAGAATAACCAGCTTGGGGTGGTCTGTATTAGAATGAAGACATCGGAATGCGACGGGTTGGATTTATGTACCAAATCAAGCATCAAACCTTTGCCATCTTGCGGTTCGGCATCGGTTTAATCAACCTCACACGTACATATGGCATCCAGACAAAGACCATGTATGACTTCTGCCCCAAAGAATATCCCTTCTATGTTGTGCTGAGGCATCCATTAAGGACCATGGCATCAGCGACTTCAGAGTCTCCATGGATAACGCTTCTTGACTTCCATTAGCTACATATTTCGGAAAGCACTCGGACATAACACCGAGGGAAAATCGTCCAAATCTCAAAGCTGAAACCAACATCGCTTTGCGAGGAGATTACTATCTAGGTACTACACTCAGATACGCAGGGCCAACATCATTGTTAAAAAATAAAATCATAATTCATCATCCAATCTATATACATAATTCCTGTCTAGAGACATTGGCGAAAAGTAAAACCCCAAAGCAAGCACGAAGCATAATCAAAATCCGGTCCAATCCAGATATTCCAAAGCCAGGGTAATTCCGTCGTCACAACGTAACAGGTTTTAGTCCGCGGTGCAAGCAGACTCGGTGCATGGGGTAGATG
Organism: Penicillium solitum; assembly: GCF_028829755.1. Lineage (NCBI taxonomy): Eukaryota > Fungi > Ascomycota > Eurotiomycetes > Eurotiales > Aspergillaceae > Penicillium > Penicillium solitum. The sequence goes on along the minus strand of NW_027072125.1, from coordinate 1,881,181 downwards.
CATCCATAATCAATAATTTCAAAAAATAATCAAGCGCTTCATCTCAGAAAATCAAGAACAAATTCCCGAGAAAACGCCAGAGCAGAAGGGGAGTCATGAGAAGGAGTCAAAAAAAGGTTGGAAATGAGGTAAGATGTGAGGTCGGGGCGGAGGTAGGGAAATATGAAGCTGAGGCGAAAAGATGGAAGAGATGGGAGGATAGGTGGTCGTGATCACAGGGGCGCCATGGACGCCTCCCCATCATCCTCCATATCACTAACAGAGGTAGCTGGCGACGCAAGCCCCGACATAACCGAACTGGAAGCGGCCGTGCCGGCGGCATCCATCATAGCCTCATCGTAAGAGCCAAGCGCCGAAGTCGGCATGCGCGGCGGCGCGTTCTTGCCAGATGAAGCCATGAGCTCTGCAATCCCCGGCTTTTCGGGGACGTGCTTGTGGAGCGCGGTGGCATTATCCAGACTTCGCAAGGCAAAGCCCATGAATTCGGCGTTCTTGTGGCTAACTCCTAGAGTCCAGCGGTATTCACACAGCCGGACGCGGTAGAAGTCTGCCTCCTCGTTTGTCGGGGCGGTGATGCGAAGGAGCATGCCGAAGGAGCCGATGAGGGAGAAGTTGGTGCGGGCGGAGGCGGGCCAGAAAGAGCGGAGGTGAGCAGGGCGGAGACGGTTGACAAAGTCCATTGCGGAGATCAGGCGGGTCTTTGCGGCGGAGCGGCAAATGTGCGCGAGGTACTGGTCTGTGCCTTCGGCTAGGAGGGAGCGAACGATGCAACGGTGTAGGGTTATTTCGGTGGCGAAGTAGGCGAGGTGGAGGGCGCCGTTGCGGGCGTGTTCGTCTGTTATTGTTTCGACGAGTTCGCCAGTTGAGGTTTCCATCTTGAGGGATGGTGGGAGGGAGGAGAACCAGTCCTTCAGACGGATTTGGGCTGGTTTGGCCTTTTCTAAAATCATGCGTGTACGCTGGTTTCCGGCGGCGGCGAACTCTTCGATGGCGTGCAATGTATAGAAACGGTCGAGGATGTCGGAGAGAATGGTTGTTAGTGCGACCATGTGGCAGAAAAGAAGAGGGCCGTGGCCGACGGCGGTTTCATCGTGCGAGGAGTCAGTGCCGGAGGCAAAGGCATCCGAGAAGTCCTGCTCCACGAGATCCTTGACCGTCCAGTTGAAGGCGAAAATATGCGAGGGTCGGCCGTGCACCAGCGACGACCATTTATCCTGCATATATAAAGCCCACGCGAGACGTTTCCTCAGTCCCTTCTCCCAAGTCTCCATACGCCAGTTCGTGCAGTCCTGATGCAGGCCTAGCTCGAACGCGGCCGTGACTAGTTGACCATTTAATGATGCCGTAGCTAGAGTCGACTTCTGTGTCAGCAGGAGCCCGGCTTGGATAGTCGAGACGCTGGGGAATTGCAAAGAATCCATCAGCAGCTTCAATGCCGAAGCCTCTAGCCGTGCGGCATCGGGTTTGCGCGCAGTTTGTGAGGCGGCACCGACATCGACGAACTTCAATGTCAAGACGTAGACTGCGGCGAGTAGTAGCGGTGAAAGGCCACGGCGCTCACGGTATGATTGGCGGAACACTTCCTCTATCAAAATTGGGAATGAGGGGTGTACATGATCGAAGAACTTCTCGATCAGTGTTGAGCCGTAGGGAGCGACCAGGCTCTCAATAACATCAAGTGACACGGCCTGCGAGTCACCGCCAGGCACGGTGTCGACGACACGCATGAAGGTACCGTCGTCGGCACATCTCCGCACGCGCGAGTTCGAGACTGTGCATTCGTCGTATTGGTCAAGTGGAAGATAATCCAACAAGGTCGGCTCCAGCTCAGTGGTCATGCCAATATGCTGGGTTGACTGGTTAAAGAAACCGGGGCGAATCATGTTCACTGCTGATGTGTGAGGCTCGGTCTCCGGGATAGAATGCGTCGGTTGTATTGTTGAGGGTCTGGAGATTGTTAGGGCACAATTTCTCTCGATATAGGGAGCTGAAGTATATCCCCAGCCGGTTGGAATTCCATACCGCTTAATTGCTTCTGTGGGCTCCTGCCCCTCGTCCAATTTCCTTTTCTTGGATGTAACCTCAGATTGGGCTGTGAGAGTGAAGGTACAATCCTGGCGATGAAAGTCGCATGAGTAGCACTTGTGGACCATTTCGTTCATGGCACACCTGCTCTTTCTGCGGAGACAAGCGTCACAGCTAGCTCCATTCCGTACGCGGGGAAGGGTCGAATTGATGGAGATGGGGGATGGCGAGAGCGTTGGGGTCGAGCCCGTCTTTCGGCGGAGATCAGGGGAATGGGTTTGGGCATAGCCCGAAGGCTGGATAGTGATAACGGTAGCCATGTGGACCGGAACTAGCCCTGGAGGCACGGTAATCGGGCAAATAAGAGCGGAGATAAAGACGAGATGATAGGGTCTTCACGGAGCTCCCTCCGGACGTGTTACTCTGTAATCTAGGATCTCTATCCTAGACCTCTTATTTTTCTGATTATACAGCGTCAGTCATTGGATGAGATCATGGTGATAAGAGAGACACATACTCTTATCAGAAAAGAAAGAAAAAAAAATTGGTTATCTCCGGAGTAAGTTCACGATAATCCCAAAGCCGGCACCGGAGATCGAAAAGAGAGGTATATCAGGCAGATGAACCTGCAAGTGACTGCAGCAAGATGAGATGTCGAATAGTCCGCTCCGTCATTCCTACCCGTTACAGATCTGGGGAATCAAGCGAAGTTGAGGAAAAGAGATGAAAAGAAAGAATCCAGAAGTGCACTTGGGGCAGAATCCATGATGACATGGATCTACGATCTAATAGGTAATATAAACTATTGGGTTGCCCAAAACTCGTTACTTTTCCGAGTACCAGGCGATCAGCTTTTTTGCTCTCGTAACAAAAACCTCTATTAAGTTAAGCAAGTGACCCTCAATTATGACACTTTAATTGTCAAAGATAAGCTGTCCCTTGCTGATTGGTTCTGAAACCAGACATTGCATTACGTACTGAATATCCTTAGGTCATCATTGGCACTTTAGTTTCTGACAGAGGGATATAGATCAAATAGTTAGATAATGAGAACCTCAGAATGGCCCGATCTGATTTTAGTTTTCATTTAATTTTTGCTCTGCCGTTCCCCAGGGATTGTCTTCCTGCAGGACCTGACTGTCTGACTGGTCGAGGTACTGTTGTACAAGGATCTCCCGGACCAATCACCATCCAGTGATAACGGCTTCCTCCCCAACCAATCACAGGCTGTCCCATACTAAAAGTCGCAGTAGCGCCCGAGAAACTCTGCAATCCAAAACTGTGGGGTGAACGTAATGTGGAGGGAAAAAAGCCTAGGCTATATTTACTCTATGGAATCTATGCACTCTATGCACTTCTACCTAGGTACCTAGGTATTCGTACATAACTTCGCTGTGTTCTCTGACCGCTGTGCAATCTCATATGTAATACATTTCCAAAAGAGGATGTTTTAGCTTCCCAAATGCTAGTCCCCGGAGCGGAACACCCCGGAGTCAAGAAACACATTCCCCGGCACATGCGAAATTACTATTCCGGTGGCAAACGGAAGAGCACGGACTTGGCTAAATTAGATAGAGTATGTAATAAAAATTGAACTGCAATGGTTGGCCCGGGGAGGTTTCTATTATGAATCACCAGTTCCCCTCCATGTACCTATGTATGTATCTATGGTATGTTAATCCAAGGAATCCGTTCCAAAGGTTTAGGATCTACACTTGGAAATCCTGCCACCCAAACTAAGAGAAAAAAAAAACATAACGCCTTCAAACTCCATGCTCCTAAAAAATGAGGCATCCACAGTGAAAATGCGACCGGGCTATGTATGGCGTATGTTTTTACTCAGTGAAGTTGCGCAACTTGGTCAACTCATCCAGCAACTCTTGCAAGTCTCCATCGGAGATCTTATTCTGAAGACTCGGAATGAGAGACTTGGCCTCCTCGGCATTATCGCAACACAAACTACCTGTTCAGAGGAAGACGCAAGTCAGTAAATCTGAGAATACCAAGTCTTCCTCCCAACAATGATATCCACATGCAAGTACGACGGATAAAATGAGCTCTTGGCTGGTTGGAGGAGGGCAGTGCAAATCAAAACTCACCCAGCTGTGACCGCTCAAACATCTCTAGCTCGGTGTGAGAGTTCAAGAGGCGTTCGACTGCCTTGATGTTTTCCTCGTCCTTGAACCGGGCAAAGACATCCAAGTAATCCAAAGTCTTGGTCAAGTTTCTGTAGAAAACATGACAGGTAAGTATTCGATCTCGAAATCGAATGGTCTGTGGTCCACTTACTCCGGCTCCTCGTACTTGTTGCCCCCGCGCCGCTTGTTCTCCAACACCTTGTGGATAACGAGTCGGGCTTCCGAAAGTGAGAGGGTGTGCGTGTGTTGATCAGCGCCCAGCTTGAGCGTGGAGGCTGCTTCGAGCTCGCCTTGCGGCAACGCGCGCTTGCGGTGCGTAGGTGGGGGAAGTTGGACGCTCATGGTGCGATTTGGAAGGCGGGATTTCGTAGGTTCGGGTATGCAGCCTAGCGCATTTGAATTGAATGTAGTGGTGAAAATAACTTACCCGAAGATACTTCGTCGACGCCGTGTATCTGCTGTAAAGAAGATGAGGTGACTTGTTTGGCGCGACGTTGATCTCTGCAGTTTCACTTCCGGCATTTCAAGGCGGTGAAGGCATTACCGCCTCTTCTTCCAGAAGTAAAACAATAAAACCCGCCGGGAAACCAAATTCATCGTACTTATTTATTACTACCAACTAATACTATAATGCATGTTGTTTCGTGGGGTAACAGAGTCTTATTTTTGTTCATGGGGCAAGCCCCAAACACCTCATATATAGCTATGCAACAACTCTATACCTTCCGAAAAGCGACCTCCCGCGGCAGACGGAAGCTAGCACAGAACATCTGCTTCTTGGGACTAACCAGCCTCACATTGTGAATGGCGAGTTCCAATTCTTGGTTACCCTTGCCTCCCACACAATCATCGACAGTGATCTTGTGCCCGATACGCTCGGAGATTCTCTCGCAGATATCGATGTGATCATCCACCTCGTTATCGGAGTGTCCCGAGAAACAGTAAACGTGGATCATGGGCAGTTTTTGCTCCGTGTTCGGCGCAAAAATCTGCTCCTCACCAGCATAGATCCCGGGGAAGGCATCAAGGAATTCAATGGCCGTAGCAGGCAGGTTCATAACATAGTGATTGACAATGGTAGGACGGGTGTATACCTTCGGTGCGGGTACCGGGGACCCCTTGCCTTCGGCGATCTTACGCTGCTTCTCTCTGCCCACCTTAGGGCGGATAGTAACGGTAAGAGGCTTGTCGCTTAGCAACAACCGACCCGAGGAACGGATAAACTCCCGGCCATCCTGGTTGAAGGGAGTAACGAAATCTTGCACCTTATTACGAGTGATAGCATCTTGCATAACTTCAAATCCATGGGGGTTGAGATCGTTGGCCCAGACGAAAATCTTCTTCCGGCCTGCTGGCACCGCGAAGGGGCCGACACCGGCCATCACGTCGCAGACCATTTCACTGGGCGCGAACTTCTCGACCAGGCGGCGATGCTCGGTCTCCAGACGGCTGTTCCAGTAGACGCGAGCATAGTCGAATCGGAACTCGCAGTCCTGTTCGTGCTGGATGACATTTAGGTCATTCTCGCCAGTCAGCAGTTCAAATGGGAAGGTGCGGAACTGGCTGTGGGAGCCGACGTCTTCAGTTTTATTGATGACGGTACGGACGGTCGGGTTCTTGTCCATAAGAACCTCGGCAAGTATGTGCTTATATGGGAAGTATTGAGCGCGAAGATTTAAATGCACTGTTTTCGTCAGAATTGGGTTTATAGGCAGTGAGTCAGGCGAACATACAGACATGCCCCACTTGAGTAAAGCCTTGAGGGATCTCTTCCATCAGGTCCTCGGGTAGAATTGATGAGATGATCTCAGCTATGAGAATGTTAGCATGGAATATTTAGCTGAGGAGAAAACATGATGGCAAGCATACCATATGACCAGTGATCATATTCCAATAGCAATTCATAAGGTCCTAGGGCGACAGTTCCCTTATTAACGAGCTCGTTGATAGTAGGCGACCATGTTGCCTTATCTATACACTTCGATTAGAACCCATCGATCAATGTTGGGCCCAATCCAAGCCCAATAAACCTACCATCAACCTTCAGATCTTCGCGCAACAACATAGCCTTCCACGCCTTGCCATCTTGATCCTTGACCTCACGGATAGGGCTAATACGTGGTAAAAGCAGGATGTCACGGCTCTTGACCAACTCCTTCCGCACGTTCGAAATATCGCTTGTTTTAAAAACGCGGGCGACGGAGAGGGGCACATTTCTTCGGAAAAATGACCGGTCGAGTGTGCGCATGGCACGGTTCACGGGTGGTCGGAACATGGCAGGGGTCTCGTGAAGAGTAGCCTGCTCGGAAGCTGTCTCTGTCGGTTTCATTGGAAGTGGAGATTGTTTATTTTTGGCCTGCTAGGGATTTGTCTCCTTGTTCGAAGCTCGAGGCGCATTGCGGCGCGATAATTTATTTCTTATCAGCCACGTGACATCCTTATCTAGATCTAGATCTTAAAGAGTACATGTGAAATGTAGAACGAGATGTGTCGGAATCAGTCATAAATAATTATCGATATTGGTTATGTGATGAATATTTAGAGGGATATCTGAGTAATAGTGGACTGTAGTCCATAGGGTAGTATTTGGCTTTATTCCTCCCCTATGCGTAATATTGCTAGGCCCAAATCCCGGGTAGGTTGGACAAATGACTTTTTACTAGACTGGTAAAGCTTGTATTTCTCATTGGAGCATGCTTATCTGTCTATCAAGGAAACAGGCTCATGATTGCCTGATTTCACAAAACGTTCACACAATAACACAGTAATCACAGATCGCAAAGCTATCATATCGTCGTAACAGTTCGTGAGATAGGTGGCCTACGCTGAGCCAAAAGTATACTGGACATCCGAAAGTCAATCTCTGAAATAAACACTGGTAGTGTCTGCTGCATGTGGAATGCGATTCCAAGGTTGCCCGCTCAATAGGGTTTCATCCCCTCAATAAGAGAACGATCCAGTTCTCTCTGGGCTTCCAGGTTAGAAACCCGGCCTTGCAGCTTCTTAATTTCTTCATCCTTCTTCTTCAATGCCAGCCGCGTCATATCCCGCCCACGAATAATCCCCTGCGTCTTCAAGTCCTGCCGATTAAGCAGCGAAACAACCTCGTCATGGGCTTTGTTCGGCAAAACAACACTATGTTTTTCTATAATATCGAGTAGACTCTTTGCAAGGTCCGAGGTGTCAAACTTCGAGTCTGCGGAGAGTACGTCGTTGTATTTGCTAGGCGTGGGTGTCATGCATAATTCGGCAGACGAGGGAGGGAACATCTCGGTGCGAGACGAGCGAGACGAGAAAGGCGTCGCGGGTGCAGACTGGTCGTAGGAAGAATCATCATTCGTGACTTCTGCCAGTTTGCGCTTGCCGGGTGAAGTCACCGCGGCGGTGCGGGGGGTCTTGAACGGGGATTTGGGATGGAAGTTGGGTTGCGAGATGAAGCTCTCGGTCTGGCTGGAAGAGAGTGCTTTGACAAGCTCATCATTATCATCCAAGTCGTCGTTCCAACCAAAATCGTCTGACGCTTCTGAGATCATTCTGGCCTTAGCTGTCTTGGGGGGCGACTTGAAGTTGCGTTGCGGGGTGTCGATAAATCTACGCTCAGTCTGTGGAGTGAGTAGCCCGTTATTCATACGTCCGGGGGTACGCCTTGATGGAGTGAGCGGGCTAGGATCGAGTTCGGATCGAGAGTTGGCAAGAACGGCTGCTTGCTCACGCATTGTAGCGTCATCTGCCCACAGGAAGAACTTGCATCTAAGATGTGGAGGTTGCGCGCAAGTCCAAACTATTTTTCACGTCAGTTGCTAATTTATATGGAGATATTTCCCAAGCATCATCCTTGAAGACTTGGTAGCAAGATTCAACATACACCATTTCCCAAGGTTTGGTCCCTGTTTCTTAGTTTCACGGCGGACCGCAACCGGCCTTTCTGGGCAGTTACAGCACCAAAGACCATCTTTGAAGAGGCCACGGCGTAGATTCGCTGTAGTTCCTGGCGAAGCTGGGTACTTCTGAGGGGACGACATTTTCGACAGTTTCTTCCCCAGATGTTGTTCACAAAGGAAGATGAACGTTATCGCCATGGAAACCTGCTTATCTTATCCGGACTCCACGAGGTCTTGGCAACTTTAAGACATTCTATGGAGTCGTCCAAAGGTGGATTATTAACATTATAACAGTGCTATGAATAGAATTTAGGAATATGGAGAATTATCTGAGACAATATTGCTTACTTTATACATTGATTCCGATCACAGATGACCTCATATACTATTGAGGCTGAGGTCAGATCTGCACACAAAACGCCATTATTATAAAGAAGCTTAACCCCACATCGAGTCTATTCTTATATATACACTCCTCCAACCAACCCCCATGATCAAACCCTCATGCTTCGATACCCTTTTAAACGCCCCAAATGCATACACTATGTATAGACCCACAAGGACCCCTCTCAACCCTCCCTAAAGAACTATACCTCGCAATATCCGATTTCCTCCCATCATCAGACCTAAATGCCTTCACATGCACCAACACAACAACCTACAACCTTCTAAACACCACCCTCTATAAACGCGATGCAACCTCACCAAATCCAAAATCCCTCTTCTGGGCCTCAACAACCGACACCCCCTCAACAGCCCTAAAATCCCTCTCCGCAGGCTTCGACATCCAATCAAAAACAGACACAGACCCACGACTAAAAGGCTGCACCCCAATCATGCTAGCCGCTTTACACAATAGCATCGCAGTTCTCAAACTACTCCTGCTAAACGACGAAGCAAACCCAAACACCCGCGACAGAAAATGGATCCGTCCGCCGCTGTCCTGGGCCGTCAAAGAGGGCCACTCGACCATAGTGCAGACCCTGCTAAATGACGACCGTACAGACGTCAACTTGCAAGATAAGACGGGCGATACCGCACTCATGATGGCCGTCAACCATCAACCCAAGATGATGATAATACTTCTCTGTAGCGGGCGGGCGGATCCGCGCGTGCCAAATCGGCAGGGATGGACGCCGCTCAGTCGTGCTGCGCGGGAAGTAGATGGGGATGTGGGATTACTGCTTGCGAACCATTTACGGTTGATTCTTGAGGGGGATGATGGCGCTGTGCATTGCCAGCATGTGTTTTTCTATGCGGCTATCATGGGGCATGTTGATATTGTGCGGTATTTGGTTAAGTATTTTGGGGAGAAGCTTGATCCCAACGCTGAAGGACAGCAGTATGGGCGGGGAGCATTTTCAATTGCGGCTTCGGCGGAGCGAGTGGATGTTGTACAGTTTTTACTGGAGTGGGAGGTTACCGATCCTAATTTGCAGACGCATTGGAAGAGACAGACGCCTTTGTTTGTTGCTGCGGAGAATGGGCACGAGGAGATTGTCGGCTTGTTGGTTGGATGTGAGAGGGTTGGACTGGAGATTCCTGATATGCATGGGACTACGCCGTTGGGAGTTGCGACAGAAAGAAACCACGAGGGGATTATTAGGCGGTTGTTGACTGGGTTTAGGCGGGCTGATCCCAATGCTCGTGATGAGAACGGTCAGACACCGCTGTTTAATGCTGCATTTTATGGTCACATAGGTGTCGTGGAACTACTACTCGAGGCACCTGGCATTGATCCACAGTTAGGGGATACAGATGGGAAGACACCGTTAGAGGTGGCATTGGAGAATGACAATCAGCAGGTAGTGGAGGCACTGCGGAGATACATAAGCAGCCCATCATGAATATTCTCGTCTCAATTATCATGACCGATCTGGCGTACGGTCCCTATCATACGCTATACCTATCTAGTCCTCCCGGCCCCCTCGGCGCAGCCATGAGCGAGTCGGCAAGTAGAAACAAGCGAGCAAAGGATCGGTGTATGAAAATAAAATAAAATAGTGGGAATCAAACGGGAGAAGCCATATCTATGGCGGTATCACGAATGTAGCAAAACAATTCTAACATCGGCATCTAATCGGCAAGTACATGCCGCAACATCGCACCAAACGGATCAGCAAGCTTGAGAATCTCCGTAACCTCGGGCTTAACGGGTTCACCCGCAGTACGGCGAAGTTGGTCCTGCTTCTTTGTCCGCCGCCGGCGCTCTATGGCGATGGGATCGTCCATGTTCTCATCTCCAGAGTCTTCATCAGAGGCATCAGATGCCTCATCCGAGATAGTGAGGTCCTCCAGATCAGCCTGTAACCCCAGAGTTAGCTTTAAAATCCAAATTCATTTTTTTGAAGTCGAGTGGGTAAAAACATACCTCGTCAAGACCGAAATCACTACCCCTGAAAGTTGTAGCTCCTGGCATAGTCTCCCCAGATGTACCTTCAGCAGCCATCTTCTGGCGAGTCTTGTTCAGATGCCAGCGTTTCCGGTCCTCTTGCCACTTGATAAGCTGATTGATTTCCGTGAGAGCGAGCTCTTTGTCGATCTGACCAACTCCAACAGCTCCTTGGAACAAAGCGTTAATGTCCATTTTGCCTCCGGTGGGACCGTTGCGCAGGAAATCGAGAATTTCCTCAATCCAACCCATTAGAGACTGGAATAGGCCGTTATCGTGCTGGTGCACTTCGTGAATGAACTTATAGAAGTTGGCCTCGTGGCGAGCGCATAGGTCGATGAAGGCCTGTACTGTTTGGTTCGGATCGGCAGAGGCATCCTGGCGTTGGGCACTCTCAATCACACTAATAGCATCGTCGGCAAATAGAGCAAAGTCCGTAATGCTGTTGTATACGTTGGCAGATTTGTAAACGCGGACGAGCGGCTCGTAGAAGATAGTGAACAGATCGCGGAAGAGTTGCAGTGTGACCGGCTCCTCAACAATGCCCAGCATCATCGCCTTGTCGCGCTGGCGGGTGTAAAGCTTCAGAAGCTGCTTCATGTGAGCGAACCATTGGGCGCCTTGTTGCATTTCCAGATCTACATTCTCCACGGCATAGTTCCAAGCGACGTAGCCATTGAACACCTTGCCAATCTGGTCCGGGGTGAGTTCGGGTGACAGTAGTTCGGAGCGAAGGATGGCCACAATAATGTCAACATCGTCGGTAACAGCCTCTTCTCGGATCACATTCTTGATTTCTTCCTCGGCATCCGCGAAGCTCTTGAGCTTCTGAGTAAGCACAGTATCTTCGACCTTGGAAGCCAGAGAATCAATTGATTTTTGGAAATCTTTGATGCTTTCGTTTAGTGTTAATGAGAAAATGCGTTGCAAAAGGGACCGCGAGCCGAAGGGCTGGGCCATGAAAAGGTCTAGAACACCAGACATGACTGCAGCAGGGTTGGCGATGCGAATCACATTTTTCATTAGCGTGTAAGGGACCAGGCCGTGGATTCTCTTCGCCTGTGCAAACAGCTCAGGGGAGTTATCCTCGGCAAGGAACAGATGGTATATTGTTGCGGCAACCCTATTTAATGTTAGTAGGGGGAATCACTCAGAAAATCAGACAACATACTCAATGCGGAGCCACTCAGCAAATTTCTGATATTGTGGGCTGAGGTCTGCAATTGTGGGCTTCTCTCGGATCTCGGCGAAGAGCTTTGTCAATCCATCTAAATTCCAACTGAGATTAGCAAACCATGTTTATGCTGGAAGGAGCTCACGACTTACTGCTCTCCACAATGTCCCGCCGGAACCGCTCCATGTACACGTCCAGCTCTGCTGCTCGTTGCCTAGCAATCTCATAGAATCTCTTCTGTTCCTCAATCCTCACAGCATCCATGTTTTTCCGTTTCTGAACATCGATCAACTCTTCCTCATTCAACTCGATGGGGCGAGCAGTCAAGAATTCTTCCATGACCTTAGATTCTGCGATACGCTTGTTCTGCAATATAGTGCGCAGGAACGCGCGCAGCGACACACGCTGCTCCTCTCGGTACAGCACAGTCGCCCTCGACACGTCGCTCGTTGATGCACGCGGCGACTTCGTTGACCGCATTGATCCTCGGGAGATCGATCGCCGGAGGCCCCCTGCGGAAAGAGTTGGTGCGGAGAGCCGATCCTCAGCAACACTCGTGTCCTGTGTGGACAGAGATGAAATAGACGAAGCGTCATCATCTGCACTAGAGCCCCACCAGCTCGAGGTGGAAGAAGACTTGTTCTTACGAGGAAGAGGAGGGAGTAGTTTTCCTGGCAGCTCGGTCCTCAATCTCTTGTGAAGTTTGACAAACTCTCCATATCTCCTCCCAATATGAATCTCTTGTTTGTTGTGGTGACGAACTCGAATAACGAATTCCTAGAACAGATTCTGTTAGCAAAAGATCCTTCGGAAAAGAACGGAAGATCCAGAATTATGAAACTTACTGCATGTTGATGGTACCGGACTGTCCGCTTGACAGAGGTTGTCCGAACAGCGGCCACGTTCACATCCCAACCATTGATTGAATTACCCTCGGGCATATTAGCCAGCAGACCTGACTCCTGAGCACCACGCTCGACAATCTCCATCTCCGAGAACTGGATGCGCTCCTCATATCCCGACGCGGTCGGGACACCCGAAACCATCATCAGCTCCACGAGCTTCTCGCATTTCCTCGCCAACTTTCGGCGCTTCGTCTCCTCCAGTCGATCCTCCGAAGACGAGACATGTTTATTGGCAAACGATTCCAAGAACTATATCCCTAACTGTCAGCCACACTTCGTTCCTCCACAGTTATCCATTCAGGGAAGCGAAACACCCACGATTTGTAGCTTATCCTGCCAAAACTCCTTTTCGCGCGCTTGGTCGAGAAATGGGAAATTCCGAACGTGGTGAACAAAAATATACCGAAGAATAGGCAGCTCCGAGTCGACCGGTGCGACCTCGCCGAATTCCGATCTGAATGGGGCGCCGAATCGCTGAAGCGCGGTAGGGGAATTGAGCTCGAAGATTTCACCACGGACTTCACGAGCGATGAGCTCACGCTTGAGGTCTGCGCAAAATACCTACATGTCAGCAACTGTGAAATCTGAATCCGATCATCATATCGTCCAACTTACAGTGCTCTTGCTTGCCTGTCAAGACCTGGCCTGGTGGCGGGGTTGCACCCACATTTCCCTTCCCGCTAGGGACTGCGGAATCAGGCGATTGTGTTTCCGGCATGTTGAGCGGTAATTCTCCTACTCAGTTGAGAGGGAAGCTGAGTCCCTAGGAAATTGAATCACACGGCCAGTGTCCTAGGTGATGTGATGAGAATTGCAGGAAGCACAGAATATGTCTGCCTAAAAAGGCTAGTTGGCGCCGCAATCAAATAGACAAGACTGAGAAGTACAGAACACTGGGTCTCACGGTGTTTGCTTCTGGGAAAAGGTGGAACAAAGGCAATGGGGGGAGGGGCTGAGCGGAGCAGGTGTCGGGAGAGAGAAGATGATGTCGTCACCTCCCGAGATCTTTGAATATTTTACCTGGGGGATCTTGACACCTATAAGGCTATATATAAGGCTATAAGTATTCTAAGCCTCTATATGTGTTATACTGCCTATTTATACTATTTTTTTATTCAACTCCGCCCCCCACCGATTTTGATCACCATGACCACTTGCCGTAGTCCATCACTAAATCTCCATGAGAACTCGTACGCCAAGGCTAATTATAGTGTTGCCTATATGGGACTCCGTACTCGTACTAGTTCTGCGCCTTACGAGGCGAGGTTTCTCTCGGCAGTGTCATCAAACTATCCCTGTGGATTCTGGAGAAGCAAGTGAGGGGACTAGGATATCTCATGGACTTGGATTGGTAGGAAATTACTTGGAACGGGGCTCGGACCGAGGCCTTTCACCTGGCCAATTTATCGAGGGCGCTTAACCCAGGTAAAGGCAGGCAATACAACAACCACTATACCCAATATGAAAGAAACACATATACTTCAGCCATGTTATTTGGAGTAGAAAGATTAAGATAAAATCAAAACGGAAAAGATAAAAAAAACCCGCATTTCCATCGCTTGGGAACATTAAATTCGCTTCAGAAAATAAGTGTTGAGAAGAATATTTGCTTTGAACTCCAGGGGTCCCCACCTTTTCACTTCATGAATTCCAGCTCCATATCGCGAGGCAGGTAGTGTCCCTGGGGTTGCTGGCCATTCCAAGGCTGCATGCTCTGCAGAACGCGCTCGTGCTCAAGGGAGGGGAACATCTGCTGCTGAGGCTGATGGTATTGAGCTGAGTGGTCGCTAGGAGTTTGCATCATGGGCTGAGCACGGCGACCCATCTGAGCGCTCTGGTTGTAGAGGGTGAAGTCGTTGCCCGCCTGGGCCTGGAGTCCGTATTCGTAGCGCTCAGAAAGAGTGTCGCCCACGTTACAAGAGTCCGGTGAGTACAACATGGCGTTGCCCTGTGCACCAGGGGAGAGGCCAGAGGGCTTTCCAGAGGCATCGTAGGAACAGTGGTTGAGGTTCATTTGCTCGTAATCATTCGAATAACCCTTCATCACCTCGAGGGAATGCCCCTGAGGGAGATGCGCAGCCATTGCAGTGTAGTCCTCGTTGGTTGGGTAGTCCAAATTACTCCAATCCAGGTCGAAATTGATGCTTTCAGTACCGGTGAGTGGGGATCCGTCAAAGGACACGGGTCCCATCAGGTCGGGGACCGATTCGGCAGATGGGATGGACATGGAATTCATAGATTGGCGGTGCATCTCCAGGGCTGGAATCAAGCCATTGGGGTCACCGGCTTCAAATTGACTCTGGAACCCGCTCAGGTTCACCGAAGTTGGGAATGAGTTAACATCGGTCATCAGATAGGGAGATGTTTCGCCGAAAAGGGGGAAATCCTCTCCATGAGCAAGCGGAGGAGGGTCAGCAAAGTTGAACTGAGGATTCTCAGGCCAGTTGTAGTTCTGGTCGCTAGGGGAAGGACTGGGGCCAGGGATTGGAGAGGCAAAGTCGGTCGCCTTCGAAGCAGGAGTAGACACACTGGGGGTCTGAGGAGTGGCCTGGACAGAAGAGCCTCCCTTGCTGCTATTGCTGCCATTGCGGCCATTGTTCTTTGATCGAACGTAAACCCATCCATGGGATTTTTCCATGTGCTGCTTGCAGTTGCTGGCGCGCTTCGAAGCATAGGGGCACTTGTGGAATTGACACTTGAAGAGGGTGGGCTTGTCCGAATGTCTGTCATTCATGTGACGATCACGTTCTTTCTCGGTGGGCCAACCCTTGGTGTGGTAATTGCAGTCAGAGTACTCACACTTCCAGGGGCGAGTATGTGTCTTCTCGTGTTTCCTATGAATTGATTAGCATTTCAACCCTGATACTTCGATTCAATGAACAGGACAACTTACGTCAAGTCACAAGGACGCTTGAAGACCTTGTCGCAATCGGCGCACTTTTGATTGATGTTCATGGGAGGAGCATCCTTCTTGCGGCGGGCCATAGAGCGCTCGACGCCCTCATCGATCGCATCATCAAGAGTGATAGTACGCTTGGCAGCACCAGAAGCATCCGCCTCGTAAGGCTTTCCCGTGGCCATGGAAATTTGCTTTCCGTCTTGCATGATTACAAGTTCGGCAGACTTCCCATTCTTAGACAGACCACCTGCCAGGGTAGCCTTCGGGGTGCTGTTTTGAGTTAGATAGGTTCCGCGGTCCATCAGATGGGATATCACATACGCAGAAGAGTTAGGCTCCTTGTTAGGCTCGGAGCCCTGAGTCGCCTGGACTCGTTCACGTTCAGCGCGAACCATTGCTGCGTATCTTCGAACCTGCGAAACAAGATCAAGGAAGTATCCGTTAGTGTAAGGTCGATCCGCTGGTAGTCGTTGATCACGATCGTTGAGGTGCGAAGTCGAAGTATGCAAGCACTGGATCGTAAACTCGCAAAAGTTGAGATAGGAATTCCGAGAAGTGGCGGAGTTCTTTAAATAAAGTAAAAAATAATAATAAGCAACCAGAACTCCATAAACCCTTTGAATAGAACAATGCATTGACTTACCGGTGCCAACCACAATAGGGTTTTCTCGAGATCACGCAGACACACAATCTGCTTATTGATAATGCGCTGGGGAACGCTTCGGACCAATGGGTGGAATGGTTTCAATCGGGGCTCTTTCAAAATAGGAACGAGCACAAAACGTTCAATCTGTTTGCAGGCAGCAGGGCCCAATTGACGTTTTGGTGACGAACCAGTATCAAAAGCCGAAATAGAGCTTGTAATGGCAGATTGATTGTCATGAATACCATCATTCACTATTCATTGTTAGGGCTCAAATAGGAAACAATAGGGGGGGAAAGAGCGACAATGTATTGTTGTGGCATGTGACACTCACCTTTAGTTTGCGAGTCAGCCAGCCCCTCTTCGCTACTAACAGAAGTCCCTAGTCCACTATCGGACTCGTGGCTATGCTGTTGGTGGGCCTTTTTCTCATCTAGTGGGATGGGAATACTGCGGCCCTCTTCACTTGAGGGGCGTGGGGAGTTAGACATAGACTTGGAGTTACTGCGCACCAACCCACTCTCCATCAGACTCTCACCGCTAGCAACCTCAGGGCTCTGGTCTTCGGTGGGTTCCAGAGTCAGACGGCCTAGGATGGAAGTCATGCGCTCTTCAGCAACAGCGATTGCTTCCAACGAAGTGGCCGAGCGATGAGGTAGGGAGCGGAAGTTCAAGACAGGGTCGCGATCGCTTGGAGGAGAAGTGGGGGTATGGAAAGTCTCTCCTTTCTTCAGAGGCATCTTAGAGTCAGGCGAGTCGCTCGACAGGGTGGGAAGGGCGGTGTTTAAGACAGGCCGACGACGCGGGTGCACCCGCGATGGCTCAGTCTGGACGGCAGACATTATAGGGCGTAGTACTGTGTCAAACTAAAATTTAGCATACATGTTCGGACAGGAAAGGAGCAGTGGATTGCGGCTGATTGGCCCATGCCATGACTCACCGTAGAGTTGTCCAGATGATTCGAGAAGTGACGTACAGTCGAGTCAGAGATGCAAGCCTCGATTTGATGCGGATTATCTCCGTTCTTCGGTATATAACAGCACCACTTCTCTTGGATATCCACCAAGAGTGTTTAAAGTTGACACACTTGAACCAGTATGAGGCCCTGAAGGTCTATCACGATAGCGCGATCGTCTGATAGTCTCTGGATGAACATGCACTCCTAATCCAATGTGTCGCGGGGGGGTCGGAAAACTTCAAAGCGGGGTTCGACGCAGAGAGAGGATCAAGAACACCAGCTCAAATGGCTTTTTAATCAACGATAACAATATCCAAAGGTGAAATGAATTCCCCGGATTTCAAATGCTGATGGGATTCCAATGCTGAGATATAACGTATAAGATGGGTTCCCAAGCGGTGAGCCCCACTAAATACGAAATGTGTAGTATCCTTAGACTGAAGGCAGCGATGAAGAGCAAAATAGGATTGAAAATGAAGAATAAACCCGAACACAGACGATGGGGGAATAAGCGGATCAAAGGAAGAGAAGGGACTGGGAGGCTCATTGCGTGTTGGATGTCTGCCTGATAGACGAAGACGCTAACACCAAAATGGTATAGAATGCGAAGGCTGAGCACATTCTACAGTCGGTGATTGGCTTTAGAAGACGTTTGTATGGTAAACCTATAACAGTAATTAAACAGTCCAACCATATAGGTGGTTCCCGCGTGGCCCCCAGCGGGTATCGTACCGTTTCTCCACTGGTTCCACTGGGTTTCTTAAAATGGAAACTCGGGTCCCGGAAAGATGAGAAATCCGTTCCAAAAGAGCCTCACCTTCCAAGGTTCTAACGGAGAGAGTCCAGGCAGCCTTTTTTATTTTCCTACGCGTCAATTTCGAACAGAAATTCTTGGGATTTTCTACAGCTATACCCCCATAGTACCGATGGTAAAATCCGGAGTCAGCATTTTGATTTTCAACCATGTCTACGTCACCTATTACTAGGATCATGCCATAAAAAATCTGGGCAAGGAAGATCACTAGGTCACGCTGATTTAGCATGGAACAACCCAACGCCCCAGGGTCTTGGCCCCTGATTGACCGGAAAACCACAAAAAAAAAAACGGACCCACACGGCCAACAAAAAGTGAACAACGTCGACTACTTTTTGAGATATGCCAACTCACCCATCTCTTCTGCACCAATAGTACGGAGTACTTCGGAGTACTTCGTACTCCGTACTGGCTCATTGATTTCACGCCAAATATGAGCTGCACATGCACACTTGAGCCTCCCATCACCGCTTTTCGTACTTGCCCGGCCCAATAAGAGTTCAATGTTGGTCCTGCTCAGCCTGCGTCTGTCGGACGAAAATGCACCCGTTTACTGATCGGACGGGCCAGACACTATGCTCGTATCGACCCCTCAGCTGGCTCCGCCCTTGTCTGACTCCTCCTTCCCGGTGCACAGCCCACCTGTCAGTCCCTCAAAAAGCTCCAGCTTTCCAAAGAGTACGATGTACTTTATATACTTGAGCCAGGTGTTTGTAGCCTCTCATTTACTTTACAATGTAGCATCTCATTTACTTTAAAACTGTACCTGAAATCAACAGCTGTCGTATCTGCAAGGACCGACAACGCCAACCTTATTCGAATATTGTATAGTTCATTGATATGCCAAACTCACATTCATGGCTATAGTTACTATTTATTATTCCAAGGTTGGCATGTAGCTGATCACTCTACAATGACTCTAGATCATGGATAGGATTGGTATGGAAGTCTATTCCCTGGCAAGCATCCGGGGAAAGCAATCAGTCAACAACATTTCTTATTCCCCGCCTGAGCAAGAATATACCTCCTCTACATCACCTTCGGCACACTCGCCCGTCATCGCCCTAACTATTCCAGGCTGCGATATTATTACCTCAATATGCAACTGCCTAATGGGTTTCTCTGGTAATCTACTAAATAATGTCGCATCTGCTAGAAACTTTAGTACTAGAAATAAGTCTGCCTTAACCACCTGCCCAGGCATCGAAGAGAGCTGACAAATATATATTTCTGGGGAACCTAATTTGGCTAAAATTGTTTCAATGACAGAAAAAAGCAGTAAGCCCCCAAATATAAGCTCTTCCGTCCGTTCAGATTAGTTGAGACCTCGGGACTCAATTGGAATGGACCTACCCCGAATGATGTCAGCCATTTGGAGCCCCAGGGCTGGGGGAGCTTTTGTTTCACGCGCTATCACAAGCAGACAACAGCCAATGACGTTAGAGCACGCTTGCGACTGAGATTGGGCATAAAGCCATACATTGTTGAGTACTACTGGAGTTATCTTTGTTAATTCAAAGAAAGTGCAGCAGAACTATATTGTACATATATATATATATATTCTCTATTCATCCTCCGCACATACTTGCGTACATTGTCCCCGGTCGATTGGACCTCGGCTTCGGGATATGGCAGAACGACGGGCGGTGCCGAGATGCCCGCGTGTTGATTTCCCCCGGATTCTGGATCCGGCGAACCTCGTCTTCTCCCCTCAGTAGTTCGCTAAGTCAGGCGCGGGATTATATAGGACATTTTCTCATGGGTGCTTGTTAAACAGATGATTTGGTGATTGCATTCCGTTCATATCTCCTCCTATCTCCCCCGCTTCATTTACCGACACCAACCGGACAAGACACCGCATCCATGGACTTCGAACAGTATGGGCAGAACTCCCAACAACCTAGACAACGGAGAAGAAGAGCCGGAAAGCGGCGATTGAACAATAAGGCACCTATCGCAGCACGTTTGGCTCTGGATCCCCAGCTGCGCGGGAAAGTCGGCATAGTATCCGAGGATCTAGCGAATGACCTCTTCCAGCAGCAGGCCCTCCAAGGTGAGTGTGAAGCCCATTTGACTGTTCTTAATAAGAATGTTAACCAATCCGTCTTCTTCTGACCAGATGTCACGACCTCTGACGATGGAGTACTTTATGTTGCAATTGCCCCGCATACCCCGACTTATACCTCGGTGGAAGATCAGGCCTGGACGATACTCCCTGTGCGCATCCAGCCAAGAGAGAGATCGCCAGGTCTAATGTCACACTCGACTGTGCTGTTTCCTGAATCAGCAGACTCACTTCAGCCTTTCCTCCAGGCTTTGGGAAAAGTTGACTCGTCACGCAACTCCCTACAGGCACACCGTTCCGTAGAGATTCGGATTCTGGATGTCGCCCCAATTCATCTCGATACAATCTTTGTGACCGTTGAGCGACATCTACTCCGCAATCATGATGATATTCAGAGTAAATTCGGTGGTGGATTCACGAATGCGCAAGGGCCGAATGGACTCTGGGGGAAGTCGGGGAACTCGGTAGAAGCCAAGAAGTATTCGAAAAGGGCTGCAGCCGATGCCGAACAACGCCTCACTGCAGCAGTCCGTGAAGCATTGGGAGCTCAGCGCATTGTGCATACCGGAGACGTGCTGCCCCTTCCACTCCCTTCTCATCCCATAACCTATGCGCCACCACCACCTGCACGGATCTCGTTCTGCGAGCCCGTTTCGCAAGGCTTGCTGATGTCAACGACAAGGATTGTGCTTGTCCAAGCTCGTCCTCAAGGTCTCCGCGCTCAACAAACCGTGCCCTCGAGGTCTGCGCTTCTGAAGCAAGTGGCCGAGGACGAAGCTGATGACACTTCCAACGAACAATTCTATTCTGCAGCCGAAGATAAGCCTGGCGAAAGTGGGACAGAAATGGAAGTAACGTCAGCTGCTGAGGAGTCAGAAACAGAGGGCTCAGTAGGATCCATGAGTGACTCCTCGGATGATTCTCTGGAAGACATGATTTCCCTTAGTGCACCTGAATTGCCGCAGCCACCATCGGGGATGATGTCTTCCTTGACTTCGGCGACCCCTAGAGCCGGCGGTCGACGATCAGACGGGATCCATACCCCTGGATCTGTGGCATCGAATTTCACATCGGCCACCATGCGCCCTGGCCGTGGCGGAGGCAAGACTTTCAAAGTGGAAGGTCTCCTGCAACAAGTCCCAAATGAGGTGCTGCACCCCCGGCCTCGCGACGATGAAGACGTCGACTCCTTTGTCTTTGTAGATATCAGCACGCTCGCCAAGATCGGATGCTTTTCCGGTGATTGGGTTAGAATCGAAGCTGCCGAGGAGCCCCAGCTGAACATGTTCGCCTCGCTCAAATTCGGAAGTTTCAACGACTCCCCTGAAGACTCGGGCGATTGGCGCCCAGTTAAGATTTTTGGTCTATCGGGTCTTCCGTCCTCCAAGCCGCGGTATGCCATTAATCACTCCGGTGAACGCCGGTCCAGTGTTTCGCAACGCGCACCCACCCGCTTGACCCCTTCAGTTTTCGTTCCCCCGTTGCTTCTTGGTAACATTGAAAATCCCAAGTACCTGCGGATCTCTCCCATGACCTTCGCTACTCCTAACGGATCCTCCAAACCTGGTCTTTTGCATCAAATGAAGAACACTGCTGCTAAGAACCCACCTTTGGCGAAAGAGGTTACACTGCTCAAGGTTTCCACTCCTCTCTCAATGGACCGGGTCCTTCAACCAGCGCTATTTGCAGGATTGAAGCAATACTTTGAATCACGCCGGCGTATCCTTAAAAGTGGTGATTTGGTCGGAATTAGCGTGGACGAAGGACTTGGCAGAGCGGTGTTCTCTGGCACCGCCGGCGGTGACAGTGCCAGTCAGGAGGAAGACATCACCATCCGGCTGGGCCAAGGTGTCAATGCGAATAATGCCGGAGCCCGCAAAATCGGCGTCGCTTGGTTCCGTGTTGGGCAGGTAGCCCCGACTACTGTAGAGGAGCTAGAGGAGACAGGCGAAGATCAGTGGGGCGGAGTTGCTGTACTTGACCCGGCGACTACGCGCATGGTACAGGCTGGAAGCGACGTGAGCCGAGTTCCTGGTGTGTTGGGCAACGGGTGGGAGTACTGGCTCGGCGTCAAGACGATCCCAAAGAGCGTCCATGACGCCCCAACGCCTCATGGAATTGTTGCTGATCCACCTCAGTCCTTTATCCCATCACTGCAGCAGCGAATTCGTGACCTGTTGTCCGCTGCCACAAGCCCGCGGGCTATTCAGCTTGGAATGAAACCCGTCTTCATTCTCCTCAGATCTCAGCAAAGACATATCGGCAAGGCAACCATCGCAACTCGAGCGTGCTCAGATATCGGGCTGCACACATTCCCCATCGATGCGTACGATATCTTGACAGAAGGCGGCGCGAATGGTGGCGATGTCAAGACCGAAGCATACCTCAAAGCCCGAGCAGAACGGGCTTTCCACTGCGGAGCAAACTGCACCGCATTGCTGATTAGACATATTGAGGTTTTAACCGCCGATCGCATTGTGACAGCAATGAGTGATATCTTGAACGATGCCAGAGTTGTCATTGCGACTACCACTGATGTGGAAACTATCCCCGAAGGTATCCGCAGCCTCATCACCCATGAGTTTGAGATGGGTGCCCCTGAGGAGAAAGAGCGTGAAGGCATTCTGCGAAATGCCGTCGCGGAGCGCAGTATCAGACTGTCCGCGGACGTGGAACTGGGCACCATTGCTCTGAAGACCGCAGCTCTTGTTGCAGGAGATCTGGTTGACGTTGTAGAGCGGGCTGCCGGGGCAAGAACAGCTCGCCTCGAAAGTCTGGCCGAGGCTAGCAAGAAGCTTTCCGGATCGGAGGTCTTCGTCAGAGACGTCCTGCTGGCAGGAGGCGACGGTGCACGAGGTGTCACCAAGGCAGACTTTGACGCCGCTGTAGAAGCTGCGCGGAAGAACTTTGCCGATTCAATCGGCGCACCTAAGATTCCAAACGTTGGCTGGGACGATGTTGGTGGATTGACTAACGTTAAGGATGCCTTGGTCGAGACCATCCAGCTGCCACTCGAACGACCCGAGCTCTTCGCCAAGGGAATGAAGAAGCGTAGTGGTATCTTGTTCTATGGCCCGCCCGGCACCGGAAAGACCCTCCTCGCCAAGGCCATTGCCACCGAGTTCTCTCTCAACTTCTTCTCTGTCAAGGGCCCCGAGCTGCTTAATATGTACATTGGTGAATCTGAGGCAAACGTGCGTCGAGTATTCCAGCGCGCTCGAGATGCTCGTCCCTGCGTTGTGTTCTTTGATGAGCTGGATTCCGTTGCGCCCAAGCGTGGTAACCAGGGAGACAGCGGTGGTGTTATGGACCGTATTGTCAGTCAGCTGCTCGCAGAGCTGGATGGAATGAACGGCGGCGAGGAGAATAGCGGTGGAGTGTTCGTCATTGGTGCGACTAACCGTCCCGATCTGCTTGACACTGCGCTTCTCCGCCCTGGTCGCTTCGACAAGATGCTCTACCTGGGCGTGTCAGATACACATAGGAAGCAGGCGACTATCCTTGAGGCTCTGACGCGGAAGTTCGCTCTCAACCCCGATGTCTCACTTGACCGCGTTGCGGAACAGCTTCCTTTGACTTATACTGGTGCTGATCTGTATGCACTCTGCTCTGATGCTATGCTAAAAGCTATCACCCGAAAGGCCACTGCGGTCGACGAGAAGATCAAGACTCTGCCAAATGGTCCCGTCAGCACTGCTTGGTTCTTTGACCACCTCGCCACGAAGGAGGATGTGAATGTGATGGTAACAGAGGAGGATTTCCTGTCTGCTCAAGGAGAGCTTGTGCCAAGTGTTAGGTATGTGTCCACCCTCTTCCCCATCCTATCCTACCCCTTTTCTTCTCCTCTTGGTGATATACCATGATACTAACCGCTCGCAGTGCCAAGGAACTTGAACATTTCGAGCGCATCCGTCAAACCTTCGAAGCAGTGGATAAATCAAAGCAAGACCCCGCCGCTGCCGCGCCACAGACAATTGCAGAGGCAATGGAGGCATTCAACCTGGGCGGCTCGGCCACACTAGAAGAGGCACCGGCCACGAATGGTGACAGTAACACAACCGAGAGTCTTCCCGGTCGTATCAAAGGCTTGACCAAATGGCCAGGCAACCTTGTCCGCAGTGCCAGCGGTCAGTCAACAACCAGCAGCAAAGGCAAAGGAAAGAGCGTCAGCAAGAAGGGAAAGTCCCGCACCGGCGCGGAATCTGATGGATCTATTGATGGTGACGACGAGGATATGGCAGATAGTGCTAATGCCCAAGAGGATGAAGATGAGGATGATTACGTCGTTCGGACTGATCACTTGATGAACCCAATGGAGGAGGTTGAATAGAAAGTCTGGCACTGTCCGTATATTTTAGCGTGCTGGCACTGTTCAGCTGGTCGACCAGACGGCCTTTGTATCTACTATGCTGATTTGATATACCTATTGCTTATCTGTACATGTCTACTTCTTTTCTCTGCTATTACCACATCCCTAGCCCATCACGAGGAGCGCACCTAGGCCAACGCTGCGGTGCTAGACTAGCTGAAATCCTGAGATATTTCAACGCACGACTCTTTATTGATTGCCTAAGATTGGCAAGGGTATCGTATTGTTATTCCGAATTTCCTTGTGATCACAGTATTCCAAGGTCGTTGCCTGTCACGACGTCGCGCCACAGTTGGACTTGAAATAAGGTTAGCCGTTGATATTGAGCCACCATTACCCGCGCGTCTACGAACAGTACCATGGGTACCTAGGTATTTCTAGGCATGTTCTGGAACCTTGGAAGCTTGCCTAGGGAACTTAATCTACCTAGGTATTTACCCCATGACACCTTCTGTTGCCGTTGCAGTCATCATCGTTCTCGTCCACGGGTCCTTCTTATCGTCTATCAAAACAAAAGCAATTGCGCGTACCGAAATATGGCACTCTAAACGCCACTACTGTATTTCAGCTCATTAGTCGAGGCTTCTTTATACTGATATATGCATGGTTCCTTTCTTCCGCTTCTCATAAGAACTGGGACGCGCAGAACGACATGTAATACCTTATACTTTTAGGGGCGACCACAACCAATCAACTGCAAATTTAGATGCTCGTCATCATCAGGTGTGGCGCATTCATATCGATAAAGGTCGAGTTCTCATCGATCCAATCAAAGCTCCCGTATCACACGCAAAACAAGATCCCAGCTTTCGTGTGCATGTGGTGCACGGAAAGCTCAACCCACTGATAGTTGACATAGCCGGTAAGAATGTCTCGCGTATGGCATAGAAAATAGCAAGGGTGGTCTTTCCTCTTTCTGTCTATAGATATATACTGTAGTTTGCCTCATATATTTCTACTATAGTATCCAAAGTCCTAACTAGGTGCCATATTGGGTCACACTATTGTGATGTTTTCGCATACGTGCCCTCTTAATTGCCTTACGAGAGCCATACCCCTAAGGCGATGGCTAAGGCGGACTTAACAGGGACTAACCAAGCCGAATCACTCTCATCATTAAGTGGTAGTCGTGGGTCGTGGATTTTGTTAATATTCTCGACATCACAGGTATTAAGGCCAAAGATTTTCATAGCGTCATCGAGGTTGCAGCACCAGTATGCCTGGTTAAACCGCATACATCCCATACATATTCGCTCCATGGTGGGTATAAATATATGGTCAGACAACTCTCCGCAGGACACACAGTTTTCGGCTCGAATTGCGGCTTCAAGTTGTCCAATGGTCCAGACATGCTCGGTCATGGTATTGCGAATAATCTTCGGCAGTCCTGGCGCCCACTGCTTCAGGAAGCGCAAAGAACCGGATCCTTTGACAACCTTGTTTGCAGAGCGGCAGCTTAAGGAAAATTTCCACAACATCCATTAGTCTCATTCTCTTCGTTGCAGAGCAACTCTATCATTTCATGGTCGTATATAGTAACCTTCCTTCAAGGGCCCATCTCCCTCTTTGTAGTGGGCTCCGAACCAAGCTGCACCATCCCAGGAACTAGTGTATGTTGGCACCCATGCACTCACTCCGGATATGCCCAAGCAGGTCAGAGTGAGAGCGCACATGAAAGGCTGGATGGTGCAGAATGACCTCTAACTGAGCCTTGTCCACGACCACGAGCGCACTGAAGGCCTCGCCACCAAACAATGTAGTGTATCATAAATAGATATAGCACAGTATCACTTCCCACCTGGCTGGCATCGCGTTTGCCATGCCAGGCCGCAGTCTCGCACTTTCCGATTCACTTCGCTCCATAAATTGGGGTTTGTTCCTCTCTCTCCTTGCCACTTCTTCTCCTCACTCTTTCTCTTCACATCTTCCTTCCTTCTCAATATCCTTTCATCCATTTCCCACCCTTCTCAATCCAAGGGTTTGTGTTTATCAGGTTTGAGTTATCATCCACATGGAGTGTTTATCACATCATCCACTGACACGATACTGATAGTGTTCTTCCATTTGTTGACCGCACGTGTTTTTCACGTGTTTCTCCAACCGGAGGCCTCTCTTACTGCGTTCTCTCCAACACATTCTATCTCACATTCTTGTGATTTGCACGCCGTCTCGCCACAATGCATCTCTCGCTGGACCCGGAGCAGTTGTCCTGGGGACAGGATTTTGCCAACAGCCGGGAGCCGGCGAAGATGCTCAAAATCATTGCCAAGAGCCCCCGTACCCTGGAAACTGGAATCATCGATATCGAGGTGAAGCCTGTGCCGGAGCCCATCAGACCCAAGGAGAAGGCCACGGAGGACTTGGGAGATATGAGATGTCTCCCGAACGAAATCTTCGACATGATTGTCAACAAATTGGACATGCCTAGTGCCATCAGTCTGTCGTACGTCAACCGCATCGCCAATCAGCTTGTGCAGAAAAGCCCGGTTTCATTTCTGAGGCAGTGGGCCCCCGGCATGCCGAGGATTCTCAGAAAGACTCAGATCTATGAGAACTGGTCCATTCATGAGCTCAAAGAGGCAATTATGCGTGAAAACTGCGTGGTATGCGGCGCGTCGTCCGTTCAACTCTACCTACCTACAATGGAGCGTATCTGCCACCCTTGCCTGCACGAAAACCACTCATACTGGTGTCTCCCCATCGAAAAGGCAGCCATAATCTTTGGTCTTGACCTACCCGATCTCATTAATACCCAAACCATGTACTTGCCGCGGCTGAGCAGGAATGAATTTGATTTGGGAGATCTTGGCGCTTGGGTTATTCCTGTCAAAGTGGCGCTGACCAAAGCCCTGGAACTGTACGGCACCCGCAGGGGTATTAAACATGCTGTGGAGGGCACCGCGTCAAGTACTGATGGAGAAGAAGAAGAACCTGATACCTTCGATGACGAAGACGAAGAATTTGTGGTCGAAAACCAACATGACATTTATCGCGCTGCTCCACTGGATTCACCCAACTCCGTCAAACTGCGTTTGCTCATCTCCATGGGAAATTATCATCAGCATGCTCACCACCATGAAGTTGCCTGTCGGGTTTCTGTCATCAATCGAGACAATACGCGCAGAAATCTTTACTCGTGCCGTGGTTGCACTGCCATGCTCACGCACCCGAAGATGGAATCAATTTCCGACAGCCAGATGAAGATGATGAGACTTGACCCCGCCCTTGACAAGTATGAGCGATCGTTTGCAATCTTCCGTCGCGCTTTTAGTGTGTGGACCGAGGCCGATATGATTGAGCATATTCGAACCGAGTGCATTGGGGGTTGGTTCCTGCTGCATGCTGAAGGACAGAATGAGTAGTTCTATGTGACTCTATGGCCCTGGATGCAAGAAGTGATGCCAGCCAAGCCTCGTTGTCTCTAAAACATTGTGATGGATAGGGGAGTTGGAGGAGGAACAGTGGGTCAAAGGGGTTCTTGAGTCATTTACATGTCTGCCGTTTGAACCAGGAAAGGTTGGGAATTTTGAGTTTCAAATTTCCATGGATGATGTCAACCTTGGAAGGTGTGGTTTGGGGATGGGCAATGTATGTACATGTGTGCTTTGTACATCCTAGGATAATGAAAGGGGCAAATTTTGTTTTTTGTTTTTTTTTGTTTTATGCACCCTTCGATTCTCAATGTTAATTTCGTTATTTTCCCTTTCTTTCATTTTCTCTCGCAGTAACTCCTCCCAAAAAGCAACTGGCATGATATCTATGTTTCACTTTATGAGTGGAGTGATTTAAAACACTTTTGGAGAATATTGCGTATTCTGAAGAGCAAAACATAGATACCCAGTCATAAGCGATGATACGCTCGGAGCACACTTGGGCACTTGAATAAGGCCAAGGTCAAATATGGAACCACACTTTCCCTCCAAGGGTACTGATAGACGATTTAATATGTGGCGGATAAGAAAGGGCATCGGAGTCTACCCGGTGAAAAAGATATCTTTTTACATAGGAGTATTTGTCTCTCGAGATAACCTTCGAAGGTTTACGGCCCACCGCTCCACACAAATTCGTTTCCCTTGGCATCTTGGCTCAATTCACTCAAACAGCGGGAAATACAGTAACCTACAACAACAAGTAAAGCCAAAGATGCTAGCCAAGCCCTTGGAAGCAATATACCTTCATTTATCATGCACATCCCACACTATATTTTCGCCATTTATCCGTCTCCAAAGATCGTCCACTTCCCCCAGTAACTTTCCTTCCCGCTAGTCAGGCATATGGGTCCAAATTGGACCAATCATACGTCGACCAGGGCATAAGCACTGGGGCTGCCGCCGCAAGCCATGGATCGTCCGTCCGCGACAATCCAACCTGGGAAGGGCCCGATCAGCTCGCAGCTTGTAACTGGCCGAAATCGCCGCTCTCGGTCCGCCGGACCAGTCACAGACACGGCCGGTTATCTTCTTCTGAACGCCCGAGGTTCCATACCCCAAATCCTTTACCTAACACTACTCCGTACTCGGTCTAATTCCCCGCGGGGAGCCAACGGTAGTACAGAATGCTCGGAAGATTGGGCTTGGAAATTGATATTCGAAAATCCGTCATGCTATTATTCTATTCAGGGCCTGCTTAAGATCCCTGTTCCTCCTTGTCTGACCTTTTTTTCCTTTTCATCACTTGTTGCACGTGGTACATAGCACTTACTATGGACAAAGGCGAATACAATAGCGATGATGCTCAGCTGGCCCAGCTGGGCCATAAGTCTGAGCTGAAGCGAAACTTCTCCATGATGTATGTGCTACAATTGAACACGAATTCCTGGATTGTGCTAACCTCTGTGTTCGTTCTTGAAGTTCCATGCTGGGTCTTGCTTTTGCCATTCTAAATGTACGTGACGCGACCGGGAGTATTCAAAATTTTATAAGCATCAACGATTAACACTGAACAGTCATGGACCGCTTTGTCGGCAAGTTTGGGACTCAGTTTGTCCTCGGGAGGCAGCGCGAGTGTTGTCTGGGGTATGTATCTGCTCGGCTCTCTATCAATTCCTCAAAATAGAGCTGACATGAGTCCCAATAGGTCTTATTACAGCAGGAATCTGTAATTTGTGCATGGCCACTTCCCTGGCCGAGTTTCTTTCTGCATACCCTACCGCCGGAGGCCAATATCATTGGGTCGCTGTGACTTCATGGAGAAAATGGATGCCAATTCTTTCCTGGATTACGGGTTGGGTCAACTGCTCTGGCTGGGTTGCGCTGGTCGCAACTGCTGGTCTCTTGGGCAGTCAGCTCATCCAGGGTGTGATCTCTCTCATGAACCCGGTAAGTTATTCTAGCCTACAATATTGATATATTGATATATTTGACTGACCTTCACATCCAGAGCTATAACCCCCAGCGCTGGCACCAATTCCTAATCTACTGCGGCTACAACATCGTTGCCTTCCTTATCAACGCCTTTATGAACAACCTGATGCCTTATGTCACCAAGGGAGCTTGTGAGATACCCTATATCGAGCTGTCGGAGATCTTCTACTAATTCCCACAGTCCTCTGGTCACTGACAGGATTTGCCGTCATTTGCATCACCGCACTTTCATGTGCTTCGCCAAACTATAACTCTGGAAAGTATGTCTTATCAGGTCGACACTTCCCTAGACGCCAAATGACTGACAGAGAACAGGTTCGTCTTCACCGATTTCATCAATGAAACAGGATGTAAGTTTCCCCAATCACTATCTATGTTTCTTGAGCTGACTCTTGTTAGGGCCTGATGGAGTTGCGTGGTTGCTTGGGGTATGTCGTTTGATACGAAAATTCATGAGTATATCTAACATATTCATAGCTTCTTCAAGGTGGTCTTGGTGTTACTGGCTTTGATGGTGTCGCTCACATGATTGAAGGTAGCTTCTAGAAGTCTGTCCTTAATCATGAATCTGAGGCTAATGGACTACAGAAATTCCCAACCCTTCGGTTGAAGGACCCAAGATCATGATTGCTTGTGTCCTTATCGGTACCTTCACTGGATCAGTCTTCCTTATTGTACTGCTCTTTGTGGCTGGCGATATCAACAAAATCATTGAGTCTGCGGCAACTCCGCTCCTTGCAATCTTGAAGAATGCCACTTCGAGCAATGCCGGCGCTATCTGTCTTTTAATGTAGGCCTCACTGCTCTTCCGTCGGTTTGTTATTGTACTAACAGCCTTTCAAGTTTCCCCCTAGTCTGCGCTCTGTTCGCTGCTATCGCAATTATGACCACTAGCAGTCGTATGATCTATGCCTTCGCGCGGTACGTTTGTTTCTATGGGCATTTTATCTTCAAATTTAGCCATTATACTGATACTACTTATAGGGATGGCGGTCTCCCTGCGTCTCCCTTCTTCTCTCGCGTTCACCCCAAGCTGAACGTCCCCTTGAACTCGTTATATCTCAATCTGGGTCTCATCACTATCTTTGGTTGTATCTTCTTGGGCTCATCCAGGTAAGCATGTGCATAACGTTTTATCCTGAATCTTGCTAACGTCTCCAAGTGCTTTCAATGCTATTGTCTCAGCATCGGTGGTGCTGCTCGGCATCTCATATGGAATGCCAATTGCGGTGAACTGCTGTCGAGGAAGAAGAATGCTACCCGAGCGCTCATTCGTCCTGCCAGAAATCGTTGGCTGGACCGTCAACCTTGCATGAGATCCTCCCCTGCGGCTTCATTGAAACCATTACTGACTCAAAACTTCTCAGGTCTCGTTGGCGTACATTGCTCTGACTACTATCCTCTTCCTCTTCCCCCCTGAGCTGCCTGCCACTGGTAGCAACATGAGTAAGTTGGCTCTCTCTTTTTGTGACGCAAAAGCACAAAACTAATTCAATGTGACAGATTACTGTGTTGCGGCATTTGGTATTGTCTTTGTCATTTCCGTCATCCAGTGGATTGTAGATGGACGCAAGAATTTCGTCGGTCCCCGTATATCGGTGGAAGTCTTCAATGGAGAGGCTGGGGCTCAGCCAGAGCAACCGATTCCAGTTGTTGAACAACATAAGGATTAAACCTCTAGATTGCCAGGATATATTACATATAATGTGACTTCATGGCGCAAAATCTAGGATTTTCAAATAGAATACCTCGCAAGCAAGGGTCTCCAAAACCTTGGAATGATAAAAGTATCCGTGTCTCAAATTTGATAACCATCGTATATGCTTTTGAACTATACTGAGAATATTGATCCATCCCAGCCGTCATTTCCATCAAAATAGTGACTTCATATGTTTGCATTTTTTTTTGGAGCAAGCTGAGTAGGTAGCCATCGCTCGATGGAATCATGCAATTTATTAGGTTGTCATGTGACCAGATTGATAACCCAAAGTTTCCTACGTCATCCATGGATATCAACTTCTGCTTCACGTGACGATTTCCCAACAATCCCATCCAAACAACTACACACAGCCTCGCTCATCGTCACAATGTTTACTGTTCGGTGGCCATCATTACCATCTCTTGGATTGTTTTCATCCTCGCCCACCCAAGCGATTGATCTGCCACCGGTCAACGTCCATGAAACCGAGACAGCTCAAGACAAGCCGGCCCGGGCATTCAAGCACCTACTGAAGTTGAATCATGTGGAGAACTCGCTATTCGATTGTCGGAACTTCCCTAACCAGTTAATACACGTGAGTCATCTGCATTGCCTTCGTAACAAGGGCTTTCTATGTATGCATTCCTCGCCATTGGTCCATATCATTAACCTGCTTGCAGCTCTTGAGCTCCTCCTTTTTGCAAGGCGCAGACGCCGATACTTTAGGCCGCATATATGAGGAAGAAGTGTCTGATCTAGTTAAATGGAAGGGATCGCCGGCTGAAATCAGTACTCTTGACTGGCGAGGCCACCTGGGATGTCGAGGGTGGGTTGCCGGACTTGTCTCGGTCTTTCTTCCGCTTGAGACTCTTCGTTAACACCAAGCAGATTTGATCGAGCATTCGTGGATTTCTTTGAAGATGAAATGGTCCACCTCGGCTATGACTGGAAGGAAGTCGTGGCCGAGTACCTGTTTACCGGCAAGGAGCCCATGTTTGATTCTATAATGGCTTGTCGTATGTTTCAATGCCCATCGAGAAAGCTAGGCTTGACTTTGCACGTGCTAACCACCTGTTTAGTCGGATTGCCATTGATCCATCTTGCGTACGCGTTTGAAATGGACAGCCGTGAAATCGCGATGGAAGCACTCGGGCTTGCAGCAACCTGCCACAATGACATATACAAGTCCTTGGAGGACCCTAAACACTCGAAAAACGAGGCATCGTATGAATCAAAGTCACTATTTGCAATTCTTGACCTGGTCCGGAAAGATAAGGACTTAGATGGCCTCTTTCCCACTCCCGGCAGCGACAACCTCGATACCCTTTTCGTCAGCCGGAACGTCGTGCTTCTCAACCACTGGAAGGCATGGAAGATCGAGAACCCAATTGAACAGTTCCGCGAGAGCCAAGAGCTTGCAGCTGCTTTGCTAGTTGGAACGGCTGCAGTTGATTCGACCGGGCATTACGATTGGTTCTTCGCTTTGAACCTCGCAACCAGCCACGCTGTCCGTGTCATGCTTCCTTTCATACCTCCCCAGTTCCAAATTTCTCTTCTTCGACAATGGTGGTTAGTTTGCGTCGGCATCTACGTCGCGCAACTGCGGCCCGAGATCAAAATGGACCAAATTCGGAATTATGATCTGAACGGAAAGGACTGGGAATGGGTTGCTGGGAAAGCTGTCAATGGTGAATTCTCGTCCAATGTGTACTTTGTAAAGACCACCCGAGCACTGAAGGAATTAGCCTCGACTTGGGGCGATTCTGATAGCTTCTTCTTGAAGGCTGCTGTGCGATTCGTGACCGAGTTCAAGCGTTGGCGAGGTAATTTTGTCGGATATGAGCTGTAGGTTTTGTTCACTTGTTTTGTTCACTCCTCTCAGCTCAAATTTATATACGATTTAATGAATAATTAAACAAAATATGTTAATTGATAATCGTTCTTGCATTACGACCTTGTGAGGGAAGTAAAGATTTACAGTTGTGCACGGGTTCACGTGTTGACGTGATTGGTGTTTGCACTGTTTGCATGTGAGAAACGCGGACCCTGGGGCCGAGATCACCACTGACATCAAATAAACTCCTCTAAGCATGACATGTTTCTCATGGCCTTAAGACAGTCAGAATTCTCACTTCTGCATGATTGCTAAATAGTTGCCCCGGTTACTCACTCTTTCCCCCCTTATCCTTCTAGCCAAGGAGCATCACACACCGCCAGTTATCGAACACAATCCCTGCTTGGGACACATTCGCGTACACAACTTCCACAATGCAGGATCCCGATGTGCCCCTCTATCTACACGCAGAGTTTCTACCAAACATCCGTCAGATAACCCTTTACGTGTCCCTCCCTGGGACGGCAAGATTTGATGGAATCCGACCGGACATCCAACTTTCAGAATCAAGAAAAGCAGTCACAGTTTCCCTATCAAAACCATTTGAATATGTTACAGAAACGATCAAACTGCCAGCGCGCGTTAATGACGCGTCTCGGCGCGTGTTGAAAACATCATGTGGGCCAGCACCAAAATCGGATCCCAATGGCGCTGGGGATTCCAGCTATGATTTTTCTTTCCGCATGCAGGTCGATCCCGACGAAGGGGCGCTGGCGCCTCGCGATGAACTAATTGATGAATTTGTACCATGGACAGCAGATGAAATGTCGACCTCGACTCGTATCCGTTGTCGAGAGTGTGCACAAGTATTTCTTGACTCCTCGTTGATATCCAAATCGGTTGATCCGGGGACAGGAGAAAGCCCTACCACGGGATGGATCTGGAAAGACCTTCCCAGTGGAAACTGGGCTGAAATGATGGATTTCTGGCATTGCCACAAACCAGACCCCCATGAAGGCCATGAGAAAGACGAGAAAGACACTGCGCTCGAGATTGAGGAACAAACTGCACAGACTAAAGGATATGGTGCGGACAGCCACGTTGTGGCTATTTCAGGGACAGTTTTTGTTGATGTTGCTACTTTCCTTCTCGCTGAAACAGACTACACAGGATTGAAAAAGGTAAGATTATTACGTCCCTCTCTTCTACCCCCATTGTTTCAGTCTGCTTTTTATCCCCCC
Source organism: Penicillium solitum (assembly GCF_028829755.1). Lineage (NCBI taxonomy): Eukaryota > Fungi > Ascomycota > Eurotiomycetes > Eurotiales > Aspergillaceae > Penicillium > Penicillium solitum. The sequence continues at coordinate 1,846,781 of NW_027072125.1, read as the reverse complement.
GGAACCGGGCAACTTAGAAGGGGACCACTCAGTCTTCAGTGGGGTGGCCTCCGATACAATTGCCCAAGATGGACGATATGCACTTTGTGTAGTTGCAATCCAAGGAGAGGGTGGCCCTCTCACAGGAACAGGATCACGGACTAGAGGGGTAGTTATCCTCTCTCTGCAGATGGATTTCGCTCTTTGCGTTTGCGATAATGGACTTGTGTGAACTGCTTTTTCCTTGTTTTGCCACTCAAGGTGTTCTCTATTTTCAGCGCCGGCTATTTGAGCAGTGGAGTGGGCGTGATTACAAGAGTTACATTATATTATTCTCCTTGCGTGATGTGATGTGTGCAATATCTATATAACTGCGAGATTGAATACAATGCCTTTCCCTTCACTTCCAAGTCTTTTATTTCGCGCAATAATTCCAATTACGTTTCGATCACAATTTCCTGACAAGCAATGCAATTCAGGGCAATGACGAAGAGCAAAAACAAAACATCGAAGTCTCAATACCACGAACCCTCGACTGCGCAAACTGCAATTCCATAATTGGCATGGAAGATCCAATCGCCAAGGGATGGCGACTGCTGAAGGCGAACGTATCCCTGAATACCAGTTCACTCAGCCATGAGGCAGATATCGAAAAGTGGGAGGTCCACCCAACAGAAACGATCGTTGCTGCACAGTTACTTGAATTGATCGAGAGAGAAAGCGCCCGGCGATTCGTTGTTCATTGTGGTCAGAAGAGCGGTCTCGTGGTAAGTGATATACCATTCCACTCCAGGTTCCTCCGAATTTGAGGCATTGTCGAGAGTAAAACCTATAGGCGACACCGGCTAACGAATATTTTACTTGGCAGCTTTGGGTCTTCAATCCAGATATGCGATACTCGATTTCTAGCGCAGGCCGTAGTATCATGGCTCAGCAAGCGATGAAAGTATTCTACCAAAACTCTCCCGATGTGGATGAGCTGCTCCATCCAGAAATTGGGAATCCCTCGCCCTTGTCAGTGGAAGAGTTGGAATTGCCATCTATGATATTTGACGCAATGTCGCAAGCGTTGACTGGGAGTACTGAGATGCTCCCACTCTCTGCTAGGAGGTTTAACGAGTGGAATGTTGGGCTTTTGAGTCGTTTCAGGCGCGAGAAAGCGTGAGTTGTTGGGTTTTTTCATATGATACAAACTACGAAAGCCTATGACGGACATGCAGCATATTCAGGCTAATAATGCAGACGTGGGAATCAAATTATTCCTTGTTATTCGTTTCCTCTCAATTCGGGGTTGAGATTATCGTAGCTATGTGTTATTTTAATTTCGAAGGCTTCCAGCGCCCCATCTAACCATCAAAAGGTGTCTCATAGGGAGGCTCAGCTTGGGGTGTGAGACGAGCGATGTGTCGGCGCTGGCCATCCTCCCAGTCGAAAACGGCAGAGTGGCATGCCACACGGTTCTGCGAAGGTTAGCCTCTTTTCTCGTTGAAGAAAGAACAGGTTGGTGCTATAACTTACATCCCAGACAACGACGGTACCAGCCTTCCAGCGAATACGAGCCTGCAAGTCCTGCGACAAGGCGATGTGGTCGTACAGGAACTTGAGGAGGTGGTCTGACTCCTCTTTCTTGTATCCAACAATGTAACGGGTGACTATGCGAGAAGAACAAGACATGTCAGCTTTACAAATCATTCACCAAATGCGTTGATCCAGACTTACACTGAGGGTTCACGTAAAGTGCCTTCTCGCCAGTTACCGGGTGAGTTCGGACAATGGGGTGCTCCGAGGTAACAGGATCACGGCGGGCAATACCGCCGCCATTCAAACTAGCATTAATCTGCTCGAGGCCGGAGTGTACAGCCTTCAATCCGTGGAGTCGTTCCCGGAAGCCAGGTGACAGGCGCTTGTATGCCTGGACCATGTCGGCGAACAAGGTGTCACCACCTGTGGTAGGGCCGTCGAGCGCGTACAAGAAAGTTGTGCCGGGGGGCTGCTTCTCGAAGGTAATATCCGAGTGCCATGTGATAGTATTGGTGCGCTGCTTCAGGAAGGTATCACCGGTGCGGTCGTCAGCACCGCGGAAGACAAGGTGGATCTCTGGGAACCCCTTGGGGGCCCCTGAGGTCTGGTGGATGTGGTGTCGGCCGAAGTAGCCGGCATAGTCGACAACCTCTTGAATCGGGCGGGATGCGAAGTCTTGGTCGCGGAAGGCTGTTTAAATGTGTTAGATTCGTGTTTACAAGAGCGATGGAGAAACGTTTCTGAGCACATACCGACAACTCGTCGCTGTGCAACATAGAGGGCCAATTGATCCTTGCCCTTGTCAGACAGTTGGCTTAGTTGCACGCCGTGAATCTCAGAGCCAATGAAGGGAGTGATCTGGTCGACCTCGGCCTGGCCCTTGGGCAACAGGTCTGGGAAAGAGGCGTCGGCATCTTTGCCGTGGTCGTAGTGCTCAAAGAGCTCCAGAGGAGGGTATCTAGACGTCTATTAGATATGATATTCATGGGAATGCGGGGCGGCATTAGGGCCGGGGTATAGGTATACCTTTCTGTCTCGTTGTCCCAAACGGGCAGATATTCCGGATAGGATACAGGAGGTAGCTTGTCTGTGCCCTTAATCTCACGCTCCTTTTCGATCTTGTATCCTATCAAGTTCTCCTTGTTGAAGCCACCATCCGACTTCAGCGGAAGCGTAACAGGCGGGGCCCGAAGGCCTACTGATTCAGTGAGGGAGGGAGCCATGTTTTAGGATTGAAGTTTAAAAAAGTGAGTGTGTTTGTATTGCCTCTGTGAGCAGATCTGTGTGTCCGTATCTTCGTGTCATGGAGGGTTAACCCCTGTCAATATATACCCATTTCGGCACGATCAAACCGAGATAACGCGAATTACGCCATCATTGCGGGGGTTTACGGTTTTTGTGGGATGACAATTCAGCATCAACTTTCCGTTGTCATCGCGAGCGAGCCGACGAGCCTGCGGGGTTACGCGAGGAAGGTACTATGTATATTTGTTGTAGTATTCGATAACCAGCGTCTTAGCATGTTATGTTGAGGATGACGTGATAGAAGAATGGCGTGCGTCCACTGACAATCGCCGTGATTTGAAAGAATCAAATTCATTCGTAGACTCGACATTGATGGGATATGCCATTGGGGCTACTATGGCGTGATACATAACTCCCCTCGCGCAACATTTGAACAATCTTTTTTTTTATTTACATTTCGTTATTTTTGACTTAGCCTTTTCACACAATCTATATCATGTTTAATAACGTATCATAAATCATATACTCTGTAGTCAATGTCTTAAGATTGAATAGATGCTAGGATAGGGTATGAGGACTCCACATAGTTAATATAACTAATATAGTTAATATAGCTAAGATAGCATAGACAACTCCGTAACCGTACAGTAAAATATTATACTATTATACTTTCTATGGAGTATATCTTGTAAATCTTCATGAAACTGGTTGAAGGATACGAAACATCCCTGCTTGATATGGCTCTGCCGACTCGTGGACTCTAACGTCACTCCCACTACACTTGCGTGATTCAGCCAAGCCAACACCCGACTACACAACATCTGTCGGCTCTATGTCTATTTTTGAATACTTATCCATAATTGCTTGAAATTTCTTATAACCGGACAGATTCCGATCTATAATATCCACGCTCCCGCAGAAGGCGCTTCCACTTCGAGCCTAGGCCTCCCTAAGTCAGCCTACTAGGTCGCAATTGGGACTCTAAATCACCCACACCTTGTCACACTCGGCAATTGTAAAACTTTCTGTTATCAATGTTGTGACTTTTACCTTCTTGGATGGCCCACACGTGGAGCTGCCAACGCGAGACATGTGCTGAATATGGCGTGATAAGTAAATGTTCATGTCTCCTTGCTGCCTTTATAGGGGTTAATGCCCATTCAACCAAGCAATGCTTCTTTTCTTCCATCCGTAATCTAAGTTCCGATCCCGATACTGCGAGATGACGGCCGAAGAAGCCAAGATAACGGCCTCCGATGCCGAGGGCCTTGACTCTAAGGCTGCACCGAGAGTCTCATCTGCAGAGTCTTCGTCTTCGTCGACGTATGACGGTCCTCGCGCCAAGCAGACCGACTGCGCTTTCGATACCACCGAGGACCCGCGGTTCTACAAGCCCATTCCTGAATATGAGGGTGCCCATCGCTGGGACCCGGACTTTGAGTGGACAGAGCAAGAAGAGACATCCGTTATCAGAAAGGTATGAGTTACTGAAGCCCACATGTACTGTGTTCATAATAACTGACCCGTGTAACAGATTGACTGGCGCATTTGCACATTTGCCTGCTTGACTTTCTTTGCGCTCCAGCTAGACCGTGGAAATGTCGTCCAAGCCACATCAGACAACATGCTAGACGACCTTGGCATGTCCACAAACGACTACAACACTGGCCAAACAATCTTCTACCTAACATTCCTCTTCGCCGAGCTGCCCTCCCAGCTCATATCGAAATGGGTCGGTCCCGATCGCTGGATTCCCGTGCAAATGGTAAGCTGGAGTATCATCGCTTCGTGCCAGGCATTTATCCAAAACAAGAGCGGATTCTTCGCCACCCGCGCTATGCTCGGTCTTCTCGAGGGTGGATTTATTCCAGACACCATCCTCTTCCTTTCATTCTGGTACAAGTCCAAGGAGTTGCCTATCCGACTCAGCTTCTTCTGGATGACATATGAAGCAACCGCAATTGTCAGTGCTTTCCTTGCTTTCGGCTTCCTCCACATTCGCCAATCGGACGGCACCGGTGGCTGGCGATACCTGTTTGCCCTGGAGGGTTTGATTACCGGTTTGATCGGTATCGCCGCTGCATTCTGGATGCCCGCCTCGCCAACGCAGACCGCTGGCCGGTTCCGCGGTAAGAATGGTTGGTTCACCGAGCACGAGGAGAAAATTATGGTTAATCGTGTGCTCCGCGATGATCCTAGCAAGGGATCCATGCACAATCGCCAGGCCGTTACTCCCAAGCTCCTCTGGCAGGCCCTGAAGGACTACGATATGTGGCTCATCTACCTGCTCGGCCTGACTTGGATGATCCCCAACACACCGGCTACCTCGTACATCAGTCTGGAACTGAAGTCGCTCGGTTTCAGCACTTTCAACACGAACCTGCTCACCATCCCGGCCTATGTGATCTTCATTGTGAATCTGCTATTGTGGACTTGGGTATCAGAGCGCTTTAATCAGCGACTTCTGCTTGGTGTCGGAGCTGAGCTTTGGGCTCTGGTCCTGTTGATCGCGTTGGAGACGATTTCTGAGAATGCCAGTCCTTGGGTTCGTTGGGTTCTGCTGATCATGTTGATTGGCATGCCTTACGTGCACGCTATTATTGTCGCAATTACATCCCGCAATGCAGGCTCTGTGAGGACGCGAACGGTTGCTACTGCTGTCTACAACATGATGGTGCAGGCCAGTAGCATCATTGGTAACAACGTGAGTCCTTGTGCCGGTTACCTTATGTGCTCAAGCTATGATGACTAACCATCACATCCAGATCTACCGTGCCGAAGATAAGCCGTATTATCACACCGGTAATAGGGTCCTTATGGCTCTTGCGGTGTGGAGTGCGGCAGTATTCATCGCTGCCAAGATTTACTATGTGAGACGTAACAAGTATGTTAACCTCTACACTCTGATCGGTCGAATTGCATTTGCTAATATTTGCTTCTAGACAAAATGCTGCTATTTGGGATAAAATGTCCAGCGAAGAGCGGTCGCGATACGTGGCTGAGAACAAAGACCTTGGAAACAAGAGGTATGTCTAGAAGTTGTCTCTTTTGCTGTGCGAGTAAATGCTAATGACCGCGCTACAGACTTGATTTCCGATTTTTGCATTAGATACAACTACATTGTCTGGCACGTATAGTTATGGTTGGATTATAGAGGCATCAACTAGACTTCAAAATATACAATAGAACAAAACAATGAGCTGAGCTCATTCGGCATTAATGTCATCAAAACATTCGTCAATGAATCTTCAAAGCGGTTGAAATTGATCAATATATTGAGTAGAAACAAAAGTGGCATCCTTCCTACTCTCCAATCACATACTCACACCCCTCATTCCCAATCCAAACCTCATGAACTTTTCCCGCAGGAACATCAACCCTCTCTCCAACATGAAACGTCTCCTTTTTAACCTCCCCGTTATACAATTTAGCATTATCATCAGGGTAAGTGATTGTCAGAGATCCACGGCGGATAAGGTGTGTTGTCAGACCGCTATGCGAGTGCGGGGAATAATGGGCGTTACTGATGGACAGGGTCAGCATCGGTATATACGCTCGCCGATGAAGGACCGATTTGCTGCCGGTGATTCAAAATCGGGTACTCCCAATTTTGGGTGAATCATCTCCACAAAAAAAAAACATCCCTGTACGTACCTTCCATCTGTCCAGGTGAAGATATGTCGAAACCCCCATTCGCGGACGAGACGCTCGCTCTCAGCGCGTGTTCCGGTGGGATACTTTTCCATCATGACGGCTTGGATTATGATCTCCAGTGTCAGTTTCTTGCGGATGCAATGAAATATACTAATGGAAGTTGAAGGGTGACGTAAACGTACTAGATAAATGCCAAGTCCGGAATATTTCCCTTGCTGTTTTGGGGCTTACCGCTTGCCGCTTTATGAACATCGAGCCTAGAAGTACAGCCTTGTTGGCCTTGTTTTGACCTGACTTTGTTATAATATCACATAAAATGTCTAGGTGATAGTATGAGAGAACATTGTAGAATACGACTAACCCGGAAGAGCTCCATCACTTCGAGATCTGTCGAGTGTTGTAAATAGACCCGGCCATAACCGACGGCGTGAGAACGAAATGGCAAGACGAATCTACAAAAGTATAAGATGATGAGACTAGTGACCTGTTATATTGGGACTTGCACTCTTTGATTTCCCAGAGTCATTCGTGTTTGTGTGGGTTGACATACTCTGTTTTTAGTAGAGGGCTATATACCATCTGAGCGTTTTTATTAAACCGTCTCTGCCTACCCCAGAATGCATTTTCTCTGATATCCTGCCCAAAATATAGAGATAGGATATATCATAAGCATACTAGTCATATGGATGCATGTATTCAGCTCCACATCAGTACCTACCTAGGCAGTGGCTTACGGAACGCCCGTTCGCGCTGCACTCACTAAGCAGTAGTTATACACTTTCCTGGTTTGAATACAATTATTCCAGGGTAGATCTGATCCCGTATTGATATCTGAGCTCTAGGTCCACGTGTACCTAGGTAGTGAGCCTGCTCAGCTGAGCCTAGGCGCCCATGGACCTTGGCTAAAACAGCCTTAGGTCAGATAAGAAACCACGCTAGAGGTATTCAAATATGCATCATAGCTATATTCACACCCATGCACATATATATACATGTTAGAGTTGGATTGTTCCTAAATGCACTCTCTGTATATTGTAAGGTATGGGTGAATGATGTCACAGAATCTGGAAACTCCCACGTGGGACTATCTACTATTTTGTATGCACATATTGTATATGCAGGACAAAAGTACTTGAAGAAGCCCAATTGAACGTGAGTGGTTCCTCTACCTGATCCGATAAAGCGTTGTACTTGGCACAATGGTAAAGATAGCACCCGATTATATTTGTAAACACTATCGACTGAAGGGAAAGCAAAAATGTCGTATCTCATGATCAGAAAACGCTAAAGAAAAGAGAAACAGAAACAGAAACAGAAACACCACGGTAGAAACCTATTGCGCCTTTCGCCTGAGGTTTACCCAATGCCAAATAAATATGGGGTGTCGATCTCCAGAATATTCGCAGGTCCTCCCTCCGTGTGGTCGGATGTATTGAATTCATTCTTGAGATTCAAGAGTCTCCACATGATTGGGAGATATTATGATGTGAGGGAATCAGATCATGTCCGGAAAGCATGGGTGCATATGACTGCACACGGTCTCTTTTGTCATGGGAGATGTGCAACACAGGATCCCGGGCCTATCATGCACAAGGCGTGTGACAGATGTGACAATTCTTGCCTGGGATAACCCAAACTTCTTTCCCCTGCGCTTGGCAATTGGGGCATCGCACACCTGGCATCTGGGGGATATTTAGTATGTTTTTATAAAATTACTAGAAATACCACATTCATGACGCAGCATGGGAATACGAACCTTGGTGACGGTAGAGGTGTTTGAGCACACCGGAGCGGTACACTTGGAGGAAGCCATGGTATTCCGGTAGGTATTTCGGTCAAAGAAAGGAGAGAGAAGGGTTTGAATAGAGTTCTTTGCCGAAGTCCGAGGATAGCGTTATATTTCTCTTAGGTTGAAGTCTGGAGACAAAGTCATGGGAATAGGATGAGGAGGGGTCCTTATAAGACCTGGAAAGCAAGGGAAGAAAGCGAAAGCGAAGAATAGATCTTGTTCACACCAGCTAATCAAAGGTAAAGAAATGAATCAAAGAAATAAAATAAAATAAAAACAATAATTTAATTAAAAAAAGAAAAAAAGAAAAAAAGAAAAAACAAAAAATTGCAATCTCAAAATTAATATCAAAAACCCTACAACACTCTCGGTAGGTCCCGCTCAGCTCACTTCTTTATTTCCCCCCAATGATATCATCCAGTGACAGTAGATGGATGTTCGTCTTGACGGCTTGGCTTTTTGTTGCACAAACATCAGCCCCAAAAATGAGCCAAAAACAGAGTATCACGACCCCTTTTTGTACGCCACTGGCCCACTAAAGCCAATCACAGTAACGTCCTCGGTACCTCCCGAGGCCTCCGGGCCTTGTAAGTTCGTGATGTTTGCTTCCTAGAGATCAAAGGATCAGCAATTCAAGGGGATGAGACAAAGAAATGCGTTAAATGTGCCTCGGCAACTTGCATCAATTCACCGATACTTGGAAAAAAAAAAGGGGGGAGACTAAGATTGCAACTCTCAGCACATTTAAGAGTTGACGTATCAACCCCAGAACCCTATGGCAGATCCAAGATGGGTCTAGTGCTCGGTCGTCTTCGGTCGTGTTAGTATTGTGATTGGCTGATGATATTCGACATGGGTCCCCTCCACTCCTCAAATGACGATCCGGTCCGATCATTGGCTATATCGGTGTAGCCCGTTTGTCCCAAGACATATTATCACCCTGTTATGCATGCAAATTTCATGAACGTGACGCATGAACCCCTCCACCATCTGTCAAATGACAAATACTTGTCTGAAGAACCACATCGAAGATTGTATCGTTCACCAACTACCTACTCTACGGAGTATAGAGGTAGGAAAGGAGAACAGCCGTAGACGTCTCATATTATCCTTCAAATGACGTGTGATCATATTTGGCCACAACTCACAACTCTATCGGAGGATTTACCGGTCAACTTGACTTATCCCTTAGTCCCCACTAGCCATGTTGATCAATCTGATGCATATCGCTTGGCACATTGATCTCTCTTAATGCTGTGCTTTTCAAAGTGATATTATTATACTCCGTGGTGATTCCAGACTTTACAACCTACACTCGGCCTCACCGATCTTCTACATGATATGAGCCCCACGGTGGGGTGGGGGCTATGGCTCGCAGCATGCAAGCATTTTTTTAGTTCACCGACCTACTATGTATCTGTACATACATGCAGGCTAACGTGACTCGAAGTCAAAGGTCAGACTGCTACCCCACGTTCTTACGCATGTCTTGCCAACAATCCTCTTTGTTTAACGCCCTTTTGCCCGTTGTAATTCGTCTGATCTGTCCTCGCTACTTTTCTCTCGCTTCGTAGGTTGTCAGATAGCCGACCTAGCGAAATACAGTGACTATTCAGATCTCGCTGAAGTAAGAGATCGCGATATGCACATCTACCTTGGCGCTCCTCGGGAAACTGACATATTGAACCCTGTTTCATCATACTCATGCGCGGCATCGGTACAATGCATATCATGCGGCTAATAATTAAATGGTTTCTAAGGTGATATATGACACTAGCACAACAACGCATACAACACGGAGTAGGACCTCCATATGCACCCACTTCGGATGCTAACGGTACCGCCTAGCTAAAACAAGATATGATTTACTCCAAGCTCGGTCGTTATGCCTTTACTCGGACACTCTCGGCATGAAAGTGTAAGACTAAGACTAGTGAGTTATTTCTGGTGACTGTTTATTTTTCGCCAAACTGTTGTCTCCACGGCTCTTCACACTGCAGTTTCGAAAATCTAGGAGAGTACTCCGTACAAATGCCAACGTGCCATTGTTTCTGTGTAACGTCCTCGAATCGGATATGCACGCTGACTGGAATTATGGCATCTCACAATCACGATCGCTAATCTGTAGCCTGTCGCTTTTGGTTATACCGAAAATGAGATCGAAATGAGCTTGTGATACACATGCCGAAGGACTTATCACATTTGTCAGATGCTGACGTGCCTTTCTGTAACCTTTTTGTTCCTGATTCTCCTAATGTGGAAGTGCGCTGTACGACATGATGCCCAAACTCTGCCCAAAGACAAACGGCGGTCTTAGCGCTGTATTTCTTTGAATGGCCTCTTTGTTTTCCAAAATGTCACAAGTTGTCGTATTACGCTAATACTATTAACAATTGAAAAGACTAATGCAGACACTTCGGTGATAACATATTCTAGCTAGTTAAGTAACCTGCTTGACAATATTAACTAGCAAAACACCACCACTCTTCTCACCAGCGCATTCGTGGAGATGAATCAGCCGATAGCCTTCCCGCAGCCGGTCAAGTCGGATGCAAGCCCATGCAGCCAATGGATCCCGACCGATCTCGTCGTCCTTGATCTTGATCCTAAAAAGAAAGCAGATCGAGTCAGTGGCTTGTTTATACATAATGCTTGCATCTTGGAATGTGAAACGCATTATAGGGCAGTGTGCATGATAGTGGGGGTGATGCTAAGGGAAGCTACAGGCCGCCCCGCTGAGCCCAAGTCCAGATAATGCATCGTGTTACCAACGGGGAAGCCTGGAAGAAGCAAATACCAAGCCCTGTCGTCATGTTTATGTGATGCGGGGAAGTGCATGCATTATTTGACGGGTATCACAATGCAGTGTTTATGCCTGCATACTCAAAAACGGACTCATGTGACGGAAGGTAGAAAGGCAGCAAGGGGAAATCTTGTAGAGCAAGGAAGAGGACAAAGCCCGATGGAAATTGCTCGATACATCGATGTGAGCAAGAAATCGAAAAGAAAGACTGACCGTAGGAAACTCAACTCCTCAATTATCCCCGTCACGGTCGGGAACTCCAATTTCTGGCCCTTAAAGTCCGGGTTCCGACCCGAAGAACTCTTCGTGCACCGTTTGTAGCTGCTCTTCTCCGTGTCAGAGCTGGCGTCGTCCTGGTCCGGGGTAGCATCGCCTTCGGGTTCTTCGACGTGCAGCTGGCAGTTCACATAGGGTTTGAATCCCCTTTCGCTGTGGTCGCCCGGTGGCAGAGAGAGATCCTGCGCGGCGTATATCTCGATTGAGAGGGTCAAATTGCGGCGCTCGATAACATCTGTCGGAGAACCTTTGCCACTTCGGTAGCCAGAGGGCTTCAGTCGCCAGCCGTGGGTTCCGACAAACATTCCGTGGTTGAGCATCATGCCCTTATCAAGGTTCTGCCAGTTCAATGCTACCAATTGAGCACCACGCCGCCAGTAGAATGTTGGATCAAGGTTTGATGAGGTGACTCGGAATGCGTACGGGTAGATACGCATCATAGCTGTTCGGTTGTGCTCGAACAAAGCGTCGCGATGGGTGACATGGGCTTCTCGCGCTGCTTTCTCTGAGAGCGAGAACACATGGAGAGGAACTTTGGCCTCTGTTAACCGAATTAGCATCGTCTCAATGGCCATATTTTGCAATGGTGGTGCATACCAGGTTGATCGAAATGACTGAAATGATACGCGCGAGTATAAACCGCCAGCTTGGCCAGAGCGTCGAGAATCTTTGATGGCTTCGCCGGCTGCTCCCCTGATGACTTATCATCGGATTTCTGCGGCGTCAGAGCTTCTCCCTCGGGTTTCTCGTCCTCGGCACTGAATGGAATGCATTTGCTCTTAATCAAGATCTTCTTCTTCAGATCAGCTAGCGAGGGAAGTTTCCCATCATCTGGAGGAGCATCCACAAGCAGTCCTTTCCACGCCTCCAACATGATGTCAACCATCGTCTGTTGCTGCTCAAGAGACGCATGGACCTCGAGACTAATGACCAGTGGAAGATCACTAGCAACAAATGCACTGTCACGGATCGCATAACAGATTTCACGGAATGTAGTTCCCTTGGTTAGAGTATGGCCATGCAGAACACGAGGCTCAGCAGCAACAGGCATGTGGCTCGTCGCTGTCTCTTCGTCCGATGGTCGCTGAGGCGACTTGACGGATTTACGACGAAGGACGCCACCAAGTTTAGCTTCCAATCTCGACGAGAATGACGCTTTCTGTTCTTTACCGGGCTTTTCTTGACGGCTCTCCCCACCCTTCGTCTTCTCTTCCGCCTCCGAATCACTGCTGCTACTGTCGCTATCTCTCTCACTGTCGCTTGAGTTTGGGGTGTCCGATTCTCCATCCCAGACATCAATCTCGACGGACCTGCAGCCGCGGAGGAGGACCTGTTGGGGCATGAGTCAATCATAGATTCCAGGTCTTATGAGGTCGTAACATTCATGGGGCGTAAATGGTAGGACCATTCTTCGAAGTATCCACTTACAGATGTATAGGCACTAGCAGCAGCGTCACTGTACAGCTGATTACCCGTCAAATAAGTGTTGTGGCTCGACGAAATAAAGTAATCTGAAATGGGCGCAGAAAGATCGAGGGCGTCTTCTAGTGCCATCGCAGACGAGTCCGCGTCCTTCATGTATGCACGAAAGGCATCCAGAGAAGCCAAAACGTCGGCAACTGGCTCGGAAGAAGTTGCAACGGTAGTATCATGTTGCATTTCTTGGAGGAAGTAGTTGGTAGTTGGAGCATATGCACCAACAGACTTGTAGATCTTCTGGATATGATCGTCCAAAGATGGGTGGAATTTGTCCACGGTGTATGACGGTGTCTCGGGTGGCTCGTGGAGTACTAGGTGTTTAGCACGGTCCACGAGAGCTTCGACTTTCTCCATTTTGCACTGGTATATTGTTGGTAGGCTATTCTGTTCCGGCAGGGAGTATGCTAGGAGATACAACCTTATGGATTATGGATGTTGGGTAAGTGGAGGGGTAGGGTTATTGGCAAAAGATTGCCCCGCTTGTTTCAGTTGCCAGTTATGTATTTGTGAACTTAGATCGAATAGAACATCAATGTACCACGATGTAGAAATGACATGTCGTGGATGTCAGGAGAAAATCCTAAAGTGACCCGTGCGTCCAACTCCCCACTGCCAACGTGGTGCCCCTCTGCCTATATCATCGTGGAGTACGCTTTCAACTTTCAACTTACAAGTGTCCAAATGAATTCCTGATATATTTATTTTTTAGTTCAAGTATGAGCATGGCTTGTATAGAAAATATGGATTTGTTCAATATTATCTCCATGGCCTCATAGCTCCATAGCTTCATAGCTTCATAGCTTCGCACAAACCAATGTTAGGATCAGATTAATAGCAAGGCCATTAGCTATTAACTATTAACTATTAGTTATTATCTATCAGCGAAAGACCAAAAAGCCTTCTTATCAGCGACTTCGTATTATTCCCTGACTTTCTAAACCCCATTTCAGCTGATAAATCAAATGCCCCCGCTCCAGATGTCTGTTGTTATATATGTTGTACATAAGTAGAACTACCTCCCAAGAATCTGGACACTCATTTCAACTTCAACTCTAAAGATACATAAATTACATACAATTACACAATGACTGAATCCAACATCCATTTCTTCGACCTCCTATCAGACCTACCCGGTACGGAGCAGCCCCGAAGTTCGATGACTCTACAAACAAACTTCTAACCCGACCAGGCCCTTCCAAGTCATGGTCTCCCTACACCCTCCGGACCAGAATGGTCCTTAACTTTAAGGGAATCCCCTACACCCAAAGCTGGGTATCATACCCCGACATTGCATCTTTACTCAAGGCTCATGGCGTCCCACCTGGCGAGTCAGCGACACCTTACACACTACCGGCAATCAGCCATAAGGGGTCGATAACGAGCAACCCAGACGGTGTGCTCATGGATTCCGATCCGATCGCTATGTACATCGACAAGCTGTACCCATCGCCCCCGCTCTTCCCCTCCGGCGATGCAAGCTACTCGCTCATGATCGCCGTGCTGAAGATAGTGAGCTTGATCTCACCGAGTTACAGGTCGCTGATTATTCCAAACGTTCCATCTGGACTAGATGAGCGCGGACGGGAGTACTTTATCCGGACGCGCACTGTGGCTTTCGGGAAGCCGCTTGCTGAGGTTAGGCCGACGGATGAGGCAGAGTTGCTTGCTTTGTGGCAGATTATTGAGAAGGAGGCGGAGACGCTGATTAAGATGCTGAAGGGTAAGGAAGGGAAGCAGGGGCCCTTTTTGGAGGGTGAGAAGGCTGGCTATGCGGATATGATTCTCGCTTCAATTTTGGCTTGGTTCCAGCGCTTTGACAAGGGTACCTTTGATCAGATGCTTGCTCTTGGAGAGGGGGAGCTCAAAACGCTCTATGAAGCTTGTTTGCCCTGGCTTGAAGGGCAGGGGGAGGAGAAGGATTGGCCGATTCCCCAGTAAGTTACATACCTCGACTTTCTCAGCGATGGGGGTGGCTGTTCGGGAAACTCTGCGACAAGCTTAGATCTAAGACAAGTATCATTTGATATATAGCACAATCGAAAAACAAAAAAATGTAATAATACATCCCGGATGCTCCAAAGAGCCCGGTCTATCCAATATCCAACAGTATTGAGGCGGTTCTGGGCGCCCTGCGACACAACCCCAACAAGAAAAGTACAATCGCTTTCATGTGTTCCACTCGAATTGACATAGGATGAGCTTACAGACCGCGAAGGAAGTTGGACTCCTTGATGGCCTTCCGTCTGGCATCGCGTGCACTCTTGATAATCTCCGAGCGCTGCTCGAAGCCTTCGGTGGCATCGGCCATGGCATCCGCTGAAGGAGCGTCGCGGTTGTAGGGTGCGGGGGTGATATCGTGAGCGTGGTGGTGAGTGGGGATCTTAGCGGCGAGAGGGCCAGTACGGGCGGCCAGCTTCTTTTCGTAACGCTTTCGTTGCTTCTTGTTCAAGGCTGCGACAGGGTAAGCATCTTAAGAAAATCCGGAAATCCAGGGGGTAACTTACTGCTTGGGTCAACACCACCCTGCTTGGTCTTTGCGTCCTTGGTGGAATCTCCCAAGAGGTTCCATAGCCAATCTGGGTACTCAGAATCCTCCTTGGCGAAGACATCCGGCTTGTTCTTGAAGTAGTTGAGTCCGTTCAGTTTGGTTCCAGCCGGGCAGCTGCTTGGTGGGCGCACGGCAGTGGGTTTTGTTGAAGCTCCGGGGTTGGCATCGGTGTGGACACCTTCGGGGGTGCTCAAAGGCTGAGAAATGCCGGGGGTAGCGGAGGAGATGGCGGACGGGGTTGTGAGGTCGCCGACCGTGGGTTGGCGGGGGGAGGGCGGAGAAGGAGTAGCAGCCACAGGGGGGTTGTTATCACTGCTATATGAGCGGAATTGACTGCGAACCAGAGGCAGCTGGCGCGCGCATGCTGAAGCCGTCCGGATCACTGGCTGTTGGTTGAATCGGGACAACATCGTGGTGCGGCAGCTTTTGCAGATCATTGTGACGGGATAAATCAGAGAAAGGCAAAGAATAGGCTAGGACAGTATTAAAAGGTCCAAGAGAAACCCTGGACGACAATGAAACCCAATTGCGTTGAAGATGCAATAAGACACGCGCGGAGACAGAGCTGTCGCAGAAAACTGCGGCCATATTTGATGCCAAGACGGAGATGGGTCACGTGATGCGCCAGCATATATGGCGTACAACAGCTTCATTTCTTGCCGCAAGGCTCTGATCAGTTCGTATGTTATATTTGTCGCAAATTAATATCTTAAGTACACTACGACTCCCAATATCTCTTATCCTGACGTCGTCACCCACACCGGTTGTGTCCAGACGTAATATTCTATATCACGTGATAACACACATCTCATCCAGTGAACATCTAGTTCTCGTTTACCAGTGTTCTCTGAGAATACCTGCTACAAATTCTAAGGATCAAATGCCAACTTTTGTTCAATTTGCATATCACGAGAATGTGACATATATAAATGACTCTGTACACCCAAATGGGAAAACGTCACACGGACCGACCTCGCGAGTAATGCAACTCTAACCAACATGCTAAAAAGACCAAAAAAAAAAAAAAACCGACAATGACCATACTAAAACACATGCCTACAAATGGTCATTGTTCCAGTGAGTAGGTATATTAAGAACAGGTGAGAAAGCAAACAAAACACAACTGTGGTATCAGACCAACAGTACGAGGACCGCGCTATGAAGACAGACCGCTGACATCCAAGAAGTTGCAGATGTCCTGGCATGCATCCTTCAGGCTCTTTTCTGTCTTCCATTGAAGCTCTTCCGTCGATCGTTTGACGACCGCAACGCAGGCTCCAACATCACCTTCGCGACGTGGCGCAGCACGTCGAGGAATGGGCCTCTCAATAACAGACTCCATAGTGCTGACCACATCCATCACGGAATTTCCCTTTCCAGTTCCGAGGTTGAATGTGCGGAAATTCTCTGTCAGCTTGCCCTCGTTGGCCGAACTGAGCGCGGCAATATGCCCACGAGCCAGATCACTAACGTGGATGAAGTCACGGACGGCAGTGCCATCTTCGGTTTCCCAATCTGTCCCAAACATCGCAAGTTCGGAATACTGGCCGGTCATGACTTTGACAACGACGGGAAGCAGGTTTGTTGGTGCCTGTCTTGGGTCTTCGCCCAAAAGACCGGAAGAATCACAGCCAACGGGGTTGAAATAGCGGAGTGCAACGATAGTCCATTCGGGGTCTGATGCGGCCAAGTCGGCCAGGATGGTTTCACACATCCATTTTGTGCGTCCGTAAGGGTTGGTGATTCCGGTGCATCCAGGTTGGATGGATTGTTGTGAGCCTTCGTGATCTGTGTACAACTCTTCCTTGTGAACACAGAGTTCCTCCTTCAATGGAAGACCTGAGGTTGCGAGAGTTCCGTATACAGTGGCGGAAGACGAAAAGATGAAGGTCTTGATGCCGAAGTCTCCAAGTGTTGTGGCAAAGTCGACAAGGCCGCTAACATTGTTGGAGTAATACTTCAATGGCTTCCGAATGCTCTCCTCCACCGCTTTATACGCCGCGAAGTGGATGACTCCGGCGATTCCCGACTTGGGAGTTCCCCACCTGGATGGGAGCTGGTACTCCTCAAGCAGTGGCTGAAGAGCTTTGGTGTCGCGATAATCGTGTGCATGCAATCGGAGAGATGGCATTTTCGTGCCATTCTCCTCGTGATGCTTCTTAGCCAACAGGCTGATACGGTCAAAAACATTCTCGAATGCGTTGCTAAGATTGTCGATCACAATAACGTTATAGTTTGCCTTGAGCAGCTCAAGCGTGGTGTGACTACCAATAAAGCCAAGGCCACCAGTGACAAGAATGTGGCCTTGCAAAGGGATTCTGCGCAACAAGTCATGGAGATTGTCGAATGGGTCTCCAGCCTCTGTTGCGGGCGTGTCGAGGGCGATAGGAGATTGCACAGGACTGCTTGCATCGGACCTTTGGGGGCTGTCCGATCTTGAAGAGGAAAATGACGTTGGCTCAATCATGGCGGAAAGTCGACAATGAAATGATAGGTAAGTTATGCTACCACCTCAAATAATGAGAGAAAATGTTTTATGCTATTGTATGACCAAGACTGAGATATCCTATTCTTCGGTGGGCCCCTAACCAAGGTTTTATACCAAACAAGCGAGGTACTTGCGTTGGCTCACTCGGATTCTCTGTTTGAGTTCATCTATTATGCCATCCCTCCTTGGCGAATGAGGGTCTAGCACAGTGCCCCCGGCAAAAATAGAAGAAAAAGAAACAAAAGGAACAAGCATAAGCGGAATAAAAAAAAGCACAAAGGGAGCGTAAGAGGGGGGCAGTAGGCACAACCTGGAACAGAACCATCGGGCAGGATGCCCCTTGGTGGGCCAGACATGCGGCTGGGCCTATATCATTTTGTACCTCCAAATGCCCTAAGTATGTCTCTACCTGTACGTTAGGGCCTCAGCTCAAGCTAGTATAATAATGGAATAATGGAATTATTATTGTTTTTCTTTTTTTCTTTTTATCTTTTTTTTAATAATATTAATATTTTCTTTCTATTTTCTTTCTATTTCCAACGTCTCAGCCAAGACCCTTTCTGCATATGGTCGAGGCCCCAGATTCATTTTTCGCCGGAGAGACACTCAGCCTAAAGTCGTGTTGACCAGCAAGTTCTTTCGACGTGTATTTTTTTCTTTTTTAGTTGGCCACCCGTCTTTCGAAACTTCTTGCTCATATGTAACCGGTAGTGCTCGCGAACCCACTTTCTTCATTTCGTCTTTCTTTCTGTAGCCAATATGTCTGACCCCGAAAAACACGTGAGCAAGCGGACATGTCTTAAGTCGAAGCGTTCTCGTTTCATCTTGGCAATCGTGGTTCTAATTGTGATTATTGCGGCCGTTGTTCCCTCCGTTGTCGTTACTACTCTTAAGAAAAATAACATGGGTCCCAAGGCAAAGGTCTTCGTTCCACTCTACGTGTACCCTGCTCCTGAGGCGTGGGCTCCGCTGGAAAATGTGTATGTTTCTATCCCTCAATTCCCTTTCCCTCCCAGTTACTGGATTGCTTTCTATCCCGGCCGGCAGCCCGCCACAGGCATTATGCCGCGCCGTTCGGGCGTCAAACCATACCATCACATACAGCTACTGAACGCCACAGGATATCTACCCACCCCGAGGTCAACTTTACCGTCGTAATCAATCCAGGAAACGGCCCAGGGCCTGACTCTCTCCCGGATGGCAATTACACCCGTGAGATTCCAAAGCTCACTGCTTACCCAAATGTGCGTCTTTTGGGCTATGTGTATACCTCATACGGAAAGCGCAACGTTTCTGCTGTTCGCAAGGATATCCAAACATATGCCGACTGGCCGACTAATTCCTCCAACCCGAACCTGGCGGTCCGCGGAATCTTCTTCGATGAAACACCTCAGCAATACGAAGCTCAAACCTTGACGTATTTGCAAGGGCTGACGGACTTTGTTAAGGACCTTAAGGATCTTGGTCCCGATCAATTTGTGAGTATTGCAATTCATCCGAAACTGTATTTCCCTCCCCCATACCATACATCCCCTGTCTCGCATCATCTTAGACCTATTTTTTCGTTTCTTTATTGTTTTATCCAGTTTTGCCTTTTTAATTCCCTCGGTTTACTATTCCCATGTCACTTGAGCCACACGATGGCTTTATTAACTTTTATCCCAACACCACATATTCCATCCCGGCCTGTATCATAATGGTTTCCCCTTCTGGGCTACATAGGCGAAATCCATTGAGCTAACTAAAACCATCAGGTTGTCCATAATCCCGGCGCTGTTCCGGATTCTCGGTACCTAGCAACAGCAGATTCAACCGTTGTGTTCGAAGCTGCCTACACTACGTTCCAGGAACGGCAAGGCGCCAAGCTGTTCACCAATATCGCGGACAGCAATCGTACCCAATTATGTGCTATCGTTCACTCCGTGCCTGATGCTGTCGAGGGCAAGGCCCTCCGCAGTCTGGTCAAGCAGGTGCGCCAGGTCGCGGATGAGGTGTACATCACCCATCTTAGCAAGGACTATTATGCCTCCTTTGGTGCCAAGTGGACTGAGTTCGTCGATCTGATGGCAGCTTAAGCTTTTGAATTTCTGTATTTAGATTACTTGCTTCAGCATGGTGTGCACTGGTGAGGTAAATTGGGTCAAGCGAGTATGTGCACATATTCCTTTTGGTATAGCTAGCATGTTTTCGGTTTTCACTCATTTTGTTTTATGATTTTACGAGTTAATTTTTAGATTACTTAGTCCATTTGAATTTTCATGATTTGCAGCAAAATATGGAATGAAAAATTTTCCCTTCCACCTTCTATCCTATCAATGCACAATTAAGCCGTCTTTGTTAAGAGGTGAGCTATACTTTTGAGGTCAAGGTGGAGTCCACGGGTGGAGAATACGTGTATTGTAGTAATTTTCAATTGTCTTTTTTTTTACTTTCGTCTTTTCGTATTAAGAATAAGATACACTAATACATGTCACTACGCCCCAACGGTAATTTATTCCGACTACCCGTCAATTGGAACATGCGGCAAAGCGAAAGTATGGTTGGATCGCGGAGCATAGAGATATATCTAAAACGGGAGAGGGTGCCAGAGCATCTGCCCGATACGAGGTATAAGCTAAACGTGGCTCAACCTAATCTAGCATGACTTAATTTGACTGACGATGTAGAAATGCTCAAACACCTTCCTTTCCTGGGTCTCGATCTAGACCAGACTTTTTTACAATGTCTCTGAGTTACCGCCCATCCGATCGATCTATGAGACCCGCAGGTAGCATTTTATAGGCCCAGCAAATGCCATCTCAAGGCTCGGAGAAACTCCCAAGATATCCCTGTAGGATTGGCTCTCAACTATCTTGGCAGGGCAAACAACAAGCCACCGTTTCAATTAGCGATGGACGCCATTCTTTATTTAGAGCCGGAATATATTTAACTGGAACATCTTGAGACAAAGTCTAAATTGTTATAGTAAGCCAATTCCTTAGTTAAGGTACAACGCATGATCCAAGGATCAGATAGTGTAAAGTGGCCAAAGACTGAAACAGCAGTGTGGGACATGACCTGAACAACAGACTTCGGGTATGTACGGAGTATTAACATTTACTATTGGCGTAGGTAATCGCTATAATGTCAAAACTCAGTTTCCCGATACAACGCTGCATTGGAACAGGAACAATGTACTCCGTACGGAGTACTCCGTATGCATGTAGCTTTAACGTGATACAACTGTGGCTATGTCGAGTTACAAACCCGACCTGTCCCATTCCAACGGGGTCATATTCCAGGAACCAGGCCGGCGTGGGATGTTGTTACACCAAGATATGACACACAGCCGGCAATTTAAATACACCACTCACCCGTCCCCATTCCCAGTCCTTGGAAAAATAGGAAATAATACAGTTGCGGGCAATATTTATCCTTTGCCTGGAGATGATTCTGTATACATCCTCTGCCTCTAAGGAACCGGGTTCTTCCCTGGTAGCCCGCTGTAAGATGTAGTTTGCGGAACCCACCCTGCACACTTCACCCTTGTTCTTCAGCTTATGCGTACTATCTTTACTCCGTAACTCGGGTGGTACCCCTGAAATTGAGCGCCGGTGGCGGTGGTCGAAGCTACTACCTCGTGGCATGGCCGGGTATTTCGGAAGGAAAGGATCTTCGATCGATCTCTTGGCTGCAGTGCTTCTTGTAGCCGCCAGGAAGAACTGGACTAATACAGTAAGAGTATTGCCAATCCTTCCTACCATGCATCGCTGGATTGTTTCTATATGACCTTGAACTAAAAGTGATTTGACTACTTACAGACTGCAACTAGTCGATCGCTGGGCGCTAACAACACAAGTGCCAAAGACCAGCATTTGGGGGAAGTAATGGAGGACGCCGGGGTGGGTTATGGCTGCGGCACGATCGAGCAGCTATGAAGATGCGTGGGTGGACACGTCTAAATCTGAACAAATGGCGAACGGTTCTCTACGCGTGCATCCCGGTATGAGGTTCGGTTTGCATGGCGTTTGCATGGCGTTTGCATAGCGTTTGTCATGTAGCCTTTCAAAAACCCACCAATTCAAATCGGACATTCACATATTTCGGTGAACGATAGGTCGTGAATAGTCCGATCTTGAATAATTCTCACTTAGTGGGGCCACTAGATCGAGTCGCTATTCTTAGTGACCCACTATCCTCCCACTTCGGGTGTTAGTTTCCGCTACAGGAACCGTGAGCCGTGTCGCAGAGATTTGCACCGATCGGAGTGAGCATTAACACGAACAAGTGGAGCGAACACATACATAGCCGCCGAGGAACCTAACCACTCATCACTGGGGTTGCGGTCAGGAACGGGGAGATCCCCCTGGGAGAGCCACTCGGGTAACCGATCTTAGCGCCTTTTCATCCCTTGGGTCCTTGCATGTGGTGACCACGCGAGGCGGGCAGGTTCCAAGGTTCGCCTATTGTTGGTAGGCGGGTATATCACACGTGCTATACGGAAAGCAGACATGCAGAGAGTGGGAAAAAAGCCACTCCAAAAGTGATAGTGCATTTCTACTGGCTATTCTGATCGGGAGTGAGCATCGCAACTGGAGACCCAAAGTATTCTCGTGTTCAGCCGTCTTTGTATTGAGGTCGACTGTGAGACATGCAAACTTTGTCATGCGATGAAACAAGGTTGAACTATGGTTGGTATTAGAAAAGAAGAGCCGTTAGACGCTTGACCGTCCAACAATTGTTTCCCCCAAGTGGTATGAAGTGCAGCAAAACAGGTAAAAATAGTACGACATACCTATCTCGATAAGTAACACATGACCTCAGTTTCAACCCCAAGGGGCTTATGCAAGGAGCTCCCATTAGCATTTATGATATGTCCATCGTGGCAAACACAGTCTAATCCACACTAATGGTGGAAAATACTGAGAAAGTTGAGGTTTGAGCAAATACCTGGGTACCTGACAAAAGATACGTAAAATACATATAAATAACAGCATCGACAAATTGGTATGTAATTAAACTTCCAAAAATACATAAAAAATACCCCCAACACATACTAGTAGTATGAAGCAAAGTTACCGGCTGAATCCACTTCCCCAAAGGCCCCAAACGAACGGAACCGAGAATTCCAAGGATGAGCTCTCGAACCTAACCAATCAGACCAGTGAAGAGCTTCGACCCGCCGCTCCAACATATCCATATGCCAAGACTGCCAAGACCAGCATAACATCGTCTGTTACTGATCAAGTTCTTCTTGGGAAACTCCATGCCACCTCATTGCGCTAGAACTCCTGTTTTCTTGTTTCATTGAGGCCGATTGGGCAAAGAGAGCGAATTAGTAATTGCTATGTTTTACTCCAAGGCTAGAAACAAAGAAGCGTATAATTATACCTACGGTGGCAAAATACAGTTGGAAATGGACATGGATCATGTCCTGTTACCTAAATATTCGACTTGGCGTGTACCTAGGTATCCGGGTGTTCCAAAGCTTTAGCTAAGTAAGCTATAAGCAATACCTAATACATTGTAAATAAAAAGGAGGAAAAAGCAGCCATTGCCGGATGGCGGATCCGGCACAAAAGCCAAGCCTTAGGACAGTAACCTCCGATTTCTCCGTCGCGTCACGCCATAAACAAACCGGGCAGACGGAAGACTCGGGGAATTGGACACATATACTAGCGACAGTAGTCACAGCCACTAGAGTCTATAGTCTATGCATAAAACGCCGCTAGAAGTAAGAGTAGTTTTCGCCGACGATGGCGCTGGTTGTGGTTGCTCTACGATGAGCTAATTGCTTGGGCTAGCATCGGTGCTGGTGTCACCCAGTACCAATGCGAACTTACGACATGTGCGCTAGAAACAAGCTGCTTTTGTCAGAGTAAGTGAGCCTAGGCTGGGTCCAGCGCATACCCTGGGAAGGAAGCTGTCGGGTGACTGTTGTAAGGCTAGCGGGCTCCAATTCAGGTATAATGTAGCCACTAGTTATGTGCTCGCATTAGACTTAATTATTGTGATGGGCGTGCTGCGTCCTCAACATGGCGTTTTTGCTTTTGCTTCTTTAGGCTTACAAGTTGTTGTATCCCTGATCCTGCGTCTCGTTGCTGACATTGAAGGCAATGAGAGCCGAAGGCGTTATTTTGAGGGTGTTGATGAATTAGACACGGAGGGAAAGGCGCTCTTTGAAAAAGTATCAAGTGCTGACAATGACAAGTTCGTTCCAGGGACTTTTGATATCTGGGCGTCATGCACTTCGTAGCGACTTGCCAATTTACTCCTTCTGTTCAGCCCCCGGGACCAGTGAATACACAGCACTTAAACACGATGAAAGAAAAGAAGTTATGGATGATGGAACTGAAAATATCACGTCGTATTACTTATACATGATTGCCAATATCAATTCTTGGTTAGATGTGACGAGCCCACTCCAAGCACAAAACCCCGATCACGGGCAGTATTCAACCCAATTATCCAAGTCCATGTTTTTGATAACAGTTGAAAAGTTGCCAGAGCTGTTGGCCGTACAAGCAGATTTCGCTTGGCTAGTTGTCACCGACTTGTTGTTGTTGGTAGAATCGCCCTTGGGGTACTCGATGTGGAAAACAGGCTTGTCTGCCTGGATGAAGGGCGCATAGGTATCACACTCCTTGTACTCGGCGCACTGTTCATTGACACACCATTGCATGTTATCAATAACAGAGTCGATAATACCTCCGCCATTCTTCAATCCAACCGAGAGACCACGGCTGTGAGACTGGGAAGCAAGCCAGTTCACGTAGTTGATGGCCTGAGCCTTGGTGAGATCAAGACCGTTCTCGTTGTCGTACCCGTCGATGTTGTCAGGATCAACACCGTCGCAGCCCTTCTCCACTGCAATATCGAGACGCGCCTGCATGATTTTGCGAACGTTGGGGGACGTGACGTTGAGCCATTTCTCGCCGGGCCATCCGTCGAGATTTTTGCCCTTATCTGCGCTGTGGAAGTCGCCGGCGTCATCGCGCCAGTCCTCGAACGAGCCGGCCGAGAAGTAGCAGATCACTTTGCGGCCCATTTTTTGGAGATCTGAGATGACAGTTTTGTTGTTGTCGAAGAGATCAATGTCGTAGATTGGTGCGTCCACCGAAGTGGAGATCGGTGTACCATCCGCAGACTTCAGTATAATCTGCCACTTGGTGCCAACAGCTGGCTGCCATTTCACGGTTGTATTTGTTGGTGTTGTCGTGTTTGTCGTGCCAGAACCGGTGCCCTCATTATCGTTATCATTGTCATCGTCTCCGCCGTTCTTGAGGCCAATTCCTAGTCCAGCGCCTAGGCCGACACCCAGAGCAACGATGACAAGAGCGACGGTTCCAAAGATAAGAACCTTCTTCTTGGTCGACCAAGCCCACCAGCCCGTCTTGGATGACAAATCACCCATTAGGGTAGATTTTGAAGCGAGAGATTAAACGATGGAAGAAATTTAGTTGTTCGCGTGTAATATATTATTGGTGGGATCAAATGTGGTGACTCAAAGCCGCGGGGTATTTGGATTTAATGAAGGAGTATGGGGTAGCCCAAGGAAAAGAGAAAAAAAGAAAGACGAAAAGATCAGCAGACACTAAGTCGGGAGATAGGCATCTTTAAGCTCAAAATTAAAGGGTCCGGGGGCTGAGGAAGATCCTCCAGGGTACCGGAAAGGCCTGGATGTTACCTTGGAAAAAGCAAAACTCAGCCTTAGATCCTGAAAATGAGTGTCAGAAGTCCCTGAAATCACTTGAGTGTACAACATACAACGTAGGAAATGAGGATGCCTAGACGGTTAGAGGGGGCCAGGGAAGGGGGCGGCGGTAAAGACCCCCCACTCACCTGTCCAGATGGTCAAGTCCCAAGGCGAAAGATAAAATAAGGTGGTGGAACCTGCTGATCTGATCTACTAATTGGATCATCTTACTTAATCTTGATATAGTTATTATTATCTACATAGTACAGTAGAATACTACTTTTTGTCAATATTGGGACAATCAGTAATGAAAAAAAAAGGAGAATGACAAGCCACAGGAGCTCAGGGGTTGACAGTTTGAATTTCAAATTGCCAAGGATAAAATTTTAGAACAAAGCTACAATAGGCTGGTCTGTCGCCCAAAATAGTCACAAAAAAGAAAAAAGAAAAAAGAAAAAGAGAAATCTCAGTTTGCCAAACACTACTCCGTACTCCGTACTCTACTTGCTACTCCATGTGCTAGTTAGATTGGGGGCTAGTGAAACTTCAGTCATCTTGTCTTTTTATAAACAAAAGTGCCGACATCACCAGACGATTTTGAGAAATCAAAAGATTTTGCACTTCCAATGTTCCTGTTTGGAACATTGCCAATGACCAAAAGGATAGATGCATGTGCTGGCAAGCGCCTTAGCCCTAAGTGTTGTAGAATCACAAAATCAGGGTTGGGTGTTTTTAGCCGGCACATTCACGGTACTGATGTATTGCAGTATTATATTTTAGTAATTACCATGAAACTGTAACAAATATCGTTTTTGTAAACACCCCTCAAATGCAGGTATTTTACTAGCCCTAAAAAGCTTTTGACAGCCTAAATCAATTTGAAATGCTGATGATCAGTCATTTTAAAAACCATCCAATACTAACTTGCCGGGCTTCAAGGACAAGGATACCCCATCATCTGATGCCTCGAAATCTTCTCTGGATGACGCTTATGTGCAGACATAAAATAATGAATACTTGCACCTATCGTAACTTTGAATATCACTAACCAGTATTACTACAACATATAGAGTGCTACTGTTACTATTATTGTCATCTCACTATTCTGTGTTTCAAATTGAACGCTTTTGTTGACTTTTCACTCTCCTACATGACCCGCTCTCCCCACAATCCTTTGAGGGTTTAGCATACATATCGAAGACGCTAAAATAGACTACCAGAGAAAAAGCCAAATCCGAATCCGATGGCGCTAGTCCCAGATAACCCAATCGCCTGATTCTTCCCTTCCCTTGAATCTCTTGGACGCCACACCCGCTAACCGAAACAGGTCCACCGGACCGGGCAATTACAAATCGGATCCGGTCTATACGAAATTCATTACTCCCGAGTCTCGGTTTTTGCCCGGGAATTTGAAACCCTCGAGCCCATGCCAAGATCGCGCTTAACACTTTCCAAGGCTCACTGTTTGAAAACTCACCTTACGCTTGACCCATTTGATGATTCTTGATTCAGATGAGTGTCTCGCTTAGCATGCACGCCAAGGAGGGTTTTGTTTCTCTTCTAGCTCATTCCATGATCTCGTAATATTTACCCCCGGCACCTGCCGCTGCTAGGGATAGTAAGGAATTAAAGAAAGAAGAAAAAAGGCGACGGTAGCAGCGGAAGTCAGAGTAAGCTTCAAAAGCACAACTCAACCCCAGCCGCTGGCTTACATGACATACATTTTTCATGACTATCAGGTACGGAGTAGAGCGCATTAACTCCGAGGCCGACTGGCTTTAATGTCCAGGAATCTACGGAGTCTGCCAGCGGAGATCCCCGAAATGGTGCCATCTTATGCCCTTGATTCCAAATTTAGCATTGAGCCTCCTCGTCTCTGGAGTATAACTCGACTGGATACTGAGTATGGAGTAGTTTGATGCGGTAGCTGCATGAAACCCCGTCGTATACATGCTTCCCCGCTGTACGGAGTAGGCCTGGAACCGGATATCGGGACTGAATTAGATTGCCTTATGCATCATGCAGGTGGACTATATAGGAATATGTGCGTATCAGTATCTCAGACATTTACAGCAGCCAACACTTGCATTTGCGCTACATCCACCGGCCTCCGGATTCCGAGACACAATCGTTATTTTCCAAATTACTTGGCTCAGCATCCATTGCCCGGATGGTGGTCATCGGTTGGGCAATATGAATAGAGTGGTTGTGGTTTAAGGCGTGATTGATGTTGAGAGACAAGTTAGGCCCTAAGCTCGCTGCCAAGGCTGTTCTTCTGTTTTTGGCCTCCTCTGTACGGGGGTAGACGGGATTGAATTGCTAGTCTTTATATTTGCCACAATTGAATGGTTTAGTCTCATCGGTAGAAATCACATGTCTTTTTCTTGCTGCATTTGGTTACATGACTCATGTACAAAATGTGTGGGAAGTATTTTCCACGCGCCGGATCAGTCGGACAATGGCGTCCCTTGCCTCGTACAACATTGTCAATGTTGTCACCTCGGACCTGCAGCGCGAAATTGCTAACACCATCACGCTCTACCAGACCGCCAGATGACATGTCCGAGGGTAGTATCGAGAATAGGCTTCTGTTTTTTTTTTTTTTTTTGTCACAACGCTGTTTACTACTCCATACAGACTGAGCCTTGAGTGCAAAAACCGGTCGGGAAAGAATCATTGTATATTATCGTATAATTATACTTGAAATTTCCAGACATTAGAAAATACAGGACATTCAATATTCGTATCAACAGAAAAGCAAGGGTTCCGTTTCCTTCACATATATATAAACCATTATTGACATCTAAAAGAGATATCCACAAGATAATATGAAAGCGATGTGTGATCAATAAAGCTCGAAAAGGTACATTAACCTGTCAAATGGAGGCAAGTCAATCATCTTTACAACCTCTTAAAGGGCAA
Organism: Penicillium solitum; assembly: GCF_028829755.1. Taxonomy (NCBI): domain Eukaryota; kingdom Fungi; phylum Ascomycota; class Eurotiomycetes; order Eurotiales; family Aspergillaceae; genus Penicillium; species Penicillium solitum. The sequence continues at coordinate 1,818,402 of NW_027072125.1, read as the reverse complement.
TGGGGGTGGAAAGAGTGAATGTGACAGGGGAGCCAGAGAGCTTGACCCAGACGGTAAGGGGGTCAGCACCGAGCTGCTCAGTGGCGAAGCCCTGGGTGCTGGTAGGGGCAACAGGGAAGGTCACCGGGATAGGGTCAGTGCAGGTATTGCCAGTGGCAGACACAGTGATGGCAGTGATTTTCTTGTTGCTGGTGGCATAGCTTAGAGAGTAGCCGCACTTGTCGCGGTTGAAACGGGCAAGGAAGGAAGCGGACATCTATGAAGAGTCAGTGTATGGACGAGAGATTGCAGCGTATTTGATGGGGTTTATCTTACCTCCTGGTGGGTGAGTGTGATGATGGGCCATTCAGCCAGGCGGACAAACTCCTGAACTTGGGTTTCCACCCAAGCTTGCATAATGGAGTACTTTTCAGACACACCGTTAATGGTGATCGGGTCAACATCGATGTTGCGGAGGTTGGCCTGGTGGAACATATAACCATCGTGGAAGAGGCCGAAGAGGTGACGCATGGTCTCAGCCTTCTCGATGTCCAGGAGGTCCTGGAAGGTACCGGAACCAGCAGAGGTGGCAATCCATTCCGCAACGGTACAGGCAGGAGTGTCGCAGTTATAGTAGATGCGAGAGGCCCATCGAGGGTTGACCTGCATCCCATCGAAACCGTTGGCAGCAACAGTTGTGAAGAGAGGCCACATGTCATTCTCTTTGTTCAGAAGGGCAGAGCGGGTGTTGTCACCAACACAGTTCGTGATGCCGTTCTCCCACCAGGCCCGAAGAGCATCACCGTTGTGCAGACCAGTGATGGCAGGAGGAATGATACCGTTGGAAGTGAACTTGGTGGCCTTGTCGATACCGACGGCCTTAAGCCAAGCCTGGTTGAAGCTGATCTCCTTGTAGACATCGCTGTAGGTGGCATTGTCCTGCTCCTCGTGGGTGAAAGTGTGGGAAATGTGACCAAACTTGTTGAGGTTGCTTTCGGTGGTCCACCAGGCAAGGAGTTCATCCATGGCAGTGCAAGTAGCAGTCCAGTCGTAAGTAGTGGGGACAGCGGGCCACAGGTCAGTGCCAGTTCCGAGAGGCTTGATCCACTCAAGAGGAGTGTCAGCAGGAGATTCATATTCGATAGCAGCCCCGCAAGCATCCCAGCCAGAATCCGAGGTGTCGGAAGAGTTCTCGATGTTTCCGTTACCATTGTGGCCAATTTCGACGAAGTAAGAACTGCCGGCGGGCATCTTGGCGTTTATCTCATCAGTCCAGCTGGCAATTTTGCTCATATCCTGGGCGCGAATACGGAAGTTATTACCAGCGGGTGAGTATATTTCAGTCTCGAGGAACATATCATCAATCTGGGTGTTCAGGTTGACACGGCGGTATCCGGCGTACAGACCGCGGGTGACCCAGGTGATCCATGCGTGCTGCAGGTAGCTGGATGTAGAGCTCCAAGTAGTATCGAAACCGATGAAGAAGGTCATCTGCTGACGACCATCGAAGTCGCTAATCACAGCAGCGACACTCTCAGTGGTGAAGCCTTTGGTGGGCGCAAATGAGGCAATCTGCTTGGTAGAGGTGGTGTTGGTGATTGTCGCAGGGTAATGCCACAGACCACTGGTGCTGATACCAGCGCCAGTCTTCAAACCAGATGTGGGGAAATCACTAATATCGGTGAATGAGACAAGTTGCTCAACGCCGCTGTCACAGCATCCGCCGATAGCAGATGTACCAAATTTGGGACCTGGGTAGACATCGTATTGGACCATACGAACACCGTATTCAAGCTGGTAAGCATAAAGCTGGTTCCACTGATCGGTGGTCAGGGCACTCTGGAAGCCCAGGGTACCACCATACTCATAGCTGACTTCAGAGGCAACGACAATACCTCCGAAGTTTCCTCCAGCGGTGCCATTGAGGTCGGGAAGAGTCACACCAGCAGAGGGAACAATCAGAGTGGTGAATGGGATACCGTATCCATTGAGGCCAGAGCTGGCCACACCTGCAGAGGCAGCATCTCTGGCAATGACCAGAATATCGGCTGCAACAGCCGCGTGGTTGAGCGGGGTGGCAGTGGCAGAAGCCGAAATCGAGATGGCGGTGGACGACATGCTAGGAGTAGTCACAGAAGCACTTGTGGAAACAGGTGCAGACGAAACAGCCGAAGATGAAACGAGTGGGGAAGATGTAGCACCCGAAACAGCGGACGAGGCAGATGAGTTGGCTGAAGAACTTTCGGAATGCGAGACAGCAGAGCTAGAGGCGGATTCCGATGAGACAGACGACGACCCACTCTGGGTAGGGATGCTGGAAGAAGCGGATGAGACAGTAACAATGACTGATCCCGAAGCAGACTGTGACGGGATTATGCCCGACGAGGTGAGAGTAATGAAGGTGGATTCTGCAGAAGTGCTCGGTGCGACTATGCTAGACGAACTGCCAATAGGGGTAGAGGACAGAGACACGGAGATAGAGACAGAGGTGGTCAACGAGTGTGTAGAAGTAGCGAGCGTGATTGAGCTCACTCCAACAGAACTGCTAGGAGTACTAGAAGGAGTAGAGACTGGAGGGTGATATGCGATGACAGTCGGCGTGTTCTCAGGCCAAACACCGGGGGCAGTGTCGCATGTTATAAATGCGTAGTAGCAGCCGACCTTCAAGGCCCAGACTGGCACGGCAACCATGATATTGACCAGGTTCTCGATAGGGCAGGTCACACAGTATGCAGGTCTGCAATACTAACGACTGACAGCTAAGAAAATAAAATAAAATACGGAGTATAAATGAACGAATGGAATTGGCTTGCGTTTGTCCCACATGTGCATGATCGTCGTCTTTATACATAAAACATTTATAGAGTAAGCCAAAGGTTTCAATCCAAGGCCTATCGCCTTTTGTGTCTAGTTAAGTTCGGAAGTAATCTAATCTAAAAAAATCATTCTATATAGGTCTCCGTGTGGCGCTGACGGTTTTGGGAGCGTAAAGCGAGTTCTCATGTTTTGGGGGTCTGAGGTCCGGTGATTTCAAAATTGAGACACATAGTCTACCTAGGTACTGTGTTGGCACCCCATGCTAGGTATGCGATTGATTGGTCAATCAACAATTGGTCTTGGCAGGGCCAGGGGAGAATTTATTTTGCATTTTTCATTTTTTTTGGTTAAAATCATGAAAATGGACAATAGGTGGGGGAAAAAAAGCGACGCTAGGCAATTGAATAGACCGAGACCTGAAGAACAATATACAGGGGCTAGAAACTCCGACAACACATAGTAATGTTCAGCGCCGAGCAACGCAAAGGCCTCTTATTTCCGAGGCTCTAACGGGATCAGGTACAGTTCGAACATTCGCCAGGGGGAAAAAAGACTCGTCAGATCCGAAAAACAATTGACATGGGGAAAGGAAATGTCTTAGTCTAGATACCAAGTACCGAATTTGTATATATAAAATACAGGGTATTTCGGGTGACTCGGATACATCGTATTTATAAACACTGGGTAATTTTCACTTACCCGTTTGTACAACGTATATCTCGTCTTTTATTTCGATCGGGTTCTTCATTGTCCCAGTTCCACTCTCCATTCGTTTCATCAGCTCCTAGTCGGCAGCTTTTCCATGTATTTTCCATTTTTTTTCTTTTTGATTTATCTTTTTTATTAATTATTATATTATTATTTTGCCAAGACCTCGAGTTTTATCCGCAGATTAATATGATGCTTCTAGCCCGCGTCAAACCGCATCCTTTTTAGCTTATAGACTAAGCAGACGAAAACCGATATAGATACATCCTGAGCGGGGGAAACATGATGTGTTCAATGTTAATATGATGTGTTCAATGAGAACAGATTTGAGAAAACAGACAGGGCCCATCGGGGTAATAATTGCCACGATATGAATCGCATGGCTTTGCTACACATGGTAGCATATCTGCCATAGAATGTGTACATATGCTTGGCTCCACCCAGTCTGTCTCATCGGTCAGCTCTGGTGCATTTGTTAGTGGCTTCTTTTAGTCTTGCATCTAATGAAAACTTTAGTGTGTGCTATTTTTGCCCCGTGTTTCTGAGAGCTTTTCAATAGACGCCCAGACACCTACCCTTTGTCCTAAACGGTCCAAAAGAGGCGAACCCACTCCGTGTATACATTTTTTTTCTTTTTTCTTTTTTCCCCCCAACCCCCTGACAACTGAGCAAGGGAAATCCTAGGAGGCAAAATTGTCTACTTTATTTATGCGGCTTGGAGAAGTGGGTATTCACTTTAGTCCTTCCCCCACTACTCTTTTACCTTATCACCTTGCCAATACTTGAGCTCCCCTGTGCTCTCCATTTTTTGCTCTACGCCGACATCTTTGCCTTTTGCAAAACATACCAGTCACTCGTTTAAGCATGTCACTATAAGCATTTGCAGTTGAGACTCATCTCTACTTTGCAACTGGTTACCTCTTTATATTGTGCCTAGAGAGATATCGAGTCGAGGACTCAACATCTTGACATAATGGCAGTAGAATCACTCCCGGAGAGGCCATATCCTCTTGGCTGGGATGCCATGAAAGAACATTGGTGGCAATTTGTATGTTGATTCTGGTCCTCTTTACAACTTGCCGTTCAGCGCCCTCGTTGCAGACACAGAACATGAAGATAGGCTGACCATTTCCCCTAGGTATTCATTGGAGTTTTGCTACTCACAGTCACCATTGGCTCTTTATCAATCATATATTCCGGAGTAAAGAGACTTATCGAATACTACAAGGTATGATACAGTGGCCACCCACAAGCCTTTTTCTTTTTCTGGTTTGGATATTAATTCTAGTCTATTTTTAGTCGAGACCGCTACCCGATAATTTGCCATTGAGTGTATCCAAACGGCTCACCAAGCTAGCCAACCGAGAACTCAACTTGGTTGACAGACGTCCCCACAAGGGAAAGCCCACGAGCTTCGGAGTATACCTGGGAAGCTTCGAAAACCCACCTACTGTCTCACAAGAAAGACTTTTGAATGAATGGGATGTGTTGGTTGTGGATCCCTTCCAGGTAGGGGTCGCCAAAGCTATTTCCAGACACGAGCGCAGCCAAGTGCTAGGACGTGTTGATTTGGGGAAGGTCCTTCCTCCCAAGGCATCTGCTTTGACCGTCATCGAAAAGATCGAAGAATTGCTCGCAAGCGGATTTCATGGTACCTCATTTTCCGGTGTTCTCCTCGCCAATTGGGAAGATGTGCTCCGTCCTACCGCTCGAGGAAAGCTTATCGAGGCCATCAGCAGCCTCGGCCTGGCAGTCTATCTCGAGTCGGAGCCACCGCATTTCTTGAAGGATCGAAAGGCCGTGCAGAGCGACGCTGTGTCAGGCTTGGTCATCCGAAACGCGAGCATTATGCCTCAGGGCGAAAAGCGGGATTATTTCCAAATGGCCGAACTACAAGCAACAATCAAGGCCTTCGTTTCTGAGTCTTGCATGAGAGACTTTGTAGTAATGGCCTGGGAAACCGTCGACGACAATGTCACTGTTCCCAATGCCCTAGTCCGCAGATCTATCCAATGGTGTGGCTTTTACAGCGCAATTACCTGGATCGGCCCCGAAGCTGCTCTTCATGATGCAGATCTTAACGTCACGACTCTTGAACCCCTTCCCGCGTTTGGTTGGTTGAAGGAGGCAGAAATGATGAAGGCCCACGATATCTGGCGGGCCAACCTGAACATATTGCCTTCCCCGGATAAGAAGGCTGGCTGGGACGTTCTCAAGCCAATTTTCCCTGCTATTGATGCGCTGCTGGATTCGTCGGAGTACGACTCCAAGGCCCCCGATAGCCCAACTTCTCGAATGCGTGATCCCCCAGAATGGGTCGCACAGGTCAAGTCACAGGGCAGTCCCCTCTCCATTTCCATGTCAGGAATGGCCTACAATTCACTTGGTTGCTTCCCTCTTGGTTCAGACTCGACTCCACTGGCATTTGCCGAAATTGTCCAATCTCAACAACGCCTTAAGTCTCTCAACCTTCTTCATCCCGTCCCGACAACCAAAATCCAAAGCATTGGACTCCTTCTGCGCCAATTCTATGACTCTCTGGATCTCTCCGAAGATGACGATCATTTGGCCAACACAATCAAGGAACTTGCAAACTGGGCATCCAATGATCTGTTACACGTCAATCTTTGTCTCGACTCTGGTCTCCGCAAGAGCTCTGATTTCCGCTTTTGGGCCGTTTTTGAGATGGAACATGATGGTATTGAGATTTATGTGTCCAAGAATGCGCAAGGCCTAGCTGGAACTATTCTTCACACCTTCCTATCGGCAAAGGGATTCCCTCGGCATGTCTGCTTCGAGGCTGAGGCGACCTTCGCGGCCTGGTCTCAAGATGTTTCCCACGATACTGGCCTCCCCCGTCGACTGATTCAAGACATCGATGTTCTCAGCCCTGAAGAGCGCCTCCTTCTCTTGCAGCACCTCTCTCTCACTGATTCTCATAGCGAGCTATCTGAAGCCATCTGCACCTACATTCGCAAGCAACTAGTGGATACCCCTTCTTTTGCTCAGTTGAAGGCGCTTAACACGGTTGGGTATCTCGAGAAGTCTACATCTGCTGAAGACCTGATCAAGTCTCGTATCAACTGGTACATGGACCAAGGTTGCAAATACCCGTCTCTCGATGCCTGTCTTGATCTTTTCCATCAGGCTGACAGTGTACTCTCCGATGTTTTGAGGTATCGCCGCGAGGATGACCTTGCCGCCATTACTAGTGGTCTCTGCGCGCTTCTTCAAGGTGGCTCCGTTGATACATATGTGGATATGATGGCTCTTGCGCTTTTCTGTGCCGCAAGACAGGGAGCCTTCGATGAGATTTACGCAGAGGTGACCGATCGGAATCCTCTATTTAACAACCATACCGATCAGGCTGCCGCCTTCGCAGAGTCATTTGCCCTTGGATCGCGTTGTGAAGCTTACTTCGACGTGGCTCCCAGTGTTTTCGGAAAGTTGCTATCGGACCGGTTCAGAGCTTACTACGGAGACCATCAGCCGCCAAACTGGGTGAACGGTGCTCCGGAGCTTGCTACATCCTACGCCGGAGCTCAGATTGATGTCAACCCCGATGAGCAGCGTAATACTATGCCTGGATACCAGCGATTCACATTCTTGAGTGTCTTCGCTATTCCTGCTTTGATTGATATCATTCTGCTTACCATGGTTGGCCGCGGACTCTATCTCTCTGCCGCCATGTCTCACGCTGAACAGGACAGTGCGACTATGGCGCTGATGATCTCTCTGCTACTTTCCGGTGCAATTGGTACCTGGATTGCGTGTGGTGGCCCTTATTACCTCATTTCGATGGCATTCGCAGCAGCGAACATGTTCGTTCTCATTCGCCTGATCGCTGGTATTGCCTTCACTGTGGCCGGTGGCTTGATCGGTTTTGTTGCCATTTCAAGTGTTCGAGGCCCGCGGGCTGGTATCATCTTCTACCTCTACCTGATCGCTCTGACAATCTACTTCTCAACATTCGCCGCGCTTGCAAGCTTCAGTTACCCCGGCTCGACCTTTTTGTCTGGTCGCAAGCCAATTATTATGTGCATTCCGATCCTCTTCTTGGCGCCGATCATCACAGCCTGGAGTGGCCACGACTCGGCTGTCTATCTCGCCATTATCTATGTCTTTATTGGTGTGCTTTTGCTCTGCCTTCGTTCGGTCACCTCCAAATGGGTCACTTGGTACCAATCTGTGCGACGCACCGATGATACCGAGATCCGTAAGTGGTATATCACTGCCTATGGAAATGATGACGAGAAGGTGTTCGCGAATATGAGTGACCCGGCCGCCCTCAAGCTGGCGAGAGAAGCCCTGTCGAAGGACGTCTTGGCTGAGACGAAGCGCGGCATGTTCTCAAAAGCATCCAAGGATAAAATGGTCGTTGAGCTTGCCCAGGACTGGGAGTCTACGAATTTCCTTCTTGACTGGTACTGTCGCCATGCAGATGTGCCGAGGCCGATTCCGTTCAGTTCTGGTTGGAACATCCAAACCAAGGTAGCACTTGATACCCTGCGCAACTCTCAGAAAGGTCTTCGTCTACACAATGCATTCGTTCACTGGCGTCAATCGAGCAAAGAGATGGGATGTGGTGTTCTCTACTTTGTGATTGCGCTTCTCGACAAATGGGCACAACTGCTGAGTGGCGACCGTATTCTTGGCATCACTGGCGCGGTGAATGATGCTAATCGAATGGCCGTTGGCTTCGCCCTTGCCTACTATTTGATCGGAGCAGTGCTCATTGATACCAAAGCCCAGGAGCTTCATGATGCTCTTGGTAAAAATGCGCCTTTTTCCGTCAGATCTGCAAAGGACATTCGACTCGCACAGAAACAAGAGGTGCAACTCCGGCGAAAGGTATACTGGCGTGTCCTTTTTAGATTCCTCCTGTGGCATGTCTGGAGTCTTGCCCTTGCCACTGCTCTCATTTGGACCTTCCAATCATCGATTGAAGGCATGATTGTTTTCTTCTCGTACGTTCTCGCCTACACTGGTTTAATCTGGTACCAATATACGAAGATCTTCACGGGCCCCCATGCGCTGAAGCCTCTCCTCATTGGTATCTGTATCGGATTGCCAGTCGGTATCGCGCTCAAAGTCTCTATGCCGAGTTTCCTGTACTCGCAGATTATTGGACTCGGATCTGCCACCTGGACCGTTGCCATCCTCTCGATCTGGAATGCCAAAATGGGTATGCCAAACAAAGTGGACTCTCCAGTGGAACTTGGCCGCACCTTCCATGCGTTTACAACGCCCTGGTCGGACCCCGACTGGTCTCAGCAAGAGCTTCAGACTTTCTTCGAAAGCTATTCATTACTTCCATCTGATTCTCGATTCAGGCTCAATCCTGGCGTCCATCCTGGCGTCGAGATCAAGAGTGCTATGATGTCTTGCAAAGAAGAACTCAGGATTGAAGAAGCGTTTCCCGGCTCCAAAACTATTGTGAATACCGCGATCGCATCGTGGGAGAAGGGCGACATTGTCATTGAGCTTGTCTCTTCTGGCTCTCTCGGTCCCGGTATTCGAGCTCTCAGCTGCAGCACCGGAAACCAGTTGAAGTTGGCCATCACCGTGGGAGGACTCCTAGACGAGCGCCTCGATATCAGCGCAAATTGTCAGGTCATTGCTGAAACCTTGCTTCATGCTGTCACAGAGCTTATGATGGGTGTGCCTCATGAGTACGCATCATTGGCAGGATCCATTGTCTCCGGTGGGGTAACTCACACAATGGCTCGACAGCTTCGTGAGGAGGCCAACACAACTACGGTCGTACGCTGGGCTAAGAAAGAACTCCTTCGGCAGCTTTGCCTTGGTTTTGAGCCCGATCTCCATTGGGACAAGCTCCCAACCGAAGTTCGGGATGTGCTGCTGAAGCGTTGCTTGGGCCAACAATGCAGTCTCTCCAATAGCCAACGCCAATGGCTCCAGCAAAGCCTTTGCACATTCGATACCAATGATCTCGATATCCATGTTGCCCGTTGCAACCTTGGAGCTGCCACTGCAATTAGCGTTCTCGACTATGCTCACTGGGGAACTGGAGAAGCCGCTCTTCCCAAAGAGCCCGAGACTTCGAAGTACATCTCCTACATACCTCGGAAGCTCCCGATTGCATTGTCGCTAGTCCGATCACCAGCTAGCTATATTTACCACAAGTTGGGAACAATGGTCAAATTCTTTGTGGTGGCTTTGGTCGCAGATCCGGAATTCCAGAGAGAGTTCAATCACGTCACTCAAACCCTTCCGACAGTTGTCCGTGTGCCAATCGTATTCTTACTCAATATGGTCTGGGTTTATTCTAAGATCGTTCAAGACTTGGGATTGTCATTCTTTCTCTTCCATGGCCGCAAGAATGTCAAGCGGCTGTGGGAAGAGACCAAGGGCATGACGATCCATATCAAAAAGAGCCGGGTCATTGTCCAGAGTCTGGATGGCACCTTCACAGCCTTCAGGCACCACGAGATTGATGGCGGTTTCAAGATCTACCACTACGCTGGTGAGCATAAGACCGAGCCCAAGGAGGTCAAATCCCTGAAGTACGTCAGCACCTATTCGGGTGAGATGTTGCTTCTGGTCAAGCAGGAGTTCAAGGACGGCAAAGTGATCAACGAATACCACTACGACTACCGAGTCCCGACTAAGAAGGGCTTCAAGCTTAGCAAATCCTCAAACCGCATTCCACTAGGACGACGTTGCGTGTCAGGAGCAAACCATCTACAAAGCGTCCAGTACAACCGCAAGGGTCTTATTGAATCGGGTTCCTACATGAAGGATGGCAATCTTATCCGCTTCAAGTACCACTATCGCAAGAACCCCCGTTTCGGTGATGAGTTGCTGCGAGCCGAGTTCGTCTTATCCCACATTAGCTGTACAGTGTCTTGGTGTGCGCCTCCGCGTCGCCATCCCGAGAAGATTGAGCGCTGGATTCCTCACTCCAAGGTCACCGAGGCCAGCTTTGTCCAGGGTGCCGATGTCTATGAAAGTCGTTGGCTGTATGATCACAAGTTCCATCCCACCATCTTCACTACTATCAACGGACAGAAGATGCAGACTCCACCCATGATTGAGCACGACTATCTAGGTGTACTTGCCAAGCCGAAGTATACCAGCTTTGCGCATGATAACCCATTCGTCTACTGCGATAGTCTCCAGTCAAATTTTCTTACCCGAACACTGGGTCTCACGAAGAAGCGCTTTGTGGTGTCAACTTCTCGGGCACGCTCCTTGATGTGGAAGGCATGGAAGGATCGTGTTGACTTCGACGCAATTATTGTGCGCTGGATGGACGATCGCATTCTTCGCAGAGATAAGGTTCTTACCCCTTACTGGCGTAGCCGTGACTGGGGCAATCTTGGATCTGCGAAGAAGTACGTGGATCTCCGCGCTGATGCGATCATGGCGAGTGCAGATCTGGACGACAACATTTCCAGCTGGACCCCTCTCGCTGTTAAGCTCACTGATCTGCTCAACTTCGGCCCTGGAGGTGATGCTGTTGCTAACACCCGCTCCAAGAACTTTGGCACCGATACCGACAAAACGCTCCATGTGATGGCGGCAGACAACGGTACCTGGCCCAATGAAGGTGGCGGTGTCTCTGCCTGTCGACGAGATATGATCAACTCCCTGCGAACCATCAAATGGCACATGATTTGCGAGTCTGCAAACGACTTTGGTGTCCCCAAGCATCAAACCGAACAGAATATCCAGTCCCTCAAGCTCATCCCGCTTTGGGGTATGGACTTCCTCACTCCAACTCACGGTTTGTTCCATAACAAGCTGGATGCTGAGGTTGATAATGTTACGTCGGCGAGCGAGTTCGACATCAAGATGAACTTCATTCCGATTCTGACGGCTTTGGTTAAGGGTGCCCGTGCAGTTCATCTCTCAAAGTCGGATATCCACCAGGCGACTCGCGCACTTGTGAATTTGAACACATACTTCCAAGAGTCCCGTCATTGGACTCAGGTCTGGAACAGTGAGATAGTAAAGCAGAGTTGGCGCGATTTGTGGCTGACCCAGGAAATGTCAAACACCATCCCGTCATCCCAGTGGTTCGACACTGAGCTTCCTACCCTGGCATCTCTCGATGTCGCCCTGGAGCTCTGGTACCGCTATCTCTTCATCTTCTCAATCCCCGTTCCTGAAAAGATCCCTTCAACCTTCCAAGCCTCGCATCACAGCGTCAGTGCCTCTTACGGTGTTGTATGTAAGATCAAGCGCAACTGTACGTTGCAGATTTGGGACCACGCCATCAGTTGGCGTGAAACCAATCTCTGTCTGTCGTCTGCTCTCTGCAAGCTCTCGCCATTTGTTCGAAACGCGCTTCTTGGATTGATGCGAATTACCTCGGTCTTGACTCTTCATCACGCAGACATCATCCTTCCCTGTGCAGACTTCTTCAACCCCGGTTGGGAAGTCGAGATTGGTACCTGCCAGGGCACAATTGAGCACCGAAACACTTTCCGCCGAAAGATCGATCCTGTCGTCAACGGTATCACTGACATGCAGAAGTTCTCTCCAGTCAAGGAAATCAAATCCGAGCGTCCGACTGTGACCATGTTGTCCCACGTTTGGTATGCCAAGGACATCAAGACTGCCCTTCTTGCTGCAGACATTATCATCAACCAGTGGAAGTTCGATGAGTACCATCTGGACATCTATGGTGCCATTGACAAGGCCCCGACTTACTCTACCGAGTGTCAAGAGATTATCGCATCAAAGGGTCTTCGTGGCAGAGTCACACTCCGTGGAACTGCCGACCCCATGAAGGTCCTAGAGAACACATGGCTTTTCCTAAACTCATCTCTGTCTGAAGGTCTCCCTCTCGCCCTAGGAGAGGCTGCTCTGACTGGAGCTCCCGTCGTCTGCACAGATGTCGGTGCTTCCCTTCGAGTACTCAGTGACCCAGATGATTTCTCCCGCTTCAGTGCCGTTGTCGCACCAAACGATGCCCTCGCCCTAGCAAAGGCTCAAATCGGCATGCTTGCCATGCTCGGCGAATGGAGCAAACACAGCGAAGACACATCGCCCGCACCAGTTCTGACCTCCTCTCCCACACCTGAGGAAGTAGCAGCCATTACCCGCCGTATGTACGAGAAGAGCGAGCACCGTCGCAAACTCGGCATGATGACGCGCAAGATTGTTCAGAAGTCCTTCAGTGGTGACCGGTACCTCCGCGAGCACGAACAGATGTTGTGGATTGGCAAGTCCGCCAAGATGATGGCCAGCCGCGCAGCTGGCGACCCGATCGAGCCAGCCGACGTGGCAGCCGCCATTGAGACTGGCATCGATGAAGAGATCATCACCATCCCACGCGGCGCGGTGCACTCCTGGCGCTCTTCTGCCCAGTCCGGTATCTCCACGGTATACAGTTCTACGTCCCAGTTACCCGGTCGCGGCGGCTCCCACCGTCCCATGTCTGATATCACGGCTATGAGCATGAGTATGAGCAATGTCTCTACCGAGTCCTTCGCTCGTCTGCCTGTCTTTGCGCCAAGGCCTACCGCGATGTCCAACGGCGGCTCCCCGCGTAATAGGTCACCCGCATGGACCTCCAACAACCAGTTGTCTCTGCTGAGTGCCCATCGTCCCACCCACTCTCGTTCTGGGTCCTACTCGCGCTCCGTCTCAACTGTCGGTCGGGAACAGCTACGTGGCTTGCAACGCGAAGACTACCTTCCGTACCGAAATTCTGATATCAGTGTCGCGAACAGAGATGACTTTATTCGGGCTGGCGGACTTTCTCCTAATCACGCGTCTTGATTTGTGCTTTATACTCCCTCCTTACTACTCCCTACTTGCACATACTGCACTCCTGTATATTTTTCTCGCTGCATTTTGTTCATACTTGCATTATTCGGTGTCTGGCTTGGTTTCTTTGAAAAAGTCCTCTGTTGATATGTTTTGCCTGATCCTTTTATACCAGTTTTGTAGTTTTGATGTGTCGAGAAATTGTGGCGTACATCAGCGACTAGTTACAGCCTTTTTATCCTATGTTCTTAGCATTAATCATGAGAATATATTGAATTATGATATGCAAACATTGATCCCTAGAGCTATATATATCTAGCGGAATATAATCTACCCAAGCGGGGTGTAGATAATTGTAAAATAAATGTATTTACCCCGAAAAGCCAAAAAGAAAAAGCACAAGTCAATGAACAGCCCGAGATCATGCGTCACGTCGACTCCTGTGGTTTCGGACTCGTGATCCGATGCCATTCACCGTTGAACGCATTGATGAGCCAGCTCGAAAGACCTTGATTCATAATTAGTCGTGTTCTCTTCCAACATTGGGAAGCCATGGAATGGAAGCGGATGAGAAATCGACTTACGTTCATAAACAAGCGCATGCGCCATATGGAATTGTATACTATGATCCGAGTCAGGGAAGACCTGCATATCGTAGTTGTCGATGTTCTTCAAATCCAGCTTGTCGATCAACACAAGGGTGTTTTGAAGATGAACATTGTCGTCGGCAACACCGTGCATGATCAAAAACCGAACACTGTGGCCTAGGGCCATAACATCACTGACGGAGGCATTTGCATAACCTGAGGGGTTGTGCTCGGGTGTATGCATATAACGTTCTGTATAGATAGAGTCTATGAAGAAGTAGCATGTTAGTATGTGCATGTAGGAAAACAAACAAACCATTGGTATGTAATTTGGATGAGCTTACCATAGAACCTCCAATCAGTGACGGGTGCCACGGCCATGCCATATTGGAATGTCTCGCCCGCATCTTGTTCAAGGACCTTCAGGGTCATGTAGCCACCGTAGCTCCAGCCCCAAACTGCCATGCGGCTTTCATCCACGTAACTCTTGCTAGCCCAGATCTTGGCTGTCTCAATCTGATCGAGAGCTTCGTAGTGGCCGATATTACCACGAACAACGCATCGAGCTTCTCTCCCGATGAAACCGGTTCCCCGACCATCCACAGTGACGACAATATAACCCAGATTCGAGGCGACATAGGTCTGGAAGTCAATTGTGAACCTGCGGTCGACCGTTTGCGATCCTGGTCCACCATATAGGAAGAAAAGCACGGGGTATTTCTTTGCAGAGTCGAAGTTTGGAGGGCGGCGCTCCAGAACTTGGAGCGTGTAGCCATCGATGGTTACATTGGTGTACACCTCTGTTGGGAGAGCGAAATCTTCCACCATCTTGGCGAGTTCAACATTCTCCTCGATGAGGTTTAGGAAATCAATTTCGTCGCCTTGGGTGTTGATCACAGCCTGCCACGGCACTGCTGGGCCTTTATAGCTGAGTAAACCATAGCCCGCTCCATGAGAAAATGAAACATCGAAATATCCGGGCGCAGATACATCCGTCAGAGGTCGAAGATCGGATCCATCCAATTTGACCGAGTATACGTGACGCTGAGTTGGAGCTTCCTTTGTGGCAACAAAGTATACCAGGCCCTTCTTCGGGTCAACAGCGGACGGTGCCTTGACAACTTCCCAATTGCCCTTGGTCAACATCACAGGCTCTGGGTTATCGAAAGGTGTGAAATAAGCCAAGTGATCATAGCCTTCATATATAACGGTGTCAATATAACCATCGTGTGGTCGACCATTTTTGGGGTCAGCGGGAATAACCCGAGTCGACTGTGAAGGCTCAACCCAGCCACCGTCCAGAGCTGCGATATCATCAGACCGCACCAGTTTACCTGTTCGGGCCTTTGTGTCCATAACAAAGATCTTCACAATATCGCTTTCGCGGTTGGTCTCTCGGATCAAAACCTTGCCCTCGGACGCCCAGACAATCTCGATGATAATTCTTTCAGTGTCAACAAAGTCCTCTGCCATCTCAAATGAGAAAACTTCATTTTTCTCGACATCATAGAACTGCAAGTTGACAATCGGATTTGGGCTGCCGGGTTTCGGGTATTTGATCTGCCTGACTTCGGGGTAATTTTCAAGTCCCGGCGGTGGCTCTTTGCCAGATGGCCGTGAAAGGAAGTATTGAATAGGATATTCAGGAACTGATGACTCGTTTGTTCGAAGGAATGCAACAAACTTCCCGTCATCGGACCACCAGGTGCCGGTGTTGCCTGCAAACACTTCTTCCTCGTACACCCAGTCTGGAACACCATAGAAGAGGTTCTCGTTGCCATCCTTGGTGATGGGGGTGACCTCCAAAGATGCCAACTTACGCAAATATAGGTTGTTCTCACGAACAAACACAACTCCATCAGAGGTTGGCGACCAAGTTGCAAGCTGTACACGTCCACTCAGGTTCCCAGGATCCAGCGGCTCGGCCTTCTGCGTCGCCACATCAAAAATCCAATATTTCCCAAAATACGAGTGTCTCCAATTGGACTGGATGTCAGTCATGATCAAGACCTTGTTCATATCAGGACTTGGCCACGTCTTGGCCGGTATCATGGCCTCTCCCTCAAACCAGATGTACGCCTTCTTCATCAACACTCTGGTGTCGAGATTATCGACGCCATCCTTACTACTGCGGATGTCTTTCACCCGCAAAAAAGCGTCTTGTTTCTCGCCCTGCTCAACCAGAAGACCATCCTCGCCGTCCGGGCCTGCAATCCAGGAGATCGCATGGGACCTCGGAGACCAGGTACCACTCAAGACTTGCTCGAGTGTCACTGGTTTCCCGTGACTCTGAACACCGGGGGCCGAGTCTGGTTCATGGATCTCCACGGTTGGTTCATGGATCTCCGCGGTTGGCGCGGACGAAAGTGCCGCGGTATCGGGTCGTTTCTGTGTGAGGAACAGTACGAAGGCAAGCACCCAGCCACCGACGCAGAGCAAAACCAGTAACCAGATGATCTGGCGCAAGCGACTGGACGAGCCTGCTTTCTTTCCGCTTGATATAAGAGGCTCATCTGAGCCAGTTTCCCCTCCGTCTTCAATGTCACGGTATCTGTCCCCATCCTCTCCCTGCATCGGCATTGCGTTGCCCCCCTTGTGGTTCTTCATAAATGATTCGGAGGCGATCGACAGGCCGGAGTCGGTGGATGTTTGTGAGGCGACGGATTCCGACCGTTGTCGATTCAACGGTACGGACTCTGAGTTCCCTTCATCTTCGAACTTCCCCATGGTGGTTGTTGATCGGAGTTCGTCGCGGAGCTGACGTCCCGATCGTCACGCTATCTCTTATCGCCCGCAATTCGAGGCGGGCAAGCGCCAGCAATCACTGTCTTGGTGATAGTAGATCTTTATGTGTATATATAGAGCCGCCAAATAACTAGGACAGTGTATGAAAAAGCAGAGACGACTTGGTCGAGAGCTTTCAATGTCGGGGGATCTTGTGAAACGGCCCGACGCCCATCTCTTGGCGCGAACAAAGGGTTATTGATGTCTTTACCTTCAAACCCATATCCTTATTCAATTCCATTTTGGGTTTTAATATTGACAGTGATTGGTTTACTTCTTACTCACTAGCTTTGTTGCTAATGTGTACACTGTTCATGGGATTATTGGTTGTTCATCGGGGCAATTGGTCAAAGGCTTGCTCTATATATTTCAGTACACATGCAGGTGTTGTATTGAGCTATACTACGTATCATTTTCTTAAAGAATATATGGCAGACGTGCCCTTTATATATTGCATAGCCGGAAGTTCCCAAGGAATATAATCCCATAGTAAATATAAAAAGATGCATCTATGCTTAACGAAGATGTTGAGCTTCCAGTGTTGACTCTCCATCTGATTATATTCTCTCAATTTGCTCGAGACTCATGTATTTAATTAGACGGTAGCAACCAAGTTAGAGAGCGAAGAATGAACTAAAGAAAGGCTATTGGAAAGTGTGCACATAGGGAGGTGCAGTATCCTCCCTTATGCCCTCAAAATGCGCAATACCCTAAATGGCCCCAATTTCAAAACTCCCATGCCAATATGCCATCCCTGAGCCTAAGCACACACCGATTTTCACCTTTTACATTAGAATTTGGGAGAATAGCATTACAGGGAGTTCGTTTCGCCATATACATTGCACAAGAAGTGTTACAAGTCTGAGAGTGATTCTATGCAGGAACGGGATATTTTTTTAATTACTCGTCGCGATCAGATCGCTTTCCATAATACAGCTCACGTTAGCGGCCGCCGAGGGCGTTTACCGCGACAGAGCAATGTCATCAATTCTCATGATCATCTTCACAGTCTCCGCAGCCAGCTCAATCGCACTGGTGCTGACTAGCAGGGGTTGGAGAATGTTCTCCTCTGTGATATCATCCTTCACACCACCGCTGCGAATGCTGACACCAGCATTGTGCTGGCCCTGAGCGTGGCGGTGGCGTAGTTCAGTCACAACCTTGATGGAGTTAAGACCGGCGTTCTCAGCGAGAGTAGTGGGGATGACCTCCATGGCATCGGCGAAGGCCTTGAAGCAAATAGCCTCAGTACCAGTAAGCTCACGAGCGCGCATGGCGAGTGTGTGGGCCACTTCAATCTCGGGAGCACCACCACCTGCGATCATGGCACGCTTCTTGACGAGGCAGCGAATGACACAAAGGGCGTCGTGCAAAGATCGCTCGGCTTCATCCAAAATCAAGCTGTTGGCACCGCGGGCGACAATTGAGACAGTCTGGTTGTAAGAGGCAAGAGGAGCCTTGATACCGGTGATCTTGACGTAACGAGCACCAGAGGCCTGGACTTCCTCGACGAGGTCGGCGGTGCCGAGCTTGTCTTCGGTGAAAGAGTCGACGTTAGCGACGGGCTTGCAGCCAAGACTCTTGCACAGGAACTCGACCTCATCACGCTCAATATCCTTGATGGCGAGAATCTTGAGACGGGAGAGGAAGTGCAGGGAAAGTTCGTTCACGGCGTCACGCAGGATGGACTTCTGAATCAAAAGAACGTTACACTTGGTCTTCTGGATCTTCTTGACCATGTTGAGCATGTATTGGCGCTCCTCTTTCAGGATCTTGTCCATCTGACGGTAGTCGTTAACCACGATTTGGTTTTCCATCTAGGATCTGATTGTTAGTTTTGTTCGAATAACAACTTGAGGCACGAGTAAACATACGTCTGGCTTGGGCGGGCTCAGTTGGAACTGGATCAGACCTATCCGCGCCTTCTCGATTCTTATGGGACCACCACTGCTCTTGATCACGGGCTGGTTGAGAACCACGCCATCGACCATCTCACTATCCTCGATTGTGCCGCCAACCTTCTTCACAATACGGATGTCCCGCAAGTCCACATTCTCTGCGGTCTTCGGGTCACAAACCTTTAGGACCGAGTCGACGGCCATCGGGCCCAGAAGTCCGGAGTGCTGGGACACGATCTTGGACGAAAGCGAAGTAGAAGCGGCTTGGAGGAGGGTGGAACGATCGGAAAGATTGATAGGACGGGACATGTTGTGGAGGATCTCGACGGCAGCACCGGCGGCTCTTTGGAAAGACTCGGAGATGACAGTGGGGTGAAGGCCCTTGCCTAGCAACTTTTCAGCAGCGCCGAGCAGACTGCCAGCAATGACAACCACTGATGTCGTTCCATCACCAGCTTCAACATCCTGCGCCGAACTCAGGTCGACGAGCATACGGGCAGCGGGGTGCATCACGCTCATATCCTTCAACATGGTGTTTCCATCGTTGGTCTGCGGGGGTCAGTTGGGCTCCCGATATGTTCGAATGGAATTGGGCTGCGTACGATGATGGTCTGTCCCTTGGCCGTTTGGATCTAGAAAGAGATTAGCACCTTGATAGGATGAAAACCCGAGATGAACTCACCATCTTATCCATACCCCTGGGTCCCAACGACTATATTCTTGTTAGCCCCTCATCTAGGTATTTGCAGATCGTTTGAGCAGGCGTACTGTTCGAATGGCATCGGAGACAGCTATGGTATTATTAGCATGGGTGCCTTTAACACAATGAGAATATACATACCCCGAGCAGCGAGAATGTTGGAGGCCCGCACGGCCATCGGCTTCTCCTTGTCCTGCATGCAATCAGAAATCAGTGGCTCACACATATCTTTTCGAGGCCTCGCACCTTGAAGGAGTTGTTGCCGGCGGCTCCCTGTGCTACTGCGGCGGCCATTTTGAAAATTTATATTCAAAATTAACCTTAAAAAATGAGTGAAAGAAGATAGTTGAGTTGTTGTGGTGGAGGACACACAGGAAATTCTGCGAGGTTCTGGGGCGGTGATGAAGCTTGGCACCTGATTAGTGAGGCTAGCTCGACTACCCTACCGCAGCTCTGCTACATCACCGTCCTTTGCTCTCCCAATATCCAACCTATCTATCTTTTTTCAACTTGCCACTGTTCTCAGAGCACGTCGAATTTGTTCTATTTGCATATACATTTTCGATTTTATTGTTTCCTTGAACCCTCCCTTAGCTCGGCCTTGGGCTGTCAACACCTTTCATCATGCCTAGCGCCACGGGTCAGAACTGGGAGAAGTTCCAGAAGAACTACGCAGACGATGAGGAACCAGAGAAGAAGATCACACCCCTTACAGACGCGTGAGTTCCCGGCGTGTGTTGATTCAATCTACACAAAGCGCGATGGCAATAATTGACTGACGTCCATCACAGTGACATCGCAGTACTCAAGACTTACGGCGCCGCACCTTACGCGAATGCGCTGAAGAAGCTCGAGAAGGATATCAAGGACAAACAGAACAGCGTCAATGAGAAGATCGGTGTTAAGGTGATAACTTGTCCAGCTCTTTCGGCCCCTTGAACAACTGGAGCTTACGCCTTACCAGGAATCTGACACCGGTCTTGCGCCTCCACACCTTTGGGATGTTGCCGCCGATCGACAACGCATGGCGGAGGAACAGCCGCTACAGGTCGCTCGGTGCACAAAGATTATCCAGGATGAGAAGGACTCGGACAAGAGCAAATATGTGATCAACGTCAAGCAAATTGCCAAGTTCGTTGTCAACCTAGGAGAGCGCGTTAGTCCGACAGATATCGAGGAAGGCATGAGAGTTGGGTAAGTTATCTGGTGGATTATATGCCATTTCTAGGTACTGACTAGGCTTTGCAGCGTCGACCGTAATAAGTACCAGATCATGCTGCCCTTGCCGCCAAAGATCGACCCTAGCGTGACAATGATGACTGTCGAGGATAAGCCCGATGTGACCTACGGCGATGTTGGCGGATGCAAAGAACAGATCGAGAAGCTACGAGAAGTCGTTGAAATGCCCTTGCTATCGCCAGAACGTTTCGTGAACCTCGGTATCGACCCACCCAAGGGTGCCCTGCTTTATGGACCCCCAGGAACCGGAAAGACCCTTTGCGCCCGTGCAGTCGCCAACCGAACGGATGCTACCTTCATTCGTGTCATTGGTAGTGAACTGGTGCAGAAGTACGTTGGTGAGGGTGCTCGGATGGTCCGTGAACTTTTCGAGATGGCCCGTACCAAGAAAGCATGCATCATTTTCTTCGATGAAATCGATGCCGTTGGTGGTGCACGTTTCGACGATGGTGCTGGTGGTGACAACGAAGTCCAGAGAACCATGTTGGAACTGATCACACAGCTGGATGGATTCGACTCTCGTGGTAACATCAAGGTCATGTTCGCTACCAACCGTCCGTCCACACTTGACCCAGCCCTGATGCGTCCCGGTCGTATTGATCGTAAGATCGAATTCTCGCTGCCGGATGTCGAGGGCCGTGCCAACATTCTCCGAATCCATGCCAAGAGCATGTCCGTTGAGCGTGACATCCGTTGGGAGTTGATCTCGCGATTGTGCCCCAATGCTACAGGTGCCGAACTTCGCAGTGTTGCGACTGAGGCAGGCATGTTTGCTATTCGCGCTCGTCGCAAGGTGGCTACCGAGAAAGACTTCTTGGCCTCTGTTGAGAAGGTGATTAAGGGCAACCTCAAGTTCAACTCGACGGCGACATATATGCAGTACAACTAGAGATTCGGATTTGCATTATGGATGGGATGTACGATCACTATTGTCTTGTTACGTGGGAATTTCTTCCTGGTCAATGCAATATAATTTCAACCAAATTCCCTCTTGACTACCAATGTAGTACCATATAGTCCATCTAGGTACTTTCTCCTGATTGGTGAAAACACCGCTGGTCATGTGACACCTCGTGACCGTCTCGATCTAGATGTACACTGCAACTGAAGTGTGTGTGTTACATCTAGCAATTGTATGTCGTTCCACCAGTAAATGTGGGACTAAAATCAGAAAGAATAGCCATATATAGTGATAAGACCCCGTAATTCATCTTAGCGGCTCTCTTCAAACTCCCTGACACTCTACCGTATCCTTCCGGTAGCCTGTGCTGGCCGGCAAAATGAATCGTGGACACGTGCCATCTGGCCAATCACGGACGGCCGGCTGCCCGAGGTTGATTTTCATTGCGCAGCCGCTGATTGGCTGGTTCGGCCCCGGTCCTCCCCGTCGGCAACTGCGAGAATGATTATGTCAGCGTGAAACCGTCAACCGTAACCCGATTCCAGATGAAAGTGTTGCCCTGGAAGGAGTTCACTATTCCACAATCTCCCCTCTTTGCTAAGCCCGTCACCGACCCTCGGTGTCCTGCAATTCTCTTGGTTCATTAGGGAAACTCAATTCTCTTTTGACCCGCCATCATGAGCTCCATGAGCCTGCGGAGCCTAGCTCCTGCATCCAAGGTGAGTAGCCATGCAACGATTTTCGGCCCATTCGCGACACCCGTAACATACTCATACCTCTATTTCTCCAGGTTTCCCGCGTTTTGAGGGATCAAAGACGTCTTTTCTCATCTTCAAGGCCCGCAGGTACGCATTAGAGCACTTAAATTGTTCACCCATGAATGCACCACTAATTACTACTGCGCCAGCCCGGATATGGTCCAACCAGCCTTTGCGCGCTAAGGAGTCCAATGGCTACCTGACCGACAAGTACCCTATCATTGTAAGACAATACCGCTCTCCGAATGGACAAGAGATTGATTGGGTCTGACTTGCGCAGGATCACGAGTACGATGCCCTCGTTGTCGGTGCCGGTGGTGCCGGTCTGCGCGCTGCTTTCGGTCTGGCCGAGGCTGGATTCAAGACTGCTTGTGTTTCTAAGCTGTTCCCCACGAGAAGTCACACTGTCGCTGCCCAGGGTGGTATCAACGCTGCCCTCGGAAAGTAGGTTTCCCACACAAGCACTCAAAGGTCGCGAATCGAATCTAACTGGATTTTAGCATGCACGAGGATGACTGGAGATGGCACATGTACGATACCGTGAAGGGTTCTGATTGGCTTGGGGACCAAGATGCCATCCACTACATGACCCGCGAGGCTCCGGCCAGTGTTCGCGAGCTTGAGGGCTACGGTTGCCCCTTCTCGCGTACCGAGGATGGACGTATTTACCAGCGTGCTTTCGGTGGTCAGTCCAAGGATTTCGGCAAGGGTGGTCAGGCGTACCGTTGCGCCGCCGCCGCCGACCGTACTGGTCACGCCCTTTTGCACACCCTCTACGGACAGTCTCTCCGCCACAACACCAACTACTTCATCGAATACTTCGCGCTCGACCTGCTGATGGAGGATGGTGAGTGCCGTGGTGTCATTGCCTACAACCAGGAGGATGGTACTCTGCACCGCTTCAAGGCCCACCACACTGTTCTTGCTACCGGTGGTTACGGACGTGCCTACTTCTCCTGTACCTCTGCCCACACTTGCACTGGTGACGGTATGGCTATGGTTGCTCGTGCTGGTCTCCCCAACCAGGATCTCGAGTTCGTCCAGTTCCACCCTACTGGTATCTACGGTGCCGGTTGCCTGATCACCGAGGGCTCCCGTGGTGAGGGTGGTTACCTGCTCAACTCCGAGGGTGAGCGTTTCATGGAGCGTTACGCTCCTACCGCCAAGGATCTTGCCTCCCGTGACGTTGTCTCCCGCTCCATGACTCTGGAGATCCGTGAGGGCCGTGGTGTCGGTCCCGAGAAGGACCACATCTACCTCCAGCTTAGCCACTTGCCCGCTGAGCTCCTCCACGAGCGTCTGCCCGGTATCTCCGAGACTGCCTCGATTTTCGCCGGTGTTGATGTCACTAAGCAGCCCATTCCTGTCCTGCCCACTGTCCACTACAACATGGGTGGTATCCCCACCAAGTACACCGGTGAGGTTCTGGATGTGGATGAGAACGGCCAGGAGAAGGTTGTTCCCGGTCTGTACGCCTGCGGTGAGGCCGCATGTGTGTCTGTTCACGGTGCTAACCGCCTGGGTGCCAACTCCCTGCTTGATTTGATTGTCTTCGGCCGTGCTGTGTCTCACCGTGTTCGCGACATTGCCACCCCCGGCAAGCCCCACAAGGAGCTTTCCTCCGATGCTGGTGCTCAGTCCATCAAGGACCTCGACTTTGCCCGTACCGCCGATGGCCCTAAGTCCACCTTCGAAGTCCGCAACGCCATGCAGAAAACCATGCAGACCGATGTCAGCGTCTTCCGTACTCAGGAGAGCTTGGACGAGGGTGTCGAGAAGGTCAACAAGGTTGACCAGTTGTATGCCCAGGTCGGCACCAAGGACCGCAGCATGATCTGGAACTCCGACCTGGTGGAGACCCTTGAGCTCCGCAACCTGCTGACTTGCGCGTACGTAACCCCGATCAAATGATTTAGGATCCCTTGCTAACACAAATCTCACAGTACCCAAACCGCTGCTTCTGCTGCCGCTCGTAAGGAGTCTCGTGGTGCCCACGCCCGCGAGGACTACCCCGACCGTGACGACGAGAAGTGGATGAAGCACACTCTCTCCTGGCAGAAGAAGCCCCACGGCGAGGTCAAGCTAGGCTACCGTGCCGTTGAGGCTAACACCTTGGATGAGGCGGAGTGCAAGGCCGTCCCTCCTTTCAAGCGTACCTACTAAGCTCGCTATTTTGGAGTCGACCCGCAGAGAATACGGAGGATACCACGGAGTTGTTTCAGATGGACCCTATCGACGCCCTCTCCCAACCTCGTGGTTTTGAGGTGGAACTAGGGCTTGTGGCGTCACAAGGCCCCGTTTCAAGGGGAAATATCTATGAAAAAGACCATTTTTTTTTTGTTGACTGTGTTACTTACCATCCTGTATAGCCATATTTTTTTCCTTTATCTTAACAGGCGAAGAGTTGGTGTGCTGAGTGCTTTTACCCTCAGTTTGTCTCATATGATTGGATTTATTACTTCTTAATGTTTTTCTGTTCGCCATGATAGATCTCTATTGTAGTTTCTTTTCCCCCCTTGTCCTATATCGAAACTTCCTTTCTTTGTCTGGTTTGGCTAAACATCCTCAGGGGTTCAGTCCCCCCTGTCTAGTCAACAAAGACACCAAACCCTAGCCTCTTCGAGTCTCATTTCGAACCTTGGTTGATTCGTGGCTGGTTTCTTGCTGACTTGCTGGATTCTGCGATCATTTATCACTGAAGTATCCAAAATAGCTATGCCTCGTCAAAGAGCCGAAGAGCCTACCCACACGAGCCAAAGACAAACTAACCCTACACAGGTGAAGCATATTGGCGACAAACATACGAAGTACAAGGATCTATAAATTGACATCTAATTGCCACCCCACACCATCAACAAAGGGACCCTTTTTCCGCTTCTTTCGGGAACAGGGTCCTGCTCTCCATTCGAAAGACAATGAATGGCTCTTGCAAGAATATCTGTCGAGGCATGACCCAGGTAACCTCTATTATCATTTCTGCTGGCAGATCCTCAAATCTCGTTGAAAGGACGAGACTTCTCGCTTCCAGTCGTTCAAGCTTGTGCTATCCAGCATAATTGCTGTGTCTTGCGATTTGATCAGGTTGTCTTCGGATTTGGTGAATGAGACTTGATCCTTGAGGATGATGTTCGAGATAGAGTCTCTCGAGTCCCTCGAGTCTATCATCCCTCGAGATTTTAATGATTGCACCGGGGACAAGCTGTGGTATGTCTGCACGGCAGGCAACTTTCGCGGGTGCTGCTCAAGTGATCCCTGTACGACGGGTATTTGTCCAGATGATACACTCTCGTTGACCACAGCTGGGGTCATTGGTTTGTTGCCCAATGTGCCGAGAACCACTACCACTTCCTCCACGTCCACTTCCTCCACGTCCACTTCCTCTACGTCCACTTTGTCTGGG
Source organism: Penicillium solitum (assembly GCF_028829755.1). Classification (NCBI taxonomy): domain Eukaryota; kingdom Fungi; phylum Ascomycota; class Eurotiomycetes; order Eurotiales; family Aspergillaceae; genus Penicillium; species Penicillium solitum. The sequence continues at coordinate 1,792,890 of NW_027072125.1, read as the reverse complement.
TCAACTACCGTCTTGTCAACGGATCCGTCTACGACTGCATCTCCACCTTCTTCGACAGCCTCCTCTATTGCTTCAGAAACACCGGCAGGCTCGGAGACATCCAACACCCCAAGTGCTCCATCCTCAAACCTGGGCGCAATCATCGGGGGTGTTATTGGAGGGATTGTGGTCTTGGTAATATGTGCCGTTCTACTTTTCTGTTGCTGTCGCCGCAAGAGAGAATATGGGAAACGCGAGAAGGGCTCAACTCTCGTCTCATGGTACCCATCCAGTTTTAAGCACAAAGATCGAGCAAATGCACCCGAAATGAAAGGGGCTCTATCGCCGTCAGACAGCGAAACAAATAGTGAGCACAAACACATCCAATAACTAACTGGCCAAAGAGGCAAAATAACATTTCACTGATACCAGACGTTTCATTAACAATAGACTCATTGAGCGCAGTCTCCCCATTCACCCCGGATAACATACGGGGAAGCAAAATTCTCACACCAGACCTAGCATTGGGGTCATCCTCACTAAGCTTTATCTCACACTCTCACCACAAATCGCCTCTAGTCCCGCCAACCAAACCGCACCCAAGCGAGCTCATCGCTTCAGTCCCTCCCCGGCAAGGATTTACCCCAGAGCTACCAGACACGTGCTTCCATCGCCTGCGCGCCGAACTAGCCTCCTACTCCCAGAGCGAGCTGATTAACGTACCCATCGAGCAACGACAGCGACAGCAGAATAACACCAAGTCGAGGACCAGTCCGCGGGCTTGGGAATCGCCCGCCTTGGCGCCTATACCTAGTTCACGCGCAAGCTCAGCAAGAGGAACCGGTAACGGCAGTGGCCACAGCCATAGCAATAGCAATGGTAGCAGTCCTGGGAGAAACCAAGCTGGACGGGTCATCACCGCCGAGGGAGTTGTCCTAGGCGCGAATCTGGATCGATACTCCAATGGTATGGAAATTGGAGACTCTCAGGCCCAGGGGGAAAGGGGAAGGAGGGCTGAGCGTGGCGAGACAGACCATGTTATGAGTTTTATGCAGTATGCTGGGAGACCGGAGGATCGGGGTGTGGGGAACGGGCTTGGAATCACAACAAGTGACCATACTTCCAATCCCCAGACACGTGGGAGCAGTGCGTCCAGGTTGAGGCCTAGGCCCGCGGAGCGCAGTTTGGAAGATGATATTGTGGCTGCGGAGGGTAATATTGACGTCCCACCTGCTTATGAGGCGGAAGAGGGCGCCCCTGGACACGAAGTTAAGACTCCGTCAGGGAGGATGAGTATGAGCCCAAGAGGGGGGAGTTGAGGAATTGGGTTGGATTTTGATTTTGGGGGGTTAATGCTGGTTATTTCCATGCTAGGGTTGGAGTCCCGGCGTCAGTGTTTTGATGAGATTTGAACGATGGTCTGATTGGTATGTTGAATGATATCCCCTCCTTTAATAGTACCACATAGCTTAAACATTTTATTTTTGGAATACACCTAAACAAGTCAATTCATACATTCATTTTTGTCTAACCGAAAGCCTAACATTTGTTTTCTTAATATATCGTATCCAAAGATTTACAACAAGTTCTTCAGCACGGCGGTCTGCTCGAGGACTGCACGCTTGCTGGTTCCGCCAATGGCATCCTTGAGCTCGACGGCACGCTCGTAGTCAAGGCAAGCCTGGACATCAGCGTCGAAGCGGGCGTCGACTTCCTGGAGCTGCTTCAGAGAGAGTGTGTCCATGGGAACATTGGTGTTCTCAGCCAGAGCAACGACACGGCCGGAGATGTGGTGACCCTCACGGAAAGGCACGCCCTTGCGGACAAGGTAGTCGGCAATTTCGGTAGCCAGCATCTCCGGGGCCAGGGCGGCGATCATCTTCTCGGGGATGACAGTGAGAGTAGAGAGCACACCGGTTGCAATCTGGATGCTGTCGCTGACAGTCTTGACGTGGTCGAGCATTGGCTCAACACTCTCCTGCAGATCCTTGTTGTAGGTAGTGGGGAGACCCTTGATTGTGCACATCAGGCCGGCCATCTGGCCGAAGGCACGGCCAGACTTACCGCGGAGCAGCTCCAGGCTGTCTAAATTGCGGAACATATATGAGTACGCTGCTTCATATTAAAGAGAAAAACGGAGTTCAAACTTACCTGCGTTCTTCTTCTGGGGCATGAGCGACGATCCAGTCGAGTAGGCATCTGACAGACGGACAAAGCCGAACTCCAGACTGCTGTAGATGATCAGATCCTCGGCCCAGCGGGAAATCTTGAGCATGAACGAGCTGCCCCATTGCATGGTCTCCATAGCGAAATCACGGTCCGCAACAGCGTTCATGGAGTTGTATAGCAAGCCATCGAAGCCAAGCTCCTTGGCCATAGCCTCACGATCAATGTTGAAGCAGTTACCGGCAAGGGCACCGGTACCAAGAGGGCTCTTGTTAACGCGACGGATAACCTCACGCAGACGCTCCAGCTCGCTAGCGAAGGCAGTGGCGTGTGACAGGATCCAGTGGGACCAGCGGACGGGCTGGGCCTTCTGCAAGTGGGTGTAGCCGGGCATGAGATAGGCGATGTCGTTCTCAGCGCGGGCAATGGAGACCTTAATCAGATCAGATAGGTGGCTTTCGATCACACGGAGCTCATCGCGGAGCCACAAGCGCATATCCGTAGCGATCTGCTCATTACGCGACCGACCGGTGTGCAGCTTGCCGCCAATGTCCTTGCCAATGATCTCGCCCAGACGGCGCTCGTTGGCGGTGTGAATGTCCTCGTCGTTCTCCTTGGCGACGAAAGTGTTTGTTTGCCATTCCTGGGCGATCTGCTTGAAACCACGCTCGATCTCGGCGAACTCTTGTTGTGTGAGGATACCGGAGTTGGTGTTGGCGCGGGCGAAGGCAATTGAGCCGGCAATATCCTGCTTCCAGAACACACGATCGTAAGGAAGCGAGGTGTTGTACTGCACCATAAGGGGGTCAAGGCCCTCTGGAGATTTTTTTGTATGAGTCAGTGGTTTTTTGGTGGGATGGAGGGGTTGAGGTACTCACGGGTGAAGCGGCCTCCCCAGAGCATGTTCTCAGCGACGCCTTTAGGGTTACTCATTTTGAAGGAACGGAGATTGGTCAATTGGCTTGGAAATGAGAGAAAATAGAGAAGTTTGAAGTGAAGTTCTCCCTGCATCTCGAGGAATCAACCGGCAACCGATCATCCGCTAAACCCAATTGGGAATATCTGGGGACAATGTTTACTATGAGTCACTTATCTCCAGAGATCTGACAGACTGACATTTTCCCCATCCACATTTTTATGGCGTTCTCAACTAAAATAAACATGGAGCTTTTGAAAGGTATAGTTATGTATAGACTTTTTTTTATACTCCAGAACAAGTACGGTCTGTTGTACTCGGATCTAACTTCAGAATATAATATTAGCTGCTAAAAAATAAATGACTTGGCATAAGCACCCTCAATAAATTCTCCTTAGTTCATAACAATCCCTCCCTAGCTAGCTCAGAAGGCCCTAAGCCGATGAGGGCACTCACTGCACTGATTTATCCGACTGGGAGAACAGCCACAAGCGTTATGGGTATTCGAGAGATTCAAGCATCATGAAGTCAGCGGCCGATATCGGTAGTATTCCAAAGTTATCATCAGGCCAAGAATCCAAAGTCTGCGGGGGTCGGAAAGGAGTCGCTTGGATTTGGTTGGAGGTATCGTGTGAGGGCTGAACCGATGTATCGCTGATGGATCGGCTGGATTGCTCGTTGAAGTGGGTGGCAGTTCTCTTCTGAAGTACTGTTTGGTACCAACTTCGGATCCCTTTCCACTGGTTCAACAACCGATGAAAATAATGAGTCTGTCCCTGCGGCGTGTTGGTCATGGAGAACAGTTCCTGTGTTCGTGTATATACCACCCCGAGGTAAGAATCCAACCGAGCAATGCGTGCTGTTGATTCTTTATCAGAGGCAATCACATCGATTGATACCGAGATTTTGCTTGCTAGCATGATCGTATAGGTAAGCTGTCGCCAGTCAAAAGCAGTCCATGTTTGCATGTCGTCCGCTGATATCGCCAAGGCACGTTTCATATAATCCTCCACATGTGCCAGGCAATCGAACATAATGGTTACCCGGGTCGCAGAAAAGGGCTGATTCCGAAGGTTACCATGAAGCCCAATTTCGTGCGTGTATGCCCCTGCTAAGTCACCCCACGTATTAAGTTGTGCTTATAACTCCAAGTCAGCTTCGTTTTAACCGATATTTTCAACCACAAAGGCAATGAAGACCCACCGTGTTGGGATATTTCAGGTGGAAGGCCTTCCCGCCACGAATGGAGTTGGCCTTCGAGAGCTTTCACAACCATTTGAACTTTATCATCACCCATCGAAAGACTATGGTCAGGGTCACCATATTCAAAGACGCTATAGACTTCATTCATAATTCGCAGCAGCTTAATGAAGTGTATCAGCGTCTTGTCGGTGTCCACCTCGCTATCCTCTTGAAGAGAGAAGGCACATTGCTCCATATAGGTGGAATATGCAATTGGTAATTGTTTTCGGCACATGAGTGCGCATCTGATTCTGTGTCAGCAGGTAAGCCCCCAGTAATTGTGGACCTACGATGCATACAGTGTTGACTGGATATAAGCCCCGATCAGCACCCTTCTTGCCTCATGACTCCAAAACTCAAGTGGATGAGTTGTCATATGTTCTGCGGCTGGTTGAGAATTGAGAATCAGATCGTGTTGTGTTGTTCCTTGTGGGGGTTTCTTGTTGAGTCCAAGATCTACAATCATTGTCACACACAATGAAGCTAATCGATATGCATGGTATTGCCCAGACTCGGTCACGTTGAAATGATACCTGAACAATTAGGCCGATTGCAAACAGTTTCTTTAGACAAGGGATCACGTACCATGCAAGATATACTAATAGCCCTTGGAGTATGTCCAAGCTACGTTCGCCATTAAAGAATCTCAGCCCTAGTTCCTTCACATAAAACTTCTCCAGAGCGATCTGTCGGGGCTTGTTTTGCCACGATGATACAACCAGCATAGCTTGCAAAAGCATCGGTCGTTCCTGCTGCAATTCCAACACCCCAAGCCTCCCAGGGACAACAACGCAGGGGAAGTGCTGGTGCGACATCTTTTGATAAGTCTGACACAAGGTTTCTGCTTCTGGAAATGTGACAAGGCCACATGTTAAAGGATCCTGATTCGTGGAGGTTGGTTCGCTGAGCCCTGGCGATGCAGTAAATGCTGCAGGTGTAATAACATCTGACATAATTCGATGTTGCGATCGATCAGGGAGCCGGTCCACCAAATTACCCATCATTTCTTCTAACTGCGACATCCGATTATGTACTGTTATCCAGTGAGCTTAGGGTTTCATCTATACGAGCTCGCAAATGTAGGGCCACATACATCGACTCTGTCGCTTCCGAGGGCGTATTTCAGGGAAAGTGCAGTCCTTTCCATGTTGATGACACCTTTTAAAAATTGAATTTTGAGTTAATATAGGTCCTCGACTCTAAGGACATTAAACTATGGTAGAAAGAGTCGAACCTATGGCAGACGCTGGGCACCTCGCGACTGGCAACACAGCGGAGCTTTTTCGCCTTGCACTCAGAGCATGCACGCCGCGGTGAAAATGTCTTATCCATGGCAGAAGTACGGATCAAGAGCCTCCGGTACGTATGTTGGCTTGGGAGCAATGAAAGGAGCAGAGGTTGCTACATTCGACTCGGCCAAGGAGACTCAATGGCGCCGATTCCGACCACCGGGTCACGTGTATGACCCGCTTTCTTCGGCCTCGGCGACAGTTTAAGCTCCGAACTCTATTTTCGCTGAATATCACGACTGCCGGGGCTCTGATATCACGTATTCTTCTCGGCGGATGTATAAATTAACGTCAAAATGACCGATATTGGATCAAAGTTTTGTAGCGGAAAGTACACCATGTCTCCCTATTTATATTGCCCTGAGCCCTTTTATTCAAGGGTTTGGTGCAATATACGTTTACAACCCCGGCTTCAATCAACATGGGCTTCACACCATCCAGCAAGACGCCCCACAGCCCGAATGACTCCCATAAATATGTTTTGACGAGACGCCCATGGCGACTCAATGTGACAGATTTCCAAATGATCATTGACTTTCCTTATCGTGGTAGCGGGACGTCAGACGACCCATACATTGTGGAGTGGCTGGAGAACGACCTCGAAAACCCTAAAAATTACAGCGAGGCCCTACGATGGAGTACCACGGCATTGATAGCAACCATGACACTTTGTGTTGCCCTTGCATCGTCTGCATACTCGGGCACCGTTGGCTCGCTCCTCGCTGAATTCAAATGCAGCCATGAGGTGATTACCTTAGGTCTTTCGCTCATGGTCCTCGGATATGCCGTGGGACCGTTGCTGTGGGCTCCCATCTCTGAGTCCGTTGGTCGCCGCAATATCTTCCTCCTTTCTTATACTGGATACACGATTTTTACTGCTGGTTGTTGCGGCTCACAAAACGTTTGGACTCTCATTATCCTCCGGTTCTTTACTGGTCTTTTTGGATCCAGCGCCTTATGTATTCCCGGAGGTCAAATCGCAGATATGTTTAAAGCAGAGCTCAGAGGACTTGGAATTGGCGTCTTTTGTCTTGCGCCATTCATTGGGCCGGCTCTCGGTCCCATCATCGGTGGGTTCCTAGGCGATGCAGCTGATTGGCGCTGGGTGATGGGCCTGTTGGCTATATTCGGGGCGTTGTTGACATTGATGGCATTCATCTTTATGCCTGAAACATATGCCCCGGCGTTGTTAAGAGCACGCGCTGAGCGCCTGTCGCAAGCCACATCAAAGGTTTATCTGACTGCCGAAGATGCGAAGAACCCAATCATTTTCAAGGAATTGGTTAAGCACGCGCTGCTTCGACCGTGGGTTTTACTATTCCGTGAGCCTATTGTTTTTAGTCTGACGGTTAGTGACTTCCTCTCGCTCACTCCAAAGTCTGATAACCACTAACAGGTCTACGAAGCTTTACATGTCAGCCATCTACGGCACTCTTTACTTGTGCTTTGCTGCATTCCCGATCGTGTTCCAGGAAAATCGTGGTTGGAATGCCGGTGTTGGAGGCCTCGGGTTCACAGGCGTCTTGGTAGGCTTAATAGCCGGAATCCTCATTATTTGCTGGGATAACAAACGATACGTCCGGATCTACCACGCAACCGACGGATTTGCACCTCCAGAATGTCGTCTACCAGCAGTCATTGCGGGTGGAGTATCTATTGTTGTCGGGCTGGCCTGGTTTGCCGCCACCGACTCTCCTAATATTCATTGGGTGGTTCCAATCATGGCTGGAGCTCCGTTTGGTGCAGGATTCGTCATGGTGTTCATATGCTGCGCCAATTATCTGTAATATCCCCGCTGTTCCTTACACCTGGTAACTGGCTGACTTTCTATCCTTAGTATTGATGCGTACGTGATATTTGCCGCCTCAGTACTTGCTGCCAACTCTGTGATGCGCTCCATCTTTGCTTGTGTCTTCCCTCTCTTTACCACCTACATGTTCAATGTACGTGTAAAATATGGCGCAATTTGTGATATCGCCTGCTAACAGGATTGCAGGACATTGGGATCCACTGGGGCGTAGCCGTTCCTGGATTTATTGCACTCGCCTGCCTTCCGTTCCCCGTTCTGTTCTATATTTACGGTGCAAAGATCAGAGCGCGTTGTAAATACGCTGCACTAGCAGAAGAACACCTCCGGAGCACTAAAGTGAACGGGAACTTGAGCTCACAACCCTCGACTGACTTTGAAGAAAATGCGATTACCAAAGTGTAGGGAACATTTGAGCATATCCGAACCCGAACATCAAAGGGCATCATGATTTACATTGGTTTCAACGAGCCCGGTGGTTCAGTGTCCTTTGCCGGGATATTTGCTTAGGGGGTTTCAACCCTGCATGGACTATACGTAATATTAAATAGATGGTTATCAAAAATTTTAAAACATAATTTACCCCTAAAATTGTCGCCTGATGTAAATGCGTCAGATATTTATGTTATCAGTGTAAAGACACACAAATGCAGTTATGTGACCCCATTCTCCGCCATATATATTCCGTTTACATAAATAAAACCAAAGATATGAAAAATATTTAATCAAGCAGCTCAATCACAGCCCAGGTGACAGTTGTCAAAACCTGACCCCCAATCTTTTCCATGACCCTCCGACTCGCGTTATTATACCCAGCCACCTCGGTATGCGCCCAAGCTCCAACACGCTCTCGAGTCTGACTATCCTCAGAGTTGACACTTCCAGCTCCAAAAACACCATCTACTGCCATTCCACGACGCATGATGGCCTTAGACAACGGAGCCGCAAGTCCGCGACCCCGATGCTCCGGCTCAACATGCAATGTCGCCAGCGCTCCATCCACACCCAAGAATCCCCATGCAATAGGCATTTCATCAGCATCACTAGACGTAGAATCCAAATAAATCGCCATACCGGGCATTTTAGATAGCTGTGTCCTTGGCCTGGGGATATGTGTCCGACTCTGCACAAGATCTAGGTGCTTACTCAGAACACCCTCCCTACCCTCTCGGTCATGGAACCTATATCCGGATGGGAGGGAAAGATCGGCGAACGGCAGATCGGCAGATCTTCCAGACTCTGCCTCGGGGCTGAACTCAGATCTCCGGAAAAAGTACTTGTAATAAGGCGGATCATCGAAGCGATGGACCCGGATATTGGGTAGCGGGTCAGATAGGGTGTAAGAGCCCGATTGCTGTAGGAGCGAGAATAGACCTGTATGAAGGCTGCCGATGAGAAAAGCCTGTGGATCTGGCGCGGGGATCAGGGGGACACTAGTGGGACTGGTGTTGTTTGGGGTCACCGAGGACGTCGATACAGGAGGAGTTGTTTCAGCTGCCACGGAAGTGGCTTGGGCTGACTTCGCCAAATATGATAGGTAGGATGGCAGCATATTGGTCTTGACATATTTCAGCAACGCCAATAGCTGCGCGCGGGCCAGGGCTAGGACGGGTGGGTTGGCGGGAAAAGCGGAAACAATGGATTTGGTGATGGTGTTGATATCAGCATTGTTGGCATCATTATTATCATTGTTCTTGCTATTATTGGATGTCGAGTCCACATTTAATATCTCCGTACTATCGCTGACAGGGGCGATCGGCAGAATTGACGTGTGCTCCGCTTCAAGGCTTGAGTAGATGATCATTTGTGTTGTGCGGCCAGCGAAAAGATCCACTCGCGCAGCCAGCCATGGCTGTCCAGGCTCAGGGGTTGAACCGGGCGGGAAAGTTGCCAGTATATGGGCGGTCTCATACGGATACGCGATTCCATGTTGGATTCGCCGAAGCAAAGTTGTGGAATACGGCAGTTCAGATACAAGTGCCGGTATTATTGTGCCTGCATCGTGCTCGTAGATGCATATCGCCATTCCGATCGTGGATGTGTTGGGTTCCCGGGAACCTGGATTCAGGGGAGGGGCTGGATTTCTACACGGGTCGATGAAGGATCTCAAATCATAAACTTGCAAAAGAGACTATTGATCTTCAATTTATTCGCAAGTGACAGGTTGACAGTCATGAGGGGGTCGTGAGTCAGAGACTTGTGGATCCCTACAACATAGTTAAATTGTGCCTAGCTAAGTCTGGTTAGATACCTGACTTGCGAATATTCGATTAATAAACCACGGAGTCCGACGCATGAATCGCTACTTCTCCGAGTCGCTTAAGTATTTGTCATTTGGGTTAATCTCCAAGACTGGTCCGTGGCTGTGGCGGTGCGGCACTATCGATTCTGACGCGAGACCCGCGGGCGATCTCTGTCAACTCTGCAGAAGCGTGCGAGACGAAACAAATTATTTTTTAACCCTTTTTTTTATTGAGACTTGCTTATGATTCTGTATTGCTATGTTATAGGCTTGGCAAAACTTCCCCAGGGCACATAGAGTGAAACAAAAAGAAAAGGACCGCCTCGTCATTATACTCCACTGTGATATGACATCACAGGCACTATATTTTTTTTGAGAAACGAGAAACATAAGAAAAAAAAAACGAAAAGAAAAGAAGAAAATTCGTGCCTCATAACCGCGGCATCCTACCAGGGACTGCGCGCTCCGACCATCCAATCCTCCATTGCCAGCCATTCGCTCCACCGTGCTTCGGCTACTCGAATCTCATCCTCCGAGGGGTCGCGCAGGGGCCTCAAGAAGGGAGTCTCTTCATCTGGAGAAATGTCGTAGGCAGCCTTGGTAGATGCCCACCCACTGCTCTTAGCCGTGAACATATAGTTCACCCGTTCTTGTTTGTAGATACAGCCAACGCCAGCCTCCCAATCACCACCGAAGAAGCCTTGCATCACAGTCGGTGAGTCCTGCGCCGTGACAATTAACCGTCTAATATATGGCCGTAGCGAAACAAAGGATGATGGTGTAGATCCAGACATGGGTGCGCTAGACTCGGAAGGTCGTTGACAGGGTAGTCGAATATTGATGAACGCGGCAATAGACTGCACTTGGGGTGTGTGTTGGCTATAGTCGACGAAGTGCTGAACACAATTATTGTAGTGTGGGAACCAGCCCGTGGGATCCACGCGACCAAACTCGGCGTCGTTCAACACCGACTGAGCCTCTGGGTTGGTCATCCCCTCTTCATAAGAGCGGTCGCGCCTATCCGAAATTCGTTCAGCGTCTCGTTCGACGGATCCTGGAACAAGGGCAAAAAGTCTCAGAATATTGATCATTGTGTAACCGGTGCAATAAGCAAGACCGGAGTAGAGGGAAGCGAGGGAAGTGACGGAAGAAAGAACTCACTTTGAGCGAGTTGTTCGCGAGAATAAGGATCGCGCATATCCATATGCTGAGATTTTTCCCAGCACTCTCTTCCAGAACCCTGCATGCTCAGTGACATGTTCGACAGTCGACATATGTTGTTGATAGGATGCACAAAGGAAGAATGTTTGAAACTGGAAGTGGATTTAGACTTGAGTTGGAATAGTCTATAATTCTGGGGGAGGCGAATGCCTTATAGCTCCGCGATCCAGCGCGGACGGGGAAGACCGAGCCATCAAGGGTGCCCAAAATCGATAACCTGTGAAGATCAAGGGCGGACTAGTTCGGCTTTTCGGAGGTGAAGGCAGGGTGGGGTGGATCTGGGAAGCTATCGAAGAGAAACCAAGCTTGAGCCACAGATATCGTCACTAGCCACGGTGAGCCACGGGTTGAGCCACGGTGAGACCGAAGATGTGGCTCGTGCGCTTATCCTCAAATAGCAAGGGGTGTGTGGCTGTGTCCCGATCCGACAATGGAATTGTCCACTAGTCTCAATCAGGCAACCCACATGGTCGATCTAGATCTCTTACGGAGTAGTGTATCAATAGTTCAATACATTCGAGGCTAGTCTCTCGCACTATCTCGCCCTAGATCACCCTGAAATGATTTGGAAGCCTTACAACTAGCGGAAGATCAGTGATCTCAACTTTCCCATACTATTTAGTGTTTAATCTTGTCTACTATACTCGCTTAGGTAGTCTCTGTTCGTGACCTGTGCGACATGGCTGACACTTCGAGCTCCACTCCTCCAAATAATAATTAAACATATTGATAGTTGTTCATTGACCTAAAGAGGTAGGATCCCGGATCTGTTCGGGGGTGGATCTCATATCACATTTGGAATCCATGGATCTGCGAGTTATTCTCTGGTCTTCCCTGGTCCTATCTATAGCACATGTTTTTGGACTCCATAAAAGAAAATAAAAAATAAGACAACAACGTGGAAGGAAAAAGAACCAAGAGAAAAAAAAAGATATATGCAAGGGGGAAAAGTAGAACGAGATGACACAGTTCGTGGGCATATGCAGGGATGATCCAAGTTCAAACGAGTTCCTCGTATAGAGACTTCCATATCGGGGACCCCGACCGATCGGCCCTGACGCTCAGACAGCCCCTCCATCTCATCCAATGAGAAGCAAGCCATTCACCTTCGTCCAGTCTGAAAACCCGACTACCCGGGTATAACAAAATCCAATCTATGAAAAATCAAACTAGGCTACTAGATGCGGATCAGCTTGACGTATGATCTCCCCCGCTTCCAAATTTCTGCGGCTGAGCATTTCGACTTGATTTAAATGCAGGCTGGTTCGCTTCTGGTCAAACCTGCATCTCAACACACTCAACACACTCACAGATTTGAATCCTTCTTAAGGTTTCGTGATCAAGTCGTCATCTTGCATATACGACTTTGTGTGATATACAAAAGCACTACTCCGTACTTCAACGCAATACCCACCCACTTAATACCCCACCATGAGTTACAAAACCAACTATGAGCTTTACGTGAGTAAAACCCATTCTTTACTTAACTTAATCAATCTGACTTATATATTTTGTTCAGTCTCGAGGAAGCATCGACAGCAGACGGTCACCCCCGCCAGATGAGCTTCTCTCACCATTGGCAACGCTCTACCCGCATGTTGCGGCCCTGCAGCCACAATATAATCCCAGCAACTGCACCTTCACCGGTTACCGTGACACGGGATATTGGGCCGCGGCCTACACAACACAGACTATCGATGATTCATCCATGTCCATGCGTCGCATTGGTAAGCTTAATCCTGTCTCTTCTTTTTTCTTCGGTCGCGTTTAGTTCTAACATTACACTAGATGGTCGACCATGCCGATTTGTTTCTAAACTACGCCGACTCCTCAGCCGAGATGATTTAAAATATCGTCGAGGATCTCGGGCGACTGCTCGAACTGCATGAACTGCGTCTGTCTCTCTTTCAATCTTTTTTTTTTTTTTTTTCCCTTGGCGATCTACTCGAGCAACATGCAAACGACCAGCGATTCACTTCTCGACATCCTATTGTCCTCTTATATGAGGCTACTATTTTTTGAACCTTTCGATACTCAGCATCAAGGCCTTGACAACCACGACTCCGCATCCACCTTTTTTTCTTTTGTTTGATCTTGGTTTTCATTCTTCCAAGCGTATCTTGTTTTTTTCCTCTGGGTTTTTGGGCAAGCGACATTCCAGCGAGGAGTTCTTTGGCACATATTGGCAACATACGTACATTGGGGGCTACGTCTTTTCTATTCTTGTGACTTCATTTGATTGCATATATTTTTTCTGTCAATGTATATAGCGGCAGATTTACCTACAGATATCAAACAAAGGACCAATTCAGTCCACTTTTTTTTACCAAGAATATCTACTTTGTTACTCCACTAAGAAAATCCCCAAGTCGTAATCCGTACAATTCTAAATATCGGCAAGGGGGCTTTTCTGCCAAAACGCACGTTTTTCAATCAGGCAGTTACCAGGTAATCGGGGCCCAGTGCCCCTTGTCCACATGAGTAGGAGAAATCCACATGCCAATCTTGGAAGCAAGGCACAGCTGAAGCAATGACGGCATAGAATGTTTGCTTTTTCTCGAACCATAGCCTTACGGTTCCCAATCCCACGGTAGCATTCGTAACCCCTGCAGTCCCGGAGGAAAGGAACAGGATCAGTACACATGATGTACCTGGGTGCCTAGGTAGGATCGCCGAGGGTGCAATCGCGCCAAATCCCGATCACTTGCATCAGGCCCCAGTAAACCGCTGATCACCCCAAACATTATCACCTCAGCAAGTAATGATCGGCGAGCTCCACACGCCCATGGAGTTCTAGCCACCGCATAACTACAGCCCTGGAGCCTTAGAACCCGGGTGATTGTTATCAATTATTTGTGGAAATGGTGAGATACCTGCAGGTATGGGCAGATATGGCAATCCCAATATTGCAATCACCTAACGTTCAGCACGAGATGCTTTGTTCCTGCAGAACTATATGATACAAAGTTTCAGGGGTGACACAAGCTACATATGCATGTACTGCCGGGATTTGAACCTTGTTCTCTATCTATGGAATCTACTTCCCTGGATATTGTGAAACTCCCACGGACGTTTGAAGACTAAGGGCCGACCCGTGTCGATCATATGGCCCCCACAAGGTATTTGAAATATGTACCTCACGCGTGCTTTGGGCGCAACGTTGTGGATTTGTTATCTTTCTCTTCCATGTTTGCTTTTGGTTTCTTCTTCTTGATTATCTTGACGCTAGGGCAGATCGGGAAGGACCATCGCATTGCGCCAGGGTGAGAGTAAATGCACCTAACAGTATATCTTTTTTTGAGTTTGAAGAAATTGAATGAGAAGGGGATAGAGGCTATAGGAGCCATGAATTATTGGAATAAAAATATAGAGAAGGGTCCATACTGGTAGTCATCAACTACAATATAGTACCTGGGCAAGGTGAGGATACTCCATGATCATCACCATTGCTCTCCGCGCTCTCCGCGCTCTAGCCTGCAATATACCGGTTTGTATGCAGGGGCCCGGGGGCAATTTAGTATTATTAATCTAACCCGGATGACTGCCACGAGATCAGAGTATCGTTCAATAAAAATACAATAGAATGCAATAATAATAAAATAATAATGTTCCCGATCGAGCTTGTCGATGACGTCAATGGCCTGAATAACGAGTTGCGAGATTATAGTTATGTTTAGCTCTACCTGCGTAGAATATATCCCTGCGCCACACTTCAACTAATAGTATCAAAGGTAAATAGTAGAGTCCTCGCCCTAAGTATAAACCTGGAAAGCCAAACAATAGAACAAAGTAGTAATCGCTTTTAGTGCGATTGGGTCAAGTGTGTAGTACGACTACCGGTAGTTATATGTAAGTTAATATAACCTTGGAAAGTATCCTTGATGATTATACCCTTTTTTTACTTCTTTCTTTCTAGTGATCAGAAGAACACATGGGATGCCCATAATGTATCACGTAGCATAAGGCAACAAAGTACCGAGTAGTCGGCATATGTTTTTAAGAAATGTGAAGAATCATAGACCGACGCCCAATTACCGATCAACGCAGCCGCGCCAGAACTCTAACATTTATCGCCCCACCGCTCTCCCCGCGACCATTCCCCCGGACATTGCCCCGGACTTGGACCAGAAAAAGATTTCTGTTCAAAAATGTCAACTGAATATCCTTTAGCAGGAAGCCCCGAGACATCAGAATCCCCAAAATACGAGTGCACATTATGCCTCAAGCGGTATAAGCGACGTGAGCACCTGTTTCGCCACATCGGCTCCCATACATCACAGCGGCCATACCAATGCAATTCGTGCGACGGAGCTTTCCAGCGCGCTGATGTTTTGAAGCGACATCTGCGGACCTGTGATGGCGGCGCTTCGAGAGCAAGCACCCGAAGACGGGCTTGCGATCGTTGCGTTCGTCAAAAAAAAGCTTGTAGTTCCCATCAACCATGTCACAGCTGCTCCAAAAAGGGTGCTCAGTGTTGGTATTCTACAGACACGGGGTCTTCATCACGACTAAGCCAGCACAGCCCAACGAAGGATACACCGAAAGACCAAGACCTGAATACCCAATTCACGGACCTACCGCCACCGCCATCGACATCGACATCTAATACAATGATGCCGTGGGGCCTCACTATGGAGGACTTGCAGAATTTTGGCACAAGTCCAACCAATACCTTCTTTGATCCTGGCTCTATGCAATACACTAGTCCAACTTGGCCGGACTTTTCGGCATTACCTTCCGAAGGCCCGGCAACTTTCGAAACACCTGTTTCTAGTGACAAGCCCCGGAAATCGCTGCACTTTCTGGATAAATTTACTAGCAACACGGGTCTAGTGTCGAGCTTTGATTGCGGCACTCACGAGCAAAGA
The DNA here is from genome assembly GCF_028829755.1 of Penicillium solitum. Classification (NCBI taxonomy): domain Eukaryota; kingdom Fungi; phylum Ascomycota; class Eurotiomycetes; order Eurotiales; family Aspergillaceae; genus Penicillium; species Penicillium solitum. The sequence continues at coordinate 1,777,160 of NW_027072125.1, read as the reverse complement.
GAACAAGTTGCTGCCAGCTTAGACCAGCACCTCTTGTCTGAGTTACAGCAGAGAATAATGTCAATGCCGGCCTTAGGCATGGATATTCCATCTCCTTTGATCCTGGAAAGTAACAGCGATACAAGTTCAACCAGCGAATTACCACTGGATTGGTTCAATGACCCACTTTCCTTGAAGACACACGAGATTCTTCTTCTAGTCGAAGAAGTGGTCACGATCAAACCGCGCAACAGTTCCGTCACCTTGGACTGGTCATCAGCACTCAGGGATGCCTGTCTACAATTTTTCTCTCCTTTAAATATAAGAAGGTTTCTGGGGTTCTATTGGGCAATATGGCATCCTAATGTGAACTTTGTGCACCGGCCTACCTTCGACATGCTGGCAGCGAAACCGACAGTCCTAGCTGCAATGGCTCTAATCGGTGAGACAGTCTCCTATTGTAGGGCCTGGTAAACGCTAATTATTGGAAGGTGCTTGCGTATCACCAGATATGCCTGACAACGAAGATGCGCGCACTTGGTTCAACTGTGTGGAAGAAATGGTTTTCATTGACGACGATTTCAACAGTGATTTGACCTACCAATCCTCTGGCAACATGGCTATTCAAAGACGCAAGATCCAGGCTGTACAGGCAGCCTACATAGTATGTCTCTATCAGAATTGGGAGGGTGCGGATGCTAGCAAGAGTCGCATTCGACGTTACCGTTTTGCTACTCTGGTATCTGTAAGTGTACCTTTCAGCTTGTATCTCATCAGTCTATTAATGTACCAAAGACCGCTCGTGATATTGGAATTACGGCGGCAAGACATCTGAACTACAGCGAGCTAGGCCGCCATGAGTTCGAATGGAAAGAATATGCAGCTAGAGAGGAACTCATTCGGTAGGTATCAATATTGCACTTGAAGAAATAGCCCACTGATACCCCTAAACCATAGTCTATTCACTTGGATCTTTTTACTAGATTCAGCATTCGTCATTTTTAACAACCTCCCTCCGCGGATGGTCATCAAAGAAATAAGGATGCATATGGCAACACCAGAAGCTTGCTTCCAAGCAACAACGGCAGACCAATGCCACCACCAACTCCAACTCTTCCTACCTGCAAGAAGTCTCTACTGGACCACCTCATTCCGTGGATCCTTCGAGTCACTATGTAAAGACGATTTATCCGTCAATATCCGCCATCTCCTCGCTACCCTGGGTCCATTAAACTTATTCGCATTAACATCAGGTAAGCTACAATCCAACCCTCCATAATCCAACCTTGTTAATACTGGAACCGTTAGCAATTCATTCACAAATCTTCCAATTCCGCAGCGCGGTAGGCAGCTTCCAACTCCGAGCCCCGATCCAAAATGCCCTCAGCAACTGGCGAGACATCTGGCAGTTGTTCTCGTCGACGTTCCCCCAAGGAATCACACCACATGTGACAATCGAAGACCCTCACATTCAACCCGAAGAGCTCTGGAAACGAATGGGATTCTTCCGCTATGCCCCCGAGTACTGGCTCCTAGCCCACCTGATGGCAGATCGATTGGCAGTACTTGGCACATCCAAGCCGGAGACTGAGTTGGAGCCGCTCGACGAGGGTCCGCTGGACCCAATTCTGAACCGATATGACCAAACTAGTATGCGCCAGATTAATGATCTGATTATGGGCTTTCAGACATTCCAGATTTGAAAGATGGGCCTTGCTGTACAATGTCTCACTACCAAGAAATGGGTGAATGTCATGATTTGCTTTTTTATATATAGTTATCTTTTCAAGTCCCGGATTATCTTCAGGACACAGATCGCTATTGCTGAAACGATACATATTTTGAACAAAGGCCAAAACTCAGGTGTTGGGTAATCACTGGAAAATTCTGTTAGTGACTAGCTAATCGCAAGTGGATACAACGTTTACCTCTCATGATGGGAAATCTCATGATGGGAACTCGGAAGAAACCCGGCCTCACGTTCTGATTCTAGTCTGAGAGACTCAGACCCATCCTCTCTCCAGTCGATTGTTGTTTCGTGGAGTCCCGGTATTATGCCATCATCTTCATGTTCGGATCTCGGAGGAAGTGCAGTTATTGATGGTGCATCGTGGATTGGTTGTGGTTGTATTATTGTCTGAGTCGTAGCTTCGAGGGTGTTTCCAGGCCCAGAAATCCCCACCGACCGAGCACCTATAGCCGCGCCTGTAACCAAAAAGCTGAGGAGGAGGACAAATAATGTGGTAAATAACGGGCGAAAGAACATTCTGGTCGGTAAAACAGGAGGCCGTCGAAAGGTTTGAAGTCCAGCTTTGAAAATGGGTAAGTGCCCAGGTCCCAAGAAATGGGTTTGGGGGGGTGTTAGTTTGGTTATATAGAGACTTCCAAGGTTATTTTGAGTTTGGACCTAACTTAGTAGTCTGGAGTTGGATTTAGCTTGGAATTTAGATTCCCCAAGGTTTACAAGTTTGGCCCATGAGGATGACCTCTTGGCGCTTATTGGATGATAACGTATTAGGTGGCTGAGTGGTCTTGGCACGGACTTAAGCCGAGCTTATCGGCGTTGATGACGGACATTCTTATAACAACCTTGGAAAGAGTTGTCTCACGATTGTTTTGAGGTATCAGAAAGTTCGTAGGATGTAGGCTTTGCTCTTCTTGTGTCACACCTAGCATTTCGGGCAACTGACAATCTCCTAAAAAGAAACTGTGACTGACCATGTACGTACCTACGTAATGTTATATCCAGTATCACATAAATCCTAGAGATTGCCGCTCCCAATTTTAATCAGTCATTGATAGCAGAACAAAGGTATAATCGTTTGGGAAGGCAACCGGATTTTAAAATCGAACACCTGGGCACCTGGGGAGCTGGGCACCTTGGCATGATGCAAGTTGCTGACGTGCCAAGGGATCCACCGGTTAATCATAAGCAAATCACATCAACAAGTCAAAATTACCTTAATTCTTCCTGATTACAAATTCACATCACTGGGAACCTTCCAAGGTTGGAAACTATTTTGGTCTTTGATTTTCGAATCCACAGCCCGAGGCAACCAAATAATTTACGATGGATTTATGTATGGCGCAGCTATTTTCGTGTGCACTGGGGCTCTTTTATTTTGTGCTTGGCATTTCCAAGTGGCTTAGGCATACAAGCTTGATTGAAGGTCATGCAATCGATTATAGATATAAGTTGGTGACATATGACCTGACTATATGATATGCACACAATATGGAAAACCGAGAAGACAGTGATCACATATCAAAAATATGGAATGGCTCACGTACAGGAATACAGTCAGCTTTTATGCAGGTAACCATCACAACCCTACTATAGAAAGGATACCTGGTCATTGTAAAAGCCCTAAAAATTGCGGTGAAGGTTCTGGGGGGCCCGATATTCGGATGGCCCCGCGACTGACTGGAAAGCCATGATCGGTACCTGCGTCGGTCTGATTGGCCTGGTTTTGGTCCTGTGATTTGGTGTGTGGGCCATCTGGTATATAAAGCCTGCTTTGTTCCCTCTTATTATGTCCATATGAGAGACATGTGCAGAGTCAATGACCCCAGCGTACTGCTCAAGTACCCTCGGAGGCGCTGGCGGGAAGTGTAGATGTTAGAAAAGATAACTATGCTAACCAAGAGTGTCTATCTCTAGCCTCTCAGTTCGCTGCTGGTAATGTCGACACCGGCTTCTATCCCTACATAGGACAAGACCGGCCCCAGAACGAAGGCAAGGGATAGGGACAATACCAACCGGAGAGTCGGCTCCGAGGACAATGTCGATCGAGTCGGGCCTTAGGCATAGGCAAAGATGTACCCGATACGAACGGCATCAGCCCCGACATCATATCCTTGATAATACCCCCGGAGATTCGGCCAATAAGGATGAGACCATGGCAAAATATACCGAGTCCCACGGCATTTAGGTGCGGTCTGTGGGCCCCGCGTGGTTACTGGCTGCCACCACAACCAAAAGCGTCTGAGGAAATAACTCTGTCATAGATAAATCCAAGAATAAAGAGCCAGAGAAGGGAAAGGAGAGGGGTGGCCGTTATGCACATGTTTACTGTCAAATCTGGGGAAGGTGGTCTTGCTTGCGATGAATAGGATACTCGATGCTGCGACTCTTAACACGTATCAATGAACGAATGAACGAATGAACGAATGAATGAATGAATGAATGAATGAATGAATGAATGAATGGGGGCATCAACATAGAAGGAAAAAAAATATGTGGTGGAGATACTCAAACATAGTGCGATTCATTGTAGACTAAAAAGATTATTTGCCGCTGGTCAGTGGACTTGCTGCCGGTCTTTGGGGTGTGGAACTAAATTTGACTCGATTTCGAACTCTCGTCATTGGTATAACCCCTTTTGAGAGCATTTCGATGATCAATTGTTTTACAATGATAGGTTGCCACAGCCATTGAAATTGTGGAGGGTCTTTCGGTGAAAGTGATGTACCCCCACATTCCACTCCGACGCCCACCTCCGCATCCGCCTTTATACACACATCCCACTCCGACCTCCGAGATCGACCAACATACTGGGGTTGAGCCATGCTAGAACACGAAAATATGGATCTAAGCAATAGTATTTATAAAGAAAGGGATATCTCTGGGGATACTCGGATCGCAATATCAATTTTTTTCTTTTCTTAAGAATGCACCTTTGATTCACTCCGTTGTGAAAAGAATCCTAAAATAGCCCAGATGTTACCAGTTACCGCGATAGTAGGGGCAGCTATTGCTGTCCTGCTTCTTTCTCGTGTTCTCAGAATCGGACGTCGACCAAAGAACTACCCCCCGGGACCTCCAACATTGCCCATTTTGGGGAACATTCATCAGGTATGCGATAAGGTGCCTCAGACGAAGATCTTTGAACTAAGTTGTTGCTTTTAGATGCCATCTCAAGATGCCCATCTTCAATTTGAAAAATGGGCCCGTGAATATGGCCCAATCTACAGTTTGATCCTAGGCACCAAGTGTCTGATTGTGCTATCCAGTGATGAGGCAGTCAAAGAGCTTTTGGATAAAAGAAGTGGTATATATTCGCACCGGCCAGAGTTATATATTGGCCAGATGTTGTGCAGCGGTGACCTCAGAATGTTGATGATGGTAAGCCGTGAAGCGAGCCCTGGAGGCAATATGATTTTCGGATTGTATCTCGTAGCTAACCAATTCTTCCATTTTTAGGGCTATGGACCAACATGGCGTGGAGTATGTATTATTACTCATTATCATTTCGATATTTGCGCTAACTTGATTCCAGTTCCGAAAAATGGTGCATGGCTTGCTTAACGTCACAACATCCAAGAAATATCTACCCTATCAAATGTTGGAGAACCGGCAAATGTTATATCAGTTCCTGACGGAGCCCGAAGGATTCCTGAAGCATATTCGACGGTACTCCAATGCCCTCACGACCACGATGGTTTTCGGATGGCGCACGCCTACATACGAAGACGAGAAAATGATGCAATTGTTCAACGGCTTCTCGGAATTTGCAGATCTCAACCAGACCGGAACAGCAGCGATCATTGACTTCTTCCCGTGGCTGCGGAAACTACCCGAATTTCTTCTCCCAGCACAACAGAAAGCAAAAGACCTCCACAAAAAGGAGAAAGCATTGTATCTGAGCCATTGGCTACGCGCAAAGGAAGAAGTTGAACAGAACACAATCAAGCCATGCTTCTCTGCGGGAATGTACAAAGCGCAGAAAGAAGACGGTTTCAGCGACGACCAAGCAGCTTATATCTCCGGAACCCTCCTAGAAGCCGGCTCTGACACTACATCCAGCACATTATACGCCTTCGTCCAAGCCATGCTCCTGTACCCAGATATCCAACGCAAAGCCCAAGAAGAGATCGAAATGGTAGTAGGTTCGGGTCGCCTACCCGTCATGGAAGACCTGTCCAAACTACAGTACGTACGAGGCTGCATGAAAGAAACAGTCCGCTGGATGCCGACAACCATCCTCGGAGCCGTTCCACACGCAGTCACACAAGACGACGAGTACAAAGGGTACTTTATTCCAAAAGGCGCTGGTGTGATGAACAACGTGTGGGGCATCCACACGGACCCGGCTCGTCATCCCAGCCCGCGGGTATTCAACCCCGATCGGTACCGCGACGACTACCAGAGCTTCGGAGAGGCAGCGGCAAACCCGGATCCGTCGAAGCGGGATGTGTTCACCTTTGGCGCGGGCCGTCGTATATGTCCCGGTATTCATGTTGCCGAGCGTAGTCTGTTCCTTGGCATGTCGCGCATTCTGTGGGCGTTTGATATTACGCCGGAAACTGATCCCGCGGGAACTCCGATTTTGCCTGATCCTGATCGTTTGACGCAGGGATTTGTGTGTATGCCTGAAGAGTTCCCGGCGAAGATTACGCCGAGGTCACAGGAGAGAGCGGAGTTGGTCATGAGTGAGTGGAAAGAGGCAGAGAAAGAGTGTCTTGATCCTAAGACAAGACAGTGGATGCAGTCACCTGTGGAGGTATGATTTGATGGATTGAATGACTGTTTGCTGTGTTATTTACGTATTTGCGGTGTCAGGGTTAGGGTCAAGAAGAGAACCTTGGAAACATTTGTACTTTAGCAATTTTGACCGGATGGGATAAATCTAACTCAAATCTTCAGACTAAGCGCTGTCAGGCAGCCAATGAAATGTAGATATAGAGAATGCGCCACACAAGATGTACATCCTGCTTGAACCCACTTCTATCATCTTAGGGGCTGGAAAAGTTGATATAACTGGTATTCGTGTAACCCGAGTTCTGCACATGAGAAGAATGCAAATAGGGGCTTGATACCTCATTTGTCCGAGATGTAAGTTCCGGTTTCAGACCTCGGCTAACCTTACACCCTGACAGGTCTTGGTCAGCATGGAGTGAGATACGGATGGTTGTGTATGGAATCGAGATATTGAGATATGTGTTAATGCTAGTGTGCGGTGCTAACTCTACATTGGTCAAATAGTCGGTGTAACTAGGTTTTAGTAGCAACTATGCGGTGAAACGAAACACCCGATGAGGGTATTATCACCGCCATATAATATCCGATCTGACCCAGGGGGGACGAGATATTGATATGAGCCATATAACTCAACGAACGGGGTGCTCTTCCCGCACACATATCTCATGTCATCCTTGCAATGTAAATGACATTGCTCGTTCCGAGGGGAATGCTGGGATACTAATATAAATAGCCATGTCCGCACCTTGCGGTGGTCTTCTTGAGACTCTCAGGATCATATTCTGTTGACATGATAGCCTGCAGCCATCTAGTTAACGCAAGTTTCAATTGTCACACGAGCGATCGCAGGCATTGGTACGAGATAATCAAGACCGGCCAAACTCTTAACTTGAAATGTGCGTGTCTTGCAGACATTTGGGAGATCGATCATGATAATTCAAATGTTTATGAACCGTTTCCTAGCCGACAAATCCCCCCGAAGATATATCAGTGGGAAGACAATCATTATCCCGATGTCCAAGAAGAGTATAGCGTCAAATCCTTGACTTGGAATCAGAGATCAGAGATATTGAAGAAGCTACCCCTTGAATGCTTAAGTGCAAATCCCCCCCCCTTTTTTTTCTCGGACGAGATAGGCGATTTCCGGTACAGAAAGGGAAAAAAAAGAGCCAACGCACAATGTGCCGTGTGACCCAACAGGCGACAGAATTCTTTGAAAGTGAAAGGATCCCGCTTTTGAGGGAAAACCAGTGGAAAGGAAAAATGCCTCAGGTTTATATAAATGGCGCATATGCGGAGCCCTGAGATTTGGTTTTGGGGGGCGGTTATGATTGGTTGGACACTTGAAACCTGAGAGAGAGCTTGTTTTTTCTTGTTTTTTCTTTTTTTTTTTTTTTTTTTTCTAATGTTCGTGTATGACTGAGGAAGAGAAAAAGATGGAGATTGAGGATAATTGACAAATTGACAAAATACCTCACTGATACAAAAGGAAGATATGAAAAATTGATGGGAAAATGAGGGAAAATGCCCTAAAACAGCACAGCCACCTCCAGATGCAGACCCTGGTCTTTTTCTCTCTTGGCGTGTCCATTTACATCAGCCCCATGGTGGAACGGGCGTCTCGATTAGTGAAATCCACAAAAGTAGTTATTAGTCCAGATCCACGTGAAAAGAAAAAGAGGTATACTAAAAAAACAAATGTATGAGGCATTTCTATCTGGCATGGTAGTATTGGGGAAATTGGAGACTTTCCAATTTGTCAATTTATCAATTTATCGCGTGGATGAACTCCAACCGAGCTACGAAAATGCCTCATAGCTATAGTACGGAGTATACGGGGTACATATAGTTAGCTAGAACTAGGTTAACACATGGATGTACATATGTACTTTCTTACCGTTTTACCCTTTTTGGTGTATTCCGTCGGAGACCCACACGTCCGCAACAAAAGTACCGCATAGTAGCATGAAACTATGGCCCAAGCTCCAGTCAAAATGCATCAAAATAAGAAGAAAAACCCTGAAGCCACAAAGCCACAAAGTACAGAACCCTCGGAATGCACGAGCCAGTCGTAGTCGATCCTGTGGCTGTGACTACTTGATCGAATCATAGGGTTGATTTCTAGCGACACACACATGCCTATTCCGAATAGAAAATGTAATAGCAAGAAAAAAAAAATATATATGTTCCTGTGTCATCATAGCTGTCAATATCCCGGTTGACCCCTCAGTCCTACCTGACTACCTTACCACGGGACGCGATCTAAGAAAAAAAAAGGTATATAAGCTCCTCCCCGTCCACCCACCAGGACCTCTCATCTTAACGAGGAATGCTTATCGACAGTCAAAAGTGGGCGTGTGAAGCTTGTATACGGGGCCACCGTGTGACCAGCTGCAAACACCATGGTTAGTATCTAAATTAGCTGGCATTTCCCCCCTTTTTCTTTCCCATACCTCGCTGGTATACTAACCCCATACTCTCCAACACCTCCATTGCTCTAACCCATAACCCATAACCCATAAAGCTCTTAAAAACCAAAACTGACCTGGACAAAACCCCCACCTAGATCGTCCATTGATTCGCATCAAGCGCAAAGGCCGACCTTTCGCAACATGTACAGTGTGCAATGCCACGCCCTGCACATCTCCAATCGAGCACGCGCGCGCAAAACGCGACGCAGAGCTCAAATGTCCTTCAAAAGTAACGCAAACACAAACACAGCCAACCGGAAATCCATATCTTCGCGCATATGGAAAGAAGAAAAATTGCAAACGCCATGGTGCTGATTGGTGTTTTGCTCTTTTTCTAGAAAGCCTCGAGCCACGGAAGACTCTATCCGCGGCACAATCCGACCGGTTTCCTTCCCATTGCCCCTCGTCCAAGTCCCGGTCCATCGGGCTCGATTTCGGGTTCCGGGGGCGGGAAGTCTCTCTCAACCGCTGTGACAAAGTCGAAGTCTAGGTCCGGGTCAAAATCGGCCTGCTCGACCTCGTCGGCTTCCTCGCCTGCGAAGACCCCTAACTACCATGATGCGGTTGGCGCGGGAGATTGGTCGGGATCGGAGGGCGAGATGTCGAGGAGTGAGTCATCAAGACACACGGTGTCTTTCTCCGGGTCAGTTATGTTCGGTTTGGACTCGAATCGGACACTCAGCGCAGAGCACGCAGAGCAGGCTGGCTCCCTTTCCCATTCCGCGCCGGGATCGCTGTATGATTATCCCGTTACCTCGGAGGCGGAGGCTGCTGCTGCTGCTTTGTTCGATCCTGCTTATTCTCTCCAGCCTTCTACGCTGGCTGTTTCGGGTTCGCAGATCGCGCAGACGTTGTCCATGGTTAGTCCGCTAGAAGGGGCGCATCCCTTTGACTTCTCACTGGACCCTGCGCTGGAATTGGGTGATAATAACTTGGGATATTTGAACGAGGTCGACCTAAATATGGATTTGGAGTTGCCGGCTATGGAGGAAGTGTTTCATGTCGAGGATTGGTCTAGGTATATGTGGTCGGCTGAGACAGGGTTTGAGCATTTAGATACTGGATTTCCACCTGTGTCCCAATAACAGGAGGGGTCCAGGCTGCGAACCTGGTTAACAACTCGCAAGATGATTGATGATTATGATTTTATTGATTTGAGGTTGAAGACGGACATACAAAATGGAGGAGCGGAAGCATGGGCTCGGGTGCTGTTTGTGATGATCTCTTTTACTGCATCTACACTGCTATCTACAACTGGAATAGTTCCAAATTTCATGTGGATTCAATGGAAACAACGTGTCCTATGCTCTATCCGAGACTCCGAATGGATGCCAAGCACGAATGCCCCCAATGCTCCTCGCTGATGTAAAATAATGACGACAAACGGCACTGATGACGCCGACTATACAGGAGAATGAACAAAAATTCAACAGAAAGCAGGCCTAGATTTCCAAGGCCACACAAACAGACAAGCGTTAACCGCTTAGAAAAATGTACGAAGGTCAATGGGTACTACATAGACGTCCCAACCTACACCTCCTGGATGTAGTTCGCCGGAACGCTCTTCGTAACACCACCCCGTTCCACATCGGCCCATCCATCACCACTATCCCGGTTGATGAGGACAAATCGGTCACCCTCTGCCATATTCCACTCCATATCGCTGCGGGCTTCGTACTCGTACAATGCCTCGACATATTGCAATTTCTTCGCTCCTCGTCTGGGTGCGACAGCCGGCCCGACACGTTTCGGCGCAGCACTTCCCGCCAGGGATGCCGAGGAGTTTGAGTACGTTGACCCAGGTCGCTCAGGCATACTGGGACTAGCAGATGGCATGGGAGATGGTGTTGGGGCAGCTTCGACATACGCGGCCGGAACAAGTCCTTCGTTGGCTCCAGATCGCACACGCAGCCATCCAGAACCATCTGTGTGATTGTTAGTAAATATTGGATGTAAACGATAAGACAATAGGACGTACTATCTGGTTGGAGGATCACCACTTCGTCCCCATCTTCCACGCTGACCTCATCTGAGCCCGTGGCTTGATATGCGTACAGCATCTTACCTCGCGGCTCTTTGGATCTTGAGACCATGCCAGAGTCGCTTGGCGGAGGGGCAGTCACGTATGCTGTCGGAGGCGGTGCTAGCACCCGGTTCCTCTTCGCGGCAGCGGCAGCGGCAGCTGGCTTTGTTTCTGCAACGGGAGCTAGAGGCTCCTCTGCTGGGCTTTCGGGTGTCGGTTGAGTAGCAACATTCGATACCGACCGAGCTGTACTGGCCGCATATCCTGAGCTAAGAGAGTTCATTGTGTTTTGTCGCGTCAGGGACGGGGCGGCAGTGGAAGCTGTAGGGGTGCCGACATCCACAACAGGCATAGCACCAGCCTGTTCCTGTCGCAAGACCTTGAGTTTCTTCTTGTCTTCCTTGGTTTGCTCGCCTGGGCACTCCGCGGGCACCTTCATTTGGCATTTACTATGGCAGGTGTAACCACAATCTCGACAATCAAAGCCCTTGGCGGACAGGCCCCAGATTCGCTCGCCGCAAAGATCACAATTTGTCGGGATCTTAAATGTCTGAGTGCGGAAATTGTGATTCTGGGCTCCCAACGACAAATCTCCAGCCACTGCCATGATAGTCGCTGTTTCTACCTCGGCTGTAACCCATTTGCGATCAACTTCGTGCAAGGATTCTTGGGTGTAGAAAATGGACCGCACGACATCTAACTCGTTTCGATTATCTTTACCCTGTTGAATATTTTCCCGTACTTTCTTGCTTCCTTCAACCTCACGCTTCTTCCGGTCTGACTCAACTCGTAATTCGCGGATTTGAGTTTTGCTTTTACTCAGGACGTTGCGCAAGAAGACCTTGGCTGCCTCGTCGGCGACGATTGAAGCATCGTCGTGCCATACTGGACTCGGCTCAAATCCTAAGTTTGCAGGTTCCTGTGATTGGGTCACATTGTGTTGGAGGAACATCAAGGAGTCCAGGTGCGGGTTGTTCCGAGGAATTTCGACAAGAAGATTGGCTATGTGCTCCGTGCTATTTGAAAGAGATGATTTCTCAAGTTGGGCGGCGAGTGACCACATCAAATTCATTTTTGCGACTCGTGTTTCATTGAGGTTTTGTAAACCCTGACCGGAAGTATAAGTACCATTGTGGATCCAAGATATGGGGGGTGGCAGGTTCATCTTACATCGATCACCTCAGGGACATATTCATGGTAAAATTTCTCCTTGAGCTTATTTGTCACATTGATGCTGATGAGATAGAGGTTCTACCCGCAAGTTAGCATCAGAACACGGGGGTTTCAGTTGAATGAGCCATGCCTTATAGTTGTTCATCTCCAGTATTTGTTGTTGATATGCTGCTTGTGCTTTGCCCTTGCCATGATCGAAAGCGGACTCCATTTTCTTTCTGCGAGATTCAACCTCCTGGCATGCGCCATCGTATTTACCCTTCGCTTTTTTGAGATCGCCATATGCTGCCTCACGTTCCTTCTCTAACTTTCCATGATATTCAACATGGCATTTGCGGATCTCTTCATACTGGGTGGCAGCTTGTTTCAGAGGATCCGCCACTTGCACTACCAACTCTGAGGCAAACTTGTCTCGTTCGGCGGCGTGAGATTCTACAGCGTTCAATTGTGTAGTCCATGTAGTGAGCGATGCGCTTTCGAGGGAGCCGGGGGTTAAGGTGGGCGTATCGCCTACACTCAAGGGGCTGATCTTCTTCGACTTGCGGTCATAGTACTTTTTGCACAGGGCCGTTAACTTGGATGCGTATTCCTTCTCAATGGCACTACGCTCGCGGTAGAATTGGTGTATTTCGTCTACCCATGATATGCCATTTGATACCTGTGCAACATGTTTGCATTAGCTCCACTTCAAGCGTATAAGGTGATCTGACGGGTTGACTGCGGGGAAACGATATCGGGACCATACCCAACTGTTGACCGGTTTGAAGGAATCCTAGATGAATTAACCCTGTTAGTTATGCACCTGCGACCATCACCTTCCAGTAGAGATACCTTTAGCTCTGCTCCGAATTGGGGAGCAACGTCTGCGGCCGCCATGGCTAGATTGAGATCCCAAGGCAGACGCGCATGGGACGGCGCGGGAATGGAAGACCGAACAATGAGGCGGGGTTGCCTGGTATCAGCGCTCGTGAATGAGCCACTTGTCTTGGTATTGATTCAAAGTATTCAATATCTCCAATTAGGTAATGTTCAATGGGCTATTGAGGCCATTCAGACAGGAAGAATGAGCTCAATGGCCAAGGCGGGGAGAAGGCCGGTCCCTGTGACAGTACCAAACATACACGTTGCTGGTAGTCAATATGTGACTTGGTCATTTATTACAATACCAATACAGTTATTTCACTTTGACTCAATTGGGACTAGTTCCTATCCTTCGGCGTCATCTGTTTTTGCTCTTCCATTCAGAAGAGCTATTGTTTCTTTTTGGTTATTGCTCTTCTCTTGGTGCTTGGGCTTTTAATTTCCTCCATTCCCCCCTCCTAAACTTATCGGTCGGCCCCGTCTCAACACTCAACCGTGAACTCAGCCATCTAATTTCATTTCGAACTTTTCTTTACCCCACGACCAACCCCTCCACCTTTCCTTCTCCAACTCTTTCTGGTTTTCTGAGATACCCACCAGACTTTTGAACCATGTCTGAAAATCCAGAGACTACCCCTGCTGGGGGTTCCTTGGCTGACCGTGTCACCAAGCCTGACGAGTCGAAGCCTACCGGTACGAAACGAGACCACGACCACCGTCGCTGATTCCTCCAGTCCACACGACCGGGGAACGCGCGATATCCCGGCTGATAACTAATGTTTTTTTTTCTTTCACTTTACAGATTCCTCCAATGTCTCCGCTGCTCCCAAGGAGGACGGCGCCTCTGCCCCCGCGCAGGGCTCGGCAGAGCTCGAGGAGCCGGACTACACTGTTGCGGTGAAACTGAGCGACTTGCAAGCGGACCCCAACAACCCCCTGTTCTCAGTCAAGAGCTTTGAAGACCTGGGCCTGTAAGTGCTAATCATGGATAGGTGCGGATGAACGTCTCATAGCTGACTTGATTGACAATCCAGAGATGCGCGCATTCTGAAAGGTCTCTCGACCATGAACTTCCGCAAGCCATCCAAGGTGCAGGAGCGCGCTCTTCCCCTATTGATGAGCAACCCCCCGAAGAATTTGGTTGGCCAGTCGCAGTCCGGTACCGGCAAAACTGCGGCCTTCGTCCTCAACATCCTCAGTCGCCTCGACCTCTCAACAGAGCAGTTGCAGATGACCCCTCAAGCTCTAATCCTCGCTCCTACCCGTGAATTGGCTCGCCAGATTGTTGGTGTGATTCAGATTATGGGTCAGTTCCTTGAAGGTCTCGTCATCGGCACTGCTGTTCCTGCCGATTCCAATGCTCGCCCGTCGAAGATGGATTGCTCAGTTGTGGTCGGCACACCTGGTACTGTTCAAGATATGATCAAGAAGCGTATCATGAACCCTACTGGCTTGAAAGTGCTTGTCCTGGACGAGGCGGATAACATGCTTGACCAGCAAGGCCTGGGAGATCAGTGCATCCGGGCCAAGGCGTAAGTACTTTAAACCCCCAACACTCAAAAGCTTTCAGCTAATAGTTCCCCCCGGGTAGGATGATTCCCCGAACTGTCCAAATCGTCCTATTTTCGGCAACTTTCCCCGCTCACGTCTACCGCTACGCGAACAAGTTTGCTCCTGCCGCAAACGAGATTACCCTCCAACACGAAGAGTTAACTGTTGAGGGCATCAAACAACTCTACATGGATTGCAACACTGATGAAGAGAAGTATCAAAACCTCGTCCAGCTCTATGGTCTGCTTACTGTCGGATCCTCAATCATTTTCGTCCGGGTAAGTACTATCTAGGATTTAGATTGGAGTATTGCTAATCTCCGTATAGACCCGTGCTTCTGCTGTCGAGATCGAGAAGCGTATGGTTGCTGAGGGTCACACTGTCGCCTCATTGACTGGTGGTGTTGAGGGATCCCAGCGTGACGCGGTGATTGATTCCTTCCGCAGCGGTGATGCTAAGGTTCTTATCACAACCAACGTTCTTGCTCGTGGAATCGATGTCTCCACGGTTTCCTTGGTTGTAAACTACGTGAGTTCATTATTTATCCCCTTTCGCATTCAAAACTAACCTTTCTCGCTTTCAGGATATTCCCGAGGAATACTCTTCCGGTCAGCGCACCAACACACCCGACTTCCAGACCTATCTGCACCGTATCGGTCGTACTGGTCGCTTCGGTCGTATTGGCGTGGCAATCTCCTTTGTTTCCAACCGCAATGAGTGGGAGATGCTTCGTAAGATCCAAGACCACTTCCAGTGCGTTATCGACCGCATTGATACCAGCGATTGGGATGAAGTGGAGGAAATGATCAAGAAAACCATCAAGAATACCCGAGCTCAGGCCGACTTTGTCCAGAGCAACTAAGATACATTGGTCCCTTTTCTCAATCACAACTTTCTGATTTGAAAAAAATCATTCCACATTCCATGTTTTGAAGAGTGACGAAATCTCTTCTTTTCTTTCCTTTTTTGCGGGCCAATGGGGCTGAAGGGAAATTAGATACCTATTTGCGCGCATGGCTGCCCCTGCAGACCATTTTATCTCTCCTGGGCTGCATTTGCCAGGCATGCCAAAAGAAGCAGCTGGCTTCAAATTAATGAAGTCAATTGCTACTCATGGGAAAGAAACACCATCTCTTTTTCATTTCAAGCTGTTTGTAGGTTCTTCTTTTCTTCCTTTCGTGTCACTATGAATTCTTCCTGTGGGTCGTTCTTTTGGCACCTGTTAATCTGTGTTTTCTCGCATCTTCCTCATCCTGCCATGGAACCACCTTTCTGCTCAGTTCATGGAGCTTTTAGCAATAATGTCAACGTAATAATCGACGCGAGGATGAAGCACGCAGAGCATATTGTTCACTCGACTATCGACACAGCCACCATTGCCTAAGCAACTTAGACCCCACCTACAGTTCCGCGGGCTTTTCTTGGGAATGGAAAGACAAAATCAAATAGCGCAAAACTTCCAAGAGTATATCTTCCAGCGCAATTTTGGGAGGAGCTGCTATACACACTACTATACTGCTGCCACTACCACTTCCCCGTATCTCATGGAGATGCTCCAAGCATACCACCTCCGGCTTATTCTCTGCGGGGGTATTTTACTCCGTCTCTAGTGAATGAGGGGCACACAGCCCAGCCCATGATGGTGGCATTGGGCAAGACCAAGAGGACTTGACTGCATTTCTTATGGAGTGAAGTGATGTCTGTCATGAGATCATTGATAGCATGGTCTAGGTACCTGTTTTGTTTTATGTATTCTGGTGGATTCTACCATATCCATAAGGATTATGAGTATTCCTTTAACGGAGGCAAATTAACGAAGCAGGCCTGCAGCCCGATTCGAATACCCAAGCCCTTCTATTGCGACTATATACATGAAACCACAACAACCCAGAGAATCCCCTTAAAACAACCACTGATTAAATGCAACCCCAAAATCCATATTATTAAACAAATCCAGGCCATCAACTTCAATCATTGGATCAAATTCGAAAGCGGAAGTATCCCCAAGATCCGAGTCCGGAAGAATTGACTGGGGCTCCAGAATCTCATCAATGATCCTAGAGAACAGTTGACTGGCCCGTTGAAATAAAGCATAGTTGGCATTATCCGGCCGAACGATAGATTCAAGGTGCGAAATGAAGACACTTAAATTGCGGATAAGTGCCGATCTCGACCCTTCGTAGAGGAATGGCTCGCCTGTGCGCTTTTGGTGCTGCAGGGCTTTGATGAGTAGACTGGCGCTGGGAAAGCCGTAGAGCAGGACCTGTCATTCACTGAGTGTTAGAATGGGTAGAATTATTTTTCTGTTTGATAGTACATACCGTCCACGCAAAATCTGGCCGGAGATCGACCATTTGTTCGCGTTGCATGCCTAAGGTCAGGACTGTTGATAGTATGTCGGCGCTCACGGACAGCAGTGCTGTGTTTCCGCGCGGGTTATTCTTCCCAGCGATCAGTCGTTGGATGAGGAAGTCATTGTAAAGATATCCCAGATATGAAATAATCATCATGAGGCATACTGCTACATGTAAGTTTTGATCCCAACATTGTGGGCTGTAGCGTAACCAATTGGGGAGCGAATCCCATGCTAGATGACATCGCTGCGAGATATTCCTGTATGGTATCAGCTGGTGAACATAAAGCAGAAAGAATGTGATGATGTACTGAAGCATATTTTCCATCTCCGGTGTCACGTTCTGCAAAGAGACCTCGAGAATCTCATCCCGAAATGTACTGATGATAAATCGCACTCGTATCCATGATGACCGCTGGACTACTCCGTTGCGACTCCAGCCATTCTCGTCAATGTAGTCGTGAGAGTAATTTAATACCATATTATCGGTGGCGAGTGCTTCATCGCTGATATCAAGGGGCATGCGACAATCGGCGTATCGCCACGGTATTCTTGGCGGCCGACCTAAGAATGTGGCAATGCTCTTGTCAAGCTGATAAGCCGCAGCGAACTGACGTCTGCGCGACTCCAAGAGAAACTCGGGCACATCGCTCGAGGTCTTGGAGTCACGGTGGAGACCAAGTGCGAAGATATCGGTGGAAAGCTCGCCTAGTCGCTTCCAACAGGCGGGGCCTAGAAGGTGTCAGGAAAGGCAAGATGGCGGATGGATTGGGCTGAACAAACTTGAGTCGCCGTATACTAGATCCGATAACAGGAGAATCTCATGTAACAGCCATATTGTCAGGTCGTTGAGTGGCGTAAGGATTTTGCAAATGTGCAGTGCGGCATCGCTGGCTGCAAGCATCTTACGCGCATATTGAGACCGCGAAGTTTGGTCCTCATCGAAAATGTTACTAACAAGCCCTAGATATCTTGCCCGACCAGCGAGAGCGCAGAGAAGCCCAATAATTTCAAGGCGGATTGCTGGACCCGTGAATAGCGTGTGGAAATCTCGCCCTTGTGTCGTAGACGGAACCTCAAAAATCTCAGATGTGTTTTGTATTATGTTCACTGTTAGTGAAGATGTGAAATCAGCAAGATTATGGTCTGATATGCTCTCTTTGCACATAGACCCAACCGGGCCAAGGCTGTTGAGCACGAACGGCGCCGCTATAATCGCGCTTTGGCTCAGTGAATAATACTCGCGGATCAGGGCTTCAACTTTCCCAAAATCGCTGAGTGTTAATAGAACTTCGGAGATCTTGTGGACCCAGTATGGTGGCAGGACTCTCTGGGCAGATTCGATCTCCAGGCCCAGAACATGACCTTCCGAGCCCAAGTCGACATCCTCGGTTAGGGGGGAAACGAAGCTCGTTGGGCCGAAGTACCCAGAAAGCAATGGTTGGGTACGGGCTATGTGCCCAGAAGAGATCTCTTGTTCCCAATTTGACGCATCAGGGTTGAGCGATGTCTCGCTTGGATGTGGGTTCCTGCGAAACAGCAATTATAAGAGCCTGATATGTATACATATGGATATAGCTACGAAAATGCATTGGGGTGGTAATTGACCACTGCCAACTCAATAATGTAGACTCAAAAATGAGACAAAAACAAATGAGTGAATTTATAATTGACACACCTTGCTGATGGAGGTCGATCAAAGGGAACTCCCTCTGCCAATGGGAAGATACGGCGACCCTTGGCCCTCGTCAGGGGAGCGGGGTGATAGTAACATCGCGTGGAAACCCCACGATCTCTACAGCGAGTACATACAGGTAATGCATGGTCGCAACGGACTTTGTCTTTGCGACATGGCTCGCAGGAGGCTGGCTTGCCATTCCGACGACGCGAGGTACTGCCGTGGGTATATTTAGTTAGCGGGTGGCATTAAAATATGAACACAAATCACTTACCTCATGGGGAAATACAGGTCCTGGCTTCATGGTAGTGTTTCCCCCAAGGCAAAATGCAATTCAGGGAGTTTCGGTGTTCGCTACTCCGACCAGTTAGATTGAACTCCGAAGAACTCCGGTGGAAACCGGTGGGTGGATCTTCTGTAACTAGAAGCTGGGGAAAGCTTTAGAATAGATGTATACCGCTCTTTCTCTACTCCGTACAATACTACATATGATGATCAAAGCCAAGAAACTAATACAATACAATCTATGGGATATCCCCCCCTGATTGTACAAAAACCTGCAGATAAGCCCCTCAGATAACGTGAGGAGAAAGATAGGGAAGTCACATGGTGACGCTGTACTTCCCCTCCTCACAGCGCTCTTTCCCCCTTCCATTCTTCTTTTCTGTTTCTTGCAAACTATCTTCAATATCTTTGCTTCATCACTCTAAATCATCTCCTCTCCAAGTAATCATGTTGAAAACAGAACCCGTTGCCACTGTCTTGCCCGTATCAACGGAACCATCTCCAACAGCTCCCCCCACCGACCCCAATCCCCGATACAGCAACCATATTATCGTAAGGAAGATCAGATATCTTCAGATATCTTCTGACTTCAATGTTCGTATGATGCTGATATCAAGTATAGTTGACCACTTACCCAGGCCAGAGCGGCATCGAACCCGTCCCCCTTGAGTGGGGCGCTCCCGACGCCAAATCCCGGGGTCCGGTAGTTGTATCCCGCAGTGGGAACCTCGTTAAGCGCCGCAATGCCATCGGCGCCCACGGTGGCAGTTACAGCATCTACAATGCCCTAGCCATTGCCGCTGGTGACTTGGATGCGGATTTCCGACCGGACTTCCGTAACTCTGAGCCGACTTTCAATTTCCCCCCGCAGCCTGCCTGGGCGGATAAGAAAAAGATCGTCTCTATGGATCCTTACGGCCATGACATTGTCAACCAATTCAAGGCAGAGCTGGAGGCTGGCTGGGATATCCGTCCAACGATGGCGGTCACTCGCGCTAACATGAAACTCGCGGAGATTGCCGATGATGTGAAGAATGGCCTGCTCGAGGTGGACGGGTCTATTCTTGTTGATTCATCTGGTGAGGTCCGTGTCACTAAGGTAGCAGCCGAGCCTGTCTGGTATCTACCCGGTGTAGCAGAACGATTTGGTGTTGACGAAGGCACTCTTCGTCGCACTTTGTTTGAGCATACCGGTGGGAGCTACCCCGAGCTTATCACTCGGCCTGATCTGAAAACATTCCTGCCACCAATCGGAGGCCTTACCGTATACATCTTCGGCCCACCAGAGCGGATCGCGGACGAGAATGTCAAGCTGGCTCTGCGTGTCCACGATGAGTGTAATGGCAGTGATGTCTTCCAGTCAGATATCTGTACCTGTCGACCATACTTGGCGTTCGGTATCCGCGAAGCAATCCGAGAGGCACAGAACGGCGGCAGTGGTGTGGTCATCTACTTCCGCAAAGAGGGTCGAGCCCTTGGAGAAGTGATTAAGTATCTTGTGTACAATGCGCGCAAGCGTGGAGGTGACACCGCCGATAAGTACTTCACTCGGACAGAGAATATTGCCGGTGTCCGCGATGTAAGGATCCTGATCATTTAACGTGGCTCGCATATACTGACTTCCTCCACTGTAGATGCGCTTCCAAGCTCTTATGCCCGATATTCTGCACTGGCTCGGCATCACGAAAATCGATCGCATGCTGTCAATGTCGAACATGAAGCATGACGCCATCGTGGACTCTGGCATCAAGATTATCGAGCGTATCCCTATCCCCGACGAGATGATCCCTAGTGATTCAAGGGTCGAGATCGATGCCAAGATCCAATCGGGATACTTCACTACCGGCAAACAGCTGACAGATGAAGAACTGACCCAAGTCCGTGGACGTGGCTGGGAGAAATGGGAAGACATCTCGGTAGGTCGAACTGGCTCCTTGGATACACTGTAGACTCGCGTGACTAACCGTCCCTGCAGCACTAAATTGAGCACGTCGAGATCGCTTCAATTTCGGTAGTCCATTTTTGGGTAATAATTTGGTCAGTATAATGTGTGTACCAACGCACGTTATCATAAACCGCTTTGCCAGGAGTTCATAAAGCATGGATCCATATTTAATAAATAAATTGAAAAAAGAGATTGTTTGTCTCCAATAACAAATTCTACGTTGCAGTTTGGGTGAGACAAGTAGCAGTAGCAAATCGCAGGGTACTCACTATATGACATTGGGGTATTTCAGGGTTTTAAATGAACTGGCATCCGGCACAGGACCTTGGTAGCCTGATCATCGGCCTGGACACCGGTGCGGACTTTTCCCCTTATCTTTCCCCGCCTGATATACAATCTACAGCTCGAGCGAGGCCAACTAGAATTGTCGTTGTCAACCAAAGTGTTGAAACCCAAAGTGTTGAAAATGCAATTCCAACGATCAAGCCAGGTCCTTCCGAAGAAGCTGCTATGGCTTCCACAGACACTAACAGAGACCTACTGATGAGCTGACACGTCTAGTGCAAGGATATCCTCTTGTGAACGTCGAGACCAAGGCAAAGCAGACATATAAGGCACGAATATGCCCCCTACAAAGGGCAAGGATCCACGAACGGGGTACATCGGCGGAAACCCAAAATTTACCTAAACGACCTCGCCAATGGAGTATAACGCTCAGGCCTGCACAGCCCGATCTAGGCTCCACGCCAGCCCGTTATTGGTCGTAACGAATAGCCTCTCACTAGCTTAGATGTGGTTAATGACCTCGGGAGCTATCCACATATGTATGTCCACTGCATTGACCAAATACGCGGTGGAGAATGTGTTAGAGAGGCTCAAGCCTCGTGCTCCATACGAAGCGGACGGTGATGTGATGAAGAAGTCGGTGAAGGAGTTAATGAGAATGATTAAGTAGAATATGTTGCTCACTAGTGCCATCTGATAAGATTGAGTGCATAGTCCGGCTTTTTGTATGGAGTAAGTGGATAAAAATGGATAATACTGAGACTAGTCGCCTGTTTCAGGAAGGTTTGGGACCAAACAGCCGAGTCCCAGCCGAAAGCAGTCTGATTGGAAGTGAATAGGGCTTCAAGAAGCTAGAGGATCATGACGCAGGGTGGATGTTGTCCGAAGAGTAAAACGGAAAAGTTTATTTAGAATGCCTGTCAAAAAGTGGTCGCGAGAGCCCAAGTGCTTCTGTTAATGTAAATCAATGCGGTCTACAACACCGGATTCGAGATCCACATATCCTGCTAGGTTGTGTGGAGTACCATTGATCCCATTCGCCTCTTGCGCCGTTCCTCTACCTATGCAGATGGGTTCCGGTGCTACCGGTGAGGCAGGAGTGGAGACTAGCGCGATCAGATAAGATCATAACACGCCCAAATTTTTCCGTGTCGTCTACCTGCGGGGCGCCAAGACCTCACGCGATGACGTGTCAAGATGATCAGAGTGGGAAAAAAGCCCGAAATTTGGTTGACTCCATTTCAGTAATATAATATTGAACGTTCAGAAAGGAGATATCGAGATATAACAGAGCAGAGAAGGGGATGTAAGAAGTTGAGCAAGTTTCCGAGGTTGGAAATCACATGGGGCAACCTTGGAGGGCAAAGAAACAGAGTGGGGACAGTAAGGCCAATGAACATTGGCCATTGATTATTGTAATGAAACATTAATTACAGTATTACAAGCCCAAATAGTCATGAGTCAGCATAATTAACAGCCGGGATACCGTCAGGGGGTGACCGGCGAGCCGGAAGTGCCGCCAGCCGCGATCATACGACGAGACTTTCCTTCCCATTTGGCTGCCTGGCTGGTGTACTTTGGTCCATACAACCTCCCCTGATCTTCATGCATGGAGACTGGAAGCTCGATCTCAGTTTGAAGCAATAGCTTGTATCTCCAGGGCTGTCTCTTCCCATTACGTCGTTTCCTGTATTCCCAAGGGCTACCAAAGTGATCCACCTTCCCTTTATTGCTCAAAGATCACCTATGCACAGCGGGTTTAGAACCCACCTAGTTCCTTGGGCCTAGGTGATTGCACCAAGTCTGTTTTATGTGGGTATCTTACACACCCCTGCTTTTTGCTCCTCCAATCGCCTAGCACCGCCCGTGACTGTGACTCTCACATTCCCCTCCTCGCAACTCAGTCTTTACATCTCATATTGCAGAAAGCACAGAGTACATTCACGCCTGTTAAACTTCATTCATTTGAGTTCGAGCATTACACTTGAAGTTGAACCCAGTTAGTATCATCTATCTCCTTACCGCTGTCATTGGATCGCCGCTAGCCTGTATCGGCCTAGCTGCCTGCCTTGCCTCCAAGATGGCTGTGCAGGCAGCTAAGTTCTGTTCTTTTAAAGAAGCAGTGGCTTTTCTTCTATTACTGGAACTAACATGTTCTTTAGTGCCAACCATCTAGAGTGCCCAATACATCATTCGGACTTAGACTGCCTCGGGCATTGGTCGAGGATCCAAGCGTGGAATACTAGCCAAAATGTCCGGTCCCAATATGGAGAATGACTTTCAGCTTTTTTCTTCACGGACTACTGATGCGGATGAGGCGCGAGGAAATGGTCACCTGTTCACACATCCAACCGGAGAAAATGTGAACCAAGATTGGACTCAATGGATGAGATGGGATGAGCCAATGTTCTCGGAAGGAGATCAAAAGCCAATGGCTTCATCTATAGATCTACCATCTATTTCCCCACACACAGATATGAGCTCCCCGAGTCATTTGAACTACAAAGACTTCTCGCCTAATCTTCCGCTCGGCTTGATGGAAATTCCATCCGAGCCCAATGCCGGGAACAACCTTGGGTACACCCAAAGCCTGCCTGGACCAAACCATCACACCAGCCAGCAACAACATTTAGGTCTGGTATCTCCAATCTCAAGTGTTGGGACAAGCCGGAAGCGAAAGACGGGCAGCGATGACGACGCCACCACCGTGACTGGACCAGTACAACCGGGCAAGAAAATGCCCGCCAAAAAGCGGGCTCACAACGTCATCGAGAAGCGATATCGCGCCAACTTGAACGATAAAATCGCCGAACTTCGCGACAGTGTTCCCAGCCTTCGATCGACCAAGAATCCGAATGGAGGCTCACCCGATGATGACGACGAAGCGGAGGCAGCAAATGCTGCGAACAAGCTCAACAAAGCATCCATTTTGTCGAAAGCGACGGAGTACATCAAGCATTTGGAAATTCGCAACCAACGTTTGGAAGACGAAAACACTGATTTGAAGAACCGGCTCCGCCAGGCTGATAAAGCAGCAGATCAGGCCGCTACATCCTCGGCATCTGTGTCCTCTCCCAGCAACTACGCCTCGACGGACTCGGGCTCCGGTAACTCACCTAGTGTGTTTTCCCAGGCGGAAGAGGGGCCCAGCGACGGTTCATCCACCTCTCAGAACCCACCAGAAGGCCTCCTTCCGGTTCCTGATGCGTGGAAACGTATGCGAGCTGAGACTGCAAAGCAAGGAGCCTTTGCCGAATCCTATATCAAATACCCCTCGTCATCATCCTCATCTCATCAACCGCAATATGCGAGAGAAGATACCTCCACTCGACGTTCAAGGATGCCCAACAAGTATATGTTGGGTGCCCTTGCCGGTCTGATGGTTCTTGAAGGTATGGGTTCTGACGATTCCGAGTCCGAAACGAAGGGTCTGTTTGCACTCCCTATCAGGCTTCTCGGCCGTTTCCAAACACCTGCACTGGCACACTGGGAATTCTACCTGAAGCAGTTCTGGTACTCGTGGCAGGCTCGTGCATTTTCTCATTTCCTCATGCTAGCAACGCTGGTCGTTGGTAGTGCCTTCATTGTTTTTGTCTACTTGTTCAATGCACAGCCCATCACCCGACGTGGCCCATCCAAATCGGCTTCTGAGGGCCCAACTGCGCCTCTTACGTCTAGTGATTTCCGCCGGCAGGCTTGGCTAACTAGCATGCAACGGGCCGGTGTTCCACGTCATAGATTCTTCCGAGAGTGGTATGTCGTTACTTCGAGATGCTTCGAATACGTTTTACGATGCTTTATGGGATGGAAATTCTACTCATGGGCCACTGGAATCACCGAGGAAGATGAGAAAGGGCGAGTCAAGACTTGGGATATCGCAATTGATGCTCAACTCACTGGTGGGGATGCTGAGATCAGCAAGAGCCGCCTTGTGCTTACTATCTTCGCTGCCGGCACACTCCCCTGCACTCCCACAAGAATGATAATCAAGGCCTTGCATGTCCGCATTCTTTTGTGGAACGTCGGAGAGGCAGGCTCCTGGTCGTTCCATGTGTCAAACGACATTGCGCGAGCTCTTGCCAGATTCCAGTGGGGTGTGGCTCGAGAAATCAATGCCGCGCTCCCTGAGGGTCACCCTGATCAGCTTCCCCCTCATCTTGCTGCCTTGATCAAACTGGATTGCGAAGATGTCATGATTGACAATATCATTCAACGTGCTGTGAATCTGACATGGAACCGACCAACTCAAGAAGGTACTGGCGACGACGAAGTGCTGCTTGATGTTGTGGACGAGGACCCGGCCATCCAATGTTCCCAAGATGCACTTGCGGCTTGGTGGTCCAGCCACCTTTTGCAAACCGCTCTTCTCAATTATTTCGAAGCAAGCGAGAAGGGCCCAGTATCCAAGGCAAGTCGTGATGCATTCAAAGAGAAGATTCGTATGTCTCTTGATGTGGCGCCAGTGCTTTCTGCCGCCCATACCCGAGCACTCGTTATGAAAGCCGTATTCTTTGAACAAAACCGTATTGAAAATGTCGGGGCAGTTCTTGCCGCACTGCCGAAAGAGAAGAGAAAGGGAAGTCAGAGCCACTCATCCAACTTCCTTGATTCCTCGCTGCCCGTTTCTGTGCGGGACGAAATCTCCATTGCCGTGCGTTGTGCTATGATCGCCGCCATTATCACCGAACGATCCACAGGTGACGCCTCCTCACTACCCGAGTCTTTCACCATTCAAAAGGCCATCACTTGGTTCAATCAGCTTCCGATCGATCCAATCGAGCTTTCTCTCATTGGGTTTTCGTCTGTCTATCACCTCCTACACCTCCTTGCCTCTGACGTGGATTATATCGCGTCATCCGATTCATCCTCCCCTTCGACTCCAACCTCAGAGGCTGCCTCCTCCGCAGACGATGAAGCTGAAGAAAAGCCCCGTTCGACTCATAACCTCTCCATTTGCCCCCGCGACATCCCCAACCTCGGGCGGGTATCAGCAGAACTCATTTATTGGGCCCGAAATGCCTACACCCCAGCTTTCTACGGCTTTTCATCTACTCTTGTGGAAGTGATCGTCAATTCGTGCACAGCAGTTTGCCAAAACGCAGGCATCAATGTCGATGACTTTGTTCACACTGCGCCTGACAGGGCTTTGTCTAAGAAACGCAGGACACGTCGGCGCAGGGGAGAATCCCAGTCGTCTCAAAGCGACGCTGATCAAGATCTAGTTGATTATCCTGCCCAAAGACCGCCTCTGCGTCGGGGACGATCGGCCAGCAACGACACCGGGTATGGCAGCCTCTCTGTTGAGGAAGATGAAAAGCCAGTCCCCCATACCCCTCCCAATGTGCAGGAGGTACCCGGCTGAGATCTCCAATGACCACAGCACACTGTGTCACTTATGCAAACCCAATAATGACGGCGTTTTCGGCTTTTGTATCTCTAATTTGGTTATGGTCAAGGGTTCTTTTTGGTCATCAGGAAAAGAGGGGGAAATGGAATGGTATCAAGAATAGCGTGTTTGTATAAGCTCTAGCGTCAAATAGAATGGCATCCTCATAACTTTTACAATAAACTCACATAGTTCAAAACTGTATGTGTATTGTATGAATTTAGGCAGCATAGAGGTTATTTTCCTATGCTATACAACATAGAGCCAGGGCTACTAACACAGAACAATTCTGCGTTCAGCCTATTCTAGAGCTGAGAGTCATTTGCTCTGATCTAGATGAAACTTTTCTCTCTCTTCTATGCATAACCTGTCATGGACTTTTCTTTTTAACACAAGCATCAAGCTTTACAGTGGGATGGCTCTACAAGAACAGTAACGATTAGCCTTCCAATGCTTGCAGCAGTGTTCTCTTGACATAGCGCAAGAATGTCAATGGGAGGTGGTCTGTGCATTGGATACTTCAAGTTGTTTCCGGTGATCATAGATGAGATCCATCTCGTTTGAGTATGTCTTTTTACATATGGATGTTGTAGGTGGTATTGTTGTATGGATCAATCTAGGCCCTGAGAAGCTCGATGTAACAGAACCTTCTAAAGGAAGCACTCAAAAAAAAAAAAACCTTGGATAGGATTATTGATTACCTAACTTGTCCATTCGCCTTTCGTCTCTGTCAGCTTCTGCTCGTTTTATTAGTAGATACATGTAATCGTCCAGTTCAGATTAAATGGAAATCAAGCTCAGATTTTGGGAATCCCAATATCATTGGTCCACACATGTAAAGGCTGCATGCGAAGAAACTGTTATTCGTAAGATGTAAATATTAAGGCATCAAGGCACCAATTCCCTTTTGCCAGGAATCTAAGGCCATCAATCCCATTCAACTCTCACTAGCAACCCATGGACCTCCTGACCTGTAGTCACGATACCATATACAGCAAGTACTCGAGCTTTGACTCATCTGAAATGTTCTATTCCTTTATCTTGCATATCGTCACATACTTGGTTTTTCCGAGGTGGTGACCCGGCTTGCCTCGTCATTTTACTGTCCATCTGGTTCAAGGCATCAGCCCCGCCACCACCCTCACCCCGTTTCGGGCAGTTTGTGAAGCGGGATGGTCAGCGGTGCTTTCGAGAGCCTCAGCTCAATTGAGCTCACTGAACTGGCGAGAATGCCGAGAGAAGTCGTTTGGTAATTGTGTCCATCTGGTATCATTCTATACACACGGACCCTTACCTAGAATTTCTCGAGCCAATTCAGCAGTTTGTGCGGCTCCGCATCTTACTATAGTGTACTATGGCGTCATATATACAAGGTTTCAAGATTGCTACGCTGCAGTTTCCACCTCGAACTTGAGCATTGTCTCTAACGTTGCAGTTGCATCCCATTGAACCGAATGTTCGAGGCTCGAGTCCACGTTAAAAGCGTCTTGTTATCGAGAGTTCTGAAAATTTATCTGCAAGTATCAAGCAGAGTCGACCCAATTCAGGAACCAAATTGGTTAATTTTTCGATTTTCTCATATCTTTGTTCTTATCCCATGACCGATTTGGGGACGAAGAATGCTGGAAGTGACAGCAGGTATCAACATTCCGTTTTCGGGTTGCCGAACAACGGCTCCGTCTATACGGCCACCCCCTCGTCCTATCCAGAGCCTCTACGCCTGCAATGATGATCCAGCCCGCCACATCATCCCGAGGTCCACATGCCCTTTAATTTGGTCATGACAGGGCAGTTCCCAGAGATTTGGAATTCTTCACTACTCAGCCGAGCGCATCATCTCCACTCAGAATAAACTTCGCACCCATGCCAAGGTCCATTTCGCCCGATTCGACGTTACACTGACCATGTGAGACCCAATTGTCTACGCTTGCCGTGTAAACGTGAGGGTGGGTTCGTTCATCTTTGCAAAAGAATAAACTTGCGGGACCTGCACCGGTCAATGACGGCATGTCTCCATCCATGGATGGCTGATCTGGAAATTAATACAACGCCAATGATGCCCACGTCTTACTTTCCTTTCCACGCGATCCCAGTGCCATTTGAAGCATATCCCGTCCAAACCTTGTGTTCTCGCCCTTTCTCGGTCTTGAGCTCTTCCAGGGTTGGATAATATATGCTCGTTGTGGTTGACGGTCTTCCTACCTGAGCGGATCTGCAGCTCGAGCTCCCCTTGCCTATTGAATGGCACGATGGGCGTCGAACTCGAAGGAAATGGCCCGGGGGAGCCGCCTATGAACCCCACGATTGCGGTCCCTCTGTTCGTTGTCAGTGGACTGGTAGCATTTTTATTTGTCTGGAAAACCGTCATTCGCATCCGACATCGTCGACGATCAAAGGCGGCACGGCAAGGAACCGACCAGACGGAGCTATGTCGGACAAATCGCTTCAATGCGGCCCTCAAAAAACATTTGCTATATGCTCCGATATGGGGCAATCGCCATAGCCGCGAGTTCCGCATCTTACGGCTGCATATGGGGTCTCTGCCGCTACGACTGGAAGTGATTTGCCTATTGATCTACCTCAGCTTGAACATAATTTTCATTGTCGTGACCGTCGATTGGTGGATTAGCGATTACTCCGAGAAGATGTACCAGCTCAAATACGCCGCGGGCCATCTGGCGGTCATGAATACGCCAGGCTTGGTCCTGGGCGCAGGACGGAACAATCCGTTGGTCCAGCTGCTGGGTATCTCGTTTGATACGTTCAACTTCATGCATCGTTGGGTGGGACGTGTGGTCACAGCCAACGCGATCATTCACATGAGCGCCGTGCTGGCCGACCTGGTTCGTTCGCGTGAGTTGTCTTAAAACATATACGATGCAATCATTCACTAACATCGACCTATTAAACTTAGATGGTACAGACTATGTTCTATATGTCATATGGCAACAGAGGCTCTACCTATGCGGCCTTCTGGTACGTGATGCAGTTCACCAGCGTTTCAAATGGTCATCTAACATGTATATCTCCGTAGGCCATCCTTGGATTCATTTTCATTTTTATTCAATCTTTGTCGCCGACCCGACATGCATTTTACGAATTATTCCTTCACCTACACATAGCCCTGGCCATATTCGCTTTCGTGGCACTTTGGTATCACCTGAAAAACCTGTTGCAACAGCGTGTGCTTCTTGGCACCTTGATCCTGTGGGGTCTTGATCGTGCAGGTCGACTTGCAATACTACTTTGGAGAAATCTTAGCTCAAGGCCCACAACTGCCACCGTCGAGGTTCTGCCTGGGTCTGTTGCTCGTGTTGATGTTGCCGTGGCTCGGGCATGGCGCTTCCGTCCCGGCCAGTATATGTACCTCTACATGCCGTGTCTGGGCTTGTGGACATCACATCCCTTCACGGTTGCGTGGTCGTCGACATCGGATTCGTTGAATAGGAACGAAAAACGCGTCTCGGGTGACTCTTTGGACGCTCTCACCGGAGGCTCACCGACTACAACCATGTCCGTCCTGATCAAGGGCCAAGACGGATTTACGAAGAAGTTGCTCCAGAAGGCGGAAGACTCCGCCGAGGGACGCATTCAGGCTATAGCATTGGCAGAGGGGCCATTTGGTATGGATCCCATACCTTAAACAGTGATTGTTGATGATTTTAAACATATTTGCTAACATCTCACAGGCGGTATCCATTCTCTCGAATCATATGGTACTCTACTGTTGATAGCTGGTGGAATCGGCATTACCCACCCAATGTCATATTTGAACGAGGTTATCGCCACGTTCACCGAGAAAAAGACAGCTACTCGCAAGGTACATCTGGTCTGGATCGTCCGCAGTCTAGGTATGACAACAAACCCCGCCTGTTACATGGAATTGACCACTAACATAAAAAAAAAGACCATCTCAGTTGGATTCAAAGTTTCATGGACGAAATCCTAGGCCATGAATCCCTAGCCAGCCCACCAAACATAAACGGCCACTCATACTTCCAATTTCCACGGCTCCTCCTCTCCATCAGCCTCCACATCACATCACATAAGGACACGGTCGAGGAATACATCCCACAACCAGATTCGCTGTGGATGCAATGCGCTCCGCCCAACGTACCGGTCAACATCCACCACGGCAAGCCGTGTATGCAAACCGTGCTAGAAAAAGAAAAAGAAGATCAGATCGGTGCGATGGCGGTTAGTGTCTGCGGTCCTGGTGGCCTAGGCGACAGTGTGCGGGAGGCTGTTAGAAATGTACAAGGGGAGAAGACGGTAGATCTCTTTGAAGAGACATTCTCATGGTAGCTGACTTGTACCTCGGAATATGTTATCTAGTGGGAAGCTCTGCGGGTTTTGCGTTATATTTCTATGTAAACAATTATGAGTTGAGCTCTATATTAATACCCTCTGTGAGGTTTTAAGAATCGGTTCTAAACGTAGTTCAAATTTATGTTTTCGACTAGAAGTCTAAGATATACATTATTTCCGACGCTAGAGTGGTGGTTTGTAGACGCTTTGTATATACTAGGTCTCAGTTGGCGAATCCGTTCCTTGTATAGAACCTACATTCCTTTTTCTCTTCCCTGTTCTTGCCATCCATCCCCCTAGACATTGGACCAAAAGAGTTGATTTACGGATTCGTCCAAGGATTATTTTACGTTCTTATTTGGGGTATGATCATCTGCAAATCATTACCGGTCGCACAGATCCTCATCATACATTCCAACACTCTAGGGTCTCTACTCTATTTTGCAAGCATCGAAAACTCTTAACAGGTTGGTATCTCATTCTTCATTACACGCTCCATTTTGGCTAGAGCACGGTCTATCAAGTCTTCCACGAGTTCCTGGTCAGGTGTACAGGTAGCCTTCGCGTCACGAAGGCCCTGCGTCCATATATCCCACCTTTCACGTTCAAAGCCCTTCCAACCACGGTGTGAATACATTTCCCCCGGTCGACCATCGTATTTGTTGTATCTTCGACAGTTGAGTACATTTTCCCACAGCCTATCACCGGCACAGATTAGCCAGTAACACACGCCGACCAGACCAGCTGTAGAGGCCACTCGTTCAGGAAGAATGCCCTCTTCGAACACATGGCGAAGTCCACGGAGTCCCATATGAGATTCATCCATAGCATCGCTGATCCACACCTGCAACGGGGAATTGTACTCAACATCGGCAGCCTGCGTCACTTTCGCGAGGAAGATATTGAGCTTTGCCCATCTGATTTGGTGTTCAGGCTCCATATCTGGGTCGTTGAGGACTAAGGACATTGATTAGCGCTACAGAAGGCAAAAAAAAAAAGAAAATACAGAGTCCGATGTCTCTTACATTTCATCTGGTGAGACCATATTTCGCGGGCCCAGAAAGTCAGGGACGGTAGATGTGACCATACTCTGCTTCCATCTTGTGTTTTTAGGACCAACCCAGTCGATGAGTCGACGGCATTGTACAGCTTCAACTCAGCCAGGAATTTAACCAATGGATCATACTGAGTGGTCTCGATTTGCATAGCCAACTCAAAGATAGCTATGAATGTTATTGCGTCGGCTTTCTCAATAGTGCCTCCTGCGCCATGGTTTTCCAGTCTGTCCATTGTCGTGGCTATGACCCATTGTACAGCATCATCCACTTCGACATCTCCATTGACAAGCGCCTCGAATAACTTGAACTCCTTGGACTCTTCGGCCCGTGTGAGCTTAAGCATCTCATCCCACATGGTGAATATTGGTAATTCTGTTCTCTTGAGATGAAAAATCTTTTTCGATTTACGAGTGGGCGGAAAATCCCTGTCTAGCGTGGCGTGCTTAGGGCTAGACTAGGCTCTTCCAGATAGAGTTTATGTATTTTCGAATGTGGATTCGGTAGAATGTACGCTGTTTGTAGTGGAATAAGTAAATAAATATCATTGAAGTGAAGCAATAATGATAATAATGATAATGTGAATATCAAAATACCAAGATAGGTAGTGGATCGAAGGATCGTAAGGATCGTAAGGAGTGAGGGGGAGTTAAATTGACCCCAACGCACATTGACCGTGCGGCACAGTGACCGTGCGGGGGAGACTGGAAATCCGAACCCAAATTTTGCAGTTCCACTGTATATGTTGTATGTCTATCCCAAATACCGAAAGGTAAATGTTTAAAAAAGAAAAATTGAGATCAATTAAACC
Organism: Penicillium solitum; assembly: GCF_028829755.1. NCBI lineage: Eukaryota > Fungi > Ascomycota > Eurotiomycetes > Eurotiales > Aspergillaceae > Penicillium > Penicillium solitum. Next base: position 1,744,515 of record NW_027072125.1, on the reverse strand, counting down.
ATCACTGTGAAATTTGACTCTGTGCAGCAGCCCACTGGAAAAGTTCGGCGATCGAGTTGCTCACCGCAGCCGTCCGAGGAATTTCATGTCCACCCCCATGATCATAGGTGCGACGTTTCGTTGGTTCACAGATACCAGAGAGGTGCACACCAGCCGCCCACCGAGGATCTTTCGAGCCGTAAATATGTACCGTGGGAATGTTGATGTGGTAGGGACTTGTAATCTCATTCCGCAAGTCGGCCTCCGAGAGCCCGCTATCTAGAGTTTTAAGACCAGTCCACCGATCCCCACCCTGGGCCAAGAGGGCCAACGAGCCAGCTTGTTGATCTAACGCAGACCGGGATGCAAGATCACGTCTGCGCGCCTCGGCAGAAACATGGAAGCCCATCTCCTCAAGAACACCCAACGATGCACCACCGCACACAAAAATAGCCGCTTTGAACGGCGGCGGGAGGTGGGGTGTCTCTTCTTGGTGGAATAGCAGGGCACTAGATCCCAGGGCGCAGCCTTGAGAGAACATGAGCGCGAGATCGTATGGGCCATTTTTGGCGATATGATCAGTCAGCCAGTTGTAAGTGGCTCGGACGGATTCAACCTCGTCATTTTGCCAAAAAGAGTAGTACGGTGGACTGTAGAAGATATCTACTCCCGGAGCGGCGTCGGCCTCGAATGGGCCATCGATAAAGTCAAATTGTATGTCGTTGGGAAGTTTGGCGCGGAATGAGGCTGGGAGATGATATCAGTTATCTGGACAGACCGGTGGGCTGCGGGGGAGGGGCTAACAAATTTGGGACTTGAAGATAGAGCCACTAGTCCCTCTTCCATGGAGGCAAAGCACTTTCATGATGATCTTCTGGTTGAAGTTGAATTAAGAGGAGGGGAAATTCTGTCGGAGGGGTTCAAGTTAATGCAGATAAGCACTAACCGACTCGACCCCGCGATATGACGATTCAGGATAACGCTTTACTTTGAACAGTCAAAAGATGTCAAATCCGTTGGTTTGGACTCGAATCACAGGATATAGGTCTGACCATTATTCTCAAATTGCTTTGAACCCTGGTTTTGTTTCTAGTCTTGGCTGATACCCCTTGCGCCGGTCAGGCGGAGAACCTCATTTACACCTGATATGATGGCATGTCAGACATGCTTGACATGCTTGCACATTGAAAAGAAATTAATAGAATAATAGAAATCTCCAATGGTGAATTTAAAGTTACTATGGCTTTGGTAGTTTTCCTGCCGGTTTGCTCCGTATATCAAGCCTAGTATAACTATAAAGTGATCGGGGTATGATATCATTCTTTTCTGGACATCTTCCAGGTATTTCTGGCACTTTATTTCTGAATTGTATTTATATACCAACGTTTACAGATCTACAATAGTCACAGTCTTCGTTTCAAATGAATGATTGACGCAATATGGCCAATTTGAATGCATCAAAGCCTTGACGGCATTCGTGTTCATGTCAATGATCCCTGTACAACATTGAAAATTGGCCAAGAGACCAAATCAAAGCCCAGAGTACGGAGTAGGCAGAAGGAGTATCGATTGGGGCCTACCTCTCAGAGGGAATCGAAAGATGCCCAATGTGGGCTTTCCGTTTTCGCGTGATGAAGGCTGCGTAGGCTGTGTAGCATATTCATGCGTGGCACACACAAACATAAAACACACTGTTCCAGGGGAAACGCTGTTAACCAACTATGTACTTTGTAGAAGCGGATAGATTAAGACGGAGTCGGTGCAATATTTGTGACGATCCCAAGAAAGTGTCCAAGTGGAGGTATAAAAGTGGATATCCCGAGACTTTTCCCAAGGTTTCTCTTTCGTCATACTTCTCCCAATTTGTAATCAGCAAACTATTTAATACTCTCCATCTTCTCCATATTCCATATTCCAGTTTCCAGTTTCCTTTCTCTATCCCCATACTACCACCATGAAGGCAGTCGTCATCACTCAACCCAAGACCGAGGGCTTGGTCACTGATCGTCCCATTCCCAAGCTTCGGGATGACTACCTTCTTGTCAAGACCGTCAGTGTGGGCTTGAACCCCACCGACTGGAAGCACGTTGCTTACCTTTCCCCTCCTGGTGTTCTCATCGGATGCGACTATGCAGGCACTGTCGAGGCCGTGGGCAAGGATGTCAAAAAGAATTTCAACAAGGGTGACCGCGTGTGTGGATTCGTGCACGGTGCCAATGCAGTGCAGCCTGAGGATGGCGCTTTCGCCGAGTACATTGTCGTCAAGGGTGACGTACAGTGGAAGATACCCGAAAATCTGAGCTTCCAGGAGGCCGCCACCCTCGGAGTGGGCATCAGCACCGTGGGCCAGGGTCTGTACCAGAGTTTGAAGCTTGCACTGCCCACCGAACCCATTAAGGATGCGACTCCGATTCTGATTTACGGCGGATCCACCGCGACCGGTACCCTGGCCATCCAATTTGCCAAGCTCTCGGGCTACAAGGTCCTGACCACTTGCTCGCCGCGCAACTTCGATTTGGTCCGCAGCCTTGGCGCCGATGATGTTTATGACTACAAGGACGCCCAGGCCCCCGCTAAAATTCGCAAGGCCACCGATAACAACCTGAAGCTCGTATTCGACTGCATCTCGCTCGAGTCCAGCGCTGCGTTCTGTGACAATGCTATCTCCACTGACGGTGGCGAGTATAGCGCTCTGTTGAGCGTCAAAATTAACCGTGCCAATGTGAATGATCGCTTCACCCTGGCTTATACCACCATTGGCGAGGCATTCTCCTTCGGAGATATTCCCTTCCCCGCCAAGCCAGAGGACAAGGCTTTCGCCGAGAAGTTCATTCCCATTGCCGAGAGTCTGCTCGCCCAAGGAAAGGTTAAGGTTCACCCTCCTAAGGTCGGCGAGCATGGATTGAAGGGTGTGATCGAGGGTCTGAAGTTGCTGAAAGAGGACAAGGTCAGCGGCGAGAAGCTGGTCTACAATGTCTCCGAGACCCCGGAATAAGACACTACTTTCTGTCTACTGGATGATTTAGAGAACCAACAAAGCTACCATTTTTATTCCCACATTCTTGAATTACCATGCGAGTTTCATCTATCCCTGTATTCCAAGTGATATATATTTCCCATTAGTTGTCATTGACATCGTCAATGTAGAACCTTCAGAAAACAGGCTTGAATTTTCCGCTCGTCACCTGCCCCTCCTTTGTTATCTCAAACCTGATTATCAATCGAGCCATTCTCCTGCGTTTCGTACAGGGAGGGTCCCTCGGGTTCTCGCTTTAAATCCCACGTCCAACTAACTGTTGTCTTGCCAGCCCAGACTAGTTCCAAACTAATTGCGATAGTTATCAATCGAACTTTTGCCCAAACACGCCAGGAAAATCAGGAAGCATATCAAAACTGATCACACAACGTTGAATAAACGTAAATTTATCATAACGGTCTTTACCACACTTCTAAATTAGGGCGCGGATACCTCGGCACTGGAGAAGCTCCCCGAGGTTTAGACAAAAGCCAATCAGATCAAGGCTCTGTCCGCATTAGGCTTAGTCTCCGCAGGAACAAACATCCCTGGATCCATAACTACGGAGTAGTTAATTACGTAGTTACTATATCCACATGTGGAGAGCATCATATGTGTCGTTCTCAGATTGGCAGTGATTTGAGAGCAACAGGTTGATCGGTAACTCATTGACAACACTGCTATGAAAATAAAAACCACGCACTCCAGGGCTGCCGGGGCACCTGCAGATGCCCCGGCAGAGACCCGCTTAGTAGTCAACATTTACGTCCACTGGACTGCCCAGAATTTCCTCTTTTTCAAAGGCCTTAGATCTTAGTTGGATATCAATAAATTTATTCCAAAAAATAACCTAGCGTGCTCTCCGTTTCTTTGGGGGTGAGGTATTGTTTGAATAGGAAGGACATAACCATTTCAAGTCCCGGGAAATCCACGCTAGTTGAAGATATATCAAATAATTTCATTCTGGAAATATAAAGTTAGATAAGAAAATGAATAAGTAGCAGCGTGTTGAACACCTTGGAGGCAGCATTTCATGGCCGACTTGGTGTTGAACCAGTCAGACAAATGTTCCAAAATCACTTCAGTTCCACGCTCGCATTCGCACTTAGTGATAGTGGCGTAAGAGTAGCCAATCCTGCCCGAGTCTCAGCATCCTCTAGAGTAAGAGTTGCATTCTTTCCGCTCCCAATGCCCAGCGACCTCTTCACAGCCTTCCAGCTCTCAACGCACAACAGGTAGACACAGGTACAACCAAGGACCACTCCCCATTCCCATGTGATAGCATGATGCTTGAAGACCACTTGGTTGACAACTGGGAGGTAAATTACGGGGAAGGCAACGACAAAGCCAGCCATGACCGCCCAGAATAGGAAGCGGTTCTTCCAGAGGGTAGGGAAGACTGAGAATGTCTTGGGATTTCGGATGGGATCCATGTTAAACAGGGAACGAGAAAAGTGCTTCACCTCCCATGCTGTAACAAGGAGAAGGAAGGTGAGTGTCGCGTATGTTGTGGCGCGAGCGCGGAACACTGCGTCGCAGCTTGGATTGTATTCTTGATTACATCCATCGCCTAAAGAAGACGTTCCCGATCCGGCGGCGTAAATCACGCAGACAAATGAGACGAGGCAAAGTGTGCCCATGAAGCTTCCGTATATCATTTTATCCAGGATGAGCTCACGGGTAAACACACCTATGCGTAGGTCGTGTGGTGGTCTATACATGATATCTGGCTGGGCCTCTTCAAGTCCAAGACCGACGGCTAAGAATGAAGACGTAACAAGATTCGCCCATAGGATCTCCAGTGGAGATAGAGGGAAAACCGAGTCACCTCCCTCATCTTTAAAAGCAAGAGCGATTAGCAGGAGGATGACTTGTGCAATGTTTGAAATGAGTAGATGCATGAGGAACTAAAGGCGATGTCAGTAAATCAACCTAAAGATCAATGAGGATATTTTTACCTTCTGAATGTTATCAAAAAGCCGTCTACCTTCTTCAACTGCCTTGACAATAGAGGAGAAGTTATCATCTGTCAAAACCATATCGGCGGCCTCCTTGGCAACATCGCTGCCATTTTTGCCCATGGCAATACCAACATCAGCCCTTTTGAGAGCAGGGGAATCATTTACACCATCTCCCGTCATGACACAAAATGCCTGACGCCGATGCATCGCATCTACCATCCGAACCTTGGTGGCAGGGCTGCAGCGTGCAATCACAAGAGGCAGTTCCTCAATCGAATCAATTTCTGCATCGGTCAACTTGTCGAATTCATCTGCAGCCATTACCAGTCTGCTGGATTTGACAACTGCTGTGACACGGTCAAGGATACCGACTTCTGACGCAATTGCTGTGGCTGTTTTAATGTGGTCACCAGTGAGCATATGCACTGTGATCCCTGCCATTTGGCATCTGCGTACGGCTGCAGCTGACTCAACTCGAGGGGGATCATAGAGTCCTACAAGACCCCCAAATCGTAGGTGTGATTCAGCAGAGCTTCGTGGAGATATTTGAGATTCGTCGTCGGCTGGGGGTGTCTTGTATGCGATGCATAGCACCCGAAGTCCTTCGCCCGCCATCCGGTCGGCCGTGTCTCGTATGTTTTGCTTTTCTGCTTCATCAATATTGAGATAAGGAATAATAGTCTCTGGAGCACCCTTGGTGTACACCTCCCTGACCCTATCCCGTGGATTGTCATAGACAACGGTCATCTTCTTGATAGCAGAATCAAATGGATACTCTGTATGCAATTGAAGTTGTCTTTTCTTCATCACAGAGACTTTTCCAAAATCAAAGCGCAAAGCCAGAACATGAAGAGCAATTTCCGTCGGTTCACCCACAGCACTCCATACTTGATTGTCATGGTGGACAGTGGAAAGGTTGCAGAGAGCAAGCGCTCGTAGGAAGGTATGCAGTGCAGGGTTATCTTCGATAGGTTGATTTGAGCTCCAATCAATCTCATCCAGTTGGACCAGACCACTGGTCGGATCAAATGGATCTGTAGTCTGGCTCACAGTCAACGTCCCAGCACTGGGGATCCATGCAGAGCGGGCTACCATCTTTCCCTGGGTCAAGGTCCCTGTCTTGTCAGAACAGATATTCGTGACACCGCCAACTGCCTCAAGACATTGGAGTTTTCGGACGATCACATTTCCCCTGGCCATTGCTTTTGTTCCCACAGCTATTGTGATGGTGAGAACAGCGATCAATGATTCCGGGATGACGGCAACGGCAACACAGATGCCATATATGAGAACCTCGCCCTGAACATCCCATTTATTGACCGAAAAGACAATAATGGCGAGCAGAATTGCTAGTCCGAAAAGCAAGAGTGCAAATTTGCTCAGCTTCACTTGCAACGGCGTACCAACCAACCCCAACACATTCATGAAAAACGCCTTGACGCGTTTCCCCGCCTTACCAAGACGGCTCGAGTCACCGTGATTGGGCTGTGTTTGTAGTAGTTGTGCAATCTTCCCAACTTCTGTGTTCATCCCTATTGCAGTGACTATTCCTATTGCACGACCTTGTGTAGTGCTACAGCCAGAATAAGCCATGTTGGTTCGATCACCGATAGGAATATCAGACAATGATAGGGTTATATGAGGAGTTTTGAGGACGGGGAGGGATTCGCCTGTCAGAAGTGCTTCATCCATTGAAGCATTCATGCCATCGAACAAGCGTAGGTCGGCAGGGACGATATCCCCAACTGCTAGCTGGACTATGTCACCGACAACCAGTGACTCCGCTTTGACAGAGGCAATGCGACCCTCTCGGATGGCCTTGCATATTGGGGCGGAGAGACGATGCAGCGAAAGGATTGTCTGTTCGGCACGGTAGTCTTGAACGAAGCTAGAAGACGAGTATTAGCACAAGTAGTGTACAGTTTTTGATTCCGAAATACTCACCCCACAACTATATTCAAAACAATCACTGCCGTGATGACACCCCCCTCAATGTAATCGTCGATTCCAAAGGATAGGGCCATGGTGATCAGAAGAACCTTGGTCTGTGTCAGCTATATCTTGTTGGTGGCATTGATAGATCTATGCAGTTTAACATACTAGTGTCAGACTGTTAGACACCTGCCTTAGCAGTATCCCCCAGACGGAGACACCCTCCATTTCACGCACGGTATTCGGACCATCGCGCTGGAGGCGGGAGGCCGCTTCGGTGCCAGAGAGTCCATTTCTAACGCGTTTGTTAATAAAAATGCCTGACCATACTGAGGTACACCAGATATTAACGCACCGGAGATCTGTACGGAGGAGGGAGGCGAGCTCAGATGGTTCTATAAGATGGGCGTTCTGGCCGGGCCCTTCTTTACTTGCTTGGGTCTCGAAGGGCGTAGTATTATCAGTGTGCGAGATAGACCTTTTGTCGGTATCGCAGGGCTTAGTATGTAGACGGTTTGTCACATTGGGTTGATTGGTTTCCGTAAAAGGACATATAGGAGGCTCTGTCGATTCCTCGACATCGGGGGTTGTCTCTACGCCCATTCAATAAGATTTTGGGAAGGAAAGCGGTGGAAATAAGCTAGATGGTCTTTAAATCCCCTGATGAATGCCCGTCAACCTTGAGAGTAGGGAAAATGTATGTTCGCACTAGGGGGCGGGGGAAGGTGGAAGTAGCAAGATGAGGGAAGGATCTAGAAATGGAATTTGTATGTAAGAAGTAGCCATTTACATCAAACGTTCACATGTTCACTTGCTTTCAATCAGAAGAGGGGGTTCCCCAGGCTGTGAGGGGCAGCTCTGATCACATCGTGAAGCCACGATATCATTGGGGCGACCTATTGTTGGAAATGCTTGGCTCCTCTGGAATCCGGCTTGAATTTTCAAAGATACTGGCGTGTAGTCCAGTTAAATCATGGGACCCCAGATCCTTACATTAGGATTGGTGGCGTTCCAGTCCGGGGTTGAAGCCCCAATGCATTTGGCTTCTAGGCAGTCGTGGCGTGCTATTCCTGGATTAAGGCTGACGGCTTATCGGAATTCCAGCGATGCTCTCTCGTACTTTGACTGTTAGAAGCTCAATTTAGGTCTGACGTAACGAGCCAACTACCGGATAACAGAAATGCCCTATTTGTTGAAATTGGTGATTCCACGAAGTCCAGAACTGCATGGTCCTGTACGAGCACAGCCGCCTTGCCAATACTTCGGCTAGTTGAATAGGCTACATTCCAAGAACTCGGCATCTTGGGACTGACACGTCCACTCTCGCTGCAGCGACCTTATGGGAATTGGTAGCGAATCGGAGATGACAGTCGAAGCCGGCCACGGTCAGAGAGCGGTCAGAGTGTATGTGGCCATGTCCAAAGTCGGGTTAGAAGAAGGTTGATGACTCCTTACCTACTATGCACATAGTACATAGTACATAGGTAAATAAGTAGTTAGTAACTAGGAATATTCCATGTATGTAAAGGGAAGGTAAAGGAAAGGAAGCAGCAAATGACAATTTGTAGTTGATACCACCGAAGTATATGATGGACCGGTGACAAACAAAGTACCAAGTACAAGCCCACCCAAGGCGGCCAATCAAGTAGCGGCCCGCACATGAAAAATCGCTGCCGACAACTTTGGAACTCTACTTTTTGCTCTTCGAACAACAACCTTGGAAGCTTCCCAATCTTCTTATCTTTTCTATCGTCAATATGGTCGGCCCCATATCATCCCTCTCACAATTAAACCGTGCCGACGGTTCAGCATCATACAAATGCCCAGCTACCGGTTACAGCATTCTGGGCGCAGTCAACGCGCCCATTGAGCTCCCAGCACGCCGTGACGCATTGAAACCCGAAGAAGCTACAGTGGAGGTATTTGTCAAACCTGGTACGACAACTGCCGGTGTCGGTGAAAGATATATCGAAGGAATCCTGCGGTCTGTGCTGGGGAAAATTGTCCTCGGGCGGGAGAAGGGCTTCCCCCGTCGCGGCGTAGTCCTCACCTTGGCTATTGTTGGAGGAGAGAACGTGGCACGCGGTGACTCTGTGAGTATTTCAAAGCTTCGCTTCGCCCTGCACTGTGTCGAACTGTCAAACTGATCTATCTAGTACCTTACTATCCTCCCGGCTCTCCTACATGCTGCCTTGCTTGCTATGATATCTGCCTCCGTTCCTCTGTCGATGACCTTCTCCGCAACCCTCCTCGGTGTAACCAAGTCTGGTGATATTTTGCGGGACCCCTCCCCGACTGCCGCCAAGGCTGCTGTGTCCCTCCATGTTTTTGCCATCTCCTCAAAGAATCACCTTTTGCTCAACGAAAGCGAGGGTCGGTTTGGTTTTGATACCTGGGAACTTGTCCGTGAGCGCGCGCTCTCCATTTGTCAGGGCGTGGCAACCGCTAGCGATGATGGCGACGTTACTATGGGCGAAGGAACGACCAGCGCCAATTTGAACGGTTTCATCCGGGAGACCGTGGAGGACCAGGTCTACAGCGACTACGCCTACAAGCTGGACTCTATCTGAGACGGACTGCGCCCACGGCAAATTTGCGGAGAGTTAGTGAGACGCGATAAAATAGGACAGGTTGATCGGTCAGCCCCTGGTCGCCTTCTCTAGTGCACATGACTTCTCTGAAGCACTCGCTATATCTCCCCCCTCGACTAGAGATACGACGGTGCCACAAATCAATGATCGAGTACGACACCCGGTTAAGGCACCGTCACCTGACTGCCGCTGCATGTACAACACACTTCATTCAGCTGCCACAAGCGACAGCCTTGCTGCATATGAGGCTTGTTTTCGGGTTCCCCCACTGTTGGATTCTGGACGGCCCCCATCGGCTTTGATATTGAACGGGTTGGGCCGCCCAATCTTGCCAAGTGATTTAGCGGTAGACGATTGGAACTACAGACTCCTAACAGGCGCAGCCAGAATGATGGGTCCGTGGCCCAGTTCGAGTCAGGATTGGAAGGAATACATGTTTAACCGACATTCTGGCAAAGACAGCAAGTAGCGTGGAGAATGGAGAATTTAATACCAAAAACAAATACCAACCCATCCATGGAATACCTCTTAAGCATTTGAATCATTCTGTATCTTTGATATCACAGTGTAAACGTCATTTATCTGAGCGCACTGCGCGAGTGTACGCATTTGGCGATTACTAGGCTAGTTAAACTCACCAATAGAATTTCCTGGGGAATCTCGCCAATGTCAGAAACTAATAAACCCGTAAACTAATAAACCACCAATCTAATGAATCTCCTAATTTAGTGTGATTCTTGAGGTCCGTGGTCACCCTAAAAGGGTTTCCCTTTATTTTTCCGCTGTATCCCTGCACTTTGTCAATCTTTACCCTACCAAATCATTACTCTCAAGTTTATTCGCATCCTTGTCGATATGCGACATATCAAAAAAAGAAAAAGCAAATATCCCCCCAAAAGCTAAAGAATTGTGGAAGACGCTAGAATCAATATCAACTGGGTCCACGACTGACACAGCTGCGATCTCAAGACTTCGGATCCGCAAACCCCGTTACATCCGAGCTCTTTTTCCCTCCTCCCCCCCATCTTATTTACCCGCCTAAGCCGATGGCGTCCAGCCGTGATAATCTACGGTCTGACACACTCGAGAGTGTTTCCACGCAACCCCCATCTCATCCGTCTCATCCATCTCATTCTCACCCCTCTCTATCCCCGAAGGCCCCACTCCCAACTGCGGTGCTCCGCGATGCTCTCATAACAACCCAGGATCGCCCACATCTCCCTCAAGGAACCAACAGCGGTCTTTCTACACCAATATCAGAATCGACCGAAGAGGAGGACGCAGGCTTGTCGCTGCCTTCCTCGACATTACGGTCGTTCCGCCGGAAGTCGATTAATCGGCGATCAAAGAAAGCGTTGTCGACCGACTGTATACCGCGACAGACAATTTTGAAAGCCCTGGCCTCCCGGGCTTCGATCCTCGGCAATAACACCAATATGTCGACGAGTTCCTTGTCGAGTATGCTCGCGAATAAACCCACCCAGGCTTCCCCGCCTCCCGACAGCCTCCAACGGCGGGGGAGCAATGATTCCTCCCACAACCTCTCCACCGCACTATCAAATCTTCAATTGAGCGGGTATCTCGATCGATCACCTACCACGGCACGTCTAATACTGCAATCGCCATGTTATTTTCATCAGCGCTTTGATGATGCTGTCAACATAAAAAAGGTGTTGGAGGAAATTGCCGATGACGAGTGGCTGTCCCATTCGCGACTAGTTCAGACGGCAACTGGAGTTCGTGAAGTATCGAAGCAACTACAGCGCCGACCTATCAAACGGGCGGTGCGAAATGTCATGATTGTCACTAAGGCGCGTGATAACAGCCTGGTGCACTTGACTCGGGAAGTTGCCGAGTGGCTGCTTTCAACCTCAAGATACGGAAATGAATTAGGAGTCAATGTCTACGTAGATGCGAAGCTGCGAAATTCGAAGCGATTTGATGCTCCGGGCCTATTGCAGAAAGACCCCATGTTTGCGCAGATGTTACATTTTTGGACCCCGGATCTTTGCTGGACATCACCAGATAAATTCGACTTGGTGCTGACGCTTGGTGGTGATGGTACCGTTCTCTTCACATCTTGGCTCTTTCAGCGCGTGGTTCCGCCCGTGCTCTGCTTTTCGCTAGGCAGCCTGGGATTCCTGACAAATTTCGAGTTTTCCGACTACAAATCACAGCTCAATGCCGTTATGGGCGAAGTGGGCATGCGCGTCAATTTACGCATGCGATTCACATGTACCGTATATCGGAAAGACCGAAGCAAGGGAGCAGAGGTGGGCGCTGTTGAGGAGGGCGAGCAATTCGAAGTATTGAATGAGCTCGTCATCGACCGCGGCCCATCCCCTTATGTGTCGAACCTAGAGCTCTACGCCGACGACGAGCTGCTCACAGTCGTCCAAGCAGACGGCTGTATCTTCTCCACGCCGACTGGTTCCACGGCATACTCTCTATCCGCTGGCGGTTCTCTTATGCACCCATCCATCCCTGGCATCCTCCTTACCCCAATATGCCCACACACCCTCTCCTTCCGCCCAATGGTCCTCTCAGACTCCCACCTCCTCCGTATTGCAGTCCCTAAGTCCTCCCGGTCCACCGCTTACTGCTCCTTTGACGGTAAGGGCCGCGTCGAACTCCGCCAGGGCGACTACGTCACTGTCGAAGCTAGCCAGTACCCATTCCCAACAGTTGTTTCCAACAACAACGAATGGTTCACAAGCGTCCAGCGTGCTCTACGGTGGAACACCCGCGGCGCGGTCCAGAAGAGCTGGGATGGTGGCGATGCCGACGCGGATTTGAACAGTGATCCCAATGAAGATGAACAGTGGGACATCGATATGGATACCGTGCTTGCTGGCACAGATAGCGGCATCGGTCCCAGTGAAGATGGGGATGCTTTGTCGCCCAATCCCATGCGTCGACAAATGAGCTTGCTCAATATGTGATGTTCTTGTGCATGTTAGCGATTTTCGATTTCCTTTTGTGCTCTATACCTTATTTTTAACGTCTGGGTCTCGGTGTTTTTTTTTTTTTTTGTTTTCATTTCTCAACCCCAGCGTGATGAGGTTCGCTCGGTGTTTGATTTGCATTATAACTATGTTGTTTCCGACATATCTCGGGCAGGGAAGCATCCGCATCACCCCTCGTCTTGGATATCATGTCCATAGATCATGATATATTGCCTCTACGGCTTGAATAGAAAGCCTTCGGCGGGTCGCCTATGATTTTGTCTCGCTTTTAAATGCTGCAATTTAATCTGGAATGGTGGTGATATCCCAAATTCTGCTCGTTGTAAGTATTTCTACTTTTCGTTGGACCGTGAGTAGCGTCAGAAGGCAATTATTGACCGTCATTTCTCTCAAGGCCGATATGCACATTTTACATATAGCTCCATGATTGATACTAAGGCAGCTTGAAATAAAGTTCGTTCCAGGGCGTAGGTCCCCTCAGTTCAAAACATGGGAAGTACGGTGTAAGTTTGTCGGAGATGAGATTCAGTTTCTTGTAGGAGACCGGTGTGATAAGACAGTTGGTAGTCGAGCAGTAATCATCGGTTATCGTCTTTGTGATCACAAACACAACTCGTGCTCGGCCGAGCGAGCTTATGGTAGGTGCTGCAAAGCATCCATGGATGATGGCGAGCGTTAGAGTTAGCAGACGAAGAATGTCATAAACTGGCCGGAGACATTTTTATATTGGCCTGCGGGCATACTAGCCTGACGGATTGCTTCAGCTTAGATGTTTGACTTTTTGCCCTTTCAAGGCACACAAATATTTGGAACGGTAGAGTATTGTCATGGCTTAAGCATCAATACTTACCAGAATATATAGTAGACATTACGTCTATAGGTTGCGGATTACTACTTGAAGTAGGAGCTGTACAGATTGTTGCCACACTATGCTTGTATTGGGAATAATAGCTAGTTAATCATGTAGTGTTGAAGGTTTCATCAAGCAATATCTCTATTCTCCCTTCACCTCATGTAATTGCTGAGCAAGCACTTGGCCAGGCCAGCCACTTTCGAGCCTAAAGCTTCCAGATCGCTTGAATCCTTGGGACTCATAGTATTGGACCAATTTGCCGTCGCCACCTGCGTAGCAATCCACCCGTAGTAGTGCGACTCCAACCTCGTTGGCAAGATCACGAGCATGTGCCAAAAGGCGTTTACCAACTCCTTTCCCAGCCCATTGTCGATCGGTAACTACCAATCGCACGTAAAGCTCAGGCTCAGAGACAGGTGGTACATGGGACCCCCTCTCTCCAATAGCAAGTGCTCCTATGATAGTCCGTGGAGCTTCTCCGTTCATACCTTTGGAGTGTTGATTTTGGCCTATTGGCGTGCCATCAGCGACCTTGATAGCGAGCCAAATTCCAAGCCCGGTTGTTGTGTATTCTTCGAGTTGTTTAGTGTGTCGTGGAACCTCTGAAAATGGCGTTGTTCCACACTGCGTGGTTTCGCCACGCGATACTAGCCATTTAACCGTGGCATCCAGGATATTGAGGACCACTGGAACGTCGTCCGCTGTTGCGCGCATGATAGCAATCTCACCAGATCCATTGTGGATAGTACTTGCAACAATTTAGTGAATATTGGTGAATTGGGGTTTCACTTTTGTTCTTCGTCCTCTTCTTATCTGGTTCTTCTTGGGTGGGTTGGCCCTTCAAAGAATACTAGCACTTACTTTGAAACCATATGTCCGACCAGGATTGATTTGAAGAGAGGTAGTCATCGAATAGCCTCAATACACTAGGGGTTGGGAAACATCTGAACAAGGCATCACCCTATTCTTACCCCATAATTCTACTTCACTACGCTTAGGTCTCTCAATCTGACTCACTTTTGGGGCATGTGTCCAAATATTATTGGCTGAGCATGCTTTTCTGCCATAGTGTGTAGAGGTTGACCTTATAGGTTACGGCATATCAACCAGAACTGAGATGAGCGCAGGTGCGCCGCCGGAGCTGAGCTTACTTACTCCACATTCAATAAATTACCCGATCGTATCTAGGTATCTACCATATCGACCGATATCTCTCTAGCACAGATCTACAAGACAAGAAAGGTGACAGCAAGAGCTCAATCCTCAATACGATCTTCGACTTTTTCTTCGGTTATTCCCGTCCAAGGAGAATGGGTGGGCGCATGAAACCTCGAGCACACCAGGTATCCGCTCCCTTGTCGATATTGCATGTTTCATCAACGATCTGTGCAAGACAAATGCCGACATACGACTTTGCTAGGAGCCTTGATTCCCGGCAGCTTTCGCAGCTTTCCAATGGAAAAGACATGCTTGTTGGGTGTGTTGAAGCAAACCTACCTCACTAAGGTCAGATTTCAACGCTTTTTCGTTCTGGTAGGATTTAAGATACCCGATACGCAGAACTAGGTCCGGCAAAGTGGCTGGCCACGACAAGTTATTTATCCATGAGTCGTTGACGCATGTGTAGAATCTCGCGTAATAGTGATAGCAAGCTCTGCGTAGGAAGAAACCCTACTAGGCTTTGGGCCCAAACAGCTAACAGCAACCACTCAGATGTATGATCATAAACCGAACAATTTCATTTTAAGCCCGTGTCTTTCGTAAGCATTATAAAAGATAAAAAAAATATTATGTTCCCTTTTACCAGTCGCAGTTCTCAGCCAGGAAGGCGGCCAATTTCTCAAGATACTTTTTGTCCTCCTCATCAAATCCAGAAGGCTCGGTGCAGTCGATGTCAATAATAGCGACAGTCTATTAATGAAGATGTGAGTATGTTCCTCTAAACATAATTGTATCTCCTGAGAATGCGCCAGGGTCATTAGGGAATGAGTACTAACCTCTCCATTAACCAAGATAGGCACAACAATCTCACTGCGACTCTCCGCATCGCATGCAATGTGTCCAGGGAAGGTCAGAACATCAGGAACAATAACAGTCTCCTGCTTCGCGGCAGCAGTGCCGCAAACGCCCTTGCCGAAACGAATCTCCTGGCATGCGGGCTTTCCGTGGAAGGGCCCGAGGAGAAGAAGCTGGTCTTCCGAACAAGAGTATGTGGTTGAGATAATCACACCACCAGAATCGGGTGCACCAGGCAATGGCGGCGAGGTGACCGGGGATGCGAGAGCAGGGAATTTGTCATCGCGAATGTAGAATCCGGCCCAGTTGACGGATGAGGAGGGGGCGGGGAGGGAGGCATAGGCGTGCCAAAGCAGGGAGGAGACGTTGGAGAGGTTGCTGGTGGGTCGTAAGCGATCATCCTTTCAAGGGTTCGCGCGGTTGTCGAAGCGCGCATATTTGTGATTGTGCTGTTGTGACTCACCTAACCCAATTCCGTTGGCCGTCCAGAAGACCTTGTGTTGACAGCAGGAGCTGTTCGTATATATCGGCCTTGGAGCTACCGGGCATGAAATAGGAGGAGTCGGCGTGAGGCTGTTAGACGCGATTGTGTTAGCGCTGTGTTTCGGTCTGCAGGGATCTGCGCGATACCCTGGGCTTGTAGTGGATCAGGAAATTCGCAAAGATCACACGGGGCTGAACATACCATGACGATTCAATGAATATAGGATGTGTGCGCAGAGATGCGAGATGACAAAAAATGCGATGAGGAATTGATCGCGCTAAGTGGCTTCCTTAGAAAAGGGCAGAATCGGAGAAGCGGGGCGTTTAGACGTTCAACGAAAAACAAAAAGCTTCCTACTTTCTTTGACCTTGGATCTTCCCAAGGTTAACTTTCTCGCCTCTTGTCCTTTGTTCTTCGTTATTTTCTATCCCCGATAAAGCCCGACTCTGTCGAGATGCACTAGACTCCGAGAGATGCTTCATGTCGGATTGCGGATGGAACATGCTGTTGGTGGAATTGCCCATCCACTCGCCTCAAAAAGAGCCGAACTCCACATTTTCGCAGGGTTAATTATATATGTGCAAGCTCAACTCTCATCGGGTCTTTGTCAACATTCATGTGTCAATCCCGGAACCCATTCCTTCGAGTGCTTTGGTTGACTCCACCTTGGCACCTTGGAGTCCAGAATACGGGATGATATCGGAGATATCAAAGTGTCGGGGTAAACTTAGATTGCGAAGTATCCCCGACTGGCTGAACTTTCTTCTCACTCCAAGGAGAGACAAGAAAGAGACCAAGCCTTGAGCTAAACATTCTATGCGCTTGATGCTTCTCGATCAAGGTGTTGATAATATGATTGACTTCTACCCGGAGTAGAGATCGTGCTCGGGAGATTGATGGTCTCTTGTACTGGAAACTATGGACGCTGCCACCTTGATAATGGCCCGATTCCAGTTCTCCGGTACCTTTGATCCAGTCATCGGAATAGCTGGAAGTCCGGAACGGCTCTTGGATGTGAACCTCGTCGGGAGTAATACGAACAACAGGACCTAGAAAGGGTCAGATTCAATAACTTTTTTTTATGTAGATACCAGATGGCATACCAAACTTTCGGTGCATATTGTCAATCTCATACTCAAAAATGCCAGGACCCCAGACAGAAAAGTAAATCTCATACAACCCTGTTGCGGCAGCAAGGCGAGGCCCTGGGAACCTGCTGAGCTTGTGAAAATGAAGACGATAAATAATCATGACTATGTTATAGGCCACAGCACTGCCTAACAAGAAACAGACAAACATGATCACTGTTGGTTACGATCAAGGTTCGTTATACGGAGTAGTGAAGTTGAAAAAAAAAAGAGTAGAACACACTCCCCACTTTCCATATTAAAAATAAAGTCTAGCCCCAGGGCTGTTCTCTTCATATAACTTTCGACGATGAGATCTCTAGGGGCTAAATATGAAAACTATTCCCCCCACTACCTTTCCCCAGCCCCACGACAAGACCCAATTGGCCAAGTCCATACCGCATGTTATACCACATAAACTTTTCCCACTAGGTCGAACGCCTCCCCACGGGCTAGTAGGTAACTTAGTTAACTTAGAACAATTGCTTTGCCCTAAGATCCCCGAACTGAGTGACCCGATCTTCGAAACAAAGTCTACGATGTTTCTGTCCGCGACCAAAAAGAGCCACAACCCCGTTGATATCACCAATATTAGTTTAATAGGCCAAACTCTCCCATTATACCGCTCTTCTCAACAAACCTCAGCATTTACGATGTACACCGGTAGTGGGATCTAGTGCCGATCTAATGTGGCTTGGGAGTTCGAGTTTAGTGCTGATTTGACGACGCTGGAAGTGGGGGGTTGATCGTAGATTCAGACCGCCAGTTGGCTTTGCGCGTCCCCGCCACTGGGTGATCTGTCGATTTCTCGATTTTCTTTCTCGAAGGATATCTGTGGTGTGGAATGGCGGTGGGCGTCATTGTGCATCAATTCTAGTTTGCACTCGGCTCTGGCCATCCTTGATTCGGGCATCCTGTGTCGTTTAGGCGTCAAGGTTTGAAGTGTGTGCGAGGTCCATGCACATGCACTGACCTGATAAGGTTTGGAATGAAATCATTAGTGGCAATTAACCAATTCGATAAGGTTCCTAGAGCTGACCCGGAGGATTGGCATGTGTTTCACGATCTGTGAGCTCGAGGATGGAGAACTGCAACTAATAGAAATAGGAAGGCAGGAGCACTCTATTACTACCTACCGAGATATGTACTTTATAGGTGCATTAGACCAAAAAGACTTTGGTGCATGACATGAATATTCTGATTTCTTATGCACGACAGTAAGGATGTCACGCGCATATTCCCTCAAGAGTCAACATCCATAGTCACTCAAGGTAGTAATCAAGAATAGGCCGTATGGCAGACTGCCAGATTCCACCAGACGAAGAGGTGAAAAAGAGAGAAAATGGAGGGGGGGGTTTATACTCGCAGGTAGGGACGTCGCGCCTTCCCGATCCATGGATAACTCACGGTTGCCAAACTATGGACCGTTTGATGTTTGATGCTGGTGCCGTGATCTGATCTCCGTACTCTGGCACATAATAAGTGGATTGGTCGAACGTAACTTCCTCATTATCACTGCGCTGTCATACCATAATCGTCTAGCGCGGTGCTCTTTCGTTTTTGGCTTCCATCTTCCACATATCCTGAATGGTGTATCGAAGTGTCTTCTTCTGAGATACAAGCCTCTATCATTACTGGTCATACAATCACTTCCCCCATCACGAGCACCATGTACTCTCGCGAAGCCATATGCAAGCCGCATGCTCGCGGCACTCGTCGTCGTGGTTGCTGTAGAACGACAGCATCGAGCCAGTAATTATTATCTTATAATCGTTCTCTTTGTATCCTAGTAGCATATTCTCACATACTATCAAGGGACAGTGTAGACCACGAGACCAAGGGTAAGATATCCAACCTCTCTATTGCCACTTCAGAAGCTAAAAGCAGAGCTGGAGATAGGTCAAACACCCCCTGTTCATGATGCTTTCGATCTTCCGCCACCCCCTTCGGCTGCCAATACTGATTTATTATTGACTTCACCTACTCAAGAGCCTTACACACCTCGTCATAATCTTCTATCGATAATTCACCTTTCTACCCATCATCTATTCAGTTCTCCCAGGGCAATGAGCCCTCTTCCGTCGCCAAACCAGATACGGCCTGTGTGCCATCATCTCTACGGCCCGCTACCAACGATAATGCTGATGCTAATGCCAATGCCAACATCGAAACTAACAACGAGAAACTCCTGATGTAGACAAAAAGCCCTTGGAGTCGCGCCTTCCTGTTCGCACCGCTTCCCCTACTACCACAGCCCTGAAGGCAGTCCTGCTACGGTCTTGTGCCTCTTTGAATGACGAAGAGAAGAAACATGGT
The DNA here is from genome assembly GCF_028829755.1 of Penicillium solitum. Lineage (NCBI taxonomy): Eukaryota > Fungi > Ascomycota > Eurotiomycetes > Eurotiales > Aspergillaceae > Penicillium > Penicillium solitum. Next base: position 1,725,274 of record NW_027072125.1, on the reverse strand, counting down.
GAAAAGGCTGCTCCAGAGAGCAACGAGATCTTGAGGGTTAAAGATAAGGTTGACACTCTTAAGATCAAATTGGAAGATGTCAAGTGGGAATACGAGAGGACAAAGGCGGAATTCGAGGCGCATGAACAGGAACGAGTTGAGTTCAGGACTAGACATCGTGAGTTCGACGAGGCTGAGAGGGAATTAGAGGAGTTGTGCCATTCACAAGAGACGCAGGAAGTTGAGTAAAAAGGACTTTTGGGCCTTGGGACTATGGTAGTTAAGTTATGAATGAGGACTCAAAAAATCTTGTATTTCCCAGCGATTTAACATGAGCCGAGCTACCACGAAGAGTAGATATCTCACCTCACAGCCCATGGAGGCTGGTGGCTCCACCATCGAGAGGCTTCCAAACACGCATCCACGGGCTTTAAAGGTGACGCAACATAAGTTGATGGTGTGGGAGTGGGCTTTGTCCATAAGCTCTATTATGAATTACTCTAGCTATAATTGTTTACTACAATGTAGGTAGGGGAATGTAGTTAACTAACTGGTTACGGATCAGGTTATAGATATGCCCTAAACAGGAAACAAGGGCTTAGGGCTCTCGGATAGACACGTTTCCGGGCATTGAGCTCACGTGATTATGAAAGACTTCAGGTCAATATTACACCCGGTACCTGGATGTGTATTACACGTCACTTTATAGGCCAACCCATCACAGGCGAAAAGAAGCTTAAATCCTCAATCGAACTCGATTGTCTCTCAACATATCACAAAAAAGTAGCCCGAGTCTCTTGATTAAACTTGATCCTCTACAATTTTGTACAATTTTGTACATTTCCAATTCTAAAATAAACATTGTACACAGCCCGCATCTCACTCCTATCTAGACCCATATGGAGACCTGTATCCGTATCCGTTGTTAACGTTACCACTCGGCAACGCCAGCTGCCATGGGTGGTCCGATATCTTTAGGCCGCCCGTACCCCAGAAAAGCTGGCCGCCTAAGCCAACGCTATCAAGCGCAAAGTGGATTCCACCGTGTCCAAGGTGAGCGGAAAGCGGGTAGAAAGCCTTCCGTCGCCAAAATGGAGAATAAATATTTAAACGAGGTCCAGTCTTGATTTCAATTGACGCTGCCGAGAACTCATTCATACCATTATTCTTATATATCCATACTCACCACTCACAATGCCTGAACAAATCCTTGCGGGAAAGACATGTCTCGTCACTGGCGGTGGCGGCGGCCTAGGCAAAGCAATTGCAACCCAATTCCTCGAAGCTGGCGCCAGCGTTGTAATCTGCGATGTGAACGAGGAACGTCTACAGAAGACCTCGGCTGAGCTGTCATCCAAGGGGCCCCTGAAGGCCATTAAGACCGATATCACTAAGACCAACGAAGTGGAGAGCCTTTTTGAAACGCTGATTGGCGAATTCGGCAAAATTGATGTCCTGGTCAACAACGCCGGCATCATGGACCGCTTCGACCCAATCGGCGATCTGGACATGGAGCTGTGGGATCGCATCATGGCAATTAATCTCACTGCCCCGGCTCTGCTGAGCAAATTGGCTGTTCGCAACATGCTGGCGCAGCCGAAGCCCGATGGGCGCATTATTAATATTGTTTCGGTTGCCGGAAAGGCTGGATGGGCTAGTGGTATGTTATAACCAAATTGAGAGGTGCTACTAGATCTGACATTAACTAATTCTTCCAGGTGCTGCCTATACTGCCAGCAAGCACGGTCTTGTCGGATTGACTAAGAGCACTGCTGCCTACTACGGCAACAAGGGCATCAAGTGCAACGCTTTGATGATGGGTGGCATGGAAACCAACATTGCTGATGCGCTTAGCACTGGGATGCATATGGAGGGTTATGAGAAGATGGTAAATATCCTCAATGCCATTCAAGCTCCCCACGTCGATGTGAATGAGGTTGCTGGGTTCTGTGTGAACATGACATATGGAAAGGGCGCTGGTCAGATCAACGGCGCAAGTATCGCTATTGATAATGGCTGGACATCTATCGTTGGGTAGACTGCAAGATCTTGGGCAGCTCGTTGACGGGGGGTATACTTATGGCCATGTTTCTCTCCCAATTGTTTATGGTTATTTTATGACATACACATGTTTCTTGTAACTACTTGAAAATAAACAAACGAATCAATTTGGATACGTCTCACATCGCTTTCAAAACACAAAGAGACCTAAATCACCAAGGGATTTGGCTGAGGGGGTCCCTGATCCCACTTCTCCACGCCTTCGGGAATATCAATAATCGCCTCTTGACACCAGATATGAACTGCGCTTCGCAGCATCTCTTTGTTCAGATCCTCCAAGCAGCCACCTTTCACATTGGTAATTGCAGAAAATTCGGGCTGTTCACCAGGCGCAGGTACAGTATCCCGGAAGCGATGGAAAAGCCGCGCACCACACTCCTTGCAGAAAAGGCACTCCATATCGCGCCCCTTGAGGGTAAGACGAGTGTAGCTGCTGACTAGACCGGAGACTGACTCAGGGAGCTCGAAGTACGGAAATGTTGCGGTGATGCCGAACGCGGACGAGCTTTGGTGCTGGCATTCTGTGCAGTGGCAGATCCAGAGTTTCAGAGGTTTATCTGTCGGTGTTGTGAATTGAATCTTGCCACATTGGCAGCGAGCTTTCATCCCCATGGTGGGTTGTGAAGAATGCAATTATTCCAAGGTGAGGGGTAGATCCAGATTCCACAGATGAAGCTCGGGACCGGGTGGACCTATACGTGCTTAGGAGACGATATTTACTAAAAGGCCCGAGTTGGATAAATCTTTAGATATAGGTATCCTATTGGGCTTAAAGGTTACAATTGTCGTCGAAATTCGAAATATCTCACATATTATACAAGTAATTGAGCTTTTCGCCTCGTGAATTCTTCATTTCATTGTCAATCGTTTTCATACTTCTAGCTAAAAAACAAAATAAAAGAAAAAGAAAAGAAAAGGCAGTATATTTTTATCTTCATATATTGTCCTTTTTATCATTATGAGCTAAATCTGATTACTGAAGTCCTACATCGTCAAGTATAACGGTCATCGAAGTGACGAACTGTTCTTGTTTATATATAAATAAATGTAGGGGTTACTGTTTCCTTTATGGAAAAAACCAGGACGACACCTAAGATAACCGGGAAGGTATATTCTACCATTTTCATTTTTTTGGATACATAATCATTTCCTTTTGATCTTCGTCGAAGGGAAAATTGATAGAAAACCTCAAATCTCATCGTTAAAAAAGGCTATCCCGAGAATTCGTCACTGCACCGTACTTATTGCGCAGAGAACAACCTTGATCATAGGCAACCGAACTTAGATTGCGTAATGCTCGAAGACCGGTGTCACCATCCTCGGATCTCATACCAACCTCGGAATATCTCTCATTGGCGGGAAACTCCATCGAAGTTTACCCTCGATGGCCATCTGAATAACAGCAATGGCCCCAGGAACCTCTTGCCATGCTTCATAGGTCAAATTCAAGGCCATTCGCATCTCTTCCACACCCCCAATCGAGTACATTGTGGTTTTGGCCTCCAAGTGTTCACCTGGGTCCACAAGGGCCGGCCAAAAGTGGGGGTTCAGTTTATGGACATTCTCGTACAAAGCGCGAATCTGGGCCTTTAGTTTCACACTTTCGAGCCGTCTGTCCTCACAGTTGGCGATATTGGGGTTTTTGGCGATAGTCGAAGGTTTCTGTTTGAGTCCCAACATGTGGGCAACACTTCCATCAGCAGGTCTCATGCCTGTGAGGATCATTTGAAGCACTTTGATCTTCACCAGAGTCACAGAAACGATATGGGGAATATCAGACAACTTGCCACAGAAGATATCGACTGGCTCGAGCGGATTGGCGTTCTTGATGTCAAGGTACGGCAGAGTGGTGTTACCCCAATCATAGTTGTGATTCTGGCCGGTCGTAGCCCACCACTTCAGAAAATCGTAGCACTCCTGGTCCTGCTGGAGACGAATCATCAGGCCGGGGATGACGTCTCGCGAGCCCAGGCTATCACTTCGGCAGAGCCGCAGGTCCCCCATCAATAGGTCGAGTTGTGCTTCAAGCGATTCGGCATGCGGAACACTGCTCATGGTATTGCACAGGGCAGCGCGGGATTGCATGTAACGGCGTGTCTCGAGGATCTTCCAGAAGTTACCGACGCCATGGGTGTAGGGATTATCTGGAAGAGCCCGTAAGGCCTGTTCTTCCTTCTCCATAGCAACACGGCATATTCTGATGACGCTGCAAGCAGACTTATGCTCTTGGCGGTGAGCGGTCTGGTGTTCGACACCACAGTACATCATCACTTTGCAGCCAGAGCAGCGGAGAGCTCCGTCTTCCTTGCCGCACACACCACAGCCAGACGGAAGAGACATTTTCTTATCGGAAAGGCGTAGGAAGAAGGTTGGCAGTGTTGATATTCTTGATGGAGAATAGGTTCACAGTGAAGGGAAAAGATGATCAGAGTGGAGGAAAAGGTTCAACTGGCTTGCTTTGCAGAGGCCAGTGAAGGCTTTTCAAGTTCTGTAAGAAGACCAGCTTGTTTTGGGGGTAAATGAGGGAGGGAGTAGCGAGAAGGGTGGGGAGAGGGAGAGATGGAGAAGGTGAAGGTGACGGTCGGTATTTATTATGGATTTCCTTTGGTTGCCAGAATAGGAATTGAGTATTCCTTGTTTGCCTTCAAAGCCAGGCCATAGGATAGCAAACAAAAACTGCGATAACATGCCCTTCTCAATCGTTCTGGTCGAACATCTGCTGAAGACAAGATGCATCATTTTGATTATGTTTTCTCCACAAGTACTTATTTCCACAGCAGTTAGCATGAAGCGTTGAAGCTTTGTATACAAAATCCATTTCGAGACCTAACTTTCTTATATCACATCAGAAAAATAGGAAGAGTGGAATTATACACAGGTTATACACATTAGCTATTGCGGGCCGATGATAGGCCTAATCCCCGGACCACGTGAGGTGCATGTGATCTTAAGCATCTGATTTCCCTCGGAATAACTGTTCATCCCCTTCAGTCCCCACTTCTACCTTTGCTCGCCTTCGCAAAAAGTACTAGGTCAGACGACTCCTTGCTCTTTCTGCTACTCAATCAATTCATTACATGAATCACCGAATGCCATCATGAAGTTTTTCGAAAACAATTTCACCTACGATTACTCCTTCCCCGCCGTCTCGCTCGCCTATTTCCTCCGCTATCCTAATCCTCATTCTCGCCATGTCCTCACAACAGATGTCATCGACAGATACGTCGACCCCAAGACCCAGCGTCTTCACACAATCCGACTGCACCTAAAAAAGTCCAAGGTCCCATCTGGAATCCTAAAGCTTCTACCGAAAGGCATGGGAGGCTCAGACAGTTCCGGTCAGAGCTATATCCTTGAGAAGACCATTGTTGATGCCAAGGAGGGGTGGATGGAGACCGAGTCCCGCAACATGGAGTGGACGGGTATCCTGAGCGTGGTTGAGAAGCAATGCTACAAGCGGCTTCCATCCGAGGAGGGTCGCCTGGCTCTCGATGGTCTTGCCGTCGACAAAAGTTCCGAACAGACTAGTGTCAAGACCACGGTCACCTTCCGCTCCCGACTCGGACAGGGCAAGCTTCTTGGGAAGAAAAAACATGACACTGGCGACCATGAAGACGAAGAGCCTCGCAAAGGGTTCTTCTCGTCCCTTTCCACTGCCGGCATCCAGCGGACTATTGAGCTCATTGGTGTGAGTCGAACCAAGGAGGCCGTATTGAAGAGCAAGGAGGGCATGAACATTGTCCTTGAGCGCCTGCGCAGTGGTGGTGTTGTCGGTGTCCTAGAAGGTATGCGCCAGGACCGAGAGGCAGCTTTCGGACCTGATGGTACTTGGAAGCGTGTCTGGCTGCAGGGCAAGGACCGGTCCATTGAAAACGACAAGTCGTGATCGACATCCATTTCTGGTTTGGATTGTCTTGTTTTTGCTTGGGTGATCTACCCGTCATTGCATTTTGATTTCAAGCGCGGAGTTCTGGTGTGGGGATATGATCGAAACTCTCCCACAAATCTTTTCTGATTGTTGATATTTGAAATTGTATATGTCGTTATGTTGGCATGAGGCAAAGCCTCTGGGATGTACATTAAGGGGCATGTTTTAACGCTCATTTGGAGGTTAATTGTACAATATGCATCAATTTTCTATCTTTGTCTTCTATGTGCTTTTTCTTGGGGGTTTTCCATCACCGATGCCTGTCTGTCTGGTCTAGAGTTTATGGAGCTGGAGGAAACCGGGGTTGTGGGTGCAACCACTGGTCATTAGGTATCAAGTCTCGGAGGTTTCCGACGCGTCAACGATATCACTTTTGGCTGAACGTGTCTTGTTCCTCATATCGGCCGAGGCCGAAACGAGCGTTGAAGTATGTCTATATACCCTGACGCGACTAGCCTTCCCACTCCTGACAGTTAGACCATCATTAAGTTTTCAATCCCCTTCGTTTACGGTCAATTCTTTATTAGCATGGAGATCAGCAAGCTGACAGTCACGATGGAGACCAGCACCAATAAGCAGGCCATTGCGGACGTCATCACCAACGGCGGCTATAAATGAATGCCTGGCCCCCAATCACGACTAAGAGAGCTTCGCGGATGGCTCCCGTCGAGCCCAAGCAGTTCCAAGCATGGAAGCCAGAGCCATTGCACGGGCAAGAGATGTGGCATGTTCTGCGTCAACAATGTGGCGTTGCCGGCGGTAGCGCCTTGGTTTCAGATGACATCCATGGCATTGGTACACCGTTCGTACGTGGATCGGCTGTCATCGGGACAAGGCACTGTCAAAGTACTGTCAAAGTACTACTCCGTACGGAGTACTTGGTGAATGACCCACTTGACAACTTGAACTAGGCGCAAACCCCGAGGTCCTGCAGCTGATCAACTCCGCTGCCGAGGGCAGCCTTGTGTGTGAGAGCGGTAGATTGCGCAAACTCTTTTAATCAATGGATCGCCGGCTGTGCTGTGAAACCGTATGGATGGCATTTGGAGATTGTAGCGTTGTTCTAAAAGCCCCAGCCTGGTATTGGCTCGCGGTCGTTTTAGGTTAGTATTGTTGGAAACCATACGGAGTACATTATATTTCGTCCACGGGTTGTTATTTTTAATTACGTGACTCCAATCTAAAATCGTCCTCTTGTATTCGTTGAATTTTCGGATATTCTTTGAATTGAAGATGACCGAGAAGGTTATAAGGAACCTTTGAAGGACATCCCTGGAGGTTCAGCCCGACAACTACATATGTACATAGCATGCATACCGAAGATTTAGGTAGGTATGCCGACATTCCATTTTTCCTATGTATTTTATTCCCAAGCATCTTTGGAGGGACTGAGACCGAAAATAATAAATAGCCCCGGAGGATTGCTGGGTTAAGTGGATTCAGGCGTCTTGCGATACACATAATTGCACGCTAACGGGCAGCCGAATCAGCCAAGGACCCTTGGCTGAAAACACGCGAACCCGAGATTCCAACACCAATGAGAGTTGTGTTTAGACCCTCGAAACCAAATGACGCAGTAAGATTCTCCAGAGCCGATTATTTCTGATCGGGTTTCTTCCTACGTCAGAGCTGTTGCATTGTTAAGCCTATCGGAGGACAGGCAAGGATTCTACATATCTGGCAATCGGTGCTATGCATCACGGCGTCTTGCATATCGCACAGATCTCATATTGGTATTATTGGCTATTATACGTGATTATACGTGGGTTGTACTCCGTAGTATTACTCGGTAGTATCACTTTGTACTATTACTCCGTGTCCAGAATGTGCATATATATACTCCGTATCCGTACTGCGTACCCTGTTTGATATGAAACATCAGGAATGAAGATGAGGTCATGCAAATCTATGATCTGAGGATGATCTTTTGACCTTAACTCTGAAAAGAGAAAGGATCGATATAATACCAATACAACCGTACAACATACCTGTGAGGCATATGTCGCATATAAGTGGCTGGACCCTGCTTTACCCTGTGACTGATCGTCGTTGATAATTTCCCCTTTGGGGATGGTAATGCGGGGACTGTTGGTTTTAGCGTAGAAAATAATACATCCCAATCAAGGGGGTACCTAATGGAGACTTGGCCACTCCCTGAATCCACTACTATGCATCAAGTACCTTTCAGGTACCCAGCAGGTACCCGAGTTTCACAAATCACACCTTTTCAAAAGGAATGCTCGGAGGACAATTTAATAAATATACCTACCTAGGTAACTAGTTACTGTTGTACTGTTGTACTCCGTACTCTCCTTGAAATAATACTTTCCTTGTCTTCCGAACTCCTTGGCAAATTACTCGGCATTTCTGTTTTCTTTTCCTTTTCCAAGGTTCTCTCGGAAGCTCCATTATTCGTCTCCTTGGGACCCGGTGAAATAACACATCCACAGACCCTTTTTTTATTTGGTTTTTACTGAGACTAGCCTCATTTTCCCTCACTAAGAACACCCTAGTAGGTATTGCGGGGACCCGTTTCTCTCTAACTTTCCCTGGCTTCCGTTGACATTTATCAGTTAATCTCCCACCCTTCTTTTTAATTACCTCCTTTCCCCGTAATGAACTTGCAATACGTCTGCTCTCGATTATCCTGACTCTGAGGGCCTCCGCGGTCACTCTTGCTGGACATATAACCACACCGGATATGCCTTTCAATCTGAGCCTCGGGCCCCTAGCCCTGTGGATGGTATTGCTACAAACTGCATCGGCTCAGTTCTGCTCGTTCTGGAATAACGGATGCATCGACTCACTCGCTCAAACTGCAATTCGCTTCGATCTCAACCCTCTCTTTCCGGACCCCGTCACGCTCTACTATGGTTTTGATGCCAGTTCTTCCGGCAAGGGCAACGGGCCCATGACCAAGACGGCGTTTTGGCTGGGATATCAAAATAACAATATCAATGTGAATGCTGTCGACTCGAATCGCACCTCTGAAATCGGCCTCAGAGTCGGCAACTTGACCGGTACCCCTTCTGGGGCGAACAATGGATGCGATGGGATTTGGGGGGATGATTGTTCCCGTGATCTTAAGAGTGCCTTACGGGATGGCATCTATCGTCTTGCTGTGTCGGGCGAGCCCTATTCTAAGCCTCTTGAGGTCGTTCTCAACAAAATGCTGACGAAGGCGCCGTCGCTGCCTTCGTGCCCGCCACCCACTCTTGATGTCGCGGCTATTCCAGTCCAAGGTATGTTAATTATTCTTTCTTCTATCATTATGTTCTAACCTTCCTAGATTTCGCTAGAGAACGAGTCCCCGATCGGAACGTCACCATCATGCCACCTGGCTCGGGCGCTTGGCCTTGGCAGGTCTGGTATCTTGATAACATGAACGCCCACAACCAAGCTTCCCAGGTCGCAGTTGGCATCATAAGTCGCGCCCCTGCTTTCAACAGTTCCCCACCGGACGGCCCAGACGACATCATGGTTGAACTTGTCTGTGTGCAGGCTCCTTCTAGTGGATCTTCCAAGAGCTCTCACGATTAACCTGGGATGTAGAGGCCGATCTTCTGATCGTCCTCGGGGGTTTTTATTTTTCTTTACTCTGTCTCTCTGGGTGGCGGGTGATACACTACGCCATTTGACCTATGGCGCTTCTCGGTACTTGCAGTTTTCGTCAACGTGTACCAGGCCACGGTGACATTCCATCGCGGGAAAAAGCAAAAGCAAGTCTAAGCAAGATCCCAGGGCACCTATTTTCTTGGTACAAGTGCATTCGATGACTAGCTTGAAACGGCAAAATACTTCAGCAAGCCAATCCTTTTCTCCATGCCCACGGTACCGTCCTCGTCACTTTGAATACTTGGCAAGTTCCAGATGAACAAAGTACAAAGTTGATTGATTCAATGCAAAACGTGGCAGTCCGGTACCTACGTTGTCTAGCGATATGTCAATACCTTTGATCTTAGTCGCTCGCTTCTTGGAACCCACCAACTTGCTCTTCATCGCCGCCGAATCGAGTCTGTCACCTCCGACATTCAAACGGCAAGCTCAACAGGCTTTGGATACCCCAGCCTCCAGGATTCCAAGACACCAGCTTGCTCACTCAACAGCACGCGACCTGTCTGGCTCCCAAGCTTCGCAAGCCCACAACACTTCTCTGTGTCTCACTCCAATCCCGCTTATCACCATGTGCATTCTCCCCCTTCTCCCAATGACCCTTGGGAGTGTTGGACAGGATAGTGCCGTTCATGTGCGGATTTTCTACATGGGCGCGAACAGATCGTTCCCATCTCCTCGAGTCAGCTATACTATCACCTCTCTCCCGCCCGGATACACCAGTAATCCGCCGTCTGGAAGTTGACATGTCTTCCCATCCCCGCCCTGAGCGGTGTATTTGGCACAGTTTTTTTGTGCATGTGCCTTCAGTCGCATGGCCCTATATGATATGACGGTCACACAGAACAGAAATTAAAGGCTAAGCCTTTTCGGGATAACTAGATGGGAATTTTGACTAGGCTCGTGGGATCTGGAAGTGGGATACTATTGTTTTTCAAGTCTCTGAATCCAAGGTCTTTTAAGAGACTGGCCATTGAATGGAAATTATGTATGCTAGATAGCAAGTCACTACAAATCAAAATAACATGTTTGTTCTAGCGTGGATTGTCAACATCACTTTCCACTCACATCCAAGCTCTCCGCCACGTGCATCGTACCTGCATCAAGTCTGTAAACATTGACCAGAATCACCACTTTTGTTTTTGTTTTTTTGTTTTTTTCCTTTCTTCTTTGCTATTCTCTCAATTCTGCTCTAGTTTATCTCATTTACCTACATCAATGGGGTACTTGGGTTTATTCAAGATGCAAGCCCTCCTGCCCCTACTGGGCACTACATATCTAATCTTGAATGTTGCCTTCGCTGTCTCCCTCCCAGGAGACTCATCATATGTGGCTGCTGCTGGGTTTCCGACCTCTGTATTCTCGTATGATTACTGTTAACAGTCCGGTGGCCCAGGCACATAGATATGCTAATGTGAATGGCAGATCCTACTACCTTTCCCCGGCCCAGCCAACCAAACAACCCCAGCCGATCATCTATGATCCAGTGTTGGACCTCACCTTCCCTTATGAGTTGACAGATCCCGAGAATATCCCAGATAATCAGGATGAGGTCTACTTCCCTGTGCCGCGAACCCATATGCCTGCCAAAAAGAGGTATAAGCTAGTTCAGGAAGCACTATCCAATGTGACCAACATCATCAAGTCGAGTAGCTCAGCAAACAACTGCACCAAATGTAAGAATGCCCTAGCTGCAGCAAAGCCTGCAGCGTTGTATGGACCAGCTTTTGTTCCAGATGCCATGGTCAGCCTGTGCAAGGCCTTTGGCTTCCATGCCGATGAGACGTGTGAGCAAGATTTTGCCACGAACACATTCGGCGCTATCTGGACTCAGGTGCTGGCATACGCTGATGTAGAAGGGTTGGATGGTGAATACATCTGCAATTCTCTCAACAGCAAGTATTGCAGCGCGCCAAAGACCGGCCCCCTTGACACGACCAAGCTTTTCCCCAAACCCAAACCTGCAGATGCCCAGGCCCCCAAGGCAAGTGGGGAGCGGGTCAAGGTACTACATCTGTCAGACTTCCATCTCGATGCCCGGTATGCCGTCAGTTCTGAAGCAAACTGCACGTCTAGCCTCTGCTGTCGGAGTGACAACTACAACGACCTTTCCGAGGACAATCCACTGGTTTCTGCCTCTGTGTATGGCTCTTTCCTGTGCGATACCCCATATGACTTGGGTCTTGCCGCTTTGCAGGCTGTTGGTCCTCTGACTGGAACTGGTAAAGGAAAACACGACGACCACCTTGCATGGACACTCTATACGGGCGATCTTGTATCGCATGATCCCGCATCCCAGATATCCATGGCGTTGACTCAGTATACCGAGACCAGCATTTACGGCATGTTCAAACACTATCTCTCCGGTCCTGTCTTTGCAGCACTTGGAAATCATGACACCAGTCCTGCAAACATCGATTCTCCTCACAACCTCCCTGGGCGTCTGGGGGAACAGCAGAGCTGGAATTATGAGCACTTGGCTGGACTGTGGCGCCATGAAGGATGGATTAGTCGTGAGACCGCCGATGAAGCTAGAACGCACTATGGCGGTTACTCTGTCAAGACACACCACGGACTGCGTATCCTTACATTCAACACTGGTATGTTGTCACCAACTCGTTTGGGATTTATTCACTCACTCTCATAGACTTGTGGTACCGATCCAACTTCCTGACTTTCATCAACACCACTGACCCCGATAACTCTGGGATGTTCTCGTGGATGATCGAGGAACTGCAAAAGGCCGAGGATGCCGGTGAGCGTGTCTGGATAGTTGGCCATGTCCTCAGTGGCTGGGACGGAACCAATCCACTCCCCAACCCGACCGATCTATTCTACCAGATCGTGGACCGCTACTCGCCTCACGTCATTGCCAATATCTTCTTCGGACACACCCACGAGGACCAGTTTATGGTTTACTATGCGAACAACGGGACAGTGCAGAATGCAGACAATGCCCTCACTACCGGTTGGATCATGCCCAGCATCACCCCTCTGACAAACCTCAACAGTGGATTCCGTCTGTACGAGGTCGACACGGGTGACTTCAACATCTACGAAGCATACACCTTCTACAGTAATGTGTCGGAGTACCCGGCGCTGGAGCATAAAGGTCCGACATTTGAGATTGAATATTCCACTCGCGATGCATATGGACTGGCAGCTGGGTGGGACGAGGATGCACCGTTGAACGCGACCTTCTGGCATCGGGTTACCGAGGCCATGGAGAAGGATTTGGACCTTGTCAGTCTGCATAACACTTACCAAGGGAAGCAGAGTGTTAAGAGCCCTAACTGCACTACTACTGCGTGTCAGGAGGCCAAGGTTTGCTACATGCGCAGTGGTAGTGTTGCATTGGGTAGCCAGTGCCCTCAAGGGTGAGTTTTTTTTTACATGGGTGAATTTGAAATATATATATGCTAACCTTTCTAGATATGGATCCGTGCAAAGTGCCTTTGAGGCAAACTAGTGAAGGATCGTTATGCGAACCGGTGGTAGTGGAGCATAGTTGGTGCAATTGAATTATATTTTATCCAAGGAGAGATTTGTATTCCTGTATTGTAGGTATCTAACTAGAACCTGGATCGATGGAGATCATCTGTGTTTTCTGCTCATGGCATATCAAGCGATAAAGGGCAAATGTTTTCATCAAATACGAGTTCCACAACTTAGTTGGTTAAGAGTGTGGTGATAATAATGCCAAAGTCGAGGATTTTCTTTTTTTAAATTTTTAGTATTATCTTCTAGTTTAGCAAGATTATATGTCTTGTATTTTTGTGGTTGATTACATATGTAGCTCTAAATCAACCTTGGAAGTCGTTGGTGCTATCAACTACAAAATCAACCAGGTAGGTCTACATACCATACAAAGCTGCACTGTTCCGAGTAAATGAGGGCAAATCCACAAAATGGAAATGATAGACATTGCGATGAATGGAACCTAGATTCCTCTCAGCAGAATCTGCAAAACTGGAATGTTGGAGAAAAAAAAAAAAGAGTTAGGTGGATCAAGGAAGAAAAAGCAAGGCCTCAAAGAAAGACTCTAGTCAAGAACTCATCATTGACCCAAGTGCAACCTTCATGATTTCATCTCCGATATGCTATAGCTGTACATCCAATGTAGTCCAATAGGGCCGCTTGATCCCGGATGCATGACGTAGCGAGTTTTTAGGTTTTGGGGATGTTGCTTTTCCATGTCATCACTGACCTCCGGAGCATCCGATTTATAACCTCGTCAATTTCCCAGAGGCTTTTATATACTGTTGGATCGACCTAATAGCTTATTCTCTTAACTCTTATCCAATACCTCTACAACCTTCTCTCGCCGACGCGACATCTAATTAACCTCGACCTCAAAATCTAATCTAAATCTATAAAATGGGTCTCCGGGGTGTGCAGCTAGGTCTCAGAGCCTGGGAGGTATGTGCAATCACATCAGCTAAAAAGCCATGAAAAGAAATCACAAGTTCAGTACTAACCAAACGCAAAGTTCTTATGGACCCTGCTCATTATGGCCCTCGTCGGTAACATGATCGCCGAAGCCTTCTCCGGGAACCCTGGGACCGTGAACTACGCCATCTACGTCGCGGTGTTCTCAATGTTCACGCTGATCTACCTGATCCCGGCCTCGTTCAACATCGACTGGGCCGGCCACCCGATCATCATGATCGTCATCGATGCGCTGAACTGCGTTTTCTTCTTCTGCGCTGCCATCGCACTCGCCGCGAAGCTGGAGTGCCACTCTTGCACCAACCAGGTAAGTTGAAGTTGAACCTAAGATCGATCGTAGCGAATATGCGAGATGCGAGCGAATAGGCGCTAACCTCTCTTCTAGGATTACCTCAGGAGCAACGAGATCACAAACGGCGCACGCAACATGACAAAGCGCTGTCGTGAAGCCCAGGCCTCTGTTGCTTTCCTCTGGTTCGCATGGGCGGGTTTCTTAGCCTCCGTTGTCGTCTCTGTGTTCATGTCCCGTTCTGCTGCTGGCCCCTCGCGTGCCAGCCGTTCTGGCAGCCGCCGGGGAGGCCGCCCCAACATGACCCAGGTTTAAATGGGCCTTTTGTCATGGCAGGCGGGTGCGTGGTGTAGATCGAGCCTCGAGCTTGGTTGTTGTCGCTCTCGTCTGCCGTGGTTATGTACTACCTGGTAATTTGTGATACTATTGGATCATGGTTATAGTTATAATTCTGGTTCTGGTTCTGGTTAATGGCGTTGAGGGGGTGATGTCGGTATACGGTTGAGGTGTTTGTACGAAGTGTGGTTTGTACGACCTACGAGCTTGCGGCTCCTTGGTTTTGATGTCTTCCCATGGTCTCATGCCTGCAACGATTCGACGGAAACGCTGCCTTTTTTAGTCTCTACTCGATCATGAGAGAGATACTTTGATACTTAATGTGCTACTTATTTCATTAATAATATTTGTTTGGGTCACCTTCGGGTTTTACCTGGCGTTGACTATTATTTCAATCGCTATATCTCCCTATCTTTACTTTACCCAAGAGTAGAGTAGCCTTGTGATGTCTTTTTTTGGTGGTTTTTCTAGATGTTCTTTCCGAATGTTCTATCCAGATGTCATTTTAGATGTATGTGTTTTCTATGGGTTTGATAAATGTTTTGACTAAGTCTCTAGGGGCTAGCAGGGTATAAATTGGGCGGTTTGTGCAGGAAAATTCTGAAGTTGGTAGGTAAAGACATAGCAAGACGTATTGTCCTGACACAAATTGTACAGAGCCAGTAGGAGTTGCAAAAATCATCAACCGAGGAGAGACTTGAGGTGGTCAGAAAATGAGTGCGTCTTGAAGCCAAACTAGGAAGCACACAGTCAGTCGTCTCTCATCGTCTAGTTTGAAAAGCGTTATTTTATGCGTTGATTTCGCCAAATATTACAATTACAATAATCCATGATCTAAAAGGTGGGTTAAATTAATATCTAAGGTAGCCATTTTTGGCAGCCTATGTACCGTCAATTAGCGTTGTAGCATAGTAGGGTTCTAAATCTGTGCGTGAGGCTCTGATGCCAGCTTTGCTAAGATTCTTATATGCATGGATTCTAGAGAGCTGTAGATGCATGTGCTTCGTCATGGGGGCGAGGGTTGACTCATTCAACGCCCCGTGCGCAAGAGACAACCCCTGGGATATTTGGGAATTTCTAACAGAAACAAATACATGCATATCTGGAATCAACTTCGATATATTAAATCCTAGATCTCCACGTTTACTCCGTATATTGCTAAGCTTAGGGCTTAGCGGGGCAAAACTCCCCTCCGCTCCACCCAAAGAATTTCTCCAGAGCTTCCGCCCTGACACTTTTCCCCATCCCTTCATTTCACATCTCCATCAATATGCCTGTCCAGTGAGATTATCCTACAGTCATCCTATATTTGCGACCACTGACCCCCTCATTAGCTACCTGATTCTACTCTCCCGACAGGGCAAAGTGGTATGCCTCGTCACCTACCCAAGTACATAACACCTGGCCGAAGCCCCCAACTAACAACATTTCTCTAGCGCCTTGCCAAGTGGTTCACCACTCTCTCTCCCAAGGAGAAGGCCAAGATCATCAAGGATGTAACCCAGCTAGTGCTGTCCCGCCGGACGCGGATGTGCAATTTCCTGGAATACAAAGGTGACTTTCCATCCCCGCACGACCCCTTTTCGCCGACGGGCTGGAATTGGACTGACAGGAATTGCACTACTAGATTCGAAAGTCGTCTACCGTCGCTACGCTTCTCTCTTCTTCATCGCTGGCTGTGCCTCGACCGATAATGAGCTAATCACCCTCGAGGTGGTGCACCGCTACGTCGAGCAGATGGACAAGTACTACGGCAATGTCTGCGAGCTAGACATCATCTTCAACTTCCAAAAAGCATACTTTATTCTCGATGAGTTATTGATTGCGGGGGAAATGCAGGAGACCAGCAAGAAGAATGTTCTTCGCTGTATCAGCCAGCAGGACAGTTTGGAAGATATGGAGGTGAGTTAGGACATGTTTCATTTCATTTCCATTATATGGGATTGGCACTTTCTTTTTATCAAAGAAAGAATCTCCACAGGAGGTACTGCTATATGGCTATATTTGGACCCTTTATCCCATCCTCCCCTTGTTCCCCCAGCCATGGCCAAGATTCAGCCGGGCTAATTACGTATTCCCCAGGTTGAGGAAGATGTGGTCACCAAGATCATGTAACATGAGCAAGCAGGATTCTTGCTCCTTTTGTTTTGTGGCGTACATAGGAGTTTTTTTCACACGATACTAATCAATACAACTTGTTCACTCAGGAGTCGGAAGATATAACACGCAACCTGGATCGAGTTGGCCTATGAATGTCCTTTCCATGGTTGGACTGCTCGTGAGGTCAGTGCGGGTTCCTACTGGACCACGCCTTCCCACACGTGACTATTTCCGGCATCCTCCCCTCTCTGATCATCTCAGACCATCCCCTCCTGCCTCATTTTCATCTCCTTGTATAATCCCCTCTTTTTGGCGGTGTTGACTTGCTATAAGAACTGCGATCTATCTTGTATAGTTCGTGTTGTCCCCCTTATCCCTGCCCTGGTCGCCGTTATCGCCGATCGACATCATCGAATCTCCACCTTCGGCTCAATCACCCGTTGTGATAACAACGCTTTCCCTCGTCTATCTCTCTCCCTTTCTCTCTCTCTCTTTGTCTTTACATCAAAAGAGAGATTTGAGCTCGTCTCTTCAAACCGCAGACCGACACGTCATCTCAAAGCGCTTATCGGCTTATCTCGGGATCTCCACTACCCCGGTATAACCTCACGATGAAGGTAAAGTCGCAACCCCAACGTGTCTTTCAATCAGTTTAGTTTACTTACCATCCCCATCATATAGTTTCTCCCCCTTCCAGAGTTTGAGGACGTGACTAGTTCTCTCAATTTCGACACGGCCGACTGTCATATCGTCGGTGGCTGTGACATCTACACCACCAAGGCGGCACGCTCCGATCGGAAACTGTACAATCACATCGAACAGTCACTTGAGGCTCAATATGAATCGGTCCTTCGATTTTCGGCTTCGCTGTCACCTCCAAATGCACACGATGCCGCCGAGACCCTCAACCTATCGCGATCTAGCCCGTTCGGACCCCTGAGCGACCATTCGAGCCGACGGACCTTTGCCTATTTGATCGCCACTCTGAACGCAAGTCATCCGGATTACGACTTCTCACACGTCCTGCGCCCCACTGATTTCCGACGCGAACGGAATTTGAAGCGCGTCATGAACACGGTGGATTCAACGCTACTCAACCTGCGCCCGCGCGAGAACACCAACTTGTCTCCTGCATCCCCCGCGACGCTTTCTGGATCGTACACAGCAGGATCATCTTCTGCATGGGGCCCGCGGGTGTGGAAAACAATAGATGAACACATGTCGCTCAAGGAGTGTTCGATCTACTCATATTCGCCGGAGGAGGACCCATCCGATGCCGATGATGGGGCTATCTGGAGTCTACATTTCTTTTTCTTCAACCCGATTCGCAAGCGTGTCTGTTACATCTTCCTGCGCGCGATTCCCATACTCAGCCACACTCCAGACGAGATGGCAACCACGCCTACTGGGAAGCGGACCTACGACGACGGATACCTCACGCCGGACCTCAGCTCCAGCAAGCGTGCCAAGTTTTGGTTTGGAGAACGCGCCAGATCGTCCCTTATCGCCAGCGACAGTGATGACGAGATGGATCGCCCTCCCAAGACGATTCGGAATAACTCAGTTGACTATGACACTTATTTGATCAGTGACGATGAGGAGAATCTGCCAATCAACCCTCGGGGAGTTCGGGCAATGAGTGAGGAAATTGCGGACTCGATGGAAGTCTAAGATATACCAAGTGATTTGCCTCGTGTGTGCTTTTGTTTTTTGTTTTTGTTTTTTTTTTTTGTTTTTTTTTTTTTTTTTTTTTTTTTTCGTTTCTTGTATGTCTTCTTTTTGGCCCCGTTGATCGGGTATGATGTTTCCAGCCGGAGGTGTTGGGTTAATGCTTCCTTTTTTTTTGACTGGCGCAATCAACTTGCATGGAATTTTGTTCACAAGGGGAGTTGTTGAATGGGCGTTGTTGAACGGCCAATATTGAAATGATGCCCCTCAACTTTTGTGTGACTTACTGCCTAATATTACCCTTGTCTATTTTTTTTTTGGATTTGTACTGGATCATGCAGATGTATTAATTTTAGGAAGTAAGCCTTTTTGTTTCTTTCTGAAGACTCCTACCATACGTTTCAAATCATATCATTAGACATACCCCGCGCACTCGTGCGACATATACCGCTGGAATGAATCGAGGTATCACCGCTCACTGGGCGTGGGGTCGACCTGGCTTGTGTCTAGTAGCCGGCGAGCGATTGTTCCATATGCGGAGGGTGAGATTGAGAGTTGTGAGGGTAGGACTTGACTTGCTTTGCGAAGGGCTCGAGCCGGTATTCGCATGTTATTTTGCCTCTCGTACACAGACGACAGGATGGGTCGGCTTCGTCGCATTTCTTGTGGTAAATTCTATTTGCGACTAGCTATGAGCTGCAGTTCCAGAGTTCGCTCAGTTTTATGCTTCTGCTTTTGGATGGTGCGTAGGGTTGATTGACAGGGGTTGAGACGCCTATGTGGCATCAACATCTCTCTTGCTGATATTACCTAGTAAGATTCAACAAAATCCAATATCATAGCCCATAGGTGGTTATAAGTGATTATCTAGCGCATCAATTTCGAGTTGGTAGTACCTTGTACCGTTGACATCTCATTCGGGCATATAGATCAGACACGTGGTCCGTGCATCGGGGAAAGCTGTCCATTCTCTCCCTTCCACTTCATCATCCTCCCCATTTTATTATATCCATACAATTCAAATTAATTATGGCCGACGACGAGGAGCGCATTAAAGCCGAGAAGCTGGCTGCAGCCAAGAAAAGGGTAATTCCTCACGAGTGACAAGATGACGTTGTTTTGGTCGCTAACTGGACTGTTGTTCTTCAGGTTGCCCAGCTCCAGAAGAAAAAGAAGGCTAAGAAGGCCCCCGCCACTGGAGCGGATACACCCAAGGAGGCAGAGGCCCCAACAGAGACAAACCCTGCGGAAGATGCCCCGAGCTCAGAGACAGTGCAGGCAGACCTCCCCGCGGAGGAGAAGCCAAACACACAAGATGAGCCGGCCGCACAACCCGAAGCCGCAGCCCCCGATCAACCAGCGGAATTAGAAGAACCAACTCCGCAAGTTGCTACTGATACGAACATCGAGTCTCCCACCGAACCGATGCCTCCAGCGCCCACATCTCCTGATCCAGAGGCTGAGCCGCTGCCAGTCCGGCTCGATACACCCCGCGCCAGCCACGGCCGACAACCCTCGCTATCAATCCAGTCAAAGATGCGCTCATCTTCATTCCGCAAGACCTCCGTCTCCCAGGGGAGCGTCTCCCCCTCTCCGTCTGTTACAAACAAGTCCCCCGCACAATCATTACCGCCCCTAACCGGGGACGGGGATTCGGTTCACGAAGTGTTCCGCAAACAGTCTACTAAGATTGAGGAGCTTGAGAAAGATAATAAACGCTTGGAGAAGGACCTCTCGGATGCAACTATGCGCTGGCGCAAGACTGAGGAGCAAGTGGAGGATCTGCGAGAAGCGAGTGTTGATGGCGTGGAGTTGAGAGAGAAATTGAAGAAGGCAGAGGAAAAGGTTGCAAGCATCGAGTCGTTGGTATGAAACCTTGTTTCCTGTGACAGCTATGTTTTCTAACCTGCGGAACAGAAAGAAGAAATTGCTTCCCTCCAGCGGCAGAACTCACAGCTCCAGACCCGGTCACATCGAAACACAAGTGCAACAGAGTCACCGCCAGCCGACCTTGTTCGTCAGCTCGAGTCCAAATCGGCTACTATTGAGGCTATGGAGCTAGAGATTTCAAATCTTCGCGCCCAGGTCACCTCCCAAACGTCCTCTAACGATGCACACGAGTCTCAGGTCGCAGCGCTAGAGGAGAAGGTTTCAAAGACCCAATCATCACTAGATGAGTCCCAGCGTGAACTGGCAGACATCAAGCAGGCATTGACGCGGGCCTCGGAGAAAGCAGTCAAGGAAGGCGTCGATAAGACATCTACCGAAACGCTGATCAAGAATCTCCAGCGTGAGATCGAGGAGCACAAGAACGAAAAGATCGAATCGGAAAAGAAAATCGAGACGCTAGACAAGAAACTCCTGGCAATCGGCAATCTTCACAAAGAAACTGAAGCCCGACACCAAACACGGTTACGTGAGAGCGAGAAATCCGACAAAGAAATCGCTGTCATGCGGAAAAAGATCGCCAGCATTGAAAACGAGAACCTCCGCCTACGCGAAGAGAGTGATAGGATTCGGACTCGCCAGACCGGCGGAGGCGCCGACGATGACGCCCTGGACGAGCTTGAGGACGAAGAACGCCAGCGCCTTGAGCGCCGAATCCGCGAGCTGGAAGGGGAGGTCTTCGATCTGCGCCGCGGTGTCTGGCAAGAGAAGCGCCAGGAGATGGAACACTACCCGGATGACGGACCAAGCCCTGCCTCCGGCGACGCGGCCAATGCATTCGACGACGTCGACCTCGTCGGCGGACGACCCGACCATGCCCGTCGCCGCAGCATGGCCCAGCAGCAGCACTCCTCCTTCTCTACTGTGCTTTCTAGCGGCTTTGCTGCCTTCACAGGAGCTGCTGGCAATCGCGCCCGCGCTTCATCGTCTAACCCGTCTCATCCCCCTGGTACCCGTGGTAGTCTCGAGCTTGTTTCCGAAGAAAACTTTGATGACGAGTTCGATGAAGATGCATTCGCGCGTGCGCAGGCCGAGGAAGAAGGGCGCAAGCGTGTTGAGTGGATGCGTGATATCAAGAGCAAGCTGCGTGACTGGAACGGCTGGCGTCTGGATCTGGTCGACAGCCGTGCCGGCGCAGAAGGTGCTGGCGTAGGCATGGGTGAGATATTTGAGGTTTAGCCTTTGCTTCCTTTACTTCACATCATGTGTGCGGGATGTACGATCATTTACTATATACCACGAGGTCGAACTCAACTTTACCTGGGAGTTGACCAATGAACTTTGATGCAAAGAGTGAACTTCTGATGCAATTGACGTAGGATATTTGATGGGGAAAACCGATAATAATAAGACACAGAAAACATTCGAACTGAAACAAAACCAAAATAATCTTAATCCATCTTAATCCATAGAAGGCTTGCCCGTCAAATACCCCTCAGACGACCTATTCTTCCTACGTCCCCAGATATCGCCAGCCCAACTAGTAATCTGATAAAGCCAGCCACCAGTAACAAGCACACCTGAGATGGTGTTAATAATCCGAATCAGCAGCGACAAAAAGCCCGCTCTCTCCTCGCTGACCAGCAACAGGATCGGCTCAATGTTATACTTGAAGAAGATGCCCGGGACAACCATCGGCGACTCAGGGATCGCGCTAGACTGACTCGTTGCCGCGTATTGGTTCGTGTAGACCGTGTTACGCCCGTACCGCGCAGCCGCAGTCTCCGGCGAGCGCGTGTACGCGTCCAGCGCACCCTTTCCTCGACTGTACAGCGTCGGCACAATGGAGAGGAAGTACTGGAACTTGTAGTAATGATCCTCGATCTCAGCGATAGTCTTGTCAAGCGGGTTCTGCAGGGTTGGGTAATGCGGCCCGAAGGAGAGCTCCGTGATCATGTGGGAGAAGTTGAAGGCTGAGAGCTGTTAGCGATCTTGTACGGGATGAGAATGGCTTTGGGGGAGACCGGGGGTGGGTAGGGGAACACATACACGAGTGATCCAGATGCGGTGCGTTCTCGCGATACCCATGGCCACGCGCGGTGATTTGGAAGTCACCCTGCACCTTATTTCCCTCGAGGCTTCCGTATATGCGACACGCGTCTGGGGCGACGCCGCGGCGCATGCGCGGGCCCTTGGGGAACTTGCGGCGTGGGTTATTGCGCACCTCGCCGAGGACGTGGCCGACGTGAGCATCGGCCTCTTGCTCGGCGAGACGGTCGGTTTCTTCGTGGGAGAGGGTTTGGTATTCGTGGGCGCCGTCGCTGGTCTCGTAGTTGCGCTTCTCCATCCAGAGTAGCCAGTTTGTGTCGTCGCGTTTGAGGAGCTCGCCGGCTAGAATGCGGTCGCCGGCTGCGTCTTGGATGTTCACGCGGAGCTGATCGCAGGGCATGTGCACGACCATGTCGAGGTTTAGCTGGAGATCGTGTGAGACGCCCTTTTCAACGCTGAAGTGGTAGTTTTCGGTGCCGCGCCACCAGGTTTTTAACTCGGACCAGCTGAAGATCGTGCATATGAGGAGGATTAGGACGGTCCATTGGCCGCCGCTGCGGGTTGGGGTTGTGTAGGCGGCTTTGGTTTTGGCTGGTGAATGTGAGTAGCTTGCCTAGATGCTCGAACTTCGAGGTACTTACGAAAGGCGTCGAAGGTCTTCAGGGCAGCCAAACTAGACTTTTCCCCGAAGGCATCTTCGTTCAGACCCTTAGATTCGAAGCCATTCATCGCGAATCAATTATCCATGAAGGCCAATGGAAGTTGTTGTCGGAGAAGTGGAGTAAATAAGATAAGATGAGGCCAAGTAGCCCGATTGCCCAGTGGGGACATGCCAGTCCAACGTACGTGTGTATATCGTGTCTTCTTTTATATTTTATATTTAGATTCTTTATTTATAGAAGTCCTTTCTTAAAATAAAAATCACATAGTCATTAATTCAGCCATAAAAGCCACTTGACACAACGTTAAATCGCTCTACCCATGAGCAACACATCGTAAACTCTTAAGAAATGCAATGAGAGGTAACAATGTACAAACACAGGGACCAAACATGGCCCTGAATGGGGGTCATCAAGTATAAAAACGAAGGGAAATGCATAAGCAAGAGCAAAACGTAAGGTATAAGCGATACTCAGGTCATCATGGGCGCAATGCAAATGCAGGAACAAGGGGGTATAACATGAATGCATCTCAAACAGAATGCTGACATGACAACCACCCGATGCAAGGATGAGAAAGTAAAAAGGAAAGGATTAGTATTACAGGGCATTCAACAGAAAAAAAAAAGAGAAGCAAGAAATCATTTCCTCTGTCGGCTAGTCAGCATCCCATTCTTTGGCCCTGGTTCAGATCGCCGGCCTAACTCACCAGGCTTGTCGCAGCCGCCGCAGTAGCGAGGTCTGGCTTCCCGCTGATACTCCGCGCCGAAACGCGAGGAAGCGCGGACCCAGCAGTAGTAGAGTTGCTGGACCCTCGCTTGCCGGGGCTGGACGGAGGACCGTTCACGGTCGAGTGTCGTTTGCCGCTACCCTTGACCGGGGAATTGGCTGAGACATCGCGAGTGCGCATGAACCCGCTCTTTAGCGTTGTGCCTGGAGGATCAGGGAGAGGACGAGCCGCAGACGTGACACCTCGCTTGGAGGGCGAGTTTGATGTATACATTCTGGGCCGGGGGGGTTTGACACCAGTGAGGAACTCGTGTTTCAGGGCGTCATGAGGCGAGATACGACGAGCAGGATCCCAGCGAAGGCAGCGAGTGATGAAGTCAAGGAAGGCTTCATCGTCACACTTCAAAGCCTGTCGGAGCTCCTTGGTACTCGGACGACGTCGACGTCCCTTGGATGAAACAGTCAAACGCGGCTTGCCGAGAGAATCAAAGAACAACTTCTTGCGTGAGCTCTTCTCAATGAGATGCTTTTCCGGAGGACCAAAAACTTCCATGATACAAGCAAGCTGTTCTTGCTCATTCTCTCCTGGGAAAATGGGATAGCCGGTGAACAGCTCAGCCAAAATGCAACCCAAACTCCACATGTCTATCGGCATGCCGTACGACATTCCGAGGATGACCTCGGGCGAACGGTAGAAGCGACTTTGGATATAAGTATAGACCTTTTCATTCTCAAAGCAACTTGAACCAAAGTCGATGACTCGAATTTCGGAGTTCAACGGGTGAACGAGAAGAATGTTTTCGGGCTTCAAGTCACAGTGAATGACCTTCTTGGCATGCAACAGCACGAGACTGCTCAGCATCTGCTTGGTGAAAACACGGATCAGCTTCAACGAAAAGCCCCGGAATTCATGGGCCTTGATGAATTCATAAAGATTCATGCCAAGGAGTTCGGTGGAAATACACAGATGACCACGGAAATAGAAGCTTTGGGTGAAGTTGACCACGCTATGCTTGCCATGAGGATCCCATTCCTTCAGTTTTTGTAGGAGGTTGACCTCAATCAGGGCTTGTTGGTGGAACCGCTTCTTGTTGCGAATGATTTTAATCGCAACCAGAGCCCCAGTCTTGTGGTCGACGCATCGCACGACCTGGCCAAAACTACCCTTGCCCAGGACATCAACAACTTCGTATCGGTAAGCTAGATGGTCGCCGATGATGATGTTATAATCACCACGGTCGTCATCGTACCCAAAGTTTGCTGCACTGGAATGGAGATCTCCAACATGTTTCTTGGCAGTGTGGGTACCACAGAAGAAAATATCGCGATAATCGATGATCTCACCGCGTTCAAAGATGTTGAGCGTTGCCATCTTTAAGGCCTGGGCCGGACTGACACGATCCTTTGGACCAGCCTTGCGGCGCAAGTCGTCTAGCACACGCGCCGCCTTTTCAAAGTCTTTGCGTTTAGACCCAAGTCGCTTCATCTCTTCATCTGCAATCGCCACATCTGGATCAACAGTGCTGTCGGTAGGCCGGGAAGCAGCCGCAACACTAGATCTAGCGTTATTGATCATCTTGTGTACCGGAGAGATGTACGTGCTCTGCACGCGTCTAGATCGGTCGCTTTCGCCCGACTCATTGGACGGAGTTGGCTCCAGGGCGAGGCTTTTCTCGCTGCAGACACTTGGTTTCCGAGTCGTCGGATTGGTTATACTTGAAACAGAAGACTGTCGGCGAGGGTTGAGATGCGATGGCTTGGGATTAGGGCTTGTCGAGTTGACCGAAGACAGGTTGTTCCATGTTGCAGAGGCTGGAAGTTTAGGCGGCGGCATATGATTGTACTTGGTTGGGTCAGCATCGGCTTCTGCCTTTTGGGGCTTCGAGTTGCTGCGAAGCCGTGCCACCTTAAGCCGGTCCCGAAGAGAGGTGCCGGACGAAGTGACAGCGACACTCTCAGGATCCGAAGGTGTCGATATCTGGCTGAGTCGTTCTGGAGCGGGAGTGAAAATGGCACTTTGTGTTTGAGGTCGTGGGCCATTCAACTTGTGTGCTTGCGTCCGATTCGAGTAGTCGGCGCTGGCCTGGTGGCGGAGATGGTTGAGTTCGGCGCCACTCTTGGGCAGCGTGTATGAGGCATAGGGAGATATGTTGCGAGCTGCACTTGGCGTGTCAAATGACTCAAACGCACTTGTACTGCTAGAAGCTCGCAACGCGGCGGTTGATGAGCTGACGGCAAAGTGAGAGGTGCTGCTTCGTGCTTGAGTGAGGGGCAGTTGGTCTTCTTCATCACGGTACCAGAAATTCGCTTTGGATGCTGTCATCGGAGTACTGGGTGTCTTTGAAATCACTTGGTTGGAGGGGGTGTGAGCTTTGCGCTCGTCGTCCCTGTCCTTGAGTGCCTCGATTTTGGCCGCCATGGGTGTGCCCAAAGGCAACAAATTCAGCGGGGGCAATTTCAAGGGCTGTAAACCCTTTCGTCCTGCTAGAACAGTAGAATTTCGTGATCGCGAATCAGGAGTTTTTGTTTCGGTAGAGTCAACTTTTTCAACTTGGGCGGTGGCGTGCGCTTCCGAGTCTGAATCTTTAATGTTCAGAAGGCCCATATCCACAGGAATACTTGATTTTCTGGGCGCAGGGAAAACAGGCGCATCCAGTTCACCCTTGGGCGACTCGTAGGCCTTGGGGATCGCTGGAACCGGCGGGACCTCTTCCCCGTTGGAGTTTGTCTGCTCTGTGCGTGGCTTAGGCGTCGGGAGTCGGGACGAGGATAGATTTTGGGACAGCCGATTTTGAAGAGAGCTCCCGGAAGTTCGCGCCGAGTTATAGCTGGTGTTTGAAGAAACAGACAACCCTGAGCTGTACGACTTACGATTTGGGTCAGGCGTGGTTCGGTTCGAGGAAGGTGTGACGCTTTTCCTCGGAATTTGAGAGGGAGATTGGGTTGATGATAGAGGACGGGTGGGCATAGGTTCTGTCTGGGTGGGAGGTGTATGTGGCATCGGAGGGGCAGGAGGCGCAATCGACATTCGCTTTAGTCGTCGTGCGTCAGTAGGACTGATCGTTCGAGCACCAAGTCCAGTGGCATGTGGCGGCATAACAGAAGCCCGCTTAGATGCAGAGGAAGGTGTCGCCACGGCGCCAGAAGGGTTTCTTACCGGGGTCCGCACGGCGTTGGTGGAATTCGATCGTGTGTGGTCAACGACTCCAGAGGCAGTGAGAAACTGACTACGGGGTTCCCTTGGGCTGGGCTGGAATGATTTTGCCTTGAGGTTTCGAACAGACGAGGGAACCTTGGCATCAGACTCCGGAAGTCGAGGGCGAAGCAAGTTATTTGTTGACGCAGTGTCAGTGCTGATTTTGCGGGCACTTAGACTGGCGCGCCTAGCCGAAGCATTGGTAGGCGCAAATGCCCCAGAGCTGATAGATTTGCGAGGACCCCTTGAAGCACTTCCAGCAGACGGCTGGGCTATACTCTGGCGGCGAGCGCGGGTATTGGCAGAGGATGCTGTGAGCCCTGCAGCGGCATTCGCACCATTCGTACCATTTGGGCGTTGCACTTCGCTCTTCCGTCGAGCGGAAGGACCCCGTGTACGTTCTGATATATTGCCCGCATAGGTGTGGTTTTCCCAGGGATTTGTTAGAGGGCCCGTTTCACGATTCTCACCCGAAGTGCTGTTCCCGGGCATGGGGAAGTGGTTCAAGCTGGGTTCACCCATGATGCTGTTATGGAAATCATCAAAGTTGACTGGCGCTAGAAAGTCCATGTTATCCGCATGGTTGGGATCAGCCTTTGACAGGTTGCCCACGCTCGTAGATCGAAGGTTAAAGCTTTTAGTTGAATCAAGTGTAGAATCAACAGACGAATTCCCAGAGTGAGGGTACGGGCTAGGTTTACTAGATATCGAGTTAGTTCAAAGCCAATCAAGCCAATCACGAGAACAGAACTGGACATACCTCCATCGCGAACTGTCCTGCGGTCGTGGGCCCTGAGGAACCCTTTGGTCACGAATTGAAAGTCTTCTCCTATTCATCCCACTTGCGCGCGGTCCGGCGACCCCATTTGTGGTGTCAAAATTGGTATTGTTCGAGGGAAAGTTGGTCGAGGCTGACTTCTGCAGGCGCCTGCGGGCCGGAGCCTCTGCTGTTTCTTGTTAGTATCTAACTGCACCTTCCCGACATCTTTCATTCTTACCTCCCGAGCCCGAATCATCGTTTGAGGGATTGTACGCTGCTTCGGTCCGCGCTTGACCCCTCCCCGGTGTTTGGGGCATTGTCGGCATTGTTTGAGCTCTCGCGCGTTTTCAGAGGAAAGTCGGAAAAGGAGACTGGACCGTGCCAGAGATGCGATCGCAATTGCATTCAGGAGAAGTGCGAGGTCTCCAACCAAGAGATACGTGAGCACCGTCGCGCGACTCTTGAAAACAGCTACCGTTCCATTGCGAGTTGTGAAAGAGCAATGGCCAAGGCAGAGGTTCTCTTTGACAAATAATTTTGGGGGGAAGCAGGGTTGCTGGGGCAAGTCCACTAAGGCGGTAACAGGGAAAAAGAAGGTAATTTGGGGGGGGGGGCAGGTGGATTTTATAAGTAACCCCGTCAACAAAGGGGATTTTTAGATAAGATCGAAGCTATATGTGAATAATCGCAGAGAGAATATATGTATATTAAAGATAAACAAGAAAAAAAGACGGAAAAAACAAAAGTTAGACAAATGAAGGCCAACCTGCTTTCTTTTTTAGTGTGAACTATCCAACTTCGACGTTCCCCCCCTGATGCAAACAGGATTATGTCAGCTTCTTTCCCCGTTCCAGATCGGCAAAGCACATGCTTGGGTTCTTGACAGTTAGAATTCCCGTTTCTCTTTACACTTCATTTCTTCTTCTTTTAAGATCCCATGTCTAATCATGGATGGATTTACAGAAGCTCTGAACGACGAACCCAAGGTTCCAAGAAAACGGAATAGACCTGGTTCGCCAGACAGTTCGCATTCGAGATCTTCCTCTCAATCCAAGAATTCACTACAAGACCGCCTATTTACAAAGTATGTTTGGAACGGATTTATTCCTAGATAGGTCCAATAGATCTGTGGGGAGTTCTAACAGCTGACGACTGCAGACTTCTCCAACAAGTCATTCCCACAGACGATGAGGATGAAACCGATTCATTGGGAGACAAGGCCTTGGCCTCTCCTAAGAAACCGGCATTTAGTTTGCCTGTAATGGCAAATAATTTCCGCCGCTTTAATGCAAGGTAGGACTGAATCATCTCATGTGATATCCATGGATCAACTGAAACTAAAACCACTATAGAATCGGTGTGGTATTTCTATTCCAAAGTCGTCTTGAGCAACTATTCACTTGGGACACACCAACCCATACCATCTCTTTCCTTTTTGTCTATTCTTTCATCTGCTTAGAACCTCATCTACTTTTGGTCTTGCCCCTAGTGGTTCTCTTGCTCTTTATAATGGTGCCGGCCTTTGCAACTCGTCACCCACCACCCCCAAGCACCTCGACATCCAGCACCACTCCTTACTACTCCTATGATGGACCAGCCCTGGCACCAGCCACGACTATTAAGCCAGCCCCAGAGACTTCCAAAGATTTCCTTCGGAACATGCGAGATCTACAGAATTGCATGGCTGATTTCTCAGATGCCCATGATGCGGCTATCTCTGTTGTTGCGCCGCTGACGAATTTCTCCAATGAGAAGCTCTCTTCAACCCTATTTCTCGGATGCACAATTGCAATAGTAGTATTGTTTATCAGTGCGCATCTGCTACCCCTCAAAATTGTGCTGCTTGTTGGCGGCAATGCGCTGGTTCTCTCCATCCACCCAACGGTGGGGCAGTTCATATCCGGTCTGATGCAAGATATGACTGGGGATTCCAGTGACACAGATTCGGATGAGAAAGATGGGTTCGCCTCATCGGTCCCTGCAGACCCATCTGCAGCAATGTCGGCCATGGAAAAGCTCGCAGATATCTCCTTGGACACATATCCCGAAGAGCGGGAGGTGGAAATTTTTGAGCTGCAGCACCGGGCCGCAGGAACGTCGGAGTCTGGGTGGGAGAGCTTCCTGTTCAGCCACGCGCCATACGACCCGCTATCACCATCTCGCATCGCTGGGGACCGACCTCGTGGATGTCGATTCTTTGAGGATGTCCGTGCCCCACGTGGCTGGGCCTGGAAGAGCAAGAAGTGGGAACTAGACCTAGACTGCCGTGAATGGGTGGTGGAGCGCATGATCACCAGTGTTGGGTTCGAGGTCCCAGGCGTAAATGCCGAAGGGAACGCCATTGTCGGAGAAGTTGGTGGTTGGGTTTGGGACTTGCCTCCAACTCGGCATGAGTCAGATGATGATTTGACACTGGCCTACGGAGACCTACCTGATTCACTATCTCCCAAGGAAACCAAGGTCAAGGAAAAGGTGAAGGAGAAGGTGAAGGAGAAGGCGAAATCACGGGATTGGGAGGAAGGGACTGCGTCCTACGGAGTGGGAGAATGGAGACGCCGACGATGGGTGCGAGTGGTGCAACGAATAAGCCTTCCGCCGGCGGGGGTTGTTACCTACTCGACACTCAGTAGTAACAGCTAAAGGAAACACGAGATAACGAATCCAAGCGGCTCAGTTGCCGTCCAATAATATTTACTTCGGGACACATGCATCCATGTAGACACTTTTAATAAACAGAAAAAGATAAACGCCAGACTCGCCCTAACCAGATGCTCAGAACAAATGAACAAGGCATTACGACTGATTCTTCTTCCACTTGTTAATTCTCCTCCGCAAATCACCCTCGCTCTGCTGCATAGGATTCAGCTTGCGATCACGAGTCATGGCAGTGAAATTATCTCCGTGCTTCTCAATCAAGCGCTGAGCCCACTCGCCCTCGCGCGAGCTCTGGTACCGGGGCTTCTTAGCACGGACAGTCTTGCCTTCTTGATCCGCCTGGCGCTCAAGCTGCTGCACAATCACTGAGTCGGTGAGAGGGTTGCTTTCGCCATTGCCTCCCAGGATATCATTCAGAGGGTCGTTGAGAGGGTTGTTGCGCGAGCGCTGAAGGCCCGCCACTTCGATGTTGTCTTCGTCGTCGTGGATAACACGCAGAATCTTGCCAGTCTCGGGATCACGCTCGACTCGCGTCTCACCGAGGTCAAGCTTGGCTGCGGCTGCTTTGGCGCTGCCGCGGATGTGCAGCGAGTTCTTGTTGTCGGGGTATTCGTCCTTGTTTCCGGGGAGGCGTTCGCGGCCACCGGATGGTGCGTTCAGCTTGTGCATCAAACCAAGGCGCTGGTAATTTTGTGTCAGGGTCAGATCACGATCCCTATATTCGTTAGTGTTTTGCACTTTTCCAAGTGGGCAAGATGCGCATACCAGTTGTCGGCGATGATCTGATTGCCCAGCACATTGATCTTCTTGTGGCCGCTCTTGAGGCGGCTGTCCTTAGCACGGGCCGTGGAGCGCCCAGAGCGGGCCTTCTTCTTTTGCAAAACTTTACCCATTGCGAATTGTGAAGTGAGTGTAGAGGTTAAATTGGTTCTTCTTGTCTGTAGTCGGCGATAATAAAAAGCGTTATCGAAACTTTTTTTTCTGAGTTTGCATGTCTTGGCATGTTTGCTCACAGTCCCGCGATAAACGACGATAGCGGATAGCTGTACTTCCGTGGGTTGTATTGCTTGTCACTTAAACAAAACTTTGGCCAATTCCTTTGCAATGGCTTCTCGCTTTTTCCCTTCGCGTAGAACAGGCATTGCCCTTGTTGCAGGATGTTTTTTGTTCTCAGCCTTGGCCGCAGCTAATGTTGGCCCCGGAGAGCTCTCCGTGAGCCAGATCGAGGAGCAGTTGCAGGTATGCTGTACAACGTACTGTTTGCCTTATATGTGAACTAATCTGTCATAGAGCTGCCCACTTGTCGAATCTCTAAATGAGCACAAGCGTGCAACCCGCCCAGAGACTACTAGCTTGACGTCGAAGATCTTCGCTGTCCTCTTCCCGAGCACCCCAGCCGTGAACGCGCTTCTAGCAACTTTGTATATCTCCGGTCCACCGAGTAAGTCTTCCCCCTCAATACTCGCGATAGACCTCTACTAACTATTTTAGACTTCCTCCTGGCACTATGTCCACCTAACATTGACCCCTCCTCGCTTTCAGTGATGGTCGCATTTGCCGTCGGCGGCTTACTTGGCGACACCCTCTTCCACCTACTTCCCGAGATCTTCGTCGGCGAAGCCTCTCCCGACCACGTGAGCTTCGTAATGGTCGAGCCAAACAAGAACCTCCTTCTAGGCTTGGGAATCATGGTTGGATTCTTCACCTTTGTTGCAATGGACAAGGCCCTGCGCATCGCGACTGGCGGGGAGGGCGGCCATGACCACTCGCACAGCCACGCGCACGCCGAATCAATTGATGCAGTTACATCCAGCGCCGAGACCAAGAAGCCCAGCGGCGAGCTGAAGAAGCGCAAATCTGCTGCGAAGGAGTCCTCTGAGGTCGTTCCCGAGAAGGAAATTAACCCCAGCGTCAAACTTGGCGGTTACCTTAACCTCATCGCTGACTTCACCCATAACATCACCGATGGCCTTGCCCTTTCCTCTTCCTTCTATGCCTCGCCTACCATCGGCGCAACGACCACTGTGGCTGTCTTCTTCCATGAAATCCCCCATGAAGTTGGTGACTTTGCTCTGCTTATTCAGTCCGGCTTCTCGAAACGTAGGGCCATGGGCGCGCAATTCGTTACTGCTATTGGTGCATTCTTGGGTACTCTTATTGGAATTGCCGTTCAGGAGTTTGGTGGCAACGGCACTATGTTGGATGATACCGAGCCTGCTGGTCTCATGGGAACTAGCCTCACTTGGGGTGATATGCTTCTTCCGTTCACGGCAGGCACATTCTTGTATGTTGGCACCGTGGCTGTGATCCCGGAGTTGCTGGAGACTGGTAAGGACAAGGGTGTTGAAGTGCGGAAGACTATCACACAGTTTTTGGCTGTTGCTCTTGGAGCCGGCATTATGCTTGCGTAAGTATCCGTTCCCCCACCCCCGGGCCACAAGGCTTCGGTCGTACAATTATCACTAACACACTTCATAGCATTTCTTGGGATTGATTCAGTTGTATTGGGCATTGGTATATGCTGATATACACCAGTAATATCATATTGTGCCCATGACTGTTAAGCCTAAGTGCAACGACAAAAGTCGATGCCTTTGGTTCAGCAAAGAATACATAAGGGATGTCCGACTCTGGTAAATAGACCAACGCCCCGTTTAACCACATGCTACGTTGATTTTTATATATGACTTGCACAAATAAGTAACCGTTCATTCGATATGGCGATAGCCATGTGAGAGCCAAAATAGATGCACAAGAACCTTCAAGCCAGCAACGCCCCTAGACCTAACCCCTCTCCAACGTGAATGAATAATACCCAGTCATATTCCTTGGTAATACACAGAATAATGCAAAATCAATTTTGGACTTGTGGAAGGAACCATCCCAGGTACGTATGAAATAAAAAAAGCCTCGACGGAAGGACGGATACCGAGGTGAATGTTGTTAATGGATCTCTCGAATGGCGAAGAGAGGCGAGAAAAAGCTTGAGATGCGCACAGCGCAATGTATGCAAGCGAAATAGACGTTAGACGAGGCAGGAAGCCATTTACTCGTTATAATGGTAGACCTGGAAACGTGTCAGCAAAATGATCCCCTTATCAGCCGAATTAGGCGGAAATCGAAACATACGAAGTAATCTGGGAGTCCAATGACCTCATATCCCAGTCTTCGAGCCATCTTCGCAAAGCCCTCCGTCTCCACCAAATGGAAGAATGGGAAGGCGGGGAACA
This sequence comes from Penicillium solitum, assembly GCF_028829755.1. NCBI lineage: Eukaryota > Fungi > Ascomycota > Eurotiomycetes > Eurotiales > Aspergillaceae > Penicillium > Penicillium solitum. The sequence continues at coordinate 1,691,687 of NW_027072125.1, read as the reverse complement.
TAGCACCATCACGATGCACATCAGCCTTGACCAACAAGGCGGTACCACCAACACCATCAAGAGCAAGCATCTTCTTCGGATCGAGCTTTTTCATATCCGGCAAGTACGCCATCAGGGTGCGATACGTAGGCATCTCAGCGTAGCCTTCCAAGAGAATCTCATCAGGCCCCATGTTCGCGGCGAGGTTCTGCGCGGTCTGGCTATCAACCCAAGAGTTGAAGTCATAAGGCCTGATATCCCACTTCTTCTTCGAGGTATCATAGTAGCGCTGGAAGCAGTTCGGCACAATGACCGGTTGATTGAAGGCTGTTAGATCCTGAATGAGAGCAGCCGGTGTCTCAACGACGTCACTGTCCAGCCAGAGGACCCACGAAGTCCCGGGGCCGAGGGTTGTAAAGACCAGACTGTTTCTCGCACGACTCATCGACTCGCGGCGCTCTTTCTGCGCCCCCATAGCATGGCGGGCCTTCTCATCCTGGGATTTCAACGGCGGATCGAAGTCTTGGCGAAGGATGCTGATACTCGCGAAGCGGTTATCGATTGGCCCCGATTGCGTCTTGGAAATGGCCTTTTCCAGAGCCGCAACTGCGGCGTTTCCCTCGCTTGTCTTCGGTGCGATGAAGCCCAGGGAGATCAGCTCATGCGGATAGCTCAGCTTCTCGATGTTATCCCAGTATCCTTGGTAGAAGCGGGCTAGCGGAGTCAGGATAAGGACCCGCTCGCCGTTGGCAACTGAATCCGCGGTGTTGGTTAGGCTGTTGAGGTCATAGTGGACAACCGGGGGAGCTGCCTTGTGTCCATCGCTTCGAACGGGCTGCGATTTGAAGAAGGGTTTTGTGGGTGGGGATAAGGGGTGTTCGGCGGCGTTTTCCTGGCGCTGTTGGGAGCTAGCGGATGCGGAGGATGCGGAGGGAGTTGAGGGCGAGAGCATGAAACATATGAAACCGAATGCTAGCAGCGCTGCTAGCACGAGGCTGATTGGGCTCGTGCGGCGCATGGAGCGTGCAACGGCCATGGCCGATCAACGATAAACGTTAAATTGGAGATTGAGAGGTGTGTTGCTGGTCCAGCGAAGCCGCTGACGTTCTGACTGCGTTAATGCCTCAGGCACCAAGGAACCAGATTCAACCTTGCCTCAATTCCTCCCCTGGTGACAACTACGGGAAATTGATTCTGGCGTGAAAGGGAATTAAAAAATGTCAAAGGGAACTACTGTGGATGATGGATCACTTTTATTCTTTGCCCTGTCCGGAAAGAGACAAACCAAGACGACCCATGTCACCTCACTATCAAAGACCCTTCAACGGCGGCCGAGATCACAACTTGAGCTGCATGGTCCAATTACGAATCGACATTCGCTCGGTCTTTGGAACGTGTCCGTTTTATCGCGGGATACCTCAAAAGAGGGTCCCGAAGGGTCTCATCGCCGAATGCGGCCCCGTCACTACATGGTACATTCCTGATCATGAACTACCACGAGCCACGATTGACTTTCCTCAGGGGAAAATAATGCATAAAACAATGGGTATGTTCTTCTAAATAATTATATAGCCATGAGACTTCAGTATATTCAATCATTTTGGGTTCATGAAGGCCATGGAGGAGTTAGGGCAAGGTACGCATCACACCCTCGAACGCAACCAGAGCCATTGCATTCGCCGGGAATGCCCTAAGGAAGCATGGCACAAAGCCCCGCCAGTACCCTCTCCACCCACGCTCACGCCATACGGCGACCGCAGCGTCCTTCCAGCCACGGAACTGGCGCTTGCCATCATTCAGCGCACCACCCATGGGGTCAGTCATAAGACGCTGCTTAACGACATCGGACGGGTAGGAAGTGAGCCAGAAGCATTGTGCGGAGATACCACCGGCCCAGAAATTGATCGCAGGGGCGGACAGCGTAGTGTTCTTTTTGAAGTAGCGAGTCAGGACGTCATAGGAGCCCCACCAGACGAAGAAAAAGGAGCGGAAGAAGACCGTTGCCCAGAGGCCGCGGTATAGGCCGCTGATGCCATGCGTGCGGAGCTGTCCATGTTAGTTGGTGTGTATAGTATGGAGTCATTTGCACTCACCAGCTTGCGTAGGCAGTCGACCGGCCCGCTGTACATGCGCTTCGATTTGTCGGCGGCGTATTGCACCTGCAGGCGTGCCTTGACGTGCTCCACTGGGGCAGCTATGAAGCTGACCGTTGTACCAGCCAGGATACCTGCAATGCCATGTCCGAAACTAGGAAGGGTTGCGAGGTCTGGCTGGTAGCGCGAGAAGGGGAGGTAAGGGCGGAAGTGAGGTTTCGAGAAGACATTTTCGAGTAGTAATCGGCGATATAGAGTCAACGAGCCCAGCATGCTGCAGGTGGTCAGCAAAATTCCTCCTAAATAGTGCGGAACACTTACATAGAGTCCATCATCATCCATCCGACCAGCGGCGGTGTAGCTCCCTTATAAAACCCTTGTAATCCTTCCTTTCGCAAAGTCTGCAACGTGCAATCTAACGGTCCTCGGAACTGTACATCTTTGCTGGTTTGTAGGCGAACCTTGATGGTGTCGAATCTGTGCAATTTCGTTAACAATTAACCCAAGGCGAAGGAAGTAGTTGATTATGCATACGGATGGCCAACTGTAGAAAAACAAAATTAGCTCCAACCCCAGTCAAAGCACAGAAAACAACTTACCGCTGAGCTTTGCAATGCCTGAAAAAACGCCCGCCACAAAACCCTTGTAGTTCGACTTCGATGTCCCAGACTGAGCAAGCGCGTGTTCCGCCTTCTGTTGACCCGTCATATCAGATGCCGAAACAGGTAAAGGCGCCGGCGCCGATGACATCGTCTAAGAGCCCCAAATATTTCCCCTAATCTCTAGTCGCGGATCGCAGATCCAATACGTCACAAAATGGACGCCACGCGCAAATTGTAGAGTGCTTGTGCGCAACGCGCAGGTGATCAAATCGAAATGCGGTGACGGATGCCGATAAGGATAGAGTGGTTTGGGGTTGCTGGGTTGCTGGGTTGCTGGGCTGCCAAGGAGGATTTTCCAAGCTGGCGTGTCTTTTCTGGGGAAGCCGGGGTATATATATGACTGTAATGGAGTAATCGAGAAAAAATATTGAGGGAAGTTGGTTTAATGATACTAGTTTGGGCCCCGCAGATTCCTCTCGGGGAGAGTGGGTGTTCCTCCGAATCGCGGGTGGTGCCTTAGGCGCATATTGGAAGTGGCTTTTCAAGCTAACCTTATATGGAGTAGTAAATCTGGGGATTAACTTTAAGAGTTTACCTGTTCAGGTGTATATCATCTCTTATCTGATCCTGTAGAACATGCGTTACCTAGGACCAATCTCAAAGACAATATGACAAGACTGGGTGAAAAACTCGCTAGGGAAAGTCGTCCAAGGTCCAAAAATAATAAAAAAACCAAGATGAAAAGTTGTCGCTCGGATTACCTGGAGATCAGAAAGGTGCTCCAGATATGGGCAACACGCAAGGAACGGCGTCAGATCAGGCGGATATAGCCCAACGGACACATCCCAGTTTCAACCCGCTAGGCTAACATGTCCACCACGCCTCAGCGGACATTGGCCCTATAACCATCAGAGTTGGAAGAACCCCAATCATAACGCGCGCTAGGTAGTTGTTACTGTGGTGTAATTACACCGAGAAACAAAAATACGAAGCAAATATCGTATTGAAGGTTGATACTTGGCTTCTACTTGGATATGCCAAGCAAGGTCCGAGGCTGGACTAGAACAGGGTATATAATTTAGATACATGATATCGTGATGCAGGATCAAACGCAGTAGTCGGCTGAAGCCGAGATTGTTTAATCACGGAGTGAGAATGACGAGAATGCAAAAATCAGAACCAAAGAGGAATTAAAAAACAAAAACAAAAAGCACCATGCACACTGTATCAGGCGTGTGGGGTGAGCTCATTTTGTTCCAGAACACCAAAAGCAGATATAAAAACAGGCACGAAATAAAGGCTCCAAGGGAATCCCACTTCTCTAATGGATAATAAACAGAAACAACATTTTAATGTAAATCCGGGTTAGGGTAGATCTATTACCGGCCCTTGGCGGACTTTCGAGCGATCTGCCGAGCCTTCTCCTCATAGGCAATGAGCTTCTCCACCAGCTCCGCCGGAGGGCCGGAGTTCTTTGGGACATCTCGTGGAGTCCGCTCAGATGTGTTGTTCATCGAGCCATGGGCGAGGTAGTCACCGGCCTCTAGCGCCAGGGGCGTTACGGGACCCGGGCTAACCAGAGGATCCAAACGGGGCGCCGAGGGACCTTGGTGGACGCCCTCAATGAACTCACGGTACTGCCACATCATGTCGCGTGACCCGGCTGCAGTGCGGTAGGTGGGCTGTCGAGATTGGCGAGGAGATGTAGGCTGAGCAGTGGCGTTGTGAGAAGTACTGCTCGACTGATATACAGCGGGATGGAACCGGGGCAGGCTGCCGAGATGGAAATTCTGGGTTTGCTTGGTCTTGGATGGGTTCTGGGTCCGAGAGCGAGTTGGTTGAGGGGAGTTTGAGCGCCGTGGAGACATGATAGGTGAGGCAGCCGGTGAGTAGTAAGGTGAGTTATCAGAACGCATTCTTGTCGAGGATGGCGGGGGCCGCGGTTGAGACTGGCCGCGACGGGTAGGCCGGATTGATGAGATTTGTCGGGACTTGGCGGACTGAGACGCACGTTCCCAATCGTCAAAATAAGAGTCGTGATCAAATCGACCGGTGAGTGGTGTCACTGGAAGGTCCTCGTATATTGGACCAGAGCGTCTTGGGATAGGAATGGGTCTCGTGGGTGAGGATAAGGTAAGCGAGTCAAAAGGGTCGATCGGAATGGTATCCGGATAACGGGTCCGACGAGGTGGCGTAGGGGGAGTATAAGTAGACGAGGTGGCTGTCAGATCTCGCAGAGAGGAGAGTGACACAGGTGTGGGGTAGCCGTGTTTGGTGATCAGACTTTCAAGATGATCTCTTGGTTGGAATGCGGAAGCCCGGTGCGAGGCCGATGATAGGCCTAATTTTTTATTAGCATGGGAATGAGAATGCCACACGTGTCTAGCGAAGAATGTCTGACAGCGTGTCGCGATAGCCGACAGAATATTGTTTTAATACATATATGTAATATATGTAATAAATATCAAAAGGGGAAAGTTTGAGAATATAGAACCCGTCGGGGGTGTAGGCCAATGGTGGAAGAGGGGGTAAAACACCCGGAACATGGGAAAAATAATCAAATGGGGAATTGAGCCACTTACTTGGGGAAAATGAACTACTATGTGATGAAGGGTAAAGAGAAGATGCAGAAGATGAAGAAGATGAAGAAAAGGAAAATGAAAAAGGAGAATCTGAGGGAGAATGTTTTCGCATCTGTTGGTTTTTAATTTTTCCCGGTTAGTGTGCATTAAGCACTTGCGGGGTGGGCAACTCCACCAAGTATTTAACCAAGTAATTAAGGATAGAATCAAAAGAAATTGCAGACAAAATAGGATAAAAAAAAATAAAAAAACCCGAGAAAGATAAAATATGATATAAAATATAAAAAAAGAATCTCTTACTAGGTATAATTGTGAGTCCGAGGACTCCGATGTCCTGTCACATCCAGACTCAAGGCTCAGACGGTAACCCTGGAAGATCCAAGGATGGGGAGAGAACGGGATGACGAATGTGCCGCTTTAATAGTGGAGTCTCCTTGAGATTTGCCTAATTAAACACGGCTCTTAAGAGAAATCAGGGAAATTGGGAGAGAAAAAGAAGGAAAAACGTCCTTTCTTAAAAGCTCCGGGCCAGGCACCTGTGAAACCAAAATATTTCACCCAGGTATATACATATCTATCTCTCCACGCGCAACCGCCCGGTGACCCATAAGTTTCTTCCCAAAAATAAAAAAAGGAAATTATAAAGTAATGACTTCTTCATATCATAAATTGAGATAATCCAGTTTTGATTTAACGAGATTGGACCAGAGTGAAAATAGGGTGAAGATCCCCGTCCAGTTGCGAGTGATTAACCAGGGGTGTCATGCGTCAAGATGGTCATTTCTGATTCGCACGCCTCTTGACTCAACGCAGTGATGTTCCAACTACCGACTCATGTCATCTGTCGACGTCCTTCTGTTGAAGTTAATCTAATCCCTAGGCTGGATAGGAGATTCCATCCAGCCAACCACCACCCATGTTGCCTGGTCCGCCGCATCACCCGACACCTATCACTACGCGTGGAGGGAGGGAACCGTCAACGCTGACTGGCTGGTACACGGGGTTCATGAACCCCCTTATAACATATTCTGGGTGCTGGATACAACCTCATGATGGCTTGGGGTGTTTGTATGTCTTGGATTACTGTCCAAGCTCCCGGCCCATCCATCCCTTTGCCGACTCCGTACAAGGCTGCAGAATTGGTTATCTTTAGAACAAAAGTGAATACCATATTTAAATGAGGTATTTATCTTATATTTGTATTGGGTGAACCACAATCCCCTAGACAGTAGTGACATTCGAACGATACGAGGACCCAGTAGAATCACAGACGAACTAATGAAGACACAAAAAGTAAATTGGGGCAACCTACCCATTAATCTTGATTGAGCTAGCTGCAGAATGGGCTGGCCTTGGTTTCAGTACCGCGTACTTTACGTAGGTGGATACATATCTAGAGTTGATCTTCTTCACCTCAACCCACTTAAAATATGTGTAATTCGAATCAAATATAAGGGTTGTACTCCGTAAGTGGCGAATAATATATTGATACTAACGAGTATGCCTACGGAGTACCATTCCTAATATTGAAAAGTAAATCGAGTAGGTTTCGGCAGCTTTGTCCTTTGCCCCTGCATACTGTGAGTTCTACACCTCTTTGGACCTTTCTGCTGTACTCCGTACTACATGAGAAAGAAGAGTGAAACTGACTAGCGAGGAGTCTATAGTCCAAATTCAAACTCAAGTCTTAAGGTCCACGGGAAACAAAGAATTATGAGACCATGGCCTCGGCCCCTCCCCACCCCACCACGGAAATTATCTGACGCAGTGAAACCGACCTTGGAATCCGATTCAAAATAGATTCCAATGTCAAAACCCCTGACCAACAAAGCAGGCGGGTCTCCTTTCCTACGGCCCTCAACCATCCAACATGACAAAGCTACGTGTCAATCGGACCCCTCCCAAGTTCCGACAGTCCCAAAAATTGGCATCAAATCCCAACTCTTTCTCCCTCATAGACCAAACTATCGATAACGTGTCCCATCCTTCTCCAAAAAAAAAGCAACTCGCATCTGCAGCAGACCGGAAAGACAAGCTTACCGGCATAATATCAAATATGACTGACCCACATATCCGCGGAAGTCTACTACGTTATCCTGACCTGATACTAACCGACACATGTCACCATTTATACAGCCTGTTAGCTTCCGTATTGTGGAGATTTACTCGATAGCCCCGTGTAAGGGGGTTCTATGTCGTATACAGTAGCTTACAGGCATCGAATAAGGCGTGCTTAGCGGCGGCTTGCTGCATGGAGTTTCGGGTCGATGGAAATCTACGGTGGAAAGGGGTGGTACCCGATGCTTGTGCGCGGGGAAAGGTGGGTTGTGGTTGGTGGGTTGGAGTAAATGTTACTGTGAGGTAGAAAAGTGGACTGATATACTCCGTACAGCGCATCTATATCACACTTGGACTGGGATTATTGGGCTCGCAGCATGCAGGAAGCCGGGATGCCCTAGCGGAGTGTTCCACTTCCACCAGGGAGAAATGGCACAGCAATCTTTGGATCATGCCGATTCTAGACCGTCGCCTTTTTTTTTTCGAAACTGCATGGAATCCCAAAAGATGGCCAAGCTACGCTAGCAAGCATGTGAAACTAACATTTGCCCATCTTGTGCAGAACTAGAAGCGTAGCGGCCTGGATGCCAGGGCCCAATATTCATGGGACGAGGTTGGAGATTGGTCCTGTAGCGGCGGGGGAGTTTGGGTGGATATCCACGAGGAACATCGTGTCTGTCTGATTGGCAACTAACCCCCAAAATCCAAAGACGATCTCCAAAGTCTAGACAAAATTGATTGGGTATTTGTATTTAAGCAGCCAGCCAAACATAACGTCCGACGTTAGTTAGGATCGATTCTTTGAATAAGGAATTGGCGCATACTATTGACATACCATCCACAGCTAGCTCGGAAATAAGAAGCCGAAGACTCAGCTTCTTAATAGTAAACTCCACTTAAGACTGTATATCATGTCCTGATCTAGGTTCAGCTCCCGCGCCCGTTGTCGAAACAGCCAGTCAGGAATGCTCCAGTTGTGAACGCCGAAAAGACAGTGTCTCCGCTGCATACGAGGAAATACAACATATCTGTTCGCTGTGATCGCCATACACATCATGCATTGCACTCGGGATACTTGTCATGGGAGCATAGAGACTACAATAGCTTTGAGCAATGATCATCAAGATCAGAAGGGATTTTAGATCGGTGTGAATAAAATATAGGATAGGCAGAGGGTTGCTAAGTCTGGATCCTGTTGATTGCTGCTCGAATTTGCGAAGTGAAAACCACATTCCAGTGTATGTATCAGCCCGTGGCCGGTGTTTTTCTGTGAAATGTCTCGCCTACTAGAGCGAAAGAATGTTGGTCTTAAATTACAGCAAAACACTAGAAGATGAACGTCATCTGGCTACATAGTCATTATCTTGGAAATTTGGTGTGCTCAACTGATAAGTCCACGAGGAAAATGACACTACTTCCCTGGGAGCTTTGAATAGCCCGAAGCCCAACACACTCGAGTTAGGGTTACCTGACACGGACAGGCGCCTGTAGTAGCCACGAGTACACTTTTTTAAATGATCCAGCCTGTCTAGCTGACTTGTTGGTAGCTCCCTTGTAAACATTTAGAATAGTGCGCAATGTGACTTTTGTGTCTTGCAGCCACTAATAACGCAGATAAAGGAAACCAGGTTAGACTTCCTACATTGATGGGTGAAAGCCACGGTTATCCAAGTCTCTACTATGTACTATTTCCGGGATTCTAAAACTTATCTCTACATGAAATTAAGAGACACAAAATATATTTTATCCATTTTCCTTTGTTGTTGATCAAAAAATAGTTGTAGTCCTGGAGTGAGTGTTCAGTTATATACTTCCGGCAGATCGCTCTTGATGCACTTTATTTGCAAAGATCAACTTTGAATGCAACACAGACACAACGGAGATATCTACCTCATCCAATGGAGAGTCCTATACTTTCATCGACTCAAATTTAATTGAACAAGACAGCAGTAAGAAGCACAAAGGGAGGCCTTCGCGGGGTTAGAAGCGGTCACCTGATAATGTATAGAATGGACCAATCAGAACACCCACTGATAGTGGAATTTCTGACTCATCCCGCGATATTGCAAGAGGGGCAACAGAAGAAATTCACGATTTCCTCAACCATAGAATAAAGTGAGAACCGGCCTTAGACTGCTGCAATTGAAAACTTAGAACTGACCAATTTCCACCAGACGAAGAAAAAAAACCATGGCTAACGAAGCAACCCAGCCTCCGGCGCTCAGCTCGTTGAGCATCGACGAGAAATCCTCAGACGGCAAGGCCGTTGGCCAGATCGTGACGCCCTTCGATGTTTCCGGTGGAGTTGATGAATCTGGCAAACTGTTGCCGGTCGACTATGAGAAGCTCACGAGGGAGTTTGGAGCCACACCCATCAATGCAGCTCTATTGGAGCGCTTTGAGAAAGTGACTGGCCACCGCCCACATCGTTTCATGCGCCGGAGTATCGTGTTCAGTCACCGTGACCTGTCGAAGATTTTGGATAAGCACGAGAAGGGCGAGCCCTTTTTCCTCTACACTGGCCGTGGGCCGAGTAGCGACAGCATGCACGTCGGACACACTGTGCCGTTCGAGTTCACCAAGTATGTTTAGTCTCGGATGACCACCTGTGTAGATACCGGGAACTAATTCAATTGTAGATGGCTCCAGGACGTCTTCGATGTTCCCCTCGTTATCATGATGACCGACGATGAGAAGTTTATGCACTCTCAGAAGATCGAGATTGAGGACGCCAAGAGATACACAAAAGCAAACGCCAAGGATATCATTGCTGTTGGATTCGATATGAAGAAGACCTTTATCTTCAGTGATTTCCAATTCATTGGTGGTGCTTTCTACGAGAACATGTGCCGGATGGCGAAGAGAATTACAATCAACCAGGTTAAGGGCACATTCGGGTTTAACGACAGCAACAACATTGGCGAGTTCCACTTCTGTGCCACCCAGTCTGCTGCGGCCTTCTCGACCAGTTTCCCTCACATCTTCGGTACCGAGACGAAGAAGGTGGCGTCGATTCCCTGCCTGATTCCATGCGCCATTGACCAAGATCCCTACTTCCGCCAGTGCCGCGAACATGCGGAGAAGATGAAGTACAAGAAGCCCTCTCTCATTCACTCTATCTTCCTTCCCGCCCTCCAGGGTCCTGGATCCAAGATGTCCGCCAGTATCGACAGTTCCGCCATTTTCATGAGCGACACGCCTAACAAGATTAAGAACAAGATCAACAAGCACGCTTTCTCAGGTGGCCAGGACACCGCGGAATTGCAGCGCGAGCTGGGCGGCAACACCAAGAACGATATCCCATTCCAGTACTTGACATTCTTCCTCGAGGATGATGAGGAACTGGAGCGCATCCGTACCGATTACGAGGCTGGAAAGATGATGACCGGCGAGATCAAGCAGAAGTGTATCGCTGAGCTCCAGACTTATGTTCAAGGGTTCCAGGAGCGCAGGGCACAGGTTACGGATGAGATCATGGCTGAGTACATGCGTCCTCGCTCTCTTGAGTGGAAGGGCAATCCCAACCCAGTGGTGGTTGAGAAGGCTAAGAAATAGGCCTGGATGGGCAAGGGGGCATTTTCTGGAGCAATCAAGTTGAAAAATACGTACGATTTCATAGCCTTTTCATCAATTTACCAATACCATTCAAACATCGACTATTTCACATATACACCTATCGAAGTAGGTGCATACAATACATACTATGTTGTATGGGGTTTATTACTTGGCTATAACCTGGCCTCGAATGAATCCCCTTACGCCGTTGCTCAACCAACACAACTCGCCATCCACAAGCTCATCCCGGGATATGGTGTGTTCTAGACAGAAACCTTGAGATAACGCATACCTCCGTGTTGTCCCCGCATTGCCACCACTGCTCAGCGGGGGCGTAATCCACATATGGTCCCGCAAGAAATACGGCGTAGTGATACTGCCCTCCATAACCTCGCCATCCGGGTTCACAACCAGTACTTCCGCAAGGTCTGTCGGCGAATTAATTCCCGCTCTCAGCCGCGCAGAGGTATAGTCATCACGCGCAGTGGTTTTGTGTGTGGTGAAGGCGGAAGGTATTGTCGATTGGGTATCGACATAGACGCGCCATATCGGTGGGCTTGGGTTTGTATGTAGAGAGGGAATGAACAAATTCATTAGATCAATGCTCGCTGTTGGGTTCGCCTCAACCCTCGCCTTCCCTTTGTTGTTCACTACAATCCGAAGCCTCCACGCTTTGCTTCGGTCCGCAATTGACGCGTCGAGGAAATCCTCGAAGCCTTGCAAGTCTTGTTGCAGCCAGTTTAGAGCCTCGTCCCATTGGAAATGAGCCGCAGCAGCTATGAGCCGGGCTTGATGGTAGGCGAGGAGGTAGTAGGGTGATTTGTGAGGATCAGGATAGCACGATGCATGGCGACAGGCTGCGTCTGAAAGGCCCGGGTCAAAGCGAAGGGAGGAAAAGATCTCGAAAGATTGTGCGCTTGCAGAGTTCTCGGTCATTTTTCCGAAAATCAATGGCTTACGGTCGCTGCTGTAGTCACCAAGTCAGTGTTGTCAAATAGTAGATGAATCCAAACGACGTTGCTTCGGACGGAATTCGAAGAAGAGGGGGGAAGAATACGAAAAGATCCGATGAGCCAGCTCTGTTCAATCCGGACAGGTGGTGTGGAGAACTTGAGTGTTACCGGCGTAGGGCGCGTGATTGGCCGGTCCGGCCAGCGGAACCCTTGACTTTTCCTCTGAGCTTCATCATTCCCGAACTTCCCCATCTCTAACTCCTTCTGTCGAGGTCTGGTTAGTGAACCCCTTGTCTTCCATCTCAGCATAATTGCGTCTGACTTCACGATTGAATACTGACATCTGCCTACATTCAAAGAACTAGCCGCGTCGCTCCCTTTGCCTGGTTCCTTACACATCATGTCGAACGAATTGCCTTTACCTACGCCCGCCCAAAATGTGGTGATTGATACATCAAAGCTGACCGAGTCATCATCGGCATCGGTCTGGGATCGCATCACCAACTGGGTCTCAGACAACAAGGCCGTTGTCTACACCATTGCCGGTGTCGCCGTTGTCGTGACCGGCGCGGGTGTCGTTTACTACCTCAACGATTCCAGCAAATCCCCCCCCTCAGCACCCAAGAAGAGCAAGAGCCTGCGACGGAAGGAAAAGAAGAAGGCTGAGGAGGAAAAGGCTGCATCAGTGAAGGATGGTATGTGGCCTTGTTTATACACGGTGGTCGTATGACTGACAAGGTTTTAGAGTCTCCCAAAAAGGCAGAGGAGCAGCCCACTGATGAGCTTCCCGAAGTGGATGAGGCGACTGTTGGAGAGTTGTCCGAAGAGGTATGTTAAGCTATATTCTTTCTCAAACTTTCGCTGACAAGTTAAGACCCGGAACGCCTACGCGGCCAAGCTGAAGGCTGCTGGTAACAAGGCCTACGGAATCAAGGACTACCCCAACGCAATTGAGTTGTACGGCAAGGCCATTATCTGCAAGCCTGATCCCGTATTCTACTCCAACCGCGCCGCCTGCTACAATGTCCAATCCAACTGGGAGAAGGTCGTCGAGGACACCAGCGCCGCTCTCGCCATGGACAGCGAATACGTCAAGGCCCTCAACCGAAGGGCCATTGCCTACGAGCACCTCGAAAAGTACAGCGAGGCTCTTCTCGACTTCACAGCTAGCTGCATCATCGATGCCTTCTCCAACGACGTGAGCCGCAACTCGCTCGAACGGCTGCTGAAGAAGGTTGCCGAGAAGAAGAGCCAGGCTATTCTGGAGGCGCGCACCAAGAAGTTGCCTAGTGCCACTTTTGTCTCCAACTACCTCCAGAGCTTCCGCCCCCAGGTTCTGCCCGAGGGATTGGAGGAGTCGGTCGAGCTGAGCGATGAGTCCGGCTTGGGCCAGCTGCGTAAGGGTCTCATCGCTATGGGCAAGAAGACTGCCGATGGCTACGAAGAGGCTGCCGCCGCTTTCGAAAAGGCCCTTGAGCTCGGCGAGCTCGGCGAATTTGAAGGATTGGCCCTCAACATGCGAGCCACCTTCACCTACCTCGGCGGTAACGCCACTGGCGCTTTGGTCGACCTGGACAAGAGTGTTGAGCTTTCACCCTCCCTGGTTCAAAGCTACATCAAGCGCGCCAGCTTGCACCTGGAGCTTGGTAACAAGGACGCCGCGGCCGACGACTTCGAGCTTGCCATTACTCACAACAAGGACGACCCCGATATCTACTACCACCGTGCCCAGCTGCACTTCATCCTGACCGAGCTTGCCGAGGCCGCCAAGGACTACCAGAAGTCGATCGACCTCGACCGGTCGTTCATTTACTCCCACATCCAACTTGGTGTGACACAATACAAGATGGGCTCCGTCGCCTCAGCGATGGCCACTTTCCGCCGGACAGTAAAGAACTTCGAGGAAGTCCCCGATGTATACAACTACTACGGCGAGCTTCTGCTTGACCAGCAGAACTACTCCGAGGCTATTGAGAAGTTTGACAAGGCCGTTGAGATGGAGAAGCAGAGCAAGCCCATGGGCATCAACGTCCTGCCCCTGATCAACAAGGCTCTTGCTTTGTTCCAGTGGAAGCACGACTTCCAGGAGGCTGAGAACCTCTGCCAGAAGGCTCTTATCATTGATCCCGAGTGCGATATCGCTGTCGGAACCATGGCCCAGCTTCTCCTCCAGCAGGGCAAGGTCTCCCAGGCTCTCAAGTACTTCGAGCGCGCTGCTGAGCTGGCTCGCACCGAGGCTGAGATCATCAACGCCATCTCCTATGCCGAGGCCACACGCACCCAGTTGGAGGTTCAGGAGAAGTACCCCCAGCTGGCTGCCCGTCTGAACACCATGGGTGCCATGAACGGTGGTGCCCCTGCCATGTAAGAAAGTCAGCGGATCATCTTCGTCCTTCGCTTCTTCTCTTTCTTCTTTGCCCCGGTTTGGGTATTTTTTTTTTGTCTAAGCCTTTTTCTCTTCCGGTTTTGGTATCTTTGGATCCCCGGTCCACTATTCTCTCCGCATGTATTTACTATCGGTTGACATATTCCCCGTCCGCCTTCTTTTCTTTTCTTTTTGTTTTGGTACTGGGTCTGTCTGAGATAAGACTCGGGATGGGATGGGCCGATTGGCGGCAAACCGAGCCCGAGTAAGTGCATTGGGGTTTGACCATGTAGTAATTTGTGTACCATAGAGGAAAATGAGAGTGCTCATTAACATCAGATTAGCTCACTGTATACTTACAAAATACTTCCAAGGTTGCTATTGCTATATATGAAGTGTACTGTATCACTACCTGCATAGGTGACTAGTTCCCCCTAGTGTACTCCGTCCACGGGCACATGTGCGGATGACCATGACGTGCGTCTCCACATCAGCTGACCCCACCCCTTATCGGCATCTCCGGACTCTGTTTTTATTTTATGCCTGAAAGTCGAAGAAGAAAGGGACTGAATCATCAAAAGGTTCAATAAGTAAGTTGACACATAGACATGTACTCTCTCTATTTAGCCAGTCTATATCCAGTAGGGAAGTCCCGTTGAGCCAGGGTATATGCGTATTGAAATAAGCCCAACGGCGTCATTTGCTTATCTTATACTATCACTTCTCATACATACCTCATTGTTCCTAAGCTTCCGGATACTTTACTTCTTAGTTTCTTGTTGAATTCTGACATTCTTGAAATTTGAATAGGTTTACCGATAACTGAGGCCCAAGTTGAGTCATATTTCAAAGCGGTTTTACCACTCCCAAACGACCGCCTTGTCAGCGGTGAACCTAACTTCGACCTGATTCATGAACCTACCCCTCTTCCTTCCCTTTCCCTTCCACACCATCTTGTGCTTTAAACAACTTCTCGTATTTGCTGCTCTGCGTTGATCTGCTTGCAAACTACTTTTTCTACAATACATCTGCTATCTCCCGGCTGTCTCAACTGGTCCATGTGATCGCGTTGCAGCCTGGAAACACCCAGGTAAGCTGCCTTTGTCTCCAACTCCCTTAACCTCCTACCCCCCACGCTTCATCCTCCCATGCTCCGTTATTCATTCTACCTTGCTGTCATGATCTCTCTCATCACATATGAAATTCTATCTCTCAGTCTGACCGTCGTTTAGAAACAAACAGCTTCCTTTCTGCTTTCCAAATCCTACACACATTGGTATACCTTTAGCCATGTCGGGCCCACGCGGTAAGTACTCGGACATCTCAACAGTCACCTTGCTTCAACTGACACCTCGAATTCACAGTCACTGTGACGCTTGTCCCCCTTTTCGACGACACCTATCCTCTGCGTACCCTCACCATCACCGACAATGATAAGACCGTGGCCATCGGACGTGCCTCGAAGCGTGAGACCCGAAAACGGAGTCCCGCAACAGAGAACGCTTGGTTTGAGTCTCGGGTGATGTCTCGTGATCATGCCTATCTTAACATTCCGCCGGACCAAAATGTTAGTTCCGACCTCCACAAATCTGACTATACAGCCTCGCTGACATCTTTGATAGATGGTTTTCATTACCGACTGTGGCTCAACGCACGGAACATACTTGAATGATGTCAAGCTGGTGACAGATGTGGATACCCCGCTGTCCAGTGGAGATATTATCCGATTTGGCGTCGATGTGGACCGTGGTCAGGGTAAGTGATGATTAATCTCAGCCTAATAGTACTGGAACTAACCAAGTACAGAGGTGTTTGAGGCCATCGAAGTCCGGTGCAAGGTTCAGTGGCTCAAACCCCAGCATGTGGCCATTCCAGATGATGGCATTGCTATCAAACTGGATCCAAGTCCGCCAACCAACAGTTTCTCTGTCCCCGAAGACGATAGTGATGTCGAGGCTGCCGATATCACCAGTGATGACTCCTCTAAAGAGTCGGTTGCTCCATCTTGGGAAACTACTGTTCTGCAGCCTGTGGATACATCCCTAGTCTCTCCTGTCTCGAGTGTCCAATGCGAGGAACATGCAAAGGAAGAGCTGGAGCTCCATTGGGGAGGTTTGTCTTCTACTGAGGGGTCTATCACAAACGCTGTGCTCGGTCCTACACCACTGGTCTCAGATCGTCCTAGTCCGCTGTCTGATACCAAACCGGTCTCCGACACTAAACCATCTCCTGCCAAACCGGTCTCAGATGCCCAATTATCTCCCGCGAAGCCGGCCTCTACCGAACCTCCATCTGCTCAACTACCACACGAGGCAGACAGTCTCCCTGCAGTCTGTTACCAGAAAGTACCGGAAATCCAATACAGCGATTGGACCATCATGCGGCCGATGTTCATGCGCCTGGCAGACATGGCTTGGGGTGAATCTAATATAATACCCGATGTTGACCATGGCAGACGCATTATTCACGCTGCGCGCCGTTGTTCTCTTTCCAAAGATTCTTACTGGGTAGACGACTCCCTTAGCTTCAAGCCTTGCATTGGGACAGAAGTCTGTTGGGAGCCTGACTCCGAGGAATCAGACACATCATTCCATCGTATGCCCGGCAGCCTCCTTAGGTACTGGTCAGTCGATAAGCGAAGGTATTGGATCATCTACGACGACGAAGACGGCCAGGATATGAGCAATTGGTGGTGGATCGTTGAGAAGCCAGAGGAGCTTCTCAGCGAGGAGCTGAAGGAAGAGCTCGAGACTGAATCCGAGGTTGAGGACTGCCACAAATGCTGGATCGTGAGGGCCTGGGAGCCCCAAATGATCGGAGATCGATGGTGCGAAGTGACTCCTTACTGGGATCCGAGATTTTACCATGAACATATGCTCTCTGAGGACGAGTCCGTTGATTCAGACGAAGAAGCCCAGGGCAGTGAGGGATACGGGTCTGAGTCAGATGGTCTCAGTGATTCGATCGCAGAGGACTACGGCGGATATCCGTATGAGATGTACGACGGCGAATCGATTCATGGAGCCGACTATGAGGTGTCGGTACAAGACTTTGACGAAGATGATGAGGAGGAGGATAACAACGAGGACCTGGAGGAAGATAAAGAGGTCTCCGATGAATCCGAAAACGACTCTGATTGTTCCTCTGGGGACGAACATCTTGAAAACCGTATTTTGCAGAAGCCTGATTTCCGCCCCTTGCTTGATCTGGAGTATTTGAAGGAACTTGGACACGCCAACCCCACTGATGCCGTCGAAGTGTCCAAGCATCTACCCGAAGAGACTGACACAGGACCATTGTACCAAGAGGCTCTTGGGGGTCAGTCAGTGAACCCCGCACAGATCGAGAGCAATCCATTGATGGTACCTGCCCTTGGTATGACAAACCCAGGTGCTCGGTTCCCGACACATGCTGTTTCCGGCGAGCTGCCAAGATCATGTCAAAACAAATACCCACCAATGCAACGGAAGATTGAGAGCACTGTTGGGATTCCGTCCTTGTCCCATGGATTCGAGAATCGCTATCATGATGGACCGTTCTCGACCAGTGCTTCCGTGGAAGATGTCTTTGCGCCCTACCTGGTATCGTCTAGAACACCCAATTTGAAGCGTACTGCAACAGAGATGCAATCGTCGTCTCCTGAACCCAGTCTTTCTCAAGATGCTCAGCGGCTGCCTGTAGAGCCAGCTAGTCAGCCAGATCTCAACCCCAACACTATTCCCTCCGAAGCTAAGGATGCGATCAGCTCTGCACTTGCCGAGAATGTCTCTGCATTTACTGAGAATGCAAATGCAGAGAATGAGCGTCCGGCAAAGCGAATCAAGTCTAATCACCCAACCTCAAAGTCCTTGGCAAGCCATGCCACCACAGCTGTCGTCAGCGCTCTGCTGGGTGGTCTGGGAACTATCGCTGTGCTAGCAGCCTTGCCCAATGAATACTTCCAGTGATTGGGATCACTTAGTTTCGTGGTTCGGTTGCTTTTGCTCTCCGATTTTTCCATATTTTATGATTTAACGCCGACACATGAGTTCGGCGTCATTCCAACGATTTTATGATCTCGGGATTATCCAGGCGTTCTGGCTTTGGGTGAAAGGATGGATCAATGTGTTTGTTTGTTTCCCCTCGGCGTTCCCCCGGCTCCCACCCCCCTGTCGCTGCTGTTTTTATGTCGTGGCTCCATGGGCAAGCACACGGGATCCTCACCCAATCACCGCAGTGTGCTTATGGAAGCTGCCACTAGTGGGCGTTTTATTAGCTGGATAATTTGTTTCTGCCCTATTTCTTTGCTTTTTCCCTTTTTACCGTGGCTACACACACAACCATTAGGTCAAATACGGTGACTAAGATGGAACGCCACGTAGCGCCTTATTATTTTTCTATGTGGTAGCTATGCAGATTGTAATGGATAATGACAATCCTTCATTTTTGTCTACGCATCATGTAATCTTATGAACCAACAATGGAGCTTGTGGTCTCCAAGGCTACAGCCTTTTCATGCCTGTCAGGTACCAGTTTTGGTCTTGAGTAGCCTCATTTAAAAATGCACCGTGATATCATTCCACTGTCGCCGATAGTCAGCACTTGCCTAGCATGTGAGTTCATTTTATGCTTCAGGGGATCTATAAAGTGCCGAGTTTCGGAGAATAGTCGGTATCTGATGTTCTACGGTGTTTGACCTTTTATATCTGCATATACAACGTATCATAATTCTTTTTTGGCAGTAAAAAAAAGAAGATAGCCATCTCATTTGCAACATAGAAATGGATTGGAACATTCCATTCTCACAGGTCATTGAAGAAAAGACGACCATGACCCAGACTCACCTCTTGCAGTGACAATGGGAACTGGGCTGCAGGTATCCCATAGGTTCATATCAGCTGACTTACAATTGAGTCGCTCTTTTCCCATTTACGTGCAACCTCATAATTTCTTTTTTCTTTTCTTTTTTTCCCGGCATGCTCGGGGTTCAACCGTGACACTGATTGCCGAAGAAAATTTGCAACCGTTCTGGTTCCAGGACACTCTTCGGAAGTCTCAGATAGCCCATTTGAGACATCGATGGAAACTTCTTCGTTGTAACGATTGATGCAACTTGCCGCTCGCTCATGCGAAGCCTCGACTCCAGCCCGAATTCCAATTCTCGACTTCGAATCCTGGACTAGCGTGTGATTGGAAGTGGCTACCTGCATGTCTACTCCCCAACAGCGAACTGGTTGAACGAGTTCATGGAGTTTGAAGTAGCTGGGCTGTCTTGGTTCCATACAGTATGATGAATCGGAGGCTGATATCTTTAGTATACGAATCCACAGCCCCGCCTAATGACGCGCATACCCGTTGCTTCTACTTGAAGTCGTATTTGGGTTACATCCTTTTTGACTGATGGCAGATTGCATCCATGCAGACCCCGAAGATGAGTGAATTTATTTTGAGCTGTTCATGGATATTCTGTCATTTCCACAGGATTCAGTCTGCATTTGACCAATCTGTAGAAGGGCGTCAGGTCAGATCATACAATGAATTCGACGCAAAGTCAAAACGGCTGCAAGGAATCCTTGTAATGTTGAAATGAGAATGTTAAAGGGGAGGGTTCGAGGTTTTTCTCCCCCTGTCCTTGCAGCCGCACCCCCTCCACGGTTACCTGCTTGAGGCTAAGTGTCACACCCACGGCGCTTCGGGCTTCCTGTCTATGAACTCATGCGATTGGTTGTGAGGTCAAATTTTGATTTCTCCTTCTTTCTGCCTATTGGTAGCTCATACCTCTCGCAGCGCTTTCTTTTCACCTCAATTACAGCTGCAGCTTTTTTTTCTTTTTGTTTTCTTTTCAGACTTCTTTATGTCGGCACCACATGTGCTTTTCAGATGCATCCGCAGTCTCCGGTGATCATCGGAGATTGTGTCTCTAAAGGATTATTATCTTTAAAGGTTGGAATGTGATATGCGGATTATAGGAGATTATTACGTCGATTTGATCCCTGCACGACATCGTCACCGTGCGTTTTTCTGATTGCTCACGGCAGATACGGCAGATACGATTCGAGAGCGTACTCCGTAGAAGCCCTTGAATACTGTTCCTGATTCGGTATATGTTAAGCGAACTGAACTGGTGACCATCTAGCTGTCAATTCAAACTTCCATGCACAGAACTTTACTCTATTCGGTTGGGATGGAAAGATCATCTCGACACAAGGAAAATACGACAAGAGCTGACGACGAAATCCCTCTATAGGGAAAAAATCATTTAAAAGAATTCAGCCAATATGATCATCTATACATCATCTCGGAGATCAGATCATGGTTGCATGGTCAAGTGCAGCTATCCGTGGCTGGAATTTTCTCGTCTTATACTCGTGGGCATTTCAACAGTCCTGACCCACGAGGATAATTGGTATACCAATTCTTGCGGTCAAGATTTGTGACACGAAATGGCGGCCACGCCCCTGGGACATCTTTTCCGCTGCACATGAACGACTATCTGTATAACACTAGATCAACTTTGATTTGCCAATTTGGTGGCATTTTACTTTCACTGCAGGTTTTTTTGCTCTACAAACCCTCCCACAGAATGGCCAGCGAATGAATCCTTTTCCAAAAACGTATGAACGATGTAGGCCCAGTCGTGTGGATCGAGAAACACCAGAATCCCCCACCAGCTCCTGTTTCATAAACCCTGCATTTCCGTACCTTAGCTTGACAGGCACAAGCACCTGGGCAGCGGGGTCTGACAACTCAGCTAAGTCCAGAACGGTTTCTGTGCCGTTCCCCTCTCATGTTGGATCTATTTTATTTTATTTTTAGTCGGGAATAATCGAAGGATTCGATTGAAATGGCCCCCGAGTGTGTAAATGAAATATCCACGTACATGTCCCTGGTGAACTGTCCTATCACCGTCCCTCTCACTGTCCTGCTGATCATCCCGGTGGACTCAATCCTGATTCCCGTCATCAATTCCACGCTCCGTGGCGCATATCATATGTGACACTTGGAAACTCTCGGGAACTTAGTTGGTGGCACTGATTACTTTCTTCTTGTATAAGAAATCCATTGTTTCTCCGTCTATCATTTCTAGCTTTGTTATACTTTGGCCTATACTATTGTCTTCCTTTGTTCTCAACTGTTTTTCCAGGGTTCACAATATCCTGGATATTCTTTATTGACCAATTTTCCCCTGAGAGAAAGAAGAAAGAAAGAACCAACGGGAAGAATACTACAAAGCCAGCTGCACTTTATATCAGGTGGATTTAGATCATACTTCACTCTCCACATCTGCACCCTTTACCTTCCTTTTTTTCCCTTTTTATACCCTGTACATCCATACAATGGCCAGTTCCACTCAGTCCCTGTTGAACCTTGACCCCGAGCATATATCATGCATCGGAGGGCGGACAGTGGTTACATGCAAAGGTTGCGCAGGGAATGCCCCGAGGTATATATACACCAGCCCCCAAGATAACCCTTATATCTCCCAATACTAACCCGATTCCCAGAGGAGCAATCTGTCTCAGCTGCAACGGTCGCGGCTTCAACATCTTCGTCTGTGCACACTGCAACCCTGCAGCTGCAGCAGCCGCAGCCAGAGCAACGGCGAACCCCACAGCTGCATCTGCAGAAACACCCGGATCCTCGGCCCCGTCATCCCCCGGCTCTCTAAGTCGCAGCTCGTCTGGTTCGCATCCTTCACATATCGATCCAAACGTTGCTCGTTCGTACGCAAAATATGGGGATGGTCGTGATAGTACGAGCTGTGGGCGGATTGATAGCAATATGAATAAGCCGCGGAATCCGTGATCTGTGACAACGGTTATACGTGCGAGGGTATCTGATACAGCGAGGGCGGGGTTGGATATCTCATGGCAAGTCCGACAGTTTCACGGGTGTGATTGCCCACCGCTTGGGACTAAGCGGGGGATTACTCCTGGTAAAGGAATTCGACTGCGGTTTATAGCGATTGGAAGGAGTTTTAGGTTTGGTTTCATGAGATGTATGTGATATGGTGGCCACCTGGTTGTGGCTTTGTCTTCGGGGTTTTCTTTGTCTTTGGACCTCTTTCTTATTTATTTCTTTTGGATTCTATTTGGTTGATCTACTCGGCTTGATCCAGTATCATTTTCGTCGTTTCATGGTGAATGCACTGGATGCTACCATATCATGCACATACCCTTTCTTTCCTTGGATGAAAGAGGCAGAGACCATGCTGTATACGAGGGACAACTATCCTTTTTGGCTTGCGGGCATTTTTATTCTTAAAATTTTGGTATCCTCATATCATGCTAGAATATATGCAAATCTACTTAGGAAGCACTTAGTTCTCACAAAAGGCCAAAAGAAATGCTTCGCAACTTCCACTAGAAATATCGAAGTCACCAGGTGACGTATATATCACAAATATATACTCAAGGTTTATGATTGAATAGAAAACAGATACATAGGATATTACTATGCTATCATAGTGAGGCTACTAACTAAAACCCTCGTCCCCCTCACATCTATAGGCTCGGAGTATCAGTGCAGAGAGTTGCCATTGCCCTATGTAGCTGGTCAGTACTCCAGGCCCTAAAAAAAGAAGGAAAGTGATACTCACGCAGCAGGGTACTGAGTACCTTCAATATGAATGTTCTCCACCAGAGTACGGATCTCTTGCACTTCCTGGTCACTCAAATGAAGAACTGCAGACGCTGCATTTTCGTTCATTCTGGCAGGCGACTTGGTACCCGGGATGGGAATGATATCTGGACCTTGTGCAAGAAGCCACGCAAGAGCAACCTGCGCCGGGGTACTCTGATGAGAACCGGCAACATTTTCCAATGCCTGCAATAGCTTCAAAATGTTCGGGAAGTTCTTCTCCGAGTACTTTGGGTACAGACGGCGTAAGTCACCTTCAGGGATGTCTGTGTAAGATCGGAACTGGCCGGTTAGGATCCCACGCCCAATAGGGCTGTAGGCCACGACAGTCACACCTAGCTCTCGACAGGTTTTCAAGATATCCGAAGATTCGATGTCCAGTGTAAAGAGACTGTACTCCATTTGCAGAGCGGAAATAGGGTGAACGGCATGTGCTCGACGTAGTGTGGCTACTGAGACACCTGACAAACCGAGATGACGGATTTTTCCCTCTCTGAAAAAGGATAATGTCAAAACTCATTCAGTTAGGTGGTATTTGAGGTTAGATTGACCCACTTCTTCAGCTCTACCATAGCTTCGACGGTCTTTTCAATGGGTGTTACCCCATCTACTCGATGACAGTAGTAGAGGTCAATGGTGTCTACCCCGAGTCTCTGGAGGCTCTTTTCACACGCAGCCTTAACGTAGTCGGGATCCGATCGAAAAGTGTGACCTCCTCCTGGCTGGCGCTGGAGCGCAAACTTGGTGGTCAAGAATATGTCATCTCGCTTACCAGATCGCTTGAACCATTCACCAGCGACATCCTCACAGTCGCCATAGATATCAGCCAGGTCCCAAAAACGTAGTCCTGCAGAATGGGCATGCGATAGGAGAGCCACTTTCTCGTCGAGGGTACCAGCTGGTCCGTAGAATCCGCTGAGGCTTCCGAACCCGAACCCGACGGCAGAGACTTGGGGTCCATCTTTACCTAAAGTGCGCAAGGGAGTATACATTTTGAGGGAAGACTTGGAAAGTTCAGAAGAAAAGGAAAGGGTGGTTGTGTCCAGAAAGGTAATTGTTGTCTATGTAGGTTTTATAGCAAATGCAGACTAGAATAAGCACTATTCCCTTTTGGCTTCCCGACAATGACTTAGGACCTGGCTAAATACGAGAGCTAATGTGCAAAGCGTATCAGGGCCGTGGGTACTATATTTATTGGATTTTAATTAATGCAACACAAGGATAGTCGGCCGCTTATACGGCCTCTGTAAGACTTTAATAATCCGATCCATCTATTTGGCCTCGGATGATATTAGGAAGGTTATATGTAAGAACATACGAACGTGTTATTACTCGTTCTTTTCAGATGGACTTTTTGGATGTATACAAAGGCCGTAAGATGTATAGACTATGCAGAGGATCTTTCTATGTATAATCAAGAATTCGTAAGTTGCCCATGGAACTGTCATCTGTATTGCACATCGCAGAACTCTTCCAAGGCTTTTTAGCATGTAAGCTACAAAGTACGGGGAAGTGTATAATCATACCACATATTATGAATTATCAAGGGCCTCGTCTGAGTGTTTGATTGCTTGACCGTCTGAGTTGAGGTTTATACATCATCATCTGCTCACCTACTCATCTACTCGCCTTTCCCCTTTCGCCTTTCAACTCTCATCCTTCATCCTTCATATTTCAAACCATGGCAGATAATCCTGTCCTCTGAAACATGCCAATAGTGGAACATCTATCCCTAGGAGTGTGCTTAGCTGCTTTGGATAGAGATGAGAACGTCGCTCTGCTCATATGAGGAAACTAATAAAGTGAGTCCAACCCCAGCCATACTCTCTCTGAAGTTTTGCTTTATCTATCTCAAAGCCCTTTCGCCTTTTACAAAAACACATCACACCCTCAACTTCTCACTGCGCTCAATTATTTTCTGAGTCTCACTTACTGACCTCACCTTGGTTTTTAGCATACCCGTTTCTGTTCTTACTATCCTCACTCCGTGACAACTCTGCTATCTCAGTTGCTGCAAGCTGATCAATTCTCTTTCTTTTCTCCGTTCCACTGCAAGCTATCTCTCAAAACCCAACACTGCCAGTCAGAAACGCAGCTTGCACCTTGCACCTTGACATCTATCCACTGCTCTCGTTGGCAGCACCCGACTGCCACCATGCCAGAATCTGTGAACCGCTGGTACGCTTGGTTCACCAGTCCTGCAAAGCCATATCTCAAGATTGGGGAACTTCGCGCTGCAAACTCTCGCCCAAAGATTGACACCCAACGAAAGAAAACTACATTTGCTTGCCGAGAGGAATACACCGTCCGTGTTGGGTTCTCGCTGATTTTCGACCATGAATATGCCACCCACCAAACCGTGGATGCTGAAACAAGAGAGTGCAAGGACATTCGGACACTCATGAAAATGTTCACGCTTCCCTCCAACAATAAATTTCACTTCGCTTATATCCAAATACCCGAGAATCTTGCTTTCAAGGAGGATGACAATTTCGATGCCAGGCCCTTTGGTGTCAGTTCGAACCACTTCCCCGAGGTTCGTACTGTTATCATTGAAAAACACCACCTCTGCCCCAATGGATGGGGCACCGCTCGCATCTCTCAATCGTGGAATCCCAAAAATGCACAATTCATGTCACCACGATATACTCCTCTTTTCTTGAATGAAAAAACAACCCTCATTGACGTGGAAAGGCATCCTGCTCAGCATATCATTTTAAAACAACACCTGAGCCCTCGGCCATTCGAGCAACAGATTGATGCACTCTACCGACTTTACGACAAGCGCGAGTCATTAATGGACCTGTGGAAAATGCTGCTATCCGGAAGCTTTGGACATTTTCATTCATTGAATCTATATGGGAAACTTCGCCAGGACTTGTTTCAAAGCTTCCAAGAGCGGCTTTCACGATTTGCGCAGTTCAACAGTCATCAACAGGAGGCTTTCCGACATTTACATGAGCTGTCTGGTCCTTTTGCCTTGATACAGGGTCCCCCAGGAACGGGGAAGACGTATTGGTTGCTGCGGTGTCTGCTGCCGTTTCTAAATGAAAATATCGAGACCGACACGAAGCATCAAATTCTCATCGCAACACCAACGAACGACGGTGTTTGTCGAACAGCAAAGGATATGCATGAGGCTTGCCTCGGCATGTTTGGTCACAAGGGATCAAGACAGGTCGCTGTTGTCCGCGTGCAGCACCTTCCGGGCAGTGACCCAAGAAACTCGCCCATCCAGCGAGAGGCTCTGGAGATTCTCAACAACATGGCTTTTACAGAGGCAGTCTTGAATTCCAGATTTGGCGCTACTCCCGAGAGCCATCAACGCAAGGCCGGTTCCAATGTTGAACTTACATATGCGCACTGGATGTTACGTCTTTCGGGCGTCATTCCAGAGGCTGGCAGAGAACCGGACAACAAGTATAAGTCATTCCGCAAATCGTTTGAGATGTTCCGAAATAGAACGTCTCTTGAGAGAGGGAGGCAGGTCGAATTATGCAGCGACATCGACGCCCTTCTTCGCACTGTACTTCAGATGGCCGATGTAATTGTTTGCACACCCTTTACAGCTGGTCACCCCACAATTGTGGGCGCCATAAAACCAGCTGTAGTTGGTATCGATGAAGCTGCAAAATTCACGGAACCTGAAATGTGGCCAATTCTCGCCAACTACTATCCAAGTCCTATCTTGATGGCGGGCGACCACTGCCAGCTAGGGCCCACGGTGACCTCGAGCTCACAGACAAACCCGTTTGTTTATCAGCTACGTTTGTCATTGTTTAAGCGCTTGATTGAAGGGAAAAATGGATCGATTATGCTTGAAGTGCAGCATCGTATGCATCCAGACATTTCCAAACTCGTGAATCGGCAGTTCTACCAAAGCAAACTCACGGATCATGAAAGCACAAGCAACGAGACTGCTTCGTTCTTGCATGACTTTAACAAGAGGCGCTTTGGGGTGGAAACCAATCTCCTCTTTCTTGACATCTCTCGCAGCGAAGTCGAGATAGAAAACCACTCTAAGAAAAATAGAAGCCATGCAGCGGCTGCTATTGCCTTGTGCAAAGAATTGCTTGCCTTGAAGAGGTTCTCACCGAGGGATATCGTCATCCTTGTACCATACGAGGCGCAATTCCGAACCTACTTGAAGTTTCTCACACACGAGCATCAGATTGACCATTCTCTTGACCTTGACAAACTGTCTGTGAGGAAAATCGACTCCTTCCAGGGTGGAGAGAGCCCGATTGTGATCTTCGATATGACAGTCACCACCCACGCTGGATTCCTCGATGACAAAACCCGCTTGAATGTTGCGCTCAGTCGAGCCAAGAATGCTCTTTACATTGTGGGGAATATGATGGCCATGCGATTGAGCATTTGGAGCGATGAGTACGAACAGAGATACGCAACGTTGATACGAGTTCTAGATCATATTGAAGTGGATAAGCTGTACGTGCGAGACCCGAAACTGGGTGAATCTGCTAAGAGGCAATTTTCCACGCGCGGGACCATGGCTTGTCGTTGATGGCGTGTTCGAGGGTTGCCTCCGGGTGGGGGAGTTCGTGGCTTCACTATGACAGTTCTTCCACAAAGCAAACTCTGGTAAATAGAATAGAATAATAGATATATTATTCTTTGTTTCTCTCGAAACACCAACATGGCACTAGGCAAATATATACAGAATGGAAATGTTTAGGTATATAAGATGTTGGAAATATGTCGTCTACATTTCCTTTGCAGTTTATACCTACCCAAATTACTACTGCGGCACATCCCACACGTCCAAAAGCCGAACAATCCTATACTCCATATTTAGGAGATCCGACAGATATCCCCAGATCTTGACATGAAACCAAATTGATAAATGTCTTTCCGGTCTGATCGGATGCCAAAGCGGATAAGGAATTTCCCATCCCCACGCTTGTGGGGAAGGCTAGTCCGCACCGGTGTGGGGTCTCACCTTGACTTCATATAATACCACTTGCACAGTTCTTCTTCTCTCTTGGATTTATTTCTTTATATCATTTTACACTATGGCCAATGAATTAGAAAAGCCCACAGGCGAGTACCGCCAGTACCTACCCGACCTCAGCCTCCCTCGTTTCCAGGGGATGTGCCAGCAGGATGCACACGAGTACGCACACGAATTCAAGGCCGGACGTCAGCCACCCTGGCTGCATGCGCTGTATATGCATTGGTTAGATCTATTACAGGAACCCTTCAAAGGCGTGACCACCGATGGTATGAACCAAACCGAAAGAATACTAGTAGAATTCTTCTAACATCTATAGGAAACGTCCGCCCGGGTCTATTCACATTACAAGAAGAAAACGTCCCAATTCAACAAATTGTAGAAGCCACAGAAGCCGTAACCGCCCTACTGGATGATAAGCAAAAAGAAGCCATCAACTACCACATCGACTCCCCACAATGGCGCACATGGTCGAACCCCGAGTTCCTACTCGCGAACAAGGGCATTCGACTCGACGAAGTCAACACCAAAACCCGGGATGCAGTGATGAACGTCCTCAAAACAACCCTCTCACCAGAAGGCTACGAAAAAGCCGTCAGCGCAATGCACATCAACCACTTCCTCGGCGAGCTTGTCAAGTCACCAGCAGTGATGAACGAATTCTCCTACAACTTCGTCCTCTTCGGCCGTCCATCAACCACCCGTCCCTGGGGCTGGTCATTCTACGGCCACCATCTCTGCCTAAACATCTTCCTGTACAAAGGACAGATCGTCGCATCACCGTGGTTCACAGGCGCAGAGCCAAACGAGATCGACGCCGGCCCGCACGCCGGCACGCGCATCATGCAGATCGAGGAGAAGCTCGGGTTGCAGTTAATGCAGTCACTCTCGACGGAGCTACAGGCTTCCGCTCGTGTCTTCGTCCACATGAAGGATCCGGCTATGCCGCCCGGCCGCTGGAATAAGGATGACCAGCGCCATCTGTGCGGTGCGTACCGTGATAACCGGGAGGTGCCGTATGAGGGGATCCTCGCTTCGACTTTTAATGCCGCGCAGAAAGAGCTCATGTACGGCATCCTGGAGCAATATCTGCTTTATCTGCCGGCTCAATCGCGGGCTATGAAGATTGATCAGGTGCGCGCGCATGAAGCGGAGACGTACTTTTGTTGGATTGGAGGGTATGGTGATGAGGATCCATTCTATTACCGTATTCAGAATCCGGTGATTCTTGTCGAGTTTGATCACCATTCCGGTGTGTTTTTGAATAATGAGGAGCCGAAGAAATTCCATATTCATACTCTGCTGCGCACGCCGAACGGGGGTGACTATGGTCAGGCGCTGCGGCCACAGATTCCGGGGGTTGAGGGATTGAATGGGAAAGAAATTGTCTGGTAGGTCGACTCAGCCTATCGGAGGGAATGTACTGTATGAGATGAATGATGAAGCTTCTTTCTACGTCACATTGCACTTTTCTACCTATGAATCTTTAGATGGGGTTATCACTGATGGTTTTGTGTAAGGTCACAAAAACGGTTCACGAAGATATAATTCGAACCATGATAAACTGAACTTGGCTGTAGATACACAAACCCGCAGAAAGATATTTTATTCAAATCGTTATCCATATTAGTTGTTCCTACCATAGCCTGGAAGGATAAAAATGTATACAGCCCCAACGCCGAAGCACGAGATCAAAAGATAGAAAAGCGTCAACAATCTGCAACGGTCGAAATAGCAGAATTATGAGAAGTCGTCAGAGACCAATGATACCTGGATAGGGTTCTTTCGCCTGTTTGCGTAACGCGTGATTCGTTCAGGTGCCATGAATGCTACACAGGGCACCATCAAGTGACCTGAAACTCATCATGATCAGGAATCAACTCATACCCACCCTCTGAAGGTAGGACTCTAGCAGCGACAATAACCGTGCCTGCGCAGAAAACACTGAGGCACCAGCTAATAGTGCAAAGGATCCAGGACTGGTCAAGTTGCCAGCCGACGAAGAACCGGTCCTCGTTATCGAATAGATATGCCTGTAAGCCCAATCATTAGGACAATTCATCTCGGGCCCAAATATAGGGGAATGTTATCAACCCACCACTATCGACATGCCGGCTGCCTGCACAATGGCAGATAGACCAACCATCAAACTAAGGAAGCTCCACCCATTTTCGCGCAGCCGTTTCCCGCCACTCAAGATGACGAGGTAGGTGACTATGCTTATGCCCTGCAGAACGACAGCAAAGGACACCAAGAACCCCACGGAGCGCCACATGGAGCAGAAGTACCGGTCTTCGCCATGGCAGTCTTCGCGTTGTGGGAAGCTCTCGCAGGTATCGGTGAGGGAGGAGCAGCGGCGGTGAAGGCCGTAGGAGTAATGGATATCGGGCTATAGACCCATAGTGTTAGTGGAAGCTTGTTGGTGGGTGGGGATAAACATTGTACCTTTTCGCTATGGTAGCTGACCCATTTTGGAATGACGATCGAGGATACTGTCAAGCCAAATGCTGGGAGATTTTGTTAGTAAATGCAGATGTCTAGCTGGGCGCTGAGAGCTGCCTACAGGCTAGAAATATCACCAGTGTCCCGGTGTAGACTATTGTCTTTGTGAAGAATCCTGTGTAGTTCCGATCGGTACCGCGAGGCACTAGGTGGAAGTCCATCGCTGCGGGAGATGCGATGGCGTGGAAGGTTCACGATGCTTGGTGCCAGCCCTGCACATCGAGTGTAGAGCAGTGAATAGTTTAAGAAGTCTCAATAGACCCCAAGCAAGACACAGGAAATAGAAACGATGCGGGCAAGGGAAGGGATGGGGAAGTACTAGACGGGGTGGGCTAATCGGGTCAGATAAGAGACAGCCCCGAAGGGTCACGCGGTTGGAGTTTAGGGAGTTTAGGAAGTTTAGGAAGGGAATGTATAAGGGTATGAGGTAGATAACAAAGAGTTATATTGTTTGGTCACAATAAATCGCTCTGTGCAACATCTGAGTTGTATCAAATGGATTTCTTTCCCCGCAGACATTCAAGGCCAAGGAGGCCAAGTAGGCCAAGCCGATTGACGTCAATGCGCACTGCACACCTATCGCGACACCTAATCCAATCACACTGCTGCATCGAGATAATGTATAACATATATAACATATATAACATATACAAGAATTTCTGGCCGCCCAAGCTGAACTCCTTGCTGGAATCTGTAGGAACCTGGTTATCTAAACGCTATAAAGGCAGATCATTGTACTACTAACTATCGTCTTATGACTCTATATAGAAGAGACTTCCACAATTTTCATAAATTCCATAAATTTCAAACCCTTACCAAAAAGTTGACTCCTCCCAGAGGAAGCGCTTCGGGAGGATTGTACATTTTATACTTCGTACTGTTCAGCTAAAACCGTCTACGACACTTCGGGTCCGCGTGCTGTGACAATCTGAAGTTGTTTGTCTCGTTTGTCTCGTTTGTTTTAGCGAGGGAGTTTGATGTTTGATGTTTGCACTATTTGCACTGTTTGTACTGTTTGTATTTGTATTACATACTCCGGGGCGGGACCCATAAATCCCGGAACCCCCACAGGACCCCTAAAATCCCTGGACCACCAAATACCTACATGTGATGTATGTGATGTATGTGCTTTCCTTTTCCTCTCTTTTCTTTTCCTTCTCTGTACTTCGTATTTTGAATTGAATGCAATCTTTTTGAAGAACTGACTGGTAACAATTTTGAGCACTCGAGCACTCGGTCCACGATACTATGTTGTTAAAGCAGCTTTAATACTCCGTAGTTAGTTCTAACAGAGATTGGATTTGAGGCCTAGGGAATATGGGAGAAAGGTGGATAGAGCACGGGCTTTTCTAGGAGTACAAAGTACATGTAGGCAGAGTGTGAATTAATTCTTGTAGCAGGCTTGGGGGCGTGTCTAGGTATTAGGAAATACGAGTGACTTAGTGTCGTGAGTGTTTTCTGGCCAATCATATATTTAGTAAACACCCTACTTCGTACTTATTTTTATTATATTTCTTAAGATCTCGGGAAAATGCGCAGATTAATCATTGTAGTTCTCCTTTCGACCATTCTGCACTCGCATTTCTAAGATACGCAACTGCCTGGTTAAAAATACAACGGCAGCAATCGACTATCATGCGATTTGCCAAAAGCCTGTGGGATTCCTTTACAGGAGTTACTGCCCTCCGACGACGCGTAACTGTGACTCCCATCCCAGCCCAATGTTGGGATGCCTGTAGTACGTAAAAGCCCCTCTATCATCCGTCCAACCCAATCCATCCCATCTCACTTACCATCCCCCAAAACAGACGGGGCAGCTACTAAAGCTCAATCGACCGGCAAGACCCCCGAACTATGTGCCTCCAACTCCACCTTCCAGGTGGCCCTCGCCAATTGCCAAGATTGCGTGAGCGCCGACTCCAACCAAACCAGCAGCGCGGACCAACAGCTAAGCCCAACGTTTGCTCAATGGCTCAATTTCTGTGCCACCGAGAATGACGACAGTCCCGCTGCCAGTTTGGAGAGTCTGCTGTCGTCAAAGTCTTCCATTGCCGCAGCGGAATCCTCCATCGACGCCCGAATCGCGTCCCTGCAAGGCAATAATAGCATCGCATCGACTTCCGCGACGACAACTCTTTCGGGGGATGCGACATCCGCAACACAGCCCCCCAATCAAATCACAGTCTATGCAACCTCGTCAAGCACAAACCCCCCCAGCGGTGACTCGCCCCGGGTAAGTGTCATTGTACCTGCAGTGGTGGCCCCGGTCGTGGTCGTCATTGTCGCGGCTGTCGTAGGCGCTGTGTACCTGCGACGCAGACGCCGGTCAAAGCGAGCGCAAATGGGTAGCGCGGTCGTGGCGGCGGAAGAAGAATGCAAAGGGAAGCCGGAGCTTCATGCGGATGAGTTCCGACCAGAGCTTGAAGACAACCGCACAGTGGAGTTGGATGTGGTCAAACCGACTCAAAGGGAGGCGGCGGAGTTGCCGGCCAGGGAGGTGGTGGGCAGTGAGATGGATGCTAAGGGGAGGGATCCCACGGGATAATTGTGGTTTGCATTCATGATATTATACCCCTCGGCGGATAAGCCCTCCCTGTTAAGTGTTAAGAGAAGGTTACCTAACTAGTAAGATAAGCTTATAGGTTATCTTAATGTTTATATATAGGTATATTATAAAATTTAAAACTATAACATATACTAACTACTTAAAGATACTTAAAGAACCGATAATAATAACCTATGTATGGAGTACGGAGTAATAGAACTACCTATAAACGGTATGAATTATAAGCCAATAAACGCGACGAATAGAGAAATCGAGTCAATGGGAAGCGGGAAGCGGTTGCAACAAAAACAAGACACAAGGATGTATGGGATAGATATATAATTGTTACAGTCAAATCTAAAGAAAATCAGTGCAAAAAAAAAATACCACATAAGATCACCACACAACTTTCAAGTCATCGCGGGCAATGTCTCAAGAGACAGCCCTTTGGAACAGACATCATCATTAGAACTAAGAGCAAGATACAGTCATAATGTACACGACGGCATGTGCCATAAACAATAAGAGATCATGACGCAAAAGACCGACCCGAATGAATACATGCGGATCTAAAGGAAGCATCAAGATGACCTCCAGAAAACAGAAAAACGCCTGCCGAATACATGCCGTAGAAAAGAAAAAAAGGAATTGCGCCAGGAATTGTCACTGTCACTGTCATTGCACTCGCACTTCATTCCGCACGCTTTTGTTGGAGCATAGCGCGGAAATCATCGTTGCTCTTTTTCGGTTTGCTCTCGCCGTCGGCAGTCGTGTCCATTTTGTCACTACCCGGATTAGCTGCAGGTGGGTTCTGACTGGGAGGTGCGATCTGTCGTTTCATCCCAATACCACCCTTTCGAGCGCCAGGCTGCTGCGGGCGTCTAATCGGCCCAGTAGGTTGTAGGTTCGTCTTCTTCGTTTTGTTTTCTTGCTTGACGGATTGCCCTGGGTCTGTTTTGACTTCTGGGTGCAAATTCATCATCTCTCGAACTGTGCCGATATGAAGGGGGCGTCCAGCAGTGATCTCCTTCCCTTCGAGCGCCAACGTAGCTTTGCCGGCACTCTGAATGTCGACATATTCCACAATAGCACCTTGATGTTCTGGGCGCAAATTGATCGCGACTAAACGCCCATATGGCTCGACAAGGGCACGGATGCGGGCTTGATTGACGGTATCGGGAACGTTCATCAAAGCAAGTGTACGCTCTGCATGATCACCAACCGGCACTTCAAGGCCAGGGACGCCGTATTCCGCCGGGTGTGCTGCAACTCTCGAGATAATGACTTGGTTTCCACGCCGAGTGTCGGTGGAAGCAATTTCAACACGCAGAGGACGTGACCTGAACACTTGTTCATTCATCGCGACGGCGTCTTTGGCAGCCTCCTTGGTAGCGAAAGTAACAAAACCATATCCTTTACTAACACCGGTAACCTTTCGCTCGAGCAAGACCTTCTCGATTTCACCGAATTTGGAGAATAGTTCTTTCAAATCTTTTTCACTGGCATCCCAGGAAATATTTGCAACATAAATTTCTCGTCCTTCGTATCTAGGACCACTGCGGGGAAGTTTTAGTCCAGGGTCGGATATCTTAACACTGAGCCTCGTGCCATCTTCAAATCGCATTCCATGAAGCTCCGTCGCATGGTGCGCAGCACTGGGGCTATCCAACTGCAAGTAGCAGAAGCGTCTGGAGGTGTCAAACTTGAGAGACGGCATTCGAACATCGAGTACTTCGCCATACTGCTAAAGTTAGCGATGTCACAAAGGCTAGGGTAAAGCACTTACCTTGCTGAAAAGGTTGCGGAGGTAGTCCTCATCTGCAGTGGCCGGGTAATTGGTGATCCAAAGTGTCGTCTTTGACCCGACTTGGACGTCGATGACGTTATCAGTGTCGTTGAAGCGCTTTTGGTCACGAGTGAGAGCGGCAAGAGCGTCTTCCTTGGTTTCGAACTCGATGACCGCAACCTCAGACTTTTTCTCGTCTCTACGGAGCATTTTGACAGTGTTGATAGTACCGATCTGTTTGGTCAGCTAAGTCGTACCGATAGAGATAGTGATGGGGAACTTACATGACGGAAGAATTGGCGAACTTGACGCTCAGTGGTACCTTTAGGCAAGTTTGAGGCGATAACGGTCGCATTCTCTCGATCGCGTGCAGGAGGGGCGGGAGCCTCCGCCAGGACCTCTTCGTTGCGGACCTTTTTGGTTTCCGGCATCTCGTCCTTTTCGTCTTGGCGTTTTCTCTTTTCAGGCGAAGGGACTGCCTCCACTGCGGCCTCCCACTGCTGTTGCTGTTGTTGTTGCTGCTGTTGCTGGGCTGCGGCTGCCTCTCGCGCTTCCCTCTCTCTGCGGGCAGTCACGGCTCGCATTGCTTTCCGAGTCTCAATCACGGCTAGCTGGAGCTCATCTGAGTCCTCATAGTCCTCGCAATGTGTAACGTATGTCTGAACGATCTTGTCAGGCCAGTCCAGGTCTGTTCTCTTGATCGCTTGTTTGAGCACGGCAGTAGCAAAGCTTGGGTTCGGGGTTCGGCGCGCTGCGTCGACTGTTGCCTCGCCTTGCACAAATTTACTCCAGCAAATCAACTCCCATTCGTAGTAGGCGAGCCAGAATTCATAGCTACTGCCACGGCGAGCCACTAAACCCTTGAAGGTCTCCCGCGCGCTGTCCCAGCTGCCGCTTTCGCTGAGGAAACGGATGTAAATTCGCTCCAGACGGAAAAGAGGGTCGCCCTGATACGCCGGGCCGTACTTCTTTTCGCCTAGTTCTTGCACGCTTTCGATTGCGGAGCGAATGCCAACTTCCGCGACATCAAGATCTTCGTCGGTTGAGTCAGACAAAAACGCGCGTCGGCGAAGGTAGCTGCACCAGGTGACGTGTACCTTCAAGACTTCCTCCAAACCACCAGCATCAAGCAGTCCAGTGCTAGTCGCCTTGTGCTTGATACTCGAAATCTTGTTGAACGACTGGCTCTCTCTTTCCGAGCTTAGAAGATACTGGGACCACAAGTTTCCAGACCACGGGCAATGACGCGTGGCACGGTCTAGGGTAGAGATCGTCGTGGTAGAGGCGCGGCGATGAAGAGATTCGCCGATCAAAAACATGACATAGTCTTCCCAAAGCGACACATCGGTCGGGAAATGAAGAACGGCGCGTTGGTAGATGGCATTCGCCAAATCGAAGCTGAAATCTCCTCGTTTCCGGCGGTTGCGCGTCAATTCCCAATCAATGTACTCGGAGTAAACTGTCCATTCGAGAGTGCGATCGCCCGACTCTTGCGCTTTCGCCAGGCGGTGTTCGAATTCCTCTCGTGCGTTGTAGAGAGCCTTTGGCTCAGCTGCGCGGGCAACAGTCTCAGACATGATTTCTTCATACTTGCTGTCGCAATAAGTTGAAATGAAGCTTGAGAACTTTTGGAAGGTCTGGTCCCAGGTGGCGTGGGGAGTTTGCAGACGATGGCCGTAAAGTCCATGAAGATGGTTGATCTTTTCTTGGGAAGGTGCACGAGAAATGTCCTGAGCATAGAGATCCAAAAGGCGATCCCAGACCAAGTGGCTGTTGTTGATTCTCCATTTGGTAGCGTCTGCGCCCCGCTGCCACACCTCTACGACCGAGTCCCATGTGAACACCTCGCGTCCAACCATGCGATCCTCTTCGGTCCACTGCGAACTGGCTTCGCCATGAGCGGAATTGTAAAGATAGAGCACCCATTCGCCGTAGATATTCCACAGTTTTGTGCTTCCAAACTCCTCTTCGACGGATCTCTGGCAGAGTTCTAGAACAGCAATGCGCCCGTCGACATCTTGAGCTAACATACTTTCATCCTGAATCCATTCAGCCCAAAGATCTTCTCCCATGGCGAAAAGCTTGTCCATTTCTTCGCGTGCCGTTTTCAAATCGTTGAGTAGATCATAACGTCGTGGGTCACCGTGGACATCTGGGTTATTCGGTGGGTAGACGTGGTTGACAAATCCTGCATGCAGTAATCCGATAAATTGCACGTGCGCGTCATGCGTGTGGGGGTTGAGCGAGATTTGATGAAAAAGCTCGGTCGCCGACCGTTGCGCATCCGGGTCAAGCGAAGTCGCGGCGTAGGTCCTCTTCGCGGGCCCATCGCGCCCTTCCGACATGGCGATCTCGAACGACATCCGAGAGGTAGGGGTGTTGTGGGTGATAGAATTGACGTGTGGGTGGATAGTAGATGGAGATAACTGGTGCTCATAGGATTCGGTACTCCGGAGCATGCTTGTCGGTGTTGGACGTTGTGGCTGGTGGTGTTGCATCGAGGCGAGATCCGCCAAAGTGTCCATTCCCGGTGTGGATGCTTGTCTTGGGGGTACTTCAGTCGGAGAAGTTCCGTTCCCTCCGCTAGGTCCTGGCGAAGATTCTCCAGTAGGAGCGTACACCTGCTGTGCGAGAGGCGAAGAAGTTTTGCCCTTTCGTCTAGAGCCTGTCCGAGTTCTCTCGATAGCTTTGTGGGGGGATGGCCCTGCAGAGATGGCCGGTGCGTTGTTTGGTGTAGGACCAGACACGGGCGTGGAATTTCCAGACTTGGGATTTGAGTCCGGCGAAAGAAGCGAATTGATGTCCATGTTTGGATACAGCTTTGGGAAGAACGATGGGATACCGGGAAATGTCGTAATGGATACCCAGATGCTTTTCAAGCAGAGATCCAGATCATACGACAGTCTTGATGTACCTCAACACGTCCATTCCTGCATCGGCCGGTCGTATCCAATACCCCCTCGTTGTTGTTCCTGCAAATGACGTAGATTTACACTTGCGCAGCTGCTTTTGGCGGGTGGCTAAGAGTCTAAAGGAATGCCTGGAAGGAACGAGAGCGCTTTAATCGAGAGGGCAAGCTGAAATCTCAGAGATCTCAGGTATTGGAAAGGGATAGAAATGACAGGCTGATGGCCTGGGAAGTGAAGAGAGGGATGAGGGAAGACGAAAAAGAGAGAGAAGAACTGAAAGAGGGAAAGATGAGGGCTAGTGGATACTGTGGAGATGGTTGAGAAGAAGAAACGATAATGTCGCGAGAA
Source organism: Penicillium solitum (assembly GCF_028829755.1). Taxonomy (NCBI): domain Eukaryota; kingdom Fungi; phylum Ascomycota; class Eurotiomycetes; order Eurotiales; family Aspergillaceae; genus Penicillium; species Penicillium solitum. The sequence goes on along the minus strand of NW_027072125.1, from coordinate 1,653,819 downwards.
TGAAATACGAAAAAAGACCTTCAAAGATACGAAATCAACTCCATCTGTAGATAAGCCTGTTCTTGCTCTATAGCCTCGTGCAGTCGCAAGTCGCATCTCTTGAAGCTATTCTCATCGATCAAGTTCAAGGTGCCTCAGGCTCCGGTATCCCGCACAGACCACAAGCGCAGGGAACTTTCACCTTTTTTCCCGGCGTGAACTTCTGACAACAACATCCCAACAGCCACAATGCTCTATCCCTCAGGGCAATTGGTCCGGACAGGTATGTTGTATTCATATATCTTATGCTTGGCCTCCCTACTGACTTACTTCCCACCTTTAGCTGCCCGGACCGTCTCCTTCGTCCCTCGCCGAACATTGACCTCGACGGCCATCCGTTACGCTTTGAACGATGGCGAAAGCAAAAAGCCGACCGGTTTGTTTTCTTCCTTGAAGAACATGTTTTCGGGAGGATCTAGCCAAAAACACAAAGTCGCCCACCGACCCTCGGCCCCTAAGAAGGAAGATGGTTTAGGCACCTCCATCTTCGGATCAGACTTCACCGCACCAACAGCCGGACCCATGCCATCCCGGCCAACGGGGGAACAACAAAAAGAAAGCATCTCCGGAAAGTTGGAGGACCGCGACTTGAGTCGTCTGCAAGTGGGACTGGGACCCGACCCCAAGGCCCAGCTGCGATGGGAGAGGAAGATGGCTGTCCGCGAGGTCCGGAAACGAGGCCGCGTACCGACAAAGGTGCAAATTAAGCGCACAGAGCGCGAATCACTTTCCAAATCTCACTGGATCAAGACGTCCCTGAAGAAGCTGGGTCCTCTAGCCCGCCAAATCGCCGGCAAGAATATCGACGAAGCCATCCTCCAGATGCGCTTCAGCAACAAAAAGGCCGCCAAGGACGTACTGGAACACCTGGAACACGCAAAGAACGTCGCCATTGTCCGTGCCGGCATGGGCCTTGGGGCCTCGAACACCGAGCCATCGAAACCCATTACTGTCATACTCAAGACTGGCGAGCGACAGAAGATTGCCAACCCCACTGACATCTACATCCAAGAGGCCTGGGTCAACCGCGGTCCCTATGGATATGAGATGGATCACCGTGCCCGTGGTCAAATCAACCGCATGCGTCCCCCTACCACAAGTATCTCGGTCCTATTGAAGGAAGAGAAGACTCGTATCCGCGAGTGGGAGGACCGTGAGGCCAAGGCCCAGCGGGAGCGCAGGTCTCAGCTCTGGACACAACTGCCGGATCGCAAGGTCTCTGCGCAGAACCAGTACTACAGTTGGTGATCAATGCTTTGGCGTTTGTATTATTTATATCTAGATCTTTCGCGTGGACAGTGGTTTTTCATTAGCCGATTGGAGGCGACAATTGCATTTGTGAGAAGTCGCTCTCATCTTTCTTGAGTAAGAGCGACTCATGTACAATACTGAATCAATTTCTTGGATATCAAACCATTGAGACCGGCTGTATACCTCTTAATATTCAAATGTTTATCAACCCAGCAGCCATCTCAGTTATATACTTGCTGCAATCCTCGAAATTGACTTCTGAATCATGCGAGCTCTACAATGTGTGTGACTCCTGCTGCGACGGGGCCCCCTTTTCCACCGAAACGAGCACGGGAATCACCGCACCAGTCGCCAAGGGAAAGCGGCGATGGCCCAAAACTTCCAGAATGCTAGTGATGGCACCTGAGTGAGCCGTTAATGAAATGTATGTACTTTCGTCGTGGGCCAATATATCGTTCAAAAGACCGCGAAGCCGATCGTTGCGATGCTCGTTTGACTCGCGGACCTTAGGATCCCACAACTTGTCTTCCTCGGAGAATCCTGCTTCAAACTTGTACTCCGGGTACTCTTCTGCGATTTCCGAAGCCGTTGAGCGACGGTCACAGGTGTGCTGACCCATCGTCTCGCGGAGGAGCTAGTCGTGTTAGACATTGTAGGTTATATAGTAGAAAACAAACACACCTCTTTAATGATCGGCTTAAAAGGATCCGTGTTAGGGATCGCAAGTCCCTGAAACGTAATCTGCGCCGTTTCAAGGCACCGGTTCAGGGGGCTCACGTAGTAGGACTCCGGTGACGGGATGCCAGCCTCGATCTGCTGGTTCCAAGCTGAATGCGCAACTTGTGCCTGGCATCTGCCCTGTTCAGTAAGACGAGCATCGACCCAGTTACCGTCCTCGTCTCCATCTTGGAGAGACCAGTAATCCTAGAGGTCTAATTAGCGTCTAGTCCACGGAAGAAATGCCCAGCCACTTACATCCCACTTCTTGGTGCCATACTTGCGCTCAGCAACGTTGTGGACACCCTCGCCGTGCCGTCCAAGAAAGAGTACTTTGAACTTTTTAGTCTCGCTGGCGTTCAGGCGCTGAATGTGGGCGTCAAAACGGCGCCACTGGCTGTCAGTTTGGTTCACTCCGAGGTGCTCATCGTAGTGTTTTTCGATGAGTCCGAAGTTTGATTCCACCTTTCCAGATCATCAGACAATTGTTTGATGGTTTGAACAAGGATATTGGGGTCTCTTACGTAGTCGAAGGAGTCGGAGTCAGTGGCGGGGTCATCCTGGAGGAAATACCCCGTCACTGCAGTGAAGCGTAGCAGCGGAGAACCCATAGTTTTGAAGTTGAATAAAGTACGAGTGTTGGTTTGAACCGTAAAAGAACAAGGAAAAAGGGTTGGTTGGGGCGGGATTAGGGAGATTTAGGGCTGAGGTGGTGGAGACGGCAAAAGGTGCAACTTGAATTCATATGAGAGGGGTTCACTACTGAAGGCATTTTTGAAAATTACCCCGACACTATGATCGTTGGACATGAGAGATTTTGAAATACTTTTTATTGGGTGCGTATATCGGTTCCCATCCATTGGTAGCCCCGAGAAGGAAGCTATGCCTATAATCACAGTAGTGGACATAGCATAGTCGGCACAGGACTCTCTGTATGAATGCTCAACCGTACATATTTACATAGTTATCTACCAAGTACCGTACCTTGGGTTTATATAAAAGCGTCCGTGTCTTCACGGCATTGGTTACTGCTGTTGAAACCATACATAGTTGTACTTGCGTCTTCTAGATTATTACTTTGAACATACAGGGCTTGGTGGACGTTAAATGCAAATGAAATCTTATTTAATCATGAGGGACCATTGTAATGTGACAATAGTTGTCACCTATGTATGTCCTCTGCAATTAAGTATCGTTCAGAGCCAGCTCAGCCAATTATCAAAAGTTGATCCATCCAGTGCCGAACGAACAGACCCGGCGATTCGAAAACAAGCGGGTCAGTCCAGGCGCCAAGCGCTCCGCAGTCCACCCAGATATAAGCTTTTCTTCGTAGAGCCAATGTGTCGGCCAAACAGAGACAGACATTTGTAGACCATGCCCTCAAGCCCGGAGGCTAGAGACATCGATGATTGCCAGGCACCAGCAAATGCCAAGGCAGTACTGGAAAGCAGGCGGCCAACACTTTCAACAACTGGCGGAACGAGAAGACCTTTTCTACTGATGAGCAGTGGCCGATTCTCGGTGTTATCCCGTAATCCGTTTCCAAAGAGATATGGTGATCCACGCCGAGCTGGCGAGACCAGTAGATCCTTTGGCACAGACTGCAAGCCAGAGAGTATTGCAAGTTGCTTGGCAAGTTTTTCTGAAACTCCCCTGTGATCTGGCCCAGGTACCTGGATTCCAGAGTTGCGCACGAGCGGCGTGGAATGGCGCATTCCAAGGTTGCCAGCAACAGTAGTACCTGGCACCACAGAAATCTCCATGGTGCGGGGGGACCTTGTTCGGTGCACACCCAGATCTGGAGTGTGACGGACGCCGGTAGTTGGATGGTTCGTCGAGGATGCTGTCTTGACATCGACCCTCTCTGAACTTACAACACCAACCGACGAGGTCGAAACGCGCCAGCGCAAGCTCGAGCTGCCAGATGGCAGCCCAGCTGCGTGAACCGGCCGAGGTGCGCTTGAACTGCATGGATCGTGGGGTTGTCCACTTGCTGGGTTCTTCGAGATCCTCTCTTGTGTGTAGAGTATATCGTGTCCCGCGGATGAGTGGTTTGCGATGTTCTTTCCAGATAGGAGTATGTCGTGTCCTGCAGCCTGACCCTTCGCAGCGCTTCTCCTCGATGGGAGAACGGTGTCTTGGCACGGCACGTTCTTGGAATCTGGCTTGCCAGATAGTAGAACAATGTCGTGTCCCGGCGGAGTACCCTTTTGAGTATTCGTCCTGATGATATGCTTGGCGATTGGTACTGCCACGGGCAGTCCCATAGATGGGTCGATCCCAGATGAGCTACTTGTTGGTTTCCTGATCGCCTTGATCGTTGGAAGCGCTTGGGATGAGTTGAATGATGTATCGTAACCCGGCGAGTCCGAGTAGCGCGACTCTTGAATTGGCACTTGGAGCATCGGCTGCCTCGGCCTTTCTTGGAGTGCGGCGTTCATCGGAACATCGCTAACAGCGGCACGAGCAGCAGCCTTCTCCAGGCAGTTGCACTACTCGAACGTTAGCGTGCTCAAATGTTCAATGTGAATGGAAAACTTACTCGCTTGTGCTGCTTCTTGTGCTTCTCACAAGCACCGTATTTCCGAGCCTTGATGTAGTTCTCCTTCTGTGCCTGAGAGCGAGGCTTCTGTTTCTTGGGAACATTGGCTGCGGTGTTCATATTCAAGTCGAGAACCATCTCCATGCCTCCTGGAGGGGGCGCCTCGGAGACAGATGTGTTCTCTGGGCTAGGACGCGGAGAGATGCTCCCGCGAACGTATTCTGACCAGCTTGGGGATGAGAAGCTGGTGTTGGAGTCCGAGGACATATCCAAGTCAAGGGCAGTTGCGTCGCAAAGGCGCTGCAGGTGCAGCGCAATCGCTGCCTCACGGCGCTTCTCCTTGATACTAGCAACGCGCGGGTCGGCAGCGGCCTGCGCCTCAACTAAGTTTCGGAACGTGTTGCTGCTGTCGTATGGGTTGTACTCCAAGAACGCAGCATCGTCGAACAAAGGGGCAGCCGGGTCTTGCATGAAACCTCCATTCATTCCCATGAACTCTTCTTGTGGGAGATCATAGCTGGTCATGTCGAAGGGGGATTGCATGAAATCAGACGGGGAGGTGAAGATCCCATCTGCCTCATAAGGCAGAGCCAGATCCTGGGGTGAGACGGTGGTGGCGGTCGACTGGTCGTCGTAGCCTGAAGGGAGATCGAGGAATTGATCGAAGTCAACCCATTCATTGAGGGTTGTCGCATCCATATCAGGGAAGAATTGATCCGCAACAAAAGCCATTGGAAAATAAACAAAGAGTGGGTATCACTAGGGGTATCTATTTAGGAAAAGATGAAGAACACAAAGTCAAAGAGAGAGAGGCCCGTTTTAGTGAGGCCAAGGTTAGGGATCCTGAGGCAGTAGGATACTAGAATAGCGAGGAGGTCGTAGAGAAGATAAAAGGACAATAGCTGGCTTCCGGGGAAGGTGAAGAACCCAAGACCTGAGGCAACCGTTGATTCTATGTATGCTCTGCCTCGCTGACTCCCGCCATTCCTGTTCGGGGTCCCCGACTTGACGCTAATCCTCTTTGGGACCCCGACACCCCGCTCGATCGCTCTAAGCCGCAGTATGACTCAAAGTACATACCCCCGGGGTACTTCCAAAGCTATACAATTTACTATGGAGATCTAGGTACCTACAAAGTATCTTTTAGTGGAAGAAAATTCCATATACCCTTGGCTTTTTATACCTATGTTGTAGGTAGTATAAATTCTATAGTGGATATTTCTATATTTCTATGATGTAAATACACTAACTTGAAAAGTTTCACTCTTTACAATACAAAAAGATATCTCTTTTCCGAATTGCTCAAGATTGAGAGGCTGTGTTGCACAGCCCGGCTAGATTTGCACTAAAACATACACGGGGATAATGTTGCCGGCACGTTGTATCTACAAACCCAACATATATAGTCAGCTTAGGATCCAAGAAAACAAGCAAAATGCATTATTATATCTCTGGGAAATGTGAAAATAGCGAATAATCTCGATCAATTGACTTTCAGCCACAGTCTTTAAGGGTTTTATTGACCCACTGCGTATGACACAGCTTTTCTCGGAGCTTCGGCGAAGATTCTTTTTTTTTTTTTTAAAAAAAAGAAGCTTTAATTATTAACTCTAGCTAGATGATCTCCTGGTCATATACTACGGAGTACACAGACTAACCTTTGATCTAAGATACACTGCATTAGGGCTAATACAAGGATATAAAAAGTAAAAAGAATATATTATGCCGTGTTGACCGACAAAGCTTGGCTGATATAGGATGTCGAGGTGACCTTGGGAAGGTCCAAAGCATTATAGTAATTGAGAAAAAAGTATATATTTTAATAATATAGAGATTTATATGTTATTTATAGTAGCTGTATAATAACTGTGCTCTTGACATCCATGGATGTATTATGGTACACAGTATGGTGGCGATGTGCCCCAGTGCCCACCTTGAAAGTAGCTTAGGTAAGGTCTAGAACTCCCGCAATCCAATCGAGATTCCTAAACGAGGTTGATTGAGAGTCTTCCCTTCCCCAGATCTCATTGATCTTCCAATTTTATTATTGATACCGAGTAATTACCCAACCTCTTCCATTTTTGGTTTCTTCACTTCTTCCGCTTACCCCTGACAAGCAAATCTACCCCTCCATCCCCCCACCGACAAACAGCTGTCCAGCTCCACTCTCGGTTCTGTTGTGGGGAGGGTCGAGACTGATCAACTGATTGGCGCCTGGCAAATGTTTCGAGAGAAAAAATAGAAAAAAGCCCCTACTTTACCACGGTCTGTACAGTCAGCAGGCCCGGACCGCTGAACCGTCTGGAAAATCAATCACGTCACGTTGTCATTCTTCCCGACCATGGCCGCTGCATTCGATGAGGAAGACCTCGCTATCCCCCTCCCCTCCGACCGTGATCGTCCGCGTGAACGTGCTAGGACTCCCGCATCCAACCACTCCGCCATGGCAATGCCCCCGCCCGCGAGGCCGACCGGCAAGGCCGAGGACCCATTGCAGTTGCAGTCACCATCGACGACCCGAGATATGCAACGCCTCGATCAGTACCAGACTATAAGGGTCTTAGGCGAGGGTTCCTTTGGCAAGGTAAAACTTGCTATTCACCAGCCAAGTGGACGTCAAGTTGCCCTGAAGATCATCTCACGACGCAAACTGCTCTCCCGAGACATGGTTGGGCGGGTGGAGCGAGAAATCCAGTACTTGCAATTGCTACGACACCCTCACATCATTAAATTGTACAATTTCCATCCAAAATTCAATTGGGGTTTCAGTTGGCTGACCAAGTATGTTTTAGGTATACGGTAATTGCGACCAAGTCCGATATTGTGATGGTGCTGGAGTACGCAGAGCGAGAGTTGTTTGATTATCTCGTGAGGAAGGGAAGATGCGGTGACGACGAAGCCCGGAAATTCTTCCAACAAATAATTTGTGCGGTGGAATACTGCCACCGACACAAGATTGTACACCGTGATTTGAAGCCCGAGAATCTACTTATCGACAACCAGAAGAACGTCAAGATTGCGGATTTCGGTTTGAGTAATATTATGACAGATGGCAACTTCCTCAAGACCAGCTGCGGTAGCCCGAACTACGCTGCTCCAGAAGTCATCTCCGGAAAGCTCTACGCCGGTCCCGAGGTCGATGTATGGAGTTGTGGTGTGATTCTGTATGTGTTGTTGGTAGGCCGATTGCCTTTCGATGATGACTACATTCCAGCCCTTTTCAAGAAGATTGCAGCCGGCACCTTCCACATACCTGGGTATATCTCATCCGGGGCAGCTCGCTTGATCCGGGCAATGCTCCAAGTTCACCCCGTCCACCGCATTACAATTCCTGAGATCAGGCTGGACCCATGGTTCACCAAAAATCTCCCCCAGTACCTGGAACCGCCACGGGAGGAGTTCATCGCCCCAGGGGCGGGCTCGAAGAAGGTTGATTCTGGAAAGCTTGATGTGGCAAAGCCTCCGCCAGTCCAGCACAAAATCCATCGAATTGCAGTTTCTAAGCTCGAACGAAGCATGGGATATGGCCGAGAGGATATCGAAGAGGCATTGAGACACCCGGAACCCAGCGCGATCAAGGATGCCTTCTCCATCGTTGTTGAGAATGAGATGATGCAAACCAACTGTAAGAACTGAAATATTTAATTTACTTACCTCTCCGCTAACGACAACAGCACCCACGGAAGATAATTTGTTAGCTCAAAATGTCCAGAAAGGAGCTGCGCCTTCATCTGCGGATCGGACTCCTGCGCCTCGTCATCAAGGGTCCTCTGCCTCCGCCATGGACAGGACCGTCAGTGCATCGCGCCGGAGGGCATCGGAAGATCCACAGCAATCAGAATCCGAAGAAGAACCCCGCCTTAGCCACGTCCGGATCCTCCCTACTAGCTTGCCATATGTTCACGACCAACTCATGGAACAACGTGATCGAGATAAAAGAGCTCGCAACGAAATGCTCGAGCAGCGTCGCCAAGAAGCTGCTCAACTTGACCCAGAGGGGCATGGATCTGCCTATCGGGACATGTCTCCTGAAGAACAGGCCGCCACAGCCCGTGCATTGAAGCCCCACGCACGTAGTGTGGTCGACTTCGACAAATTACGATTTGAGCCGCCAACCGGTCAACCCCTCGAAAAACAGCCAAAGCGGAGCCGCAAATGGCAGTTTGGTATTCGATCCCGAAACCAACCATATGAGGCCATGCTGTATCTGTACCGGGCAATTGCTGCCCAGGGTGGATTGTGGGATATTCAACCGGTGGAATCAGGTATGTTTCCACTTATTACCTGTTTCGAGCTCATTCTTACATCCTCTAGGCACTAACATCGGCCCCGATGCGACTCCCTCTCCTGATAAACCCAAACCCTTGCAGAGCAAATACCCCGACCTCCCATCCGACTACTACATTCCCAAGGATCCATGGTTTATCCGTGCGCGTCTGCTGAAAGAAGGCATCAAGGCCCCTGGGGCCTCCACCAGTGTTTACAATAGCCGCAGCGACCTCGAAGAGCTACGCCGCCGTTTCAACATCTCGGGGATCTCTGCCCCAACAGAAGACAGGAGCCGAGACCTCCAGTCCTCCGTACCCGACAGCGGTCTCACGAGCGGGGCTTCCTCGGTTAATGGGCCAAGTGGACTCCCGCACATCACCTACGGTGTCTGGGTCTTCCTTGACATCCAGCTCTACCAACTCGAAGAAAACAACTACATGGTTGACTTCAAATGTGATGGCTACCAGAACGTGATCCGCGCCGAGGGCGACACCGAATGGCATCCTATTAGCAAGCGCTTCAAGAACAAGGAGAAGGAGGTGACCAGCCCTTACCCCTTCCTTGATGTGGCGTCTGATCTCGTCGCCCAGCTGGCTGTGGCAAGCTAGACCAGTCTGTTTATCTGAGAGCTGGATTTGGCTTTTGTTCATACAAAAACTACCATGATAATTATCTTACATTAATTTCTTATTCATATTGCTTGGGTGGTTGCATAGGAGCTTTTTGTTTCTGCTGCATTTTGGTGTCTTTCCAGCAAGCGAGTCGTATTGTGGGTTCTATCTATATTGTACCTTACATAGGTACGGAGTATGTGTCTGATTTCTTTTTTTCCTTTCTTTCCCTTTCGCATGCAAATATTCGTTCAATTAACTTTTTACTGTTTAACTGAGTATACAATTACATAGGAACTGAGTCTTTTGATGAAGCTAAAAAAGAATGTGAGACCAATAAATTTACGAATGTCGTTGAAATAGCCTCAAACCGTCGAAGCCACTCCCATGGATCAGCGTAACTACCTTCCAAGGTTATGCCCAGGTGTTTATCTATAATTAATCAAGACAGCCAGTTATTGACCAAGTCTTACAATGCAATGAAATTGAATCAATTGTATTGAGTACAGTGCTATCAAAGTTTACAGAGCTATATCTGCTGAATGCACTGAAATTTTTCCGCTCTCCAGCACCGTGGCATATGTGTGTGTGTGTGTGCGCGTGTGTGTTTTTGCTTTTCTTACTCTTATTTCTCAAAGTCTTCACCACGTCTTCACAAAATCATCAGGCTGACTTCTGAAAGGTCCGTATCTGAAACACAATGAGCAATCGGTTGAGGCTACACCCCAGCGGAACATGGTCTGATATCACTCTGACACTCTGACACTTTGTATTTTTGTATTTTTGGATTTTGTTTTTTTTAGGTCTTTTTACATAAGATGGTGCTGTATGGATACAGCAAATACATTTTCCCCCATTTTCCACATTCATTTGGGGCTTCAATTGTTCTTCTACAAGTTTTCCCATCGCGGCGGCGTGCAATCGAGGAAGAGAGAAACCCCTTGAGTGTATTGATTATGCCTTTTTTTTCCAATCGATTTGAAGGTTTCCATTCTTTTTCTGTTCATGAGCTGATGTCAACGAGTCCATTCAGTATTCCCATCAACTCGGCTTCTCACCTGGGCACTGGAACGTGCTAGCCAGGAAATATTCTGACAATGGATTTCTTTATTTGTTGGTTTTCGTTTTAATCTTTTTTTTCTCTTTCTTTTTGAAATGATCATTGGCTGATATGAACTGAGCACAGACTTAAGTGATAGTCAGACAGCAGATTGGGGAGTAGATGGAAGGCTATTTATCACCATCCTTGCCAGGTTTCTTGGTAGAACCCTGCCCAGGAACACGGTCTATGGCCTTAAGGTAGACCCGTTCGCTGCGTCGTCGCTGGCTCTCAGACTGGCCACGGTTTGTCCCAGCCCTGCCGATGTGAGGCTGCGTCAGTGAGAGATTGGCCCCAGTCATCTCAATGGGCTCTGAGCTTTGGTCATCACGGCGCGGGGTTGCTTGGTTAGTCGCGGAATCGCCGTTTGTCGGCTGAGTTGATTCGGCCCGAGCATTGGTATCATGAGTATCGTGGACTTCTCCAATGATGCGTCCCCCTCCAGAAATTCTCTGCTCTGGCTCATAGCCTCTGCTATCCCCTTCGTTCATGGGGTAGTTAGTGGCAGATCGCTGGCGTAGAGCGGCCTCCTTGACCCATGGCTTGAAATGAGGGAGGATTTCAACATCAGGGAAACGAACAGTGCTAGCACGCACGCGTAGGGGGTCCCGATTGGTGGGTTTACCCACACGTCCTTTTCGGCCGTTAGAGGATGCACCTCGACGAGGGCTTCCTGGAGCACTTGGGGACTTGGGAATGTGATTGAGCTGTTGTTGGGCTCTTTCTTGGTTTCGCAGCCTGACCATGTGATCACGCACAAGTTCGATAATTTGGCGGATTTCTCGAAATGACTTGCCGTGACCGACGTGTTGGCGAAGCCAATCTGGGACCGGGGCGATGATGGCAGTAGGGTGCTTACGGCCTGGACCTCGAGGCGCGATGCTCGAAGACTTGTCTTGGTCTTGGCCCTGGCTAGCCGAGGGAGTAGCCTCCTGACTGGATGTCTCGGTGGTGGGTTCGCCTTCGGTTTCACGTCCGACACGCATGTTCTCTCGTCGGCGGAGGATGAGTTCGAAACTCTCCACTCCATTCCAGCTCTCCATTCGGCTCAGGGATTCTAACAGGAGGTCACACTGTGTAAACGGCCATTGGTCTGCACGATACCGGGCACGCTGGTAGTGCTTTCGGCAGTAATGGACCCAGACGCCGAGTGGGAACAGCTTGGTAACAGCCTTGTTTCTTCCAAACACGTGCGACACAACCTTTCGGTAGTGCATTCCATCGGGCGAGGGATGCATTCGACACGGAGCGGCAAATTCACATAAGTGATCTTCCTCGTTGTCGTTGGTATCTTTGGCATCCTCCTCTTGGTTGTTGGCCGGTTCTGTGTCGGGTGCTGGGTCATACCCCTGCACTTGTTGCTCCTGGTCGTGGCGGTATCCATACAAGTTGCTGTTATCAAGAGAGTCAGACTGTCCAGTAGAGTCCCCTGCATGGTCTAGAGCATGCCCATGACGACCACGCTGGATATTTCTCGGGGATAGTGTTGGGGAGGAGCTAGGTAGGGTTTGTGGCATCAGGTCATTGATTCCGGGTGGGATATACATCTCCCGGGGATAGTGATTGAATCCCATAAAAGGACTTTGTGGTAGTTCTCGGGCTCCAGGAAGGTCAGCGGGTTGAGTTGGGTGGCCAGGGCTTCTACTACGAGCCCGTGTGGTTCGCTCCAGTCTGTCCCGATATGGGTTGGCGGAGTCTGCAGCGCTCCGAAGCTCTGCTCCTCGGTTAGGGTCATATGCATGATACGAACCATTCGTGCTGGTGAAACGGGGACCTGGTGGCTGTGCTGTGCTGTATTGGCTGTATTGCTGGAAGGGACTAGAATCCATTGTGTCCAGAGGGATCAACGGTGAAGTAAGTGGGGGCGAGAGAAGTAGCGACAGGGGTGGGTTTCCCTGGTGAATCGTTTGAGCAGACCTGCCGGGGCTGATATTTTGATTAGCTGACATTCTCACAAAGCACGATGCTCTTGACACCCGAGACGGGCTTGTATCGCAGATCCCAGCTCATAGGCAGTGAGAAAGGAAGGTGAAGGCAAAGGAATAATGAAAAGCCGAATAAAAGGTAGGGCTCTAGATATCATATGCTTGGATGCTAGGAAGATAGCGACCCCAGGGAATATATCGTATACTTACGGCGAAACCTGTTGGTTGGCACGGGCAGCGTTGCTCGGCCTAAGCTCTATACGTTAGCATCTGATCTCAAGACGAACGGAAAAGATGTGCACGCCAACAAGTCATGGGGGAAGGGTGAGCAAGGCTTAGTAGATTCAGGGGATGTTATGTATACATACATTCTCATGTCCTCCTCCGGGAGGTGGCCCCGATCACCTGGGACATCAGGGTCCTGGTCCTGCATGCTGGAAGCTATGATGCAAGAGAAGATGGGGATAATGGAAGATGGGAAAGTACGCCCTTGATAACGGACGTAGCTGGATAATGATGAATGTTGATAGCAAAGCTTGTTGTCGATGATGCACGAGCTATCTGATAACGTGAAAGGCTTCAGGTGGTGGGCAAAAGTGGAAAGTAAAACAGTGCGAGGATAGGACAGAGGAGGAAGAGGCGTACTACAATAGGATGGGTTTTTATAAGTTTGTAGGAATTTACCTACAATGTTTGTACTTGATCGAGTTCAGATGACTTTTTCCCTTTGTTGGATATTGGGATATCGCCATCCCAACATCTACATACAGTATGAGTTTGCTCATCATGGGTGCTATTTAGTAACCCGATAACAAGGATTGGAATAGCCGAGTCTCTAGAACCGATTTACTGAGCATGAGAGAGGTGCTTATATCCACAGAGACATGATACGGGACCTTGTAAATCCAATGGGAATCACCAGATTCTAGAAGAGTGTAAGAGTAATGAGGTTTTTGGCTCACGGCGTGAGCGTCATATCTTCTTATACGACAACATGCGAAGAGACAACCACCGATAGCCACCTAGACAAAGCTAGCGGAGTGAAATAAAACCCACTGGAGAAAGTGGGAGATCAGGAACCCTTATATAGGCAACGCCGAGGACTAATGTCAGACCACCGAGCAACTACATCAATGAACTTGTCAAACTTAGTCTCAAATCTATGGAGGCACCTATCTGGTAAGAGCCAAGGTGTCACTTTAAGGTATCATTGCTTATTCTTGCTATGTGTACATCCAAAAAGCTATATCCCCCGTAGATCAAATACATAACGCCATCTTTGCCGGATATCACAGTCTGAAACCAAAAGTTGAAAAGAATTGGGCAAGGGTCCAAAATAAACATAGCAGTACATGAGTCATCCATAAATGTAAAAGGAAAATCGTTTTACCTGGCATAGCCTATCGACGCTGGTTGCCTTGGTACGTACTTTCGAACGGCCCCCCGGCCAGGGCTGCACGCCGCAGAGCCAATGTCAATCGTACTCAGCTCTCGACTCAGGGCATCCATGCGGCCATTTCCATTTGCATTGCCAGACATGACGGGGTAGCTTGGAGTTCCTCCGGTGATTGGCACCTTGTTTGGAATCGGGGGGCCTGGGCTGTAGTCATACAGTGGCGTACGAGACCCCGGAGAGGGCGAGACAGAGCCCCGAGAAGAGCGCGGCCGCTCAGTCGAAGTGGGGGTGTTGTAGGCCCGACTTCGCGCATAGCTATCAGAGCGCTCACGCGCGTAGTCCGGGCGAGGTGATGTTCGAACCATTGCCCCCGGACTTGCATGCATATGGGTGGGTGTGTATTGAACCGGACGATCCGAGGGGTAGGTAGTGGTCTCTGCTCTAAATCCGACGCGTGGCGGGCCTGTGCTGCGCGATGAGGGAGCGTCGTTTCCTCTAGAAGTTGGCCGAGACGAGTGTTTGAAGCGGATGATAACTTCTGGCTTGCGGTTCTTCCTCTCTGGTTCAGGCGCCCATGTATCGGTGGGAAGATGGTCAGATGGGTCAATCTCACGACCATCATCCCCGATGATTGGGTGATCTATGTCTCGTTGAGGTTCAGTCTTTCCGCGTATCACGGCATCTCTAGCTTGCGAAGGCGAGTCGTATGCTGGGGAAGGATCTCGGCTGGGAGTGTGAGAGGCATTTGGATTTAGAGAGATGTAAGAGTCCGGAGAGAAAGGGATTGAAGAGCCACCGCGGACGTCTGAAGAAGAGGGTCGCGGACTGACTGACTTCCGGGTCACAGCCCGCATATTAGGGCTGACAGATCCACCTCTGCTAGAAGTGGGTCTTTGTTCGATAGGCCGGGGCGATGTTCGCAGGGGATAGACAGGAGCATCGTAGTGAGCAGGTGCCGATACAGGAACTGGTGCAGGCGGCTGGGAAATCATCATCTCATCGTCCCAGTGGGTACTGCGTCTGTTGACTGGTCGTTCGAGTGCTGCTCTCTCGGCTGAGTCTTCCACTTCATACCCTGCGACGAGACTTGCGGGCATTGCTGGGGAGGTTCCCATTGAAGATGGCTCCTGATAGCGATCACGGTGGGACGGGGTAGGCATGCTCGATGGCAGATGGGAGACTGAGGATCGAGCAGTAGATTGGGGTATGTAGGGTGCATAGGGGCGGGGCGACGTTTTCGGTGTGGGCAGCTGAGAGTGCGGCCTTCGTGAGCGGTGTGCCGGTGGAGGAGGGGGTGGTCCGTCATCATCTTCATCCTCTACTCGTGGTTGCATTCCGGCATACTCTGGGTGGTAGTCATGACCATGAGCAGTGATTTGTAGAGGCCGAACTCTGTGTGGATGGTACCTTGGGTCATCCACTGGCCCTAAAGAGGAAGGCACAAAGTCTGAAGCTGGCACCTCGTGTGTATGCGTTGCCCCATATGACATGGGATCTGGATCGTATCGAGGTTGCTCTATTTGAGCATAGACACTTTGACGTGTAGAATTGTATGGCACTTCCTGATGAGGATCTGCCTCGTAATGGTTTTGCCTGGCGAGGCGATAGTCTCTCGAAGGTGGCTGATCATACTCGGGATGATTCCGCTGTTGTTGCTGCTGTTGTTGCAGTTTCTGTTGCTCCAGTTTCTGTTGCTCCAGTTGCTGCTGCCCCAGTTGTTGTTGCAGAAGTTGTTGCCGCTGTAGTTCTTGTTGCTGTTGTAGTTCTTGTTGCCGTTGCAGTTCTTGTTGCCGCTGCAATTCTTGTTGCCGCTGTATTTCCTGTTGCTGTTGTAGTTCTTGTTGCCGCTGGAGTTCTTGTTGTCGCTGCTGTTCTTGTTGTCGCTGCAGTTCTTGTTCCTGCTGCTGTTGCAGTAGACGCGAGTCATATGGCGTTTCAATAACTTCATTGGAGGCATAAGGCAGTTCGTGGGTGGTTTGTCGGCGGAGAGGAGCAACAACTGCAGTGTCCCATTCTGGAGTGTAGTTATCGGCACCATCATACCCGCCCCGAGATGGAGGTGGGACAGGAGAAGGCGCGCGATAAGATGATGCATCGTATACAGGCTCTGAATGTCTTGGGGCATAGGAGGTGGTGTCTGGAGCACCAGATAGGGTGTTTGAATGTTCAGGAAGGGCGGGTCTCGACGGGGCCGGGTGGTGAAGTGGAGGAGCAGAGTGAGCTTGTTCCAGAGGGGCTGGTCTTGGTGGGGCCCCTGCAGGGCCGCTGGGCAAGGGTCGTCGCTTGACATCTTTCAATTGTCGTGGACCAGATAAACCCGTGTTGCTCGGAGTACTAGGGACTTTGCCTTGGACCCGGTCAGCGGCTTCTTGTCGGCGTCCAATCAGAACTTCATCTTGTTGTCTGGTGTCGTAGTAAGTCATTTCCATTCGGATATCTCCTGCATATTTCCCACGGTATTGAAGTGGGTGCCAGTGATCATTTTGGCTACCGCCTGGGATGATCAAGCTTTGTAAATCGATCCAGGTCTCGCCGATCAAGTCGGTCTTCTTATCGTCATTGAACACCGAGACCTTTAGCTTGAAGTAATCGGGGGATTCATGTACGGTGAATCGAAGTTCCGAGTCCCTAGGCAAGTAAGCTACAATTTCCACATCTATCAGGCTAAAAGCTTACCATCGCGGCGTTTGTCCTCCTCGCAAGTCTGTTTGTGTCTTCTTTGCTTCCTTGCCTAATCGTGCTGCAGCATAGGGATTCTGTTTGCCCATAGTCTTCCGGTTGGGTAGGTTCTTGGCTCGATCGATGATAGCGACCAAGGTACCGATAATGGGGCCATCGACGGAGATGTCAGCGAAGATGCCCGCCGCATGGTTAACCTTGGAAACCTTCGACATTGTCCAGGATTCTAATCACTGGAAATATTGAATATAAACGGAAAATACCATTGACGCCAATGGTTTAGGGAGAGGGGAAGAAGAAAAGAGAAAAGATACCTCTTTGGAATGTCCGAAGTGGGTATTGGAGGTGGCTGGGGTTGTATCAGATCTTGCCAATTGATTGGTTGTTACCCCTGGCGGTGTCTGGATGGTGATGTACCAACCATACCATGGATACACAAACCTTGCATATTCTAAGTAAACAAGGAAACTACGACCATCACTTCACTTCATTACATTACATAGTATGTACATTTCAAGGCTGCTATATATTATCATCCTCATATACTCCGTATAGTTCAGTATATTGTATGATGCCATTGAGGCCATCTCTACCCAACCCCAGTCAGGTATTCCACATGAAGTGGATCTCCGTCAGCTCGATCGGATCCCCAGCCACCACAAATTCAGAAATTGGCGCATTTCCTGGTGGAACAGTGCGTAAACTGCCGACCATTCCACGGTCCAGACAAGATCGTCATCCCTCTATACTCCGTACTCCATACTCTTGCTTGTGAATCCGGTTTCAGCTGCATTGGGGCTTCAATAAGCTGTCAAGCCGTCGCGGCTCCCCCACCTTTAGGGTTAGGGAGCTGCACCACGATGGATCTCCGTCCCCCCCACTGGATTGCCATAGCGACCACTCACAGTCCTAATCATCCTGTGTACAATGTGAGTCGGATTCTAGGTATGCCCTTTTCTTTTGGTACTGCATGTCATACATTGGCAATATTACTGAGACTGTCTTGTTTGCCTGTTCTGCACACATTATCCCTACCGACGACTCCAGATACTTTTACGATTAACGATGTTGCCTGCCTCACTGCCTCAGTGGGTTCGCTGGGCAATCAATCCCCGCCAGGGTTACTATTATTAATATTACCAGATACCAGATGGTTAGAAATGTGGAAGCCTACGATGTACAACCTATATCCATCAGATTTCAGATTTATCTTTAGACGGGTCAATTGATGGGTAACGTTAGGCTTACAGAGTACTTGAGGGAAGATCTCTCGAGGTTGATCGACCATGACGAAGGTGACATAGCTGCAAGCATCAATACCTCGTACAAAATATATTACCCGAGAATTGAATCTGTCACCTGTACGGAATAAATTAGGAATATTATGCAGATGGTCTGCCTAGGAAAGTTGAGTAGCTCAGGGTATGGTCCTTGTAGCCTCATTCATGGAAATCAGAGGCAGAAAGCTTGCAATGGCTCACTCGAATCCGAGGAGAAAGCATCAGTCTAGAGGTATCTTGCAAAAATAATTCATCCTCGGGACTTGTCTCACGGGGGGCCTGATCTAGGCTCTGGCTGTTGTTAGCCTGTCGCATACCTTTGATGCACGGGCAAAGTCACATGTGCCAACCTTGGACCGATGCCCGGTGGATAGTGCCAAAAGCTTAGTTTCTGCCTTGTTGCCTCAGGCCTGATTTCAGACCTTGATGCCCCAGGCATCAAGAGCTACCGCCACCTTTCCCGATTGGGCGAGACGAACTTTTTTGATCGGCAGAAAAAAGATGGTCTGAATGAACTTCACGATAGCACTCTAGTCGGCTTAACTTTACCACCCATTGCTCATCCCGGGCTACCTACCTAACTAATACCCCTCCGAACAACTACTGTCTATCCACAACTGCAACCATGGCGGCGCCCGTCCTGCCTCTGCAGCAGGTCAAGCTCGCCTCGTTACCCTCGACGCAGTTAACGCCCGAGCAACAATACTGGCGAACATTCAAAAACCCGCTCCTGATCCCGTCTCCGGCCAATGGACCGGTCAATCTGATCACTCAGCCTTCCGTCCCTTCCTCTGCCGCGGCATTCCCTTCTCTTACACAACCTCCCGATGTCTTCACCGTGACAACGGGCGCACGAGTCCAGATCTATTCGATTCGCACGCGGAAACTTCTGCGAACACTCACACGATTTGACGATACCGTACGCGGTACTGATGTTCGTCCGGATGGACGTGTCTTGGTGACAGGTGACGACACCGGTTCCGTGCAAGTTTTCGATGTCAAATCGCGCGCCATCCTCAAGACATGGAAGGACCACAAGCAGCCCGTGTGGGTGACCAAGTTCTCTCCCAGCGACCCTACTTCGGTCCTCACAGCCAGTGATGACCGTACAGTGCGGCTTTGGGACTTGCCGTCGCAAACTAGTGCGCGCACTTTTGTCGGCCACAGCGATTACGTGCGCAGCGGTGCATTCATGCCTGGTTCGATGGCTTCTTCCGGTCTGGTGGTTTCGGGTTCTTACGATCGTACTGTTCGCCTGTGGGATCCCCGAGTTGGAAACCGTGCCGCTATGACGTTCAAGATGGGTGCACCGATCGAGACCATTCTGCCCATGCCCGCCGGAACTACAGTTTTGGCCGCGGCCGATAACAAGATTGCGGTGCTGGATATTGTGGCTGGTAAGCCGCTGCACATGATCCAGAGCCACCAAAAGACTGTCACTGCCCTTGCGCTGGCCTCCAACGGTGAGCGATTGCTCAGTGGTGCGCTCGATGGACACATGAAGGTCTTTGAGACCACTGGGTGGAACCCCGTCTCTGGATCCAAATACCCGTCGCCCATTCTCTCCCTGCGCGCGATTACTTCCGGAACCGAATACGAGGATAAGCACATTGCTGTCGGTATGCAGTCAGGTCTTCTGTCTATCAAGACCCGGCTGTCTGGTCAGCAGAAGATCAAGGAGCGGGAACGCCGGAAGGAAATGGCAGCTTTGCTGGAGGGAAAATTGGAAGAGCACGACCGGGAAGTCGCTAAGAAGAAGAAGACCCGTGGCTCTGGATGGGAAAAGCGTCTGCGTGGACGCGATTTCATCGGAGAAGGTGTGGAGATTGTCATTGAGGGCCAGGACCGCAAGAAGCGGAAGAGAGAGCAGCCTTGGGAGAACGATCTCCGTAAGGCACGCTACTCTGTTGCGTTGGACCAGGTCCTCACCTCGGCGGACAAGACTGCGCAACTTACACTGCTCACGGCCCTGCGCCACCGCTCCGCCCTCCGTGCCTCTCTGAAGGACCGCGATGAGGTCTCCCTCCAGCCCGTCCTGCAGTGGGTTCACAAGAACATCCGTGAACCCCGTCTGGTCGATCTCAGCGTCGAGGTCGCGATGAACCTTCTCGATATCTACTCTGGAAACCTGGGCCAATCCGCACAGGTTGACAAGATGGTGGAGCGTCTGCACCGCCGGGTACGCGATGAAGTGGAGATGGCCCAACAAGCGTGGCAAACGAAGGGAATGCTTGACATGTTGAAGGCAACCTGATCTGACGGCCTTGAATCGCAACTTGGAGTTCGGGGTGTCTGGGATTCGCACACTCGGTGTATATGGCGGGCCATCTTTTGTACAGGATTTGCATAAAGAATAAAAGTCGAACTATTTACCATATTGGCCGTAACATCATTCATTTGTATTCAGACTGTGTATCAAGCATTCAACTTTGAGAACCCACTAGCAGGCGGCTGCAACCAATTCCGTGCATCATACCCCCACCCCTCTGCACCCTCAATAACATGGAAGGTATAGGCATACCGACTATTCAAGCTGGTATTCTTCTCGCTCTTATGCAAAACATTCCCATGAATGAGCACAAGGGATCCAGCCTTGATATCAAGAATCTCTAGATCCTCATCTGTAGCCTCCGAACTCTTCTCCTCCTCCATGCCTTTGGGGAGTGAAGGTCCCCGATTCTCAATAAACTCCGTACCCGTACCATTCTCCTTCCTCACAAACCTCCTAGTAATGTGACCACCCTTACTTCCCGTATGCGACCCCTTGTACATACCCAGCGTCCCATTCGCCGGTCCCGCATCCTGCAGCGCATACCACCAGCCTACGGCAGAGGGCGGGTCCGTATACAAAAACTCCGAATCACGATGGGACGGCACAGCCCCACCAATGGAGGGTTGCTTGCAGATAACCATACTCTGCAGCACGCGGGGATCGGCGAATCCCAGGGACTGCGCGACGGCAGCGTTCCGCTCGTTAAGTGATATGGCCTTGAACGGAGGCGACAAGGTATGCAGCGAATGACCGATCTTGTTGACAGCGCGGTTTTTGGGCTTCAGTAGCGCGGCGCGGCCGGTCAATGGATCCGGCTCAGTACTGAACGCGTCTGGCTCGAAGAAGAAGCGGATCTTGTCGCCTGAGTCCAGGAAGTAGTCGTCGCCTACATGGTCGACGGTTTCGTCGCCCGTTGTGAACTGGGTGAGGGGGTGGGATTCTAGTGGGAACTCCTCGAGGAGTTTGTTTGTTTCGGCGAGGAGAGCGGAGACCTCGGTTGGGGTGAGGTAGTCGGGGAGGACGAGGTACCCGTTCTCCTTGAAGGAGGCGACTTGAGCTTCGGTAAGTCCAGCCATGAGGTGCTTTATGTTCCAAAGTTGAAGATGAGTTGGTTTCGATGTTGAAAAGCGGGGGAGAGGTGATAAGCCATTTTGATACGCCCAGTACCTTATCTGGGGCTTCATCCGTGCACCCGGCATCTATGGGCAACGACTACATGATCAATATATGCTTCGTTTCCCCGGCTCAGTGCTCGTGGGGTATCTCCAGACCCCTCGGCGACACCGATGGGTCTTTGCCTCTTCCATAGAGGTTAGTTGCCGCAGGAGGCAATGATGCAAGAGGCAAGTAAAGCTTGCCACAGGACAAGACAAGACAAAACTATATAAACATATCGGAATTGGGCAGGTTGGACTTTGAAAGCAATCAATACAACTTGCACAGTGCCGATGCCAACATTATACACAGAGAAGCTTCTACAAGCAAACCAACATCAAGAAATCTTCCCCAAGGTTTAGTATCAACCTTCCTTTACCCAACTAAACAAACTCAACTGCAAATCATTCCAAGTGGACCAGATCAATCTTTTCCTCTCCCACATCCCACCGAGCGCGACCGTTCATCACAATGTCCGACTCTTTCACAAGTTCCTCGTACTACTACAGTTCCACAACCAACGGCAGCGACGGCAAGACTACAACCGGACACAGGTATTCGACAACCTCATACACCGAATCCGACGGCACAACAATCGTACGTACCGCCCAGCAAGATTTAGGCCAACCAGCAGTCGTTGAAGAGCGACGTTACGACAACACAGGCCAGGAACAGCTGGCTTTACCAGAGCCCGCAGGCGTTACCTCTGCAGGTGGAGTACGACGCATCACTGAACTAGAGGATGATGTTTCAGATTCCGAAAATTACACGTCCCAAAATTCCTCGCCCAATGTCCTGGCTGATATTGGGGGTGCGGCGGCTCAGCTCTTGGATGGGGACGGCGAGGACGATTCGTTTAATTTGGTTTCTTCGCCGCTGGGGTCTAGGGTTTATGACCCCGTGACGGGCACTTATAATGACCAATCTGAGTATGATATCGGTGGGGTTACTAGGCGTCATAAGGAGATGAAGGATGCTAGTGGTCGGAGGTTCGGAAGCAATGTGGATTTTGCGGCGGATGGCCTCTCGTCTTCGGCAAGGGAGAACCGCCCATGTGAGAATCCTAGTACAGGTACCAGGCTGCGGAGAGAGAGTGACGTGGATGTTAGAAATGTGCTCTAGGGTGAGTAAATTTGTGGGTATTTGCATTGCTTATGGTAAGTAATTGCACTTGCTATATATAAAACCAAAAATGATATATCCGGTGTATTCTTCATGCATATGTTGTGAAGGATATCAGGAGATTTATAAACCAAAAATTTCCACATCAATGTCTGTTTAGTCACGTAGACGCAAGCGTCCCTCTGACCACCGGCTACGCGCCTTCTCCCACCATTTGGGAATGTCGTAGGACCAGTGGCAAAGCATACCAGCGATGAAGCCGATCGCATCATTTTTGAACCCTACCAATAATCCCACAGTGACCATCATGACAGTCCAGCGGCGACTGCGTTCTTCGTCGGTAAGAACAGGGCCAATATGCTCCACATTTGACAAAAGGCCAGCACCGGCCTGGTTGAGGTCCCGAGCACCAGTGGTGTTGAGGCTCTCGCCCACGCTAAGCAGCTCCGCACCAGCTGCAACAACCATCACGCCGAGCAAGGCAGCAGGGAACCGCTTCAAAAGGTCAACCAAGGTCTCTCCAAAGAAGAAGCCAATAATAAGTTTCAATAGGCCGAGGAATATCACACTTGCTCCTGAGCGAGCTCCGAACCGATACTGCGCTGCAAGACCACCAGATCCATGGCAGACAGGCATAGCACCGAACCAGCAGCCAATCAAGTTCATACCCGCCACACTCAGCCCGATATGGGTGATGGAAGGAGTGCGCACATCCGGTAGCAGATCATTCGCTAAGTGGACAACCGCCACAATGGAGTTCAGCGTAGTAAGAGGAATTTGACCAATGCCAGCATCGACAGCACCGACACGCCATTGAAGTGGGGTTGGAACCAGGGCGAAAGGATGCCACACCTCGAAACTGGGCATATGTCCCGCCAATGCAGTCCGAATGATGGCAAACACCAGACCCAGCACTAACACGGCGAGCGCATAGGGTACTCGGCGATAAATATTGGTGAGCAGAAGCGCAACAAATGCAGCAACTGCCCAGATACGGTTATCGGCCCAGGAGGGGCTGATCCAGCCCAAGGGATGAAGCATGCTGCTGCAGGCTGCGATGATCAGGGATAATCCCGCCCCGACTTGGATACCCTTGATAACTGGAATGGGAATTACACTGGCGAACCAGTGTAAGATACCCGTCAAGCTGAAGACAAGGATACAGGCACCGACGAAGATCCCCGCCGCAGCAATCGTGCCGTTTGAGAAACTACGCGCGATTGCCACTGCGGCGATGGCCTTCATCGGCTGGACTGGCAGTGGAATACCGAAAAACACGCCCGTTAGAATATTGAAAATCCCCGAGAAGATCAATGTGCTAGCGAGGGAGACGGTGCCATTGGTAGCTAGCGCAATCGCGATGGGCAGGAATGTGCCTAGGTCGCCAAGCGACCCTGAGATCTCGGAGACATAGTGGCGCTTGAAGGTGCGTAGATTATAAACGTTGATTTCGCGTAGCGATTGGATAGCCATGGCGAGATGATTATTCCGAGTTCATGAAGAGGGAGAGAGCGCAGATAGCCAAGCTTGCTTTAATCACATCGGAGCCCGCCGATCTACCCCGCCCGCTAATATCGCTCCAAATTGAATCCAGTTTGGATTTGGATTCTGACGTATCGCTTAATTTATATATAACAAGAATAGTCGACTGCTTATGCGGCCTTGTCGTGTCTTTTTGGTGGTCTTTTTAGATGTATACGAAGCTGGTAAAAAGCTTGAACTGTGTAGAGGACTTTCTTATATATATATAATAGAGATTGCTCAAAAATTTAGACTACTTACACTTAAAGCATCCCCAGGTCCGAAGGCGTCGTAGATTAATATGATCTTTCCGTACTTCAATGCTGTAATTTTGCCCTGGAAGTATTCTCTCTCGTAGCAACGACTCGGGAGCGCTGAATCTGTTCTCTATCTCAGTGATTAAACACTCTGTGGGAACTAAGGGCACTTTCCGAGCAGTGTTTGAAGCTTCGACTAATTTTTGTGAATTGAAAAAAGTTTCTGCGAAGAGCATATTGAGCAAAAAACATGTTTCCATTGGAATATTGTCTCATTGCAAGGTCTGAACTAGCAAAGTCCAAACAGGCTACTCCCTAGCAGTCATGCCGGTCTTGAAGTGAGAATAAGCAAAGTTGACGGCCACGCGTCCCTAGCATATACCTAGAATAATCATCTGTGTTCTTAGCAACGTAGGATATTTAGATTTGCCAGAGAATGACCAGTCCCCTGGTAGCCATAATCTAGGGGTATATCGGAGACTTGTTCTTTGTTTGACTGTAAATCCCAGGAGTTCCCAGCTTCTCTCAGAAAATTTTGACAACCAGGCGTTCCATTAACTAAAATACGAGCCCGATAAAAAAAAGTACCAAACTCCAACCAGCCAACTCTCTTCGGTTATTATCTACCAAGTTTTTCGTCGCCTTTAGCCCTTACCACGGCTATGCATGAATATATAGAAGTTCGACTTGAAGCTTGAAGTGCAGCGCGGATTTTATATGTGGTCACCCAGTTGAAGATACCGTAATACTGCCCCATTGCAATCAACCGACATCGGGAGCTCCCCGGTCCGTTAGATTTCCGACTTCCGACGGAAACGGAGGAGAATACATGGATGTATAAATAGCCAGTCTCCCAGGCTATAGCTTCTCCACTACACTTCTTCCACTTAATTCTAGACCCCCAATTCGAAACAACGTAGTCTCAATATGGTATGGCGGTTGGTCCTAGGTTCCCACTACTAGATACTAGTAGAATAGCCGTTGATCATACACATCCTACTGTACCACTCCCGGGGTGTGCTCTCTTCTCCTGTACTCCGTACACCCCGAATGAATATCAGGCAGCCATGGGTACCCACTGTATATGCCTTCGTATTGTGAAACCGTTGAGTCAAAAGTCACTTGAAATATGTGGTCATTACTGCAGGTCGCCTAATATATGACAGTATACGGGGTACTCCGAGCTTACGTGCTACATATGCAAGATGTCATAAAGCACTGTAGATCATCCCCTTTTTCTGTAGATATGCAATGCTGAGCCATTATAGTGGTGAGTTACTTGATGTTTGCAAACCAGTTGTCTTCTATCTGATATCCTTCGATATTTTGCTTCCAACAACTCAAGTATCTCTTCTGCCTCCTCGTGCTCGTTGTAACAGCTTGTCTACGACACTGCACAGCACAGCGCAAAAGCCCTGTGAACTGCATCAACAAGGAACTGGTGAAGGAGAACGCAGATTACAAACTTCGTGACGACGAGCTCAAAAGAATAATAGAAATCGTGGATCGGGTGGTCATGAAAGAGCCTGTCAAATCACATATCACAGAAGAACAGAAACAAATCCTTTGGGAAATCAAAGATACCATGGGGAAATGGCTTTCGGCGGATGTTACGAATGACACAGTGCAGAAGATAATGAGAGCAATAACAGATCAGGGCGTGCGCTGTACTAAGGAGGTGGGCTCGTAGTGAGCGATGTTCGTCTTTTATAGGGGGAGGGTTGAATAGGGCAGAAACGTGTGTCGGCTGTCTTTCAAATTGCCATTGGAAAGGGGTAGAGTAGGACACTTTTACCACACCTGTAACCCTAAGATGCCTTGGTTTACAACTCCAACTAGCTTCACATCCAACAGACATCTATCAACTTCATATTTGCTGGAGACACTGTTCTCAACCCTAACAAACTCTTCAGCAAATAGTTGCCACTGGTTGTTCTAGTAATTTTTCAACTTGCAGCTTGCTTTCTCGCTCGAGTTCAATTCGCGTGGGGGTGATGTTGAAGGAATGACTTTGGCATGAATCATCCATGGATAAACCCTATTTACATAAGATCATTATTGAGTCTTAGTTATTCATCCCTTTGGTTTTGATTTACTAACATATAGATGTAACCCTGCGTGAGTTCTATTTCCACGATTTTTAGGCTATGTTATTGACTCGGTTTTACAAGGCAAGCCTTATGATTAGCACCCGCTCTTGGCTCTTGTTATGGACATAGCTCATAAAATTGATCACTTAATTAATGAATTCCAAGGTTATTTGTTATGTGTCAGTTCTATGAACAAAGAGTACAGTCAATTCAAAATACTAGAGATGAGGATAGTAGGGGGCGAAGGGAAGGTACATTGTAATCCTGGGTCAATCTTAGGCCGCTACCCAGAGGTCCTAAGGGATTACATAAGAGCATTTGAACGCTAACTAGGCCAAAAGATATAAGGACAAACAGGAACCTCTTGTTTGTCTTTGCAGCGGTATATATATTAGGCGTTAGGGACCACAACATGAATGTAGCAAACCCACTTCGTCAAACCATGCCCGGTGCAAACACCTATATATGACTAAATGAGAGCAAACAGAGCAAACAAAGAACAATCTTGAAGCATGTGATAGCATGTGATCGCATGTGATCGCATAATCGCGAACATTATTTCGAGACACTAAGGGTGAATAGTCACATACATGGTTAGCTAGTGGATCTGCCAAGTGCCACTAAGTATTTATTTGGTACTGTAGATAGCGTTGCTGCAAGATCGATAGTCGATCGAAAACGGTATTTTGTTTATAGGGCACATTCGAAGGTTAAAACAATAGTACTCCGTACCTATGTAGGAATTACGCAAGACCCATGGATGGTTGCCGGGATAATCTGCGGTTCACCAGATAAATATGTCCCGAAGAAGCGGCAATCAATATTGGAATATTTATGCTATCAGATGCACAAAACATGGCATATCGGGGTGCGTTGTACAACTGTTCTCGGGGAATAGAAAGAGGTCCAGTGAAATCAGTGCAATCACAAATTGTGATAGAGAATCTCGGGCTCGTTTCAAAGTAAAATGGACCGGTTTGTTCCCGAGCCGATACCCAATTCGACCGAATTTTCATCCGTCTTACATGGGGGTAATCTTATAATAATTCATAGGGGGGTATTATTAATCATTGGGGGAAATTAAGGAATATCTTAAATAAAATAAAAAGGCATGTGGAGTAGGATGATTCCAGAATCCTTACCAGGTCGCAAGCTCTACTGTGTTGATAGGCTTGGCCACCTTGCGGCCCGATCATAATTCCAATATTATGATATTATGCCCAGGTGTGCACACGGGTGGATCATCCATGGCATAGCGCAGGGTTTCCGACCACGGGTGCCGAGTGAAAAGTGGACCGGGGGCTCGGGATCTCCCAGATCCGTCCTGCCGGCTCCTGGGGTTCAAGAAAGATCCGCTGAGTCAGCGCGAGGCTTAGAAAATTGCAAGGTTCTTTTGAGTTTGATGGCGTCAAGTCGAGAGCGTAGGGCAGTTAAGGCTAAGGCGACTCTAGGCTCCCTTGCCTCAAAATTGCCAAGGATCCCAATTGAGCGTCGATCTACCCAATCATCACCCTGGGAATACTAGTCAGGCCCAACTCCACTCGTATATTTTTCATATTTTTCAATTTTAATTTCAATTTTCGCGATTTTCTCTTCAATTGCTCCGACCTCCGACCCGACCCACAGTTCCCATTACAATGGAAGATGTCATCTAAAAACGGAAATAGCCCCAGAACCCAGAACCCAGACTTTAAATACCTGATCATGCCCCTCCCCCCTTAGACTGATTTTACCTATTATAATTTGGTTTCGAATACTTCCCGTTAAATATCCCTGCGCATAAATTTCCCCCGTGATCGTGGTCCATTATATCTCGGCACGATGACATCGGACACAAGCTCCCTGGAGCTGAGGGAAAAGCGTGAACCAACGCCACCTCATACCGGAGATGCCTCAACTCTCGGCGACTCTCCTATGGCATTCATCGATCAAGACGATGTTGAGACCCTCACTAAAATAGCTACTCAACGGTCTCGCCGACAATCCACCCCTGGAACCACAGATACCCTAGCAGCCCTCGCTAAACAGGATCCATCCCTCGATCCCCAATCCGGAAAGTTCGATTTGCAAAAATGGCTCCAAGCAGCTTTCAATGATATCAGCCGAGACGGCCGCTCGGGCCACACATCGGACGTCGTTTTCAAAAAGCTTAATGTATATGGATCGGGCGCGGCGCTGCAGTTCCAAGATACAGTTACATCCACCCTGACTGCCCCTTTTCGGTTGCCTCAAATCATTCGTGAATCACACTCTCCCCAAAGGCGAATCCTTAAGGATTTCAATGGTCTTTTGAAAAGTGGCGAGCTGTTGCTTGTGCTTGGTCGGCCAGGTGCCGGTTGTAGTACACTTCTGAAGTCTATGACCGGAGAGCTGCATGGCTTGAATATGGATAAGGAGAGTGTCATCCATTACAATGGTAAGACCCACGCCCTAACAACTCTACAATAGAGCTAACAATCGCCAGGAATTCCTCAACCTCGCATGATTAAAGAGTTCAAGGGCGAACTTGTATACAACCAAGAGGTACACTCCCGGACATTCGACTATGCCCATAGACATATTGCTAACTTTGAATTACACAGGTTGATAGACATTTCCCTAATTTGACCGTCGGTCAGACTCTGGAGTTCGCAGCTGCAACACGGACTCCCGCTCATCGGTTCCAAGATATGTCGCGCGTAGAATACGCCAAATACATGGCTCAGATCATCATGGCTGTTTTCGGACTGAGTCACACATATAATACGCGCGTCGGAGACGATTTCATCCGTGGCGTTTCAGGTGGTGAGCGAAAGCGTGTCAGTATTGCAGAGATGGCCCTGGCCCATGCTCCAATCGCTGCCTGGGACAACTCTACTCGAGGATTGGATTCCGCCACGGCATTGAAATTTGTCGAGGCTTTGCGCCTGTCCGCTAATATCACTGGCTCGTGTCATGCAGTCGCTGCTTATCAAGCAAGTCAAAGCATCTTCGATGTATTTGACAAGGTGATTGTGCTTTACGAAGGTCACCAGATCTTCTTCGGACCTGCTGCCGCAGCCAAGTCCTACTTTGAGAACCAAGGCTGGGATTGTCCGACTCGACAGACTACTGGAGATTTCCTCACTTCGATTACAAATGCTCAGGAGCGGCGAGCGAAGCCCGGCATGGAAAACCGTGTTCCTCGTACTCCTGAGGACTTTGAGGCTGCATGGCTCAAGTCCCCTGAATACAAGCAATTGCTGCAAGAAACTGCTGAATATGAAGGACAAAATCCCGTTGGACATGATGTGCCAGCCGTCGCTGATCTCCAGGAATGGAAGCGTGGCGCGCAGGCCAAACACAGCCGGCCCAAGTCTCCATACATCATCAGTGTTCCTATGCAAATCAAACTCAACACCGTTCGCGCCTATCAACGACTCTGGAACGATGCTGCTGCAACCATCTCTACAATCGTCACTAATATCATCATGGCTCTGATTATCGGATCAGTCTTCTACGGGACCCCGGATGCAACTGCAGGCTTTACATCCAAGGGTGCAACTCTGTTCTTTGCTGTCCTTCTCAATGCCCTCACCGCAATGTCCGAAATCAACAGTCTCTACTCACAACGCCCAATTGTTGAAAAGCACAACTCCTTTGCCTTTTACCATCCTGCCACAGAAGCCATTGCTGGTGTACTCAGTGACATACCAGTAAAGTTTGCATTGTCTGTCGTGTTCAACATCATCCTATACTTCCTGGCCGGTCTGCAGCGACAAGCATCCAACTTCTTCCTCTACTTCCTCATCACTTTCATTATCACGTTCGTCATGAGTGCAGTCTTCCGCACATTAGCCGCTGTCACCAAAACTATCTCACAGGCAATGGGTCTGGCAGGTGTCATGATTCTGATCCTCGTTGTTTACACCGGTTTTGTCCTCCCTGTTCCATCTATGCACCCGTGGTTCGAATGGCTTCATTATCTCAATCCGATCTACTACGCCTTCGAGATTCTGATTGCCAACGAGTTCCATGGTCGCGAGTTCCCTTGCTCAGCCTATGTTCCCTCCTACGCCGACCTATCAGGCGATTCATTCAGTTGCACCGCAGCTGGTTCGGTGGCAGGCTCGAGAACTGTCAACGGTGACCGGTACATTGCACTGAACTACTCCTACAGCTACAGCCACGTCTGGCGAAACTTCGGTATCCTGATAGCCTTCTTGATCGGTTTCATGCTCATCTACTTTATCGCAAGCGAGCTGAACTCCGCTACTACAAGCACCGCCGAAGCTCTGGTCTTCCGCCGCGGTCACGAGCCTGCCAGATTCCGCCAGGACCACAAGTCTGGATCCGATGTCGAAAGTACCGAGGTGTCCAAAGCTCCTGCTGCGGATACTGAGGACAAGGGAATGGGTGCTATGGAGGCTCAGACCGATACCTTCACTTGGCGCGATGTGAGCTATGATATCGAGATTAAGGGCGAGCCACGTCGTCTCTTGGATAACGTTTCCGGATGGGTTAAGCCTGGAACGCTGACTGCACTTATGGGTGTTAGTGGCGCTGGTAAGACGACTTTGCTTGATGTATTGGCACACCGAACATCGATGGGTATTATCACCGGTGATATGTTTGTCAATGGCCGTGAACTTGATGAGAGTTTTCAGCGAAAGACAGGTTATGTCCAGCAGCAGGATCTTCACCTCGACACTGCTACTGTGCGTGAGTCTCTTCGATTCAGTGCTATGTTGCGCCAACCTGCCTCCGTCTCGGTTAAGGAGAAGTACGACTATGTTGAGGATGTTATCAAGATGCTGAAGATGGAGGAGTTTGCCGAAGCCATTGTTGGTGTTCCTGGTGAAGGTCTGAATGTCGAGCAGCGCAAGCTGTTGACTATCGGTGTCGAATTGGCCGCCAAACCCAAGCTGCTACTCTTTTTGGATGAGCCTACCAGGCAAGTACCCTGACCAACAAATTCCCATGCCTTTTCAAATACTAACTCTGTTTTAGTGGTCTTGACTCTCAGAGCTCTTGGGCTATTTGTTCATTCCTTCGCAAGCTTGCCGAGCACGGCCAAGCAGTTCTTTGCACAATTCATCAACCAAGTGCCATGCTCTTCCAACAATTCGATCAGCTACTCTTCCTCGCCCGAGGTGGTAAGACTGTGTACTTTGGTCCGGTCGGAGAAAACTCTAGCACAATGCTCGAGTACTTCGAGTCTAACGGTGCGCGTAAGTGCGCGGATAGCGAGAACCCAGCTGAATACATGCTGGGCATTGTCAATGCTGGTAAGAACGACAAGGGTCAGGACTGGTTCGACGTGTGGAAGCAGAGCAACGAAAGTCAGCAGGTCCAAACAGAGCTCGAGCGAATTCATAAAGAAAAGGCAAACGAACCCTCTGGTGTTGATGATTCCTCACAAGGCCACTCTGAATTTGCCATGCCGTTCTGGTTCCAAATAACCCAGGTCACCTACCGTGTGTTCCAGCAATACTGGCGCATGCCAGCCTACATTCTGGCTAAATGGGGACTTGGAATTGTGTCTGGTCTATTCATTGGTTTCTCGTTCTATGGTGCCAAAACGTCGCTGCAAGGCATGCAGACCGTCATTTACTCTCTCTTCATGATTTGCACAATCTTCTCGTCATTGTCGCAACAGGTATGCTCAAATCCAGAATCCAAGCAAGTGAACATCCACTAATCTCACCAGATCATGCCCGTGTTCGTCAGCCAGCGATCTCTCTACGAGGGACGTGAACGTCCTAGCAAATCCTACTCCTGGAAGGCCTTCCTCATCGCAAACGTCATTGTGGAGATCCCCTTCATGGTTGTAATGGGTATCCTGACCTATGCCTCCTACTTCTATGCTGTCGTTGGAATCCCCGACTCGACAACACAGGGAACCGTCCTCCTGTTCTGCATTGTCTTCTTCATCTACGCCAGCACCTTTACCCACATGGTCATTGCTGGTCTCCCAGACGAAACAACCGCCAGTGCTGTAGTCGTTCTTCTCTTCGCGATGTCTCTGACGTTCTGCGGTGTGATGCAGCCCCCATCTGCCCTTCCCGGCTTCTGGATCTTCATGTACCGTGTCTCGCCATTTACATACTGGATCGGCGGCATGGCTGGCACACAGCTTCACAATCGCCAAGTGGTATGCTCGACCTCCGAACTATCCATCTTCAATCCTCCCTCTGGCCAGACTTGCGGGGAGTACCTCATGAAGTATGTCACCGCCGCTGGTGGTCAGTTGCTCAACCCCGAGGCTACGAGTGATTGTAATTACTGCTCTCTCCAAGTTGCAGACCAGTACCTGAGCACCGCCGGTATCTCTTATGGCGACAGGTGGCGCAACTTCGGTATCATGTGGGCTTTCATTGGTTTCAACATCTTCGTTGCCACTCTTATGTACTATCTTGTCCGTGTGAAGCGGTGGAGCAGTGCCGATATGAAGGAATCCGTGATGAAGCTCATTCCCGGCAAGAAATCGAAGGCCGGCAACTAAATTTTGTCAATGCCTTCTTGCTAATATTCGCCATTATTTGTCTATATTCTACATTTCCTTATCATTTTTTTCTGATCTTTTTGTCCGTTCTCTCAAATGCCTTTTCGGCCATCCACTGACCTCGCTGTTTATCTCTCATACATTTTGTCACTTCAAGTCTCTTGCGCTGCACTGCACGAAGGGAAAATACTTACTTAATAAACTATACATATATACATTACTAGAAATCACTTTATTATACGCATTTCAAGTTCACTATACCCAGTATCAACTGTAACCTTAAAGCTACTACGTTATATCCTGCAACCAAGTTCTTTTACACCCCTAACAATGGCAGTAATCGTATCACTACCAGGCTGTCACCCTAGAAGCGGGTGATTGCCAGTCGCTTTCCAGTCTGTGATGTCTGTTCGGACTTCATTGCCAATTTCCTTGTAGTATGTGGCTTGGATGATGCAGTTGCTATTGTTGCTATGTCGCAAAGAGATCTAGTTTTAAGATAGCTAAAGTAAACTGGTTGTTCATTAGGGGTTTCGGCTTAATTATAGCTTTAATGTGACAATAATGGACGAGGAATTGACATAACCTGTCTCTAGTTCATATGCCATTATCAAGTAGGTATCGAGGTCCCTTCCCGATTCAGAAGTTATGATCTTTGCTCCCAACATATAAATACCCCCTTCTCTTACTTCTCCTCCTTCCCTCTTTCTCTCTCCCTCTCCCAAGTTGTATTACTTTACATGGACTTCGACACCAGACTCACCTGGACCGACGGAGGAGGATAATTGGCGGGGGGCATTCGACAGCAAACTCACCTGTGACGAGCGGCACTGAAGGGGGACGGGCAGCGGGCTGCCACGGTTCAAGATGCCAGTGAGGATACATAAAGAGGAGGAATATCTGTTACTGGTGAGAGAAGTAGAGGGTATGCTGCACGGGCGACCGTTTGAGCACATCAGGGTAGGAAGCACACCAGTACTCTTTTCTCGGACACAGTGGGCGCTCGTCTTCTCAAGCCTCGGCGTTCGCTTAAGCAACAGTTAAAAGGGAACTGATCTCCTGGTGCTGTGGACTCTGGTGAAGTGGGTTCGAGGAAGAAGGCGGGTGGTGGGTTATTTTCTTTTTGCTCTGTGATGAATCGGTCTTGATGATGTTTCACATTCATCGGACGTGGCGACACCCTCTGTGGCGGCCGGGCAAGCTTGATCGGAGGCTCGCAATTTGACCTACTGAGAGCAAACTCTTGTAACTTGATTCTTTTCTTGTGTGGTATCCTTGTGGGCCTGTGGGTTGTGGGCAATTGACTAGTGAATCCGTCTATTTGTTTCAAGGACAATCGAACTCGACCAGCAAGTGGGCTTGACTTGTTCGTAAAATATATAACACATGGAACACTACTTGACTAATCATTCTCTTGCCCCAAGACCTCGAAATACTTGATCTGTCAATCAAATAAAGCCTTTCAACCGTTGGATCCATTTTATAGATTCGAGGATCGTCCGAACTAACCTTATCTGTCTTATCATTAACGCACGGACCAACGGCCCATCGGCTGCACCAACGTCAGGGCCGCCGTAACACCGTGCAACGAACCAACCAATCGTCCGACAGCCTCCCAGGTCCCAAAATACCAACATGGATCCCGATACCGGCATCCCCGCTGAACCCGAACCCTCCGTCTTCAGCTACGTTCTCTCCTTCCTACTCGTCGGTGTCGCATGGGGCTTCACAACCCCCTTTATCCGCCGCGCAGCAGCAGACTTCAACGCCCGACAAGAGAAGCAAGCAAACGAATCAAACTCCCGAGGCCGCTCACAAGAATCGCCAGAAACCGGATTCACGGATGAGGGCGAGGGACAGGAATTGCTCTCTCGGGAGGAAGAAGACCGTGACTCCGGTGACGAGGAAGGTGTGCGGAGACGGAGTACGAGTAGCAATGATGTGAACCGGAAACCGAAGACTGCGGATGCAGACACGGGACTGGATGGTGGAATTGCTGGACAGAGTGCTACTACGGAAAACAGGGAAGGTGGCGCAGATGAGGACCAGGATGATATACCCACGCCGGCGTGGAGACGTGGGGCACCTGTGAAGCAGTCGTGGCTGCGGACGAAGATTGTTACTATTTTCTGGACGGTTGTTAATCTGCTTCGCACGCCTGCGTATGCTATTCCCTTGGTTATCAATCTCACGGGTAGTATTTGGTTCTTTTTGCTTGTTGGGAAACATGGTAAGTGCCATTCGTTGGGTTTCTTGGCTTTTGATGCTGTGGGTTTTAGGTTTGGAGTCGCTAACAAGTTGCTTTGTAGAACTCTCTTTGACTGTGCCGCTTGCAAACTCGAGTGCGTTCTTGTTTACTGTTCTTGGGGAGTGGTATGTTGAGCGCAAGGTGATTGCGAGGCAGACCTGGTTGGGCATGGGCTTGGTACTTGGAGGGATTGCGTTATGTGTGCATTCTAAGAACCAGGCTTCTTGAAGTTGATTCGATTTTGGATTAGGGAGTTGGTGCTGATTTATATGGTGTCAATATATTTGGTGCTAGACACTTAATGGAGCAATGTAGCTTGTTTGGAGCCTCCGAGGGAATTTCACAGCTGATAGAAATGGCACTACATTCACTCATTACTTGAAACTTCGCATATCCAACTCTGACTACACAGTTCCTGCCTGTGACGCCTCGGATTTCTCTACACACTACTTCTTTTCAATAAACACAAAGTTTGCGGAATAATCAATACTCCATATCTACAGATACAGTACACAAATTCCCAACCACATAAGAAACACAAAAATCATCAGCCCAGGTATACATATGCAAAGGCAAGCACATGCAAAGGATGCACACCGGATTGAACGATAAAAGACAAAAACCAGATAAATCACGATACCATGTCATTCCGCGTGTCACTAAGGACGAGAGGGATATCGCGGGCAAGTCATCAAACGTATTACATTTTCCATTTCCATTTTTCATTTGCGTACCAGACCGGGCCCGCCGTGGTATTGTAACCAAATCCAAATCCGGATAAAAATCAGGGGATATATGAAAACATAGCATTGCTGCTGGCGCAAAAGAACACAATCATCATGCTTAAAAGTACACTAAATCAAACGCCACGGAACTAGAGTGTGAATGTTAGTGGGCGGTCAACGAAAATAGTAGTGCAAGGAAGATAACTCACCATACGAACAACCAGGTACCACATTGCGCCTATGAACTTGAACATTGACAGACCAGCAACACTCCAGAGAACAACTTCCATGTAGATCATGGAGCGTTCAGTCTGCGCATCGTCATCAGATGTGTCCTCGAAGGTTTCCAAGCCGGCAGCACTCAGAACAACGGCACCAAGAGCAAAGTTGCAGAATACCCAGGCGAGTACGACGGCACTGCGGAATCCCTTGTAGTAGTCGGCTTGCTTCTCTTCCTCGGAAATAACCTGGATCTCCTTGGGGGGCTTCATGGCGAACTTGGCCAACTCCGACTCATACTGCGCGTTAAGGTCGCCATCGTCTTGCGGAATGTTGACGTCGACTTTACCGCCGGGCTTAAGGTGGGCAGAGGGCAGTTTCTCGGCCTTGTCGTCTCCCTTGGTACCCCATGTGATATCGTGGGTGTTGCAAAATGCGTAAATGTTGAGGACGTTGATGTAGGTTGGCGTGAGCAAGATGTATTGAATGAACTGGAGGATGTTAGAAGACTCATCAAAATTAGATTCACAGGATAACTTACACTGGTGAACATGTGCCATGGGTCCAGGAAGATGAACGAGGCGAGGAACCACATGACATAGGTCGATCCAAGGGAGACAATGATAGAAAAGAACGTCTTGTTGGTAAATAGTTCGCTGACCGTAAAGGTGTTTGAGGCCACCTCTGTTTGGATCGATTTCACCGTGACGAAAATGGCAGCGAATGCAAGATATATCATAATCACGATCCAGAAATAGACCATGGTCATATAGAACTTGTTGGATCCGCCGGGTCGATTACCAAGAGCTAAAACGAAGCACGTAACAAGAGTTGCCAGGTATAGCCATTCAAAGACAATACCTAGAACCTTACCAGCAGTACCCAGTAGATCATCTGAGCCCAAGTATGTTGTCAAGATGTGGAAAACCAAGAAGAAATTACCCTGCGCAAGGTGTTAGCATAGATAAAAAGATAATGGTCTAGGGGAGGGATCGTACAATTCCGAACCACGCGAAAATCATCGCAATTGTTTGATAGACGAACTCAACCATCAACATACACTTGCGAATCATGCTGTGGTCACTCCGGAAGATCTGGTAGAAATGGGCAATGGCGTAAACTGCAGCGAAGAAACTGCCATTCAGCCAACGACGACGCTGGAGAATGAACTCGGCCATCTGATCAGGCACATCGGTTTCACCAGTTGACGACTTAACGTACTGAAGGAGCCATCGGCACTTCCGCTTAGAGACAATCTCGAAACATAAGATTCGATCCTCGGCCAAGTACATGTTGGCTGTGAAGATACCGGCATTGGCACCGTGCATCTTCTCACCTAGGAAGTACCGCTCTAGTGGACCTTGGCCGTTCTTGTCGTTTTGGAGTGCGACGAACCGGTAGGCGGAGAACGCACCGGGCAGCACAGTAATGAAACCGAATGAAGACTCAAGCGGTTTATCGAGAATGTTGCTGAGCTTGTACTCGAAATTTTGACCAGCCACCAGCGGGTTCAGCAATTTCTTGCCGTGAGACAACATGACCTTGATCTCACCACATGCACCACCGCACATGGGCTCGACATCGAAGGCCTTCCAGAGGTGATAGATCGAGTCCTTGCCAGGTTTGGTACCCGCATCCAAGAGGACACAAATGTTGGGGTCCAAAACACGACCGAAGGCTTGGAAGAACCATCTATGAGAGTTGATTTTTTTCTGATTCTTTTCCTTCAAACAGAAGATCAGCTGCACAGGAGGACCAGATCGAGGCTTGAGATGCACTTGGGTGCCCTTCACCTCCAACCCAACTTGAGTAGTGTACTCGTAGATGTGCGCGGTAACGTCCTTTCCGTTGACTTGTTGCTTCGCAATGCCGTCCTGATAGACACCCAGACCTGCCAGCACAGCGCGCGTCCGAGGGTTGATCTTGGCACGACCATCGCTAATGATACAGACTACAATCTTCTTCCACGAATCCTTGCCCCACGTTTTGCTGCTTGTGCGCGAACACATGTAATCAATGTTCTTGAACACACCGGACATGGTGCGCGCAAAGAGGAAGTCATCTTCATTGTACATGGTCACGACGATGAAGAGTTCGGTGTTGCGAGGCTTTGCGAAAAGCTTCTGGCGGAGGGTAAATCGCTCTTCGAAGAAATCGGCAGGATCGCATGTCGCTGCCGAATATCGCATGTGCGTGAATTCATCGCGACCTGGTGGCTCTGCGTGGGGTACTTGGCTGAGTAGTCTCGGCGCAATGGGACAATCGAGGACGAGGTTGCCGTTGAAAAGTTGGACTTCTTTCACAGTCTTCCAACGGCGTATAGGCGCTGGGCTGGGAGTCGGGGCCGGTTCATCCTGGAACTCAGTATACGGGTTCGGCTCGAAGGGGTTTTCGCTCGGTTGCAGCATAGGCTGATCAACTTCAAAGGGAGTGTGTCCTCCCTCTGGGTACTGGCCTAGGTCATAATCATCATGTGGGGTATGTGTAGGCTGGTAGGGTTGGGTGTAGTAGGCGTCGTGATGGGCTTCGGGGTCGACCGCATACTCCTGGCCAGGATAAGGATGGTGTGCGTCATATGGGTCATGATGGCCATAAGAGTGATCAACATTCTCGACGGAGTACTATTTCCAAGGTAGATTGTCAGTATTCATTCCTACACAGCATATTTCGCTGTGGTCTCGTAATACTCACTGTGGGTTGTTCGGCCAAGCGATCACTGGATGGCATGGGAAGATGCGACTGGGGCCCATATGGGTTGTCCGAGAGCTGGTAGCCATGCTCCAGTGGTCGCCCGGGGGAAGGAGTGCGATTGCTGTATCCCGTAAGATGGGAGGGATTCAAGATGGGCGAGGTATGCTCGTCTCCGAACGGGTCTGGTCGTGACATGGTTAGTTTTGAGACGTCAAAGATTCTTTAATGAAAGCTTGAAAGGCAATAATTTGACGTCGCAATTTGTACTGAGACCATTGAATCAATGACCTGCACTGATTTGCGCAGTTTCAGAAAGATGGAGAATGCGTGGGTAATATGAAAAGAGTGAGAGGGAGGCGGGGGGTCCAATAAGGCGAGAGGAGTACGTACCGGCGCCCACACGATTGTAGGCCATAATGGAGGAGCCTTGGGATCAAGTTCAGATTATCCCGCCCCAAGTTTGTAGCAGGGGGTTGTTGGAGATTGCGCCAGGAGCGCCGAGTGGAATATTAAGCGTCAGCGGGAGAGATCACTAGTCCGATTTAACGGATCCGAATTCTCGGCGTCGTTTCAGATATGAAGGAGGATTGCAAGCGAAATTCGATCCAAGGAGAGGGTATATGGATTATGGATTGTCACACGATAGCGCCGAAGGTGAAGAAGAACAGCGATCAAAAAAAATGTGGAATAAAATCCGGGTTGCCCTCTTGTTTACGACGCCTGTCGATTCCTGGCAACGATATGGTGGATATGGGGACGAATCAAAAGTGTCCGTGCTGCTCCGCACTGCCTTGTGGAGATATCTTCACACGCTGATTAGGCCTGTTGTATAGAGATGCAGGGCACAGTCTCTAGATAAAAAAAAAAGAGAGCAAAATCTTCAGGTGCTTCGGAACAAAAGCTCCAATGATATTGCAGTAATCAAAGAGCCTTGGGAAGTCCTGAAACCTTTGAGCCACGGGTTGATGTTAAGAGGAGAAACTCCACTTGAAGTGGACGATCTTGTTACTGGGCCAACTGACTGGAACTCAGCCACATTAGGCTTGTCATATGTGGCTCATCCATTATCTCAGCCCTAACCAAGTCCACTGCCTCAGTGGGCAGCCAGTGGCAGTCAGTTCTATGGAGTACCATACTCATTTCCTGTTTCTTTTTTTAGCATCTGAGGTCATTGGGGGTCACTGTTCCTTTTCTTTTTCTTTTGAGTTAAAAAAAAAAACAGCTGCCTGTTCCTACTATGAATAGGTAATCTACCTCTAGCTTCAATATGCTAGGTTTGTGCCTTGTTCTGCACATCTTGTAGTTTTTGCTTTGTTCCTGCTTTCTTTTGGTGTACGACATATATGCAGCACGTACTCCGTACTGAGTAATGCAAGTGAAAACATCTCTCCAAGGCTGGTGGAGACCCCAACTTAGGGCCTATCGATAACCCCCCCCCCCCCGCCTTGCATCGTCAAACTCGAACCAGGTCGTTCCTTGTATACTATTGTCTATTACTATTGTGTCACTTACTTCCTAGCTCTGCATATCCTTAAAAAGAATCATAAAAAGATTCCTTTGATCCCCGCTACCCCACTATGGCTTCCAACTCGAACGCGCGCCCCGCCAAGGTGTTATTTGTCTGCCTGGGAAACATCTGTTCGTCATACTCGGTTTTTTCTCCGCCATTACGATATACTAATCCAGTTTAGGTCGTTCCCCCATGGCTGAAGGAGTGTTCCGCAACATGGCCGGGGCTCACCCCTCTGTCGGTGAGATCGACTCCGCCGGTACAGCCGCCTACCACAGCCTCGAGCCGCCCGACTCCCGCACCATGTCTACTTTGCGCCGCCACAAAATCACCGATTACGAGCATGCTGCCCGTAGAGTGACAAGGGAAGACTTCCTCACATTTGACTACGTGCTCGCTATGGACAAGTCGAATCTCCGCGACCTGCAGGATGTGCGCGATTCGGTCATTGCGACACTGCAGAGGAAGACCGACACCAAGCCAAGCTCGAGGAGTACGCGCTCGCACGTCGATGCTGCCATCGGTGCATACGGGGCTGATACGAAGGTTGCCGATGTGCGGTTGTTTGGTGATTTCGGCAAGGGTGGAAAACTGCACGATCGTGTTGGCAGCGGTGAGGTGGTTAAGGATCCTTACTATGGGGGTGCTAATGGCTTCGAGGAAGTGTACCAACAGGCTGTCCGATTCTCCCAAAACTTCATTGAATACTTGGAGCAAAACCCCATTGACTCTTGAGTGAACGGTGCTGGCCACACTACCGGGGGATAAAAGTCAGACACCAATGAACCTAAAGAAGGCGGTTATTTTATTGATACCCTGCGACGAGAAATAGATTAGATCGGGCACATAAATTGGAATTAGAATATACAATGTTGAATATAGCTAGCAATATCGAGATGAGTAGTCGGTATAGTACATAAGAGTCCTGGATGGCAGCAGGATATATAAATGGCGACGCAACCCCGGCACATGCGTCCCACGAAATTGTCGTATCAAAGCTTCTCGCTGATCTTGATAGCGGTCCTGCATCCAAGACGAATGACATCAACGAGCGGATCGTAGGGCTTCGCCTCCTTTGAGTCGTTGGCCACGGCATGGTCGAGATGTTCTAGTTCCTCGTCACGAATTCTCCGGAATGTGGCCAACATTTCTTTAAGCTCCTCATCTAGCTCCTCCCCCCGCCTTTCAGCATCTGCCTCCCAAGACAGA
Organism: Penicillium solitum; assembly: GCF_028829755.1. Classification (NCBI taxonomy): domain Eukaryota; kingdom Fungi; phylum Ascomycota; class Eurotiomycetes; order Eurotiales; family Aspergillaceae; genus Penicillium; species Penicillium solitum. The sequence continues at coordinate 1,612,529 of NW_027072125.1, read as the reverse complement.
ATCTCTCTTACTTGGTCGTTGTAGTGTGATCCAATTTCAGTCTCCACGGCTTCGGTGCACGCCATCGCAGCTTCGCGACCCAATGCCGCTGTCGACCAACCTAAAAATGTGGCAGCTACCTCCCATGCCGGATACATGGCGGTCGGACGGATCTGGTGCTTGGCGATGAGGTGATTGAAAGTCTTGAGGTGCCCGGCTTCCTGGTCGTACATGTGTTTCATCAAGGGTCGGAGGTGTGGGTATGAGCGGACGATCTGAGGTGTTTGCGCTTTGTAGATCAGCGTTGCGGCAAGCTCACCGGCCTGATTCACTCGCAGGGCGCTGTCCATGAATTCTCGCTGCTCTTTGCTAAGAACATATAGAGGTTTGGGGCCACCGGAGGTGCCGGTGGTGGTTGAAGCCTGCCGACATTGGCCATGGTGAGATGTTGACGGCGCGAGGAAATCGAGAAAAATAGGAGTTGTTGCAGGTGCAGAATAACGGCAATGCGACAAGGCGCACCTGCGCAGAATAGGTAAAGGCAACATCGAGAAATCAAATTGGACTACTAATGAAGCCAATTCCAGGGACGAAGCTCAAGAGGTCGCGTATTGGTCGCTTATACCGCCTTGGCGCTGCCGCGCGCTTACAATCGGCTTGGCATTGAACGTCATGAAGTTGACGGCTAAGGCCAACTTGCGACGACCATCTACCTGTTTTTTACGATACCCTCCATTACGTTCTCCCTTCGTCCCGTGTATAGAGTGTCTGTTGAACTTGGGACATTACTCCATCTGGAACAGACGTTTTGGACCACCTTTTGCAAGTCTTGCCAACTTCTCCATTTTTGGAACGACTCCTGGAAAGGAGGGAATAAGTCCACAGGAGTACGAATACTCCTATTGTTTTAGGGCTGTTGAATGCCTATTGATATATAGGCACTTTGTTCATTGAGTTCTATTGAGGGTATAAGTATATTGAGAGATATTCACAATGGCGGACGATTTGGATGCTGAGCTGCTCGCTCTGGCGGGTGACTCTGAGGAGGAAACTTCACCACCCCCCAAATCACCAGCGCACTCCGCTTCTTCACGCGACCAAGATCGAGATACCTCACCTGCAGCCATGGCTCGCAAAGGAACTGCCAAATCGGTGGGGCGCCGATCCCGCAAGCCTGCGAAAGATGAATCGGAGGGTGAAGTGTGAGCAGCGCCCCTCTATTTTGATAATTAAGAGCCGAACTGACCCGGCAATCTATACAGGTCTGACGATGGATCCCGTCACTCGCTTCAGTCTGCCCCAATGTCCGAGTCCGAGTCAGAGGCCGACAACTCCGACGACAACGACGAGGATCGCCCCATCTTCCCATATGACAAGTTATACTACTCGGCTCAGGACAAAAAGGACATCATGGCTATGCCTGAAATCCAGCGCGAGGAAACCCTGTCCGAACGTGCCCAGCAAGTCGATCGCCACAACCAGGATCTGGCTCTACGCCGCCTTCTAGCCTCTCGCTCGCGCGAGGAAGCACGGGCAGCTAAGAAAGCCAAGCGAAAGGCAGGCTCCGCCGGCTTGGATGATAATCAACGCAAGAGCTCGCGCCAGAAGACCACTCTTGGAGGCCGCAAAGTCGGAGAAACGTCCGGGGCCATCGAGGCTTACAAGCGCCAGCGTGAGCAGAAGGGCAAGCGGGATGAACTCCGTCGCCGAGACCCCACAAAATCGCGCCGCCGTTCGCGCTCCATGGGATCTGATGTTTCTGATGAAGATGCTGATGCCGAGAGTGATCTTGAATTGGATGACCGCGTTGGCCGTTCTGTTTCCATTCCCAAGGATGACCCGCCCGCCGAGCTTCGGGAAATCCGACGTGCTCAAGTTGGACGTAATAACTTTGCCAAAGTGTGCTTCTACCCCGGATTTGAGAACGCTATGATCGGCTGCTACGCTCGGCTGAGCATTGGCCCGCACCCCGAGAGTGGTCAGAATGAATATCGCCTGGGCCTGATTACTGGTAAGAACTTATACTGCCTCGCTTGTTTATGCATGCTGACCTTTCTCTAGGAATCTCCCAGGGCAAGCCATACGCCTTGGAGGGCGAAAACGGTCGCTCATTTGTCACCGATCAGTATGTCAAGTTGGCACACGGAAAGGCTGTCAGGGACTTCCCATTCGTCACTTTCTCCAATTCTCCACTTACGGAGGTTCGTTTCCCCCCCCCTCTAATATCTCAAATCTTGCAAGCCAACTAACAGACAACTAGGCCGAGTACCGCCGTTATGTTCAGACCCTCGCTGTTGAGGATTGCAAGCTGGCTACAAAGGGCAAAGTTGAGTCGAAAGTTGCCGATATCAACCGCCTCCTCAATCATACATTCACTCGGGAGGAGCTGAACGAGAAACTCCGTCGCCAGGGTACTTTCGACCAAAAGAAGAATGTGCTTAATCGTCTGGAACTTGAAAGAAATCTGGAATTCGCTAAAATGAACGGAAACATGGAGGAAGCCGAGAAGATTGAGGCAGAATTGCAGAAAATGGTTAATCCGACCTTGTCCTGGGGAACAAGCCTTGTCAAGAAAGAGGTCGACAGGGGTCCATCGGAAGCCGAACGAGTCCACCAGATCAACCTTCGAAACCAGAAGCTTAACATTGAGAACGGTCGTCGTGCTCAGCTCGAGGAGAGAAAGGCTGCTAAGAAGGCAGCCGAGGCCGTTGCCCGCGGAGAGGCTGCTCCAAATCCCTTTATGCGCGTCCGAACAGTGGCGAAAACTCACCACGATCTCAGCGGGGCAGCTAAATCCGCTGCTGCCGACGCCGCTTCTGTGGACGACCAGAAAAATACCCCCGATACCGCAAAATCCAACGGTAGTCCCGCACAGAAGGGAACTGCTGCCTCTCGCGTCACTCCAAAGAAGCCCAAGAATGGCTTCATGATCAGTTACCGCAACACCGATGATGAGAACATTGCGGCCCTCGATATGGACATTGACATCGAGATTTAATCTCAGTTAGAAATGCCGTTTTGTCCTGCGTTTCCGTTCGATGCCGTATGTTCGGCGAACCGATTTACTTGAGAAGTTTCATTGGTTCTGATTCCATGATTCCCCCGAACAATTCTAATTTCTTAAGGACCCGTGGCGGTGATTGGCTCAAAGCCTCGCCCGCATTGTGATTGTATCTTTTTTTTGCTTCTGTTTTTTTGTTACGCGATATTTGAGGAGTCCGTGGGTGATCTCGGCGTCTATTCACAAAATAGCATCCAGCTTTGTATTATGAGATTCCTGCGAAGAACAGCATGAGCAACACTCCCATCGTTGTTAACAGCGCAGCATTGATCTACCGAAAGAGGTGCTTCCACCAGAATCACACAAAAACCCCCTACAAAAAAATATTAAAATGAGAAAATATCACTTGCTATTACAATACTCATTTCCATAGTTGGCCGTAGCAATCATAAATCCAATTAACGCCCACTTGGGAGAGAAACTAGGCGATAAGATAAGGTCACGTGTGGGGCCTAGCAACGCGAGGAACGCGCATCGCGTTCAGACTATGCGCCCTTGAACCTGGCGTCCACTCCACCTTATTCCGGACCTTGGAAGTCTCAAAGCCCGCCCATAGGTACAATCGATATCACCATGGACATTATTTCCTAAAATCTACCATAATTCACCATAATATTCACGACATGTCCTCACCATCCACACCACGGTCGACGCGTTCCGCGTCGCCCACAGGTGATTCGCCGAACATTATTACGCCCGGCCAGAAGATCAAGGCCATGATGGCAGAATTCGACAGCGACTCGGAAGACGACACCCAAATTGCCAAATCAACAAATGCTGTCTCGAAGCTTGATCTAGGGCGTGATTCGGTGCCGGCTGCCGATACACGCGAGAATGGCCCATTGCACGACTCAGCAGACGATTCAGACAGCGCAGATGAGATTTTCCGACCAAAAGGCCGTATGGCTGCCCGTTTACAGGGTAATTCTAGACCGGCTGAACCTGAGAACGAAGATTCAGCATTTGCTCGCGTGTCAAAGGCGATCCGATTAGAAAAGAAACAGGACGAGATGCCCCAGCAGAAAGAATCACAACGCACACCCATCGGCGAATCTAGTGGTGATGATGATGATCTACCTATGGCCGGTCCGAGGAGAAAGCATAAATCCACAACCAACTCGCCCAGGGCCGACAACAGAACAAGCCAAAGCCCTCCCCGTTCTAGACCCGACTCTCCTCTCTTCGTATCCTCTCCAGGCGAACCGCATGACGACCCAGACACCCAAAATGAAGACACAGAAAATGCCACCGAGAACAAGCCCAAAGGAAACGCCCGTTTCCTGTCTCTTGTCGCTCAAAAGCGTAAGGAACGTGAGGAGCGAGAGAAAGCCGAAGCCGAAAAGAAGAAGGCCATCCGAAGAGTTCAGCTTGAGCAGTTTAGCTCACAGGTCCTCTCAGGTGAGGAGAGCGGTGCTGATGATCCTCGTTCTGCGAGCAAGCTCTCCCAGAAGGCTCGTCAGCCCCGGAAAGCCAGCAAGAAGGCACTGGATGAAATGAGGCAGGAGACTCAGCGAATGAGCCGTAACATGCAACTAGCTCACCAGGCCCAGACAAAGAAAAAAATTACCAAGGAAAGCCTCTTCGCCAAATTCAACTTCATGCAACCCGCTACCCCGGCCGAGCAGCTCGTGGCAAATTCATCGTCAGCAGTCGGATCACAAAATTCCTCTGACGGAGAACTACGCAACAAAACCAAAGATACTCCACATACTTCTCCAGTTCTCGGGAATTTGGACGCCACCAAGGCGACTGCTGATTCTGAGCATGCCCAAGTTCAAGCAGCTGGTGTGGATATGGATATGGATGCCGACGAAGAAGATTTACCTGCCCCGAAAGACCTCCTGGCGTCAAACCAGCATCCTGCATTGTCAAAGGGCCCTGCAGTCCAAGAGGTCCCAACTTCCGTACCTGAGCCCAAACAAGAGGGTGCCAAATTGAAGAGGGTTTCGCGCCCACTGACGCAACCACCTATCCGCGTGCTGCTTTCCAGGCAAGAGGTTGCCGCGCACCAGAAAGACTTGGACGATTCCGATAGCGATCTTGAGGTGGTGACGTCCCCTGGCAAGTGCCGTCGCATTGCAGCATTCGAAAACCTGCCTACTAGGCAGATGCATGAAGACCCCTCTATGACCAAACTCAAGGCATTGGCGTATCTGACATCTCCTACCCGAAAAACGGCTTCCATGAATTCCGCAGAGCTTTCCGCAAGTCTATTATGGCGGGCCCGACAGCAAGCGGCCAAGGAGCGCCGGGAGCGCATCGAAGAACTCAGGGCCAAGGGAGTGGTCATTGAAACAGCCGAGGAGCGTGCAGCGATGGAGGATGATATGGAAAATCTCGTCGACAAAGCACGCAAAGAGGCTGATGAAATCCGCCGACAGGAGAAAGCTGCTAGGAAGAAGGCTGGCGGCGACGATGACGAGGACGAAGATGATGACTACGAGCTTTCCGGTTCTGACCAGGAGGGTGATGGCAAAGGAGACGATGAAGACGATGAAGACGACCAGGAGGAAGAACATGAACGCGTGAATGGCGGCGGGAATCTCATCGAACAGGAGGCAGATGAAGAAGACGATTCCGCTGACGATGAGAGTGAGGCGGCTCCTTCAGATGCAGAGAACGAGATGCCTACCGCAAGACGGAAGCGACCAACTCGCGTGATTAGCGACGACGAAGACGAAGACCAACCACAACCACCTTCAACGCCTGTGAGAGCCCCGAGTTATGTCCCACAGTCCGCCGAACGACCCAACTTCCTCGGGATGGGAACACCGGGCGATGTGTCCTTAGGTCTTACCCAGGCATTTGCCTCCACATTGGATGGCAATGGTGCTGACACTCAAGTTGAATCTGCCACCATGCCATTCTCTCTTCCAGACCCTGGTCGACCTGTTCCTCAACTTCGAAAGGAGGAATCAGAGGTTCTTGTTCCAGACAGCCAGCCCCAGCCTCAGGACAACGAGTTTATGGAGGGCTACGCGCAGAGTGTGACCCGAGTCTCAGAGTCGCCTGCGCCATATGCCTTCTCGGAGTTTTCCCAATCCCAGCTGCCAGACCCAACCCAAGACGAGGGCTTTGTATTCTCACCATTCGATCCAGCAAAAAGATTTAGGGGTACCCCGCCCATGTCTACCGTCGACACGGTCCTTGTGGGTCAAACTCAGTCGCCCATTGCTGACCGCAAGCGCAAAATGTTGCGGCGCGGACGTGCGACTGAACTTTCTCAAGTCGACGAGAATGAGAATGAAGGTGACTTTGAAATCGACGCCAATGCCTTCAATGTCATGAAGAAGGATAAGGCCGCAAAGAAGAATCCTGCTCCGCAATACAACAAGAAAAACAGCAAGGCGAAAGACATTGTCGATGAGGCCGCCGAAGAGTCTGAGGACGAATACGCAGGCCTTGGAGGTCACAGTGATGAGAGTGACGGCGAAGAAAATGCCATTGATCGCCAGATGATCAATGACAACAGTGGCGAGGTGGTCGATGAGAAGCAACTTGCCGCACTCAATGCGTATGTTAAGAGTCTTACATGGCCAATGGAAAGATACTAACATTCTTCTAGGGTTCATGATCGCAACCGTGACGAGAAAGATGTCGCCAAGTTGATGAAAGATATCACCACTGGAGCCCTCCGTCGTCGCAAGAATGTGGATGATGACTTTGACCTCGACGACTCGGACGATGAGCACCTAGCACGCCGTCGTGAGAAGCAACGCGAGTTCGCTAAGATGCGCCGCGCTCTCCTGGCAGATGAGAAAATCGGCGAGATTGCTGAGAACCCCAAGAAGGCCGCATTCTTCAAGGCCGTCCAGGACCGTGAAGTTGATGATGACTTCAATATCGACTTCCTGGAGGAAGAAGAGGACGCCTCCCAAGGAGCAGCATCGCAGGACCCCGCTTCAGGAGAACAACCCAATGATGCGACGAGTGATGGTCAGAACCGCAAACGCCCTCTCGAACCATCAGCTGAAGATGCAACCAACCGTCCGGCGGCTCGCCTCCGTCGCACCCCCGCCAGTGCAATGTCAAAGAAACCAGCCACCATAGCAGAGATTCGTGAAACGTTGTCCTTCCTCACTGAAACTCCCGAATACGACTCCTTCCATGACGATGCTTCTCTCGATGATGCAGAACATGAGCAAGAAGATGAAGATACCCCCGGCGCGGACGAAGGCGATGACGATCAATCACAATCGGACACCACCTTCGCCAAACCCAGCCATCCACGCCGCACGCGCGGAGTAGTGGTCGACCGTCTTGCACTCCTCCGACAAGCATCCTCTAACTCCGCCACGGGCACCAACACTGCCTCTGCAAACTCCAAGCTTGCATTCCACAGTGGCAGCGGCGGAGAGGGTCCTATTGGATTCCGGCCTCCTCAACTTCTGCGTCGTGTTACAACTGGCTCTTCATCTTCCAGTAGCTCGAGCGCCTCCAACCGTGTCTCCAAAGCTGCCGCTTCGGGTCCCAAGAAGGGCGGTGCCGTCAACTCCTATACAGCTGCACGTGAGCGTGAGCGTGAGAAGGAACTCCGCATCAAGCAACGCAGCGGGGGATCTAACATTGCCAAGTTGCTGGGTAAGCATACTGGTGGTGGTTTGGGTGGCCTGGATAAGGGCCAATGGGACTGAATGGATGTCTCATGGAATTATTGATGTCTTGCTTTCTGCATGGGTGCGCAGCTGCTCGTTTTTTGTTATGGTATGATGGAATGGGATTGGTATCCCGGAGTTTTAAGGTCACATATGGCTTTCGAGCATTAGGCGCATTGTTCATGATTCACGCTACATATTCAATCAAACATTTAGATTGCACATTTCTCTACTGATCTTTCTTCGCGCCGGGGTTTGAGTAATTTCTGTGTTCTTCTTTTTGCTCCACAACGACGCAAAACACTAACGGCTAACGGGTCCGTGGAGTCCACATACAAAAACCAAAAAAAGATGTGCATCATCCGTGAATCGAACACGGGCCTCGTCGATGGCAACGACGAATTCTACCACTAGACCAATGATGCTGAAGGACCAGGCGAATTTGAGAGCTGATTCGCTGGTGATGTGAGGGAACTCGCTATTGAAGTAGAAGAGGGGAAAGCATGTAGAACTACACATGGTACGAAATGTGCCATGATATTCAAACAGAATGGATGTAAATCAACATGGACTATAGAAAGATTTATTTCTTTTGTTCTTCATAGTCGTAAAATCCTCGGCCGTTCTTGACACCCAGACTTCCACCCTGAATCATCTCCCGAAGGTATTCCCGCGGCTCTGTAGGAATACCACTCCGGGATTCGGCGTAGTGATTCTCAATGTCCAACACAACGTCCAGGCCGACAACATCCATCTGTTCACATGGGCCCTTGGGTGTCTTCAAGACGTCTTTGAAAATGGCATCGATTTCTTTGGGTGTGGCAACACCTTCGGACAATGTGAGAAGAGTCTCTCGCTTGATAGCAGCCCAGATTCTTGAAGACGGTTATAAACTTTATCGTGCAGTAATAGAGAGAGAAGAATAACTCACCTGTTGTATATGTAGCCGATAGAGTCTTGTTTGACGTGGAAAGGTGAGAATCCATGTTCTTTACATTGCTCCAAGACTAGATCAATCAGTTTAGGATCGCTATCCTTGTGGCCCATGATTTCAATTGCTGGATTCCAAGTTAGCAAATCGAAAAAGAAAATACTATAATTTGGATTAGGCATTACCGGATGTCTCTGGTGGCCAGTCTGATACCAATTATTAGCGAATTATTCCCTTAGGCATTGAATAGTCACCTACAGCAGTGCGCGCTCATGACTCTTTTGCTGTTTTTCAAACTCATACCCTCGATAATCTCAAAGATTCCATAGCTACTCGAGTTCGAAGCAATAATTGTGCGTTCAGGTGCAAGTTCATCAAGTTGGGTGATCAATTTTCGCTTGAGCTGCAAGTTCTCCGGCACACACTGGTTTCAAGTCATGTTAATCAACTGGTTCTATCGGTAAAGGGTCAAGTCATACCTCAACAACGAGCCATGCATCTTGCAGTGTAGATTGCAAAGAAGAGGGTTGGGAGGTCTCAATCTTCCCCCAATCTCCTTCATGGTCTGTAGCATCTGCACGAAGCTGTTCCACATATTTCAGACCATCCTGGAGTTGTTGCTCTTGAAAATCTACCAGGCGGACAGTGCCACCTCGGCTTGACCACTTTAATAAGTTAACACCAAGACAGATGTTCATGATCTTGGATATCAGTACTTACCATATGTGCAAGACGTCTACCTTGTGTACCAGCTCCAATGATTACAACAGAACCCTGCGGCTTTTGAATACCTTCCATCTTTAATATTAAAACAGAGTGCGTTCCGTTCCGCGTTGAGTTTCAGGACTATGATCAATTTCGAGACAATGCAGCAGGACCAATTCGTCAATTCCCCCGGGGAGGTTTCACAGCGAAGAGGACAGAGATCACAATATAAGTTCGGAGTTCAATGCGCAGTTCGGTCCCGCACCAGTAGCCGACGGATATGCGGGGTGTACAGCGGGACATGGCGGCACACTGAACGGGCATTTGATTGGTGTTGTATATATCCCGAGGCATTCAACATGGAACTAGCCATTTTCGGTTTGATCGTCGCATTGTAGAATGTCTTGGTAAAAATGAGTTAAATGAGTCTAATTAATCCCTGCTTTGAAGGAAATGCGAGTCCAAAAAAACGCTAAAATAATACAACGAAGAAGCTTTGTAGGAAATGAAAAAAGAAAGAAATAGACACTGTCGGTAGATGCGAACACACTGAACTATAAACCGGGTCGGTCATCTAGCCGAATAGACAAGAACAAGCGATAGGTCAGGGTCTCCGGTACCATCTGCAGATGCGTTATGCCCAGTGCAAATTTAGGGCGTGGTGTCGAGATTGCGCTCCGTGTGCTGGCGGAAAGGAAAGTCTCTCTATGCGGTAATTGCGCGGGAAAAGCTTTCAGAACCAAATAAAAAGCCGGTTGCTATCAAGGAAGCTCTAATGGTAGAGAAAAATGTGGTGTGTGGTCTGTTCCAGAGAGCGAAGCACGGTGCTGAAGTGCCCGAGGGTGATTAGCACAGACTCATGATCTCTCAAGGGGTTCGGATGTTGTCGTGTCAGTTTGAAACATGGAATAATCCGTTTCCCGAAGCCCAAGGAATTTCAAGGCTATCTTCTTGACTTGTGGTTCGATACAAATTGTCGGAGGTTGACTTTGATCAAGTTCAACTGTGCATCTGCCGTCTGTTGACAGTGCTTTTATGGGAAACGCTCCAATTTATCTGCTAACTTCAGGAGATCTGGGAGTGTCTTGTTCGCTTCAGGGTCATCGGTACCAAGACGATGTCGAATAAGAAAGTAGCTCTCCCAGCCTGCATCCCCTGCAGCCTTGAAATCCTTTTTATAATCATCCCCCACGTGCACAGAGATGAATTTGGTTCTACTGGTCAACCATGGGCGGGAAACCTTTAGGGCCTGCCGTCTCGCCACGTCAAATATCAAACGATGAGGTTTCTCTTGGCCGGCCTCATAACTCGTGATGACCATATCAATATCAAGTTCAAAGTTGCGATGTGTATGGTCTTTGTTGTGTTCACTGGCAGTATCTTGTTTGATACTTCGTTCCTCGAACCCTGGAAGATCCATACTCGATTTATCCTGGTCGGCGCGCATATCACCAACCGTCAACCCCAACGACTTCAGCACAGCGGGAACGCGGTCATCCGAATTGGATATCACCCCAACAACAATCCTATCAAATGACCACTTATGCTCGGACTTGAGTTTGCGCATTCGACGGAAGAAGGGTAGCACATCGTCATAGAGCGCGTACCCCTCGGCACCAGCAAACCGATCGAGTAGGGCTTCCACCATGGCATCAGGAACATGCTCTTCGGGGGTTTCAGGACGCGTCTCCCCATTCTCTGTGGACAAGACACGTCTGAAACTCCCCTTGATTACCTCCTCCCACCACTGTCTCGGTCCCCCATATTGGCCTCGGAGAACATCCGCGCGACCGTAATTTGGGTACTGTCGCATCTGCGCACGATATGTGTCCCGGAACGCTGTTTCGAGTTTATCCGGGGTGACGGTAGTGCGCGATAATCCGAATTGGTGCGCGGCCGCGGCATATTGCTCGGGGATGGGGAGACGCGGGTGGAAAAGGGTGCCGAACGCATCGAAGGTGAGGAGAAGAGTACGTGAAGATGCCGGTATAAGGCGGGTAGTTGGGGTCGACATTTCGTGCCTGGAGAGGAGTGGTTTCAGTTGATACAAGGGGTGTTGGAGATGTGTTGGAGATGTTGAGCTTCGCGCCCTACGCAACGGCCCCACTATTTTGTTGACTCCCCTCATCTTCCCCGTCTTTCCCATCTTCAAGATGGAATTTGTGAAACCCTCAATGTTTCAATGCTTGTCGCTGTCAATAGTAGTAACAATTACTCTTCTTTGAACTCTACCCATATTTTAGGACTGGTTATGCACTTGTTCGAGTCAAAACACAAGCAAAATGATCTCATCGCGCATGACATCAAGTTCTATATGTACTACACTTTTAGTGTATGTCTCCAACTAGATCTCTATTGATTGAATTGGGTTAGAAGCAAGCCTGTCAAGTTAATGAAATTAGTGAGGGGAGAAATGCCACAGTGAAGACGTACAGCGAGCAGAGCATCCATATAGCTGTTGAAGTTTAGAGATATATAAATAGCAAATGCCTTCGTTCCACTACGAACGTATTGGATTATATATTTTTATGGACACCCTGCACTCTTATTTTTAGGTTATATCTAATTTGATTATTCGGGATTCGAGCTACTTTACACTCCTACATCGTAATCATTAGCTCCACCGGATGATCCTAGTAATAGAGCCACTTATGACTACTTCGGTATTAATGCCTGCGTTGTGAGAATCACCCGATCATCTGTCACTTTGCCAGCATCCTACCTAGGTATGTCACAGGGCTTAGCCAAGCCTCACCCCGTAATATATGAAACGAAGAACGTGTTTCATAAAACCACAGGACTCCGAATATCCGGTGAAAGAAATTTATGGTTCGGTCTATCGTCGGCCCTACATCGCTGTATCGCTTTAAGGGCAGATTTGGTAGTCTCGCCCGATTCTGTGTGGGTCAACATGTCTAATAGCAGAATTTCGGTGCTCGAAAAATGATGATATGAGCTTGCCTCGATTTGGAACTTTTAGGGCCACCGAAGGCTGTTCTTCCAAGGGTACTTCTAGAAGATGATTATGCATTATTACTTGAAGTGGGTCCTGCAATGTGATTCTGCTTATGCCATGCTTGGTAAGGACCTCGGGACGTTGGGAGGGTTTTCATGATCTCCACTCTCCACTTGGCAAATGTTCCAGAACTTTATTCTATGAGTATCCAGGGTGCCTAGGTACATATGGAACGGTGGCTGAGAGACAAAGGACTTGAGAAACGCCTCTTCCGTAGAGTACACTGGAATACACGAATCAAACTTGAGGGAACATGTACCCCGTAAAGCTGCAGCTTGATTATATCTACGTCAGCGGCAGAGCCTGGCTGGGAAAACGCTCTCCCGGGAGAGTAAACGGATACCAAGACATTTCGGTGTGTTTCCGCCGATAATTTGCCTAAAGACTACCCAGGCCATGATTGAAGTGGAGCTATGTTTAGTCGATCTGAGACTTCTTCAAACAGTGGCAATTTAAACGCTACAACACCCAGGGCCAATACACCCCATCTGTACAAAAATGTATGTTGTAGACGAAGTAGAAGTTCTTTTCTTACTTCTTTGTGATCGTGTGCCGGCTAAACGCTCAAACGGAAACCTGGGAGGCTGTGCCTTTTCAGCAACCAGAAAACTTAGTGCTCTTATCTGATCGCACTATACCTAATCGGTGACATTTGAGGAAATTAAATCTTCACGACGAGCCATGTTTCGCCATGTTTCTGACCAAGTCTTCAACAATTGATCCACCGGGTTTGACGGGATGGGTCCGGCACACTTGTCGCGAAATAGTTAAAATGGCCAACTCCCGTCCCTGACAGGGGTTCTAGATCGGGATTTCGTAGTGAGATCTTATTCCTTCATAAACGTCAAAATGAAGATCTTCCAGGCTGGCCCTCTCGCCATTGCTCTTTCTGTCTTTACAGGACTTGCTTCCGCTTCCGTCTTCCAGAACCACACCTATGACTACATTGTCGTCGGTGGTGGCCCTTCTGGTATCATCAGCGCCGAGAAGTTCGCCAAGGCAGGAAAGAAAGTTCTACTCCTTGAGCGAGGTGTCGGACCAACTGTCGCCACCGGTAACAATGAAACCCTCACATGGGACGACTCATTGACTCCCATCGATCTTCCGGGCCTATCTGCCAACATCGGCGCGCTCGATGTCTGGAACCAGTACATGTGCACCGACACTGCTGGCAATGCTGCCTGTGTGCTCGGCGGTGGTGTGACTGTCAACTACATGGTCTTCGTCCACCCGCCAGCCCGTGACTTCGACGACAAATGGCCCAAGGGTTGGAAGTGGAAGGATGTTGAGTCGGCTGCAGACCGACTCTACAAGCGCAACCCCGGAACTACCCTGCCCTCCGCCGATGGCAAGCGATATGACCAGAGTCTTTACGCTGTACTGTCCAAGTTCTTCGGTGGCCTTGGTTGGAAGTCGGTGGATATGATCGAGCAGCCGGATGAGAAGCACCAGATCTACAGCTACCCGTCCTGGAACGTGCAGGATCAGATGCGCGCTGGCCCTGTTCGCACTTATCTCCCCGATGCTGTCAAGCTGGACAACTTCCACCTTGCTCTCCGTACCAAGGTGATTCGCTTGGTCCGTTCCGGTGGTCATGTCACTGGCGTCGAGATTCAAACTGCCTCGGGCCGCTCCGAGGTCATCAGCGTTGCTCCCCACGGTCGCGTGGTGCTGGCTGCCGGTGCTCTGTCCACTCCTCGTCTGTTGTGGAACTCCGGTATTGGTGGCAAGACCCAGATCGAGATTGCGAAGAAGAGCGGTGTTTCCGTTCCTCCCAAGGCTCAGTGGATTGACCTGCCTGTCGGTGTCGGTCTCATGGACCACCCCATTTTCCCGATCACCTTCAGCACCAACGCCTCATTTGGTCTTGTTGATTATGAGGGGGTCCTTAACGGATCCGATTCTCGCGATATCTCCCTCTACCGCAAGGACAGCGGTGTCCTGACCCAGGGCAAGCACCGCGTGATCTTCTTCACTTCGGAGGAGATTGATGGCCACACTCAGTACTACCAGGGTTCGTGCGCACCTACTGATGAGGGCGTGGTAACCATCACCGCGTATATGACCCATGGACTCACCTCGACCGGTGTCCTGGGTCTTGATACCAGTGGAAAGACTGTTATTGAGAAGTCGCCTTACCTCCAGACCGCTGCTGACCGGAAGGCCGCCCGCACTTTCGTTCAGAAGATGGTCAAGGACATCACGGCACCCTCCACTGGGTTCGAGTTGGAGACTAACACCAATGTCTCGGCCATCATTAAGGCCCAGACTCCTGGTACACACTACACCAGTACTGCTAAGATGGGCACCGATGATGGTCGCAAGAACGGCACTTCCGTTGTCGATACCAACACTAAGGTTTATGGAGTGGATAACCTCGTAAGTGGCCCGGAATAATTTATTCGCTCAAAAGATGATGCTAATCTCCTTTCCTTTTTTCTTAGTTCATTGTTGATGCCAGTATCCATCCCGACCTCCCGACCGGTAACATTCAAGCTGCCGTCATGGTGGTTGCTGAAGCCGCTGCCGCTAAGATCTTGTCCAACTAAGCTAGTCATTATTGGGGAAATTAGGTAGCCCCGGAGGCGATCAGTGAAGATTCAGAACCCGCCAAGTCGTGGAGGCCTGCAATCCCACCACACATTGTATTATATATACTCGGATAGAATGTAAAAATTCATCTCTAAATTCAGGATTTACAGACATATCCAAAGATGAAGAGAATGGTAACATTTACCAAAATTGATATTGTCCATATACATAATGTAAATGATCAACCTTAGAAATGTTGTACCCCTGAGTTCCCCAGATCCATCGAAAAGTTTAATTTCTCCAACTCAACGGCTTTTTGACTTTCTCCTTTTTCTCCTTTTTCTCCATTGAATGTTCAAATACGGAGTACATGTTGACGATAGCCCCTGTACGCAGCGGTATAGGTTCCATAAAATCCTCTTTTCGGGTATTGTTGATGCCTTAATGTTAATTCTTGGAGACATAATACACCTGAAAAGGGGGTTCTGTTGCAGAATTAAGAAATGCTCCTATATCTAAAAGAGTAATCCCAAAAGAGTACCCCCACCAGGTAGCCGTAACCTGGCGGCGACACCTGCGTAGGGAAAGGTGGGAGCATCCATCAGCTCCCCCCCACGGCAGAATCACAAAATGCTCGCCGGTCAACCCTCCGCATCAACAGAAGTGGAAACGCTCAATCTAGATACCATTGGGGTAGAGAGGCTTTCCCGCTCATCCTCCCCGAGGACAACAATGACTATCATTGAATATTTGGACCCTCACTTAATAATGGGTGTTTCTTTTTTTTTTTTTTCCATGACGAAAGAGAGTTCAAACGTGGGACTTATCTCAGGGTATTTTCAGGCCGTTCTTTTCTTTTCGACATTATTTCATTCAAAGCAGTTCAAAGGCAAACAGCTGCGCATGTTGTACCCCTGTTACCCCTGTCAATCTCCCCTAAGGATATCTGAACCGATGATATCATTACCAATGCTTAATCCTGCAATTTGCCGACAAACAAATAACTCACCGCAACGAACGGACTAACGGGCATCAAGCCCACTGGACTATTTGACATTGCTTAACCCACTGTGGAGGACTAAGATTACAATCAGCGTTAATATTGCCCACGTGGAGTTTAACCTTCTTTTTGCAATTCGTTCTGGCAGACAGACTGCTGATCTTAAGGGACCTTAGCACGGGAGACCACCAATCATTGGCTATTTCGATCAGCAAGGTTGGCAGTCGTGTCGATCCCCAGTTGACTTCTAAGGTTTGCTCCCTACGACACTATCGATAACAAGTGCCGGTGAATTTGAGCTAGGAGCCCTCATTGCCATGGTGGTATGGAGTCCGGAATACTTTGAAGGCCAAACAGAATATCTGGCAAGGTGCGCCCTATAATTGAGATGCTTCTTTATGCCTCGACTAGGGGGATTTCCCGACTCAAAAATGAGCTGAATTTGACCGACAAAAATGCCGATGCCATCGATGTCTTGGCCTTATCCTGACAGTTCGAGCGGGAACTACCCCCCGGCTTTCTTTTAGAGTCGAGTGGGTGATCTGCAAAGTGGCTAATGAAGATAGGCCTCATGTGAAGCTTATAGCGGAACTAAAACTGTGTGCCGGACCCAATTTCATGTGGCGGCGGTTTCGTTGGCCACTCAGCGTGAAGTTTCCGTTTTGGTAGATGAAACAGGAACGCTATTGCTCCATTCTCCCATCGGACTCATTTGCGAGACGAGCACCCCCTCTGTCAAGGCATCTGTTAGCTCAGGAGTACACCCAACGACGTCAACAGACGAGGGGTCGGACTCGTATCAACGCTGATCCCCTACCAACAGTTATCGTATATAACCCGAGATGCCTTGCCGTGATGTTTGAACTCTAAGAGCTTTCTTCTTGTCATTCCTTACCAAGTCATTCCTTAATCTCGGTTTATACCGTCCATTCATTTGTACCAAACAAGTCTTTGAACTTATTCCACTCACTAAACGACAAGATGAAGACTTTCGCCTTCTCCGCCGCCCTTCTGGCCTCAACTGCTATGGCCTTGCCAGCCAACATCATCCCTTCGGGCACCACCGGCTCTTTGCCTTCTGGAATTCCCTCTTGCCTGCCCTCCGGCGTCATCCCCTCGGGAATCCCTCTGCCCGTGGTATCTCTGATCCCCACCTGCTCCGGTGCCGCCGCATCCTCGATCTCCGCCTTGCCCATCCCTACCGGCGCCGCCTCCGGCATGACCGAGGGCGCTGGCGCCGGCCAGGTTCTTTCCGTCCTCAACCAGGCCGGAACCTCGAACTTCAAGATGATGGCCGAGTCCGAGCTCCAGAGTCTGATGAGCAAGCTGCCCCTCAGCGCTCTCGAGAAGCCCGTTGGCCAGGTCGTCCAGACTGCTCAGTCTGTCGACCAGCTCGACACCAGCAGCAGCTCCGGCCTCACCCACGTCACCGCCGTCCTCGAGAATGGCAACGCCGCCCTCATCAAGTTGACCCAGGAGGTTGTCGATCTCCTCTCCAGCCTCGGCCTCGGCGAGGTTGGCAGCCTTCTTGGCTCCATCGTTGGCGGCCTTGAGTCCATCACCGGCAACGTCAAGCGTGCCGACCCTCTCCAGAATGTTCTCTCCATCACTGACGTGAACGGCCTCGCTGGTGGCAAGGACCTTCTCGTCCAGGTTGAGCCTACCCTCCTCGGTCTCCTCGGCGGTCTTACCCCCTCCACCACTCAGGGCCCTGTTGGCAACGTTGTCGCCATGGCTCCCTCCGTCTCCGAGCTCAAGTCTAAGATCCCCAGCATCCCCGGTGCTGACTTCATTGCTGTCAACGCCGAGGACAAGGCTTCCGTCCTTCTGGTTAAGGTTAACAGCGCTGGCCAGGGTCTTCTCTCCACTCTTGGACTCGGCAGCGTGGGCACTGCCGTCGGCTCCATTGTCTCCTCCGCCAAGGGTGTTGCCTCCCAGTAAATATTCTACCCTTGATGGGATGATCGTTCTCTTCTACCATTCACCAATTTCATATTTTATATAAAGGGAATACGACCCCGTGGTTTGCTTTGGAACTAGCGCATGCAACAATGATGAACACAATGGTCCCCCTTCTACCTACTTCCTGAGCATTATTATGTTTTGTATACTGTATATACCCTTGATAAATGTTCTATATATCTGAATTAAGCTAATTATGTCCAAAATAAAAGTCCGGTTGTAAGGGAATTCAAAACCCGAACTTGAAAATAGACCAGTGATCCACTGTAGGTCGTTCAGTGGCGCATTCCACCCCAGTAACTGTCTCCGCCCTGATCGTATGGGTTTGATGCATCCTTGCATTGAGGGTTCTCATAGTCCTGGACCGTACCCATGGGCCAGATAGGCACGACACAAATCTCATTCGCCGCACAACCACTGCACTCCTTCCATGTCGCCCAATCCAGATAACCAACCAGATCCCGAACAACCTGGACCGCAGACTCAAGGCCCTTTTCCTTCCCAGCCTCAATCAAAGACGAGCAGATTTTGTGAGCAACACCGTGAACAGCCTGCGCCGCAAGAACCCCACTTTTCAAAGATCCCGCCGGCAAGAACTGAGTCGCACAACGCTCACTCTCAGCAACATCATCACGCTCACTGTAATCAATGAACGGAGACAGAACACGCTCAATCTCAGACTGCAGCTTCTCGATTGAATCAATGTTACCGGAAATAAAGTATGACAATTCCTTGCTGTACCGCGTCACGATCATATCCGTAATCGCCTGCCAGTCCTCGCTGACATCGGTAGGATTCTGCGTCAAGATCATAGATGTGACCTCCACACGGAGGAAAGTGTGACTCCAAGGAGGGAGGTTGGCAAGTCGTGGGAGGGTTGAATTGTCTTGGAAAAGCTCTACGTTGCGAGAGAAGCCTGTCACGAAGTGGTTGAAGTTCAGCGAAACTCGGTTTCCACCGATTCCGTTGTAGCGTGCGGTGATTGCGCGCATCCATCGCGATGAGTCAGGGCCGCCTCCGGGTCCGCCGTGGGGAGGGCCTCCAGGACCTCCAGGACCACCGGGACCTCCAGGACCACCGGGACCACCGGGGCCGTGTGGCTTTCCATCATGATCATCATCATCCTCCTTCCTTGGGCCGTGACCGCCGTGATGCTTGTCATCGCCCTCTTTGTGAGGACCATCCCGGTCACCATGTTTACGGTTACCCCTCGGTCCACGCTGTCCCTCGGAGTTCTGCTTGACCTGCGTGATCCGCACAGGGGTTAGATCGCGCTCAAAGTCGCACAGGATAATCTCAAAGCCAGCTTCCATGCGCAGAACGCCGTCAATGCGACCCTCCCATTCATTCTCGGCCATCTCGCAAGCCAGTCTGGCACGTTCTTTCTCCTGCCCATTACCCCGACTCGGAGAATCATCTAGCCCGCCGCTGAACAAAACCACATCCTGAGAATCAAGCGTCCCCTTCGATGTTTTAGCAGCAGACATACCATCGAGATACAAAAGACGGAGATCTTTGGCTGCAGCATACGTATGCAAATACCCGGACTCATTCTCATCGAATACCTTGGCTGGGCGACCACCTGGCGGGCCATGATGTTTCTCATCTGCGTCATGGTGTTCCCGCTTCCGCAGTTCACCATGGCCTCCATCCTGTGACTCGGTATCATCATCATCGGACGGTAGGTGTGGCGGGGGCCCGCGTCGGGGGCGGGCGAAGACCATGGCATGTTCAGGCTCGAATGCCAACCACTCGGTGCCATTCACTGGGGTGGCCTGGGAGGTTCCGTGGTAGAATTGTGTACCGGCGGGAACACTGGCGAGGAAGAACGACATGCCGTTGTGATGCAGAGACGATCCCCATTGGCGCATTGAATCTTGGATCACGTTGAAAATGTAATTTTCATTTTTGATCGGGACTTCGTTGTCTGGGACCTTTGAGAAGGCGGTTGATAAGCCTAGAAGCCCGCATAGCGGGATGAGCGATAGTGGTCGCATTCTGGAAGAGACACTACTCTGGTAGGAGAAGTGCGAAAAAATGGACTATTTTGGAAATTTTTATCAGATTGTAGATCCGGCTGCATTGGCGGAAAAAGCGCCGTTCATATATCACAAGGCTACAATAACGTACTACATAGAAAGCCGCGTCATCAATTCGTGGCTATCCGCTTTCTGGTAGTTCGGCCCGACGCTAGGAGATAAGCAATGGCGTGTGGAGAATCGGGTCTGTTGGCCGAGTTGGATGGACATAATCCATGACCAGAAACAAAATATATTACTAGTACAATTATCTAGGTAGGTCGACCTCAAGCTAACTCAAGGGTAGACTTTCGTTATTCCCGAAGCAATGCAATTGGTTTCTCCCGAAAGCCTTCGGAAGGTTCTGCTGTAGTTAGCGTACTGATTGATCAACCCATACATTCGAACATTTTGATCTCGGGATCAAAAAGTATGCTTTTTTCTACAGCTTTCGTATACATCTAAACAGGCATCTAAAAACAATATCCAAAAATACTACCAAAAAGACATGACAAGGCTGCATAAGTGGCCAACTACTATTGTTTGTAGTAAAGAGAAACCCGATTCCATTAGAGCTAAGAATGACTCCTTAAGGATACATTGTCATCAACTAGCTAGGTTAAGTGTAACACGCAGGGGACAAATCAGCAACCTTGCAAATAAAGCCATAAGAAGTAAAAAAAAAAAAAAAAAACACCAAGAAAAAGCAGACTTCACTCAGGATCTGTTGCAGGAAGTCTGCACTGCCTTCTGACAGCTTGCAGTAGATACCTAGATGTAATGAGCACAGATACGATTATAATCACATAGGCGGGTGTGATCTCTCGGAATTTGACAGAAAATGAGCCAACATTGCGATACTTGAGATGCGGTAACGGATTCCCATGAGAGCCTCCAGCGCATCATTGGTGTATGAGCGGATTGGCTGGCTACCGGACATGTTGCATATTCGAAAGATGATCTTAATTGCAGCGTGGTTTATCGGCTTTCCGTCCATACCTGTCTCAAACTAATTATCTCTTCTATCTCCTGTTGAAACGCAAGAATGGTGTGGGTAATCGTCATGCGTGGCTCTATACTGGGTATTATACGGGAAGCTCGTGGTATCCCCATTAACTTTGGTATCTGTTTATCGCAGCTGTTTGTACCCATATACCGGTTACCGATTTTGAGTAATCGGCTGATGTTGTTTATATTGGAGTTTGTACCATGGTATTTTAACCCATGTGAGTGGTAGCCGTAAACGCAACAGCTTGGATGCTAGCTGTGCTGAAGCTTGATCTGGTCGTCAGATCACGCCTTATTTCACACCCATGTCAGTTTATTGATCTATTTTGTTATTGGCTATTTCTTCAGATCCTGTTCCGACGAGTCGGTAACTAGGGCTGTGGAGATAGCGTGACCAGGGTGCAAACAAAACATACATCTGATTTGATATTTTGATTTCATCCACAAGGATCACCAGCTCTAGTCTGTGTCCACATATCATTGTGTAACGGAAGGTCAGCCGCGGAGATTGATATCATAGGCGTGGAC
Organism: Penicillium solitum; assembly: GCF_028829755.1. NCBI lineage: Eukaryota > Fungi > Ascomycota > Eurotiomycetes > Eurotiales > Aspergillaceae > Penicillium > Penicillium solitum. The sequence goes on along the minus strand of NW_027072125.1, from coordinate 1,591,194 downwards.
CTGACTAGCGAGGATGATAACCACGATATGCAACTACCGACAGAGACCTCGTAGAGATGGAAAGTTGACTAAGGTCTATGTTAAAATAAAAATATACAAGACGGTAGCCCTACCTGACGGCCCAGCCGTTGCTTTCATGTTGGAACCCGGCTTCAATGCTATACGTTCTACTGGGGGCGTGGGAACCACTAGCTTGAATGTAAATACTAATTGCTAGTGGTTTACCGGAGACGGCAAGACGGCAATTGGTCCACGGATACCGGGCCTCCGCGAAGGCAACACACTGCTTTGCGTTCAGTCCTGGTACCTCGATGGGCATCTGGTTGTGTCTACTGGACTGAAATCTGGAAGGCTTCCCCTTCACAGACTTTATCTTAAGGAGGAGCCCAATAATTTGAAAATATTATCGGCATGTGATGCGGGATGTTATGGGCGCATCAGTTGAAAAAGAAAAGTCTGCTCAAAGTTAGCTTCAGTTCTCATATAGACGGCTGCAGATACACCATCCAGTCGGACTGTCTAGCTCGTCGGAAGTCCCCTTTTCCGGTAGAGTGTGAGACATTTAAGACGAATATTGGGGGATTGGCCTTTGTGAAGGGACATAGCGGCCAAAGGCCGCATGTCTGATTTTGCAGGGTTAATGCCTTAAATGTCTGAATGATGCCTTATTTTAGACTGGCAGAAATCCTGAATTACTATGACAGAGGTCTTAGTAAACAAAGTACCTAACTAAGTTCCCGAGGTCAGTCCTAAGGTTGGAAGCGTCTAAAGAATGTCTTCAAAAATGAAGTTATTCCCACCACGTGAGTCTTCGTATATACCCGTTTCTGGGCGTTGAAGCTGTCGCGACCGACTAGATCTCTCTAGTAAAAAATCGAAGCTATTCCCGCTAGTTATAGTTATAAATCCTTAAATTCTATTTTTTCTTGACTTTAAAGCCTTCTACTATATAATCGTCCTTCTCTATTTATATCGTATTTGTCTTAAAAGGAGGGTCTGAATAGTATTATTTGTGTTATAAGGGAGAAGATAAAGGATCTTGTCTTTGCAAGGCTCGAGATTGATATATAGAGCTATTTTATACGGTCGGGGGCGGTTTTCAACGCTAGGGATTCGAAGAAACTGATGATTTGTGGGGTGGGAATAGCTTCAATTTACAGTACACGGTAGTTATAGAGCGGTGTCGAAAGCGGCCCATAATTCAGGCATCAACACTGCAAAAATCAGGCATCCGGCCTTTGCCCGCTCTGCTCCTTCGCAGGCCTTTGTTATTGTTGATTGATTGACCACTTGTTATACATGGAAAAGTCGATTTGCATATTTCAAGCCGTTATTACTCCATTCTAGCTGTAATACTAAGCAAAAAGATCACAGTGAACCCCCGTTATAACGAATCAATTGATACACGGTGAAGAATTCGTTAAACCCAGGTCCGACATATGATATATATTATATATAATATGTAGTGTAGTATTTCTGGTTTTAATACAAATTTATCCCTAAAATGGTCCCTAATATTATTCTTTTTATACCCTTGATTCCCTCACTTCTACTAACTGACCTTTTATGTCTATCAAGCACACTATTAACTCCTCTCGTAGAGCCATTTTCTGGTATTCGTTATATCCACGTTCGTTATAACGGGTTTTACTATATTTAAAAACAGTAAAAAGAATTCACAAGACCCACTCTTTTCCATCGGAATGTTCAAAAAGAAACGTCCCCGGGAAGGCTTGAACTTCCAACCTCCCGATTAACAGTCGGACGCGCTAACCAATTGCGCCACGGAGACATTGATTGGTCATCGAACATTAGAAAAATGTATATATAGACATCCTATGTAGGATCTGCCCCCTTCGCACAGCAGGTGGCTGGGAGTGAGGATTCCCTGGTAATTGGAAATTTTGAAGGTATGTTGCATATTTTCTTTTATGCTGCTTTTGTTGCAACTACTGAGCTGGAAGATCTCAAAAGGGAGAGGGGGAAAAGGAGGAAGAAATCTTGATTCCTGATCTATAGAAAAAAAGGTAGGGTTTTTATTCCGTAACGACAAACGTACTGGCAAACAAAGCTGTCAAACACACAAAGACAGACACCAGACAAAATGCTCAGTCTGTAAGCATGTGGCTGTTTTTGGGAAGATTTAACAGCTCTGAACGGTGCTCAAACTCAGGGATTTTTCTCAAGCCAAGGGTACTCCAGTGAAGAGTGATAGTAAACGCTTAGATACACCCCCGTCTTCTCCGTATAGGCAAATGATACCCAGCAAATTAGGCGATCCGTTTGTTGTATATCAAACCCAGGGCTTATTCAATTAGTTTCGTAAGTTCTTTCATCGCAAAATAATCGGAAACACTTACAACAAGTCTCGTACAGCTCGCTCGTATTCATTCCCATGAATGTCAAGTCCGATTTCCTTGAGATATTGGGAAATAGCATGCACATTCTTCTGGTCATTGAGACCATAGACAGGGAAGTAAATCTTGGTAGCTGGGACCTTCATACCGGCCTTTGTTTCATAGTTCCACACCAAATGAAGGCCAAGGGGATGGGGACCATGACCAATCTCCAATAGTTCCCACAATCGTTGAAGGTAACCAAGACCTTTGCTTGACTCGGGTGAATCAATTCGCCCACCGAAATCCCAAATCTCCTGAACCTGGTTCCAAGACATATCTTTGGTACGGCCGTATACCTTGTGGCGGGACTTTTCGGGAGTCGTGCAATCATGCGAGTAGACGAACCCGAAGTTGGCTCTCGCCTCAGTCGTTTCGATATACTCTTTCATCAAGCCGATTGTATTGTAGCGGTCGGCATCTCCAAGATATTCTTGGATGGATTCAGTGACAACAGAGCACATGTCTTTGCCTGTCAAATGGCACTTCAAGCCTGGAAAAGTGTATCCCTTGACAGAGATCTTATCGGGTTTGAGATCGAAACCAAAAGCCACTTGGGAAAGTTCACGAATGGACTCATTCTTCTGCTGAAGCTTTTGACTTTCACTTTTATCCAAGGTATGCTTAGGATAAAAGTGCTCGAACAGACGGGGATCATACCCTTCAATATTGAGCTTCTCCAAATGGGAAAGTATGTCACGGATAGGGCTCATATTGTATGGATCTTCCTTAGTTCCAGAGATGGAGGTGACAGGTTCCACCGCAACTCGAATAACTGGTCTGGCACCACCTAACTGTTGAAAATTGATGCTGAGTTCCAGGGGGAGTTCATTGTGGGTCATCGCGCTGGGGAACTTCTGAGGGTATGGCCCTAGATACGGGACGACAGATGTGTAAAAGAGCATCAGATGCTGACGTTGGGATTCGTTGGTATAGCCCGCCGAAGTCATCAAACTGGCCAGTAAAGGCCCAGTCCTCTGCCACCATTCTCTTTGATCATCAGCTGGACAATTCAGAGACTTGTCAAGAAGCTCGAATTGGAGCTTATCTGCCCCTTGGACGGCCATTTTGTCATTCACAACAGTCATGTTGGAGGTGTTTGCTGTTCATCAAATGTGCTGAACGACAGAGAGAAAGAAAAGTGAATGAGGCGGCCAAGAATGTTTCCCCCTGTTGGGCAAATATTTATGAAGGAAGAGCAAAGCGATAGAAAGTGATCATCCTAGCTACGCTAGTTCTTTTAGGACAGCGATCAGTCTAAGGTTACGTATGTTGTACATGCAAGTTTCAGCTACAGATGTTGAGAGTAAGGGGGAGGTGATAGATCGACTTCCAGAGATATAGATGTTAGTGATTTAGATCAACGTGTGATTCAGCCGCCCAATGACAAAACTTAAAAGGGTTCAAATACAACATAATGTGAGAGACCAGTTGACACTAGGGATCTACTACCCTGCCATACTAGCTCGGGAGAGAAGGGACGCTAATGCAAGCGCCCCTACTTGCTTTTTTTTTTTGCCAGTACTAATGCCATAATTATTACTTGTGGCGTGTATGCACTAGCGCGAGTTTTCGAGATACGTAGCACGGCAGTGTATACGGAATAGTGAGAATGCAGAAGTATCAGCATCACCGCAGCCCCACAAGTGTATGTGGCTTGCATAAATATGCATGCGAGCGTAGTCTGAACTTATTACTACCCTCCAGCCGCTACAGTATATTTGGGGGGGAAATCCAATTCGACGATTGTGAAAAAATTTAGATTGGCCCGTTAGAAACGAATGATTTGAATTACAGATACATGACAATACCTCCGTTTAATTTTTATATATAGTCAATTAAGGTGTACTATCTTCAGGAATACATCGTCCGCAGCACACCCGATATCCAAGCTCTCTAGCATTTGAACACCCCCTTTGTCCATCGATTTCCATTAATCGAATTAAAAATGGCAAAAACGACAGCCTTGACTCAATGGCAACAGTTTCACGCCAAAAACCCAGACGTAGACTTCGTTTGGGTGTTTTTCACAACCTACATTGGCACCAATCTGGTCCGCATAGTTCCTATGCTAGAGTTCAAGCGATTGTTGGAGACGGACCAAGGAATTTCGGTTCCAAAGGTCATACTTCATGTTCTCCCTCACGATAATGTGGCCGAAGGTGGGACCCTGACGGGGTCATTCTTCCTAAAACCCGATCCTCGATGCCTTTCACCCTACATGGATAAAAACAAGGCAATTGTGATGTCTTCGTGGACTGACAAAGAAAAATTGCCCATGGGAGAATGTGCGCGCTCTAAGGTGGACACTTTGACACGGTTGATTGAACAGAAGTCGAACTGCTCAATTCTGGTTGGGTTTGAGCTAGAGTTCTGTCTCTTACGGCAACGCACACTGGACAACGGAAAAGTCGAGTACGAAACGGTCAATGGAGATCATTCGTGGTGTAGCATGACTCGGGAGGACGAGCTTCTACTTGGTATCTTGGAAGAAGCTGTTCTGGCTTTGCACAGCGTTGGAATCATGGTTCAACAATTCCATGCGGAATTAGCTCCTGGTCAATGGGAATTTGTTCTTCCACCAGACTCCCCGCTCAGAGCTGTGGATGCTCTGGTTCTTGCCAGACAGGTTGTTATGAAGGTTGCAAACAAGCATGGATACCGAGCAACTCTTCATCCCCGATTATCACCCGAACTGCCCGGCACCGGAGCCCATGTTCATATCTCGCTCAATTCTGAACAGGTGGATTTGCCAGTTGTGGAGTCGTTCTTTGCTGGTATCCTCGACCATTTTACTTCCATTTCTGCTTTTACGCTTCCCCAAGAAATCAGCTATGGCCGGGTTGTCGGAGGCATTGGAAGTGGGGGTGACTATGTGTGCTGGGGGTGGGAAAATAGAGAGACCATCTTGCGGCGAATTTCCAGTGAACGTTTCGAAATCAAGATGATGGACGGTCTAGCTAATCCCTATCTGGGGCTCTGCGCATTGCTAGCAGCTGGACTAGATGGTTTACTTCAAGGCTCGTTTCTGAACGCCGGCCCTTGCACCATCGAGCCGAGCAAGATGTCTGACCAGGAACGAGCTGTGCTGGGGATCAAGACGATGCCTTGTGAGCTGGCCCAAAGTCTCGAGAATTTGGAGGCGAATGAACGCCTCAAGCAAATTCTGAGTGATTCTATGGTGTCGACGTATCTTACTGTGAAGAGATCTGAGCTAAAGATCGTGCAACAGATGACCCCTGAAGAGAGTCGTGCATGGTTCATTTCGAAATATTAGATCTAGTTAATTACAGACAATAAGAGACTGAGATTCGCCCTTGAAGTATTAGAGTTTTCAGTATTCTTTACGGAGTAGCATTTTGCATGCTCTATTCTCACCTCGTACAAAGTTCAAAGAAACAAGCTGGTTCTAAATATATCTATTGATTTGGAGCTCACATGGCAGCAATGTAACAAGAGTACCCACATACAGTAACACAGCGTGCCAACCGATATTGCCGCCAAATGAAGGAGTATTCACTACATCGAACAAGTGACTAGTATGTATTGAAACGTGTCATCTCACTCGACCGTACCATTTTGTGAGTATCAGCTGAATCGAGAAATGTGATCAAGTGCATGTGAGGTATGAGATGCATCCATGCGAGAACATGCAGCTGTTGTGGAGACAGTAGCAAGAGGCGAAAATACGTATGAGTGTTATAATTTAGAGTGGTGCATGTAGAAGCGGTCTAGGACTGATGCAGGACTGATCTAGGACTAGTTAGTGCAAGCGTGGTGGATGTATAACATTCCAATGTTCATGTTAGGAGTAGGAATGGTGGTCAGCGTTGGTAGGAGGTATTATCTCTTGTTTTCTTATCAAATATTCGAGTGCTGTTATAAAAATCTCCGACTCTGTTTGAAAAAAAAAAATGTTCTCCGTTCAAGCTCACACTACATTAATCCCGACCACATATGCATTCTTCTCTGTAAAGTCCTGCAGCTATGTACGTGTTCTGCTTAAATTGACAAAGATCATTGATCCAAGTTGATATATACCCCTTCGCTATCTTATCGCCCATGAAACTGATTTATTCTTCAGATATCTCAATATGGGTTCCATTGAAGCAGAGGAAAGGTCAGACAACGAACTGTCCGAGATCATGTCGGAGGCGGAGTCTTTTCTGCTTCGACTTCTCACGATCAATCCTCCGGCCCCGTCTGACCCCATTGTTCAAAAGCTTCACCCGCACGAGATACAAAATATGCAGCAGGAAGTCATGCCTGGTGACGATCCTCAAGATATTTCATCCGTCCTTCATCAGGCTATGACGGTCCTCGACAACCGCATGCGCCTCACCCACCCACATTGCTTCTCCTACATCCCAGCTTGCCCGACTTCCATTGCCCGTCTGGGTGACCTTCTTACTTCTGTCTGCAACGTCAACGCTGTTAGTTGGGATGTGAGCTCTGGTCCGAATATGGTCGAAAAAGCCATGATAGCCTGGCTAGGTGGCCAACTTGGAATGCCAGACTCAGTTGGAGGGTGTTTTGTCTCGGGTGGCTCTATAGCAAACATGACAGCCATAGTTGCAGCCCGGGATGAGATTCTACATCCTACGCAGCGAGCTGACGCGGTCATTTACACCTCCGACCAGACACATATCTCCATTCGCAAGGCTCTCCATATAAGCGGCTTCATGGATTATCAGGTCCACAAGATACCCAGCGATGAGACATTCCGCATAGACGTGGACCTCCTACGACAAGCGATCAAAACAGATCGCGACTCGGGACGTGTGCCGTTCCTTCTGGTCGCGAATTGTGGGAGCACCAACACAGGCAGCATTGACCCGCTTCATGAACTAGCTGATGTTGCACGAGATGAAGGGCTATGGCTACATGTGGACGGTGCATATGGTGCATCCATTGCGCTTTCTGACAAGCATCGCCACCTTGTTGATGGGATTGGTCGTGCGGATAGCGTTTCTTGGGATGGACACAAGTGGCTCTTCCAGACATATGGATGTGGGATCGTGCTCACGCGAAAAGTCGGCTCTCTCTTGCGTAGCTTCGCCGTGGATGCCGAGTATCTCAATGGTGTGTTGGCACCACAAGGCACCACCAACTTTTACAATCTGAGTCCAGAGCTCAGCCGCCCAGCACGTGCTATCTCTTTGTGGCTCACTATCAAGTCCCTGGGTCGTCATAACATGGGCGAGATGATCGACCAAGGTTTCCTTCTTGCCCGTACCGCAGATCATAATATCCGTCAGTACAAGAACTGGATTATTGCGGCCCCAACAGTTGCGAGCATTGTGGTTTTCCGATACACACCTCGTGGACTCGACGAAGAAGCGGTGGACGCATTAAACACGGCTATTTCACAGCGACTCTTGGCGGAGAATATTGCTGCTATACTCACGACCAAAATTCGCGGAAGAACCACACTGCGAATGTGTATGATAAATCCCCTTGTGACGCCTGAAACTATCGACAATGTTATTCTCCAGGTTGACAAATTAGCCCAATCTGAGCTTCACAATACTTATCCCAAGATGGTTACCATGTCGCATACTCTTTGTCGAGAATGTCCTGGTGTTGATGTTCTTCAAGGTGCTAGTTGATGCCTGTCCCAGGCCACATGGGCAATGCCGAGCGCACCGGAGATATTGGGGTTATTGGGGTTCTACATGAAATTCTTTGATTATGTTGATTATTAATGCTTGAATTGGTTTAAAGGGTACTTAGGTAGTAATGTCAATCCGGGAATGCTTGATAGATGAATTTTGACTGATGAGTTTTGGGCTTGAAGTCCCTGAATTTAATGTGAAGTTCTTTAGACATAGTTCAAGACTCGTTCGGCCTGTTGAAAATCAGATAATGCGATCGAATTTTCCAAGGCAGATAGCTACGTATGCACGCAATGTTCTGCTTTCTTTCTATTCCTTCCTACGCATATATATCACCCCATTCTCTACAAAGTATATATCTCGCTCTACGTCATACTTCCTCTACAAGTGATATCTTTAAATTCTCCGTAGGCATCTAGAAGGTGGAACTGCGGTAAGTGATCGGTATTTCTGAGCCCACAAAAATACTAGGAGCAAGGCTTAAACTGAGATCATCACAGGTATCCCAGACAACCTCGGTTCATAGCACATTCCTAGTACGGAGTACTCCGTAGCGTCGTAGCTTTACAGATCTATTGTCTATCTGGGTAGCATGTAAGGCGCAGTCTCGAACATATGCTAGGGAGGAATGTTGTGATCGGCACATGGCTTAGCTGATCTCTGAACAAAATAAATAATATTAAAATCCATGCATTTGTAAATTGGTAAATCCATGTACTAAATTTAGTTCCGGTTCAGTTTTCCGTACATTTGTGATCATCACCCTCCAGTGACTGGACATGCACCCATTAGCCGCGATATCCCTTGCTTATATAATATACTGACCGTCAAAAGCACCAATATGATATGTAGGACACGTTTTAGGTAGGCGGTATCAATCTATAGTGGCGGTGAGCAAATGACTAGTATTTGGTAAATGTTACAATACTTGGTATGTATACGGAGTAAATACAGTCTGTTTAATTCACCAAAATCAAAGGAATCACATCAAAGACTTTTTGCACTACAAAAGCTGCAGGGTGGAAGAGCGGTGGCCTTAACCGTGCAAAACCCGAAATCAGCCCCGGGGGCTGAATCTGGCATAAAAGCGGCGGGGTGGGGGGGGGGGCGGGGCGCTTTCTCCTTGCCGGACGCATAGCTGAAAACTCCGTTTGTGTACCCATAGATCCATGCACATGTCTATGCAGTGATAGTAACTAGCTATTATCATATGACTTATCTTTAGGAGTCCACAATTTTCAGTCGATGACGAGATTGCGTAGACATCCCTACTTAGCAATTAAATGCAAATTGAGGTATGTCTGACATAAAAAATTCTAGGTCCTCTACAAGCTTGTGATCTTCCTATTCCCTCAACTATTTCAACCGCACATGTGCAGAAGTCGATTTAAGCCAATACAGGAGGCACTAAAATGGCTACCGAGCGATGGTTTTACCTTGACTCTACTTATGGGGGTCTTGTCTTGGGAGTGGTTGTTGTAACCCTCCTGATCCTTGAGATAAGGGCAAGAAGGTTCAATCCATCCCGATTGCCAGTATTCAATGACCGCAAATGGTGGGAGTTTGGCTACGGTAAAGCAACAAAACGGTATATCTCTGATCCAGAGGGATTGATAAGGTCCGGGCTTGAGAAGGTGTGCAGGAGCTCTGTTCACGCAATCGCGACTCATCTACATGTATATCGCTGACCTTGGGGGTACCAATCTGACAATAGGGCGGAGACGCATTTTATCTGTGCACCGAGGCCCATTTTCGCTTGATCCTAGGCCCGAAATATGCCGATGTGATTGGAGAGGATAATAGATTTGATTTGGGAATGTTTATAGGAGAGGTTAGTATTTTCGCTTACGGTGCGCAATTGAATGCAAAGTATTTACCAAGCTTTAGGACTTTCATGCAGGAGTACCGGGATTTGAGCCAATCTCGAACATTTCCTTGCCATCCAAAGTTCTACAGGTCGCTGTCAAGACAAAGCTGGCACGTCAGACTCGTAAGTTGATCGAGAATTTCAGACATGTTTGCAATATTAGCATTTGATTGACACTCGAACTCAAAGCCAAACTCGTCGATCCGCTTTCCAATGAAACAGCGTTGGCCCTGGATCGTCACTGGACTGAACAAACCGGTATGCCCTCCCGCCTCAAATTCTCCGAACATTATGATACCTGCGGGAAATTTCTAACTTTAAAGCAGAATGGCATCAAGTCAACCTGAGATACACAGCGAGTCAAATTGTGGCACAAATGGTATGCCGAGTATTTCTCGGCGATGAAGACCTGTGTAAGGACCAACACTGGCTAAATTTGATGTTTGAATTTCTGGAAAACACCTTTATCGCCGCTCATGAATTACGCCGATGGCCAATTCCTATGAGATGTCTTGTTTCCCGGTTTAGTCCAATCTGTCGGTCAGTTCGGACACAACTTCAAGAGGTCGAGACATACCTAAAGCCTCTGCTTCACAAAAAAATTGGCCCTGATTCAGAAACGAATGCTCTTGAGTGGGTCATCGAGGCGAGCAAAGGCTGCTCATATGACTTTACTACATTGCAGCTCACACTTGCGCTCGCCTCACTAGATACGTCCAGCGATTTGATTTCAAAGGCTATCTGTGACCTCTCGGCCAATCCAGCTCTGGTGGATGACATTCGAAAGGAAATCATTGAGATTGTCGGAAAAGAGGGTTTGACCAAGTCGTCTGTACAACGGCTATACCTTTTGGACAGTTCATTAAAGGAATCCCAAAGACTCAGACCACTCGGGTATAGTAAGTGATCTATGAATGCTAATAACATGCACCAGCTCAATTCATTGACTAATTGTAATTAGGCAACATGGAACGACTGGCCAAAGAGACAGTTGTTTTACCTGATGGGTTGATTATCCCGAAGGGAACTGCAATCATGGTATCGGCCTGTCATATGATGGACTCGTCAGTCTGGCCGGATGGAGAAAAATACGACGGCTACCGTTTTGCAAATTTGCGCAAGAACGCGAAGAATTCGTTGACAAGCCCCTACCAGCTTGCCTCCACGAGTCCGGATCATATGGGCTTTGGACATGGCAAACAGGCATGTCCTGGAAGACATTACGCTACAATCTTCCTCAAAGTAGCGCTATGCCACATTATCATGAAGTATGATTTCAATGTGATCCTACCGGAAGACGGTCCCACTGAGTTGCGTGGGCATAATATCCTACCGCACTCAAACATCAAAATCAACCTGAGACGACGGAAAGAAGAAATATCTTTGTGAAGGAGGTGGCCTCGGGTTCTTTAATGCACTTGAGACTTTCTTCAATGAGGTTCTGGTACATTATTGCCGTTTTTACGACCGTTTTTGGGAGGGCTTGATCATTATGGGATAGTTTAGTTCAGATCTGAAGCGAAAATGGCGCTGTTCTAGGAATTTGTCATAATTTTTTGTTTTTGTTAACCTGGTGAACCCGGAGTTTGCCAATTGAAATTCCAGAAGAATAGAAATGAGTCCTCAAATTTAGATCAATAGTTTTGCGTCTCTTCGTCGATCATTTGCGGGGAGTGTTAAATAACATCAATAATAGCACTTATTTCGTACAAATTGCCTTCCTGGACTCAGCGTAGATGATCAGCTATATCTATAGCGTTGTGTATTTTACTTACAAATACCCCTTCAATTCCAAAATCACGCAATAAAAAGGTGTTCTGTCTTGTCATATTTTACCGCTATTTAGGATGCACGTAAGTGGAGATGACGCGGTATGTTAGTACTACCTAGGTACATGCAGGTAGTTATCCCTATCGGTGATACATTATGTTGTAGCATACATATGTATTTATCTCCCTTAATTGAACCCATAGCTAGGGTGATAGCCCTCCCTTTCCATCCTCTCCATCCCCTCTGCCCAATTTGCTACCTAGGTTGCCTGTTGAAATTGACTTCTCGTCACAACTGCAACCCTCAATTCAGAAAGTTCAGGGAATGGTGGAACACGAATTGTCGGACCTTTCCGCGGGCCCAATTGGCCATGACAAAAATGGCGAAAAAAAAGGAGACTATCTGAGCAACGAAGACTCTCCTAACAACGAAGCCTCTCTGAAAAATGAAGCCCCTCCGAACAACGAAGCCCCTCCGAACAAGGAAGACTCTCCGAACAAGGAAGACTCTCCAAACAACGAAGACTCTCCGAGTAATGAAGACTCTTCAGATGAAGTCCAGAAACCAGGAATGGATTACAAGTTCTTTATTACCGGACTATTAGGCAAGTCAGCTATCACATCCAACAAGAACCCTCTGGAGCTGTAAAACTCGATCTAACCTGACATGGATAGGCGTCTTTCTTGCCTTTGCGGACGATACTTTTGTTTTCACTACCTACGGTACGATCGCGTCTCACTTTGGTCACGGCTCCATGGGACCATGGCTGGTCACGGCATACAATTTAGGATTTGCCGTCTCGTTACCCGTCGTATGATTGCTATTTCTGATACCTTTGGCATTACTGGGCCTGACAGTGGCAGTACGGACGTATCTGCGACATTTATGGCTACAGATACCCAATTCAAGCGGCGTATTTGATCTTCTCTATTGGATGTGCAATGTCGTGAGTTGGGACAAGTAAAATCCCCAGGCCAAGAAGGTGACTTACTTTTCTTAAGTGGATTTGCCAGCAATTTGTGGATTGCCATTGTTGGAAGGTTTCTTTCTGGTGCTGGTGGCTCGGGGATGACGGATTTACTCGTTGTCATTGTCAATGGTGTGTGGGATTCTACCCCGGAAACGAACCAGTCAATATAAGGGCTATGGATTGTACTGATGATCGAAATACAGACATGGTGCCGCTAAGAAAAGCTACAGGTTTACGTGCATACATATCGATCGTCATGACTATTGCTGTCCCGGTCGGTGCCCCGTTGGGCGGTGCTTTGACTCAGTGGATCGGCTGGAGATGGGCCTTTGTTTTGCAAATTCCAATCGGCCTCCTTTGTTTAGCTATGGCTTCCTGGCGACTGAGAAGAATCAAAAAGAGGAGCGACTCTCAGAAGCAGGGAGAGGTATATCCTCGACCGGATTTTAATTTACTAGGGATCTTTCTTCTCGGTCTCTCCGTCGCTTCAATAATGACAATTTGTCAGTTCTCAGGTGAACTGAAATCCAAATTAACTATTGGGTTACCAATTGCATCGTCGATATTCTTCGTCACCGTCTTGCTTTTTGGAATCAACGAACGGTACTGGACAAATGCCCCATTGGTTCCGATAAAGTTGCTCAAGACGAACAACATCGGTGAAATGTATCTTGCACAAATACTTCTTCTATTCAGCTACGGAGGTGTAGGTCAGCCCTACCTCACATAACGCACTTTAACTGACCGGCTCGCACAGATCTCCAGTCATATCACAGAATTTTGGATCCGGACAAAGAACTACAACAACAGCCTCGCTGCTGCATGTATCCTGCCAGTCGTATTTGGAAACGTTCTGAGCGCAGCTATCGGTAGTAGAATCGTGCAGAAGTATGTATGCCGTCCTTAGGTGATCCCCGATAATTCCACTAATCCACCATTAGGACTGGGAGATACAAGACAATTTTAATTACAGGCTGCGTGGTTGCGATAGCCAGTAATGCATTGATAGCCGGACGATGGCCACATCGACCATTATATTGCGATATGATATTTTATGCTGGCATGGGCCTCGGAGTGGGTAGCATTTTCGTATGTACCTTCACAGCATTGTCAGTATCGGTCCCAAGTCAGATGACAGCCACTGCTATGACGAATTATTATCTCTGCCAGCAGTTGGGACTGGTAGTGGGTGTGTCTGTGGTATCTTCAGCCAGTCGGGCGGTTTTTGAAAAGGGTCTGTCCCAGGACATTCCCCTGAGCAAAGATAAATCCCAGGTTTGTGTTCAAATTTTGCTTGGCCCCTTTTATCTAACGCTTCTAACATGGTCACAATTCACAGCTTGTTGGGCACGTTTTGAATGATTTTCGATTTGCTTTTACCTTGTCTGAATCCATTCAGTCGATTGTGAGACATTGTTTCTTGCAGTCTTTTGGGGTCATGGCAGGTATGGCAGAACTTCTCGGATCGCTATTTTCCCAGCTAACTTCGGTATAGCAATATCCTGCGGCGGCTTGGTTCTGGTCCTTCTTATATTCTTGAAGGTGCCTGAGAAGCGACTTGCAAAGTAGTGTTGAGGATCTAGTAGATGTTTTAGGTGTCATTCGGCCATCTACCTATCTCAATCTGACTATGTCGAAAAAATCTCGGGCCGCTTCGGTTTGGAAACCTGTAAGCCAGTTGCTACGCCTATGGATGAAAAGCAAATTTTGATCCTGTGATCCGGCAGCAATGCTACAAAAGCTGAAGAGACAGCATTCAAGGTTTATATTGTTATGTGTAGGGGCCGTATAACCCCTCCGACGATTCGGCTTCTACAGAAATATGCATATCTCGCACCGATTTATAGCCAGGGCAGAGTTATAAGGGAAATAGAATCAGCTAGAAGTGTTAATATTTAATATACCGACAAAGGCAATACATTAACAAGAAGAGAATATGTAACAAGTAAACATTTGAAATTCAGAAGTAGGAAACATTGCATAACTACGTCAACACAAGCGAAAATTTGATCTCAAATCAAAACCATTCGGCACCCAACGGCATGGCTTTGATGATTGTGCCAACGTGTGATTGTTGGTATCCATTTCCTTTAGTTCGAATATGAACCAGGGCAGCGAGGAATGGGAGCGGACTTTTAACAAAGGCCGAGTCGACAGGCCATTCGAGTTCCAGGCGGGCAAAAAACTTGACGAATCCCTCATTGGTCATGCCACCCTCTGGAATGTCACCAAGACCATCTGTGACAAGTCCCAAAAAGGAACGGAAATTCTGGTAATCTTCGAATGAGGCGAAGTAAAGACTCCCAGAAAACATCTCTAGACATCAGGTCATGGTGTCGTTAGGCTGCGTTGGAATGTTCGCACCAATGCCAAAGAAGTCAAGATGGCGGAACGACCGCATGGGCTTTGTTAGCCGCGGGGCGTAGATGTTAAGTCTGGCATTCTGTGATTTGCGAACGATATTTATGAGCTCATTGGCTTCCCACTGACTCACGATAATGAGAACATCGCTGTGGACACTGGACAGAATCCAATTCACCTGCTTGCAGAAGTCATCCATGGGGTCGTTTGGGGAAATCTCCACAGTTTCATTGAAGTCCAAAGTGGAATACAACCCGGAGCCCAGCGAATGTGGATGATACAGCTTCCCAGCAGATGTGTTGGCCAGACCGTGGAAGGCTAATGTGACAGCCTTGGACGGTTGATTGCCGGGGAACTCGCCGAATTTGGCAAAATGCCGGATATCGTCATGAAGATTGTGTTTGCAAGGCGTGTATGACGGTGGTCGAGAAACTTGTTGTTCTCGCTCCACCTCACATGCGAGTTCTCGTTCCTGTTCTTCGTGAAGATACGCAGATGTCACGACGTGTTCCGCAGTGGACTGCAACGTTTTCAACAACTCCTGAACTTCCCCGTACTTCAAATCCCCTTCTGTTATGTTGTAGGTGTGTGTACTCTCTTCATACTCATTCCATGGTGCGTAAAGCTGGGAGAGTGTCCGGGCTTCACGCTCCTGCATAGAGCTGGCTATTTCCCTGGCGGGGTTCCTTTGTTCCACAAGCAAATCCCAAAGGCTCATTTTCTTATGGTATTGAAGTCCCTGGTTTGCCCAGAGGGGGCGTAGATTGTCCAGAGTCTGGCATGTTTGAATCATAGACCACTTTAATACGTCTGCTGAAGTGAAGTCTCTGTCGGAGGATATCCCCAAAACAAACCTCATGTTGTTGCTGACCTCCGGCGGGATTAGAAATAGAAGCGACTGGCACTTTTCGAGACCGCGAAGTCGGTTGCAGGCTGAGACAAAATTAGAACTTTCTTCAAAACATATTGAGACTGTGCAGCTTACCTTGTACAAGTCTATCCTTCGTTAATCTGGGTCCAAGAGTGACTGCAGCTCGCGTCGTAGGGGGTAACTTCAAATCTACCCCACGTGAGTGATGCTGATCAAGGAACACCAGGCAAGCTCCCATTCGTTGTCGGAACGAAGATGAAAAGAGAGTCTCGACATGTCCCTCCCGGTCAATAACCATAATCTCGTCACTGTGGTTGAAGAAGATTGCCGCCTCAACATCTCCCTCGGGGGTCATTGAAAGCCACTTTTGAGCGACCGATTGGTTCCCAGCCTCCAGGATTTGGGCGCCAACATCAATCAAAACTCGAACAGGCCGGGTCATGGTTGAGTGCTGACCGGTGCGGACTACGAGCTTCAAGAGCCCATCAACATCCAACTGCAAGCCTTCCTCGTCCTCCGCCAAGATACATTGTCTGTTGACCTCTCGCAGCAAAAGGCCCAATACCATAGCATTGATGTGAAGAAGCTCATCAAGATCCCGTTGGCGAACTGACAGGGGTAGGAGAAACCGGTTGTCATTTGTACCACTGAATCCTGTCGTCAGTTGCAAACCACGGCATGCAGGGATATCCCACGCAGAAGACGAGAGCTTCCGCGGAAACTCCCTCGCTTCTCTGGAGAAAACAAAGTGAGATAGGTAAAAATCCAGTATCTCTTTCTGGTATCGTAGAAGAGGGAACGGAGTTTGACTGAAGGTCTGATCGTCCTGAAGGTTCACACCCGAGTTTGTCTGTAAACCAGCGGGCAGATCATCGAGGCAGAGGGAGACCCAATTCTGGAACTCCGTGGAGGGATCGTTTAGTTTAGCCAAGAGAATGAAGCAGTCTCTCAGTTGCTCCTTTGTCAGTCCCTCGTAGTAGTAACTTAGACAAGTCAAAGTCACTGCTACATCAGGGTGTCCAAATTCTGCACTCTCGGATGGGACACCCTTCGCACGATATGGCACAGCCATCAAACATCGGGAAGGGTGAAGTCCATATTCCACTAACCAGCGTTTATCGGCAAGCGAGAACCTCAGGATGCGATGAGCAAAGAGCCCTCGTAAAACGAGAAGCTTGGTGAAAAAAATACTCTCGTCGAACTCCTCCCGGATGACGGATTCATCCTCCGTGGTCAGCTCAGAATGTTCGATGAATCTCAGCACGCTGCTTTTGATCCGTGAAGTCCATTGAATGAAAGGTAAACCGGGAATCCCATTTTCTGAAATCGACTCGAGAGTGTAACCGATCACTTGTTCGATAGCACCGGGTTTCAAAAATCGCAGAATAGGGTATCGGTAACCTGACTGATCAACCTCTATACATCTTGGATCATCACGATGAAGCCGTTTCGCCTGTATCGAGACTAGACGAAGCAAATGCTGTATCGTCTCCCAGCGACCGCTGAGCCCATCGAGAGATTGCTGTGTGCCCATGGTGTAAACCAGCTGAAGCTTGGTGTCCATAACTTCATCACTTTCGTCAATGATATCCCGGCATTTTCTTTGTAGCCAATTCTCAAGGCTGATCAGTGGCGCAAAAACACCGGGGTTTCTTTCCGCTGCATCTAGCCCAATGAGCCCGAACGAGAGTATTTGTTCAGGAAGTGCGACCAGAATCCCCCTGTTCCGCCAACATTGCTGATATATCAACTGCAGCTGGCTAACTGTGCTAGAACTAAGTTCACTCTGTCGGGAAAAGGGGATGTGGTAAACGCGTCGATTGACCAGACCCCCAAGCCGCTGAGAAAGAAGCGCATCACTTTGCCTCAAGAGAGGTTTCAAGACGATTATTCTGAGAAGATCATGGCCATCTGCTAAAACTGCAGCCACCATAGGTGTAATGACAGAAGTCTTACCTTCACCCATGTTGAGTTGAAACACAGAACTTTTACCATCGTCTGGTTTAATCATCCGAACTGCGACTTCCACCTGGCGCTTTCGAATGGTGATGTTGTTTTCGATTTCTAAAAGTAGCCAAGTAGGATAGATCAAAGGGTCCCACTCCTCATAACCTGGGTTTTCTGCATCCCTTAAGAACCCGTCGATATCGTGCTTTTCAATGCAGGAAATCAACCGCTCGCAACGACGCAAGGCAGATATTGACTTCCCGAATGCCACAAGCAACGACCTCCACTGGGCGGGAATTCTGGTCCATTGGTCAGAAGCCAAAATAGAAAGAACAGACCACACGGTAATAGACGGGCTGACAGTGTCAGTGTATAGTGCACCTTTCTTCCCACTAATTGTCAACGCGTGAATTATCTTTTCCCAAAGCGAGTCCCTGTCTTTCTGGATCTCCCTTTGATGTGAAAGAAGTGAATTAGTTTGTGTCCCCCAGTCAAAAGACTCGGAAAATTCAGAACTTCCAGTTGAAGGTACTGAAGGTGAGAAATCATGCAACGCTTAGACGCTGTGATTTATCCCATTTCCGTACTCTTGTTCGCATGGGCTCGAGCTAGCCTGGAAATATTTTGCAAGGGCCCAAAGCTCAGGAGTCGGTCGAAAAATGGAAGAAGCCCCATGGTAAGCGATTGGACTAAATAGAGACTCAGGAGGATTTGGGCAAGACATCTGGACTAGGTCAAAGAGACTGGGTGGCTGAAACGAACTGTATTCAATCTCCCTGGGGGGTGGGTACATGGGATGTGGGAACAGGCTCCACGTTGTAATTTCCAGAGTTGGATGGTGGCACTTGGCTTTGTACCTGGCGCAGAAACTCAAGGAAATTCCTATTTTGGGTCCAGTTGCTGCAGAGTATTTTGCATTTTTCGTATGCCACCGCTCTAAGAACCCGTGGAATCAAATTTTGAGATGGAAGCTGAGGAGCTTTGCACGGCCACTGCTCTCTTATATGCGACGCACATAACTGGACAACCCTCTTCTTTTGTCCTTCCCACTCGGCTTCAGCCTTTCGGTCGTTCTCAGCTTGTTGTGCTCGAGTGAGATGTGGTTTTTTGATCTTGGTGAACATTTGATAAGACTTTTCAATTGCATTCTCAACTTGAGCAAGGACAAGATTCTCCCCTAGGGTAAGATCCAGCAATATCATCGAGTCGCGTGGCACTGCAACATTTTGGCATTTCTCTGAAAAAGCAACCTGGAGTAACTGACGGAGGATCGACTGGTCGATTTTCCTACCAAATGCAAGGGTAGAGAACAAGGAAATCAAGAAGTAGGTGTGTCTAGCTCGAGAGCTTGACCGACAGACTTTGTACAAAGCCACCCAAGAGCTCTGAACCGACTGCGCTAGAATTTCCGAGAAAGAGGAATAGGTAAAATCAAGTGAAACTAAAGAAACATCTTTGAATTGCCTCATCGTTGCCACCAGGGTTGATGAATGATCAACGGTAGTAGGCCAATCTCTAATCAGAGCCGTGATGCGATAAACATCCTTGCTGCGGACACTTGTGATGTCGCAATCGCGAGATATGTAAATGTTCTTGGTAAACAAAGTAGAAGGTCCGCTGAAGCCCGAGCTTCTCAGCTGCTCGTTTCGGCAACGGGCACGCCTCAATAGATCCTTACTTCCCGGGTAAGAAACGTAGGTTTCCCTCAGTTTGGAATCATAAAAGTGTGAACATTGTTCAGATGACTGAAGGATCTCTTGTGACAAGAGCTGGAAGTCGTCATGTTGGGCAAGTTGACCTAAGTTACTAGACCATATGACAGTTTGCATGACACTGAGGTGTCGAGGATAATAGTCGCGGCGCGGCGTAAGGGCTGCAATCCTTTCCAGAGTCTCGACACAATCATCGGGAAGCGGGAATGACGATCTTAAAGATTCTTGTCGTAGAATACGGATAGCCTCTTCAGTACCTGGGCGGCGAGTCAACCCATCAGGAACAGGGAAAGACGTGAGCGTGTGTAAGTGGGCTTGGTACAAGATCGCCAGGGAGTAAGATCCTCGGAGAAGTTGCAGATGTTGGTCCAAGGAGTAATGCATGTATTTCACCCGATTTCCCGTCGGAAGTTTTATGTTGACCGCAACATGATGATCCTTCCTGGTAACAACTGGGTATCCGTAAGGAACAATGACCGATTTGTTATTGGAGGGATCGATGAGGACCAGTTTATTGTTCAGGCCGTAGAGGCAGCCGATGTCTTGGTCCACATCAATTAGGGCACCGAACTCTTTCGATGCCACACATCCATCAGCCCTGACCAGAAATTTCAACCGCAAGCGGCTCAGTTCTGCCTCCAACGTTCCCATGGTTGTCTGGATGACAACAATTTCCTCTTCTGCATCAAGAACCTTCAATATGCGGGCGATTTCTGTAAAAAGCGGGCTGCGTATATCAACCAAGCTCTTGGAATCTTGTTGCATGACCATCTTGCTGGGTACACAAGGATCAAAGGACAAATGCCAGTTGCGGTTGCAAGGTTTCCATGGTTGGTTCAAAGGACGAAATTCAACAACCCCAGTCTCCAAATCCAGCCAATGGAAGCTTTCAGAGATGAATACTCGAGGGAAGTCCTTTTCGAGGACATCTTGTGGTATAAGTTGCAAGATCCGTGAACCCTTGCGAGTCTTGATCGAAAGCCTTCCACTCTGCATCCCAAAGTGAACCTGTGTAAATTGTCAGATTGCATTTTATAGATCCTTTTAGCTGCAGAAGGCTTACTTCAGATTCGTCAATGGGGTGTGACAGGACGAAAGATGCCCCGGGCAAACTCGACGGTATCACCGGAATAATCCTCTGCTGAAACATTAATACACCTTCCCGGATACAATAGAAATTTGTTGTAAAATTACCGCCCCGAAAAGACGTTGGTAGAGAGCGTTGGCCGTGAATTCAGCTGGCAACCTCCCCGGGGGATTTCCATCCACCAGAAGTTCACCTGTGAGATAGTTGAAGTGGACTCGTTGCTCGAATCCTTGGATACTGTTGCTTGTTGTTGTGGTTACCCAGCTACCACCCTCTCCGCAAATACTCCAAGTCCTGGATACTTCAAGACAGCTTATGCTACTCTGAATTGCTTCATTCAATCCAGAGGGGCATTTCGTAATCATGCAGATCATCTGAGATCTTGATAGGGAACGGATCCTTTCCGCATTCTCCAAGCAGACCTTTATCCTGTGAGGAAGGGTGTCTTTTTCCGAAGGTGAGTTTTCGAAGAGCAAAATGGAGCATCGAACGAAGAAAAACACGTCTCGGGGAGTTTCGATAACCGTCTTCAAAAAGATCGAATCGACATCGTAAGTGGCCTGGCAGGTTGCGGCAATTTGAAGTATGAGCCCTTGTTGATCTCCTTTTCCGTTCTCTCCATCATGAAGATAACTTTGATTTAACTCATCGCACCAATCCATCGCCACTTGTCGACATTGACGTAGAAGTTCAACCGCCTTCTCAACCGACGGCGATCCGCCCGACAACGCGAGAACACGAAGACCAAGTGTGACGATGAGATCAAAGGTACAATGCTCATTCCAATTCTTCTTGATTGTCATCAACCTCTCCTCTAAAAGGTTAAGCAGACAGTCACCAAAGCCTGTATCCTCAAAGGCTTGGTGTGTAACTCTCCTCACAGATCCGGACGGTGTTCCAAGTTCCCAAGCAGCTTGTTTAATAAGAGAGACAACGGCTTCCTCGTTTAGTGACAATGCTGACGATGCTAGGTTCCGCACAATGTTGTACCATTGAAGGTGCTCCCCAGAGCGAAGGCACCCGTATGCCTCGAACTCATGCAAACTGAGGATTTCGTCACAATCCGTTTGGGTTGCCATTACCTGATTCTGGGTGTGAAAGGTAGAACTCAGGGTGTGTTGCAGATTGGAGTACGCACCAGAAGGGAGTTGGATAGTGCACATGTCCTTGACGGTCGGGTAATCGGTCTGCTCAATCACCCAGCCGTTCGCGACGTTGTCGAAAAGCCTCAAACGAAGTCCGTTGTGTATGCATATCTGATCGCATGAAACGGGGAATTTGTGCCTTCTGTAGTGAGTTTTGCCCCACGATTTCGTATTTGAGGCCAGAATGAGGTTCGAGTTTCGTCTGACCGCGAACGCTTGAATCTCTTCATATTGAAGCCATTCGACTTCCTTGTCGTCAGCAACTACTGTTCCCCTTCTTCCAACCTCGTGGAGAATCTTCCAGGTAGCGTTCCGCCACGATGCAAACCAAATGGGAACATTCAGTTCAAATACAGCAGTCTTTTTCTCAACCGGATTTGTTGGAAGTGGCCATTCGTGGACTTGTATGGAAAGGGACGCAGCTTGTCCATTCAATGAACACTTCTCGCATTTGTGGTTAAAGTGAACATATTCGTCGTCCTGGTTGTAGCCATAATAATGCGACAGTCGTTCCCCTTGTTCGCATAGCCGTTTGTATTCGGTACTTAGCCTCTCCCATTCCGCGCGTTTTGATGATCGAGCTTTATCTGCATGCTCCTCGATTTTGCACTCAAGTATTTGATGTTCTTCTGAGCTTTCAAAATACTGAAACCCAAAGCAATTCGGTGCTGGGTCACAGAAGATGCTAGGATTTGATTTGACCGCTTCCTCGTACCGTGCGTTGATGTGGTACTCGATCTGTCTCGCACGTTTCATTTGATCCAGCTTGGGAAGCAGTAGAGGCTTGAGGAAGTTCTGGGGGATTCCAGGAGAGAACTTCCCCAGCAGGGGACAGAGCCGAAGGGCCATTCTGTCAAGCACTACCCACAATTCCAACACTACAAGGATCATCAGTGACGTGGCTTGTGGGTTGAAGGTGTACTTTGGCCGCGCGAGATGCAAGTACTGTGAAATGGTGTTTTCAAGGCCACGACACGCCTTTCCGTCCTTCCAAGCGGGCTGACAAATGAACCAGTACTCCAGGTGCTCGTCAACCCATTGCTCGAATTCGGCGAGAGCCGTGATTGATTCAAATTCCGGAACAGGAAAGGCATTGCTCCAATTCAAGCGCGGGGTATAAGTCGGACGAAATGCTGTGGGCTGTACCTTCTCGGGGGACGAACGCATTGCGACTTGAAAATAGTCTTTACAATGGAGCAGTGATATGTGAAGATCGTCTTGCGAGGCTGATGGTGGAATCGGCGGGATCGTCACTCGGTTGGATGCCTTGATATGTTCTTGAATGAAACCCAATCTTTCAAGCAAATCCGTGCTTGTGGAATGTACCCGTTCAGCAACAAATGGAAACACTTCGTCTTTCAGCTTGCAAATCCGACGGCCAATCCGAGCATGACTGATTTTCCAACAGTCCACAACTTCATCGGAATACGCGGACAGAGCTCACTTTGCTGCTAGTGTTGCCATGAGGTACAAAATAAAATTCTTGTACTGAATGCGACATTCTGTTTCGGGGAAGCATCGCCGAAGAACCAACTGAAGAGCGACTCGAAGGGCTAGCCAAGCTGGAGAGCGCCTCCACGGTAGCAAAGCAGACATCCAGTTGACCTCATCTCGCACACATTTCACAAGCTTTGTCTCTTCATTCTGTGTTCCGAGTGCCAGAAGTTGGGTCATCAACCCTTCTGTCACGAAGCCAGGATGGATGGTTTCGCGGATTTCGTCGACTTGGGTTCCGCCTTTCGTGCTTTTTGGCAGCATGTCAGATACTTCTTCGGATGCCAACTGCGAGATTGTGAAGGCCAGGTAGGAGCGGAACATCGAATCGACAAGCTTATCTCCTGAGATGGCGACACTAACTCCAGGGAACCGACGTAACAGTCCCCCAGAAGAGGATAGCACTGGTTTACATTGAGGGGACACCTCAAAGGCATCCACGAGGAGACTATCCTTGTATCCATCATAGAAAGCAACCCATCCGCAGTTCTGCGCTCTGATGTGACAGGCAATAGCCCCTAATCAGGTTAACTCTATGTCGCCACCTCAAATGTACTTTGGACAGAAGATCCAAGTGCGTGAAATATGGAAGAACACAATCAGCTTACCGGTGATTTTGATTTTTGACAAAGAATTCTCCAATCCAAGCTGTGAAATTCCCTGTTCTCTATGCAACTCAATCCAGCTATCCAACATGTTCCTGGCCAAGGCCCATCGCTGCTGGAACTCAGGGCTGCCATTCTGGATAAAGTCTTGTAACACACTCCTAACCACGACGATCATGCGGTTCTCCAACTGAACGAGGTTGTCTTCAGCCTTCTGTGGGAGCTTGAGGGGGAAGAATATGTGATGAAAAATGAAGGAGGACAGATCCTGATCGACATCCATGGCCTCACTTTGAGACATGTTGAGAGAGGTATGCTTGAGAAGAAGAGGTGTATGGCAGGTTAAGTCGAAGGGATCAAGAAAAGTACAGTGAAGGAAGAAATGGGGAGGTGGTGGGGATTGGGAAGGTGCGAGATCTGAAGGAGAAGTGAGTATGTATGAACACCCCGCGCTCCTCAAAGCGGAGAATTACTTCAGAATTTGCTGTGATGATATTCATAGATGTCTCATTCTCCAAATTATTTGTTATTATCCGAACTTTAATAATAGCCCTGGAGACTACCTACGGAGTACGTCTGGGCATACATAATCCGATACCCATTTGGGAAATTGGAAGATATATAAGCACTCAGCACTCATGTATATTCTATCTTGCCTAATGGTATTCAGGTCTTCAGAAACTACCTAGGGACAAAGTTATTACATACAACCAAAATATCACCCAAAATAACTTTCGAGGGATTTTGCCTTTCATCCCATTCTATAGGTTGCAACAAATCGTCTAAAGAGGCATCTACTCAGAGCCAATCCCACTCCATTTGTGACCCACGATACTAGAGATACCTCCACTGTGGTGCCCTTCATCTTTCGTGCATTTTACTGTTTTCTTTTCTCATGGCAGTGGAATGAACAGAGTAAAGCCCTACCCAGAATAATCAAACGACACTTCCCGCTTCGAGGCTGCGCCTACTGCACAATGTATGTAAAGCGATACAGCGCAGTAACTATTTAGGCCAACTAGACAAAGCTTATTCATCAAACACGTTTACATAGGTAGCTCATAGTGCAAGACATAACAAACAGTTTATGTTGTGTTATGGAAATATTAGTTAACAGAAGGTACTACGTCAAGACATGTAATATTCGGACTCTGGTTTGCTATCCAATATTAGGTATGGGATTTGTTGACGGTGAATGATAAAGCAGAGAGGTTAATGAACCAGATACCGAGATGACAAAGGTTTATCATCCCTCAATTTCAATCTCGAGGATGTGACAGTCCCCGTCTTGAGCGTGGCCAACCTGGGCGGGAGCTTACTGCATCTGCGAGGGAATGTGCTTGGATATCTTTGGGCAGGATCAGACGATATCTTCAAAGGCCAGAATCACATTCACTTTGGCCCCAACTTTGTCAATTACATCACTTTACCCATAATTCCGAGATAGTTTATTCCTGGTTTTGTTTTACAGATATTAGTCGTAGCACATACATGAGCCCCCCATGAATTGGCTGTGGGTTGGGTTGGGCTTCAAAGGTTAGGCTCATAGCCCTCTGCTGGTTGGGCTTTGGGGCCGAACCCCGGGCCTATTTATGGGCTTTGCGGAACACTAGGCCAGACGTGAGGGTCAGCCGGAGATATTGGGCAATTGGAAGTTTGATATGTCATCATTATTACAGCCCCTTTTCCCTTCTGCATATTGATATAAATTTAATACATTAAATAGTGATAAAAGCTAGTGTATGGTATTTGGATCGCTCATTTGTGGGAGCCATCGATTCGGGCCGATTCCATCCCAGCTCCGAATTTATTGCCACCAAGTTCGGTGGTGTAGGGGGGCGACCTAGGTATCTATAGATGCCCAGGTGGATACCATACTACATTACATAAGATGGTCAAGAACCCTGCCCGTCAATAGACTGCGGCTAACTACGTAGGTACGGTGGACATAACTACCTAAAGCAGTATATGTATGCCGCAAGCAAAGAATGTGCCCCCCGTAGGCTTTCTTATTAATTGAATGCACTTCTAAGTATCAATTAAATGCTCGTGTAAAGTATTAACTAAATGCACATATATGGCATGTAAGTTGATACAATTATAGATGTACCTAGAAAGACTGTATGACTGTACCTAGGTACCTAAATTACTGCCTGGCAATATTAACCAATGAGAGAGTTATGTGCCGGTGGCATACAAGGTTAGTCGCCCGTAGTGGTGGGGACCTCGGGAACCTCAGATATCATGACGTCCGCATTGCCAGCCTGCGCCCGTGATCATCCCCAGAACTTTATTAAGGCCGTCGTACGGTCAGGTCTGCTCCATACATTTTTATCTTTCCGAAAAAAACTACCTCATTCCCTCAGGCTTCCAATGGTTATCGATCACTTTTTCAAATCGAACGAGTCCTTCAGCTATGAAGCGCTTCGTGCGGCAGGCTACAGCAATTATGGTGGTGCAGATCTCGCTGAAGTGATAGCCATCTGCTCCAAAATCCGACCTGGCAACGAAGATGACTGGGTGCAGGAATGGCAAAAGGCTGCGGAACGCGCAGCCTCACGCGCAGTGAAGTCCAAGTCTGTGAAAAACTACGAGAGCGCCTATCAGGGATACCTTCGTGCATCGAATTATTTTCGCACTGCCGAGTTTTTTCGACGAGACAACGTTGAAGAAGACAAAATATCGCAGTTTCTCTATGCAAGCTCGGAGAACTCGTTTATAGAGGCCATGGAAGTGTCTTCGTTCACTTACGAATCCATCGCTATTCCCTATGAAGGGACAACGCTTCCAGGATATTTCGTCAGCCTCGACAACACGAAGACGCCACGTCGTACCATTATTTTCAATGGTGGTTATGACTCGACTATGAGCGAAGGGTGGTTTGCGATTGGAGCGGCAGCTCTAGCAAGGGGTTATAATTTCCTCGCCTTCGATGGCCCAGGACAAGGGGCGGCTATTCGGAGACAGCACCTGTATTTCCGACACGATTGGGAACATGTACTCACCCCTGTTGTCGACTATGCTTTGACTCGGACAGAAATTGACGCCAATGCTATAGCCATCTTTGGGTGGAGCATGGGTGGATATTTAGTGGCAAGAGCAGCTACGCAGGAACATCGAGCCCGAGCCCTTATCCTGGATGATGGAGTCTACGATTT
Organism: Penicillium solitum; assembly: GCF_028829755.1. Lineage (NCBI taxonomy): Eukaryota > Fungi > Ascomycota > Eurotiomycetes > Eurotiales > Aspergillaceae > Penicillium > Penicillium solitum. The sequence continues at coordinate 1,564,196 of NW_027072125.1, read as the reverse complement.
TGGTGCCGCGTTCCGAGCCCAACAGCCCGCATTTCTTCAAAACCTGATTGATCTCGAATATGATGCAACTTGTGACTGGATCTTTGGCTGGGCGCAATCCTTTTCGACAGGTGCTCGCTGGGGTCTGCAGAATGGAAAATGGACGTTTGGAGTGCGTTCCGTCTCGGAATTGATGCGCGCAGTTAAGAATTACACCTTGGAGGGGTTGAGTCAAAACATCGTGACACCCTGCTTGGTACTTGATGCCAAGAATGACCATTTCCTGAAAGGACAGCCAGAGGAGCTTTGTAAAAGTTTGCAGTGTGAGCACGAATTCGTCAGCCTGCCAACAGACGAGGGCGGCGACTCGCATTGCCATCAAGGTGCTTTCTTTCGATTGCATCAAGTCATCTTCGATTACCTGGAAGAGCGCCTTGTGTCGGACGACCAAAGGACTAGTTAGCCGTATTGTTTATGGTTTTTGAATAATGCACAGATTTCACTTTGTCTGAGAATAACGCTTTCCTGAAGTTCAGTCGTTGATGACTTAGGAGTCAAAATTTACAGACAGTCGTAAATTGCGTGACACCTGTAGGACTAGAATGCCATCTAAGATCTAGGCGCTGAAAAGGAAAATGCTGAAATAATCATAGCAACTTCTCCTAGCTCGAAACAAGAGATGACATCCCATTATTTACAGTTTGAGACCATTCTTTGAGTAGAGAATTCTAGCTAAGTGTATAAGCGGACTTCTTCGCCGGGGCCGTCTAACTTATTGAGATATCACACCTCATCATATTTGGATATCCCCTCTGACACCAAATTTATCCTGAGAAATGGCTTCTCTTCCGGATACGCTCCCCATACCTATAAAATATATACCTGAAACAAATCATTATCTATTTGACATCTGGTCCGTAAGTCAGAAAAGGCTTACTCACGGGAAAGGCAACATTGCTAAAGTGAGGAATCCAAGCCGACAAGATGCCCAGTGTGTGCCCAATCCATTGTACACTTACCGGGAAAAGAAAGCTAGTAGAGATCTATCATAAAAGGTATTTCTAGCGAATTTCGTACTTTGGGTACCGAAAAAGGGAACAATTCCCGCAAAAGTGGATCGCGTGAGGCTATTTGCGGCCAAGGCGCTTGCGGAATATGCGGGATAGGTATCCACAATAAGTAAGTATACCGGAAAAGACAAGAACGGTCCTAGTGAATGGAAAAGTCATGTCAGGATCAAGGCAACAAGATAAAAAGGCAGGAATATGAATAATTCATGGGTCCTTTTCCTCTGCTTTGGTACCCATCATAATTTTGAGCACGTGCCCTGCACCAAATCAACTGCTTCCAATTATGGGCACAATCCAATGGACGTTTGGATAGGCTGTCCACCAAATATAAAAAGGCCGATAGTGACTAAAGGTGTACCTACTGTGGCTACCTATAGTCTTCATCGGGAGTCTTTTCTACTATCGTACGGTCACTTATGGTCGGGCCAAGATGATCAATCACCCGACATCCTTCTAATATTGGGATTAGGGGTGTGGATTAGAAAGTTGCCGGATGCTTACCTCTTATACTCTGAGATATCTGTGCCTCCAGTGAACGTTAAACAAGCTACGAATTATAATCCATATCAACCAAATTCTACATTATATTACCCATTAAATACTTAAAGTCGCACTCATACCCTACTGTATGTTGGAGTGGATTCAAACTGATGGCTTCGATTGAATAAAATCAATTGCTGGATCCAGGAGGAGAAATTAATCGAGACAGAAAAAGTGCTGAGAACTAGGAACTGGCACAACGAGAGATAAACCCAGAAAAAGAGATGAAAGCAAAGACGGGATCAGCTTTAGTTTACATTCACTCAGCCTGGCTTGTGTGGATTGAAGAAATCAAGCCTGGGCCCATCGAGTGGATTTCATCATTTGCACAGTATTGTAGACGTTACGCCAAATTCCATGGTCAAGCTCCCGATGAGCAGCAAGAATATCATCCACGATCTGCTGCAATGGTCGGTCCGTTGAGGTAGTAGCAGTGTTGGCTGCAGTCAGTTGGTCTCGAAGGCCCTCCAGCTGACGTTCAATACCTCGGCTTTGCCTTGTCAGCCGCGTCTGCCCAACCAAGTGCCTGACAATTTCCAAGCGCTGCAATGGCTGTGTAATGGTGTCACTGGCTGTACTATCCTCTGTGCGGGGGGTGTGGGAGCGAGAAGGGAAGGGGATGCGTGTGGGATTTTGAGGGAAGGTCGTGGAAGCGTTATCTTGGCGAGGGTTCACAGGACCAGGTTCAGCTGTAGGTGGAGGGAAAGTTGCGAGTGGCTGCATGTATTCGCAACAGTGGTCCTGTTCTTCCCAATGGCAGTTGGCGCAGGCTGAAAGGCCACCGATGTTGCGAACCGAGACACACTGAGAGAATATACCTAAATGTGTAAGCATCTCGTGCATTGTGGCGCATTCTGTTGGCCCACCACCTGCATCAATGCCGCTTCCACACGGGGCAGGTTATCGTTCATTTGTCGCTGGAACTTCTGGGCTGTCAAACTGATTCCAGGACGCAGGTACGGTTCTCGCTGATTGGGCATCGCATTCAAGGTGTTCAAATATCTCCCTTGCAGAATATCACCGTCTCTGGCCACTCTGAAGGGCAGTTTGTGGATATGGACAGCCCACGGGCCAGGTAGTCTCATCCCATTACCTCGCGCTGGATTGGGAGGAAGGAAAGTTTGTCGGCTTCTCAGTCGACCCCCGCGGCGGAAGTTTGGGCTATTGGTATGAGGGTATGTGCTCTTCGAATGCTGACCCAGGAAGGGGAAGCGTGACTTACTTGGTATCCATGCTGACCTGTATGGGGATAGGTCAAGGGGATAGATTGAGAGTGAGCCTAGTGAGAGGAAGTGACATCGTTAGTTTTCTAAACCCAGAGGAGACTCTGAAAGATCGAGACGGGAATAACTTACCACGCGGTATAGGTACAAGTCGTCAATGTGTGGATATGATGAAAAGCAATCTGAGATGAAAACCAGATCTCGTGGTCAAGATTGAGGAGAACTACGAGAGAAGTTTGCTCAATGAGCTCTCCAGTCGATGACCCTCCTTCCGAGTGTTGCCTACATTATGTTTGCTCAGCAACGATTGTTTCCCCTAATCCAAACATTCAGCTCACAATTTGATTCATTTTTCTGTCGTGCCTCAACTTACAACGGACTTGAAGCAGTCAACCTATCGAAGATAGCCCTACTGCTTGCCTCGGGCTATTGCATACTTCTATACACGCTAGTCCCAATACGGAACACTACTCCTTATGGCTTAGCCTTGATTTGAACATGGTCTTCGTGGTCGCCAGTCGCCAGTTAGCAAAATGGCCAAGTTCTTCCAAATTTGATTCCAGATGTGCTCGATACAATGACTAATACAATTCGAGATAAATTTCCCGTTGGATCTTATCATAGGATGACTTCCACTGTTGTAATGTTTATTCTTGGGTGTGGGAATGATTGGCCCCCATGATTGATACCGAAGCCACCTCCGAGCTCTCGGACGCGTCCATTCAAATGTCGGCAGTTTGCAACCTCAACAGCAAGCCGTGGACTAGACTTTCTCCGCAAGATTATCGGCTTCACCGGGGTAAGTCCGGAGGTTAAAACTGTGGGGAAGCTTCTAGGGAGATTCTACTGTGCGATCAACCTTGGAATAATCTCCCACTTACCCCATCTCATCAAATGTCCAGAGCGGATAAAGTCCAAGCAGGGAATGATGAAATTGCCCCGAGACTCTCCAAGCCGCTTGAGATGGGCGTGTGGGGAAAATGTGGGAGAAGCGGGAAAGATTTACTCCGCCATGAAGCAAAAATGCAAATGGCAGGGTCACTCGGCCATTGCACCTTGGAGAATCTTGTTTTTAAAGGGATTCCTCGCGCTATTATTTTAAACATCTTTCCTTTGACACATTTTAAATAGTCTTCTTCCTTGTTGTGTTGATATCCATCACGTATATATCGTCTCCGCACACCGGTAAAATGACGAAAGCACCTCAAGATTTACAAATCGCCATTTTGGGCGCGGGAATGGGTGGTCTGACTTCCGCTTTGGCTCTTGCTCAGCAGGGATTTAAGAACATTGATGTTTATGAAAATGCCAGTGACCTCGGCTTTGTCGGGGCGGGTATACAATTGGCACCTAACATGGCCCGCGTGTTGGATGGACTCGGTGTCTGGAAGGGCATTGAGGCCGAGGCCGTGAATATCGAAGACACATCAGTGCGAGGTATGTTACAATCTACCGATCACAAAATGTAATTCGATCTAATCTATGGTTGCAGACGGCGCAACGGACACGGAGCACGCATATGTGGATCTGCGGTACATTGAAGAGACATACGGATATAAGCACATGGTTGGCCACCGTGCATCACTAGCCAACGGACTATACAATGGCTGCAAGCAGCACTCATCAATCAAGTTCCACTTCGGAATCAACGCAGATAACGTCGATTCGTTCGGTCCTCGACCATCATTCACAGCTAAGCCCCGTGCCGGGGGAGCTGCTCCATTCAAGGTCGAGTGCGATGTGCTTCTTGCTGCGGATGGTATTAAGAGTGTCACCCGTGTGGAGATGCTAAAGCGATTGGGTGTCGACGTCGGTGTCAAGGACACCCAGCAAGCCGCTTATCGTATCATGATCCACAAGGAGCAGATCAAGGACGATCCCGAGCTTTTGGCCCTCATCAACAGCAACCGTGTGACCCGCTGGATTGGCGCAAAGCGTCATATTATCGCCTACGCCGTCTCCAACAATACTATCTACAACCTCTCCACCACCCAGCCAGACACCAACTTCGCAGCCGCCACAAACGCCACCTATACCACCAAGGGCTCCAAGCCTGCCATGATGGACGTCTTTGCGGACTTCTGCCCCATGGTCCAGCGTATGCTAAACTACGTTCCTGAAGGTGAGGTCTGCGAGTGGAAGCTGCGCGTCCACGAGCCTCTCCCCACTTGGGTTCACGACTCAGTCGCCTTGGTTGGTGATGCTTGCCACCCTACCTTGCCCCATCTAGCTCAGGGTGCTGCCCAGGCTATTGAAGACGGTGCTGTTCTCGGTGTTGTTCTCTCCAAGCTCCCTGATACCACCCCGGAGTCTATCAACAAGGCTCTCCGTGTTTATGAGAAAGTTCGCAAGAACCGCGCTGAGGCTTTGGTTGACATGGCTAGCGCTTCTGGTCGTGCCCTGCACTTGGGTGATGGTGCTGCTAAGGAGGAGCGTGACAGGCAGTTTGCGGCCCTCCGTGCTGGCAAGGGTCCCGTGCCTGATAAGTGGGCTGATGCCGATGTGCAGCGTGAAATCTACGGCTTTGACTGCACCAAGGTGGCTGCGGATAATTTCGATGAATACTTCTCGCAGATGTAAGCATTTTTTTCTTTACATCTTTTGGCCATTTCTTTCCTATTGGATATTTCCATTTTGTATACTTATGACCTTCCAACTACACAGCAAAATAAATGAGAATATCATGACACCACCAACCACTTTTCTTTCCTTGAAGAACACGATACTAAACTTCTTTTCGTTTCTAAAGGGATATTACACCACGTCAGTCTAAGCTTGCATGAACGCTGGTCAGTTGGGGCTGTACATAATGTGTCCCGTGAATTAGATCAATAGAACCGAATATAATCACGGAGCATCCTCAAGTGTTCAATTTCAACGACACATAGATGTCATATAAGGGCAATTATACTCCCACAATAATTCTAAGCCATCTTCAATATATCAACTGCCCAATACATCTAGTCCCGCGCTGTCTTGGAAAGGGATTGGAGGAGCATCTATTTAGGTCATCTGCCCTTTCTCTCAAGAACATTTCTTGTACGGCGTACCGTTCTAAGGCTGTGTATTGCATTCATCTGAAGCTGCCTCTATGGCTCCTTCTTTTGCGATCCAGCATTTGTATTATTTCGATTGAAAAATACGTATTCTAGACTCGAGTGAAGAGCAAGGTCATGTAGAAAGATATATAAATACACGTGGATCGCAAATCAACGTTCGATTGCCCCAAAAATGGGAATTTTCGATTTGTTGAAGTTTCTTATAGGTAGCCTCTTGAAAGGTGTTCTAGAGTATTTTTTGGAAGAGTTCTTTTCACCGAAATGTTGTGGCCAATGTAGTAGTTGAGCCGCAAACGAATTTGCGCGATGGCCGGTTTTACCTATCAGCATCAAGGCGAACCTCCGAGTCCGTCCAACTGGGTGCATTAAAACAGCGTCATGGTGTTCTTTCCAGACTTCTGATTATTTCAGATAAATGCCTTTCCCGGCGGTATGTCTATAACATGATTTATCGATTCTCCAGGCTAATCAGACTGTTCACAGACTCCATCACCATTCCGCCTCTCCCGCCGCAACCCATCCACGCGTCGCAGTGGCCCTCAATTCGCACCCACACCTCGGTTTCTCCTATCACAAAGTGCAACACAAAAGGAAGATGATGATCTTGACGTGATAGATGACGATGGGCCATCTTCAACGCGTAACGTCGCGGGTAACCCGCCCGCAACCCAGAGTGCCACCCGCGCGCGCCAACAACGCGACGTGATCGAGGACTCTGATGATGCCACAAATATAGAGGATACACGAATCGGAGGCATAGTTGCGGATGATCTGGCAGATGATGCCATAGACAGCACTCCTCCCGAAGAACCAGAGACTCCGGGCATCCTGGACGCCGAGTTCGATGCACTATTTGAACCGGTCAGAGATGGGAACAAACGGCGCCGTGTGGAGTTAGCGACACCCTTCAATCGAAGCAATCTAACACAGGTTGATCCGATATTGTCATCACCGCCCGGAACTGCGAACCCTCCAGCCGATCTCATCGATTTGCCCGATAAAAGCAGGCAAAGCACTACGACATGGGATACGGGCATCCAGAGAACTCCCGCATCAACCCCAAGTAACATGAAAACACCATTCCGCAGTCGTCCTCGGTTTATGCTTTCCTCAACGGTGAAGCCTCCCAGTAGCCAGTCTGCACCAAAATTCAAACTAGACACACCGGGTATATCGCCACCCGAGAGACGGAAACCGGCTTTTGTTTTGCCTCGCTCACCGTCGCCGAATCCGGATGCAGAGGATATCCCTGCACCGTTCTCTCCCTCCTCACGCACACTGCGTCGTCGTGGTCGAAACCGGGCCGGTGTGTCCAATTATATTCCTGGCGGAATGGCCGCTGAGGTACGCGGCTGGATCTTGGAAATGGGCACGAAACGTGACCAGTTGCCAAAACCTCCCTTGGCTCAAGCTCCAAACTCGCAGGCGTCGGATGCCTCGCTGGAAAAGCTAAATGCGTATCTCCTGACTGCGCGTGTCATTCATGTCAGTCAATCAGCTCTGAGCGGATGTGGCGCTGTCGCCTTTCTTCAAGCAGAAGTGCTTACTGGGAACCATGTGCAAGGGAGAAATCCTAATGCGGCCTTTAATATCATGATTATGGGACCTTCCCGGTCTAAATCCGCTGTTCGTCCAATTCCCTCGCATTCAGATGCCACTGTCACACCCCATCTGCGGAAAGGAGATGTAGTGGGGATTCACAGAGGGCTCAACTGGAAATTGGAGCTTGAGAATCTCTTCTGTGAACATGGAATACCTGGCCAAGTAGGAGATCATGTGTCGGAGTGTGCTCCATCTGAAAATGGCGGACACCCGAAGACAAAAGAGGACTGGCTCATAGCCATAGAATGGGATCTTGTTGAAGCAGCTGAGTGAGTGACACCGATTTATATCGGTATAAGGAAATGTGTATCATTTTCTTCTATCATATTTCACAAACTTACACATATCTACCTAATATAGTGCTGTGTATCATGACTGATGATTTATACCCCGAATAACAATAAAATTCATATATAAATAACATGTGATAGAGCAATATGGCGGCGTAAGCTAATCAAATTCCAAATCCCAATCGCAACATCCCTCGAGCCATAGCAAATTATTTGGGTTCATCTAACAATAAATCATCCTGCAGCTCTTGAACCCGAGATCGGAATTGTAATGACACTCTGTCGGGGATACAGAACTCCTCTACTTCGAGAAAAATGCCCATCTTTCTTGCTTCCGTGACATGCTTCTCATCGTAGCGGTCACGCCTCGAAAGATGCTCGATCACGCGATCATACCAATACCCATCGAGGAATTCTTCAAGGGGAAGGCCAAGCTCATCAAATCTGCTTTCCATCTCTTCCATCAGTTCTTCGAACTCTTCGACCAAGGAATGCTGGTCATCCGCGATCCTACCAACTTCTGTCTCATCTCGCCTTTCTTCGGGCACACACGGCCCAAGTGGCCCAGGCTCACCATGATATATTTCAGTGCAGCATGTATGCGTGAGGCCCAAGACATCGAACGTCAAGTTTCTGATTATCGCTCGCGGAAGTTCTGGCCAGTAATCCTGCCATACAATGAGAGAGAGGATCAATTTCCGGAGCGGGACTACCCTGATTATCCATCTGCACTCAGATGCCCCCAAAAGGATGGATCGAAGTGCCACTGAGAGTGTGGTACATCCACCAGAAGAACAGGCGCAAACGCAACAGTCTTTTGTAGAAGACACAAAAAAGCAAGCATCTCCTAATTCGGCAACACCTTTTTTCCAATTGCGGTATTCTTTCCCGAGGCTATGATGTTCCAAAAAAATGAGTTTGTGAAGACACTGGTAAACAGCATGGGTTGTGAGAAGATGAGCAACTTTCGCATTTGATGTCGGCAATTTCCGTTCAATACAGGCGCCTCTCGACATCAGCCAGGCTGCACTCTTGATAATCACAGACGGTTCGGGTAGATAGAAAGATTCGAACCCCATTAAGGGTGTTATGCCATACTGGTCAGGCAAATCAACGTCATGGAAACCAATTCCATACATGATATCCATGACATTGGTGAAATCCCTAGATTGCCAGGCTAAACTAGTTTGGTAGATGGCCATGGATCCCAGTGAATCAGCCTCAAAGCGCAATGCGATCGGGACATCTATCCCGTGGGCAGCCAGAGCCCCGCATATGTTTGCTGGGGGCCCATCGAGAGGTGGAATTTGATCGAGTGGCAAGGACGATTCGGCTAGTGTGCATAATCTTCTTCGTCTTGCCGCAAAATGATCGACCAGTAGTGAGTATCTTTTATCACCATCGTTACACCGCTCGTTGTTGACAAAATCCCGGACTTCAATCACACATCCCGCTTCAAGTAAAAGAGCGGCAGAAGCGTGGTATTGTTCTCCCTCAGCTACAGCAAGCGAAGGAAAGTGACAATGAGGATTGGCCCCTGACTGTAGAAGAATTTGTATGCCCTTTGGCCACCCAAATGCAAGTTTAAGTGGCGAAAGGGTACTTATCCTATCATTTGGCGAATTTCCACTTGCCAAAGCTTCCCTGAGCTCTTTCTCGGACTCGCGAATGATTGCTTTAGCTATCTTCGTGGCTCGAATCACTGGGAGTTTAGGTTAGTTTTGTAAATAAATGAATATACCCCCGAGGAGCGAGAGTAGAAATACATACATTCTTCGTCTTGAGAGAGAACAAGTCGAAGATTGTGTTTCAAATTGACATAGTGGGGAGGACTTGAAAGTATATGACCGAAGAAAGTTAACTGCAGTGGCCCTGTCACCTCAATCAAGTTCAAAATCAATGGAAGATCTTCCACTTTGAGTATAGCCTTTATGCAAATATACGACACTGGATTTTGCATCCAGCTGTCTGTGTTTTTTAGTTTCATACCACAGTCTAGCATGAATTTGACGGTTTCTAACATGATCTGTGAATCACTCTCTTCACAAGGCACTCCATACACTTGGTACCAAATTATCTATCTGCAGTAAGAGCCATGTTTTGGGTAGGGGTGTTTGTGAACATACATCCATGAGAGATGCGATTTCATTTCCGAAGTAATAGAAAGTGTCGTAGGGAGACAGTCGTTGCTCAGAGAAAGCACGCATCAGTGTTGGAATGAGCAACCCATTTTGGCGACAGACCGGTGTTATTTTACATAGTTCGCGGTATCTCTCACTATCCGGCCCCCATACACTTTGAATTTGCAAGTTTGGGGCAATAGACAAGCCTCCAGCGCCTCGAATCATGGAGAAAGATGCAGATATTGCAAAATTCAAAAACCGGTTGTGATAGGTGTATGCTCTTGTCACTCTCTTTGACTGAGCCCTAATCCACACTTGCCGCTGACATAGGAGTCGATTGCTGAAAATGGTCAACTAATGTCCATACGGCGTTTTTGTACGAGGCATACTTGTCATCCCCTAGATCCGTCTGTGCCAATAGGCCACGGTCCGAAAGCATCATCTGCGGTTGTTTGTGCTGAGAATCACACGCAAGTTGAAGTAAACTTGGCGGTGGAATGCCTGTTGATGATATACCCATCTTGAGGATGGAATGCATACTTTGCATCTCTTCGTAAATTGAAATTTGCATGGCTCTGGACTCCCTTGTATCCTGCCAGTTATATCTGCCCAAGGATCAATAATCACATCTTCGAAGGGTACATATTCAGCCAAATTATATACCCACATCAGCAGTGATGTCTGCAGAACGTTCTGGATCTGATCCAAATGATTTTGCACGTCTTGCAAACTGTCTTTCTGAAAGTAATATACGCCCTTCTTCAGTTGAGCACGAAATTTGTCCGGGAAAGCCTCTGACTGAGCAGGCTTGAACCGATCCACAACTTTCTTGAGTTTTTCGATCGAACTTTGCATGCTCATAACTTGCTCTTCGAGATCTGCAGCCACTTCCGGTCGTGTCTGTTGTAATTCCTCTACCGTGTCACGTAGAGCCTTTAGTAGCATGCGGAGAGCCTTTGCCTTGTTCCTCGCGTTTTGAATCTCTTCGTCGTAGCCCCGACATGCCTGCCTGTACGAAACGATCCCCTGGCAGACTTGTAAGCCGAGGGATATGATGCCGACGGCGGTACCCGCAAGTTCCATGTCCCGCGATGTGATGCTTCAAGATCGAATGTGGTTGTAAAATAATTGAAGTCATATGGAAGTGATCTACGGGGGCAACCTGTCGGTCGCCAAGGAGGCAGTGCTAGTCTCATGCAGCGTGGTAATCGTGGCCCCAATCAAACGGGAGGCTTAGCGCTCAGCTGAATAAGATATTTTATTTGCTGGGATTATTTCGAGTTATATTGGAACATTCCCTGTAAACAAACTGCAGTCATTCAAGAAACCTATGGTAGTGGAACACGGTCAAGGGTGTGGGATAATCATGTGGTCTGCTAGATTTATACGGAGAGCATCGTTGATCTCCTCGTCTTATTCAAACCGGTCAAACCTCAGAAGTTCTTCCATGGTGTTTTTTTGAGGATGGGAAAAGCGTGGAACGTAAACAAATCATGAGTAGCGTAACAACTTGGGTATATTCTATATGCAACTGCAAGATGATTCCAATGCAATCCTTACTCCGCCACAGCCTTAAGGGCATCCGCAGCCACATTGCATCCCCACCGAACTAGCTTCAGTTCCTCAGGGGACACAATATCAGTCTTTGCGACAACCTTTCGCACAAAATAGATAAGGCCCTTGGCGATGTGTGGTGTCTCCTTGACACGCAGGAAGATTTGCATCAAAGGCCCTTCATCCTTCTCAGCCTCATCTGGCGTGGTGTTTTTGGACGACTTCTTCTTCTTGGACTTTTGGGATTGTTGAATGATACTGATGATCAAGACTTCGACAAACGTCTTAGTCTTGGGCTGCAGGTATGCGAAGTTGAGATTCTTCAAAATGCTCAGCGTCAAGCTGCCGTCCATAATGAGGGTGCTGAACATCTTAGCCAGGTTGACCACAGACTTCATGCTGACACCGTTCTCCTCATCATCTGGATCGAAGTCGTTATCTGCATCCTCATCAATATCTCCTCGTTCGCCCATCTTCTTGAACTCATTCCAAAGTGCAAACATAAAGGACATCTTGATGCGTCGACCCTGCTCACCGCAAATCCGACGCGCAATCAGAGAATAGTATGGGTTGTGGGCCTGTTCCTCCATGGCACAGTGTAGGAGGACACGAGGGATTTCAAACTCCTGCGCCCGCTTGAGACGAAGCTTCATGAGTCGGACATGTGCATCTTGGAAGTCGTTGGCAGACATGATGGCAACGAAGATCGACCGACGAACGTCCGTGTTCATGCGGTGAGCTCGGGCGAGAACTCCAAAGTCAGGCTCGCCGTCGCTTCCGTCGTCTTGAACCTCAGGTTGGGTCATTTGTACACCAGCCATTTCTCTTTGTGCTGTTACAAGAGGGTCTTCCTTCCAGCTTGCACCGACCAACCACCACTTACCCTTCTTGGAGGAGTTGTGGATATCCTCACGGGAGATGTTAATAGGTTCGGATGCGCGGATCACCCGAGAGCTGTTCAGAGAACCCAAAATTTTGCGCATTTTGGTAATATGTTCTGTGGTGATACCTGCGCCAGCCGCGGCGGAGGCTTTCGAGCGGTTGTTTTTCAAATCCGTGATGAGGTCAATCATAAACTTCGTTCGAACAGAAAGTCTATCCTCGCCAACCTTCGCGACAGCGGGCTGAATGAGCAATACGATATCTTTGAGCGCAGACGGGTCATCGAGTCGAAGTTGAGGGCCAGAATCTATGTAGACGTTAGAGGGCTAATAGTTCAACTATGGATTAGGAATATCACTTACTCCGAATGACCTTGAGCAAGAGTTCGGTGTTCGCTTCCGTGATCTCCTGCACGTAAAGACGAACGTAATCAAACATCAAGGAAGAACCAATGACGTGGAAGTTGTAAAGCTGCGAGAGAAGAGAGACCAAGTTGGTAGCTTCTTTTCCTTGGAATTTTCCACGCTCGTCGCCATCGGCATCCAATGTTTCGACAACCGTTTGGATAATCTCCGCGCCAACATCCATTCCCATGAGCTTATACAATGCCGCAATGAAACCGGCATGCAAAATGAGGAAGGTATCCTGAAGGGCAGCCCTCTCGCAGATCAGGCCCATTAGTAGGCTGATCAAAGTAGATGTGACGTGTTGGCGTGGGTAATCGCGGTAAAGCTTTTCGAATTCGGCGACAATCGAGAGCATGTTGGCCTCGGACAACTTGTTGAGATGTCCCTGGGCCTGGCGCTTGAGACGAGTGAGAGATTCGCTTTCCGGGTCTGAGCGACCTCGTAATGAAGGTGGAATATACTTTTGAGCGGTGGGTTCAGTTTTCGTGACCGGGGCGATATAAGGATTTTCCTTCTTTTTTGGCTCCTTGCGTTCTTCCTCGTCGAAACCGTCGAAATCACTGCCTTCGGCGGCCTCGTCAGAATCATCGCCTCCAAAGATTTCCTCGTCGAGATCGAGATCCTCGGCGCTGTCCATTTCACTATCATCTTTTTCGAGTTGTTGGGCTTGCAAGCTCTTGGCCTTAAGTCTCTTGTTTCGTAGCCAATCATCGGCTTCTCGTTTGCGCTTTTTGCCCTCATCCTCTGAGGCATCGCCGCCGCCACCACCTAGGTCTCCCAGCAAATCCTCTAGCCCATCCTCCTCGAAGGCCTTTGGTTTACCTCCTTTCTTGAGGCCAAGCTTTTTCTCCAATGCGGCAATCTCGGCATCGTCTTGCGCCAACTTAGACTTGACCGATCCGGGGATGTGGTGCTCAGTTTCTTTGGGCTCATCCTCGGGCTCGTCTTCGTAAGCGTCGTCATCCGACTCGTCGTCTTCATCCTCATCCTCATCCTCATCCTCATTGAGGTCGATTTCTGACCCGAAACCAGACTCAGCCTCGGAGCCAGACTCAGATTCGGAGTCCTGTTGAGCTGGCTCTTTCTTCAGGATAGATTTGGGCTTCTTCGCGGCCTCTTTCGTGGATTTAGACTTGGTCTGCGGCACACTAGGTCCCTCGTCGAGATCCATGCCGTCTTCCTCGTCGCTATCATCCTGAGTCTGCTGCTGAGGCTTTTGCTGATGCCGCTGCTGAGGGCGCTCGAAGGTCTTCTTGGTTTGAGGGGCTGCGTGTCGGGATTTCTTCTGCGTACGCTCATTTTGGCGGCGTTCTTTGCGCGACGCAGGTCCGTTCAGGCGACGCTTCTTGTCACCGTAGACATCGCGGATTCCGAGCTCGGATCGTAGATCGCGAGGCAAGGCTGTCGTATTATGCCGAGGGCGGGGCATCTTGTTCCGCTGAGATATGTATTTTGTCTGCTCTCAAAGAGTTCAAATGTCGGTCCTCGATATCAGGTACCCCGGGCGGTCGGCAACTTTTTTCACTTTTCTGCTGCCCCAAAGCAAAGGCGGAGAGGCACCCACAGCGGAGTTTCTCCCCCACTGCGAGTTATGCCCAGCTGTCAATTGCATACTGATCATCTGCTCCAGCTTTCAGATCTCTTAATTATCGCGCGCCTCAAAGAAAATATCTCCAAATATGGCCCCACATCTGGGACACGATGAGGTAAATATTGTTATTGGTGTTACCTGACCGCTACACCTCCGCACATGCGACCACGACCACCAATTCCAAGCTATATCTAACACCGGTCACCTTTAGTTCTTCAAATCTCTCGCCGAACTGCTCTCCAAAACCTCCCAAGAAACCCACGGCTCGGTAAATCTCACTCAAAAACCTCTCATTGATGTGCCCGGTGCCACTACTACAAACTCCCAACCATCTATCCTCATCCGAGCTACTGATGGAAACACCAATACGCCGAACCTCAAGAACGCAAGCAAGGAAACCCAGATCTCCATGAAGAAGTCTCAGAAGATCAAGCTCTCAACTATCGTCAACCCAGATGAAATTGAGGCGTTCTACGTTCGCTACGCTGAGGTCTGCAAAGCAGGAATGTCCGGGTTGAAGAAGCGAGATCGCCGCGGCCGCAAGGCCAAGACTAAGGGCGGAGCTGCTAAGGTCACAAAGGCATAGATTTGCTGTTCGGTCTGTTTCCTAGCTGGCACGATCGTATTTATGTGCTCAGCTCGGACCTAACACGCGATGTGTTTGATGGTTTCCTTTTCTCATGCATTAGCTGGCGTTCGATGGTGGTTACGACTTCTTGTTCTCAAAATTTTCAATGTGAACTTCCTATCAAGTGTACATATTCCCCTACGCTTGTGGCTCACAAGCGCTGTGTTTGTTTATACGAGTCCTATGGGATGAGAAAAGAAATAAACGGGTTTTAGCATTACAGTTGGGCGTGTCACTATTCGTACGTTGCATCTTAAACATCTTTGCTCAATTATTTAGATGAGAGCCAATGGCGCTCTACAGAGCTTTGTGCTCGGGCTGTATAGAATGGAGATTGAAAGAGCGTATTTGTATCAATTAATTATTCGTTTCTGACATGACCCCGAATTCCCGTCAATGAGACACGCAACGCTAGAATACAGAAATTCAGTAGAATACAAACCATGCCATATATCCACCCATAAGCCGTGCAAATCAGTGCCAAATATCATAACAAGAAAAAACATTAAGATGGTCAGTGTAGAGAGAGGGGAAATACAAAGAGTAAGCATTAAATCGACCGTAAGTTGGGGGGAAAGATCCAGATGAAGAAGTGAAAAGAGTAAGACAATTAAAAGGTGGGCATGTCAACCATCCGACTAGTCCAGATCCCAAGGGTCAAGTTTCTTGAAGATTTCAGCATCCTCGTACTCTGAGGAAGTTTGAGGCTCCAGTGGAAAGCTGAAGTCATCCTCTGTGGCTGGATCCTTCCTTGTATGCTGGAAATGAGAATTTGGCTCACTCGGTGTTGAGGTGATAGTCGGCTGGATGGTTGGGTTGATGACAATGCGCGCAGCGATGTGGAGGAGAATGACAAAAAGATAGGCAGGGGGAATCAATACTAGCGTGATAGCCTTGGAAATGAAGGATGAGCCATCATCACCAGATGGTTGGTACAATGCCGAAGAATGAGGCATGGGAGAAACGTCACGCTCTCTTGTGGCTTTTGCCCGGCGCCGGAACTCCGCACTCATGTGGTCGAAATCAGTATTCAATGCAGTGGCCTGGGAATGAGAGTTTGGGCGCATTTGAGTGTCCGAAGACGCATCCGTGAAACGACTGGGTCGATTCACATTGCTTGTAGGAGCCACTGAGGGCGAGGTGTCCGAGAACGCATCTGCGAAGCGCCTGGGCGGATTATTCGAACTTGCACTATGCATTAATGGAGGACCAGGCACGCTGGTTGGGTTTGGGATATCGTCGCTTTGGGGAATATTGAGTGTCGGGAGCTGCGATGCCTTACACGGATCCGCTGGTGCTGATTCCAATCGAGAAATTATGTGTTTTGTGTTCGAAAGATTGAACATTTCTTCTGACTCTGGCAGATCGTGGCCTCCCACGGATGTAGGATGAGTAGAGACTGAATCTGGCGATTGAGGCTCAGCGGAATGGAATGACTCGGGGCTGGACGTAAAGGAGACATCATGGTCAACCTCCAGTGTAGGCTGGGTAGTGGGTTGAGCGGGTTGAACTTCTTCGATGTTCATTAAATTCTCTTCCGGTACTGCCTTAGCTTCGACTGCACTGGTGGTTTCGGCACGGAATACAACTTCCTCAACTTCCTCTGGGGTCTCAGCCGCCAATACTGCGTCGGTCTCGATTGAGACGATGGGCTCTGCTTCAACTGCAGCCTCGCTGGCAGCTTCGGCTTGTGATATAGCCCCTGGCCCGAGTTCGGGCTCAGTCTCAAGTTGCGCTTCGGCTTTGAATTCAGCATCTAGTATAGGTTCAGATTCAGGCCCGGCTTCAACTCCACCGTCGCCTAGTAACTCAGGTTCGAGTTGGTCTATAACCTTAGGCTCATGATCAATTTGAAGTGCAGCATCGGCACTGGGTGCGTATTCTGGCTTGAGCACAGGTTCAAAGTCATCGTCATCCCCCGAGACTGAAGTAGCCTCAAACTTTGCAAGCAGGCTAGTGAAAGTTTGCGGTGCTTCAGACACCGAGCGCCTAGGAGGCCCAAGGTATGGGGAAGGACTCAAAGCTTCAACGGGAGATGATTCCTGATCGTCGGGAATAGCCTCCAAAATTGTACTGTTCGCTTTGTTCGAGGTGAAACAACTGTCATCGGTTAAGTTTCCGTCGGTGTCGTCCCCGGTGCTCATGGAATCGATGCAATCCGACCTGATCGAAGAGGGTGATGGTGTCTCTCGCGGAGGTTCTAGGACAGTTGGTATCCTTTCTCTCCGATCTTTGGGTTGCCAGGCCTTTTTGCGCCGAGGTGCCATCGCATCTGTTGGGAGCTCAACGCTGAAAGCGCGTTTGAAAGGACATGGCGTGACCTCATACCGAAGCACTGTTGGCAACGCGATCTTCAGATCCCGCACCAAACTCTGGTCGTCTTCCGTCTCGTATGGTATCTCGATGCGATAGTATGTAAGAGGGCGAATGCGTAAAACAAACTTTGACACCCCGTCAACACACCAACACTGCGAGTTTTTCAGGATCGCGTGGACAACATTTCCACATTTCAGAAACGCCGTTGAGCCATGGACCTTTTCTAGCCTCAGTGGTGCTGTTGCGACCGTTCTTTCAGTCGCAGAGCGCCAGGGGAGTGTTTCGATGGTGTCAACCGGGTAGTCGAAGTCTGATGGCGCAGAGCTAGAGGGAATAGGGGCGAGCGCTCTTGGGGAGAAATGCACGATTTTCGCAGATGGGTGATAAAAAATTACATGTTCGGGGGTATTCGGCACACTCGAGCGACGTTGCGCGAGAGGATTTAATTTGGTGGGAAGGGTGAGGGAGCGGCGGAGGGATTGTATCTGACCTAGCTCACTTGGAGACTCGGGCATGGTTCATGGATGCGATCAATAAGGGATAAAGGAGAGCCTGTAAAGATATTAATGTACAGACATGTTTGTACAAGATGCTAATGCGAGAAGCCAGGGTATCCGATGCAAGAAACGCAAGAAACGGGGCTTATCTGCAGTATTACGCGGGGAGATGCACTGTTGCCTCAGGCTATTGACATCAGGTGACCATGACGCAGCTTTCCAATGGAGGCCAGGCATCCACAGTTATTTCGGTTTCACTTTCAAGAATGCATTGTTGCTAGCTTCTTAACTATTTCGACAGTCCTGGTCTTCTCTGCAGTGGTATTCCTTGGGATATTTTACAGCCTTGAAAGCCACAATGTCGAGCTTCGAGCCAAACGCCGTGATCCGCGGCTTCCAGCTCACAGTGGTAGGCAGTATGTCACCCTATACCTTTTGTTTCTATTTCCCGACCATTCAGGGGGATTGGTTCAAAATGCCTAGAAATCCCTGGCTACACAAGAAATTCTATCAATGTCTCCAGAGCTGTATAGCGTCGGAGTCGGCTTATGCCAAGACTTTGATCAAGGTGCTACTTGGACTGAATTTAGCCAGCCACATTTTGTCATTTGCCTTGGAATGATCGCCTGAATGGAAATTTTATTTTGGACCCTTGCTAACCGAAGCTTGCAGCTGTTCGTGCATTAGCGAACCCTGAATTATTCAAGTACGACCATTTCCGCCAAGCAGCTCTCGCAATAGCCATCGGCATCGTGATCCAGTTGATCATTCAAATTCCAGTATGTTTTTAAATCATCCTACGCTGTTTAGGGTTTATTTCTGACTTCAATTTAAGATCCTCAGCGTGAGATTCTCAATCTACATTTTATCATGGGTGATCAACATGGAGCAGGCTGTCTGGGACGACAAGCTTCTCAATGGATTGGAATTTATGTCCAAGTCTGTCCTTCAGGTGCCATTCTTACTTATGACCCTGATGCGATATGTGACACCCACGCTGGATGAAATGTACGTTCTTTGGCAACATACTCATTGACAGTGTTCGCTGACCATCTCACTAGCTTCATGCAGTCCATTCAATGGGTGGACATGACATACATTCAGAAACATAAAACCGAAGATCCTCATCACCTACGCTCTCTATACTACCCCAATCTTGTTCAGTACTCGGCCAAAGGTGGCTCCAGCGTTTCTCGCCCAATTCCCCAAGCACTGAAGTCATTCTTCAATCGCTATGCAAAGAAGATCGGTATGATGCTTGGCATATATCTTCTATCGATGGTTGTAATCATCGGTCGGTTCGTTATGCCCGCAGCAAGTTTCTACACATTCCGAAGCCATGTCGGCTCCACCCCCGCGGCTGTCATTTTTGGCGTAGGCTTGATTCTGCCGAAGCACTACATTGTCACGTTTCTTCACACCTACTTTGCTTCGCGCAGCCTGATGCGTGAGCTTGTAAGTCCAATTACCCTCCTACACTTGGGGATTCTGTTAACGACTTCTAGCTTGAACCCTACTTCTGGCGCATTAAGTTCACTCCCGAGCAAAAGCGTCGGTGGTTCCGCGACCGAGAAGGTGTTCTCTTCGGCTTTGCCTTCGCTTTCACGGTTCTTCTGCGGATCCCATACATTGGTGTGCTGATGTATGGCGTTGCTGAGGCATCTACAGCGTACCTTGTCACCAAGATTACCGACCCGCCTCCACCTCCTGCTGAAAGTACGGACTTTGCGGAAAGCCAAGTTACCTGGAAGAACAAACATGATTTCTTGCGCTTATCTCTCGATAATCTTGACAAGCTGAATGTCGACACGGACGAGCACGGTCAGAAGGACTCTGGCTCCCCGGGAAAGAAATTTACTTGAGAGCCGTTAGTGCTAAGATTCCCACGGCAAGGATTTCATTCGCGAAGTAGATATGCACCATGCACATCAAGACATCATTAGCATATAAGGCGACCGTCCCACAATTTATTTTTCCGTTGCCCTCCTTTAGAAGGAGCCTTATTTACAAAAATACATTTGAAGTTCAACAAGGCTTGGTATTCCCGTCGGGGTCCATCCATAGGGCGCTAGCTTATCAAACCGTTGATATGCGGGATAAAGCGATGATAAGCAGGATCTCCAACGCTTCACGTAACTATTATTCATGGCCACATGTAAATGGACCGGGCGTCTGCGGGGTAAGACCCTTATCGTGAGGGGGCTCTAGTTCAGAATATCTCGGTATATTTGGGGTTCCCAGCTTATCCTGAGCCCGAGGTTTATACTCTCGTCAGCCTATAGCTACTGCCTTAATCGCATTAACCGACTAACAAACCTACCATAAGTGCAAATATGGGTATCAAGGGAATTCGTACTGCTCTAAAGGTCGATCTCGACAAGCCTGCGTGGGAACAGCCTGGCTTACATGTATGTGCTTCCGTTCTTTAACTCGTGAAACATTGCTAAGTCCCCGATAGAACAGATGGCATCCAGACGGTATGTGAAGTCTTGATTATAGCAGTCTCGTCGAAGACACATCACTCTAATACAAACTTTTGAACTCTCCAGTGCCCGCCCATGGAAAAATTGCCAACAATGAAGTTGTCAAGATCGAATGTCTCGATTGGACTGGAGGCCAAATCGGAAACAATGACTCGGCCGACGATATCAAGAATGTAGACCTAACCCAAATCCATTACCTATCCGGTCCATTCGACATCGAAACCGCAGAGCCTGGCGATGTCTTGCTCGTTGAGATTCAGGATGTCCAACCCTTTGAAGACCAACCATGGGGATTCACCGGAGTCTTCCACAAAGAGAATGGAGGAGGCTTCCTAGACCAGCTGTATCCCGAAGCGTATGTTAACACTAATATCACGATATACATCGATGTTGACATTATCACAGAGCTAAGGCGATTTGGGACTTCGAAGGAATCTTTTGCTCATCTCGACACATCCCGCATGTTCGGTTTGCAGGACTAATCCACCCTGGAATCCTAGGTTGTGCTCCATCAGCCGAAGTGCTGGCTGAATGGAATCGACGAGAGGGAGAGCTTATTGCGACCAATACTGTTGCTGATCGAATTGTCGCTCAGCCACCCAATCCCCAGAACGCCCATGCAGGCAGTGCTACCGATGACGTGAAGAGCAAGATCGCTAATGAGGGTGCTCGAACTATCCCAGTGAGGCATTATCATACACAACAAAACTGAACGATATACTCATATATCTACTAGGGCCGCCCCGAACACGGAGGTAACTGCGATATCAAGAACCTCTCCCGCGGATCGAAGATTTACCTCCCCGTCCACGTCTCAGGCGCCAAATTCTCCGTCGGAGACCTGCACTTCTCGCAAGGCGACGGCGAGATCTCATTCTGCGGGGCCATTGAAATGGCCGGTGTAATCACATTGAAGTTCACAGTTATCAAGGACGGCATGGCAAAACTAGCTATGAAGTCACCAATCTTCCATGCAGGGCCCGTAGAGCCGCAGTTTGGCCCTGGGCGATACCTGACATTCGAGGGATTCTCTGTCGATGAGAATGGCAAGCAACATTTCCTGGATGCGACAGTCGCTTATAGACAGACCTGTCTCCGGGTTATTGAGTACCTCCGGCGCTATGGTTATAGTGATTATCAGATATATTTGCTGCTCAGTTGCGCGCCGGTGCAGGGGCATATTGCCGGCATTGTGGATATTCCAAATGCTTGTACCACTCTTTCGGTGCCGATGGATATCTTTGATTTCGACATTCGGCCTGAGGCAGATGTGGTCAAAAAGGAGATGGGAGCTTGCGCTTTTGTGACAAAGTAGGACCTTGGGAATGAAAGGGGCAAAATGAACATTCTGAAGTTTGGTTTGTTAGGATATTTCAATCCACCTCATTCAATGTGAGCTTTCTGTGATCAGCAAGGTTGAAGCAGTATGCAATATATTTTGAAACGTAGGCCAATGCTTGTAACAATACATAACTAGCGTATGGTCTGGACCCAGTCGTAATAATACTACGATCTTCTAGAAAAATGTCCCGTCAACAGTAGGTCATACTTGAAATATATAATTTGGTACTTTTTGAAGGCAATGTGATCCCCGATTATTTGAGTGAATCTTGCACTTTAAGCCTGACATGCTATGTTACAGGAGTCTACCATATGGAAGGTTACGGTATGGACTTCGCACAAAGAACAAGGCACATTGCCTGAATGATGTGATATCATACATCATGGGTCATGGTTGAACGAGCAGACCACGTCGTGAATCGTGATGGGAACAAAAGGGAAATGAGAATGAATTAGTTTCAGACCGTTTAAGAGAAGAACTTCTTGGCAGCGGCCTTGTCCTTGGCCTCCCGGTCCTTGACGGTCTTCTTGACCTTGGCGATCTCGTTGACGATACCAGCATCACCAGGAGCCAGCTTCTCCGCCTCCTGCAGATCCTTCAGCGCGGCATCCTCCTCCTTCAGACCCTCGTGGGCAACAGCACGGCGGTAGTAGGCCTTGGCCTTATCGGCATCCTTAGCCTTGGCGGAATCGGCGACTTGAAGCGCATATGTGGCCCAGTTCTGAGCCTGGCGGAACTTCTGGAGCTTGTTGCCGAGAAGGGAAGAGTTGGAGTGCAAAGTGAATCGGAGTGCCTTCATCTGCTCGCCCAGCTCCTTGGGGTCATTTTCCTCGGGCTCGGGGAACTCGTTCAAATAGCGCAGGCCCTTCTGGTACTTGTCGAGACCCAGGTTAAGATCACCACTCTTGAAAGCAACGTTGCCGAAACCCTTGAGGTCGGAAGCGATCTTGAAGCAGAGAGGTGCAGTAAGGGCCTCGCCTTGGTGGTCCTCGGTGAAGTCCTCATATGGGTCGCCTGTCGCATCCTGCTGGCGCTTGGTCGCGTTCTCGTAATCCTCGCCGGACAGCTCGCCGCAGTCCACGATAGTCACGTCCTGGAAGGGCTTGTCGGACTGAGTCTTCATGTTCTCGATCTTGCGAATCACACTCTTGCCGTTGATGACCTCGCCGAACACGACGTGCTTGCCATCGAGGTGGGGAGTGGGGACGGTGGTAACGAAGAATTGACTGCCGTTGGTGCCGGGCCCGGAGTTGGCCATGGAGAGCAGGAAGGGACGGTCATGCTTGAGGTCGAAGTTCTCATCGGGGAACTTTTCGCCGTAGATCGACTCGCCGCCGGTACCGTTGAACGCAGTGAAGTCACCACCCTGAATCATGAACTGCTTGATCACACGGTGGAAAATTGAGCCTGAATGGGGACGCCGCGGTTAGTGGGCGTCAACGCCATGGGAGCGGGGTATTGCAGACATGCCTTTGTAGGTCAATTCCTTGCCCTGGGTGCCAATGCCCTTCT
This sequence comes from Penicillium solitum, assembly GCF_028829755.1. NCBI lineage: Eukaryota > Fungi > Ascomycota > Eurotiomycetes > Eurotiales > Aspergillaceae > Penicillium > Penicillium solitum. Next base: position 1,541,098 of record NW_027072125.1, on the reverse strand, counting down.
CGCCGGTACATAAAGCTCGGAAATTGTCCGCGGTCTTGGGGACAACTGTTGCTGTTATTAACCATGTGCAAATTGTCAAGAGAGGAAATCATGTCGTACCATCGTTGAACTGTGTGACGCCCAGATGTTAGATGCAATCCAGACTCGGCATGTAGAGGAGGCGGGTAACTTACCAGCTCAAATGCAACCCGATTAGGCTCGCCATCACCGATTTTAATGTCAAAGAAGACACGGGAGCCTGCAAGCTTGTCAGCAACTGGACTCAATCCTTGCATTCCGCGGGTAGATGAACCCCGCACTGAACGTACGCTGAGCTGTCGCCATGACTGTGGAGTTGAGGGAGAGAAATTTCAAAAGTGGAGAAGAATAGAGGAGAGAAACAAAGTTGATATGGTAAAGAGGTGGAGGAGAGAGAAGTCAGCGTTGTGGGGGAGTCCGGCGCTTGCGGTTCAGGAAGCTTCCATTGCGGGCACCCCAACTATGCTCGGACCACGGGATTTGTATAGAAGTTGTATTGGGGGTATCTGCTAACATCTATTTACCTAGGTAGGTACAAAGAATTACTCTATCTTTATTTCTCCTTTTTGTTTCCCTCTCTTTTTTTTCATTGCAGCAATTCAGGTGGAATTTGGAATTCAAAAGATCCCTTAAATTCCTGTTCATTAGACTCTTTGTCTCCATTTTTCTGCTCCTTGGGTTCCTTTTTGGGGAGATTGGTATTGATTTCGATTGTGACCTAGAATGAGACCAGTCAGTATAGATTCAATGGCTGCGAGGAAAGGAGCTAGGAGGTTAAAATGTACCGCCGCGTCCTCGCTGCAGTAGTCTACACCCACCGGCCCATCGTTCTTCAGTTCGACCTCCATCATGGCTTGGAAGACACCATTCTTGACCCGATCTGGAGAATAGCCTTCCCGCATCTTATCATAGAAGAAGTCATAGATTTTGCGTGCAGGTTCGGGGCTAGCTGCATCATGAAAGTCGGGTTTGTTTCCTTTCTTCATTTTTGCATAGAGTGTGAATTGGGAGACTAGATCAGGTATTGGTTAGTATTGTTCAGCAGTGTTCGAGGTAGATAGTAAGATGAAGAAGCATACCACATAGTACTTCCCCCTCAATATCCTTAACATTCTTTTTCCACTGTGATGATGTCAGTTGCTGGTCTCGGACATGACAGTGATTTGACATACTTGTACTCCGTTCTCATCGGGCCAGAACTTGGCCTTCAACACCTTGTTCACGAGGTTCTCGGCATCCTTCTCGGTATCGTCTTTGCCAATGCCAGCAAATACAAGAAGACCCTTGCCAATAGAGGAAACCAACTCCGAATCGACAGTCACAGATGCCGATTTGACTCTTTGGATAACGACTGAACGGTATTAGTTGATTTTGGTATATCGTACAGTTCCATAGTTCCTCACGTTTCATTTTGGTGACCTATAGATCTTTGATTCTCGTCAAAATAAGAAACAGCTGGGTGAAGCTTGGGTACGTACCCGCGGCGTAGACAAGATAAGGCCGGTGATAGCGCTGGCACAAAATATTGCCTGCTGTTGCCCAAATGAGCTCGTTTAACTCGGTTTGTCAGCGTGAGTTTATTCTTCGGCGGAAATTGTGTACTTTTGAACTGAGAAATCCAAATGCGACGTGTGACTTGTGTGTGTTAAAGCCCACGATCCCCCTCGCGCCGCCCTCACGTTCGCCTCCGCCCGTGACCGCCTACCTATTAGAGCATCCACGAAGCTTTCCACTCAAACGCGGAGAGGCATTCCATGGACTTCCGAGTCTCTATCCCTCTTGCTGGCAAACAAACACTTTTACCCACAATCCCCCCTTCATAATCTCCGTCGATTGTGTCCTTGTGACCATTTTGGTCGAAAGCGCATCACCTCACCGTTCCGACCGCATTAATCCCCACGCCAGTGGACGGCACAGTCCACAAACGGGTTCACAATGGCAGCCCGAAAAACGCAACAGGAAATTGAGAAAACCTTCAAGAAGGTCTCTGAAGGGATACAGACGTTCGAAGGCATTTATGAGAAGATCCGACTGGCTACGAATCCCACGCAACGAGACAAGCTCGAAGACCACCTTAAGCGCGAGATCAAGAAGCTGCAAAGGTTCCGTGATCAAATCAAATCATGGGCCGCTGGAAATGAAGTCAAGGATAAAGCTCCTCTCATAGAGCAGCGGAAGGCCATTGAAGTGGTACGTTTGGGTTTCCTAACTTGGTCCCTCCACAGAGTCAATGCCTCCCCCAAGGGACGGCAAGCTAACACCGTCGGTAGTGTATGGAACAATTCAAAGCCGTCGAAAAGGAAATGAAGACGAAAGCGTATTCGAAGGAAGGTCTATCGGCAGCTTCACGACTTGACCCAAAGGAGAAGGAGAGAGTCGAGTGTTGCGAGTTTCTCTCTAATATGGTTGACGAGCTTCAGCTGAAGATCGAGGCCCTGGAGGCAGAGGAGGAAACACTTCATGCGCAAATGAAGAAAGGGAAGAAGGACACGAAGAAGGCGGATCGAATGGCCGACATCTCCCACGTTACGGAACGACATAAATGGCACATAAACAAGTTGGAATTCCTCAATCGTTCATTACAGAACGGCAACTTGGACGTTGGTGCGGTACAAGACCTCAAGGAAAGCATCAAATATTATGTCGAAGAGGGAGGTAGCCTTGACTACTCCGGCGAGGATGAGACCCTCTACGATGATCTAAATATCGGCGAAGAGGTCGAGGCACAATTCGGCATGGGCGGCGAAGGCGATCGTGTATCATCACAAGATGCCCAATCAATCCAAGACGAAGAGCCAGAACCCAAACCAAAGGTCAAGCAAGAAGCGCCAGCAGCCCGAAGACCATCAACACAGATGAAATCGCCGCTGCCTGTTCTTGCTACCCTCCACCCGTCTGCTTCATCGAGTGCCACTCCAGGCATGAAGCCCGCTCCTCTTCCTACCCGTCCCCCTGGTGAAACCCTCAAGTATGCCTCCGCTGCTGCCGCTGCTGCAGCAAGTGACAAAAGTGGTGTTGGCATTCTTCCTCTTCCCCCTCCACCAGGGTTCAGCCCGGCTTTGTCCGTGGCATTGCCTATCTCCAAGTCTTCTACTGCTTCGCCTAGTGTGGCGTCAGCACAGCCTGTTCCAAAGTCAATAATCCCACCTACTGTAGCAGCTGTTACAGAAGAGCTTGCTGGGCCCGTGCGACCGAAGATCCCTGCAAATGCCAATGTCTCATCGCCAGCGCCCGCAAAAGTGGAGACATCAACGAATGGCAAACTCGAGACAGAAGGAACTGAAACTGATGAATCAGTATATCATCTGCCCCCTGGTCTCCAGGACCTGCTCCAATCATTCGAGGTAACGAAGTCGCGTGCGTCGGCTAACCCATCGCCGTCTGTTCAACGTCTTCTCGCTACCTCATTGACGACATGCCCAGAGGCTGGCGATGCTGAAAAGCCACGTCACTACAAGCCGCAGAACCCCTACAGCACTGCTCTCTACTATCCCCAGGAACCTCTCTCAATATTTGATGACCCTCGCTTGTACGATACCGGGAGAATTGACACGGATACTCTATTCTACCTTTTCTACTACCGTCAAGGGACGTATCAGCAATACCTCGCCGCCAAGGCGCTCCGAAACCAGAGTTGGCGCTTCCATAAGCAGTATCAAACCTGGTTCCAGCGTCACGAGGAGCCCAAGAACATCACCGAGGAGTTCGAACAAGGCACCTATCGCTTCTTTGACTACGAAAGCACATGGTCAGTTAAAGCTTCCGATTGATTCCGTTCCCGTACCAACTTTACGAGCTCCCCCACTTACGAATGGCATCAACAGGATGAACCGGCGCAAGGCTGATTTCAAATTTGTGTACAAATACCTCGAGGATGAGTTATGAGGCGCCTTTGTTCTTTTTCTCCCCGTGAGCAACCCACCCGGGGTCTCCAAGTGCAGATAATTGATTTTTTTCCACCCTGGATTTTGTTCACAATGTCTGTGGCTCGACGCTATGATTCGATAGACTGGATGTTTGAGGCTATGGCGGGAACTTTGATATCTGTGGGGTCACGGTGGGCTGGTTTATCTTCTTTTACTGTTTTCGCAGGACTGGCATCAATGAGTGCAATGAATGGGCCTGGGTGATACGGGAGTTTCGTGTTATTTGCAAGGTTATCAATTGTTCGAACCATACAATGAATCCTTAAGTCAAGCATATTGTTGACTATATACATAATACGAGGTAGCCAAGTGGCTAAGCAGCCAAGGAGCCCAAGTAAAGTTGATTGCATGCTTATGCCCCAGTCTGCCTTGCAGGTACCTGGGCTAGGCCTTGGGATGAAGTGCAGCTAGAAAAGTACCCAATGTAGTACATACTGTAGGTACAGGCACAAACCTGGGCCCCGGGTCTGGGGTTGTCGGTATTTGCTCGTGTACACGTAGCTCTGCATGTTTCCCGTTGTCTCCATTGGGACAATGCAGGAGAGATGCAAGAAAATACGGGAAAATATAAGAAGAGGAATAATAATAATAATATTACTAAAAAGCAGGAAACCAGGAAACCAGGCAAAGGGACACGGGGGCGGCACGGCTGTACTTCACCTCATAACCACCAAGGTTGCCCAGGACCGGAAGCGATCCCAAATATCCCCGAATGAATAATAAAAAAGTAAAAAATTAAAAACAAAAAGCATCAGCATATGACGAATCGCTTCACTTCTGTACAACCAACGACGTGCGACGTCAGAGAACGCTAACTCGCCAGCAAGCATTCCGGGTTACACCTGCATCCCACTCGCTCTTTCAGCCCCTTGGCAGACGCTAGCATGCAATGCACTTTTGAAGTGCGGGATTTTTCTTTCTAGAAGCCCGGGGATTAACGAACGCTAGTCGCTAGTCGCTACCTCGTCAGGGGCTGTGCGCGACCGACATCATCGGTCGATCTGCGATACGGGATTGGAGGGGTTTGGGAATTGTGGGAATAGGCCTTGGCCAGGTTCTCCATGGAGATGGACATGTTCGGGAGCGCAAGGCTGGATCGTGGATCATTTCTGATAATATAACCGGCACGATTGTGCCGTGGGATATATCAATACATACGTCAATGGGTGGGTTTTTTGGGGGGGAATTCCCGGAATGATGTGCATCGTGAACTCGGACTCGAATCGAGCTTGGACTTGAACTCATTCTTGGTCTTGACTTTGGCCTTGGTTTGGACTTCCTTCAACTCCATGGTCTTATGAAAAGCTTCGATGACCCCTGACGATGGAGCAGGAATTCCAGATCTCTCACGAAATGGCCAATGTACAAATGTACAACCCCCATGACGAACAACAAAAAGACCCGGGGGCCATGGCCGTCAGACACGAGCTCTTGGCAGGACGCTAGAAAGACACTAGAAGACACAGAGAATCGTCAACGTCCAATCATAAGAGGATCTTCGTGAGGGGAAGTCACTGGGCACCCAACTGTCTGACCGCTGCTTATCAGCAAACCTCAACTCACCTCGACACACCTGATCATCCTCCAATCATCATCGTCAAAACTATCCAGGATGTGAAATGAGGGCCATGAGAGGGGCACGCTAGAAGGACCGTGGAATATTCGGCGTCAGCAACGATCCGCAGACAACATACAAAACAAATTCCCGCATGCGAGGAGGCGGGGAGGCTGAGTGGTTTTGTCCAGTCTGCTTCGAGTAGTTTTCTAGAAAACTGTTTAGTGCCATTTACTGTCCCTTTCACAGCCATTCACAGTTTAGCCCTGTTGTTGCTGTCCCGTGTCGACCAATGCCCTACTCGAGCCCCCGGTCATGCTCCATATGATGGAGTTTCACCTTGGGCACATAAAAGGGCCCATGTCTCCATTGCTTAGGGGAATTATTTTGCACTTGAATCTTAAAATACTTGGCCCAAATCAATTTTAAGATTTCCATAATTAGTTAAACCTGCTCTCTCACAATGGTAAGTGACTTGAGCTTGCAATGGGCGCATTCTAGACTAACCCTCTCTGTCTCTATAAGACCGCCATCCCAATTCCTCTACCACACCAACGCCCATTCTCATCCACCCCAATCGACATGCAATCCCCATTCAACTACACAGACTCATACTCTTCCTCTTACTCCTCCTCACCAGGAAGCATGGACTTCTTCTTCTACGGCGGCCAGCCGGTCTATGACACCCTTTGCGACATCGACGCAACCAGTCCCTTCCCTATGCAAGAGGTCACTCCAGAGCTCTACGGCATAACCAGCTCACCATACACCTACCAAAGACCACACGACTACCCAGTCTTTGACCGACCCGCCATGCCTCAGAGCGCACCCAGCAGCTGTGGCAGCAGCTACAGCGGTAGCTACAGCAGCAGCTTCAACTTCCCCTCCGAAGACATCGCTCTACCAAGCTACCCCATCAGCGAATATGAATCCAGCGCCGACTCGCCGGCGCCACAAGCATCTAAGTAAGCTAGCTACCTCCGCCGTCGCAATTGAATCAACTCACTAACATATCTCTTCAGGCCCGCTAAGCCCTTCGGTTGCGACCACTGCGGAAAGTCCTTCACCCGCTTCGCAGACTTGAAACGCCACCAGTCCAGCGTCCACTACCCCGTCTTCCGCAACTGCCCTGTGGACCACTGCTCCCGAAAGGGTAGCAATGGCTTCCCGCGCCAGGACCACCTCGTCGAGCACCTGCGGTCATACCACCACCTGGACGTGCCCAAGCGCGGATCCTGCAAGCGCTCCGCGAAGCAGATATCATGATTGCAATGATCCTTTTTCGTCTTGCGCTGGTATTCGCGACATTTTTCCGGGAATTTTTACGATACTACGACTGTTCTTTTTCCGTTTTCTGACGTTCTATTTCTATTTTTACATTTGTTTGTTTCATCGATAGATCGCAGCCCCGTTATGGGTCGATCCTGTATGTTGTATAGAAGACGCGGATCGCTTCTTCGCATTAGTTTGTTTCAGTTTTTCGAGCTCAGAGCTCATTACTTCTTATGTGTTCTAGATTCTAGATCGGGCTTAGATGGGTTATTGGTGGAATGTTTCAATGAATCACAACGATTACGATAATACCATTTTCCTCAATGGGCTTAGACGATTTTTTTCCTATCTATGATTTTCCCCTTTCTTGTTCCAATTGAGCTCTGGCCAAGTGAATTATCTTCTCAAGTACGCGTTCTGCAGTAGTAGTCGCACGAACTAACCAAACTAAGTAGGTGTTGCATCAAACATCACCGTGCTCCGTACTAGCTGTGTTGAGTACCTTTTCATTTTCCCCTAAATATTGTAAATATGCCTCATAGAATACAAAGAAACGAGAATATCAAAAAGCAAAGAAAAACTCTAATGAAAACTCTGACTTTTCAAGCCTTTTCTTTGTTCTTTCGTACAACAAATGTCCTAAAATCCCCAAAAAAGGCTGGCCCTCACTTTGGCCCCCAAAATTCAATGTTTTTTCTCCTTTGAATATTCAAGTCCAGTAACAGTCCACATGAACTAAGTAATTAGGTAATTCCAATCCTAGAAATAATCCCTACTTGGTACATGCAGGTACCAAGGGATCATTAAGTTCATTAATGCACATCCGAAACGGATCTAAATCCCAGCCCCATCCTTCAGAACCACAGAACTTCGATTATAGTCCCAACAATTCCTCTCAAGAACATTCTCAAACCCTCTCCAATCCCCAACCCCAACTCCATAAACATCAATATTAACACACCTAAAAAAAAGCTTCTCAATATTCCCCTGGGTTCAACAAACCGTAACGCAGACCCCTGGTCAAGATGCCACCTAGCACGACAATGCATTACCTACGCCCCGGAATGATCCGAGCGGGACACAGGATCTAAAAACTCTAGCCCGGGCAGCACCCTGTATCGCGTGTTGGGAGTATCCCGGGTGCAAATTTGAGCTTTCGTCCGGTACCATTGTCCCGGGATATAGACGTAGATGTACAGAGTAGACGGAGATCCGTTCCAGGATCCGTATCCCTGCGCGAGGATGAGGAAATCATGTCAGTGCGGGTGAATCGGGTGTGCTATATCAATTATCGCTTTGATGATGACAAGCACCTAGGTATTTGCTTGGGGAATTGATATGATAGCGGTTTTGTTGTGTGTGCTTGCTGCACTGGAACCGTGGGACGTGTGCTATGCTCATTTTCCTTCTATTAAGGTGTTATTTAGATACCAGTAGTATATGAGTGGTTGTTTAGAGGGGTTTGTTAAAGAAAAGATATGCTGTGGTGAAGGGGAGCTGGGTTGAGATTGTGGAGATCAAACTTAGGAATAAGGCTCGTTTGTCTTCGTACGTGTAAGCTGCTGTTGTTGGGAGGTGCAGGGGGACTGCTGGGTTTGGCTTATCTGTGTGGATGTAGTAGATTATGTCGTTGTTTGCGTTACTATTGGCTGAGCATGGTAGTTGTGGCGCGCAGGAAGAAGGATTTGGCATTTGGGCCTTGGTTCCTAGGGGTATAAAACAGCACAGCGTGCATGGTGCATATCGCCGCATCCACGAAGTCTATACTTCTGAGGCATTTTCATCAAGCATCATCATGTTCCTGGAAAGTGATTTTAGTATTAGGATATAGATTTCTCTAAATAGGTCAAAAGATCTTGTGCGCTCTATATTGCATATTTGGTTGAAATCCGAACGCTCCCAAGCCATCGTAACCTGGTCCCTCTGGGTCGGGTCCAGGGTTGAGAAAGGTAAAGACTCGAAGGAAAGCTGCAGATATACCAGACTCAGCCCTCGGAGCCAACTGGAAATCAGCTAGTGGTTCTAAGCATTTAGGGCTGACATACCTTCATTTATATCACAATTATTTGACGAAGAGTTGCCGGTGAGACACAACATTCAATATCGAAGCATGCATATATAGGCGAGGCTACCTAGATAGGAAATTCAGACCGATAACTCCATAAATCAATTTGCCGGATATAAGTACAGGAATCTCAAATATCAAACACAATTTAAGAACACAAGCCTCCTTGCCATTCCCAAAAAAGTGCTTAAATCAACAAAAAAAGAAACTCACTTAGCTCCCAAATCCACAAACTCCTTAAAACAAACCCCCCTAACCTTCCCATCCAAAAAGACAACCCCCTCCTCCTCAAGCCTTAATCTCTTCTCCTCACAAAACCCACCACCACCCTTATGCCCATCAACCTTCCACTCTCCCTTATACCCACCCAACGACCCATCTGCGGCAAGTACCCGATGACACGGCACCTCCGGTGCAAATGGATTACTGCGCATCGCATTGCCGACCGCGCGCGCGCTGGAGCCTAGGTACGTCGCCATCGCGGAGTACGTAGTCCACCGACCTGGCGGGACGGAGAGGAGCGTCCGATACACGCGCCGGCGGTATGGGGTTAGCGTTGGGTGCAGGGATATGCGGTGGAGATATTTTTTGGTTTGCGCTGTGGGTAGTGCGGGTTGGAGTGTTTCCTGGGGTTTGGGGTCTTGATGGTCTGGGGTTGGTGTTGGGATCTGCGGATCTGCGGGTTGGACTGTCGAGAGAGACATGATTTATGGACCCTCTTACGGGACTAGGGTTTTTGGTAGATCTTTTTTATGTGATTTATCTCCTTTGATTTTAGGTTTCGAGGCCCCTTTGAAAGTTTGGAACTGCTTGGGGTTCGTGGAGGGGTTGATATTCCGAGGCTCCCTAATTTGCAATTAGCCGGGAACGATGCGACGCGAGACGCGAGACGCGTTTGTCGGTATGGTACCTACCACGTGAGTATGTATGGAGTAGGTGTTGATGCTAAGAGATATGATAAACCCTTTTGTTTGAATGTGAATATTTGAAGAGAGAGAGAAATGGTGAGGGGGAGACGGCTCTAAAGCTCGAATTGTAGGTTGAGTTGATGTTGGTTGTTCCCAAAGTGGCCAATCAGAGCGGCTTTTGTCGATGGCATTTTCTTTACGATCACATTTATTTCATTTTCTTTCATGACCTTCTGAATATATGTTCTTAATTATTCCAGGGATAAGATACCAATTGCTTCCAACCATGTATCCATTTATTAATTGGGTATTCATCAAAACGTCACATATCCAAAACATAGCACATCATCAAGTCCTCCCACCTCAAATCTAAGCGTGATCTACATGCTCCGCTCCTACAGAATTATCGCCAGCCTTGGAAGCTGCAACAACTGCAGCAACAGAAAGAGGCTTTCCAGTCTCCGGGTCCAACACACTGCCCTTGGGACCGAGAGACTGGACCATGCCTGGGTTCTCCGCCTTGAGGCGCGCAAAGGTCTTCTCTGCATCCCAGGTCCAGGGGGTCTTAGCCGCGAACAGGAGATCCATATCCTCTAGGGTGCGCTGATTGCTTTCAGGGTACAGAGCCCACACCATGGGGATGGCGATGACATTACTGGCGGCGAAGACGTACAGTGTCTTTTCGCCAATGGCGTTGAACATGACGGGGCACAGTAGAGTCTTTCGATGTTCGGTCAGTATATGTTCTTATATTCAATGAAGATTTTCACTCACCAGCCATCCATTTCCAATACTCCATCCGACGACACCAAAGGCATTTCCACGTGCACGGACGGCCAGGGGGAAGATTTCAGCCGGGTAAACCCTAAGAGATCAGTTAGCATTGAATGAAACGATCAGATGCAAGTTCCGTACCAAGGGACCGTGAGCCACGAAGCTCCGAATGCAGAGGTAAAGATGAAAATCATCGAGGCTGCGGCCGCACCATACGAGGATGCCTTGCCCATGTCACCAGCTGCCTTGTTGTCGATAGCGAGACGGGAGAATCCACCCGCAAGGAACATGGCAATACCCTGGACAACTGCTCCCCAATACAAAGTCCACCGACGACCGATGCGGTCGAGAGTAAAGACGCAGACTAACGTAGCAAACTAAACATGCACATTAGCACAAATCGGTCTCTTTTGTAACGCCAAAACATACCATGTAGAAAATGTTGTTCAGTCCGCTAATCCACTGACTCTTCATCGAATCAAACCCAGCAATGCCAAAGATGGTCGGTGCATAGACAGTAACTCCCGCAATACCAACCCATTCCTGCATGATCTGTAGCCAAATGACCAACTGTACACGACGGCCGATATGAAGATCACCGGATTTGTAGCCAACCAGCATAGAAAGATATGAGTCACCATGATCCACTGTCCGCTCCAGCTCTGCGATGCTCAAAATATCCTGGAACTCAGCTTCCGCTCGGAGGAGGTCCTCTCCGCTAGATCCACGTAGACGCTGTAGAATGTAGCGAGCCTCTTCCTCCCGGCCGACTTTGACGAGCCATCGAGGTGACTCTGGGAAGAACCAGACAGCCGCAAAGAGTGCTAAGAGGAAGATGATCTGGAATGCGATGGGGAATCTCCAGCGGAAGGCTGACTCTCCGTTGTCGATGAAAGACAGGCCACTGTCGAACGTTAGAAAGGATATCGCAGAGATCGGATCGATTTACATACAACTCCAGCCAATAGGCCAGCACAACACCAAAAATGTTTAGCGTGAATTCAATAGCAATGAATTGTCCGCGCGAAGTATGTTCAGCCGTCTCGGTAGCCCAGACAGGGACGATAGCGTTCAAAATTCCAGTTCCGATACCATTAACGAAGCGCGCTGCGAAAGTTAGTCTAAGTTTGCATATATTGAACATATGCCTCCTTACCGCAAATCATCCAATTGTGGTTCTGTGCAGAACACTGCAGAGCTGCGCCTAGAATGGCCCATAGAGCACCCGCTGCAATGGTCTTGATTCTTCCCGTGCGGTCTCCAAGCCAGCCACCAAGTAATGCGCCAAAAAGGGTTCCCAGGTAGTAGACCGACACAATCCCGCCTTGCAGCAGAGAATTTGTGACCACCGGGGTCACTTCGCCATCCACCACTTCAGTATAGCCGAATCCCATGAGATCAATATAATCCTTTGCGTTGTTGACACCGGCCATCATTCCTTGGTCGTATCCGAAGAACAAAATAGATAGTCCAGCAACGCAGTTAATCCCGATGAGAAGCTGGCGCTTCTCCAGCTTGTGGACGACATTCCACGAAGGGATTTTGTCACTCATTTTGAACGCAGTCAAAGGGGAGGAATCGAGTATTCTTGGAGGCTTGTCGTATTAAAGATCTAGTTCTATAGACCGAAATAGTAATAAAAGAGCAGGAAAGACAGCCAGACCCTATCTCGCGGGGTAGAATAAACTGCACAGCGACAGAAAAATAGAAGATCCAAAATCGCGCCTAGATCACGGCAACCGAGCCTTTTAAAGCTTCTACATGCAGCGCGGAGAACCTGGTCACACACGGCACAACTCCGAACTACCAATGGACGATGATGCACAGCAACTTCCCCCCGGAGATCGACCGAAAAGCAGCCATGAACAGCAAGGAGTGACAGTTCGGATTCGGTCATATTCCGGTGGAACATGGGGAACATGAGATAGCAAACCAGTCACCAGCATCGATACAACATGCCCTACCCACCAGCATGAGAAAATCCGGGGATCAGGGCCAGAATCCGGGCTCGGTGACTACCTACCGTGTGTGGTAATAATGTCATGGCGGGGCGAGATCTGGGGGCTTTTACCCGGTATACTGACCTCGGTAATCCGAAGGAAAGACCTTTTTTGTTCTACCCATCCCGGGAGGCTTGAAATATATTCGGCTTGGAATCGGTGCGGGAAGCAAATTGCGGTCCGAAACGCAAAGTGCGAACTGATGAATGCTACATACTCCGTGATGAATTTGGTGAATTATCCGGTGGCATGGCTTTCTACCTCCGCATTTTCCCTCCAGTGGGTCGAGTGGCCCCGGGGAGATGTTCTTGGCACGTCGCTTTTATGCGCTCGGTGTATTTCTCAGTCCGGGCTTGGCATTTGGGGTTGGTCTCGTGACATGCTGTCATGTGATTGGTTGTCTCCTGAGAGATAGATCCATCAGCTCCAGGTACGGCCCTCACCTCCACTTCTACTGTGGTCACATAACCAACAGCTAAACTACACCCGGAATACCACCGAAACTGTATCGTCTACAACAGTAGTCTCGCTCTCGCCCGTCGCTTACAGGTTAGCCCCACCGTAGGCTTTATCCATCAGCATGTTAGTCTGTTTTAGCGGTTCTCAGTAAGAAGCGGGTGATGCAGCCAACTAGGTTTTGTTTTTTGAATCTACCACAATGCCGCCAATCCTCTCAGTTCATTTATTCGTCGTTTTCTCCAAAGAATCCTTGATATTACATCGTTTATTTCCCTGTTAGACTAAGAGACTTACTTTGTATGGGGGTTGTTTCAGAACACGGATATACCCGCCCCCACGCACTCCCTGTCGGGCGAACGGCATCTGGATGTGACTTTTATGGAGGTACTATAGAGTTAGAGATGTTTTCAATCGGCTGCAACGTCATCGTATCCATTAATTCTTCTCCAAAGTGCTGTTATATGTAGTACTATCGCAAAGTGGACCATTATGGGATATATATATTTATACGTTTCTTTTTATATGATTAAAGATAGCTTGTTGATGGTCATTGTTAAAATAAAATTACATACTATCCCAGGACGGAGTTGAGAAGTACCTATATCGTATGTCGTGATAATAGGTATCGTGGCCTCGGGTCGGGAGAGTCAGGTACTGTCCTCGGTTGCATCGTTCATGCATGAACGAGCTTGGCAAATTAATTCAAGTCTGTCTTCTTGCTGCTGTGGGGTTATCCCCTCTGCAACCTTTCGGCAGAGGAATACTCCCTTATTGCAACCAAGTCCGCTTCATACAAGCGCAATGCCATTTACCAAGAAATGGCGTTAGCCCGTGCCCAGCAGTCGCAGCCGTCCCGGAAGAGGCTCGATCTGAAGTTCGTAATAAATACAATATATTGCTAGTCATTACACCCCTGGTGGATATAGATGTCAATGCTTAAATACACACTGTTAATGTTGACCAGCTCATTCTGATAGCTGTGATACTCAAACATGTCAGTATGTAAATGAATGAGCCATCGTATAGCATATCCTGAAGCGAGGATTCCTTGCCTTTGATCGAATTTCCCTGTAACTTTACAGAGAATGTAAGAATGATACACGACTTTCACTAAGGCAAAGCGATATCACATTTAATTTAGGTTGTGCCGCACCCTTGGCCAATAACACGCCGCCATATAGGGAGGGGTAGGTAGGCTGGTATTGTGGGAACGCATTACTGGGAACAAGGAATGCATGCCTGGGGTGTATCCTTCTGACACTATATCATCCTAAAGCACTCTGCCATGATCTTGTACATGACAGAAACAACGGGAGGATGGTTCTTCAACCTGTTCCCATGAGACCAAGGGGCCTAAAATATAGACATGCAATTGGTCCAGTGGGAGAGAAATGGGCCCGACAAATTGAAGAGCGAGATCTATTCGAATCGGGATTAGCGTGGCTTTGTGCCCAGGGCAGGGTCCACTTATATAGATTGGTCTACTTAAATATGTTGAACATAATCTGTACATAGCTGTGTTCATGAAAATTAGAGCGAAGATGCGGGGAAATGTAAGAGAAATCTCCACATTTAATTAATCTGCCTAAGCACTATATGCCCAGAGTAGATCCCTAGACATAGGGATGTACATTCAACTCTCGCTAGCGCGCGTTCAGCCCATAATTCATATCCACTTCCAACCCCAGGTTTCAAAGATTAGTTGTTTCGGGCATAGATCTTGACCGAGTTTATCAGCCAGTAAGCCTCATTGAAGGCGGCTGGGTTATTTGCGACCCAATCGTTGCAGGTGTCGGCCAGGCTGGCGCAGGTCTTGTCATTTAAGAATTCTCTTGAAGCCCCTGTGAAAGTTAGTGAACGTGTCCTCACTATAGTTTGGGGTGTACTTACACCCTCCACAGAAGTTTGTGTTGAAGATAATGTAGTTGCTCTTGAATCTCTCGGCAATGTTGCAAGTATTGCCCTCAAAGTGAGCCAAGGGAGCGCCAAACTTTGCCACATCCAGGTCCGCAGCGCCAGCATTAATCACGGCATTAGCCGCAGCGGTGCCACGAGGGAAGAACCACACATTGATAGAAAGGCTTGCCCATTCCGTTACATAGACACCGCCTCCATTAGCGTTGAAGGCAGCGCCATAGTTGTTGGACGATGTGGTGGCCTGAGAGCAACCCGCGTCGGAGTCCTCACAGTCAGCAGAAGTCTGGTTTGCTGTCGACTCGGACCCGGAGACATCCATGTTGCACCCTTTCGCCGTGTGGAGGGTGACAGCATTGGATTTCTGCCCGTTGACGCCTTCGATGATGTCGATCTCACCCGAGTTGGGCCAGTCAGGGCCCGAGGTCCAGTAGGCAGGCCAGATACCGCACGATCCACCCTTTCCAGTGCCAGCTGGCATGTGAGCAATATCGGCAATGAAGAGGCCGGAGGTGAAGACGTCTTTGGACCTGACCCGGGTCGAGGGGCGGCCATTGGGACTCTTATCCACGTAGTTGGCACCAAGGTAGACAGCGCCGTTGCTGATCTTGGCCATGCCAGAGCTTTGGGCTGTTTCGGCATCCACATACTTGACAAATCCACCAGAGGGATCCGCATCACTGGTGAAATTGAACCCGTCGAAGAAGTTGGTGTTATCGTATACTTTGGCCTGTGAGTATGAGGCGGCACACACGGGAACCGCTGAGAGCAGGGCTCCAATGCTGATAGCTGTTGCTGAAAAAATCATATCTGCTGTACTAAGGGAGAATTGTGAAAGGAGAAGATTGGCTCTGTTCAGCTACTTTGGAAGTGCAACAGACTGGAATATATAAGGCCATGCTTAGGAGGATGATCAGCAGACACAAGACACAACGTTACAGCCGATCGGGAGGACCTTCTAAATGATGTTTAGCCGACAACGAGTTGCAGGAATGCCGTGCTCGTACGTCCTGCTACGAACTTCAGTGGGGGGAATAGATTAAAAGATGGGTACCTTTTCGGAGACAAGGGTCGGATTGCAACAGCATTGGGTAGGTTGGTATCTGCAAATTGAATGACGAACTGCAGATCAATAACGACATTGAGATATCGGACCAGAGCTGAACAGGGAAAAAAGAAGCTCTATTCCACACCATCCAACTAGGGGACAGGACTAAGAGCCTAAGCACTAGCGCTGTCACATTCCACGTGCCGACATATTATTGCGGACATAAGGTATCCTTCAAGGCTGTGCCTATTTTCGTCGCATCATAACCTATACCCATGTTATATCCCTGTTAATTGGAACCATTATAATGTAAGTAAACTTCACTAACGCTTTGTAATGCAGTTAATTTATATTATTTGCTCCGTGGCGCTATATCATTTTGTTACGGAATTCTGCAATTCATGACCAATGGTTGTAACACCAATCAGTTGAAGAGTGAATAAGGGTTTTACCTATAGAGCCGTTCCTATGTAGATTGCTACACTTGTACTATGCTGCTATTTCTGGCTGCTATCGTCAGTAATCCATTCAATATATTGTATGGAATGGGTAAAATACCATTTTATTACTAGTGTAGGGATCGGCTATATCTAAGTGGATCGGGCTGGGACCTGGACGGCCACATGGCAGCCATCAGGGGCATGCTCGGTTTTACTCGATCAAAAAGCGGCAAGGAATGAGCACCAAAATGAAAAGGGAAAACGAGCAGTACTCTCCGCTGAGCTGATAGGACAGGTGATGTTTGTCCTTAATTGGAGGGATCCGCGGTGTGGCAAGAACAGGAAGAAGGCGCAAAGAAATGTTGTCATGGGTACGGGCGACTAAATATGCCACCGGTTCATAACTCTCTCATTGGATATTAACTCACCGTCCCTTTCATCACCGGAGGCATATACAACAAGACAAGAACTGTAATCAGCCCCTTATACGGCCATGTTAGGTTCTTCTTAGATGTCTGAAAAGCAGAATTCTCCGGACTGCGGCTGTTTATGCATCCGTATGGCCGAGTGTGCTTCGACTGCTTCCGAGATTCGTCTACCCTTGCACACAAACACATGTCCTTGTGTTGCCCACTTCCTTTCTGAGAAACGGAAAGTTTGGGGGCAAGCCAGCTTCGCAGCCCTGGAGTCGTGTTGTGTCCAAAAGTATGGATTTGCCAAGGTGCCAGGTGTCTCAAACCTTGAATATTTTGGTCATGAGTGATGACATTTCAACTTCTAACGCCGCGGGGGTGAGTCTATTCCAAGTTAGTGTCCCGAAAGCACATGCTGACCCATATATGAAGTACGCATAGCCATGGTCACAATCATGGGTGTTACCTTCGAGATAGTACCTGCGATTGATGTGCATGTGCTTCGAACACTTGAGTCTCCAGCCTACATCAGAGTGCATGTTACGGTCGACAAAACATGTGTATATAACATTCAGGCCCAAAGATGCAGAAAAGAAGAGTCAGTCACAGGTAAATGTTTCCTAGCATCTATGAACAAGGCTTACGGTCGTACATTCTAGTAGGAACTGAAAAGCGCAAGAGCAAAGCGTATAAGCCTGAGTTCATTGATGCCGGTCCCGGGATTGTCAACGAACTCTAATTGGGTAGCTTCCCTGAACCGGACAACTTTGGAAGTAACAAAACCATCGGGGATATTTCATAAAACGCATCTTCCACGATTTTACCACATGGCCAGTTAAATCCCCGACCTCGAGGATCCAATGGAAAAAGGTAACATGGCGCAAGAGCGTGGCAACGAGGTTGATACCAAAGCACCCGAAGACCCACCACGCCAGCATGAAGATACGCGCCTGGAAGGCTATTCCCAGTTCACAGTAGCCCAGAAGCGGGCTATTGTTGCCATGGGATCCTTGGCTAGTTTCTTCTCACCTTTGTCTTCGAGCATCTATCTGCCCGCTTTAACCACCATCGCGAGTTCCCTGCAGATCTCCGTCTCCCAGGTGAACTTGACGGTCACTACTTACCTGGTATGTCAATGAAAACAGCAATCTTGTCAAAGAAATGAGCAACTAACCAGGTTTCTTATTTCTAGATTATGCAGGGAGTGGCACCCATGCTGATTGCAGGCTTCTCGGACACCGCAGGCCGCCGTCCCGCTTACATCATTTGCTTCACAATTTACCTTGCAGCCAACCTCGGACTAGGTCTCCAAAACAGTTATGCTGCCCTCCTGGTTCTCAGGTGTCTTCAGAGTGCAGGCAGCAGTGGGACTGTGGCACTGGCAAATGGGTTGGTCGGAGACATGATCACGTCCGCGGAACGAGGCTCATACATCGCCTTCGCTTCAATCGGGAGCATGTTAGGTCCCTCCTTGTCACCAATCATCGGCGGCCTTTTCAGTCAGTACACAAATTGGCACTGGATTTTTTGGTTTCTACTGATCTTCGGTGGCGTGTTCTTCCTCATCCTCGGTCTATTCCTACCGGAGACCTGTCGCAAAGTCGTCGGAGACGGGTCCATCCCACCGCCTCCTTCGAACAATTCTGTGGCAGATATTATCCGGCATCGCACACGCAAACAGAAGGGTCTCGTGCCTGACCCGGACAAGGAAGCTGAGATACGAAAGAACTACTCTCTCCGATTCCCATCACCGGTCCCGACTATGAAGGTCATCCTGGATATCGAGACGTCGATCATCCTGCTCACTACAGGATTGCTATTTGCTGGTTTCTACGCTGTCATGACTGGTGCGTCAACCTCCTTCCATAAAGTCTATCACTTCAACGACCTCCATGCTTCGTTGATGTACCTTCCCATCGGCGGAGGAGGGGTGCTGTCAGCTTTCACAACTGGCCGACTGGTTGACTGGAACTACCGCCGTCATGCAAAACGTGCCGGTCTCACTGTCGTCAAGAATGTGCGTGCGGACATCCGCAACTTCAACATTGAGCGGGCGAGACTCGAAGTTGCACTCCCGCTTTACTACATTAGTAATTTGTCGATGCTGACCTACGGTTGCGTGTTGGGTCACAAGGTCAACCTTGCTGCTCCTATCATTCTTCTGTTCATCACCGGATGGTCGATTATTGGAACCTCACAGGTCCTGAATGCCTTGATGGTTGATCTTTGGCCGGGGAAGTCAGCGGCCGCGACTGCAGCAAACAATTTATTCCGGTGTGAGCTCGGTGCTGCGGCGTCCGCAGCGATCAGCCCTATGACCTCTGCCATGGGTGATGGCTGGGCATACACCACACTTGCATTGATCTCCATTGCTGTTTCTCCTTGCTTGTGGGTAGTGGCGCGTAATGGGATCAAGTGGCGGCAGAAGAGAAATCGAAAGGAGGAGGAGAAATCGTCTTGTGGATAGGACTGAATCTGCCTTTATATGTATTGCACGAGCTCATGAACTCACAGACTCGGTCTAGAGGATACACCTGGGAAATGGCTTTGAACTTCTTTTCTGAACTCCTCGGTTACTCGCAAATGGATATTGCTTTAACTTCGCTTTCGTCGGGCGGTCTTCTTCGTCTATGCCATCTAGCTTTGCACATCAGTCTAAATACCTCCTTCTTGGGCGACCTGTCTCATATGCGGATATCTTCTAGTCGGGAGTGCACACATGTTTAGGATAATCATCCTCCTGGAGAGGTGACTTCTCTTCTAGCACTCTGCGCAGGGATGAGTGGTGGAGGCTGCAAGGATATAAAAAACAATTCCTAAAAAATCAAGAGCCAGTTGAATAGGGAGGCCAAGTAGAAGAATAATCGATTATCATTTTGATATCCTGATACCTGGTTCACGCGACCCACCACTCTTAAATGGTGGATGCTCATATAAAGATCAACCCGTGCGGAGAGTTGTGGGCTGCTTTAGGCATAATCCACGGTATTTGCCCAGGTGTATGTCTAGTGCCCGCTTATAACCGCGGCGGAGACCGCCGAGAATGCTTGCCGACAAAATTGGCCCGCGGGTAGGCAAAAGAATATCTGGGGAATCGCCGCTAGGTCCTCCTGCCCTTGGAAAGTGGCTTACCAAATTGCGATCCCCGGAGTAGACCTCTCCAGACCGGGAAGAGGTAAATGGCCCAAGGAACCTTGGGCCAAACTACCAATACCTTGGGGGTCTGTAATACAATGGAAATTTGACAGCAAATGCAGGTGCTATTAACTGTGCCTTTCTCCTGGCCTCGTAATGTGTCCAATCAAAATATTTGGTTTCCATGTCTAATATTCTGCCTGCAGAATCATCGGAACCGGCTCCCGAAATCCCCCGGAAAGCCACCGGCCCGTGTTCACCGCCTTACCAAGATAGGCCGGCTTTACGGCTACAGTCCGTCGTAGGCGGTGAAGCTAAGCAATACCGCAAAAGCTCAGTCATTTCCCGTACTCGAATCCACCCACCCTATTTGCGCACTCCCAACAACTTCAATCCGCTCGCATCGAGGATTGCATTTATATTCAAAGACAACTAGTCTTTCTGTTCCTTCTTTCGTTATGTTCCGCGCCGTCTTGCCCCGGGCTACGCCCCGGTCTGCCCTCCGCCATGCCGGCCCGAAGGCTGTTCCCAACAATTTTGCTACTCCCATGATCTTCATTGGCCACTCAAAACGTGGTTTCGCATCTGAAGCAGGTAAGTCGGTGCTTACATCGCTATCCCGGAGTTCCTAGATAGGTTCGCTTTGCTTCCCGGATGCGATTGCTGATTTCCGCTTTCCCGGGCAATAGGTGATCACGACCTGGTCATCATCGGTGGTGGTGTCGCCGGTTACGTTGCCGCTATCAAGGCCGGTCAAGAGGGTCTCAAGGTATGAACTACTACTTCTGCAATATTTCCGGCTTTTGATTAAGCTGGTCTTGCCGTTGCAATCCGCATACTAACTGAACACCCTGGCAGACCGCGTGTATCGAGAAGCGCGGAACCCTCGGCGGTACCTGCTTGAACGTCGGCTGTATCCCTTCTAAGTCTCTCCTCAACAACTCCCATCTCTACCACCAGATTCTTCACGATACCAAGAAGCGCGGTATCGAGGTCGGCGATGTCAAGCTCAACCTTACCCAGATGATGAAGGCCAAGGACACATCTGTTGAAGGTCTCACCAAGGGTGTTGAGTTCCTGCTCAAGAAGAACGGCGTCGACTACCACAAGGGTGCCGGTTCTTTCGTTGATGCCAACACCATTAAGGTCGCCCTCAACGACGGTGGTGAGCAGACCCTCCGCGCTAAGAACATCATCATCGCCACCGGCTCTGAAGCTACCGGCTTCCCCGGCTTGGAGATTGACGAGAAGCGCATCATCACAAGCACTGGTGCTCTTGCTCTCACTGAGGTTCCCAAGAAGATGACCGTCATCGGTGGTGGTATCATCGGTCTTGAGATGGTATGTATTGACCACGGAATGAGTTTTGAATGTTTGGATCGTGTTAACTTTTTATCGTGATATTAGGCTTCCGTCTGGTCCCGTCTCGGTGCTGAGGTCACTGTTGTTGAGTTCCTCGGCCAGATCGGTGGCCCCGGCATGGACGCCGAGATCGCCAAGCAGGCCCAGAAGATCCTGGGTAAGCAGGGTATTAAGTTCAAGACCAGCACCAAGGTCGTCTCCGGTGACGCCAGCGGTGCTACCGTCGCCCTTAACATTGAGGCCGCCAAGGGTGGTAAGGAGGAGGTTCTGGACTCCGACGTTGTCTTGGTCGCTATTGGCCGTCGCCCCTACACCGAGGGCCTGAACTTGGAGCAGGTCGGAATCGAGAAGGACGACCGTGGTCGTCTGGTCATCGACCAGGAGTACCGTACCAAGCTCCCCCACGTCCGTGTCGTCGGTGACTGCACCTTCGGTCCCATGCTGGCCCACAAGGCCGAGGAGGAGGCCGTTGCCGCCATCGAATACATCAAGACTGGTTACGGTCACGTCAACTACGCCGCCATCCCCAGTGTTATGTACACCCACCCCGAGGTCGCTTGGGTTGGCCAGAACGAGGCTGAGATCAAGGCCTCCGGTGTTAAGTACCGTGTCGGTACCTTCCCCTTCAGCGCCAACTCCCGCGCCAAGACCAACCTCGACACCGAGGGTGTTGTTAAGTTCATCGCCGATGCCGAGACCGACCGCATTCTCGGTGTCCACATCATCGGCCCCGGTGCCGGTGAGATGATTGCTGAGGCCACTCTCGCCATTGAGTACGGTGCTTCCTCCGAGGACATTGCCCGCACTTGCCACGCCCACCCCACCCTCTCCGAGGCCTTCAAGGAGGCTGCCATGGCCACCTACTCGAAGCCCATTCACTTCTAAACGTCTTCAGATCTCATATATCCTCCCACCATGTACCACTTTTAGCTAACCTAGACTAGCTCGGCTAGCAAAATACATCATTCATGTAATCTTTCCCTTATTTTCGTGAAATACACATGCTGCATAACTTCAAAGAACCGTTGTAAACGAGTGTCGTAGTATTTTATTTCTCTTAGGTGCAAACGCCTAACATACCTACGTCTAGCCCAATACTTCCTTCCCTATGTCCAGTCGTTAGCCAACCTGCTTATTGCCGAGAGTGACATGGAAATGTTTAATCTCTACGGCCCACGCTTATTATTCCGATTCTTATAGGTAGGGAATTCTTGGAAATATTTCAATCATCTATATATTAATGTATGCATCTATGTGTACTCATATCCTTCGTCTTTTCCCTTCTTGGCCTTTCTCAAAAGATTTTTCACGCAACAGTAGCCTTCAAGAACACCTCTCGGATCTCCGTAAGATCCTTCTTCTCGGCCAACAACAACCCAAGCAGAATCCTCGACTGCTGGGGATTGAACATTCCACTGGCAATCTTGGTCTTCGCGCTCTCCCCGGTGAAATCAGCAGTGGGGACTTCACCGTTCACAGTACGGTGTGACAACACAACGGGGATGTTGTGCTTCGCAACAATGTCATTGATAGCAGAACCGAAATCCGTGGAAACACCACCAGCGCCCTCGCCAGCAATCTATTACAAAATTAGCACTGCACCACTGGACATATTCGAATCTCATAAAACTGGGGTAAGTAACATACCACAATACCCTTAGCTCCATTCTTCACAGCACTGTA
Source organism: Penicillium solitum (assembly GCF_028829755.1). Lineage (NCBI taxonomy): Eukaryota > Fungi > Ascomycota > Eurotiomycetes > Eurotiales > Aspergillaceae > Penicillium > Penicillium solitum. Next base: position 1,518,126 of record NW_027072125.1, on the reverse strand, counting down.
AATCGAATCGACCTGCATATCCTCATAGGCATACAAGATATCCACACGAGGCACGGAATCCACATTAGACACATCAACGACGTGTTTAGCATTTGCCTGCGCAGCTGGGTAATAGAAGTACGGTTTATTCGACACAATGAATCCCAGGCTTCCCTGCTCATAAGCCTTGAAGGTATCCATAGTGTTCGCACTTGTCTTTGTTGCAAAGAGAGCGGAGACAATGCGGTCGTTCAGAACAACTAGTGCGCCACGCTCCCTGGAGTCTTTGTCTGCGGCAACGGTTACCCCTTGCACGAGGTTCATGGGTCCATCCGCTGATATAGCGGTAGAGGGCCGCATCGAGCCGACGAATACAATTGGCTTGCCGCAGTTTACTGTTGCGTCGATGAAGAAGGCGGACTCTTCGAGGGTGTCGGTGCCGTGGGTGATCACGGCTCCGGACATGGTTGGATCATCGCAGACTTGTGTCTGGAGTGTGTGGGTAAGGTTTAGGAGGAGGGATGAGGAGATGTCGCCGCTGTTGACGTTGTGTGCCTGGACGGCGGCGATGTTGGCGACATTGAAGATATCTGGTATCCTGGAGAGGATAGTGTTGATTCCCAAGTCGCCGGATTTGTAACCTGCTGTTGCAGTTTTGTCGTCGCTTGTGCCCGCGATGGTGCCGCCTGATTTTTGGGTTAGAGGGTATTTTACTGTGTAGATTTATTACTTACCAGTCGCTAGGATGGTCACATTAGGAAGAGAACCGTTGAAGTGTTTGAATGTCAAGCCGTTGGAGTTTGTATAGGATGTGTTTGCTTCCCGGGGATAAATCAAAGGAGAGGCATAGCTTGTAACAGCTAGAGCGGAAATAGCGAGTGTCTGAAAAGTGAACCCCATTTTGATTGTGATTCCCGACTTAAGAGAAATAGAATTATGGGATGTATAGTACAGATGTAGATGAGACCGACATTGGTGACGGTTTATATATTCTGGTAGAGTGTGAGACACGCCACGCATCATCCAACCCTTACAGCTCCGACACCGAATTCGACGAACTTGACAAATTTAGGTTACTTGGCGATATGTTCTTCAAGTTTGGGTTTAGTTACCCGTGGGCGTCCGAACATGTACCTGATCCGTACCCCAACTGCCTGCAGTAGGGTCTCCACAACTCCTCAACGCCTAATGTATCTTTTGTTGGGGTTAACGCATAAAATATACAAACGATATATTGATCAGTCTTTCGACCCTCGAAATAGACAAAATAAATACGCTCACTGTCACGTCCTTGAGTACCCGAAGAGATATATCCTCTATAAAAAATAATCCTCAAAGAGGGAACGGAGCGTAAATATAGCGCGGGCAATTTTCGGAGGCAGTTTGAAACACCTTTAAACCTCCTATGCTATAGCACCCACTAATATGACGCCGATTTCAGAAGTTCAAACGGTAATCCTGCCAAAGCCAAGGCACCTACCGGGTGTTGATGGGCTTGGCACTAGGCTACATTATGTAGATAGGTATAGAAAGAGTGGAGGGGAATTGGAGAAGGTAGTTGGGGTAAGTAATATCGCGCAGATCGTCGCAAATCCTGCGATTGGAGTACTTTGTTCCATATGTTTCTAGATTTATTATTGGGCTGATAATTAATATGTATCAGCCAAGTCTAAATGTTGGTTATTTTCTTTATTGTGCCTTGTTACTTTAGTATATTCTGAAGTCTGTGTACTATGTTTCCATATTAGGCTCGATCTTCCGTGGATATTTACTTCAATTAGCTCTACAGCTCTCTCGCACATCATGCTCCACTCGCAATCCGGAAATGCTCGCTATTAGCTAATATTAATAACGTTATCCTTGGCAGGAATAAAGGCCGCTGATCAGTATTCTAAGGTCCCCAATCTAGAAGTGTAGCTGATCCATGCCTAGAAGGATCGGTCTGCGAGTACGAAAAGTAGCTGAGCGTTTCAATCGTTTTTTTTTATTGTGACGTGCATACTCCAAAAAAAGATCGTGATATAAAGTACGTAATTCACCGAGTCCGCTAGCGCGGAGGCGTTTATATTGCAATTGCTCTTTGAATGTGATATATATTCTCGCGGCCTGGTTATAGAGACTTTTATCGCGCAATGTTATGGCAGGTTTTAGATGCTATCGCGCCAACCGGGGTTTTGGCAGGCAAAAAATTATGATGTTATATATAGAGAGAAGTCTTTTGCGCAGAGCATGCTTTGTTTATCGCCTTCGTATACATCTAAAAAGAGCATCTGTAAGAGCATGTATAAGCGGCCGACTAGTCTTGTTGATAGTAAAGGCAGATGCCCTCCGGAGTATCTACACTAGCAAATCGAACGGCTGCTCGAGAGCGCCCCGATGACCGATAACAGCAAATTCCGACCACTAGTAGATATTAGAATCGTGTCTTTAGCTGATATAAAGTAGCTTACCTTTGACTCGTGACTAATCTTGAAAAAAATGCTAAACGGATCTAGTGTACGCCATGCCGTAGACACCGCAGTTACGCTTCTTCTCGTTCTTACGTCCGCGGTGGATGTACCCTTTCATGCCGATTAACTTCCCTAATAGAGTACAATACATATAGCGCGATGCACACCTATATATCCGAGGAGTTGGGGAATCGGATTTCTCCCCTTGGCCCCGCCCTTCGCCTCAACGATGAGGACGTTGAGGCACAGGGCCTCGCTCTTGCCATACCAGACGCTACAGAGACCGGTAGTGCTAAAACACAAGGGCTCAAACTAAACTATATTGGCTCGATATGGTGTAATCCAGGGGGACAGCGGAAAGAACACGGCTGTGCGTGGTGTTTTGGAAGGGCCTAGTGCTACGGCAGCACTGGTGCTGCGGGGCTTGTCAATGCCTATCTAGGTTAGTAGCTAGTAGTATAGTTAATGTAGTAATATAGTAGTATAGCGTATAGCTTAGTATTGATCTATATATGAAGAGTACATAGTTATTTAACCGGCGCCTAATTCGGAGTAGATTGGTATATATTACGTGACTTAGCCAAGTGGGCCCCTAAGGCGCGTAGTATAGATCAATCACGTGATCAACATGTAACCCGGAGTAATCCGGTGTATCTCACGTGATATGGCTGGTAAAAAGAAAAGCCCGTATATAGAGATGCGTCACGTGTTAATAAGGTACTGAGGCATCTACTGTAGTTTTAAAAGCCTGATCGCGTGACCTAACCCTACCCTAGGCAGGTCAAATGTGAATTTCTCGACCAATTAGAAGCCAGATCTCAAACCTGAAAAGCGGGAAATTTCGACTAGTGAGTTAGATTCTGCCACGCCTGTATTATTTACTTCGCTGCGCTCAGCAAAATTAACAATTTACAGTACACTGTATTAGGGCGGTGCATAAAGCGGTACTAATTCAGGTATCTAGGCATCAAAATCTCCCCAAAAATTTGACCCCTATACGTCTTGGTAGTCCGTTGAATCTTTTGACAACAAATATGGAGAGCTTGACTGAAATCGTCGTGACGAAGACAACATACTCCGTACGCTAGTCCCAGATGTGCAAAAGCCAAGATGCCAAGTGCCAAGGCACGGGTCGGTGAAATATCCTGGTGTGTACTAGCAACTATTGCCAAGGTTTTATTTGTTTCCCACCGTCATCTTTATCAGATCCTATCTAATCTGATTAGCAACTATTAAGTTAGACTCACCACGGGAACAAGGCTTGGCAGGGTCTTGGAACTAACTTTGAAAACTTAGACAAATTTTTCTCGCTTCTATTCGTCACTTCATCGCAGATTCAATCCATCGGCCCACCTTAATGAGGCTATGCAACTCGTACTTAGACCCTGCAATGACGGAGGGCCCTCAATGTCTCTGATTACTTGCGGATTATACAGGAAAATCCTGTGTTCAACTGCCACAAGGGGTGGTGACGCTCCGTGAATCTGGATCCTGAGTAGCCATGGCATTTCTTGGCTTCTCTTGGGTTCCACGCTGCGTATTCTCGATCAATCCGTATACGATTACGGATTGATGATTATGGAGCATTTAACCAATTTGCCGTAGAGAAAAGTAACAAATTTTGTAATGGCTTACATGCCATCCTCCCCCACATTATAGAAGTAAATCCGAAACTCTCTCCATCATTTTCTCGGTGGAAGGAAAAGAAACTCACACACCGCGATGAAAAATTTGCTTCTTGTCTGCTCTCTGTATCAGGCGGCATTGGCGGCAGCTGATGCAGTATGCGCAACTGCATGCCAAACCGCGCTTTCTAGCACCGAATTTTCCGGGATTAGCCTCGCTGAGGACTACTATTCAGCTATATGCAGAAATATCCTCCAGGTGAAGTCAACATTTATCTGCATGCGGAGCTATTGCTCAGCAGATGAAATTTTGGAGGGATGGGAAAGCCTTGATCAGTCATGCGAGGGAGATGGGGGAGTTAATATTCTACCATGGTCTATTGTCGACGACGTGACTGAAGCTGAGGTTAGCTCATGGCCTATCTTAACTTATGAGGATAGGCAAGCTGGCACTAGCTTCAATACCTCGGCTTCTGTTGATCAAACTCTTTTTGACTTTGCTTATACAACAATGGCAAGTCACAATATTATCCCTTCCTGTCTATATTGTGGCTAATTTGTCTTTAGTTTGATTGGGATAATCAACTTATCACACAAAAGCATTATGGGTAACCAAAGATACCATCCACTTTGTCATGTCTGGTCTTTACTGACAGTGGATCCTGTTTATAGCTATGCAACTGTCGGTTTCTGGGGGCTGGTAGTCCTTTTCGGCACCCTTAACAATATCCTTCGACATTTGAACAGTTCGTCTGCCTTTCGCTCGGCATTCACCACCAAACTTCAAGGATTCATTCTCCGATACTTGGCCGTGCCACCCATTATGAAAAGCAAGCAAATGACTCGCTTTTCCGGATTCTCTACCACCCCAAGACTATGTGCAATTACGATTTCGACATTCTTCTTGATCAACATAGTTCTCATGTGTGTTGAGTACCATGCTTTTGAAACCAACCTTTAGTAAGAAAACATTAATTGGCCTCGCTACCTTTTGCGAATAAAGTATTTGAGTGGCTAATTTCCACCTAAAAAGCTTTACCCAGAAGTCCACACAGCTTTGGCGGTACATTGGAGATAGGGCAGGAGTTATGGCAATCAACAATCTGCCAGTGATGTGGCTTTTTGCGACAAGAAATAACTTCCTCTTGTGGGCGACGGGCTGGGAATTTGCTACATTCAATATGTTTCACCGCTGGATTGCTCGGGCATGTGGTCTAGAAGTCTTTGTTCATGGGATGTGTGTCTGCATCTATCAAAACCTAGGTGAGTTTGCCGCTGGACTTTCTAGATGACTTCAATTTACCTTCAAGCTGACACTATAATATTCAAGAACTTGGAACGGAATATTTCCTTCCTATTTGGAAAGAGACCCACTGGTTCACGGGAGTTATTGTAAGTCTAGAATTCATCTTGTCTCTACTTTTCGCTAACTTGGTTTAAAAGGCGGCCTCCTCGATAATCCTCTCATGCCTTTTAGCAAGCTCTGGAATTCGAAACGCAGTCTATGACTTGTTTCTGATCGTGCACCAAGGTTTTGCTTGCCTGATCCTTGTTGGACTGTGGTAGTGAGTACTGTCCCCAAACTTGTGGTTCGGGAAAAAGGCTAATTGTGAGGGAACTCTAGCCATTTGATGGTTGATGGGCCTGACTACGTCGTTTTCATCTGGCCTTGTGTTGCTGTTTGGTCCTTTGACCGACTTGGAAGAATCCTGCGACTATTGATTTGGAACAAAGTCACCGCATACTCATCTGCAGAGTATAACAGCGAGGCCAATGTCATCTTGATCAAGGCCCGAGTGAGGCAGGCTTTGTCTCTGAGTCCCGGGACCCATTTCTACGTCTACGGATGGCGCTCGATCAAATTCTGGGAAAGTCATCCATTCACGCTCAGTGGCTGGAATAAGGTGACTACAGGAGAGGAGTTCTATACTGAACTTATTTTCCTCGTCAGCATACGAGACGGGTTTACCTCCAGGCTGCGAAGACAGCTATTGCATCATGGAGATTCCGAGTCCGAGCTGGCTGCTTCATCCGCCGTGAGGAAGGTAACTCTATCTGTCGAGGGTCCGTACGGAACAAGCTTCTACCCATGGAAATCTGAAAACGCCATCTTCATTATCGGAGGGGCAGGTATCACGGTTGCGACTTCTTTCATGCAACAGCTGTTGGACTCTCTTCGCTCGGATGAATATCTGAAATCAGGTATAAAGACCATCAAAATTGTTTGGGCTGTTAGAAACGTTGGGCTCTATCAGTTTGTGCGCGAGCGCTACATCTCTACCTGGGAGAACGTTCTTGCATCAAAAGATGTCGAACTGTCTCTGGACATTTACCTAACATCCTCGTCCAAATCGAATGACGAGATCTCAACGCCAACGGAGCACATCTCCCAGCCTTTCGAACCTTCAGGGGATACAAAGTCTGATTCTTCGCCGCCATCGTCGGTCAAAGCTGAAATTTTGACCAAAAACGTTCTCTGTCAAGCGGAATCTGAGAAATCGGGGGATGGGGCATTAAAAACTACCTTCTACCACGGAAGGCCGCGCATCAGCGATATAGTGACAAGTCATGTTGGAGCCTTGGATTCTTCTGGGGGCAAGAACCTCGCCCTGGTTGGCTGTGGTCCAAAGGCAATGGCTCATGACATACGCCTCGCTTTTGACGATGTTTCCAAGATACCAGACGTCAATGTGGATTTCCACCTGGCTCCTTTCGGTTGGTGATCCAAACAGCGATCAACTGAATAAAACTCTTGGTTTTTAATGCGAAGATTGTTTCATACTGCGAGAAAGCTAGGATAGAGATCAAAACATCACTTGTGTCTTCCCATGTATGTATGACATTCAGCGGATTTTTCCCAACATTATATCTTTCCCTTTGCAGCATTGTTTTGGCTCACAGATAAAAAGCTATTTATTCTCTTTCGAAAGCTTAATAGAGAAATATACTATGTAGTATTGACGTTGATGCCGCCAATTCCCGTGAACGATGAGCGTTTCTGGACTATAAAAATGGTGCTTTCATGTCGGCTGACCCATAATCCCCAGTTTGAGAAACCAGATCTACTGATTCCCATATACGTAAAGAGATTTACATGATAACCCAGAGCAAGCACTAAACCAGTTAGATACTTGCAGGAAATCGTTGCTCTCGCATCCTGGCTTTATACCTCGCTACTGATCGATTGCGCCTTGTTCGACCTAGATATGGAACGAAATTCCTGCGTCTGAGCTTTGATAGAATAAATCCTGCCTACCAATCGGTTGGCCATCGTAAAGCCAACTCTCCATGTAGTCCAATGGCTATGCCGTGCTATTATTGGAGCTTGCATCTCTGCGTATCACTTGCGTCCGCTACTTTCATCGTCATCTTGGTTGTGCTGCACTTGCCAATTATTTCCTGGCCTAAGCCAAAATATGAAACGCGTGGGATGCTGCTGCTGCGGAACATCCTGTTTCTCATGTGGCGATCTCGTTCTGTAAGTAGGTCTAACTGATTCCAGCAAGTCGTGTTGATAATGGGTCTCGTAGACCTGGAACGAGAATTGAGTAATGGTATATGACATCTTGAATCCCAACGTGAAGGCCGTCCTGATCTCGACTAACCCGTCATAGGGAAAGGGGTGTTCGGCATCGCGAGCGAAGACGGTCGTCTAATCGACCGTCTGATCGAGTAGTCAGATAAGGGATAAATGAAGTCGCGCATTGTTCGGTGGTCTAACCTCGAGGCAGATTTTGAGACTCGCCGGGCAATGTTCTAGATGTGACAATTTTATCATCGATTGCCACCGAAGTAGTCATAGGTCGGCGTAGCAAGCCAGCGACGAAATTGCCTGAAACTATTCGTAATCATAGGAGAAACAGAAGACGGGCTGGAACGAGTAAAAGCACCGTAAATTGAGTGAGAAGTTCGACTAGTCGCACCCAAGATAACGCAGGGGGCGGAGCTCGGTGATCCGAATGAATAGTAAAAATGCCTCACAAAACCTAGAGCGAATAAGACTGAGAGGTAAGATGAGGGTAACAAACACTGGGATTATAGGAGATTGAGGAGGTCTTTATAGATCCACGCACAAGAAGGTAAGAGTACAAACGCGACCGTATCATGGCTAAATATGAAACAATTTGCATCCAATATCCGATATGGTGTAGTGGCTAACATCGCCGTCTCTCACACGGCAGCCGGGGGTTCGATTCCCCCTATCGGAGTTTTCTTTTTCTATTTTTATTTTTGATAACTTCAATATTTGATCCCGAAAACAACATTAGGAATAAAACAGTTGGTGGAATATCACCAAAGGCGCGACGGTCATGAGTTTTCTAGGGGTATATAGGATATCACACTATTTTACGGTTTTCTCGGTGGTCCGTAGAAGCTGGACGGGGAAATCGTGGTGCTCGAGGTATATAACAAGTATAGTTGCCAGATCAAATTTCAAATTTATGTATTCCTAAAAACAACAGCAAATATGGAAGTAATTGGAGCATTTGAGATACACCAATGGCGCGCTCCCCCAATTGGGAGTTTCAGAGCTATTTACATCAATAGATATACACAAACTCATCGTTTTCCTTGTCCGTGATGTCCTTGAAGGGCATACCCTCCCCTTGTTCCCCTTGAATCTTACTATCGATGCCAACCTCAGTGGTCATGGAGGTATCCTTGATCTCACTAGCCTTGCCATTGGCAATTCTGCGCTTCTTGTGCTGCTTGTTTAAGAACCAAAGGTTAAGGAACTGAAGACCCACGCAGCCAAGCAAGGCAATGAAGAGACCGAGCACAGCACGCGTACCGGCAAGGTAAGCGGGGGCCTGATCAGCTGTGAATAGAAGGGGACCCGAGAGGGCACCAGCGGAAGTACCGGCCTGGTAAAGTGCAACCACGGTGGACGTCTTGGCAGCACCGGCCGTATTTCCAACGACCCAAGAGAGAAGAAGAGGATTCGCGGCATAGATAAATGAAGTCAGGTAGTATGCAAAGAGAAGCGGTCCCTGGTTCTTCTTTTCGGAATGTGGAAGCGCGTAAAGAATGGCGACTCCAACCACCACAGGAAGCATAAAAGCAGCCAAAACCGCAGACTTGAGCTTCGCCTTGTGGGAGGCCCAGCAGCTAAGGATGATCACGATAGTTGTAATAGCTCCATAGGGAATGTTTAGTAGGGCGGCCTGAAACTGGTCGAAACCGAAACCAGTCACGATGAGAGGACCAAAGAGACTAGGCAAGGCCGAACCCATATTCGGGAGTAAGGCCATCGCAACGAAAAGCCAGCTCTTAGGTTCTAGAAGAACCTCAAGAGCCTGTGACCACTTGAATTCGTAGGAGGTTGAACTGTTCTGGTTGGCACGGAGACGCTCCACCGCCTGGTGTCGCTCATGTTCAGTAAGGAAACGGGCAGTAGTAACATCATTATCAAGCTTCCAGTAAATGAAGGGCGCGGTGACGATAGTGACAAGACCAACAAATAGGAAAATACTATATGATAGTTAGCAGTGTTCATAAAGAATAGCGATCTCGGGTATCTTACATTTGCCACGGCTTCAACACATCTGATTTAATATGGCCAAGGCCATAAGCCAAAGAAGCAGCCACCATAGTAGCTGTGCCATTACCAGAGTACCAAAGGGCGATACGAATTGGCTGTTCAATTCGGCGGTACCATCTACCTGTGAGAATGGTAAAGAGAGGCATACATCCGGCTTCAAACAGACCCATAAAAAAGCGAGCGGCGATGAAGGTCTTGAAATTATTGCAGGCGGCCATGCATGCCACAGCGATACCCCATCCAAGAATCATGGTTGGCATAAGAATACGGGGAGGAACATTGACCAGGATCCATGCGGAGAATGGCTGCCACGCCAGTTGTGCGGCGGGAGCAATCGTTCCAATGAGGGAATACTGGTTCCCCACGAGACCCATATCGGACTGGAGATTGAACAGCGCCGCCGTTCCCAAAACACCTTTATCCAAAATCTAATACACGGTTAATGAAAATCATATGTAATACACCACTTGGGTATTACTCGGTGTGTCTTACTTGTAGGAAATACACCCAGATGAGGATGAGGAGGATGACCATATCGGTCTTTTTCTTGATTCGATCATTCTATAAACAGTGGTCCCATGGTGAGCGATGTTCTTCTGTTGGGGAATGTTCAGGTGGAGTGTACCTCTTCTTTGGTGACGGTGATCATCACACCTTCCACGACCTCGGTTGCAGAGGATGCATCCATATCTACCTTGGGAGACTCCATTTCGGTAATGGGTTTGATATTCTGGTCTGCCATAGTGAGTGTCGATCGCCCCACTGCGGCTTTGTTGCCGTGGAATGCAAGAACGTTGGAAGAGAGGTGTATGGTAGGATGCTTGGATGCCTTTTTGTTACGGAAATGCCCCGGATCTTATATTCCCACAAATTACTCTCTCCTCCGATAACACAGTGTCCCTGATAACATATTGATACTATCTGGGCCAAGTTAATTAAACAGCCAATCCCTTCCCTGAATTCCCGCGTACCCCGCTTAGCCAAGTTTACATTCCCCGGAGTGGGACATGACGCTAGTTCTCCATCCCAGTCCGGGATCTCGTGAAGCGAGCATGGGAACTTCCTTTGGACCGTTGCCTGATAGAGCACAGACATGTTTGATTGGACCATAGAATTATTTTTCACGGATTTCACTTAATTCCCACGCGTGGGTATAGCTTATCGGCTAGAGAAAGCTTCTCATAGTTGGAATATTAACATGATTAGTATTAGTCTACGCAACCAATCGGATTCGCTACTTACGCGAGGAGGTACAAAAAAATTAGAACCGTTCAAGATTAGACATGCGATTGCGAGCAAGCTGTGCTTTGCTGACTCTTCTTTTTAAGCTATACATACTGCCGAGGACCGAGCCAAATTCTGGTGTATCCAATCGCGAGACAGGGGGTTGAAACTCACACCACCCAGCCACCATGGGCAGATATCTGCGGGCATTTTGCAAGTCGTCATGTCTACAAACACACCGGGCTGAGAGTAATTTGTACGTAATAACTTCATTTTTGCAAATAGTTATTACAGCAAATGGGGGAAAGATGTAGCCATACGGAGTAGATGACTATCCAAAAACGCTACAAGTGAAGGCGTCAAGGCAGGCCGTAAAATCCAGCCATAAGTTGAGTCCCTGAAGATTTTGCTAATTTCACATGGGCTGCTGATTAAGTTACTTGTGTTTTGGAATTATCTTGGTGTAAATCGATACTCAATTAAGATCTTTGCCCCCAGTCTACCCCCAGCCGATCGGATCTACACTGCCGAGGCGATCGGCTCGGGAAACCAGGGGGCGCATGCGTTGATCCGACGTATTCGTCCATCGAAACTCCAGGCTCTATTCGCTTTTCAGTTGCATTATTTGTGGATATGTGGATAAGCGGATTTTAGGATAGTTCGCCTCATATTCCGGGGTAAAGCTAATATAATTAATTTATTTCCAAGCCCATGACTTTTGTAGAATTAGATACGAGATTGGTCCTATCAAATCAATCCTCTATCATGCTGGCGAATCCTCAACCGCTTTATTTCGCGGGGTATCTCAATATATCCTACTCAATCGAAATGCAGCTTCTCTGTTTTGGGGGTAATATTACCTATATCAAATAAGTTCAGATACTGTGTCGTTCATATGTTTACTATTTACATGAAAGTTCCATGTAGTCTTAAGAAGTATATAAGCCTGTATGCAGTTCCCACAAAAATGTAATAATCATTCTTCACCAGCATTTCAATCTTGAGGGCATATCTTCAAACCTCTATTTCGATTCCCCATTTTCCTACATTTGCAGTTGCGGGGGTTCAACATGTTCCACAAAATGAAGCAAGCCTCCTTCGCGGTTGCCCTTGGTCTGTTTACAGTTCTGTCTGTAGCAAACCCGGTCGTACCCTTGGAAGAGAGAGAAGCGGTGTCTGAGATTAATCTCGCCACCAAGGGCGTGGGACCTATCGCCCAGTATCGGATTGTTGCGTTGACCTATTTAGGCAACAACGTCATCCTCGCATCTTACGATGGCCGTCCCGATGGAGGAGATTCCCCATCTCCGAACTCCATCTTGCAACGCCGTAGTACAGACAATGGCGCGACCTGGAGTGACCCCACCTTTATCGCTAAAGGGCAGATCAAGAGTTCTACGGCCCTGCAGTACGGCTTTAGCGATCCTAGCTACATCTATGACCGTGAGACTGGAAAGGTTTTCAACTTTCACGTGTTTTCTAAGGACCAGGGCTTCCGCGGTGGCGTCCTTGGAAATGATGACACCAATCGCAACGTTGTTAGCTCTGAGGTCTCGGTTTCAACCGATAAGGGACTTACCTGGTCTACGGACCCTTCGAATCAGCCTAACCTCCCCCCCGTTGTCGCTGGCACGGTTGGTGCTCCACCACTTATCACTAAGGCAGTCAAGCCTATTGGTAGTACCGTGAATGGAGTCGCAAATGTGGGCGGTGTTAAAGCTATGTTTGCGGCATCTGGGGAGGGTATCCAGCTCCGATATGGATCCAAGGCTGGACGTCTTGTACAACAGTTTACCGGAAGTGTCGTACAATCCGACGGTTCGATCACCAACCAAGCCTACAGCGTCTACAGCGATAATGGAGGAGACACATGGCAGATGGGTAAGCCCATTGGTAAAGGCTTGGATGAGAACAAGGTTGTTGAGTTGTCGAACGGTACCTTGATGATAAACTCGCGTCCCGGTGATGGAAGTCAACACCGTATCATTACGCTCTCTAATGATGGTGGTGAGACTTACGGTACCCCCCGCACCGAGACTCAGCTCCCCGACCCCGCGAATAATGGTGCTATCACTCGGGCCTATCCTGATGCTGCTCAGGGCTCTGCTGAGGCTAAGGTTCTGCTTTTCACAAACGCCAACAGCAAGTCTGCTCGCGTGAATGGTACCGTTCGCTACTCTTGCGATGATGGAAATACTTGGTCCTCCGGCAAAGTATTCAGAGCCGCTACTGTGTCGTACTCCACAATCACTCCTATTGGTGATGGCAAATTTGGACTGTTCTTCGAGGCCGCGAACAACGATCTGCAGTTCGTTGTTCTTACCAAGGAATGGATTGGCATTTCTTGCTAATTTGGGCCCATCGCCCATCAGCTGTCCGGTCTGGCAGGTCTCTGTTTCACTAGGTTTTACCTATTAGATGGCTTTACCTTCGTTGTTCAGACTATTCAATACTATATTCTATCAGGCCCTTGTGTGCTTGGCAATTGAATATATTTTCAATGTATATCTCACTTCGGCTCTCTCCGACGGGGCGTAGCGCTCATGGTCGCATGCACCAGTTTGGTGCCTAAAGGCCTGAATTCTGCCTGTATTACCATTTCACGGACCTTATCAAGCAAAGTAACCTATGTAGGTTCTACACAGGTGTTGACTCATGCTAATACTTCAGCTATCCGAGTCCTATCCAGGAGTAGTTCGCTCGACAGCAGGGGACTCAGACGCGCAAAAGAGAACATCATTTCACTGGATTAAAATCATTTGGCATCATACGAGGAACTTCGCATGTACTCTCGCAAACCTACCCATAGTGAAATTTACCTCCTTTGCTATACCCGCCGAATTATTGGCTCAGCCAGCCAACCAAGCCATCACGACATGTTTGAAAAAGTAAACTTGAACATTAGTTGTAATCAGGGCCGAAATCTGATTTCTCGGAAACAGAATGTGTCTCTCGATCAGGGCATCCTGTTTTCCATACTGTTTTCCATCTCTTGAATCCGCTTCCACAGTAACCAAAGCTTGAGGGCTATTAGCTTGACTCTGAGACTGGGACACAAGGAGCATACCCCAATTCGCTGCGCCAGAGAACCGATCGCGACTGCAAACACACCAATATATAGGATTATGGTAGTCAAGTCGGCGTCCATTTTGACGATGAAGGTAGCGCAGAGAGAAACGGAATGTCGTAGCTCAAGTCCAGAGACAGAGGCAAACCGTGTAGCTGAGCGAACAGAAATATAAGAGAGGTCTGGAGGGTTTAATTATTAAGCGCACCGGTATGATTCAATAGTTACGGATTGTCTAAAGGATAGGACGTTGCCTAATTAGTCTTAGTCTCACAAGAACATACCATAAAGAGAGCGGAGTGCCCAGACTGGCCGCGGACTCAGCCATTGTAATTTTATAGACTCCCTTTACTTGAGTTCCTCAATCAGTCCTTTAGTTCGTGGAACATATCTTGCTCTATAAATAAGTACGTTGTATTCTTTTCTCTGACGATTATGATCTCTTCTATCTCTTGGTGGTTGAAGTGGTGTTCATTAGTTTTTATGCCTTTGGGCTTACTATGATTTGGTTTGTAATGACGCAAAGTTAATTGTATACAATGGCGGTAAAAAAAAGTATACTATGTGTCTATGTATAACTTTTAATTAGGGTGGTGCTTTTTTATTATCACCGCTCCGATTTAGGGCTAGCTGTAGTTGTGTTCTATCCATGAATCCATTAAACCTCAGATCCAAAATATCTGCCCCAACAGCTCAGCGGTTTAGGCTTGCATCGGTAATTTAGTGGTAGAATGCCTGATTGCAAATCAGGTTGTCGTGTGTTCGATCCACACTCGGTGCTCACTTTTTTGCAGTTCATTTCGCTGATCCCTCCGAAAGGGAGGCTTCATCGGCAAGATAATCCGTTAATGTGGGGCTGAGAGGCACCAGCTAACGTCCTCACGATAGCGAGGAGGTGCCGGTACAGTAGATATCCATAGAGCATAATCGCGAGTGGTAAGCCTATAAGGATGGGTTCACCCTAACTAGTCGTAGTTCCTGGTCCCACCTGTTTTCTTTTTCTTTTTCTTTTTTTTTTTTTTTTTTGGAGCCAGTTGAACAAAAACCAATTTCATGCCATAGAGTGTGCGGAATAGATGGCACTTTAGCTTGTAGTGTTAAACCCCGGGATTATAGCTTTAGTCTAATATTTCGAGAGAGTATCTATAGACAGAGGGGATTATTGACGGCATCCCCCTGGATCTTGGCACCCCCCTTCTCAAAGAACGCCCAGATAAGAATGAAGACAGTCCGAAGTGGCCTTCGACAAAAGGAAAATACACAGGAGACATTTATAGAACCCTATATTTACCCGAATTCCACAAAATCACCCTCCGTGTCCTTTGCCAGTTCTGTAGCTCTCATTTTCCATGCTTTCAAAAATAGCGTAGGGTATTCAATCGCTTTCTTTGGCAACCCCTTCTGTGTAAGCAGAAGATTAGACGCAGCAAGAAGATAAGCGCGCTCAAATGCACCCCATAGCTTGTGTTCGAGAGTTCCCATGGCTGCTGGGTTAGGGAAATAGGGGTCGTTCGCTGTCACAGCAGTGACCATCTTATCGCAGCAAGACTCCCAGCTCTCCTTTAAGTTAAGCTGGTCGGCCTTATCAAAATCGAGCATCCAGAGATGCACCTGTCGTCTTTTAAAATCCCCAGCCGGGATACCAAATGGCTTGACCGTCTTGAAGTTCTCAACCACGGTCGGAAGTTCTCCATGTGTTGTCGCGCTACCGAGTACGAATTCCATATCCATGCCGTCCAAGTGAGCCTTCCAGTGGATGATGGCCAGTCCAATAGCCATCTCTTTAGATAATTGGACAGCCTCTAACCGGAGTTCCTCTATCTGATCGAGATAAAGAGGAAAGTTCTGAAGGCTGACTGCTGGACGAGAAAATTCCCACTCTCCTCTTCGCTGTCCAAGGTATGGTCGTACAAGACATGCCTTATTATCCGGGTCTTCGTATGCAGAATGGTGCATTTTCTTCGGAAAATAGAGCCGAATGAGAGCTTCACGGGAGGGCGTAGGAAGCGGTAAGATCCGCTGGACTTGGAAAAGATATCCAATTTCAGTATCATCGGGGAATTGTGACAAGTTCTCCCGCCACCAGTTCTGTAAGTCATTCTCACTGATCCATCCAGTAACTATAGGCACACGAGGGATTGAGGTGTTTGGAAATATTTCCTGAAGACAAGTCTTGGTCTCTGTCACTGCACGGCAGGCAATGTTGGTTAGATTTGCATCGTTCCACAGCGAGTCCTTATCACGGCCTTTTTTGTACGCAGACTCTGTTCCAGGAATTTCAAAGACCGTGCCGCATGTTCCTCGGCCGATCACAACAAGTGTAGGATCCTGAAGGAATTTTGCTCGCTGCATACGCTCTGCGAAGGTAGAGGTAGATACGATGGAACACACGCCCAAAGTCCGTCGTAGTATGTCTTCATCTTTTGGTGGGGTTTCTGTAATTGCCACCGTTTTTTCAGTGGCTCTAGCCAAACGAGCTTCGGTGGAAAATTCAGTATCATGGGAAGGCATTTTTAAGAAACAAGTTGTCGACGATGGATTGAGACAGGTACAGGAAATGGCTATGACGTACAGTTCTACAGAAGTTTTCGATCCGCAACCCACGACGGCCTTGGGGGAGGACCGAAAACCTTTGCGGACTGAAGCGCTAAACTCTATCGGGTAATTTCACTCTATATCCATCTAAATATATATTCATGGATGTAACACTACGCTACCCATGTATGTAGGCAGGTACTCGCACTACACGGAAAGTCCACGTAGGAGGGAACATCTGAAAATCCAATGTAAATAAGACCTGTGCATGAGGGTTAACTAGACTAGAAATATGCGATCGACTTCGAAGAAAAATGAATGCACCCAGTGTCCATGAGAAGTTTCTCTGGATCCCTTATCCTTTCAAGCTCGCATAAATCATCGTACCAATTCGAGGCTCTAGTCAGCCAATTTTTGGCCCGGTATAGCCGTTTGTTCTTCAGCGCCCCATTCAATGTTTGTATAACCATTAGCGACCAGATAGTCCTTCCACTCCTGGTCACCATGATCCAGGATTTTATTGCTGTCCTGGAGCACAAACCAGGCCAGGCAAGCCCCGAGAACAGCAAACCCTGATCCGATGAGAAAGACAGCTTGGGTTCCATGAAGGTCATCATCGCCCCAATTAGCCATTATCGGGTTGAAGACCTGAGTTCCAATTGCAGCCCCGGCCTTACTCCAAGCAGCAGCGAATCCGACTGCATGGCCGCGAACCGATGTGGGGAAGCTTTCACTGGCAGTAAGAACAATCGTGGAACCTGGACCGACCTCTCCAAGGGTAAGGAATATGCCGTAGAGCACGATAAAGAGCGGCAGATTTGTCTGGATCGGGCCTAATGCTCCTCCTAAGATGAACCCAAGAATGGCTTGGAGGAAGAACCCGAGGGCCATGGTGCGCCGTCGGCCAATACGGTCTGAGAGGAAGCCACCGATGAATGCACCGGGAATATAGAAACAATTTATCAACGTCCCCCAGGCCATTGTAAGGGCCAAGGATAAGGATGGATTTACTCGACCGACGATGGTGGATGAAAACAGGCCGAAAGGATAGGAGATGTAGTTGTAACTAACTCAGTCAGTGCTATTAGCCACAGAGATAAAGTTTCACGGGGTCGAAGTGCTCACATGAACCACGAACCACAAACGCCCACCAACGGCCGCCAATACTTCTTGATCGCTAGCCAATAGGGTAGTCTCTGCTTTTTCATGGAGCTCTTGCGATACGCAGAACTGACGACCATCCGATAGCGGAACCAGAAAATCGAAAGAGGAGCAATGGCGCCCATGGCCAAGGAGACTCGCCAAACAGCTTCATAATGTTGGACTTCTTGATGGAAACACAAAAGCAACAACAGTGGCACCAGCGCACCGAAGGCAAAGCCAAGAGACGCCGATAGATCAGCAATCATTGCGAAAATAAAGCCTCTTCGCTTACGAATTCCCGGAGCCTCATCTGTGGCTTCAGCAGCACCTGCTCCTGCAACGGGGTATTCTCTAATCACGTCGGATCAGTGGACTGTGTTAAATATCAGACAGCAAGGAAAGGTCACTCACCCGCCCGCCCCAACACCTGCGATTCCTCGGGCTACGATTAGCATCCAAAACATCCCATCCTCGGTCAACCCACTGGCACCAGCACTCAGCGCAATTCCCAGAACCAAAATCGTGGTTGTTAGAACAGCGCCACTTTTGCGGCCTAGTTTATCGGCGATGTAACCAAACGAGAGCATGCCAATAATCATGCCGACCATGAATGCGTTGGATAGCCGAGCAGCTACAGCCGTGGTCAGCGACTCCGGATAAATGACTGCCATGATTAATTCCAGATTTCCAATGATCGAAGCGTTGAAGCCATCTGAGCCAATTGCGAGGCCACTGAAGACCACCATCATGACCATGGAGAGGCGTGAGTAGCCTCGACCCCTGTAGGGATCATCTGTCGCATCTTGTTTAGTTGCATCTGAGGAATGTGAAAGCGAGGTCCCCGTTTGAACGTCCAGTTCTTTCGAGACTGGGTTCTTTTTACACGTTTCACGTGTCTCGACTACCGTAGGCTCGCTCATGATGCGGGTACTGCAGATTGCAGCTAGCAGATTCGGACATGGCTCGCATTTTATAACACATCCCCGCAACGGCAAATGCTTAATTTGTCCGAGATAGTTGCAGGTAGTTGCAGATAGTTGTAATCGACTGGACCAGTCAAGGGGCACCGAAGCAACTGCCGACGTCGAAACTAACGCAACGGAGCTTGGACTTTGGCGCTAACGAGAAGCGGGGAAGCAAATGCGAAAGTAGGAAGGTCAAGACGAGATAAGAGAACCCCCACTCTCGAGGTTGAGGGCCGAGTTCACGAAGGGGTTTTATTTCCCAAGCTGGGAATTCTCAAATCTCCCTCTTTGATCCAACCTCTCGCATCATGTCGAAACAACTGCCCTTCACCAGCGTGGAGGTTAAGCCCCGTAATCGCTTCTCGGCTCGTAACCTGGCATTGATGATAGCCAGTGCTGGTATGTTAGCCACGGGGTACAATTTTTCTCGTCATTCATGGTCGCTCGGGGACCAAAAGCTCCTCGCACCGGATCAAAGTGTATGGAATGACGCGGACAACCCCACCCGCGTGGAAATCTTCCAACAATGCGCAATCAACAATCTTCTCGAGACGGGTCTTCCATTCATGAAAAATGTTGCGCCGATCGCAGTTGCGGACTTCGAAGAGCGACGGGATCGATTGGCGCGCGCGCTGGTCGCCGAGGGAGCTGATGCATTTGTGGTGGAACCGGGATATACGTTCAAGTACTATGGCAACGTGAGCCAGCCTGAGTGGGAAGTGTGGGAGGTAAGACAACCATCAAGATCTTCATGGGCGTATTAAACTCACCAACGTAGCCGGAAGAGCGTCCTTTCTTAATGGTGATACACCCGTTTCACGATAAGGCCACGGGCAACGTCAAGGCCAACACCACTTTTCTCTGTCCATCTTTCGAGGCTGAACGCGCCCGTCTACTTGGAATGCCCTTCTCCGAGGAAATATCAATCGTTCCGTGGGAGGAGCACTGGAATCCGTACACCACTCTCTGGCAATCGGATGTGTTCTTGGGCCTCCACCGACCAGCACGTCTGATGGTGGACGAAGAAATGCGAGACTTCATCCAGCGCGGACTTGGATCTGCGGGATTCGACGTAGTCGGTCTACAGGGCCAGGTTGAGGAAGTTCGTCAGATCAAAAGTACTCGGGAGGTCGAAATTTTGAGCGCGGTCAATACCGGAACTGTTGAGGCGGTGCGACAGATGAGAAAATGCCTCTACCCAGGATTAACGGAGAATGAAATAGCTGCTGCCCTCGACGACACACTTCGAGCTGCGGGGTTGGATCCCTTTTTCGACATCGTGCTTTTCGATGAGAATGCATCTAACCCGCATGGTGGAACTAATGGGTCTAAGGTTTTAGAAGCTGAGACCTTTGTGCTGATTGATGTTGGGTTCGTATTCCTGGAAAAATATTATAAATTTCGCTATCTAACGCTGTGACAGTGCACATCTCTATGGATATTCGTCGGATATTTGCCGCACTTTCTTCCCTCCGTTCTTGCAGAGGCCTTCCAAAGACGATGTGCTTTCACCGCGCATGAGTGAGAAGCTGAAGGTAAGCCATTGTGTTTCCTCTTTGCATTCAGGTCATTGACTTGGTTGGGTAAAGGTTTGGGATATTGTTTTCGAGGCGCAAACTCGCTCAATTGATCAAATGCGCGAGAATATGACTGCAGCCAGTGTAGACATTGCTGCGCGCGACGTGATCAGCCATGCTGGATATGGGGATGCCTTCACGCATCGCGTGGGGCATGGTATTGGGATTAAAGGTCCCGTTTTATCCAACCCTGTCATCCATCTTTACTAGACTGACAACTTTAAACAGCCCATGAAAGCCCGTATATGAACCAGGGAAATACAGCAAGCTTGTTAAAGACCGGCATGACTTTCACTTCGGAGCCCGGAATCTATTTGGTGGATCAATTCGGGGTGAGACATGAAGATGTGCTTCTCGTTCAGGGGGACGGAAAACCCCAGCTTCTGACAGGAAGCCGAGCGCGAGGCCCCTGGGAACCATGAAGTACTATAGTACTGACTGCGGTCGGAATTTGGAGACTCGTTCGAAAATAGATATGCAAGGAACTATTTACAAGCCTCGAATTCATGCGATGCCATAACAGCCATCGAATCTCTCACTCCAATTCCAACCGCAGTGCGTCGTGTTGGAAATGCTTCGGGCTATAACAAACGTGCTGGCGGCAGAAGGAGGGGCTAGTCTCAGTATAAGGCACCTATCTAGGTTTCCCGTGTCCTGTTTCCCGCTTCGAGCGGGTCAGCGGCACTAGAAACAGCTGGCGTATCACTAAGATCACGTTTTGAGGTGGCGAGCCTTCTAAGGATTGATTAATGTTAGCATATTTAAAAGATTTCATCGAACAGTTTCTCCATTATTGTAGTAAATAGCGGGAGCCATACTTTTCCCTTATTGTGGACAACGCGTTTTCCTACTATATTAATCAAATAAGAGCGTTATACTCAACCTCCGGCGTCAAGTAATTGTACTTACCATGGCATTCTCCTGGCCTGAACCCTTCTTTAAGTCGTGTACGGACTACATATCTTCGGTATTACGCCGCATAAGGAGGCCAGTGCCTAGAAGCGGAGCCCAAAATATTTCGATGATTCCAAACATAAAATGATTTCAGTCTAGAAGACCACAGGAATAAGTGAGCTAGGCCGATTGAGGTGCTGAAAGAAAGTCAGTGATTGTGGCCGCGTAAATCACTTAGCTAGAAACAAGGGGCTAACATTAGGGGCTTCCAAGGTTAGGTTCCCCCTTTTACGTATGGGTTCCTCCCGCAGTGTCCCCCCGGGTGGCCCCGCGAGTCAGGGTTGAGAGAGCAGGGTCCATTCGTTTCTTGATCGCCCGTGCGGAGTACTATAGCCCTTCTTACGGTCAAGGCTAGTATAATTCTCATTGTCAATGTGTAAGGTGGATAATATGGAGTCAAAATATACTCAACACATCAGAGATTGGTAGAAATATATACTTTAATAAGATATATGTATTTTGTGGCACCTTGTATGGGAGGTCACTGCTATTAGTGGGGAGAGGAAGCTTGTGAAATATGTCGATGCCGATATAACCGTATTCACCTCTCTCTTTCCTTTGCCCCACTAGGATTGTATCCGTTACAGTGAGAACCAAAGGCAATTGTGTTTGTCTCAGATTAATGCGCTAGGCCGCCCATATTACCAGATACGGGGTATAGATCGTCTCTTTCCCCTGTAGATCGTTCCTACAGTGGCCACTATTATGACAATTTTCCGAAATTTCCCCAGTGTATGTGGGGCAAACATTGATTAAATACATGCACATGATGTGTTCGTGCACTCAGGATAGGCTAAATTTACGACAACGCGAATAGTATTGCATCTTAGAGATTATCTGTGGATAAGGCTGATAAGGACATGTTTTGTACATATATGTGGTGAGTGCGGAGTAGTCTCATCTTAACCCGAAAGGTCCATAGGTAGACAACACATGTCAAGGACATGTTAAACCTATGAGGAACACGGCGTATACTATCGCATTATCAGCTCACAGCCCCACTTAAAAATACTACAAGGCCGGGTTTCACATAAGAATTTCCATCGCCTCATGTGAGACAACTTCGACGATGTCTCGACAAATGGCAACAGCGATCTTCTCAGGCCCCGGGCTTAAGAAGTACCATTGCTCCTAGTAAACTTGAATTATTTACTCTATCTAGGTGAACCATTTTTGCCAAACATTTTCTCAGTCATTGCCGTAAACATGAAGTTCAGTCTTGCTCTATTCTTCGCGGCTGTCGCAGTTGCAGACAGCCCGGCCAAGAGGGCCGGTACAATCTCTGTGACTGGCTCCCCCCCAGGGTTCGCATACGGAGTCACTGGAGGTGGAAAGGCGACGCCAGTTTATCCCACCGATGTCAAGAATCTAATCGAGCTTCTGGGTTCTGATGATCCTCAGGTCATCGTTATCGACAAGACATTCAATTTCATCGGAACGGAGGGGACAACGAAGGGGACCATTTGCAAGTCATATGGCGCCTTCGAAGATGGTTGCCAGTCCACGATCGATATCGGAAAAGGATGTGATGGTAAACCATCCGAGCAGTATGAGTGGGATACTGCTGGAACCGAAGGAATCCGTGTTCACTCAGACAAGACGATCATCGGAGTCGGAAACAAGGGTGTTCTCCTCGGCAAAGGGTTGCGAATCGTCGAAGCCTCCAACATCATTATTCAGAACATCATGATCACCAACCTCAACCCACAGCTTGTCTGGGGTGGTGATGCGATCACACTTTCTAACACTTCCGAGGTCTGGATTGACCATGTTACGGTTAGTCAAGCTCTCCATGATAATGGCTTTACTGAATTCTAACTGGATTGTAACTAGACTCAATACACTGGCCGTGTGCACTACGTCTTTGGTCAAGAAGCGAACGCTCATGTTACTATCTCCAACAGCTTCATGAATGGCGCAACCAACTTCTCTACTTCGTGTGACGGACAACAATACTGGGGATTGGAACTTGTCGGCGCCGACGACCAGATCACCTTTGCAAGTAAGTGTTTCGAACCATACTTCCTTGATACCAATCTATACAAACCTAGGGGACACTAACATCTGTCTGCTAGACAACTACGTATACCGCACATCGGGCCGCAGCCCTGCACTGAGCGGAAAGACTCTGTTCCATGCCGTCAACAGCGTGTGGGAGAATAACAGCGGCCACTCCATTGAGGGCACCGACGATGGCCAAGGTCTCTTCGAAGGCTGTGTCTTCAACAATGTCACCCAAATTGTCGGGGATTTCGTCGGTCAACTCTTTAGCTCGCCGGATGCTACTGCAAACAAAGCATGCTCCGCCGCCCTGAAGAGGGACTGCGTGACGAATGTTGTAGTTGACAGCAGTCCTTTTACGAATGCGGATACCAAGTTCTTCTCCAACTTCGCCGGTCTCACCGTTGCAACTGCCAGTGCGGCTTCGGCGGCCCAGGCAAGCGTCCCAACCACTGCTGGAAACACGCTTAACAATGCCTAATCGCGAGGAAGAGCGGGATGATCATGGAGAAGAGGAAAGGATAGAGGATTGAGCCGAGAAGGAGGGGGAAAGGCTCGAGAAGAGTGACCTGGCTGTTGTGTGATATGAACAGAAGCAGGAAGCAGGATTCATGTAGGAAAAAGTGACCTTCAAGAACAAGTACAGCGCGCTTAGTAATTCACTATATCCATCTCGACCATCTTGACTCTTAGCTAGTTCATTGGGCTGAGACAATTTGTAGGTGACGTGAAGGGGCCACATAGGTGACTTGTTATATACGAGCGGATGATCCGACTTGATAGGTTGGACTACATACTTGTTAGGGTTTAGTGACTGTTGGCGAACTGGGGAAGATATGCGGGGAAGCTGTGGAGAGAGGCCAAATCTGGTGGCAGCTATAAGTGCTTATTTTGGATTTAATACGAGGATTCCACTTGTGGACATACCTTCTAGAGTGCTGAAAAACACCGACCCACGCCAAGACCTACATCGGAAAGAGGAAGATGGCGGGCGGGAGCGGGCCTTCAGTTCTTAACTCCGCCATAGACCTGGCCAAGACCATATTTTTATTAAAGGTGGAAACTACATTAGACTAGGAGGGTCAAACGGTAGGTGCATACACGTATATATATATGTCATCTAGTGGCCGGATCACCGAACTCCATCACCCCTGTCTTTCTCATGCCCACCTCAAACTTGAGTACGCCCTAGAGACTGCGATTATATTTGCCTTACCTTTGCCCGTAAGTGTGAGTTTGATATTAAACTTTACATCAAAAGGCCCAAAAGTTGATATTTCTAAGAGACTGAGCATGGAGAAAGGATTTACCTCGTTGACTGTTCTGCCAACTGTGCCTTGGCAAAACACCCCCAAAAAGTACCCGGGTCTTGCGTTGAATATGAAACGTGATATACGTTGAGAGAAATTGAGATTATTCAATTTTAAATTACAGGTTGGCGGGGACCAGCAAAAGTTAATAACCAAAATAAACCAGTTTATACCTATCATTTCAATAGTGATATAGTTCTAACTGCGAGGTGGAGATTACCCCAACATTCCACTGCTGTTGAGATGCGCCTGAGTATACTGCGAGATTCTCTGTGGTTTGGTTTACGGTTTGGGTGTTCGTCGGTTTCTTTGGACATGCTATTGATAGTCAACATGAGATGTATTGCAGTAGTGTTTGCGATAATAATCATTTAGCTAATGTCAAAAAATGTGCGTTTTACGTTTGAGTTTCTTTTGACCAGAAAGATGCAGTAATCGAGCATCTTTCTAGTATTTTCAACATTTTACCAGGTGTCGAACCACGAAAGTATATCTGTGTTATGAATATCATTGATTTGGCTGAGATAAGAACTATACTAAAACTGCTGGCCCCACAGGAATGCGTGATGTGATCACTCACATCCCGTTTGTCCCAGGACTATAGTTGTAGTTAGATCATTTCCTCTCCTCTTTCCCCCGGAGTCAGTAACTCGGATAGTTCCAATACATTCGCATTGATCTCTATTACTTGTTTCTTCTTCCGAGAACTATGGCGTAGCGAAGCAGTTGCCGCGATTGTGCCACAAGGAATTTCGAGGAATCCCAAACTCAAACGCACAACACTATTTACAGGTTACCCTGGCCGGCGCTGCCAGCGGGGTCAGTGCTAGCACCAGCGGCAGTGGCGAGAGTCTCTCCCTTCAAGTTCGACAGGACGTCAGCGGAGGTGCCAGCCAGGGTGCCTCCGTTGACGTTGGCGACACAGGAGCGACCGATAGAGGCGGAGCAGGTGCTGGAGTCCTTGTCGGCGGAAAAGAGGGCACCCTGGAAGGTGGCTGACTCGAGAACCTCCTTCACGTTAGAGAAGTAGTTACCCTCCGCAAGAACGTAGCCACCAGTGCCAATCTCGAAGGCGTGGCTGGAGTTCTCGTCCCAGTAGTTGTTGACAGCGTGAAGGTAGGTGTTATCCTGGACCTTAGGGGCACGGCCACTGGTCTTGTAGAGGTAGTTGCCCTTGAAGGTAACCTTGTCACTGGCGCCATCAAGGTACACGTTCCAGTAGTGGTGGCCGTCGCAGGTGGCAGAGTAGTCGGATTCACCGTTGATGTAGTTGTTGGTGATAGAGACACGGTTGTCAGCCTCAGTACCCAGGACGTAGTGCTGGCGACCAATGCGAGCAGTCTGGACGATGAATCAAGTCAGTCTACGCAAATTGCTGGGAAGGTCTGTGAGAGCAACTTACGGTAATGTGGTCGAGCCAGATCAGGTCAGCCTCGTTGATGGTGATGGCATCACCACCCCAAACGTACTGAGGGTTGATGTCTGTGACAGCGATGTTCCTATGGTAAGCCGTTTAGCGTGCATTCCAACGAAGCTTTCACGCTTAAGACCGACACAGGGATTGAACATACTGGATGATGACGTTCTTGACACCGTTGACGATGCGCAGACCACGGCCCTTAATAGTACCGGTGGTGCCCTCACCAATCAAGGACTTGTTGGAGCCAACGTTGATACCGAGCATACCAGCGTTTTTGCTTAGAGAAGTGTTAGCATCGAGGGGATGACGATTATAGCCCGGGTAATGGGATACTAACTAGGTGACGGTAGTGGTAGCGGCATCAGGCTCGTAGTTGGTGCACCAGTCATCCTTGTTGATGGCAACCTGGCAGGCGGAGCCAGTACCCCAAGGAGTACAACCGGAGGTCGTGGTGCTACCCTCAGTATCGGTGAAGTCGAAACTAGTATTCCCCCATTGTCAGTGGCCATGCATCCACGGCAGGAGCTCGCTACTCACGTCTTGCTCAGAACAATCACACGGGCCTCGTCATCACCGAGGTAAGAGACCAGCTCATCGGTGGAGGTAGGGTAGACAGGGGTAGCTTTACCGCCACCAGTGGCGGAAGAAGCGAAACCCTCAGGAGTGCCGGAGACACCGACAGCGGCGACCTTGGAGGCAATAGCGGCAATGGCCGTGAGAACAAATGCGTACTTCATTTTTGAAGTTGATATGGGTAGTATATAAAGAGTGACGGTAAACAAAAAGCAATCGAAATGATGAAGCGCACAAAAGAAAGGCAAAGAGAGAATGGATTAGAGAGGGAATGGATGGGAGAAGGACAAATGATGTTTACTTATATAACTGCAGTTTTAGATTATGAGATGTGTTTCAAGGTTTCGGCCATTCAATGCCTCCTTCCCCCTAGATCCTTTACTCGGATGATCCCCGGCTGAAATGAGAGTGGATGTGGTGAGAGTGGATGTGGTGAGAGTGGTTGTCTCGGAAGCCAGTGTGAATGAGAGGATCCCGGTGGAGATGCCACCGCCGATCAGTCTGTGACTATCGTTGCTTTGGGAAGGGGATCGTCAGTAACGCCCATCTTCGAAACACCGGCACGAAGAAAAACCCAAGTAAAAGAGTAGAGCCGCGGGCGCTTCATTTAATAGTGTTTCAATTAGATCGATGGTATGGTTGTCCACGTTTTTTTCTTCCCGGCTTATTAACTTTAAATAATTGGACTTTCTTACTGTCTTTACGGAATAATTTCTCCAGGAATCAGGACCTTCAATGACAAGGCGTGCTGACCGTGCTTGCGCGGTCCCCATCATTTTCCGTAATTGGAGAACATAAATAACACATTAAGATGTGTTTGAATTTAAATAGATCAGTTGCATTAAAAGGGTTGTATATATCTATACGGAGCAATATTTCCCGTACTGGAAAAATGAACTGAACCTATCCGCACTACGAAGAGAATAATTAAAACAGGATTTAATGTAATTCTATATTAAAAGAGGAATTGAAAACGGATCTAATATATTTGTATTATAAAGAGCGGGACTACAGCAGGATTTATCGTGTTCGTACTTTGTACCACAAAGGGAGGAACTAAAACGAGGTGCGACGTATTTCTACGGAGTAGTTTAAACCCTTATTCATGAATTCATTAAAATGTCATTGAGCATGACTTAGGTCATACCGGGAAGGCAGCATGACGTGGCTTCTACTATATATGCTGTTTACGAAAGTACGAAGGTGTGGTTTTCCCATGCAGGAACAGTGTACTAAGGAAAATGAGAATGGCCCCTCTCGGCCAGAGACCGAGTTTAGGTCTAGAGTAAACTATAATGGTATGTTAGGACTATTCAATCACATGAAATCTGATAACTTTGTGGCATAGTTGACCAGATTGGATAACATTCGAATTTCAACACGCTAGGTATATACTACATGGAAAGTTGTACTCCGTACCGAGTATGTTATGTTTCCTATTCATCGAAAGTGGGGGCGTAAATAAGCTTTGCATGAATGAATTATCCGTTATCCTTTTTGATATAAATTGTTATCTATTTACCTTTATGACTACATGTACATACTTGCCAGGTAGGTGCTAGCTAGCAAATATAATATAGTGTTCTTATGTGCTGCGGGTACACCGTATCCTACAGCCACCCCCTTTAGCCTTGCATACTTGAACGGCCCTAAGCTACTTTATTGCCCTCTGCTTCAGATTAAAAATCAAGCTGTTTACGGTATACGACGCTTCAATGTAAAGATTTATAGATCTAACTACAATGGCAGTTTCACTCTCGGTAATGTGATGTGTAAACCATCTGAGAAAAAGACAAAATGTTATTGGAATTAGTATTCGATTCCAGCATTAGCAACCTCAGTGATGGCGCCATGATAGGCTTTGACGGAGGCTTAAGTTCGTTTTCAGTCATGGGGCCAGAGTAAAAAACCGGGATGTGACTCCAGATGAATTTAGTTAACTTTGTGGAGCCGTACTTTGTTATTAATTCAGGGGTTTTATACAGTTAACAGCCATTCGGCTCGACAGGGATATTTTATGATGGACAATGGGAAATCAACAAACATTAGCTGAGTAGCACTAGTGATCAGTACTTCCTCATCTGATGAAAGGTTCTAGTAGAGCAGGCTAGGAAGCTCGGCGCAGAGTTCATTGTCTACTACCGTAGGAACTAGGGTTGGCAGAAGTATGTGATAGGTGTGAGTAAGGGCCATGGTGCGCATACTATTCTAGAAACTGGTGGTGCTGACCCTATTGTCAAGAGCTTTGAGTGTGCTGCATACGGGGTTTTATCAATTGTATTGGTCATACTATTGCTGGTGACCAACATAGTGTGAACCTACTTCCCCTGAGCAAGACACTCACTCACTATAATGGGCATTACCAACGAGTCCATTGACTATTTTGAAAAGATGGTGACATTCTACCTGGAGCACAATATCCACCCTATTTTCAATCGAGTGTTTGCGTTCGATGAATCAAAATACGACTTCTTATGGAGAGTGGAGGTCACTTTGGTAAGGTCGTTATTCAAGTTGAACTGTTCCGCTAAAGTCGAATGTCTGTACTGCGACAATGTTCGGCCTCGACCGATATTTGCCTATTTAACGGCGCGTTGTAAGACGTCATACCATGTAAACAATAGTGGATCTTTCATTAGGTTCCTCTATCCAATTTACAAGACCTAGCAGATTTAAGACCAAAGTGGGTTCCGATTGCAGTCACACGTCATTAAAATGGACCCAACCTTTTTGTAAACCTTTGTAATTTGGAAGAATTTACGCTCCATGATCGATTTTCTTAGAGAATACCGTAGTCAGAAGCTCTAGGACTATCTAATAAGGCTAGCATCTGGGTATTCTTCTATTACAAACCTCAGTTTACATAGTGCTTTGTTAGGCCTACCATGTGACCAGTTTTGTTCTGTTAGCTTACTCTTTCATTCTGCCTTTCAACCGAAAATTCTACCGGCTTAAAGCTGTCGTAAAATAAGATGATATAATACAAAAATAGACCTTATATAACCCACAATACCACGATCCTTCACTATCTTTTAAACATTTATGATTTGGAAGGGTTTGCTCTCCGTCGATCCTTCCATTTTAATGAAGTGTGACTGTATATACATTGATAGATATACCGTAGTCATTGGTCATCGATATATCAAGGTAAGACATAAGCCCCACCTCGGCACTGCCACCCCGAATTTTCGGTTGAGAATATTTTGTGCACTTACCGAATAGTGGAAGATTAGGTGATCTAAGTCTAGGAGTTATTCTGCTTAGGTTGCGATTCTTCCGTGGGCATCCTCAGTGGCCATTTACCGATCCCCTTGGTTCAGCACTCCAGGTTGATGTAATGACGATTGTTTGCCATTAGATCTCACCCGAGTTCGAAAGTCATGTTTGTGCAAGATTGATATTTTATTGTCACATTACTTCTCATAACGCTAAATGCGAACAACCATTTCTGATGAAAACGACTAGACGTTGTTTCTGGCGAGATAGTCGGCGCTGAAAGGATAATCGGTGTATCCAATACGAGTCATTGGTGTGTAGAAGCTCGGCCGGTGATACTTATTCAAATCGAGACCGTGCTGGATGCGGAATGGTAGATCTGGGTTGGCGAGGAAGTGTCTCCCAAACACAACTGCGACATCGTTGTTTCGATATTCACTGTCAACTGCATTTTTTGCGGAATGCGCATCAAACCCACCAGCGACTAAAACGGGCGATGTCTGGCCCCAAATATCCAATGCAAACTCAATACCCTCCGTCTTTTCAACATCCACGTTGTTGTTCACTCGAGATTCAATAACATGAAGATATCCGAGCTTGAGACTCTTCAGCTCCTCAATCAGGTAAGAGAATTGAGGGACTGGCTCCGCCATTCTCATACCCTGGAAGCTGCTCCAGGGGCTAATTCTGTATCCGACTTTATCCGCCCCGATAGCGTTCGCAATAGCCGTTGCAACTTGGATTCCAAATCGTGCCCGGTTCTGGACACTATCACCCCATCGGTCTGCTCGCTTGTTGCAAGAATCCTGAAGGAATTGATCGACAAGGTATCCATTGGCACCATGGACTTCAACACCATCAAAGCCCGCACGAATGGCGTTTTTGGCTGCAGTGGCGTAGTCTTCAATAGCACCTTGGATTTGATCCTCTGACATTGCCTTGGGAACAGGAGAAGCGTCTGTCAATGGGATGGGGCTAGATGATAAAACGTCGTAGCCCCCTTCCTTCTGCAAAGTAGTCGCATCTGCAGCACGACCTGGGGCAAGCAATTGGCAGACGATGAAGCATCCACGTGCATGGACTGCGTCAACCACCTTTTTCCAGCCCGCGACCTGTGCATCGTTCCACACTCCGGGTGCATTGGGAACCCCGCCATGGGTAGGGGATATGAGCGATGCTTCCGCGATTAGAAGGGTACCAGGAACGGATGCTCGCTGGCAGTAATACTCCACGGCCATGGGCAACTGGACATGATTGTCATCCGCGCGGAAGCGCGTGAGAGGGGCCATCACGACGCGGTGCTGCAAAGACATAACTCCGACTTTGAGGGGTTCAAAGAGCTTGGTCATGGTTGCGATGATGTGTGGAATAAGAAAAGAATGGCAAAATTTCCAACCTTGTCAACTAATGGGTTGTAGGACAAGGTGATGCTTGTTTATATTGCAAAACAATATTTTCCAGTGGGATGAGTACATGATCCATCTCCAATCCATATTGGTCAGCTGGAAGCTACAATATTCAAGCATCTCCAATTGTTCTCCAAGGGTTAGGGTCTTGGCATGGAGGTATATCGCCACCTCCAAAAGACCCCCCAAACCTGTCTACTAATTTACCTATCCGAGGCACCGAATATCGGAAGGTCCTGCAGATAAGCCTAGAAAGTAATTGGAGTATAGTGCATTCGGTAATTGGGGCTTTCATGCTATACGTACCGTATGGATATATGCGGTACAATATACCGGGCGCCTCTACTGTTGAATTAGTTGCATGTTCGATATCATACGTTGGAACGCCAAAGACTGCCGATAGATGTCGGGAAAATGCCACATTGGCACCATCCAGCAGAAGAAAACTCAAACCTAGACATACCCAATAAACCTGCCTAGTCAGCTTTTCTCGAGGGTCTGAAGCTGCCCCCGAAAGCCCAAACGCAACCAAGGCAATTGTCGACTTAATGGGAGAGATCTCCAAAAGTGGCGGCCAGTGCTATCATCCAGGCCGATCATAACAAAACTACGCCCATCAGCGTATTCGTCCCATCGAGGCATACGAACGTCGTCCAGAAAGATGATAAGGCGACGGACGTCACATTCAAGCACTGTCACGCCGTCAACCCATCCAGGGGTTACCAGAGATATCGTTGATATGGAGCAACAGCATCCGGCAGGATGTCAATGACAACCTCGTTAAATACCACAGGGGAGATATTTGTTTGGATGATGTAGTATGTAAGAAGCTTCCAGAGTTGTAAGACAAGGAATACCCCGCGAGACTGGTTCTTCGGCCGCTCCTGCGAGGTCTGGTCCATTGGATTTGTACGCATCAAACGTGGATTTAGCCAAATTCGGCGGAAGTAACGGAAGTCGAAACAGCTGGCAAATCCAAGTCACGCTGGACCTGGAACGGATGGGTAAGGTGATGGGACGTTTTTGGGGTGTAGGGTCGATATGGCATGGAGGACATATCCCGTTAATGATTGACCCCAGACGAGTGAGATGCTAGGGGCAAATGGCACATAAAGTGCCGCAAACAAGGAGAGCAAGGCGGGGATAAGAATCAACAGCAGTAGCGTCGCACGTTGCCTTGGTGTGTGCAAAGAGGTGGCGAATGCAAGTCCAGAAAGCCCAAGGTATTGCACAGGTGGTAAGGCTTAGATTGCTTGTTCCAACGCCAGCCATATTTTCATGTCCCGGTACCTTCTGTTACGAAATGGGTTCTTTGCGTGAAATAGGTCAGGTGCGACACACCTGATATAATTCGCGCACCCTTCTTCGGTGCGCCCTCCTATCCCTACCGAAAATCTCCAGGGGTGTTAATTTTGAACATGGGGCCACCCCCGGGCCGGCGGGAAAGGCTTGCGTGTGGGGGGATGCGCCCAGGTGCCGAGGTGGAGGCGTGGCGGGTTCCAGCTCGGGGATACTCAAAAAAAAGTTCCGGGATACCCAAAAGAAATTGATTATGTCATCGAGCAATTTTCTTGGGTATCCCCGAAGTATTTGCTGAGTATCCCTGAGCTGGTGGCCCGAGGCCTGGTCCATGCCTCCGGCCCCAAATGTGAATTGTATACAACGGCCCCCCAAAAAAATCACATATACACGCAGATAGAGCTCCACACTGTTTGAGTATCCTTACGCAAATAAAATATACGCTTCGGGCCATTTGGATGTTCCCACTATAGACCTTCCATGTGCCAGTATTGTGACATGAGTAAGGATAGTTGATCCAGGGTTGGACTTGACCCTTACGCCCATACTATAATGATAGTACTAGGGTTCCCATCCTCCTAGTACGAACGATATCCTACGTATGGGGCAAATGATACTGGCCCCCATACTTTCTGTGGGCCAAACTGAGGCATTAATCATAGCTATCACTAAATTACTGAGTAAGTTGAGATCATGCGAGAGCCTTCTGATAAAATCATGAAACTCAGAACCGCTTTTTAGTTGGTCTTAGCAATGTGCCCAGTATTCTGTGGCGGTATATCTTCTTGACGTGGAGTGAAAAGGCACAGTTCAAAGAGCCGGGAAATTATAACCGTGAGCATATATATCTTCGGTTCCATAAAAGAAATATTTCGTGACTCGTCAAAACTCGTTCTCTATATATGTTGCCTCTGGTCTATAAAAGGAATTCTTTCGCCAGCAATGAGCTAAACATTTATATTCCAACTTGAACAATCATAGATTTCCTGTCGTGGTAGCATAAAAGATATCATGTCGCACTAACAATATTATCTCCTATAGAATACCAGACCGATATCATATTGGCCCCCATCCTTATCTCTGGCCAAGGCTTGGTCCATTTTATGTGGAAAACTTGATCCACACCTATATTATGCCAAGCAAAATAGACCAGGATCGGCAATCAAGGCTAACTTTTCTTGAATCATTCAGGGACCAACCACTCAGGGTCAGGACATGCGACCTTTACTGGCAGTTGGACCCCACAATATTGTCTTAGTTCCATGATATTCTCGGCCCCCAAGTTTCATGCGGATTAACGAACTTCCCGAACACCATGTCCGCCTTTCTTCACGGCTATTCCACTGCCACACCTCAATCACCGAGCTCCCTTTGGCGTATATGCAGCCTGAACAGACCCACCACATCACTGCACATACACCATTTCGAGAGGGCGGAGTTTGTGGTATCTTGCCATCAGTGCATCGACACGCTACCCTCCTGTTTCTCTGACTCTTTCATGCTACTTGTCCCCACCCCCCCTTATCCTGTCGCTTCTCAATTATTTATACCTGCTCACAACAAATAACTACCTGGTTCTCCTCCTCCTGGCACCTACATTCGGCCGCAATGGATGCAGATCTTCAAGCTCCACCTTCGCCAGTCTACCTAACCGAAGGCTATACGACCGAGCATGAATCTGTCATATGGGTAAGGGTTCACGACCGCAATCTCCAAGATATCACGATCGCGCGTGATGACGGCGAGAAGCTCTTTTCCGTCGAAGGCCCAGGGGGCTACAGCTCGATGACGCTGAGACGACCTTTGAAGGATGCTTTGGGTCGGCCAGTCTTTGACCTACGGCGTAAGATGGGGTGGATTGTAGAAGACACTAGTGGCAGCAAGATCGCCGAGCTTTGCCATAAGAAATTCTTCACCTCACAACACACGGCCATTGATGGGAAAATCTTGAGCTCCGGCGTGATGGTCGAGATGCGACCGCGTGATGCAATGGGGATAACGAACTATGTTAACATTGGCAATGTGACGATTGCAGAGATCTCGATCCATTCGAACAATATCAAGAAACGGTTTGTGCGGGATAGGGATATCTCGGTCTTTCGGGTTCGGGTGGCTCAAGGGGTAGACCTCACCTTGGTATGTGGAATATTTGTGGGATGTGAGAGGCATTACTGATAGTTAATGGTGATAGGTTGTTTTGATGGTGATGATTCGAGCGGAAATGGCGCATGTTTGGCAGAAATAGACGCTTTGATTTGCTGTCAGACACTATGTGCTCGATGGAACTAGGGTCTTCAGCGTTAAGAGAGGAGAGCTCCATTTACAAGGGGTGCTTTAGAAGGTAACGTGGATCATTGGGATATTTTGGATGAAGGTATGGTATAGCCGGTACATGTGCATAGCAGGACAAGTCATAGACATAATTGTTAAATTTTGTGCTCACCCTGGATTATACCGCTTGTGTCTTCTAATACCATATGTATACGCTAGGTATGGATAGCTTATGAAACTCGGAATCCGATGATGGTTTAAAGTGGACTTCATTCGTTTCTGCCTAGCCTAAATACTTCGGCATGGAACGTTGGCCGGATCGACGAAATAGTGCTGTTATGGGAAAACATGAGGTTGGTGTAGGTAAGTAGGTTGATTGATAGCCGGGGATGAACTAGCTGATGACCCTATCCTACTTGTTGTATCCAATGACAAAGATCAAGCCTTGTTGGCACCAATCGGCAACCAACCAAACAAAAATCCCAGACTCATCATACGATGCTTAATCTAGCAAGTCAATCCTATTTTTCAAGTATGTCTACCACCCATGACGCTGCAGTGTTATCCCAAATGGTCGCATAGGCCATGTGGGCTGAAAGGTTTGTTCCAGCTGCATCGCAGACACCGTCTTCGTCATCACAGAAGTCGTGGAGCCGGTTTGCATAAGCGGACAAGGCGAGTAGTTGTTGATCAGTCCGCGGGTATTTCTAGACGAGCTTCTGATCAGTCATGGTGAGCTTGAGATATGTATTTCGCATACTTACACCGGTGGCTGTCACATCTCCAACATTGTATGTCCGGTTAGGCATATGGCGTGGGTCGCCGTAAAGTACAATTGCTGTAACTAGCGCAAATTAGTAAGTTTTCATATAATATATGGAGTTAGAGTAACTCACTGTGCGAACCAAGCGTTCTAAAGTTGACAGTTGGGTGAGAAAGCGCCCCTAGGGTGCCATTGTCTCCGCTTCCAGCCAACATATCGCTCACCACCATGGCGCCCTATATCCGCCATTAGTAAATATATGAAACGCCATCAAAATTCGATTCAAATGCATCATACCTGCGAGTAACCAAATAAGACAATATTTGACTCTGGACAAGCCCTGGCATATCTCTTCAACTGAGCAGTACCATTTCTAATACCCTCTCCATAGCTAGGAGTCGAGCCCTCCTGAGTAGCCGGGTAAATGATGTTTTCGTAGTCACTACCGGGAACAGCATCCAAAACCTTGTCGGTCAAGGTGCCAAGAAGACCAGGATAACTCTCCGTGGTTCCCCTAGCGAGCATCATGTGTACATTTGCACAAGCGACGCCATGCTCATGATGTCCCACAGTAGAATGCGCTGTAGCAACTGATAGTAGCGCGGAAATAGTCGTCAAGATAAGCATTTTGACGAATTGGTTTCCATTTAGCATTCGCTTGATATAAAAAGTCGGCACGTTGATCTAGTATATAAACTCTACGACCTAGTACATTATTGGGTGGAGACATGCTGACGACAGCAAAAAGCCCTGCAATTTCCGACTGGACAATCTCTAGCTGTTTTGGGCGTGTGAAGAAACACCACGTTGAGAAATTAAACCCGAGACCGGTGATATTAGGACGACTCGGAGATAGTTAGCCGAGCTTGATGATAATTTGCTCGATTATGCTTGATATCGTTGGTTGCCCCCACTTAATATCTGAGATGTTCTAGAAAGCTTAAAATAATTTCTCTGTGATAGAACACTAAAGCTTATAAAGTTTAACGGGTTCTGGCGTAGGGTGCGACATGTGGGCTCGTGGGCATATCACTTCACCGTGCTACGGAATGTGACGGAAGCATTCAGCAATAGCCACAAGATTGCTACCATGGATGATAGGTTGCGGATGACACATCATGTACTTGACTTTCAAAGTTTGTTAGTAAACTGCGAGTAGCCCCCAAATTCCGAAATCCCGAAAACAGCGGGATTTGTTAAGCACCGAGGTGCCGGACACAGTGCCCAGGTTTGGATATGTGCGGTCCTTGATCAAGTTAAACCTACTCTATAGACTGCGTGATCTGTGATGAGTGAGGGAATAACTATTAAATAAATTCATTTCCTATGGCCCGTGGATATACATGTAGAAATAACCACTTTCGCAAAGTTTTGGTTTATTCATGTCGCCCTTCCTTTTAAAAAGGTTTCTTTAGTCGATCAACTTCACGTTGAGCGAGCGCAGCCACTGCGGCTCGAAAGTTAAAAGTCAGTGAGAGTTCCTTGATAGATTCCTATTCCCACTGCTTCATGAGGGTATTGGCCTCAATCTCGTTGTCAAAGTTGACTAGATGGGTTGAATGGCACCAGGGCTTGATCTTCTCCTCCTTCCGAATGACGCTAGCGAAGAATGCGCACCATTTGATGCGCGGGTAGGCCTCGTTTATTTGACTGCGGGTGGTTTCGTGAATCATTTCGCCAAAATCCTTCACGTGCGGATGGAAACCGGTATTATCATAAGTCGTGGCCAACTGGATAAGTTGCCCAATGTATGTGATCGTTCCATCCACTCCCATATCCTCATGACGAATGATTGCCTCGGCTGCAGCCTCGGCCTGATCTGTAGTGGCGCCGAAGTCTTTGAGGATAGAGAGAGCCTTGATTCCCCCATAGATATCAAATGACATCCGGGTTGCTGTCAAATTTTCCTCAGCCGTACCTAGATCATGCAGCAAGCATGTCAAGGCCCAGGTGACCGGGTTAAGAGCGGCAGCTTTCTCGGGGAACTGCTGCTTAGTTATGGCCATTCCTAGACATATGTTAGTTACAAAGCTTGACATTAATTACTAAAGCAATGCGTAACATTTAAGCATACCGTAGAAGTAGACCCTCATCGAGTGATTGAAGGTTTCGAGATGCAGAGTTTCCTTTGCATACTTCACAGTCTTCGTGACCGTGGGATCATCAAATGGGAATTTAATGTCAGTGAGACAGAGTGCGTTCGGCTTGTTGATGAAAGGTCGGTCCCCAAAGATGGCGCCCGCATTAGCCGCAGTGCTGGTCCAGCCATTGGCGGCAATTTCCTGGTGGCACATGGTGTAGTGGAAAGAGTTGGAAATTTCGGGAGGGAGAAAGCACTGAATAGTGTTTTAGATTCCGTTGGATGATACTGAAAAGTAGTGAAAAGGGAGCGGATGAAGCCTTTAAATATTCGTTCTCTAATAGCACTCAATTCACCCTATTAATAATTCAAATGGGGGAAATAAAATCGAAGTTCGAATCAACCGAGACTGAAGTCATCCGATTGGCATTGATTTACAAGTAAATATGCACCGTCGTGAGGCCTGGATATTTCTCGGAGTTCGTAGGTTGAAGTTGATTAAGGGTGGTGGAACTCCACTTACCCGATTAGGAAGTTATACCAGGTGGGGCATTGGTGGCAACTTGGCTATCCGGGGCAACTTTGGAAATTTGCGCGCAATGACACCAACCATTCGCTCCCTTTAAAACGTGGGACAATATTCGAGAATATCGGAGAGGGTGGTTGGTAAGCTCTAGCTGGTTTAGGAAGTTATCGCATGTGGCCCTCAAACTTCTAAATTTTGCGGTGCTATGTGTCATCAACCCGGATGGGCGATCATAGTAATAAAATGAATCGGGTTGAAATCTTCGATCTACTGACCATGGAAGCAATACCGTGGATCAAATAAGTAGCCAGCCTTGTTCTATTACATTTAAGTCGGATCTCTCCGACGTCAGATTGCCATCGAAATGCTTTCGCTTCCAATGATCACGCAGAATTTTCGAAGAGTTTATCACATTCAAACAAAAGGTCAGATCCCAAAGCATCTTGAGAAATCCAATGACCACCTGTTGCTCGCCATGAGTCTGGCATTCGAGACCGATAATGAAGGTCGGCCACAGTAGGCATTTGAACAAAGCCGGGTCACATTTGAGAGAGTCAATCACGCCGAGCAATCGCAGCACCAACTCCTCACTGTCAGGCGCTGTCGTCTCGATCGATGCCTTGAAAGCACGGAGGACTCGTTTTCCATACAGCACGGCCGCAGTTCTGTATGCTTCCGATAGCAAAGAGAGCTTCTGAATCTCCCATGCTGAGGAAATACTTGACTGCACGGATTTCGATGCCCATTCCAGACAATCAAACTTTGCTGTCAGCTCAAGCATAGTCACAGTATCTCGTACATGGTTGTGAATCGAGAGGTCATCATCCATATTTAAGGTCTCAATCACGTGTCTTTGGTTGGAGAAATAACGGATGGCTCCCAGAAGGAATACAGGACATCCCAGAAAGCTCCTAATAATGGACTCCTGACTCCTGCTTTCATCAAGGTCGATGCCAAACCCAGGGCTCGACTTCGAACCCGAGAGTGCACCTCCGAAAGTTGAGACACTGGCATTGTCAGCGAGATCACAATATAAACCGATGATAAAGAAGAAGAATAAGAAGAAGAAGCATACAGGGAAAACTGTCGAGCGACGAATCGCCTTGTCTCTTGTACTGTGTCTCCAGGGTTGCTGTTGATATACCCACTAGCACTAGGCTCCAACAGCGAGCGAGAAAGATTGACAAGGCCTTCTGCGCCATGGAGGTGATATTTCCAACCTTCGATTCCAGACTCGAGAAGATCAAGGAAAACTAGAAGGAGAATAGTTGACATTATCGAATCCTTCTGTGAAGGATCTGGGTTGGACAATGACAACAATAATGCGTTGATAGTTTGCTTTTTGAAATGAAGTGCATCCAAATTGGCATTGACAAACCGAGGGGACAAAGTGTCGTCGGTCTGATCGAATGAATGGCCCGTATTAGCGAAGTGTCGTGCAGCAACGGCAATTATACACTTTTGCAATGTTGAATTATCCATAGCGTAAGTGAGTAAGCTCCTAAACGGATTGCTCTCACTGTCATATAGAATGAACAACTTGGTGATACGTATGTTATCTTTTGTCCGACATTAGTGCACCCACGGGAAAATTAAGGTCGCTATGAATAAACGTACAATAATCTAGGTAGAATCTGGATGACCGGTCTAGAGCGTGTATGCATGGGTCTTGCAAGGCGAATGAGGGAGTAATATCGGTTGTCAAAGACTTTGCGTGGCAATGTAGGATTTCTTTCCGTTCTGGTTGCGCAGATAGATGTTCACCGGAGGTTTTGACACCCTCCCCAAGAATACGTCCGCGCATCTTACCCCGGATCGCTATACCTTTGACCCAGCGTAGCGGTCTTTGTTCAAAGCATTCCAGCCCAGCTTTCTCGCACTTGGCACAAGGAATCCTAGTTTGGTCACATCGGATAGTGCGGCTCCGGCATGTCCAGCATGCTGCATGCATTCTGTGAAAAATTCCCGCCTAATAAAGGGAGGAATAGAAGCAATCGGAAACACACGACCGTAAGATTTCAGTTTAGAGATGTTGAAGAAAGTCTGACATGGCTGCATATACCGACCGGAAATATAATGATCCGTGCATGATGACTCCCCTGGGGCCGCAAGGTTACCCAGGTCCACCCGTGGACGGGTAGAGCCCTAAATTTGTCAGACTTAGGTACTGAGGTCCCGAGGGCACATCTACCTACTTCCAAAATAAAGACTGTCGTACGGTCGTAGAATTTTTGAAACGCGCACCTCAGAGTCTCAGACTTCCGACCTTACTGGCTTTCTCTTCTATATATAGTAAACACACTGGAAGAACAGGCTCGATTAGAACCCCTCTAGGAAAACGCGATCCAATCTCCAGCGCAAATCTCATCTGAGGAGAAATACAGACTACAAGAATAGCCGCCTCTCGTAGACATGCAGGCTAACACCCGCAAACCCTTCGGGATGTTAGTGGGGGAATTGATTATGAAAGCTGCTACGACTCCTCTCTCCCTAACATATCCGGAATGT
Organism: Penicillium solitum; assembly: GCF_028829755.1. Classification (NCBI taxonomy): domain Eukaryota; kingdom Fungi; phylum Ascomycota; class Eurotiomycetes; order Eurotiales; family Aspergillaceae; genus Penicillium; species Penicillium solitum. The sequence continues at coordinate 1,477,692 of NW_027072125.1, read as the reverse complement.
CGTCTTATTCGTCACGACTCTCTACATTTTGCGGGCGTGTGACACGGGTAATCGATATATATACCCGATAACCCGGGCCGATCTTGAAGTTGAGAAAATGAAAGCACAAGATTCAGTTTTGCCATCAAAGCAGGTTCAAGTAAGTGAATATATAGAAAGTAGAAAGAAATCTTCATCATCAAATATTTTTCCTGTATAGCCATATGAACTGAATACTGATAGACTGTCTGACGGCCAATTATTGATCTGTGACTCGTGCATCAACGGCTTCAGCTTTACACAGAAAGTTTGGTGCCAACTTGCAGTAAGGGCACTTTCCGAAGTTGAGTGGAATCACAATACATTCAAAAGGCTGGTCATAGAAGAGAAGCGCCGGGAGCTTATCCATGAGCTTTTTCAGGGCCATCGACAGGATGATACGGCCTTTAACGACATTGTGGTCAACAAGGGCCGAGGTCTTATTTTACTTTTGACAGGAAGTCCGGGTGTAGGAAAGACACTAACTGCAGAGGTTGTTGCTGAAGTCACTTAGCGTCCACTATATGTGGTTGCGACTAGTGAACTACGAATCGACCCTGATAAAGTGGATAATCGCCTCAATATCATTTTAGAAATCACGCGGCGATAGGGCTGCGTTCTTCTAATCGATAAAGCAGATGTATTACTTTCGGCTCGTGGCAAGGATCTAGCCCGGGATGCGCTAGTCAGCGTCTTCCTCCGACGACTTGAGTAGTGAGTTTGGTTACCCTACGCTTTGTTTCACATTCGGCCTGAACTGACAAAAACTTGTAGTTTCCGCGATGTGGCCATCCTCACAACAAACAGGAAAGGCGATATAGATCCGGCTTTCATGAGTAAGTTCCTAGTCCCATGGGTGTGTCCCACCCTTCTAAATCCATATAACTGATTTCGTGATTCCTCATAGGTCGTATCCACTTCACCATTAACTACCCAGATCTTGATTCAAACAAGCGACTGGAAGTGTGGAGGAGTTTCTTGACGAATGTTGCCAAAAACTCAGAGCTGTCGGAATTTACATCCGATGACCTTTTGCGTTGTCGAGGCATCCTCTAAATGGCCGACAGGTCTGTTCAGACCCGTATTTTGAAAAGGAAAGGAGACTGACTCGTTGCTATAGATGAAGAATTTTATCTCTTGTTCAGTCTCTCTTGCAAGGGAGAGAAAGAAGAAGATCACGGTGGAGGATATCGAGAACCTGCTGAGTATTATGGTCGATTGAAGCTTGCTTGATGTGTATATCGCAGGAAATTTGATCATACTCGAGCATATTGAGAATACAGATCTATTGTGAAGACTATAGCCTTCATGATTCAGAAGCGTACTGAAAGGTATAGTTGAGGTATAGGCACTGAATAGGGGGTGGGGTAGGTAGGCTTTATTAGAGCCACTTGCCTCGATGATGGATTGTATGTAAGACACTCCGAAAAGAGCACTACGGCTCTGTCCTAAGTAATAAATAATATCGAAACTGGCAAGGGTGAGTATATCCCACATTTGAACCCCGCCGGGAAGAACTGAAGGAAACGCACAGCACTTGTAGATATCGAGCATTTTCTGAACCTGTCAATCTTTATCTATCTAGCTCTACCGTTTGATACAGAGATGGTCGTTCGACCCATAGTAGCTCACAAAGACCTTGACCTTAATGACAGTCTAGCCGCCCTACAACATGTCGTCAAGGCATTGGCACTGATTGTCCCTCCGTCCTTAGCACCTTTTACTAACAACTGACCAAGTAATGGGATTTTGCGAGCGGTCATTCCTCGCTAGGGATAGGAGATAGTCACAAATGTACGTTTATTGCTGGGTAGAGTAGGCACGCAGAAATTGGTGATTGCTGGAGGTCGGCGCAGATTGTTCTCACTGGATCATAGAGCTGGTAAATGATGTAGGGAGAACGGTATGGCAGGGCTTAGGAGCTTGGTGGCCTATGTCAACGGCAAAAGTGCCTTGTAGAATAATCATAGGAATAAGAAGGAAAAAAAGGCAAATCGGGCCTATTGGATGAGAGGGTAGGAACAGGGGATCATATGGAACCACGCACAGGCTTATATGGAAATCCATAGAGCGGAATTAAATACGCAAAATCTCCGCCAATTCGTCATCCAACATCCGATATGGTATAAGTTGGGCTGGTGGCGGGAATGCCACGATTGTGCGTGACTTTCGGGTGTAGAATGGTGGTATTTCCATATATGTATAACGTACGTGTTTAAAAATGAGGTTTAACGTCCGAGTGAGACATTAGCGTACAGAATGATATTTGCCTTTTTCGACTAACATCAAATAGTTTTCAATTTATTTATTGATTGATTCTATATGAACTTACTTTTCAGCTCTGGTTTAGGCCTACATGAAAGACTCTGTATGCTACACTATTGAACAGGCTGTTGCACGAAATGTTATGAATTGAGCAAGAATAGCATAACGATAACGAGGTACATGATAGAGAGACTTCCCTGCAGAAAGTCTTGTCATTTAAGACCGCCTCTTTTTATTCATCCTCTTGTATGAGTAGTCGAATGTGGATAATTGATTGAAATGGACGGTTGATTAAAGTGGACGATTGATTGAAGTTTTTTTACCACCACAGCAGACGGTCTTGAGGGTCTCGTAATAAATTGGCACCCGAAGTGGCATCTTCCTCGAGCAGCCTCCTTCAGAGACTCTCGCCACCGAGACCCTTGTCATTTAAGACATCAAGACCGCCTCTTTTCTTTCCTCCTCTTGCATGGGTAGTCGAATGTAGATGATTAATTGAATTGGACGGCTGATTGAAGTTTTTTACCACCACAGCAGACGGTCTTGAGGGTCTCGTAATAAATTGGCACCCGAAGTGGCATCTTCCTCGAGCAGCCTCCTTCAGAGACTCTCGCCACCGAGACCCTTGTCATTTAAGACATCAAGACCGCCTCTTTTCTTTCCTCCTCTTACATGGATAGTCGATTGTAGATGATTGACTGAAGTGGATGATTGACTGAAGTGGATGATTGACTGAAGTGGATGATTGACTGAAGTGGATGATTGACTGAAGTGGATGATTGACTGAAGTGGATGATTGACTGAAGTGGATGACTGATTGAAGTGGACGGTTGGAGTAAATGCTTGCATGTGGATGCTTGAGTGTTTGAATGTCGTTGGATCAAGTGGTTGATTGAAATCGTTCTGAAGGTTTCTTTTTCTTTTTTGTGTTTTCTCTTTTCTGTTTTCTGTTTTCTCTTTTCTTTTCTCTTTTCCTTTCTCTTTTCCTTTCTATTTTCTTTTTTCTTTTTTCTTTTTTCTTTTTTCTTTTTTCTTTTTTCTTTTTTCTTTTTTCTTTTTTCTTTTGTTTTTTGTTTTGTGCTTTTTCTTTTGTTTTGTTTTGGTTGTTTTGTTTTGGTTGTTTTGTTTTTCTTTTTTCTTTTCATTGGCCTCCGTATTTGGTGCCGTTGCAAAGCTGCTGATGGTCTTGAAGCCGAAGGCCGTCACCGCAAGGCTGGATATGGTTGAGCACACATATCTGGCACAGTCAGCTCCATGCCGTGTTGACCAAGTCATATGCTAGCACGGTCAAGTAGAAACAAACCTCATAAAGCGAAAGATGGGTGACGGAAGGAGAATGTGGGTGTGTTATCTGAACAATGAATATGAATATGTGGAACGAACAAGAATGAAAAAAAAAACAGACCGGCGGAACATAGAAGTCATGTAATGCATGGCGAACATGACAGGTGCCAGGCACGTTGAATGGATATGTTGTTATGTTGTTGAGTTGTCTGAAGGATGAATGTAAACGAGGAAAGAAGAAACAAATCGGAGGTGGATGGGACAAAGGCCAATGCATCAGGAGCATGGCGGTCATTTAATGGACGATGAACATGACAGGTGCGAGGCACGTTGAATGGGTATGCTTTTATGTGGTTGAGTTGCCTGAAGGATGAAGGTAAATAAAGAAGAAAAAGAAAAAGAAAAAAGTCGGAAGTAGATGAGACAACCAACCAGTCATGTGGACGTGACAAAGGCCAATGCATCAGGAGCATGGGAGCCATGTAATGGATGATGAACACGACAGGTGCGAGGCACGTTGAATGGGTATGTTGTTGTGTGGTTGAGTTGTCTGAAGGATGAAGATAAGTAATGAAGAAAAAAAAGAAACAAAGAAAGTCGGAAGTGGATGGCACAACTTACCAGTCATATGGTAAATGTGGTAAATGCGGACGTGACAAAGGCCAATGTGTCAAGGGCATAGTCATAACAGGCGTCTCATCGATGTAGAAAGATAGAAGAAGTGATGAGGCTCAAGCTGATAATGGAAGACCTGATGGAAGATGCAAAGTGGATAAAATATTTGATAAAATCCTTTTTGTGGATGGTATGAAGAAGGGGGGGGGGAGGAGGGGGTATTTATACCCCCAGGGTCTGGAAGTACCTATGTACCTGGGTATCCTTCAGGTGACCCCCCATTTCTCAACTTCCCCTCTTCAACTATCTGTCCCAGTAAGCTCAACCCGATTCTCATGATTATTGAGCGAGTAGCCTAGCCCTACGTAGTCTTTAGAGTCGCAAAGAGAAGGTGCAACAGTGTATACACTCTACAGGCTTACGCCACTAGATAATACCATTCCAGTCCCACGCATCGACCGAGGCGCTGGACTTTTATCCCAAGTCCGGTCCTGTTCAGTTACGTCCCATAGAAACACACCATGTTGTCAATTGAAGATATAGGTCATTGAGATGCAGTAAGATTTATAGATCATTAAGATTACACGCTAGACTGTATTAGGTATGGCGTATGCGCACGCTCCATATGTCATGCAGTACAACCTTGGCATTTGATGCAGACCTCGGGAACTCCCAAGGTCCTATGAAGTTTTCATGTGTGATCTACCAGCAGTAGTACTAGGAGTTAACAATACATCTGGATTATTTGTAACGTTATAGAGGATGGGTTGCTAGAGAGTGCGATCGGCCTCAAGGTCGGGCTCAAGAATATAACAGCTCTGTGGTCGCGTTGTCCCTGTTCCCACATGGGGATTTGGGATGCGGATAGAGTGCAACCATACCAGCAGTCTAAAGAGCAAGGTATACAGATCGTAAAGCAGTTATATTGTGAAATGCTATCGTCTTCGCACCCCCAGCTTCGCTTTAACCGGCCATGGATCCATTTGATCAACCTTTTCAGGTGTGATCTGTTGGCCCTACGACTCGAAGCCACCAGTATTGATCACTGGAAGGTGCACAAAAATTTCTTGACCCGTCTAACTATCGGAAATAGAACCGAACCCCCCTCATTGAACAGTTTCGTTTGAGCTGGATTGCGCGGAAGTCTTGAACATACTGGGTGAGCCGGATGGTGACTATGGTCTCGCACGACATCATGCACATCCCCAAGATGGGCTGTGGATGGGGTGTACCCAGAATCAAGGGCAGGAGCAGCATGGGCCGAGGATACGATGTGGATACTACTGGGGCTCTTTTCAGGACCTTGACGACGGGATATCCTAGAGGCTAGATGGTGCTATCACCTTGAACTACGATGGGACCGAGCAACACCGAGGAGTAATAAAGGGCTATCTACAATGGGAATCGATCGAGATAGATTACGGAATGTTTTATCTTTGGTGGATACTGAGTAACCTTCAGGTATAATACAATGAGTCTGTCTGCATGCTCTATCTGCCTTTTGCCAGTACGTAGTCTGATCGTCCTTTAAAGTACACACAACCGCACAAAAGGAGTATGGACACCAATGCAGGCGCAGATAGAAGAAGGTCGGATGCCTACAGATTTCCCAGGACCCTATGCCACCAGGTGGGTGGAAAGGCCGACAGGCATTCATCCAGGCACCATGGTCCACGTCACGAAAAAGGGAGGATAACGCATGACAATGTGAGAGATCTTCCCGCTGCCCCCTCCCTAACCCATATACAACAGTGCGGTGGATACACCGAGTGGATCGGCGCGGCAGTCGTGACAGACATATTGAGTGTCGAAAAGCGGTGCCAGATGGGCGACGACGACGTGTCCACCGTGTATGCAGCCGGGCACAGTGGTGTCTAAATGGGCCATAGGGGATGCCAGCCGGGTCTGCGCCATCCCCCAGCACCAAGCTCACCCATCCAAGCGGCTAGTTTTGCACGCAACACCAAAAACCGGGACGATGACGAAGACTAAGCACCGGGAGGGGGGCAAGGCATAACGGATACACGAATAGAGGCCGTTCGAATTTGTGGACTTCATGAGACGTGTGGGAATGGAGATGGCGGGCCTTGGTAATACGAGGTCGATGGCCGTGAGGATTCCGGTCAATGGAAGGATAAGCGTAGATGCAGAGATGTGGGTAATTAGGCAATTCCGCCCATAGTGCGGGCTGTAGAGAGAATCTAGGGACGGCGATACCAATATAACGCTACTACGACCGAGTCTATCTGATGAAGGCAAGTTCAGCTACATGAACTCTGTATAGCCAAATGGAATAAGCATATGAGAATGAAGATTATCAGTTAAACCATTACAAGGCAAGGGAGATATGGGAAATCTACATCTAAAATCATCGGAGGCTACTCAGGGACCATAGAGCATGAATATGTAGTTGATTGATAGAGCCATGGAAGCTAACAAAGGAGATAGAAGAGAAGAGGAACCTGAGCCATTGGAGAAGTATTTGTGCCAAACAATTCATCTTCACAAACATAGCGCAGTGTATGTGACCGAGATACCCCATGTTGTAAACCCCCTACATGGTGTTGTAGGCCGGGGTATGTGCTCAGGTTTGTCGCGAGTGTTGAAAAAGATGCGCGTGGGAATGCGGCTTTTGGCTTAGGGGGAGAGCGAGGTATGATTCGTCGATGATGATCGGTTGAAGCTCGCTGAAGTGTGGGATAGCTGAGTAGGCGACTGGTTGTTCTCGCGGAATCGCAGTGGCGATAGGGAGGTGTTCGGGGATGCGTAGGGGATAAATACTATACGATGATTAGTAATTGACACCAACAAAGTACCTAGGTATTAGGTCAAATATTTCACAATGTTCTCACAAATTGGAACTTCGACCTCAGGCGGGGCGGTAAATAGGGAATTGAAATAGGGTCGGGGGAGACTTGGATAAAATGCACTCCTTTCTTTGAAGATTAGGTAGGTACCAAATGACAAAGTATTTACATGTAGCTTCCTCCAAAACCAAAGCAATACATGGCTGATGGTACATAAACAGATATACACTCTCACATAAACGCAATTCACATGTAGAGGTGACAGGTTATCTATCAGACATTGATTTCATGCAGCCAAACGTCTTGCTCCCTCCGAGCTGAATAGGCGCTAGCCCCCAGTATGGCTCTCATCTGGTCGACACCAATGAACAGTTCTGATCTGGCGACGAACCACCTGATCCCCTCAGTGCAAGGCGGGCTTGTCAAACTTCCCTTGTAGGTCCAAAATTCATCGAAATTATTCACCTCTTCCAAAGCGTGGTTCAGATCAAGTGTAGTCTGCTTTTGTGTGATTGTGTCGTTGAACCCGATAATTGGAGGTAGCTGACTGAAGAAAATAGAATCGTGGGACCCAGGGTGAATCATAAATGCGAGTACAGCACGCTCATGCCCACCAGCCGTATAGAGCACAAAGTGCATTTCCGCCTTGGATTTGAGGCCCTCAACCGAATGGTCAGAGGGAGTATGAACGTGCCAGTCGCCAACATATACAGTTTCGTTGTCAAACTTCACGGCCGGGAGGCTCGAGAGATCATTCTCGTTCTCTCGGTGTGCAGTAAAGGCTGGGCCGTACCCCCAGTTGAAAAAGTTTCCAGTCGTATTGCCGTGAAAGTCCGAGAAATCAAGTCTGTGCTGCGTCGAGAGGCCTTGACGAAGGTCCAGAGGAATTGGTGATTGTTGTGTACCTGTCTGGCACAACGCGTAATCTTGTGACATGTCAGCTTATATTTCAAACTTGAGCAGGGGGCTGAGAGAAATTACCAGGATTAAAACGTCCCCAGTCATAAGATACCTCATATGTCCAGTCCTGATCAGAGGTCGCTCTGGCAATTCTCTGGCGCATCTGGTGGCTGTCATGTCTTGGACAACCAACAACCAAACTAGCAAACAGAGCGGCTAAGAGGAAAGTGACATGCATTGTGAAAGATAAGTGAGAGTCGGTTTGTTTCTGAAAGTTTACTTCAAAATGTCCATTGCTAAACACTGGAAATATGACAACCTTATATAGTTTTGATTACATCTCCGTCACAACACTGTTAAAATGTAATTCATACACTCCATATTTTATAATCCCCTTGGCGTTGCCTTGGCTCCTTGCAAATGCCCATCCAAAATAAGAGGCAAGGCTCACTCTTGAGGGGGCAGTGACGGCACGAGATGAACATTGGCTTGGCAAAACGGTATCTACATTTCAAACAGTGGTTTCTCTGTTGGAGACCCTCTAACATAAGAATTTTGTTTCACGTTGTAGATCTTTTCCTAATAGCTTTGATTTAATGTTCACGTTGACCCACTGATTTAGAGGAAGGATTTGACAGGTTTTAGCTTGATGCCAGCTTCGTATCATTGGACAGTGGTAATTGGTTGAGAGTGAATCTTGCCGGGTAAGAAAGACATTTCAACGGCAATTAATTTAGATCACTGTAAACCTCTAGATCGACAGGGACGCTCCACGTTATGGGATTGCTGAGATTACCGGGGAAATTCTTCGGGCAAGTTTCGTTCCATGCCTTCAATTAGCTGAGATTTTATTTACTTTGAATAAATCTAAGCTCACCACTAAATTCCCAAGTGGGCAATCAATGGTTACAGTGATAACTCGCCCCTGTCCCTTTTATAATATAGAGCAATCTGGTCGGTTTATCTCGTGACTTCCCGCTTTAGATGTCTCAGATGACGCCCCCAGGATCGCGTCTAATTAAACCGAATCATTGAGTATGAATAGTATAAATATCGGAATATAACAGTTGGGAAATTCTTGGCAAATTCTTGGCAAATCCTGAACCCATGTCTCAAACTGTGCCACTGTACTCCGCACTCCGTACTCTTTTTGGGTATGCCCTTGGAATTTAACAGAACAATAATATCATTCTTACCTGATAGGTTATTGTGTAGAAAAAAAGAATTTCATGGCTGTCTCAAGTCAATTTTGAAGATTTTGAAGATTTTGACGATAACAATGCAAGTCATCAGACTTGCATTACGTTCCAAAACCTTATTTTGATTGACAGTAGGGATGTATATAGTATATCCTGAGGGAATCCCGCGAAGACGTGTCTAATATTCCGAGTTAGATGTCATTGGCACGCCCCGAATCCCAAAGAACAATTCGCCTATCTCCACTGATCTCCACTGCTAAGCCTCAAACTCAAAACCTCGATCCTTCCAGTCTTATTCTTATTTCCCCTCAAAGAGGCTGATGCTCTTCAACCTTGACAGGATGCTGCGTAACGGCAAGCTCATTAGAACGGCTCTCTATCCCTTCTCCCCCTATCTTTTTTCGTTCATCACTTTGTCTTCTTCGAGGTTGTTTTTCAAGTGATGAAGACCCCTATTCCTAGACTTTCTCTAGGTCAACCTCAATTCACCCCCCCCCCCCCCCCCACCTTACCAAAATTGCTATATCCTTTTATGTTATTCAAAGCACCCTATCTCTCGTCACCCCAAACCTAATTAATACCAGCTTACGCCCAGAGAAAACAACCTTGGAACATAACTAGAGATTCTAGACAAAAACCTTATTCTAATAGAAGAGGCTAAAAAGAGATGATATATTAGGCTAATCCTAGATGGGTTAAATGTCCAATCATACGCTGAGGTTATGTTTTCCCCTAGTAAATTCGGGGCTTCTTTTTCTTCCTATAACACCGAACTTTGGGTTCAAAGCTCGATATAGCTTCGTAATAATATGGCGATGGAATATTAATATGGAAAGAAGACAGATGGGACATTGGAAACCGGGCGTTGAAAGCTGGTGAAGCCAGATGTGTACAGTCACTAAGCAAAAGTGTTAACACCCCAGATTCTGTCGGTTAAGTATCCACCAATGAAACCCAAGGAGTAAGGGGCGGTATATCAAATTGAGAAGGCGGTATAATTTATTAGGAAGGCGGTATCGGAAGGGGGTGTTAACACTTTTGCCGAGTCACTGTAGTCGAGTTGGTTGCGGAAAGTGGAGTTCTAGAACAGGTTTGGGCAAACTAGCCAATCTAGAAATTAAACGAATAACGGAATTCTCAAATCATAACTTAGCTCCTCAATGTTCTATTCCATTAGTACGGAGGTCAAATTAGTATTACATGGACTACCGTAAATCTAAAATTCAGGTTAGGTAGCGGTAGACTGCGACATCGCCCGTCCATGGGCACCTAGGAGGTGCCCATCGCCCGTCCACGGTGGGCGGTGGGCTATTTGGATTTTCCAGTGCCCATCGTGGGCATGCCCATAACGCCCACCTCTATATAAAGTTGTCTTAAATATATATAAAAATTAGATATATAGTAAATTATAGTATATTTATTTATATATATCTTATTAAAAATCCGGAATTATGATTGTAAATACGTAAAAAATACAAATTTAGTTGAAATATTTTGAAATCTGTCCATAAAAATCACGTGCTACGCTAATTTTGCTTACTAAAAAGGCCCACGGGCGCCCACGACGCCCACGGCCCGTGGGCCCTAAGGGTAGGGCCCATTTCCCGCTTACATAAGGCCCGTGGGCAATGCCCACCCGCCCGTCCATGGGCGATGTCGCAGTCTAGGTAGCGGTTGCCAACCGCATACAATTACGTTCCTCTGCTATTTCAAACCCCATGTTACCAGCCAATTCTTCAAAGTAAAGAGTGCATTTAAACGAAAATACTAAGTACAAAGAAGGAAAAGAAGAAGAAGAGAGGAAACGTGTGCGACAGGACCTTTGTAGATCCTCGTCCTGTCTCTTCGTACAAACATGTCAAACATCTACAAGTCGGAAACATCTGGCAGAAAACTCTAAAGTCAGGGCGGCTAGTTACGGCAGAAAGTACGGTCCAGTCCCGATCGTCACATAACCCCCGGTTAAAACTGCATTCAGTCCCTGAATGCGGGCTTGTTGTCGTCAATGTGATCGTCGAGAACTCGATCTTCTTCGTCAGCATGTAACCATTCCTGTAAACGCATTGGGGGACCCGGCTTCGCAGGATACTGCGCATGGAATTCCTGTAATTTCCTCGGTGCGTTCTTCATATCGCCGGCAGGATACCATTGTAAATCGAGGTCATGTCCCACCCATTGTATCCTGTACTGCAGCTTCCGGTAATGCGTTCTAGCGTCCAGGATATTCTCGACTTCCCATTCGTCTGTCTCCCCAACCTGTACCGGGGGAGGAGGATCCATGTGCTGTCCAGTAAGAGGCTCTGTTGTCGCTGCCTTTCGTAATTTGCTTGGATGGAAGATAGGGTGTACTCGAATTGCTTCAGGAAGGTCCAACTTGTAGGAATTTCCCACTTTCTCAATGATCCTATATGGCCCACTGGCTAGGTGTGAAAGCTTCCTGCTCGGTCGATCTTGAAGCCAATCCTTCGTCGTAACAAACACCAAGTCGTTAACTCCGAAATCCTCCTCACGACGATGCTTATTTGCCTGCCGGACCTGTAATTGCTGCGACTTTGCAATTTGTTCTTTAGTCTGAGTCCAGATTTCCTGCAGATCCGAGAGCATCTGGGCTGCTTCTTGCTCGTTTGGCGTTGGTGCTGATGATCCTCGATCTCTCCAGTCGAACGTCATTGCTGGCTCGTAGCCTCGCTCTACGAAGAACGGAGACTTCTTCGTTGAGTCCTGGGGGAGGATTGATGCCGCAAAGTCAACCATTGGTAATAGCTCAGACCAGTTATCTTGGTTCTGTTCGACGTATGGACGTAGCCTTTGAGCCATGTATTGGTTCGCGATCTCACTTTGTCCGTCTGTTTGTGGATGGTGCGCAGTCGAAAGCTTCCGTCTGATCCCTAGAATTCTGCAGAACTCAGTCCAGAACTCTGAGATGAACTGTCCTCCGCGATCTGATACGATCGTCTCCGGGATTCCCGAAATACGTATGACATGATCAATAAACAGCCGGGCCATCTGCTTAGCTTTGGTCTCCTTCTGACATGGTATAGAGATCGGCCTCTTACTTAGTCGATCTACAACCACAAACACTGCGTCGTATCCATGACGATCCTTCGGGAATTAACGGAAATCCATTGAAAGATGCTGCCAAGGGCGCTCTGGGATCGGCAGGGGTTGTAACAATCCAGGTGTACGATCTCTCCAGGCCTTCGTACGCTTACAGATCAAGCAATTGTCAACATATCGCTTTACGTCGGTCACCCATCCGTGCCAATGGTATCTTATCGCAACTAGTTTCTTCATCTTTTCGACTCCTGGATGCGCTGTCAAAGGTTGTCGGTGTATCTCATCGAGCAGACGAGCACGCAAATCTCCGTCGTCCGGCACCTCGAGCCGTCCTTCATAAAGAAGCAATCCGTCCTGCATTGTCCATCGGGAACTTTCTCCTGTTTGCACCATCTGCCGGAACTCGTCTAATTCTGAGCTTTGACGGTTAGACTCCTTGACTCTTTCAACGATCTCCGCTGTCTCTTCAACGGTATCCTCTGGCGTGATAGGAGCTAAGCGAGTTGGGAGCACTCCTTCATCTAGACAAGCTTTCGGTAGCATTGTGATCTTACGACTCTCGTCCACGCAAGGGGTCTCCTTTCTTGACAAAGCGTCTGCAATGACATTCCTCTTTCCGGGCCGGTACTTAATCACAAAGTGGAATTGCGACAGGAATTCACTCCATCTCACTTGTCGCTGATTCATCTGTCGAGTCGTCATAAAGTATTCCAATGACTGATGGTCGGTAAGGATCTCAAAACGATCCTTCCGTGACAATCCTTCGAGTTCAGGTCTCCACTCCTGCAATGCACGGATGATTGCTAGGAGTTCTTTATCTCGGACTTCGTAATTCAATTCGGCTTGCTGCATTGTCTTCGAGTAGAACGCTACCGGATGCCAGAAATCATCTTGTTCGTGGTACTGGGTAAGTACTGCTCCGAGAACTCCATCTGATACGTCCGTCTCAACTCTAGTCCTCCGAACTGGGTCGTAATGTCGGAGAATCGGTGCATCAATCAGATTCTGCTTTAGACGTAGGAAAGCTTCCTCACACTGTATTGACCACTCAAAGTGAACGTCCTGTCTTGTCAGTCGATGCAATGGCTTCGAGATCATACTGTATGCTTTAATAAACCGTCGGTAGAAGTTGCAGAATCCAAGGAATGACTGCACCCCTTTCACTGTAGTTGGCGCTGACCATGACTGTATCACTTCGATCTTTGCTGGATCCACAGCAATGCCATCGGTGCTCACAATAAAACCTAGAAACTTGGTCTTTTTGACTGAGAACTCAGATTTCGGCAAAGCGACCTGTAGTCCTGCTTCCTGTAGTCGACGGAGCACTTCCTTGACTTGTCGCTCATGATCCTCGATATTCTCGCTGTAGATCAAGATGTCGTCTACGAAAGCAACTGCGTATTCATCTAGACACTCTCGGAGTATATCGTTCATAAATCTCTGGAATGTTGCGGGACCATTCGTCAGTCCAAACGGTGTCACTCTGTATTTGAAGGATCCGTATCGTGTGCGGAATGTAGTGAGATCTTCGGCTTCAGGGGTCAATCGGATCCGGTGGAATCCTTGCTGGATATCAAGCTTCGTGTAGATCTTCGCTTTGCTTGTTCGTTGGATCACTTCATCAATCAGCGGCAGGGGGTAACAGTCTTTTTTTGTGATTGCATTCAACCTTCTGAAATCGACACAGAAACGCAATCCTCCGCCTGGCTTCTTCGCCATCAGGATCGGCGAGGCATATGGAGAAGAACTTGGAACAATGAAACCCTTCTGTAAATTCTCAAGAATGTACTTCTTTGCTGCCTTCAATTCCTCTAGTGACAGCTTGTAGAGGGGACAGTATCCAGGCTGCGCTTCTGCTTCAAGCACAATGTCATGATCGACTCCAGGCCTATAAGGTGGCAATTCGTCTGACTTCTTCTTCGAGAAGACTTCTGCAAGCTCATGATACTCTTTTGGCAATGTCTTCTTGATCTGCTCGATCTCTATGTCCTGGATCTGAGAGACCTTGATGTCAATGATATGGTCAATCTCATAAAGCGAGGTAGAGAAGGTTTCGGTCCCTTTGTCAACCTTCCCACGCTCATACAACCGGTTGAATCCTGCTCCGCCAATAGCACTGATGTCAATTGTTGGCAGTGCCTCCTCAGGCCGCCGAATCTTCGAAGTCATCGTCTTACTTTCATCTTTCAGGTTCCGGCTCATTTTTCTTTGTTCCTCGATCTGCCAGTGCCCGTGCTGGTGCTCCCGTGTATGCCTATGACCGTCCTTCGTCTTTGATTCTTTTCGTCCGAAAAGACGGTCTCGTCGGTCAGCATCAGCTTGATGATCAGGGTTCGGCTCCGGTTTCCGGAGGATAGCGGTAGGCGTCGGTACTGCCATCTTGCTCGACACATCGTCAAAGAGCGTCTTCTCATCTGGCCAGATCATTCGGTATCGACGGCAGTCTAGTAAGATGTCGTGATCTGCAAACCATTTTCTTCCGAGAATCATGTCGTATTTTCCGAGATCAGCGATCAGCATCGGAACTTGCTGCTGTACCCTGCCATCCACACACATTGTAAGGAAAGTAACGTGCGTTATCGGCTTGCTAAGCTTTCCGTCGAATCCTCGAACAGGACATTCCTGTCCTATGCTTTCTGCTTTTAATCCGAATCGTTTACCGAGGAGTACACTTAATCCTCGGTTCAAGAACACGTATCCATCTGCTCCAGTATCACCCAGTGCTGAAATAGAAAAAGAGCGTCCATTGTGCATTAGTCTAGTATTGAAAACTAAACTATCTCTAGGACCGCCAATCAATTTGTGTAAATCCAGCGAGTACAGTGATACCTTCTGTCCACCTAGGCAGGAGACTTGGCCTAGGCATTGACTTTTCCCTGGTTGTCATCTTCATTGTCGTCAAGTTCAATGATGCGGGGAGATGGGTGAACTGTAGCAATAATGCCAGTTGGCTTCTTCTTCGGACATTCACGGGTTATATGTCCTTGTTCCTTGCAGCTGAAGCATCGACCTTCTCTCATCAAGGTATCTCGTTCGGAATTTGAAAGTCTACCGGGGTTAGAACTTTCTTCGTGCTTCATACGAGGAGTGTATGTCGACTTCGTGGTTGTTCCTGTTCCTGCACTACTGCCAAGGATGGCTGTAGCTCGCGTACGGGAAGTAGTCTTTGCCTCCTGCTGGAGGTTGATCTCATGAGACATACTCTGGCAGGTCTTGGAGAAAGATTCGAATGTCATGGTGTCATGGTTGACCGCCCACATCACCTGGCTTTGGAGTAGGTATGGCAGTTTCGAGTACAGATCACGCTTACGGTTCTCTTCAATCACGGCAGCCTCTTCAGCAAGCTGCATAAACTCAGCAAGGAAGTCGGTAAAGTTGTCCTTCGGTTTCATCATCAGTTTGTGGTATGCGGTGTAGGCTTCAGCGCGTCGATTCGGATTCGCAAAAACGGTCTTCAGGTGGACAATCATGTCTTCGGCGTCCATATACGGGTTGCTTGAGTCGGAACTCATTCGGGGTGCGATATGCAGCTGAGCCTTCCCTTCACAACGGCTCTGCACATAGAGCTTACGGTGCACAGGCAACGGGTAGTGATCAGCATTTGCTTCGAGCTTCTGTCGTATCACGGTCTCCCAGGTCTCGAATCGGACTTCCTTGCCATCATTGAGCATTGGAGCATCTGGCATCTTCGTAGTCTTCCGAGTAGTAACGGCTTCCACAATCGGTGTGCCGGAACTGCTCTGAGTTTGGAGGTTGACAAAACGGTAGGCAAGGTCACCTCTCTCACGGATTGCGATATCCCGGTGAGCGATAGCTTCGTCGCGCTCCTGACTAAGTGACTCGATGACAATGTCGGTCTCAATTTTTTCGGTGTGAAGGACAGTGACCTCGTCTTCGAGTTCGCGAATTCTCTCCTTCAGCTTCTGGTATTCTTTTGCGAGTTCATGGAATCGCTCCTTTGTTGGGGTCTTATGCAATCGTTCACGCATAGAGGACCCTTCTTCAGCATCATTTTCTTCATCAAGTCCACCAGTACCAACTGGTCTCAGTGTCTCGGGACTCGGGGTATTCGGATCGTGAGCAGTCACATCCTGCTCATTGCTATCTTCTTCATCAGGCACAACAACGGGTTGCTTGCCGCGGTTCGCGGGTGGGTTTCGTTTCGGTCCGACCATCTTGATTGGTCGGATTTCAGTTTAGGTTCGGTTCGAGTCTTGGCTGTACGGTGCCAAGGAACGGAGAGTGGGGTAAAGCGTGACCGAGACCAATCAGGATGATGGTCTGTACAGTCGTACTGCTTTGTTGGAAATGAGAATGGTACTTAGTATTATGTTACCAGCCAATTCTTCAAAGTAAAGAGTGCATTTAAACGAAAATACTAAGTACAAAGAAGGAAAAGAAGAAGAAGAGAGGAAACGTGTGCGACAGGACCTTTGTAGATCCTCGTCCTGTCTCTTCGTACAAACATGTCAAACATCTACAAGTCGGAAACATCTGGCAGAAAACTCTAAAGTCAGGGCGGCTAGTTACGGCAGAAAGTACGGTCCAGTCCCGATCGTCACACCCCAAACATCTTTTCCTTAAAATAAATCCCCTTTTCTTCTTGACATCAAGGATTACTTTACAAAAAGTGTTCAATCATCCTCTAAAATGTCCGACTAATGTTTTGAAGATCAAGAATCGAAGAAAGTGCCCTACTGCCACGACCAACCTCCACAATACGACTCATACCAACAAACCCCAGATCTACTCGCTTCTATTATTGAAAATGAGCATGATATAAAGATATCAGTCCAACGGCTACGTAACCTATGCGACGAGATTGGTTTCTTGACACAGAATACTCTCAGCCCAACTGATTACCCTCTGATAGGGGAGGCTTACCCAAAGCTGAGTCGACTATTTGCAGAGGCGGTACCGATAAGTACAGGGATAGGAAATATTTTCAAGGAACGCACCGATCAAAACACCGAACTCTACGTCTCTATATCAAGGCTCACTCAGAGTGAGACCGATCGAACCTATGCTTCTTAAAGGCGGGATCCCAATCGGCAGACGCGACACAAGCTAGCTAGCCCAGGACCATAATAACTGCGCCGAGTTAATAACAGAGACTATATATCTAGATAAAATTATTAGCGCTCTCGGCAAATCAAGCAAGTAGAGGGAACTGCTGGAGATTGCGCGTGTCACTCCTTGTGCCCTTGTGACCGGTCCTCCGAGCTTTCAGCAAAGGGGGATACCCTCAATGACAAACTTGGACAAAGCCTTAAAAATCCCACGATACGGTCAACGTTTCAAGTCCGACTGATGGTGCTCCTACGCAAACATCTATTAGTTTTTGGAAGAGAATTTTGAAGGGTGTAGCTCGGCCTTAGTGTGGAAAGAGGGTCTCCGGAGTGGTCAATATGATGAGACTGCTAAATGTTGGTACTTGTCTTGCTTTTTAACAACAACAGTAGTGGGCCGCATAAGCAGCCCTAGAATGCATTTTTGGGGGTGTTTTTATACGTCTTTTAACACTTCTTTTTTGGAAATCCTTTTAGGAATCTTTTAGGAGTCTTTTTTCCTAGATATCTTGTTCCTCCCAGACAGATGGCAGAAAAAGCCGGTAAAAAACACTTTTCCATACATAACTTCTGACTTGAACGGTCCAAGTGAAATTATTTCGCTTGGTGTATGGGATCTGTAATTGAATCTTAGATATCATTGGTTTTCTACTAGGTGAGATGACCAGGCGACCCGAGGCCGTAGGAGGCATTAAACTGCCCAATTAGGTAATGAGATCAATCCGCAATGTCTGCTTGAGTGCTATGCCCTTTCGTACGGTTCTCATCCTGTGAGATACATAGCACGCCTTTATTGCATCTGTAGTAATCCCTTGGTTCATATAGTTCTACTAAGCCAGCGAGGAAGGAACAAGAATCATACTTCACATTGTATCCCGCTGTGGTTGTTTCCATATTTACTATGTCCAGCCGTTGACATCTTCGATACAATCTGCCGTTTCGGGTGGTGTCCCCTCCCAGTCGAATCGGCTATCGGAGGGTTAGATGAGTCCGTATTAGAAGTAGTTAATATTATCCCACTGTTAAGGTTAGTCAAACGGAGATGCGAGTTTGAATCCGCAGATGTGCCTAGAGATAGTTAGATAATTATATTCTATATAGATAATCTCGTATAAACACACATTTAACCACTAGACTTATTATAAATAATCTTCGATAGAGCAGCTATATATAGTATATACCCACACAGTAAAAGCCTTCTGCTCTCCGATAGCCTAATATTTAGCTATAGTTACAAGATAATCATACGTATAGACTTGGCGAAACTTATCGCGGATAGCCTAGCGACCGGTAAAGGGGAGTCTCTAGAATTCGGTTAAATTAAAAGACTCGCTAGTAACCTTTTCCTATAGAATATACGTGATATATCCCCCAGGAACACCCCAGTCGTAGCTTTACTGGTGCTATTAATAGCCTAGCAGCCGAAGAATAACGTCTGACTCACAGCCTAGCTTTATAAATATCCGGAAGGCAAGGGGTGGCGACGGCCTAGCTAGGCCGTATAGCGGTATTCTTAGTTTTAGTTCTAGCTATAAGAATTTATTAGTAAATACGTGAAAATACGCGCCTATTATCGTCTTCCTCACGAGTAGGTCGGTATAGGAACTTGCCGGTAGTATATAAGGGCCCGAGTTCCGCGGTAATATCTTCCTTTATCAGGCAATTTGACTCTTCGTCGAGCTTCTCAAGTATTATCTATATCTAAGCAGGGAAGTTAAACGGTAGTCCTAAAACGGCATCAAACGTGACATATATTCCTTAAAGATCGGTGAGATATTCTGTTGATGAATCCATGGCAGGTAGCTTGAAGATGGAGACAAAGGGTTAAAAAAATTGAAGGTAGAAGAGTAACTTGATGTCTAGTTAGTAATCGCATGTTAACTAAGAAAGTTTAATTTCACTGGTTCTGCGGCAAAACTTCTCTCCCACGTCAACCTTCTTTTCTTTCAGCCATGTGTACTGTTTGTTTGACGGTTTCCAGTATCTAGTTCGAGCCCTTCACCCTCTGCTGCAATCTCCTTGACTACGGATCTTTCCAAACAACCTCCCACGAAATCCAGTTCTATGCTGCTCCTCCGGCCACCAAGCAGCCTAGTATGACAACTGGCCGCTGCAGCGCGACTTGTCCCGAGGCTAATGGTCAAATCTATATCAGCCCATACGGCGAGGTAATAGAGCATCTCCAATACCTTTCTATCGATTAAGGATATACCCAATGATTCTGTGTCTTCACGTTATCAATTCGGGGAACTGCGTCTTTCGCGTCTGAATTTCTGGGTCACATTTTGTCTGGGACATTTTACATACCATAATGTACATGGGTACTATAGTGCATACTTTGCGCGTTTCTTCGGACCTTTACTCTTCATTCTTGCAGTCTTGAGTGTTTTGCTCTCTGCAATCCAAGTGGCATTAGCAGTTGGCCAACCACTTGATGATAGGTCATGGTCGGTGTTTGCCTATAACTGTCATGGATTTGCTACATTTGCGATTGTTTGTGTGGCTTTGGTTATAGTCTTTCTTTTCTCAATGCTCATTTTTCGATTTTTGCGGGAGACTATCTTTGCTCTTAAAAAATCTTTATCGGAAGCGCAGAGTGAGGATGACCGGCGGCAGTACGTGAAACCCTTTTACTTAAAAAGCTCCTCTTTCAAAATATCTTTCTGCTCCGTTCAAGGTGTTAAACGCATTGCTAGAAGACAGTGTTTTTGGGTCCAGCTGGGCACGATTGCCGGCGCTTCATTCGGTGCGGTGTGGCACAGGTAGGCGATTCGCCGGGCGATCTTGAGTTAGTGATTATGAAACATTCCGGTAACCTGAATACATATGTACATACACTCTCACTACTCCGTACCAGCATAATATGAAAGTTTTACTGGAATTTGGTGCTTAAAGAAATCACAAGGCTATTTCAAGCCATGCTTCATTATATGTGTCTTTTTGGGAAGGCCACGTACACCCCGTGTTAAATTGCAGCTTACTTCGTACGGTATGTTATATATGAGTAATATACGGGGGTTCACGGGTGTTTGCTCAGGGTGCCAAGTGTACATGTGCATAGCCGCCTTGTTGCGACTGACTTTCAGCCCCATGACCCCCTTCACCCAAGAATCACACCCCGCTCTACTCTTCTCTTTTCTATTCTCTGTCACTTACTACCTCTTGATCTGTATCATCGTTCATATGGTGCACCATGGACAGAAATACTATATACGTATCATCTTGCTTCTTCGAGTTTTCCAGCGTAACGGTGACTTAATTTCTGCTGATCTCTCTCGCTACCGTTCTTGGGTCGGAAACATACTTCATCCAACGATATTCAAACATTGAATGATTTCCATTACACGGCACCAACCTTGCGACAGTGATATAGCTTCCCTCGAAACAACATTTAGGCTCGATCGATAACTTGGTGTTTCCAAAGCTCAAATTCCAATCCAGCGATGGCCAATGAAACAACCTTTGCTGCAGATTTTGATGCAATGTCGCCTACTACTGTTTATCCACCGTTATCGGAGATAATTGAGATTTATGATGGTACTACCGACAGGGAGATGATGGAATCGAGCTATGTGTACTGGATACGACATATCATCGGAAAGTCGGCGCTTGGTCAATGTCAATCAATTTGACACATGACTGCACCAATTATCAATGAACATGAAACGGTTTCAAAGATATTGCTTCTGATTCTGTATTAAGCGCTACATTAGGTATATAGGGGTGGTAATTCAGTTCATACTATGCGGTATCTGTGCATCTTAACATGGTCCGTCTCAAAGTCAAAAATTAATTCACTCCATTCATTCCTCATCCTTCTGCTCCACAGGGTTGCTGCTTTGTTGCTTAAGCATCTCCGCCTCCACTCTGTCTTCCTCTGTCCATCTTGCTATATCTTCCGCTTCCTCTCTATCCCTCCGTTGTTGCTGAAGTTCCAACATTGCTTTATGTTCCTTTATCGCTTCCTCCTTCAGCCTCTGACGTTCTCGGTCATCCACTCTCGCTTTTGCTTGATCTAGGGTTTCTCCTTCACGGACCACCCATCTTCCATAATTCGACCATGGCTTTCCCTCGTATAACAACTTCGTTCTCACAAATTCCTTAAGCTCCATCCAAAATGGGATAATGGTCTCGTCGATAGCGCTATGTGGGCTCTTGATAGTAAACCATAGTTCCTCGAATAATCACAGACTCCTTCCATAAACAAATCCACCATTCCTTCAATCAAAGGGAAGGTAATATCGCTGAACCCCTTGTTAGAAACTTTATTGTCATATTCACAGCTAGGTGCTTGAAAATCTGGATACAGTTCGTTGAACTTCCGTTCAACCTCAATGGTTTTCTTATCGGATAATCCGACCCATCTCAGACACTCCCGGGTATCAGCAGGGTCTGGCAAGATCTTACCAGGCCGGTACGTGCAGTCCTGGTAGCCCTTCTCGTGAAATTTGTGGGGACCAATCGAGGGGGGTGTATGTCATCACGAGAGGTTCCAATCTTCACAAGTTCAGGAGTCCATTCGAAGTTGATGGGTTCGTTCTCCTCGGTGTCACGTTCGGGGTGATGTTCAGCATGACTCATCTTGGAACACCAGCAAGTCAAAGGCAATATAGTGAAATAGTTGGAGCACTTTAAATTTCAGTGTGAAGGCAAGTTGGTGTGTGGTATTTATGGTGCGGGGTACTATGAGGCTCTCAGGTTTCAACCTTGGAGGGTTGCCTACCGAGCGGCGTTGGCGATAAATAAGTGCCCACTAAGCCTCCTCCAAGCACAGAAAGGTCTATATACGTGGATAACAGAATGAACTTATTCAATCTCCTATAAGAAAGGGTGTTATGACTAACATCATTTTCCTCGACCAGAGAGATTGATTATTACGGAGTGACATTCGATCACCTAGTACCAGCCAATTATATCGACCCAGAGGTGCTGCAGATCAAGATCATCGAGATTGAGGATGATGGTGGAGCTTATGCGAATAGACACATGCCATTTCCGGTAGATCCGGCCGAGTTCATCTGAAAGAGTCCTAGCCGTCCCAAGATGCTGCCAAAAGGGACGGGGAACTCTAGGTCGTGGTCGAGTAAATGACAACGTGGAAGCAAGAGTTAAAAGGATGAAAGAGTAGTTACATGTTCACATAACTCCAGGTCTCTCTCGCCAGTCTTCTACGCAATTATCGTTCTCTGTTTGGTTTTTCCCACGTTATAACAGGGAACTCGCTGTAAATATCACTTCCTTTGCTACCCCCGTATCGGACAGTCCGGAAGAGATACGCCTCTGGGTTTAGTTCTGAACATTTTTATTGTAACGGGGAAGTTCGCAATATGCATTCATTTGAGGTGAAAGATATCCTTTGGCCCCCGGAGCTTCAAACTCTCATACACCCAGATAACCTCCCATCTACAGATAAAGTGCACTGACCATTTGACCAAATATTCTCCTTCTGCAAGTTTTCAATGGCCATACCGACGGAGCTCACTCGGCGTTGCCCGAAAAATGAATCGGAGCAGATGCCGAAGGACAACGTTCCCATCATCATCCCCCTCATCAAGGTTATTCTGGAAGATCTTGTTCGTTTTCTTGGTATATTTCCGTAGCTTTTCTAGGCTAGAAAACCTTTGCACTCGATTGTTCGTGCTTCCACTTCGAGCCCAGGCGATCAAATCAACGATATTGACGAACACGCCTCGGACAGCCTGGGTCACCTTATTAGCCAATTTCGCGGACAAGCACTGCTAGATCCCCATCTAAGATCCTAAAAACATATGCATAATCCTAGACTGGGGACAAGTACTTACATTCACAGCCTGCTTACAGGTTACAGGCAAAGGCTCGATTCCGATAGCGCGACAAAGAGAATGCCAGGCGCCAAGGTCATCCTCTGCTCCAAACCACATCTTCACCTCCGCTTCTAAAGAGGATTGATACTCTCCCCAGGCTTCTTTATCCTCTGGATCGTATTGTCTCCAGCGATAGAACCTCTTAAGCTGGGCATATGATTCCGATGGAGGTAGTTTTGGATTGTAACTGAAGCCTGCGAAGGATTGGAAGAACTCGTCCAACGGTGTGCTGGGTGGCGCGATATGTGCTTTTGAATATTGGATGTGTTGATCCAAGGCTTCTTTGCTGCCAAATGTTCGGTTACAAGGTTCACACTCATGTGTGCTGGTATGTGCAGGCGAGTCCTGGACATGATTATCAAGGGCAATCTGACTGCCAAAACCTCTGTCACCAAGTTCACAGTGGAATGAAACGGCATGTGCTGGCGAGTTTTGAACATGTTGATCTAAAGCACTTTGACTGCCAAAGGACCTGTTACAAGGTTCACACTCATGTGTGATGGTATGTGCAGGCGAGTCCCGGACGTGATCATCAAGGGCAGTTTGGCTGCCAGAGCTTCTGTCGCGAAGCTCACAGCTAGACGATGCTGCATGTGCTGGTGAGTTTTGAACATGTTGATCTAAAGCACTTTGACTGCCAAAGGTCCTGCCACAAGGCTCACACTTATGTGTGATAGTATGTGCAGGAGAGTCCTTGACGTGATCATTAAGGGCAATTGGACTGCCAAACCTTCTATCACAAAGCTCGCAGCGAAATGATCCCGCATGCGCTGGTGAATTTTGAACATGTTGATCCAAGGCACTTTGGCTACCAAAAGACCTGTTACAAGGTTCACACTCATGTGTGATGGTATGCGCAGGCGAGTCCTGGATATGATCATCAAGGGCAATTTGACTGCCAAAGCTTCTGTCACAAAGCTCACAGCGAAATGATGCCGCATGTGCTGGTGAATTTTGAGCATGTTGGTCCAAGGCACTTTGGCTACCAAAAGACCTGTTACAAGGCCCACAGTTGTATGTGGTGGTATGAACAGGCGAGTCTCGAGTATGCTGATCAAGGGCGCTGTGAGTGACAAAAGTCCGATTGCAAGGTTCGAATGGAAATGTCAAAGTGTGTGCCGGAACATCTCGAATATGCTGTTGAAGTGCCTGTCGGTCACCGAAAAATCGATCACACAAGTCGCAGCGTTCCATGGCTAGTCGAATGGTAAATGGTTTCAGAGCGAGGTAACATATTTATGAGTAGGGTGGGTGGCAATCAGCTTTGTATGCAATTGTGAGCTGGCAGACCCCGCATGCCATGCTATCACCAGCATTGCTGCCTGAGGGCTTCCTGCGCATTCGCGCTCTACTAGTTTATTGTGGCGTTATCCCATCCTCTCATGTCAGCCTTACCCGACCGCCTCGCCGTCACACCTTTTAATTTAAGGCTGTGTGGGAATCTTGCATGTTTATTCGAACCTTTCGGGGACTTCTATCTGTTGGTCTGCGGACGATTGAGGCTGAGTTCTTTAGACCTAGCCGCCTTAGCCCCTGTGTGCAGGGATCCCCGCATGGAAGTTCATGGAGCCATACGTACCTATGTCGGCGTTCAAGGCGTACAACCAAGCCCCATTCGATTCAATAATGCCTACACAGGTGGAGAAGCTGGAATTCGGCTCTGAAAATCCAACAAGCTAGGGGAGGACATAACAAGGTCCGGAGCTGATTCACCAACTTTTCCTTCTTTTCGTTTCTTCTTTCTCGAATCAAACAAAAGTACGACCTTGGACCAGGCGATCCAAAAAGGAGGAAGTCTCGACCAGCAAAATTACCGACTAAAATTCCCACCATCCTGCGAAAGTATTAAATGGATAGTTCTACGTTGGTTGCAGCCATGAGATACATAGCGACACCATGAGAGTAGGTACGAGAATGGAGGAAGCTAAAATTATTGCCATCTTTTGATCAATCGAATCAGTACAAAATTTTTATTTGCCTAATGCGCATTGGATGATTGTATAACGACTCTCAATAGTTCTCTGCATAATATATCTTTCCACGTCGAGACGCCATCATGGGTAACGGAGGGCCCCATACCCACCTGTAAGTTCTCGATTCTCGAGATTGGGACTGGTGTCGCCTGGAATTGCAATTAGAATTATGCCGGTCCTCCACGGGGGAGGGAGTATGATGTATAGGACAATTTGAATCGTGAGTCTCGGCATGTTCGGGCATACTCTCATCCTCCTCGAATCTAACGGCTTTTATTTTGCTACCGCACCCGTCCTCATGTGACTTACACACGGTAGCACGAACAAAGGTACCTCGTTCGGGTGGTGCAGCGTGACGGTGGACGCGATCAACCATGTCGTTTGAGCTTTTTGGGTGGAAGTAGTTTACCGTGGGTTGATCGCGTTGTCGCTCATTGGAGTGGATGCCTTGAGCATGGTAATGCCCAGTGTAGTAATGGTGCTCTTCGTCTTCACTCGATTCAGGAGATCGAGCTCGGGGCTGGAGATGAGCGCATTGGCTTTCATGTCGATTATGACAGCAGATTTTGTGGTGTTGGAGACGGGGGTCGGATTCGACGTTGTTCCTGCAATTCGTTCAGTCGTGAAGAAATACCGACGCAAGCCAAATAAAAGTCCAATCTTACATTTTGACCCAGGGATACTGGCTTCGAAAGAGAGGACAAAAATAACAATGAATTGTCTCGCTGATGGTTGGAAGTTGGTGCCCCTGGGAGCTGTTCCTTGAGCAGGGCATGGCTTGCTCGGCGTGACACTGGGGATGATGGTCATAACAGTAGCTCTATTCAACTTGTCGCATAGCCGTTCGGTGGTATTGTGAGGGAAGGATATCCCCTCTCGCTTTGGTCTGTCGATACATATGGTGATGATGCATGATGTGTGAATAAAGAGAATAAGGAACACGCCCAAGACCGAGAGATATATTCGGCCATGAAGGCGGGCTCCCAATTCGGTTTCCCCTTCTGGCCTCTAATCTCACTAGTTTCCCTCACACAAGCCTTGAGTGACGAGGAAGTACAAACAGCCGTGAAATACTTTTAAACGTGACTAGGCGGGCACCCGCTTCATCGTATGATCCTTCAACCGTTTAACTCCCCTACCAGTTACCTCTGAGCTCGCCTTGCCTTTTCTTTTTTTCTCTCCTGCTTGATGTGCGGCCCCCTTCACAATGTACGTTCTCGAATATTCCGAAGACTTTGGACGTCACGCAGATGGCTTCACATTCCAAAAGACCATCATAGTCTACGAAATGTCCGGCTCAATCTACAGAGCATACTCCCGAAAGCGATATACATCGAAAGAAGAGATCCAGTTTGGCGACTTGTTCAGCACCAACAAAATCCAAGGGGCTCTCATTTTCCCGGAGTTCTCGAACAAATTCATCAAGGCAGAAAGATCCTCAGATTGTCCAACCTGGTATCTGAAAAAACCAAGCCTTTCGCCCTACAGTCCCCAATACCCCGCCCTGATCCGAGAAACCTGGATTGAAGAAATCAAAACCTGCGAACTGCTGAAGAAAAATCCGCATCCTAATATTGCCCAATACCACGGTTGTGCCGTCGTCGACGATGGCTCAATCAGAGGAATCTATTTCACAAAGTATGATGAAACACTTATGGTCAGAGTGAACTCTGCCAGACGTAATAAGATAGACTTTGCATACGAGAGGCACCAGGCAGACCGAGATGAGGTCAACCGCTGGGTGGAGGGAATTGCACGGGGCCTGAAACATCTGCATGGGTTGGGTATCGTCCACAATGACATCAACCCGTGCAACATCATGTTTCAAGGTGACACCCCTGTCATTATCGATTTTGACTCCACTCGGCCTCATGGCCACGATTTGAGTCTGGTTAAACGCACGCATGGGTGGCATTATGAGAGGGCTAAGGTGGCGTTGCCGATGAATGATCTCGCTGCACTCCTGGAAATACAGTTGTGGCTTTTGGGTGAGGTTGACCAGTTCCAATTTTGAGGTCTGAAGTGTGAATTTTGTTTTTGTCACAGTTGTAGTTTGGTAGCTTTGTTTGATGCTGTAGTCTGCTTTTGGGATTTGGCTGATATTCTCGAATCACCGGCAGGTTACGGGCGTGCATTACAGTGTTTGCTACATGCGTCTTGTCTCGGAGAGTCACATCAAAAACTGAATTTTACATACGCAAGAGTTGGTACTAATACAAATAACATCATGTATCCTCAAACTAGTTCATTCCATAGGCCCCAGGAAGGCGGAGAGTCATGGAGTTACGTCATCACACTTCGATAGTTTCGATCAGTTAGATAGTGCAGGTTCTGAGTGGATAATATGTCGAGCGACGTAGTGGCAGAAGCTTCAAAAAGAACTCGAGGGCTCGAAAGCATATGTTCAAGACCTAGGATGAAAGGAACATCTTGTGATCCAAGCGAATGGATCTTCCATTGGGGATCATCCGGGCTTCGTCCCGGCCCCAGATTAATCCACCTAGTCATAATATAAGCGAGATCATCTTTCCCGTATTCACGCAGCTCCAGCTGGTATTCGGTGTTGCAGTGGTCACATGTCGTCCGCAAAAGTGGCAGAGTTCTCCTCCTGCGATAAATACTGATAAACTCCTTAATCGAAGTTAGTAATTCGTCGTATCCTATGTGCGCGCAAATTTGATAAATTTGTGGAGGAACTCGTTTGTCCTTGTCGGATACTAGCTGGTCGGCTCTTAAGTGTCTCACTTGACATGATGTCCTGGATCCGTAAACATAACACTGGGGATCGTAAATCGATGCATATCTGTGCCTCGAAAGAATGTAGGGCAGTCGACATAATGTGAACAGTAACTCCGGTGAAATATAGTACGGATGGGTGAATACCATATTGAGGACCGTAGTGGTACCGTCTCATGGCAAGTTGAAGATGAATGAAACAAAACTCATTTTCAACGTAGGACTTGGGGTATCTAATATACACAGACATTATAAACTCTGGAATAAACTGTCCGTTTCGCGTTCGCATACAGGGGAAACGGCGCAGGCCTATTTGTTGAACGACCGGCCCTGATAAACCAAAGCTCTTTGCCCCGTTGTCATATTTGTGGAGAACACAGCAGGCGTAACACGTGAAGTACTCTGGGCTATCCCGTTCAAGTCTGTTTAGAAAGGATAGCCGGATTTTCTTCTCAAGTTTCTCACGTCTCCTCCAGCTCTCAAATGTTGCGAAAAGTCGACGGTTGCAAAGCGAAAGACAGTAGATATCTTCCGACGGGAGGAAGTCCGCTATTGATAGCAGTAACTCTGCAGCAAGACCGCTTAGGGTATCTGGTCTCCGAATTTGTAGGTGGGGAAATGTGAGATGAAGGGGCTCGAGGGTAAAGATCTGGTCTCTTCCGCGAGGCCAGGAGAGATATTTCGCACGAAGTTGCCGGAGTCTTGCCATGATAACAGCAAGGGTCAATCAAGGCTAAGATCAAAATGTAGATAGAAAGATAATGCAGCGAAGCAGAAGTAACTGCCAAGTGATATTTTGAAGAAACAGGTGCAGATGCTATTGGGAAGGAACTAGATCCGATCAAAGTACGGAAAGCATACATAGATATAGTCCCAAATAGGTTTAACACCATGGAGCTTATTGAAGTGCTACGTCATCAAGGATAGACAGAGCTCACATATACGGCTGAATGCACTTGTAGATAGAGATGTCAATGTAATACAGAACATATTCGGATATTTCACAAGTACTATTATGACAGAGAGGTGAAAGTGAAACCAGACAAATGCGAGAGAAACGCGAATGGAACCTGAAGGAAGTATTAGGGGATGATTAGAGTATGTAATATCAGAAGAGAGGCGATGATGCCATGGAGGATCATAAGTAAAACAGGTGACTATCAAGGAAGGTGCGAATATGTGCAGTGTTGATCCGTACCTAGGTAGTTTCAATAATCCTAGTAACCTCACCCACTTCAACCCATTGAACAACTACATCCATCAGAGGAAATCCAACTTATCAGAAAGCCAATGATGTCAACATGGTGAATTATCTAATTCTAAGAAAAATGAGTTCACCTTATCCTCGTGGAGCGTTCTTGTTCAGAAAGAGCTGTGTCAAACGCCCTGTGACTGGCTTTTCTTTTGCCAACACAACGCCAGACAAAATACTATTTAGGCCAAGTTTCCCCCCGACACTGATATGCCCCTTACCATCAGTGGTGTATCTTTTTCTGGTTGTTTACTCACACAAGGACTATTTGAGCGTTCCAGCGACACTAGCCATGTCTACAACGGTGTCTGCCCACCGCCCCGGCCAATTTGCTCTCACACCATTTGAGGCCATGGAAAAATTGTGGAATCTTGTCTCCGCCATCATCAGGACCATGATGTTAGACCTTTGCGAAACAGGCACAACAAAGTCTGCCTACAAATGTCTTTATAAGACGTGCCGCAGTGACAGAAAAAAGAAACAGAAAGATGAGAACCCGGTGGTCAAGATGATCGACCAAAGTCCCCCGACCTTTGAGAGAGATCCGGCGGATGCAAGAAGATCTAGGAAATGAGCTCAGGGTGTGGAAAGAGAGGATGGCACCTCATAATTGTGGGGGGTCCCAGAGAACTCGAACGAGGGCGAGCACTCAAGTACCCAGAGTAGGATTCCGAGGCTGCTGAGAGCCAGGTCTCTCCATTCCGTCTCCGAGGAACGAGTGGCTCAGCTCTAGATTTTGTATACTATCAAACTGGAGAAGTATTATGTAGCCGAACCGTTATAGAAGTTCAGAGTCTGCTGTATTCAATTGAACAATAGCATTCCCGCCTCTGTTGTGATGTAGGACTCTAATAAGCCGATCGATTTTGTCAAGATCATATTAGGGGCGCTCTATTGAAGATCATCAATATTATTACATCACAATGTCTTGGTGGAGGTCTCTTTCGGGTGTCTTTTCTGAATGTCTCCGGGCCTACTCGGTCTTGTAGCCAGAAGATGAACATAATTGGCACCACACTGAGTATATTACGAAAAGTACAATTGCTACAAGTCAGACAGACGCCTTTTCCAGGTGTAATATGTGATATTTCAATAACTTATGGCGGAGCTACTTTAAACACAAATTCCTACCTCGATCCAATGCGCGTCTTCATTCAACGTTCAGAATGTTACCAGATGATGTAGAAAGCTGCTTGCTGTATGTCATCGAAGGTGTAAAGCGCTGTACCCATTCTTCCCGGATAGTTAGGAATGCATCGCAGACTGCTTTAACGGCATCTTCGCGAGAGTCTCCACAGCTCTCGATATAAACTGTATCCATATGTCAGTAACCTATTCACCCGAAAGAGACTGGGCAAACTTACATTTGACCTTGGGCTCTGTCCCCGAGCCTCGGAATGTGAAGCAAACCCCACCATCCAGCCACAGCGTAATCATCTGGCTTGTTGGATCTTGAGGTAGGTCCGGCTTGTTATCAGGGGTACTAGAGTCGTAGCCCTCGGTTAAATCTCTCCATCGCAAAATCTTGAAGGGACCAAATTTCATATTTGCGAGACCTGAACTGCCTCGAATGCCCTGGAACAATGATGCGGTCAGCTGGGGATTTGGCGATCGGAAATAGTTATTCAAGGTCTCGTGATGGCCGAATTCGCCAAACAGTTGCTGCAGCTTGGCATATGCAGTCAATCCCTGCGTTCTCCATTTCGCCTCCGCTGCAAGGAAGACTGTTGCTGCTGTAATGCCGTCTTTGTCATAACACACAGATGGGAACATGTATCCCAGTGCTTCCTCGTATGCAAAATGAACTGTCTTTCCTTCTTTTTCCAAGTCCCGGGCAACATTAGCCATCCACTTGAACCCTGTTAGGGTCTCTGCAAAGTGAATTCCCTTTGCAGCTGCCATCTTTCCGAGCATCCCACTCGAGACTGTTGTAGTCAACACCGCGATGTGGGACCAATCTTTGCTAGCATCGAACGAATCCAAGATATGGGACGCCAGAAGTACACCGACGTGGTTTCCAGTCAAAGTATGCCATTTCCCACTGGAAAACACATTAGTCGAGCTCAATCCTCAGCAGTCAGAAAATAAAGCTTACTCTACTTTCTCCGCTACGGCGAAGCGGTCGGCGTCGGGGTCATTTGCGATGATCAAGGTCTTTCCTTCTTGGTCGGCAGTCTCGATAGCAAGATCCAAAGCTCCAGCCTCCTCCGGGTTGGGAAACTTCACAGTGGGGAAGTCGGGATCAGGCTTTTCTTGGGCAGCAACGGAAGAGAATTCGTTGATTCCAAGTGAGCGGCACAGAGTTGGAAGAATCAACCCTCCCACGCCGTGCAGAGGTGTATAAGCGAACGGTCTTGGAGGTTGCCAGTCGGTCACCGTGGATTTCTGAAGTGAACTCGTTAGATTGAGCTCCTTGTAAAATAGCCTACAACGTACCGTGAACTTTGCCACTTGGCTGCTGTAGTGAGGCAGCAATTTCTGGTAGGAGTCCGCGCGCAGGAATTCGCCTGGCTGTAGCTCAGCCCATGCTGTCGGCCATGGCTCAAGGTTCTCTTGGATCGACTGTGCTATTTCTCCATCCTCGGGTCGATTGATCTGGGCGCCATTGCTCGAGTAGCTACGAAGCAGATCTTGTCAGCAGTCTCCATGATATTCGTCCAGGGTTCTTACACTTTGTAGCCTATGAAACAGTTAGCGTTTATTGTACGATATCAGAAATGGGTAGCATACCATTGTCCTGGGGTGGATTCTTCGAGCCGATTAGCTAATACATCTATAAAACCTTGGAAGTAGCTTTAGGGTAGACCTACGTGGCTTGCCGTCACCATAATACCTGCTGCAGCACCGAAATAGTTCACACCGAACGCTACTATCGGTGTTGGCCCTTCCTCGTTGAAGAACCAGACAGGGATACGTTGCGCGATGAAAGCGTTAGCAGCGAGTGCAGCGAATTTCGCAGAATTGTGACGCGCATCGTGTCCAATGACCACACCATTTGAAGCAATATCAGAGCGCTTGTCTCGAACGAACTTGGCCAGCCCCTGTGAGGCTTGTATGACGATCAAAGAGTTCATGCAGGAGAACCCCGCGGCCATGCGGCCTCGCAGACCAGCTGTTCCGAACTCAATACCTAGATGTATACAGATTAGATACGTACCGAGAAAGGTGTTTGGAAAGGACATACGATTCTGAAGGCGCTTTTCCAACTCCTCGGTGGCATTAGAGTCCCGCAGTTGCTCTATTTCCACGCGAGTTGCAGGATCCTATGTCTCCGAGTCAGCGGGATCATGCCACAACATGAAACATGAATCATATTGACCTGGTCCCATTGGAGCCATTGCTCAGTCAAGGAGGAAATCGATTGCTATAGAACAGTTAGAATAATTTAATCAAGATCAATTTATAGTCGAGATTCACCATATCAAAAATGTACAAAATGTCTTGGGAGGTATGTTGGTAATGGGAAAGGTGGACAATCACACGGGCTGATCGAGTCCCCGCTGTTATCCACCTCCGCCCCATAGCCCTTGCAACGTTTCAAGTTCTGCCTCTTTTTTTAGTTTCATTCTTGTTTCTTTTGTTTATTTGCATCTGGCATCTTGCATCTTGCATTTTTCGAGTTGTTTAGTTCGACCACTCAGCAATGTCATTGTAATCCCGCGTTGTTATCGGACCCTACACCACATCCACCCTCTCACCGCACCTCATACCATGGAGAAGACCGCATCCCGGCCGTCCCGGAAGGACACCCTCTTGACTCGACGATATATCGAAGGCCTCATTGCGGAGGGAAAGCATGTCATAATCTTCGAGGACCGTGTCCTCAGGGTAGACCCTTTCATCAGATATCACCCCGGAGGGGAGAAGCCAATCAAGCACATGGTGGGCAGGGATGCGACAGATGAGATCAACGCGTATGTTCTGGAACGACAAACACCACAACCTCTGATCAGTCTAATTGAAACCCGTCTCGTACAGGCTACACTCCGAGGAAGCCCGCCAGCGTATGCGCTCATACCAGATTGGGCGAATTGAAGGAGTATGGATCAACTTCCTACCCCCGATCCAGGGCGGCAAGTTCCGTGCCTATGCCGAAGACGCGTGCTCGAGTGATGAGGATTCAACAACTCCAGAAATCTGCAGTGGCTCCAGTCAAGACGGATCAGTTCCTCCCTCGCCGATATTCGATGCGGTCGACTCGAAATCCACAGTTCGTCAACGGAAACCGACCGGAACCGCTTCGACCGAGCAAACTCAGGCCAAGCCTGCCTTCTTGGATGCGAGAACTCGGGAGGAAATCGTCTTCGACACTGCCAAATACCCATCCTTGGATACCGCAAGTCAGGAAGAGATCAAACGGAAATATCGCGAACTGCACGAGCGCATCAAGGCCGAGGGACTTTACGACTGCAACTACTCTTGTTACTTCGTTGAATGCTGTCGGTACACACTTTTTGCAGGTCTTTCCTATACCTTCCTCCGCATGGGATGGTGGGCGACCTCGGCATTCTTCCTCGGCTGTTTCTGGCATCAGCTTGTGTTTACCGCCCATGATGCTGGTCATATGGGAATTACACACAATTTCCATGTGGATACTCTCATCGGAATGTTCATCGCAGACTATCTGGGAGGATTGAGTCTCGGGTGGTGGAAACGAAGCCACAACGTACACCATATCATGACCAATGAGCCAGAGCATGACCCGGATATCGAGCATATCCCATTCTTCGCTATCTCGCATCGCTTCCTCACGAGTCTCCGCAGTACCTATTACGATCGAATCATGACGTTTGACGCCCCGGCTCGATTCTTACTCAAATTCCAGAATTACTCCTACTACCCCATCATGATGCTGGCTCGTTTCAATCTCTACGCCTTGAGTTGGGAGTATCTGCTAAAGCGCCAAGCTCCTAGAAGGGGCCCCGCTTGGTGGCATGTTTGGTTTGAGCTTGTCGGACAGGTCTTCTTCTGGACCTGGTTTGGCTACGGTGTGATGTACAAGACGCTTCCCGATGCAAGCAGCCGTATCATCTTCCTTCTCGTCTCACACATCGTCTCCTCCCCACTACACGTCCAAATTACCTTATCCCACTTCGCTATGTCGACCGCCGACCTGGGTGTTGGCGAGTCCTTCGCGCAGAAGATGCTCCGTACCACTATGGACGTCGACTGCCCAACATGGCTGGATTTCTTCCACGGCGGCTTGCAATTCCAAGCCATTCACCATCTCTACCCGCGGATCCCGCGCCACAACCTACGTCGTACGCAGAAGTTCGTAATAGAGTTCTGCCGTGATACTGGTATCCCCTACGCCATCTTCACGTTCTATGATGGTAACAAGGAGGTTATCAGCCGGCTTGGTGAAGTCGCGAAGCAGGTCCGCCTCATGGAGGAGTGCCGCAAGTCTATTGCTGAGGGCGGCGTCTTCTCCGATCACCACCACTGATATGAAGTGTCAGTTCCTTGCTGGCCAAGTACGAGTTTCCTGTGTAAACCATGTTATCACGACTGCCTATACCGCATTATATATGTGTTGAGGTATATTAATGAATCACTTGAATGCGTTCTGTTTTGATGCGTTGTGGCCCTTGTTATAGAAGTCCAACGAATTTTTATGTAAATTACATCCATGGCCACTATCAGATATCAAAGATAAAGAATGACCAAATCTCTTATGCCGAAATGCATCCATATAAACCAACTTCATCTCTTCGTATACTTAGCCAGGTAACCCACCGCCACGCGCCATCTTCTTCGCGTGCTGCTGTCGACGGTTATGATTCGCCCGACTACCCTTATTCTCTTCCTTCCTTTGTCGCGATGCCGCACTATCCTTATCCGGCTGCCCCTGGCCGCCAGACGGAGGACCACCACCACGGCCACCACGGCCACGACCGCCGCCACCCCGTCCTCGTCCACCACGTCCACCGCCTCCTCTACCACCCCGCGAACCAGCATGACCAGAG
The DNA here is from genome assembly GCF_028829755.1 of Penicillium solitum. Lineage (NCBI taxonomy): Eukaryota > Fungi > Ascomycota > Eurotiomycetes > Eurotiales > Aspergillaceae > Penicillium > Penicillium solitum. The sequence goes on along the minus strand of NW_027072125.1, from coordinate 1,442,708 downwards.
GACTCGCCCTCATCAGAACCCTCCCCATCCTCACGAGGCTGCGGCCTCCTGTAAGACGTAGAACGCAACTCAGGCTGGTTAAGTGACCCAGCACCAGCCAACCCGCCAGCGTCCATAGCCAGCCGGTCTTCGAGTTTAGCGAGACGCTTAGGATCACGCGTTAGCATGACAGCCCAGCCCTCGATAGCCTCATCAGTCATTTCGGTCTCGCGCTTCAACGACGCGCGCGGCTGAGAGCGACGGGTCGCTGAATCGCGAGCGAAGAGTCCTGGATTAGACTTGTATGTTCGGAAGAGCACTGTTTCGACATCTGCTGCGCGGCGGGTCCGCTCGGCTGCTTCGGCTTCGCCGTCTGCGCCACCTGTGGCTCCGTCGATGGCGCCGCCTATGTCGGCTGTGTCGTAGGTATCATCGCGCTCGTCGTCATCTGAGTCGAAGGTTGCTAGTGCGGAGAGAATTGCTGCTTTATTTGCGGCGTGCTTGCTGTGGTCTGCCAGGATTGTGTCGGCTGTTTGGTCTGCGTCGACGCGGCCGAAGTGGAGTTTGCCTTGCGCTTCGCCGGAGCGGCTTAGTTCGGCGATGTCCACGTCTTTGTCGAATATATTTTTGCGGGTTGGGAGTGGCTTAAACGCTGGTGATGGCATGGCAGGTGGTGTTGGCTGAGGTGGGAGATGGCTATGGGGAGGTTCTGCTGGGGGAGGCAGTTGCTCGGATCGGTCTAGACTCTGGAGCTCTAGGGGAAGTGAGTCGTCGAGGAGGTGGGCGACGATAGTCTCAGGGTTGTCGTTGTAGAAGTCCAGTAGTCGTACAACGAATGCTGAGCCAAGATCGGGGAAGAGATCTTGTACTTGAGTCACAAGCGACATCTTGTGTGCGTGAAGTTCTCCTGAAACGATCGGGTCCGAGGACACCTCTTTTCCTTTGTCTACCTTCTTGCGCCTTTGATACCGATGGTGTAGTGACTTTGATTCCATTTGATAGGTGCGCAAGCTGGTAAGGAGGTCTTGTCCCCGTTTCTGGGGGTGAATGCTCAGATACTTCTCCAGCCGAATAAGCAAGTCCGAGCTGCAGACGAGATCAGAGAGTAGGGTCGCTTCCTTCTTCATTTTTGGTGCCCCCACTCGAGCAGCGGCTTTCAGGCTGAACAGCTGATCCAATAACGAAGACAAATTGACGGGCTCCTTCAATAAGGAGACGAGCCCGACGTAGATGTTAGCAACGAGAATCTTACGAAACTCCTCCCGGGCACCTTTTGACTGGTAGGCTTCCGATATCGTGTCCAGGAAATCAGAGCCAGCCATCAGCACCTGGCCACATGCTGGCAACACTGAAGCAAGGATCGTCAGACGACGGATGTCAGAAATGACTTCTGGATTTGAAGATGAGTTTGTGGAAGAGAGGTTCTTAATCACAACGGCTTTTGCTCTCTCGATACTGGAAGTGATCTTGCCCTGGTGCAGATCCCAGGCACTTGATAATGACGTCTTTAATGCCGAGCTAGAAGGGTAACAGCAACATAGATTTCCGAGAAGTCTCCAGTCCAGAATTCCGTCTGGTGGGTTGGAGAGATCGAGTATGTATCTTCTTATCGCCAGAAAGCAGAACTTCCGAAGCTGTCGAGCTTTAGGTCCACTTTGTAAAGTGGAATCCCCTGCCGCTGTGTATTGATAGTAAGATGCCAGGAATGGCGGTATTGATGTATCTTCACCAGCTGCAACCTTAAATTGTTGATCCGATGCATTCAGGCGGACCCCCAACAGGGCCATCCATGCATCTAGACAAGCTTCCCAGTCATTTGATGGGATTGTCCTCCGCACTGCGGGGGAGGGCACTGGAGCCAGCGGCGGGAACTCCGCCATTGGGGCGAACTAAAGTGATTATGACTGGGAAGGTGGGAAGGATACGAAAGGAGATAAAAGCAAGAACAAAAGAAAAAACGCGCAACCACCCGTCAGCTCATGATTATCATCTCGAATTGCCATCACTCGGCGGTCTCATGGCCTCTTTGAGTGATGACATAAGCAACCAATCAAAGGGGACCTAAAGGAGTTTAGCGTGCGATAGCCGAAGCGCCAAGACTTTCGCACTGAACTTTTTGGATGTGGAATTCTCGATCCACATAACCTCAACAGCCATCATCACTTTACCGAGCCTAGTAGTTCAGGTCTTGACGGCAATCGCCTTTTAAATTGTGCGCGCTCCCTTTTTTCCTGCTCTTGAAATTCCCGAATCGAATTACTAACCCGTTTCAGTCCATACATATTCAAGATGTCTTTCCAGAAGCCCGAGAAGGATTTCGGCGAGGGCCCTGTACGTTGTCCCTGATCCAATGGTCACTGTCGCACAATCGCTATTGCACCTCGCTGTCGCTGTCGCTTTGCGCAATGTGTCCATGGACCTCGCCAATTGAAGCTATGTACTAATTGCTTCTCTTCCGCTCTACAGAAGGTCCACAAGATCCGCATCACCCTCACCTCCCGCAAGGTTGCCTCCCTCGAGAAGGTCTGCCAGGAGCTGATCGACCGTGCTCGCTCCAAGTCCCTCCAGGTCAAGGGCCCCGTTCGTCTGCCCACCAAGACCCTCCAGATCTCCACCCGTAAGACCCCCAACGGTGAGGGTTCCAAGACCTGGGACAAGTTCGAGATGCGCATCCACAAGCGTCTCATCGAGTAAGTTTTTCCCCGCAGCACCTAGCAGATGCAGTTGCTGACATTCTATCTTAGTCTCCTCGCCCCCACCGAGACCGTCAAGCAGATCATCATCAACATCGAGGCCGGTGTTGAGGTTGAGGTCACCATTGCCGCATAAATGCGCTAGGCTGGGCTTGCCTCAGGGAGGGATCATGGACTGGCCAATTTGGAGTGCACAGCGCGACTTTGGAGCTGGTTCTGGCCCGCATGACTTGTTTCGCGCTGCGGGGGATTCCGTTCGTACCTGAAAATCTTAAAAATAAAAAATGGAAACATCTTGAAACAAAACATGCTCTTGGATGGTCTGTAGACCGTAGATTGGCTCATTGACCGTAGATTGGCTCATTAACGGTGAAGATTAAGCACTTGCAATTGCTACATTCGTAAATTGAGTATTGTTGTGCTCCTAAGCGCCATTCCCCCTGTTCCGCACGCCTAGGAACATGTTCCTTGTGTGTGAAAACGAAATGCACATCATCTCAATCCATGAGACGTGTGGTAAAATAACAAACGAAAAGAAGAAGACAAAGACAAATAAATGCTAGCTCGGCTTTGGGGTTTAAAAGTCGAAACTGAGCCACTCCTCCCTAGGAGGTACTGCAGGAATGTTGCCGTCCTTGAAGTAACCATTTTGAAGGAAAAACTGATATGCCTCAGTGACTTCTGGGGTATATTCCTCAGGCTTGCCTTGTGCATCTTTCAGACTAGCTGGATCAGGGGGGCCGTTAGGGAAGCTGATTCGGACAAACGTTTTGTTGTCTTGTGGGTGAAGGTAGCACGGGTGCTCGTTGATATACTTCACAGGACGGCCCTTCCACATCACTAGCTGTTTGGTGGATGGATTATGTCGAGTTTCGCCCTCCAGTTGTGGAAGGGGGTTGAGGTCTTGAGGATTGTCGATTTTGATGTATGCACGCGGGCCGGCGTTGGTAGTCTGCACAGGCACGCCTTGGACTGCAGGCTGGCCGAAGGGAGACGGGGCAGGTTGTGCGGCAGGCTGGCCAAACCCACCGGCAGCAGGCTGGTTCTGGGATACTTGTGTGAAGGGAGAAGCGGTGGGCGGAGCACCGAATGGGGCGGCGGCTGCCGGGGCTGAGGGCTGTGCGAATGGTGAGGCGCCTGCTGGGGCAGAGGGCTGACCAAATGGTGAGGGACCTACTGGGGCTGATGGTTGGCCGAATGGGCTCGGGTTGGCAGCTGGCTGGCCAAATGGCGACGGGCCAGGTTGTGCAGCGGCTTGACCGAACGGCGAAGGAGCAGCTTGTCCAGCGCTCTGACCAAACCCACCAGCAGCAGGCTGGTTCTGAGCTAGCTGGGTGAAGGGAGAAGCACCAGATGGAGCACCGAATGGGGCGGCACTTCCTGGCACTGACGGCTTGCCGAATGGACTCGGGTTAATTCCCGGCTGAGAAGGGGCTGGTTGGCCGAACGGTGTTTTGTTGAAGGCAGACTGTCCTCCCAGGGTGGAGGTTTGGCCGAAGGCGGAGCCACCCAAGGCAGAAGTCTGTCCGAAGGCCGTGGACTGGCCCATGCCAGAGGGCTGTGCCGGTGCTGAAGCTCTACCGAACCCAGCTGCCTGACCAAGTCCCGAAGCCTGGCCAAAGGTCGAAGAAGGAGCGCCGAATGCTCCAGGCGCAGGGGCAGGGGCGGCATTTTGCTGGCCAAATGGAGAGGGTTGGCCAAATGGCGCTGGAGCTTGGCCCATACTAGTCTCGGTCTTGCCCTCAATGATGTCAAGTCGATTGGGATGTTCATTCCTGCCATCAACGACATATTTGACCGCACCATTCAGGTCATTCAGTGAGATCTCCATCTGCTGCACACACTCTTGCCATAGAGCTGAGGCTTCTTGGACCGCTTCGTTCAGGTTGCCAGCCGCTGCTAATTCATAATGGCGCAGGCGCATCTCTTCCATACTGCGCTCGCGGTGGGCACCACCGAACAGCTGGCGTGCAACATCTTTGTGAGGCGCGTATGCGGAGAAAATCCATTCCGGGCGTCCCTGTCCTGCGGTCAAGTCTGACTTGATCTCGCTTGGCTTCACTGCAGCGCTGTGTTTTGTCAGTTTTGAATTCACTCAAGGCGCTGGGAATATGACTTACTCGGCTGCTTGTTGAGCCTGGGTTTGACCTGTCGTAAACTTGCTGTTAGGGTTTGAAAAAAGGCTAGCCCGAAAGGGCGCGTGATTCATGGGATCTATCATGGCTTTGCGCGGGGAAATATCTCGTCCGCCTCGGGATTTGAAGTAGATTGGGGAAGAGGGTAGAAGTAGGAGAAAGAGATTTGGGGGGAACAAATGAACATAGAGATCGAACATGTAATCTCAGGATACAATAGACATCTAATAAATGGGCTCTCCAGATTGAGCCGAGCTGAATCAAAACAATTCAATTGAACGTACCTCCAAACCCTCCGGATAAGGCACCGAATCGATTCCCCAATGGACCAGCAGTAGGTTTTCCAGGATGCTCGAACTTGCAGCGATCTGAAAATACATTAGCGACTTGATTTCTCTATGCTCGAGGGACTCATACCTCCGAACTTGCAGCGACCCTGCTGAAAAAAGCTGCATACCACCATCTTCGCGGTTTTGGTGTTTTGCTCAACTGCTCCCCTTCAATGCAAGACCTGTATCTTGAGAACCTCTCTCAAATGAATATGCGTCCTTCGAGATCTGATCAAGCAATTTGAGAGAAAAGCAAGAATAGGGTTGGTTGTCGCGAAGAGAGAAGCAATGAACTCCTGTGGTTGGGACTTTTCACGGAATTGGTCCGTATCTTATCGGAACGCCTGCAGAGCGATCCCAGCACTCTTGTATAGCACGGTTCTTTAATATTCAAGAGTATGAGATTGGATTTGTATCACTTTGCCCTTTACCTCGAGATGAGATTAAACGGGATTTGAGACTTAGATCTTCATTTGCTCGTTCTAGCCTACACAGTGAAAGTAATCTGATCAACAAACCTTGGAAGGGTTATATATATATTGGCACGGGAAGCTAGCCAAGTCTACCATGTATTTGATAAATTAATAGAATACTTTTACAAGGCCATTTAAAACCATTAAAACCATTAGATCTGATTGCTATTTCAATTTTGAATAATCAATTAACATTGAATCCAGTATGGATCACTCGTTGGGTATATCATCTACGTGTGTCGTATGCTCCCCCGAAGGTCATCCCAATTCAACCCATCAACCTTTTTGCCACCCAAGGACTCAAGCTCCGGGTTGAGTTCACCAGTTCGGCCAGTTGCAAGGCGTCGCATCATCACAGTATCCTTAGCTCCAGGAAGGGTACTGGCGTTGCCCTGCAGTAAGACATGCTCAAACCACAGTTCCTCATCCTCGTCGAGCGGAAGACCGACGAGTTCCATCGCACGTCTGCTTCTGGTTTGACCAGGGGTAGCCCTGTGAACAAATTCCACCAACTGCTCAAAAAAGCTCTGACGGAGAGTATCGTCGTACTTGCGCGTGAAGTAGAATGCCTCCGTGACGTTGGATCGTGCGAGTGTGTCGAAGAAAGCTTTGCGGATCTTTGCGCTTGCAAGAGGAGGGGCCGCAGTGAGGTAGTATGCGATTGCGAGGCTGTCATCATGCTTGGGAAGTTTTGTGAGGGTAAGAACGTAGAGGATCTCATCCGGGAAGGTAGGAATGAGTGAGGGTTCAGCAAGATACTCGACGGCTCGCTATTAACCATGTAATTGTTAGAAGATGTCCGCCCGAAAATATCGTTCGCAACTCACTCTGAAATCGAGTCGATCCAAATGCCAAAGACCTTCAATGAAGAAACGGTACTTTTCTGGGAGGTGGCATTGTTGCGCAAACTGAGACGAAGCTTCCGGCGCAGTGCGACAGTCCTTGAGGATGTAATATATCAAGGACTGTTTGTGATGGATATCGAGTTCCGAAGAAACGATGTGATTGAACAGTGTTCGGAGATCTGAATTGGACTTGGGAGGATAGATCTTGGTCACTACAGAGAGGTGGTTGATTAGCACGAGGCTTCAAGCGCAGAGCTTCAAGTCACAATACCTCCTTGGATGCCGAGGAGTCCCAACAGTCGATCGGCAAAGAGCTGGTCCAACGAGCGCCGGCTTGACAGAATCTGGTCAAAAACCTTTGGCTCATATGAATATTTCTTATTAAATGAGAAGACTTGGTCGAAACTCTCCCATGGAGCCATGCTGGGCATACTGAGGGGAAGTGATAGGTTATGTGAACAATTCCCAAGCTGATCTCCATGAAGCTCCGCGGAGGAGTAATTACCGTACGGTAAATTACGGCGGGACATGGCGGTGAAGGGCTTGTTGTGGCAGAACAGCGGGCACTTTACCCGTTTGGGCACGAGGTAAACAACCCACTTTCAACCGACAAAACCTCCGTCAAAACATTATCGCCCCTCTCCATGCAGCAGACATCCCACTGATCTGCACAACATGGCTTCAGTCATCAAGGGCAGGGCTTCGCGCCGCTCTGCTCCCCGTCGGAGTTATGTCGTCGAGGATACATCTGAATCGGAGGACCCCGGAAATGTGACACCAACACCCGATCCGCACGATGACGATGATGAGGTGGAGGAGGATTACACCCCAGTCCCTAAGAAAGCAAAGAGGGGATCAAGCAAAAGAATGACACTAGACCCTGTGACGCCTTCTACTGTGCGCGCCGCCAGCAAGACCCAAGAAGCGACAACAGATGATTCCGATGCGATGGACACCGATGCAATGGATACGGACGCGATGGACACTGATGCGATGGACATCGACGACGAGAATGACGAGAATGACGAGGGAGTTAGTATGGCGTCGATGGAAGGCGATCCCGAATCTCCTTCTAGTAAAGCGGCGTTGAAAAGAAAAAGTATGGCTCATCCCCGCAAGAGTCACGGCTCAATCACACCCAAGCCGGCCCAGGGCTCACTTCCAACTCCAGAGCCATCCCAATCGCCAGAGCCTCAAGAAAGAGCGCACCGAGCAAGCGTGCCACCTTTGTCCGACATCACCGAATCCGCCGTGAATCAGTCGCCATCAAAACAATTGGAAGAGCCCAAATCTCAGATTTCCATCATAAACCCGAACTCGACAGTCTTGGAGAGGCCGATGGACATTGTGGCCAAGTCCAGAACGCAGGCCCCTCAAGCGTCAGAGGAGCCTGCTGCGCCTAAGCCCCGAATGATTATTGAGAACCTTATTCTGACAAACTTCAAGAGTTACGCCGGCCAGCAGATTGTTGGTCCATTCCACGCCTCCTTTTCGTCTGTCGTTGGACCGAACGGCTCCGGAAAGTCCAACGTGATTGACTCGCTCCTATTCGTGTTTGGCTTCCGCGCCAGCAAGATGCGACAGGGCAAAATCTCCGCGCTGATCCATAACTCTGCTCAGTACCCCAACCTTGCCTTTTGTGAAGTCGAGGTTCATTTCTCACAAGTCCTCGATTTGCCCGATGGTGGCCAGGAAGTGGTCCCAGATTCCCAACTAATTGTTTCGCGACGAGCGTTCAAGAATAACACCAGCAAATACTACATGAACAAAAAGGAGACCAATTTCACCGCTGTGACGACCTTCCTCCGTGATCGTGGAATTGATCTTGACCACAAGCGATTCCTGATTTTGCAGGGTGAGGTCGAGTCGATCGCTCAGATGAAGCCAAAAGCATCCAACGAACACGACGAAGGCCTGTTGGAATATTTGGAAGATATCATCGGAACCTCCAAGTACAAAACACCTATCGATGAAGCGGCAACCGAGCTCGAAGGTCTCAACGATATATGCGTGGAAAAGAACAACCGTGTCCAGCACGTGGAGAAGGAGAAGGCGGCCTTGGTGGATAAGAAAGACAAAGCTCTGGCTTACATCCGCGAGGAGAACGAATTGGCACAAAAACAATCGGCCCTCTACCAGATCTACATTGATGAGTGCGCCGATAATGTTCGTGTTACTGAAGAGGCCATTCTCCAAATGCAGGAGCTTCTAAACATGGAACTCGAGAAACACGAGGGAAATGAATCCGGCATCAAAGAACTCGAGAAAGCCTACAAAAAGGGGGTTCGTCATTACGAGTCGATAGAGAAGGAGACTCAAAGCTTACTCAAGGAGATGGCCAAGTACGACAAGGAGTCTGTTAAGTTTGAGGAGAAGAAGAAATTCTTGCTTGGCAAACAAAAGAAGCTAGAGAAAGCCATGCAGACCAGCCGTCTTGCTGCTTCTGAATGCCAGAGCTTGGTCGAGAAGTTTACCTACGACATTGAAAAGAAGACCGCCGAAACCACTCAATTCGAGAAGGAGATGGTGACAGAAGAGAAGGAACTGAACTCAATTCGTGAGGGGCTCAAAGGGAAGACGCAAGGCCTATCTGATCAGATTGCCGAGAAGCAGAAGTCACTAGAGCCATGGAATGCGAAAATCAACGAGAAACAGTCCGCAGTCGCAGTTGCTCAGAGTGAGCTGGATATCTTGCGCGAGCGTGGTAATGCTGGTGCGGTCCTCCTCGAAGAGGCACAGGGCAAGATTGTTACAATCGAAGAAAGTCTACAAGCCAAGCAAAACGATCTCGAAGAGCGACAAGCCCAGAAAGAGACCTTGGAGTCTGAAGTGGAGAAGCTCAAACATGACTTGAAGAAATACGCTGGCCGTGAGCCCGAGGTTCGTTCGCATGTCTCAAGTGCCCGCCAGAAAGCAGACGAGGCACGAGTCAGTCTTGCAAGCACACAAAACCGCGGAAGTGTCTTGACTGGGTTGATGCGCCTCAAGGAGTCTGGCCGTATCGATGGTTTCCATGGCCGACTTGGTAACCTGGGAACAATTGACGAGAAGTATGATGTCGCCATTTCTACAGCTTGCCCTGCTCTCGACAACATGGTGGTGGAAACTGTCGAAGTCGGCCAACAATGCATCGACTATTTACGCAAGAACAACCTTGGACGAGCGAACTTCATTCTTCTTGACCGCCTCCCCCGTCGTGACATGTCAACAATCTATACACCTGAAAGCGTTCCTCGTCTCTTTGATCTCGTTAAGCCGAAGGATCCCATGTTTGCCCCAGCTTTCTACAGCGTGATGCAAAACACGTTAGTTGCGAAGGACTTGGAGCAGGCGAATCGAATTGCCTATGGTGCTCGTCGTTGGCGAGTGGTGACGGAAGATGGTCAGTTGATTGATGTGTCCGGAACAATGAGCGGTGGTGGCACCCGTGTCGCCCGAGGCGGTATGTCCTCAAAGCAAGTCGCAGACACCACAAAGGAGCAGGTGTCTCGCCTGGAATCAGATCTTGAGGATCTGGAAAGGAAATTCCAGGCTTTCCAGGAGAAGCAGCGTCATGTGGAAGCTCAGATGAAGGAAAGATCAGAGGAAATCCCACGCTTGGAGACTAAGATCCAAAAGATCATGATCGAGATCGACAGCACCAAGCGCAGTCTTGCTGATGCCCAGCGACGCGTAAAGGAGCTGGGCGCACAGCACCAGCCCTCTGATTCGGACGAAGGCCAAATTGCTGCACTCGAGAAACAGATAGCCAAAGCCCAAAGGGAGATCGCTAAACTTAACGACGAGAAGAGCGGCATCGAGGAAGAGATCCAGACTTTGCAGAGCACGATCATGGAGGTCGGTGGTGTTCGCCTTCGCGGCCAAAAGGCGAAGGTGGATGGCTTGAAAGAGCAGATTGGCATGCTTGCCGAGGAGATTTCAAACGCGGAGGGGCAGCTGTCCAAGAACGAAAAACTCATCAAGAAGCACACCAAAGCCCGCGATGTTTCAGAGCAGGAGATTGCCCAGATTACCGACGAGTTGGAGAAACTAGAAGAAGATGTTGCCAACCAGACCAATGAATCTGCCGACTGGAGACAGAAGGCTGATGAAGCCCAGGAGGTAACTTATCCAAGATCCTCGAGTATACTGAATTTACATGCTGACCATCCTTAGGCTTTGGAATCTAAGAAGGGCGAGCTAAAGGCCATGAAAGAGGAGCTTGACGCAAAGGTGGCTGAGCTCAATGAGACGAGAGCTGCTGAGATCGAGATGCGCAACAAACTGGAAGAGAACCAGAAGGCCTTGGCCGAGAACCAAAAGCGCAGTCGTTACTGGGAGGAGAAGCTTTCAAAGCTGACCGTCCAGAACATCAGCGATATCGGTGAAGAGCAAGAGCCCACAGAGCTTCAGATGTACACCAAGGATGAGCTAGAGGCTATGAATAAAGATTCTCTAAAAGCCGTCATTGCTGCTTTGGAGGAGAAGGTTCAAAATGCCTCTATCGATTTGTCAGTCATCGAGGAGTACCGTCGTCGAGCCGCCGAGCACGAATCGCGCTCAGCGGATCTGACCACCGCTTTAACATCACGAGACGGTGCCAAAGCACGCCTGGACGGCCTTCGATCCTCTCGCTTGAATGGGTTCATGGAAGGATTCGGCATTATCTCGTTGCGCCTCAAAGAAATGTACCAGATGATCACCATGGGCGGTAATGCCGAGTTGGAGCTCGTTGACTCGTTGGACCCCTTCTCGGAAGGAATCTTGTTCTCGGTCATGCCTCCCAAGAAGAGCTGGAAGAACATTGGTAACCTGTCTGGTGGAGAGAAGACTCTGTCCAGTTTGGCGCTGGTCTTCGCTCTTCACCACTACAAGCCTACTCCGCTCTATGTCATGGACGAGATTGATGCCGCCCTGGATTTCCGAAACGTAAGTTGGTCTTATATGACTTGACAGACACGTGTGCTAACTTCCCTTTTAAGGTTTCCATTGTCGCCTCGTACATCAAGGAGCGAACAAAGAATGCCCAATTCATCGTCATTTCATTGAGAAACAACATGGTAGGTGCCGTTGATTTTCGCTTCCAAGTTGACATATCTAACATATTCTCTAGTTCGAGCTTGCTGCCCGACTTGTGGGTGTCTATAAGGTCAACCACATGACCAAGAGTGTGACGATCGAGAACCGGGATTATATTACGGGTCGATAATGACTGAAAACGACCGTGTTGTGGTTCTAGACTTTCAGGCTCTTACCTGAGTGAGTAGGGTTGTATGCTGCTGTTTTCAATGATATCATGGGTCGGGGAGTTTTGGACATCTTTCCTTTTACAATCATGCTCGTGCACTTTAAAAATGAGAACTTGAGTCATGTTTACATATATATTTCCCTTCTTTATTGGTGTTATATCACTGGAATGGTATTCACATAAATCAAACAACCTACATATATCTACCTCCAGTGCATTCAATACAAGTCGCCGTGACATAGGATGACATCGGACTAGCCAAAAACGGCATAACATTGGCCGCATCGTCAATAGTGCCTGGCTGTCCAAGATGTATATCCGATGCATCCTTAAACTTGCGCGCATTCGCAGGGATACCCGTGATGATTTTCTGCCCAGCAAGGATAACCCTCTCCTCTGTGGGCGGCTTGGTCAACCGCGTGTCCCAGGCTCGGGGGATGATCTCGTCGTTTTTACTCACAGCACCGACATCGCTAAATTCGTTGTTTCGAGCTTAGACCTTCCAAAATGGCAGGAGGAAAGTTATATTCTGGGAGAGAAATTCACATGGCATGAGTTTATCAAACTGGCGGAGGATGCAAAAGGTATATAAAACGCTCTCTTTCGGCCTTAGAATATCTGCTGACGGGTCCATATTAGGATCCAAGTTTAACGTGGTACATGACTTTGAGGCGGACTTAAGGGCTGGAAGAGTTTCGATGCTGCCTAGTTACACCAAAATGCTCCAACTTCCTGAGGCTGATATTCAAGCTCTGCTCTCCACTGCTGGAATGTGGTTTGTGGATAAAGAGCTTGATTTGAATCCTCAACATGCGTTGAACAAGGATTTTCCAGAAATAAAACCGATGAAGGTGAAGGATTTCTTGGAATCGTCTTGGAAGGACACTGACGCAACTGGGTCAGAGGTTAAGATGTAACAGGATATCAATTGAAAATTAGTTAATATCGGCTTTTTATCTGGATACTCCCAAACTATCTCCCAGCTGTAATTTCGGATGCCTCGTTTCAATGGTTTTTAACCCTGCCCTCGGCATTGAATTTCATTCCCGGCTCTCCACGTAGAGGTTTCATTTGTATCGAACAATGATGGAGGTCCAATTAAGCTAGTTGGTATTTGTGGATCACAGGAAATATAGAGTCAGCACTCATAGTACTCTTATGTCTTTTAAAGTAATCGGCCTCATTTTATCCGAGAAATACCATGGTAAATCCCTACCTAACAACTTGAGACCTCTGATATATATTTCTACTCGCACAATACATAGACCAAGGGGCAGGGATTTGGAACCAAGGTTTCAGCTATGCATGAAAGGGGCAGAACCTATGCAAGGCTTAATTTTAGCCAAAATCCGAACGACGAGGCAGACTTTTTGCCTGCTTTTTGTTTATCCGCATAGATCGTCATCCAAGTTTCCCCCTGCTTGCTTAGGGCTACTAATTTTGGGACTTCCAATCAAGCTATAGAATCCCCTAGCATGTCTTCAAATGTAGCATTTCCTCAGACCCTTGCCGATCAATCTTATCTTTACAACTACAACTACAACCACAATATATCTTTTCTACTATGTAAACCCTTGCTAACAACTCATTTGCATGCACAATTTCAAGGATATCCCTTATGAAGTACGGAATCTCAGGAAACAACGTACTGTATGTAGAGTGTCAAAATAAATAGCGAACGGCGAGAAAAAAACCGGTTCGAACACGATGATGTTATGACGAATGGTGGCACGATTGCATGTGAGCCTGGAAGAATACGAAGGCATGGGAGACTAGGGAGGTCCCGCCTTCTCCGGGACACGTGCAGTTGGACAAGGATTGGTCTTTAGATGTATTATGTTGTAGAGTAGGCTAGATAATGTTTCACGCTTGAGTCTGTTCAAGCCGAGCCGCAATTTTATCACCTGCGATCACCACATTCAAACATACTACCAAGGTAACTCATTTAGTCTTATTTAGTCTCTCGGGCGTTTTCTGGGCATTTATCCACCACATGGCCCGAGTCGCCCGTTGCATTTATCCCCCGCTTATCATGTTAGCAAGACTTTTCATGTGTGACATGCATACCTAGGCAAATGCATGTGGGTTTGCTGCAAGGCTTGGTACCCCGTACAATCGGCGCAATATCCCGAATTGACAGAATCCAACCTAGAATTACGAGGAGAATAAGAGTAAGCAGCCAATAATGGCGCTAGACAAGGATTACTGGATCTAAATTCCAAGTTTGTGGTGTGCGAAAGGGAAGATCGCTGCTCTTTCAGGCCGCCAAGACTGGGGTCCCCTTGACGTCAGAAGCGGGATGAGAGGAGGTTGGGGTGCGCAATCGAGAGGGGAATTGTGAGACTGGATTCCGGTTTTAATAAGACCTGAGGCTCTGGCTATGAACAGTTTTTGTTTCCATCTTTTGTCATCTGTTGTGTGGGTGATTTTGTCTCAATTATCTATACCAACACTTTTTTTTTGGTGCTGGAGTCAAGATCGCATCAAGACCCACTGTTCTGCATACAATCGCCAGCCACCAGAGACTGAGAAAATCAGTTCCCCGATATCAGAACAAAAGCATTGACACCCTGCAGTTATGGTAAGTGTATTTCCTTGGACGCTGCTGGAGTCCTCTTCCGTGGCTCACCCAAGCAACCCCACGCGGGCCGCACAAAGAACCACGGATCGCATACTCTAGAACTCATAAAAGCTAACATTTTCACTTGCCCAGGCCCCTATAAATTCCATCCTCGAGCGCCGACAGTCAAGCGGCGAGAGCTGCCCAAGCACAATCAGCGGCGGTGGGATTGCGGGTATCGTTATCGGTTCGATCGCAGGGACCCTCCTCATCCTCTGGCTGTGGCGAATATTCCGACTTCCCGGAGCGTGGAGCGGCGGCGATACATCTGACGTCGGCTACCGGGCTCCAGTTACTCGCAGCAGCACGAGTAGTCGCGGACGGCGACATCGCCGTCGTCCGTCCGGAACATACGTCGATTATGTCGAGAAGCCGACTACTGTACGTAGCGCGCGCCGATATAGGGATCGCGATGATTTGCGCCGGCCGGCTAAGGTTTATATGACGGAGCCGTGAATCATGGTGGGGATTATACATAAGACATGTAAAATGACTGGAGTGGGTTAATTGGTCATTTGGCCATTGGTCTCGAACATATCAATTGGCACGGGCGTTTGCTATTTTTGGTTTCATAATTTCTCGCGGAAATGGGTGAGCCAGGGATGGAGCCAAGTTATTATGAGACATGACATACGGAGTACATATGACTGCGAGCTTTTATGATTTGATGAGAAATAAATTCTTGAACTGGATTACCTGGTCTGTGCGTGTGATGCTTCCTTTGTTTTGAATTGAGAATCAGATCTGGACGCCAACCCCCTGAGTTTGGATCCCATCGCACGGTTAAGAACAATCTGGTTGAGTCCCCCACATGCACACTGCACATGTGGCTGGATGTTTACTCAATCCAGTTGAACAAGTTGTTGACGGGTACCTGAGTGGTGAGGGACTGCATTCCTTGGCCTGGGCCAGCAGGACTTGGCTGTGTGTCACCACCGAGTACGGAGCAGTGGCGTTCGATCGATCAGAATTATCGAAGTCACCCTAATAGAACTCCGAGCCGGAAAGTCGAGTCCACCCAAGGGCGATCGCACGAGAACGAGAACGCCGCACCCATCATTTTGTTTGTTTTTGACGAATAAGAGGACAGAGAAGTATAGTTTATTAAGCTAATATCGTCCGTTAGATGGGAAAGTGCATTAATGAGCGGGTGCGCAAGCAGGTAAGACAGGGGAAAGGGCCCACAGGGGAGAAGAAGAGAAAGAGAAAAACAAGAAAAACACATTGACTGGGGGGGGGGGGGGTGGACTTGGCATCTTGGTGGGTTTGTTCCTCGACCCCCTGAGCGGAGTGTTCCTAAAAATTTAGTTTGGTATGATTCAAGGAACTGGAGGAACTTGTTATTGCTGCCTAGTTGTTATGATTTTCAAATTGTTGTGTTTAAGGGGTAGATGCATAATGATCTGACGGAGTGGAATCTTGGACTTATTACCCCGTGGCCATTGTTATCAATTGGGCTCTGATCTTCATTGCAGGCGTGATTCTCCTCGAATGGTCTCTCTAGACATGCAATAAACAACCAGTTTAATCCTGGATTTGAGTCAAGGGATGTCAGTAGATAAGATGAAGAACAACATACATATGTAGTGTTTGGTCTCGGATATGAAACTGTTGTAGAGTGTAGAGTATTTGTGTATTCTTATTCTACCTAGGTACCTGGCAACCCTGTTCGATCCTTATCAGGGTTCTTGGCGATCATCCAATCGGTGGGTAAGCCGTAGCCAATCAGGACCACCCGCCTAAAAGTAGCTTTGGCGGGAAACACCGGGCGAACCCAAAGGGGTTAAGCCTTGCGCACAGGGCCCTTGGGAGATAGCTTAATGAGGTTAGTGAGATACGCCACAACGGAGTCGCCTAAGCCCGGTTTGGCTAGCAAACTTGACCATAATCTCTGCAGGTTTTCCCCTTACGCTCGATGGAGTACAACGGTGCACAGAAAAATAATGAGACCCAAAACACCACTAGCCCATAATGCAAGTCCACTTTGCGTCTAAATTGGACCGTCGTGGCTGATTTCCCCCCCCCGTTTTCTTGATGTTCCCTTCTTCAACACACTCTTAGGATATTGCTGCTGGCAGACTGCCTTCCACTCATTACCGTGCACTCGCACATCCACTCTTTATCGAATTTCGAGTACTCTCGAGTCCATTCCTTTCTTTTTTTGACGGTCCGAAAGCAGCACCCTGAGCAATCGTTTATATAGATCAGCCCACCATGTTTTTCTCTCGCATTGCCGTTCTAGCAGCTTTGGCTAGCTACGCTACGGCTCAAACCTCGAGCGATTGTGACCCAACGAAGAAGTCATGCCCTGCGGATCCCGCCCTCGGCACCGAATATACATGGAACTTCAACACGACCTTGGACGACAAGGTCTGGAATATGGCCACCGGAACCTACGATTACGATGACGATGGAGCCAAGTTTACCCTCTCAAAGGAGGGAGAGTCCACCCTTCTACAATCCAACTTCTACATTTTCTTCGGTGTTGTCGAAGCTCATGTCAAGATGGCCAAGGGCGGCGGTCTGGTCAGCAGTGTGGTCTTGGAGTCCGACGATCTGGATGAGATCGATTGGGAGTGGGTGGGATACAACACTAGTGAAGTGCAGTCCAACTTCTTTGGCAAGGGTAACGATACCACCTTCGATCGCGGTGGAAAGCACCACGTCGCGAACGCAGACACCGAGTTCCACAACTACACCACATACTGGGACCAGGATAAACTTCAGTGGTGGATTGACGGCGAGATGGTTCGCGAACTCATGTACTCCGAGAAGTCAACCTTGTTCGGCGAAAACTACCCGCAGACCCCCTGCCGTGTCCAATTCAGTCTCTGGCCTGCTGGTCAGAAAAAGGCGGCACAGGGTACTATCGAGTGGGCTGGTGGCCTTGTCGACTGGGATGCTGCCCCTTTTAGTATGACCCTTGGCAAGCTGCGCGTTAAGGATTTCCACTCTGGCAAGGAGTACAGCTACGGGGACCACTCGGGTTCCTGGCAGAGCATCAAAGTGGAGGAGTAAGTGTGCCCAGACTAGAATAACCCAGGCTATAACTAATGTGACCTAACAGTGGAAACTCGACCGTACTGGAGGAACTAAACAAGCCGGCGGAGAAGTCCCTTTCGGAGAAATGGGATGATCTCGGCGAGGGAGCCCACATTGGAGTCTACGTTGGCGCTGCCGCCGCCGGTGCTCTTTGTATCGGAGCCTTCGTATTCTTCTGCCTGCGCCAGCGCCGCAAGGGCCGTCTCGAGAATGCGTTGGGCAACGCCCCGGTTCCTCTTAACCGTGATGAGATGCAGAACTTCCAGAAGGACTGGAGGCAGAGCGAGTGGAAGCAGAACGGTGGTTACCAGCAGGTTAACAACTAGCCTGCTTGTCAACTACAGACACTCGTAACCCCACGAACTTGTTCTTGGACCTCTATAATGAATAGTTCCGTGATTCTTTTTCCTTTCGTTTCGCGCCGTGCCCGGTATTACAGATTGCTTCTATGACGACATTGATTTTGCGCATCTGTGATGGCCGACGGAGTCGGAATAATGTACCTTTTCCTTTCGTCCCGCCTTACCGGCTTACCGTCATTTTTTTCTACTGTGTTATGTTGCCTCTGTCTCGTGTATACGCAGAGCCACTCGCTCCGATCACCCGTTCTGTTGATATCCCCTTTTTGATCCTCGGATCACACTTCCCTTCGTTGGCGTTGTCTAGGTCGCCTTTTGCCTCGTTTGCAATTTGCTTCTCAACACATCTATGTAAATATATTACCCTATCAAACGAGGTTTCTTTCAATCCTTTTTACTTCGTTATCTTAGTAGGAAATTCTCCGACCAACGTCTGCCTACCTATGGTGCATCTTACCTTCCCGCGACAACCCATCCGATATTTGACCATATCAGGGGTGTTTAGACCTTTGAATATTTGTGATTTCTTTTTGAAGCCACTCGATGCCCACCTCGTAACCTTGGCATGCAGCCCGTATCACAAATAGTGTATCTGTATCGCACGTGTCTTATGCGCCTCGGGGGATATGGGCAATGAATTGTGCAACGCGGGACTTTGGTCGTATAGATCAGGTTAAAAAAAACATCTTATACAACCTAATATTTTGGCGGCAGTAATACCCAGTAGGATTCAAGTTCCTTGGCAAAGGTCGGCCTCGGTAGGGGATTTTCTCATGCAGGATGGTCTCACCAAGTTACACATTCTCGAGGGAGGTCAGTTGTATAAATAAACACGTCGTCATGTTATAGTCCAAACGTGACCTAGCAATCGGAGTCGGCGCGTCTATGGACCGGCCCTAGTTAAAGTACCTATTGCCCAAGAGGGATATTTCTGCGAGGTGGATCTGGGGCTGTGGATATAGTGGATATATTTGTGCCGAGGTTCCTTTACAGGATGCCTTATAGGATGCCTTATCGGCGGGATTCGGGTGAAATCCGACCGGCCGTAGAATTAAAAATTGTGCCTGAGGAGATCTCGGCATGGCCGATTGATACACGACGATCATGATTGGACTTGAATGGATATTTTGTAGTGGAACCGAGTATTCCAACACAGCCCTGTAGATGAAACAAATGAAATAAGCCAAGTTATGTAATTTGTGCAGTTATAAGATAGCTGTTATGATTACACTTATACACTTAATAAAAAAAAAAAAACGGAACCGAGGCTTATTAGTCGGTGAGGTCACCATTTTCTTTAAATAAACCATTGACTCTCCCTACTTCATCTTTTAATATTCCAACCCTAGTCCCAAGGTACATTTTGATATATTATACAACAGTCGTTGACCAGGATTACGACGACACCGGGTTTAGTGGGACAAATCCTTGTAACCCCGCCTTCCAAGGTTTACTATCCTACATTCTTGAGCATCCCACTTTGTGATCCACACAAATTCAACAATCATTCAAATTGATCCAACTTCTCAAGTGCAAGGCGGAAATCATACGCCATGGCCGAGACCAAACAGGTCCCAATTCCGGGCCCCAAGGGCGTCCCGTTCCTGGGAAACATCTACGACATTGAGCCAGAGGTGCCCGTGAACAGCTTCGAGCGGATGGCCGATAGCTATGGTATGGATCTGAACCTGCACGACCGGGAGTGTTTATTGCGAACCAGAGGACTAATTTCTGTGTTCATCACTTTTCAGGCCCAATCTTTCGATTGACCACCTTTGGCAGACCACGAGTCTTTATCAGCTCCCACGAGCTGGTAGATGAAGTCTGCAATGAGGAACGCTTCGGCAAAATGGTCTCTGCTGGTCTGGCTGAGATCCGCAATGGTGTTCACGACGGTCTCTTCACCGCGAACTATCCCGGCGAAGAGAACTGGGCTATTGCACACCGCGTTCTTGTCCCTGCGTTCGGGCCGCTCATGATTCGCGGCATGTTTGATGGTGGGTGTCCATTTCCTATTGGTTTTGAGACCTATGGGCCATCGAATTAGAGGAACGGTTTTGGCTAATTTCTGGACTTAGAAATGTATGATATTGCAACTCAACTGGTTATGAAATGGGCTCGGGTTGGCCCTACAGTTCCTATCCAGGTTACGGATGACTTCACTCGCTTGACGCTGGATACCATTGCTCTTTGCGCTATGGGCACTCGATTCAACTCGTTCTATCATGATGAGATGCACCCATTCGTCGAGGCAATGGTTGGTTTGCTAGCTGGGTCTGGAAACCGGGCTCTTCGGCCTGCTTTGTTCAACAGCTTGCCCACTGCGGAAAACAACAAGTACTGGAGTGATATCGAGTATCTGCGGAACCTAGCCCGGGAATTAGTGGATTCGCGGAAGGAGAACCCCGTCGAGAAGAAGGATCTCCTCAATGCGCTGATCCTTGGTCGCGACCCGCAGACTGGCCGGGGTATGACAGATGACTCAATTGTAGACAACATGATCACATTCCTCATCGCTGGTAAGTGAACAAGTCCTGCAACGAGTGCATTATCTCGGACCTAACTTGGAAATGTATAGGACACGAGACCACATCCGGCATGTTGTCATTCCTGTTCTACTATCTTCTTAAGAGCCCGAGCGCATACAAGAAGGCCCAAGAGGAAGTCGACCAAGTGATTGGCAAACGCAAGATCACCGTCGATGACATGTCCAAGCTGCCATACATTACCGCTGTGATGCGCGAGACGCTGCGTCTGAAGCCAACAGCACCGATGATTGCCTTGCACCCCCACCCCACTAAGAATCACGAGGATCCTGTTACACTTGGAGGTGGCAAATATGTGCTTCACAAGGACGAGACCATTGCGCTCATGCTTACGAAAATGCACCGCGACCCCAAGGTCTATGGCCCCGATGCCGATGAGTTCAAGCCAGAGCGCATGCTAGATGAAAACTTCGAGAAGCTGCCCAAGAACGCCTGGAAGCCATTTGGAAATGGTATGCGAGGCTGTATTGGACGGCCCTTCGCGTGGCAGGAGGCTCTCCTGGTTGTTGCGATTTTGTTGCAGAACTTCAACTTCCAGATGGACAACCCCAGCTACGACCTCCGCATTAAGCAGACACTTACCATCAAGCCTAAGGACTTCCACATGAAGGCTACACTGAGAGATGGCCTCGACCCCACGCAGCTCAGCACTACACTCAGTGGATCTGCTGTTGCGCCCACAGAGACTGGCGCTGGCAGCCGGGATCGTAAACCTAAGGTCGCACCCGTGGATGGCAAGCTGAAGCCAATGCACGTGTTCTATGGCAGTAACACGGGAACTTGTGAGGCATTCGCCCGCAGGCTTGCCGATGACGCCACTGCGTACGGATACGCTGCGCAGACAAGTTCTTTGGATTCAGCGATGCAGAATATCCCTAAGAACGACCCCGTAGTCTTTATCTCGGCTTCTTACGAGGGACAACCCCCAGACAACGCGGCTCACTTCTACGAGTGGCTCAGTGGGCTGAAGGACAACGAGTTGGATGGTGTCAACTACGCAGTGTTCGGCTGTGGCCATCATGATTGGTCGTCCACCTTCTACCGTGTCCCCAAGGTTATCGACGAACTAGCCAAGAACAATGGAGCTAACAAGCTCTGCGATATTGGTCTTGCTGACGCAGCAAACTCAGACATGTTCACCGATTTCGATGGCTGGGGTGAGACCTCATTCTGGCCGGCCGTGATGGCTAAGTTCGGTGGTGCTAGCCCTGATACTGCTGCCAAGCCGAAGTCTTCATTGCAGGTCGAAGTGAGCTCGGGTATGCGCGCATCCACTTTGGGTCTGCAGCTCGAAGAAGGCTTCGTCATTGAGAACCAGCTCCTTACGCCACCCGGAGCCCCAGCCAAACGAGTTGTTAAGTTCAAGCTGCCATCGGACATGACTTACCAATGCGGTGATTACCTTGCAGTGCTCCCCGTGAACCCAAGCTCAGTGGTCCGTCGCGCGATCCGCCGCTTCGACCTCCCCTGGGACGCTGTAATCAAAGTCCAGAAGCCTTCAGGCTCAACAGCCTCCCCCTCGATCCCCATCGACACACCAATCTCAGCCTTCGAGCTCCTATCCACCTACATCGAGCTATCCCAGCCCGCCTCAAAGCGCGATCTCAACGTCCTAGCCGACGCCGCCATCTCAGACGCAGAACTCCAAGCCGAACTACGCTACCTCGCCTCCAGCCCCAGCCGCTTCACGGAAGAAATCGTCAAGAAGCGCGTCAGCCCACTGGATCTCCTAACCCGCTACCCCGAAATCAAGCTCCCTATCGGCGATTTCCTCGCAATGCTCCCACCCATGCGCGTGCGCCAATACTCCATCTCCTCATCACCACTGGTCGATCCCTCCGAATGCTCGATAACCTTCACTGTCCTCAGCGCTCCGGCACTCGCCAACGCCACCCCCGAAGGCAGCGAAAGTATCGAGCAATACCTGGGCGTCGCATCAAACTACCTCTCCGAGCTCCAAGCCGGCGAACGCGCACACATCACCGTCCGCCCCTCACACTCCGGCTTCAAGCCACCAGTGGATCTCGAAACACCGATGATCATGGCCTGCGCAGGTAGCGGTCTCGCACCCTTCCGCGGTTTCGTCATGGAGCGCGCAGAGAAAATCCGCGGCCGTCGCAGCTCACCCGACTCCGATGAGCTACATGACAACGAGGCTGTCAAGCCTGCCAAGGCAATCCTGTACATTGGCTGCCGCACCCAGGGCCAGGACGATATCCACGCCGCTGAACTTGCAGAGTGGGCTGCGCTGGGCGCTGTCGATGTTCGCTGGGCGTATAGTCGGCCCGCCGATGGAAGCAAGGGACAGCATGTTCAGGATCTCATGCTTGAGGACCGCGAAGAGCTGGTGAAGCTGTTCGATGAAGGTGCGAATATCTATGTTTGCGGTAGTACCGGTGTTGGTGCTGGTATTCGCGAGGCTTGTAAACAGATGTATCTCGAGAAGCGTCGTGCCAGGCACGCTGAGCTTAAGGAGAAGGGTGAGACTCCGCCTGGTGCTGAGCTTGACGAGGATCAGGCTGCTGAGCAGTTCTTTGATAATTTGAGGACGAAGGAGCGGTATGCTACCGATGTGTTTACTTAGTTTAGCGGGTTTTTGGATATTCAATTTGAATCTGTTTGTATTATCATTGTTCATAACACATGAAATCTAAGCACCTGTGATATTCTTTGGGGTCTGAACTCGAGTGCTCTCGGTCCGCACACAGGATGTAGAGTAAATAGGTAACCTTGGAATGCGATGGATTGGCCCTTCGGCCCGATCTTAATCGGAGTCGAGGCGGCGAAACGGCTCCGATTCCCGAGCTTAAAATGGGGTTCTAAGCGATCGTGTCGGAGGCTATGCTCCGACGGACCTTGTGATGTCCGATCGCTTTCACTTGCCCAACTTGGATGCTGACGGTTTTAAGCAAAACAGAAATCATGGTTATATTTTGGTGAGGCCCATATAACTAGCAAAGGACAGACAAACAAGATGTAATTCTCCTCTATCATTCACGGTCATCGCTCAGGCCAAAATAAGGCACCCAGGCATTAAAATCAGACATCCGGCATTGAGAGCTATACTCCGTCGTAAATGACCGCACTGACAATTTAAAATGACCTGCGCAATCTTGAAGGATACATTCTGAAAGCGTTCACAACGGACCCGGTAGTGTTTTATTCGATTATCAATAAAAACGCAACTATCTCATAGAAAAGTAACCGCATCAAACTGTTCAAGAAACAACCGTTTGATTTCAATTTAGAAACACAGTAGCCATAAAGCTCAAGAACCTCGCGTTGTAACCTTTGGCATGCATCCCTAAGCCTCTCCAGGCCAGATATTCTCAGCAACTTGCTTCACAAGCTTCAACTTAGCCACCATATCATCCCAGGTTACAGCATTGCCGCTGCTATGGCTGGCAAACCCACACTGTGGGCTCACAGAAAGCTGATCGAGGGCCTCCTTCTCAGTCCGACCAGTACCATTTGCAATATACCGTGCCGCCTCGTGAACCCTGGCTACCGTATCATCGAAATCTTCCAGCTTAGGATATTTGCTGCTGACGACACCCAAGATGAGGTGTTTATCGGCGGGGACGTGCTGCAGAGGCTCAAAGGTTCCTGCTCTCTCTGTGTCGAATTCGAGATAAAGAATAGGAACCTGCAAATTCTGCAACAATCGGACCGCGATGCGATCGTATGAACCTTCAGTGAAGTGGCGCGACTTTACGAAATTGCCACGGCAGAGGTGGACGCCAACAGATAGGCCCTTGGGGGCCTTCTCCATGATCTTGTTGTAGACGTCGATGTATTTGTCGAAAAGCGCGTCGGCCTTGATCGTGTTGAGAGGGTCGTTGTCAAAATCCTCGACCATCTTCGAATTACAGAAGTCTGCAAGTTTGGTTAATACAAAGAACGCACAGGATTCGTACATGTAAAAGAAAACACGTACAACAGATGTTTGGGTCGTCAATCTGGACGTTCCTCAAGCCGTGGTCGTAAAGGACTTGCAATTCCTTCTGAAATACCGTGATGACGTCGGCAAAATATTCGTCATCGGTCTTATATATGTCCTTTGGATAAGCCTGGCCGTCCTTGTAGCGGAGATGGTACCAATTGGGTGCCGGAATGGTGAGTTTGATATCGTCGTGGTTTTCCTTTGGCAGGATCTTTTGGAGGTACTGCAATTGCTCGATATGGGCCCTGGATGCCGCAGGGTTGTACCGAATTCTACTCGTGCAGATTACTGCCTCACCCGGCCTGTGATTTTTCTGAAAATGATCAGTCGTGATTTCCTCCAAGATACGGGAAAATCCAAGGGTTAAATCAAAATTGCGCGAAGTCTCTTGTCAACTGCAACTGACAGGCATATGGACATACCTCCAAAAACGCGGCGACATCAGGGATATAAGGGCGAAAGATCCCCGGGTCCGGCCCGATAACTTCTTTCATGCCATCAAGGTTGGACCAAAATGTACCCCAGAACATGTGACGACGATATTCTCCATCGTTGATACCGTGGAAGCCAAGCTCTTGCTGCAGCTTGACAATTTGGTTCACGGCGTTGTCCTCAGCCGTTTTCAGCTCGATGCCAGTAGCCTTCTTGTCGTTCCATGCATGTCGAACATGTAAAAGGTCGTCGGGCCGTAGGAATGATCCGACATGCTCGGCACGGAATGGCTTATTGCATGAGACGTGGGAAGACATGGTGTGTAGGCTTGTGGTTGGTTCCGATTCTTCGAAAGTGGTAGATCCAAATTTCTCCCGATCAGAGGTCAAAAGCTTTTGTAAGTGTCGAAACAGCCGTAGGGCGATGGGAGCTTGTATGTTAAATATCAATGCGGGGGTCTCCCTATAATGCGGGTATAGAAAGCTCAGTTGCCGACGGGACTTTGCTTTCCACCCCCACTCCCGCCGGGAATGGTCGGTACTCGTTCAAGTTCCTAGGATCTGTTGGTTATTATTTGTAAACTGGGGTTGAAATAGGTATTTTGTACTCCTCCTGCCAAGATGCATTCTAATCGCTCGCTGGAAATTATGAGGGATGGAAGGGATAGATATCTGATCTGGAAAGAGTTGTCGATCTTCCGAATTCCCGTCGGATATGTGAAGACAACCTTGTGTGCTCTCTTATATTTTAAGGGCGTTGTGCTCAGTGTTACAAAATATGCTGGTTCCCAGGCTTTTTCCCAGATTGATATATCAAGAGAAGACTAATATGTCGACATCATTTATGTCCAGATTGGGATCAAACCCTGATATAGCTATCCCACTTTATAAAACCTCATATTAAAAAAAAGGTGGCAACGTATAGTAATATATATTTCAGGGTATACATTTCTAAAGTCAGTCTAATCTATTGTACAAAATACAAAACACGGATTAGTTCCCAGCGCAACAGCTTCCATTATATCACCCATTCCGGTATCACCAGCTATAGAAGGCAATTTGTATTTGGCATATCTTCCCCATCATGCCTTTTTTTCTCCCTTATGCTTCTCCAAGCTCCCTCCGCGCTTCCGCACCCGAACCAGCCAATACACACCAAGAGCCCCCATGGCATTAAAGACAATATATACCAGGACAATGCCAAAATTCCTCCAACGATCCTCGTACTGAATGTTGACTGTGCTGAGATACTCATTCGTGTTGCTCAGTTGGCAAAACTCACACTGCTCAGTGTTACCTATATCGACCAAGTATCCACCGGATGAAGAGATGTAAGAGGCCATGTACGACCCACACGACTGTCCTGCTGGCGGGAGAAATTTGACGTATTCATTCGATGCACAGACGATCTCTGCGTTGGCTACACCGGTAGAAAGAAGGCCGGAGGCGAGCCACGTGAACGGGGAGATGTAGTACATGAATGTCCAGAATCCGGGTAGGGAATCCTTCTTCACGAGGATGCTGTTGGAAATGTAAAAGGGATGGGTTAGTGTTACTACTCATCGTAAAAGGAGCGGAATAGACACGTAAGTCGCATAGGGAGAAGCAGAGAAGGGGAGGGAGAAATATGGCACATACCCACAAAAAGAGATACAGAGCATATAGCAGATGTTGCCAACACTCCCAGCCGAGTCGGCACTGTCAATCCCGGCAACCAGGATATGCGTAGATGTACTGGTAAACATCATAAAGGCCCAGATAAACAGGAACGTTAGACCTCCGCGTGATGCGACATCGTGTGTGAGATCAGCGTTCTGATAAAGTCCAATCGGATAGTACCAGCATAAGTAGGCCGCCAAGGCCATACATGTATTCCAGAACATCTCAATCAAGAGATTGCTCAACATAAAGACTGGACCATTGACCATGTTAGTATGGCATACGTGTGTGTGTGTGTGTGTGTGTGTGTGTGTGTGTTTGAATTCTGTAAACGCTGATAGTCACACCAGGTAGTTCGTACCTTTCCAATCATATATCTTGGATGCCCTCTCACGCGCTTCGTAAACCTCCCGCTGGTTGATAAACTGAGGCATAATTTGCTCGCTGAGCTGTCCGAACATACTCAATAGCATCATCACAGCGTACATCTGGTTCTGGAGCCCTTGTATGGTATTTCGTGCATGGTAAAAACTGAAGCCGATAAATAGAGCCTGTAGAAAACGAACTTCAGTTAGATATGATACGTTCGTATGGCTTCCAAGCCATGTTATCTTTTATCTTGTGGAATTCTCACCGAAGCCACTGTGAGGGCGACTTTGGAATAGATATAGGAGGGTGTTCGCCAGTATTGTGCCGCAACACGTTTCTGAACGAACCACCACTGCTGTGTCATAGATGCTGCATATGACCCGTTGTTGGTCTGACCGGAAGGCTGTGTTTGCACGTCGCCGCCCGTAGCAGTCTTTGAAGTTCGGATTTCTTGCAATTTTGCCTTGACACTCTGATATTCATGCGAATCTCGCCAAACCTTCGGCCAGTCAAGGGTAGTTTGGGATCCGGGCGCCGCACCGATAACGGTTAACATCCACTCGGCTGGGTTGGCACCGGGGGGACACTGGCTTGCTCCATTGCACTCTAGATACCGGATTAGGGTGCTCGAATTCTGGCCAATTTCTGGAAAAGAAAAGCAAAATCCATCATTAGCATATGTGTATTCGCTATCTTGAGTTGGGTAGAGAGCACGAGAGAGAGAGAGAGACTCCGCAGTCGACTAACCTCCAAAGTACACAGTTTTGCCACCTTTCGCGAGAAGCAGCAAGTTGTCAAATTCCTGGAATAGCATAGCAGACGGCTGGTGGATCGTGCACAGAATCGCCTGCCCACTACGTGCAAGTCGTTTTAGCAGTTGGCAAATCGCCCAGGAGGTCTGCGAGTCGAGTCCAGAGGTCGGTTCGTCCAGAAATAGGAGCAACTCGGGTTTCGCAGCCAACTCAATTCCTATGGTCAGACGTCTGCGCTGCTCGATGTTCAATCCTTCACCTGGGGTGCCAACAATGGCATCTGCGTAGTCTTCCATCTCGAGAAGCCTGATCACTTCGTCCACGTAAGCGAGTTTCTCCTCCCGCAACACGTTTGCCGGTTGACGGAGAAGTGCACTAAACTCTAGTGACTCGCGGACGCTACAAGTTGAGAGATGGACATCCTGCTGCTGTACGTATCCTGTTTTGCGCTGGAAGGACTCATCGGTGGGCATGGCGTCGACGAGCATGGTGCCGGTTACAACACCGGTAGTGGTGCGGTTGGCGAGAACGTTGAGGAGAGTTGTTTTACCGGCGCCGGAAACACCCTAGAATTTATCTTGTGTTAGACATATCACTCTCCTGGAACGTATAGTGACATCTATGTACGTACCATCAAGACGGTCAAGGTTCCAGGTTGAACCCACCCATCAACGTGGTCCAGGATACGTCGGACCTCTCCTTCGTGCTTGATATCGTAGCACATGTCTTCCCATTGGAAGATCTGGCTCTTGTGAGTGGGAGTTTCTGTCTTGCCTGTGGTAGCTGACTGCGTCATCGTGGCCATTTCGGCCCCGAGGGCCTCTTCTTCGTCAGCCTCGGCCGTTCGGAATGAGGATTTCCTTTTAACAAAATGACTGCGACGGAAGATGAGAACCTCTCCTTTGCTCTGGGCCATGCTGAGCAGCTCCGTCGCGCCCAAATAAACAATAGTGAGGATGACCCAGAAGGCGATGAGGATTCCCACGTTACTAGGGGAACATCAGTGTCCTTTTTTCTATGTAGGTCAAATAGCTCTCACTATGACGATGGATCAGACTTACCGCCATTTGTTCGAGTGGTAATATTGGAACTTGTCGTTGATGTATATATCTCCTTGGATTGTTGTCGAGCCGAGTCTGTTTCCGACCTCCGCACAGGCCCGATTATTGATGCCGACAGCGCTGTAGTCTAACCCCGAAGGGATGATAACCGAGCACGCGAAATTGCGGTCGTGGAACTCGTTGATCATCAAAGACTCAAAGGCGTAACTGAGCGGATTAATATAGGCCATCCACCGCGACCACCCAGGCATGTACATGGTTGGCATTGTGAAGCCAGTGTACATGATCAGGCCTAGGACGAGTAATGCGGCTGGCACCATTGCCTGCGACATGGTACGTGAGACAGATGCAATTGTTCGGAACAGGCTAGATGTCACCATGGTGCTGAGGAAAGCAACAAGAAGGAAAAAGAATATGGGCCCGGCTTCTCGCCGAAGGTTTGCCATGAGATACAGTGTGAGGTTGAAGCAGAACGTGTTGAGCACTTTGTATGGAATGTCGCTCAACATGCTGGCCACAGCCTCAGCAGATGGGTGGTAGAGAGCAAATCGATTGTGTTTCTCTATAATTGGCCGTTGCTCGTAGAGCGTCAAGATCTGGACATGGTTAGAGCTGTACACAGCAGAAGGTCATTGGTTGTCGTTACCTCAAGAACACTAGCAAAGGCACTCAGCAGTAGAGCGAAAAATATCAACCCTCCTCGTCCATAAAAGCTGTTCGTGTCATTGTGTAGATTGAAGAAGATGCTGCCCAAGACCAGAGCCATGATGGAATTACCTCCAAGTTGGATGTAGGCTAAGGAAGGATCCGCAAGGAGACGCTTCCATCCGCGCCAAAGGCACAGAGATGTCTGCTGCATGTACGATAGCGTATATGGGGATTTGATTGTTTGGCTGCTTGCCTGTTGCGCCCTGCGGGACGCCTTGAACTCGTCTAGAAATTCGCCCCCCAGGCTGAATTTACTTTCGTACGCCTCAATTTGCAGCATCAGCTGCTGGTACTGCTGGCTGTTCTTCCATCTTTCCTCGAACTCGATTGCTGTGCGTGGGGCTTTATCTTCAAAACCCTGCCGAACGAGGCGTTCCTTCGGGCTTGTCATTGAAGTGAGGAAGTCCGGCGTTGTCTGTCGCTCGGGGCCTAGAGATATTTAAGTTAGACGTAAGTAAACGTACAAAATAGGATCAAGAAACCTTGGAAGCCTACACTCAAAGCCCAACTCTTCAAAATAGGCGCGTCCTTCAGCTGTGTTTCCGAAGAAGACCTGGCGTCCTTCATATAGGACTGTGACCTTGTCGAAAAGCTGCCCCATTGTAAGCCGATATGCCCCTAACCGAGGGGAAGAGTATGAAAGGTTGGGGGGGGGGGGGGGGGGGGCGCGTACATCATATGCTTCCTGTGGCGCTTGATAGAGGGAGACCAGGACGGTAGACTGCAAAAGCTCGGTGCCCGTGCGAAGCGTTCGGCAGAATTCCACTGCATTGGCGCTATCCAATCCACGCGTACTGTTATCCCAGCATTGTAATGCAGCATCGCTCAAGGTTACTTCCGCAATACTAACACGTTTTCGTTCACCTCCACTGATCCCCCGGATGAAGTCATTGCCGACCATGGTGGTTGCCGTGTGCGAGATGCCAAACATGGCCATAATAGCGTCCCGCATGAGCGTGGAGAATTCCTCGGTCTTCAGCCCGGCGGGCAACTCGCGCGGTGCTCTGGCATGGGCCGCGAAAGAGAGCGTGTCTCCCACAGATAGCTTAGGGAAATGAACATCGTTCTCACCGGCGAAGATAGCCTCTCCTCGGAAGTAAGTGTGCATCTCTTTGCTGGATACGCCTAGTACCAGGTAAATAGGTAAGTAGGTGGTTTCAAGGTCTCCTACGAATGTGTCCAGGCCGCTGACATACGTACCTCTGTAGTTCATCATGACCTTGTCGCCCAAGAACAACCCTTCCATTTGCCCAGCGAGTGTCTTTAGCAGAGTAGAACACCCGGAGCCCGGAGGACCGAGCACTAAAAGCATCTCGCCAGCATTGACCAGCCCCTCGAACCCATGAAGGATGTGAATTTGTCGTTTGCGCCGCTGTGTCATAAGTGACAGGATGCTGTTTCCCACGCTTTTCTGGTAGTCGGTAGACATGCCGAATCCATATACGTCGAGATTGCGGAAGCAGACACCGGACTTCCGTCGCCGGCCTGACTCGAGATTCTCGCTCTCGTATCGAAGGAGCGCTTCCACCCAAGCCCGAGTGTTGAAATTAGAGGATTGTGGGTCGAGATCCGAATCGGGTAGAGGATTGAAAATACCATTATAGGGCTTGGGCATCTCTGAGGATACGGTATGTCGTGAGGCGCGGCTTGCTAGTCTGCGAATTGTTCGGTCGGCATCGTAGCCCTCGCTTTCTCCTCGATTTTCTTCCAGACTGGGGCTTGAAGTCCAAGGATGCATGAGATCGGGATATTTCGTTGGATCAATGCTCTCTGTCATGATGGTGTGTTGCTCTGAAGATATTAGGGTATCTGCGGGAGACCTTGTGAATGTAGATAATGATGCGAGTTTTTTTTTTTTCCATATTTCTTACCTTTACTGGGCGCCTCTATGGAATTTAATACCCGGATCAGATGCCCCTATTAGCGATCGAGTAACTAAGTCTTCTGTGCTTGAATAAATTAGGGTTTCGGTCTTCGGGGATCGCAGGCTGACGTTGCTCGGTGTTCGGTGTCGCTAAAAAAAGGATTAAATGCTTCTCCACCAAGGCCTCTAAAGGTGGGTTTAGGAGTGAAACCTAGTCTAACGCTTAATAAATGTAAGGTCGAAGTATAGCATAGCATGGAGAGTAACAAAGTCTCTATTTCCCTCTTGTGGTGTTTTCCCATTCATTTGCAGTGTATAATCCACAAAAGAAAAAACAATATGTCCGAGTCTCAGCGATTCTCAGAGCCTCTACCGCTAAACTACAGCCTGGCGAAAAGGAAACTGCGCATCCTGATGTTCTGGCTGCTGGTGTTTTTTGACTCGTTTCTCTTGCCCATCGGACTCTACTACCTCCTAACCAGAACCACGACGTGGTCATCCACGACTAGTACGCTAACTGCTCGACTTTACTGTGATGAGATCTAACTGGCCACTGCTTTCCACAGTCTTTACTGTCCTGACTATGACCTTATTCGGAACATTTGTGACCGAATCATTGCAGAGATCGTGGAATCTTTGGCGGAAAAACTCCAACTGTCGCGTTCCCAACGTAGGCCGCTACTGTGTCAGCATCCCTCCCCAAGATTCTGCTCTCGCTCGCATCCTTCTAGCGACAATTTCCGCTAATTGAATCCATGCAGTTTGATTTCACCCACTGGAATGTCCTCGTCTCTTGGGTTATCATCATCGCCGAACTCGTCGTCGGAACCATCCCAGACCCACCCTGGATGCGCATCCTGGCGATGCCAGTGCCTACAATTTTCCTTGTCTTCGCACTCGAGATGCTAGTCTTCGAGGTCATGTACGTCTACAAGCTGCCTGCCCCGTTCCGGATTTCCTCCGTTGCGAAAGGGGAACAAATGCGTCCCGCTCTGTATCCACTTCTGGAAGACATCATCGCGGTAGATGGCAAAGGAGGAACAAGGTTCAGAGACCGCCTGAATCAGCGGTACAAATTCAGTCCGCCATTTCGCAGTATGCTACACCGAGTGACGATGCTATGGGCGGTACCCCAAGTGGTGGTAGCGGGGGGAACGCTGGCGGGGGTTTTCATTGCGGACCGTGAATTGGCTTACACGGTACGTGTGTCTGACCTCCAAAGTATGACATGATGAGAAACTGAGATCATGTGGCGACTTTTTACAGCTTGGCTGGTCGGTACCTGCTATTTGGGCGGGGATTTGGGTTGTCCTGACGGTGATCTGGATTCGGGTGGAGTTGAGGCGAGAGAGGCACTACTGGAGGGCGTTGCGATTGAGTCGGGAGCTACAAGGGCAGACAGAATGCAACAGTTCGGACACCGTAGATACCATCGAGGAAGACGCCACTCAATGAGTTATATATAACAGGGAATCAGCTACCAAGCCATGTGATTAGAAATTCTTCTATTCGTTCTCTCTATTTTGGATATCGAAGAGGGGAACTCCCAAGGCTATATATGCTTAAAGGCATACGGGTCGATTCAGCACTCGCGGTTCAGCTTCATATCCAACTTTGCATACAAAGCGACCTCGGCGTATAATTCAGAGGAGTGTAGAAGTGTGTATTGTCAATTTGTGGTTTAACTATCTCCTACTTGTATTCTCCCGATTCTTCCGTACTTCAGCGATTGCATGATAAAACTCTACAGTGGACCCGAGCAATAAAGAAAGGACAAGCTTCCCACTACAATATATCGATCAATCTTATTTTATCATATTTTTAATCTATGTCCAACTGCTAACGCAAATAACCTCATTTAGGATATGATATATAGATGGAGCAACCTAAGGACTACTGCCTTCGTCCACTCAAAGGTCGAGACTGACCTGAAAAATAACTGCGCCCCCTTCGATATAGATAACTGACCTCGGTGAGACATGACCGACATGACCGAGTGAGTGTCTGGAAATATAGTTTCATGGCACCCCGAACACCGAATACCGAGCCCCTCCCCGTGTAATGAGCACGCCCCACTCCCAAGCCCTAAGCCAGGATCGTTTTATGTTGATGAACAGCGTCACGGTGTATAAGTAGCAATAGTATTCCAAAGAAGGCCTCTACATCATTCATCAATTCATGTTTATATTATCTCTAGAGATCATACCTGCCAGTCGGAAGCCAGGAAAGATATGGATTGTATTCCCGGACCAAAACGTAAGTAAGCAACTAACACTCTCAGCTGAAGCTAGTGTTGCTGTTGCTGTTACATTCCCTTTTGCATATTAACTAACTGGCCGTTTATATAGCCCTGCCAGTGGTGGGAAATCTGTTCGACCTCGACCTCGATAATGGCCTACAGTCCATCA
Organism: Penicillium solitum; assembly: GCF_028829755.1. Lineage (NCBI taxonomy): Eukaryota > Fungi > Ascomycota > Eurotiomycetes > Eurotiales > Aspergillaceae > Penicillium > Penicillium solitum. Next base: position 1,409,265 of record NW_027072125.1, on the reverse strand, counting down.
TCAGAATAGCGGACGAGTTCGGTATTTCACTCTTGCGTAAATGTGAAATTAAGATCAGTATAACTAATCACAAACCGCAGGACCCCTCTTCCAAATCACCATAAACGGCAAGAAGCAGATCTTTGCCACTAGCCAGGCTCTGGTAGATGAGCTTTGTGATGAAACCCGCTTCCACAAGGCCGTCATGGGCGGAATTGAAAAGTTACGAATGCTGGCCCAGGATGGTCTCTTCACGGCCCACCATGGGGAGCGCGGTTGGGGTATCGCTCATCGGATTCTGATGCCTGCGTTTGGCCCGCTGCGCATCCGCGACATGTTCGAGGATATGAGCGATGTTGCACGCCAGTTGTGTTTCAAGTGGTAAGAATCCCCTAAGATATGTCTCAAGAAATAATTACAAGGTACAAGAATGGCTGACTTGGTTGTTTGGTTATTTTGGTATAGGGCCCGCCAGGGCAGTTCGGCCAGTATCAACATCTCCGAGGATTTTACCCGCCTCACTTTAGATACCATCGCCCTCTGCACGATGAGTTTCCGGCTGAATAGCTATTACAACAGTGATACAATGCACCCATTTGTACAATCCATGCTATACGTGCTGAAGGAAGCCGACCTCCAGGCAACGCTTCCCGGTGTCGCAAACTGCGTGCGTGTGAAGGCGCAACGGCGCATGTCCAAGCACATCGAGACAATGAGGAGCATAGCCGGCGACATCATCAAAGGGCGCAGAGACAAACCGGAGCCGGTCGACGACCTCCTGAACACACTACTGAACGGGCGTGACCCAGTCACCGGTGAAGGCATGAGCGATGAGTTGATCATCAGCAACATCATCACCTTCTTGATCGCGGGTCATGAGACTACCTCCGGTCTATTGTCTTTTACATTCTATTATCTGCTACAACATCCACATGTTTTGGAACAGGCCCGGAACGAAGTCGATGAGGTCGTCGGCGTGGGGCCAATCTCGGTGCAGCATCTAGCAAAGCTTCCTTACATCGATGCAATCATGAAGGAGAGTTTGCGCCTGATGCCTACCGCCCCGGCCTTTACGGTCACACCGAAAAAGCCGGAAGTACTGGGCGGTAAATGGATGATCAATACTGGACAGTCCATTCACGTACTGCTGCCTGTCTGTCTGCGAGACGAGGCTGTCTTTGGGCCCGACGCGGCCGAGTTTCGCCCGAGCCGAATGCTGGAAGAGAACTTCTCCAAGCTCCCACCTAACTCGTGGAAACCCTTTGGTAACGGCGAACGCGGCTGCATTGGCAGGGCATTTGCCTGGCAGGAAGCTCAACTGGTGGTTGCCTCGGTCCTTCAGACGTTTGACTTGGTAGCAGAGGACCCTTACTATAAACTACGCATCAAAGAGACGCTTACAATCAAGCCCGATGGCTTTCGAGTCCGAGCTACTCTGCGTCACGGCCAGAGTGCCACGGCGCTATCCCAACACAACATGTCGGCGGGCGCTACTGCGAGCCTGGGGTCGTCAACTCATTTAGCCGGGAACAAGAACGCCCAGGATGCAGCGGGAGGTCAGCCGATTTCCTTCCTCTACGGTTCCAACAGTGGAACATGCAAAGCTCTCGCCCACCGCCTGGCATCGACCATGATGACTCGCGGATTTACCTACCAGCATGTAGCGCCACTCGATAGCGCCGTCGACAATTTGCCGAGAGATCAGCCAACGATTATCGTAACCACCACCTACGACGGGCAGCCCACGGACGACGCGAAGAAATTTCTCGGCTGGCTTGAAAGCGGAAATGTGCCGTCTCTTCATGGCGTTTCTTACGCAGTTTTTGGCTGTGGTCATCAAGACTGGACCAAGACATTCTATCGCATCCCGATCTTGATCGATGACCTAATGTATAAGGCTGGAGCCACGCGTCTCACAACCAGAGGGGCAGCCAATGCCGCTGTCAGCGATCTCTTCTCGGATCTCGAAGTGTGGGAAGCGACCAACCTATTGCCCTCCCTTCGGGAGAAGTTCTACCTCTGCGACAGCAGCGACTTCGAACCATTAGATCCGCACCAGCTCCAGATCAGCATCAGCAAGCCCGCAAGGGTGGGCATGCACCGGGGCCTCGTCGAGGGTAAGGTGACTGCCATCCGGGCGCTAACGAGCCCCGGGGTTCCGGAGAAGCGACATGTTGAATTCCAGATCCCAAGCGAGACTACCCTCCGCCCAGGCGACCATGTCAATATCCTCCCCATCAATCCACCCAGTACAGTCTTGAGAGCACTAGCTCGATTGAATCTCGCGTCGGATCATAGCATCACATTCGAGTCTTCCAACGCCCTCGATCTGCCCCAGGCTACACCAGTGTCGGCGGCCGAACTTTTCAGCTCGTATCTGGAGCTATCTCAACCGGCAACGCGGAATGTATGTCCATAATCTGATATCTCAACTTCACTCAAATTCAACGTACTTGGCTAACTAATGACCTCGCAGAACCTCAAAAGCCTCGCCTCCGCCACTCCGTCAGATGATGACAAAAAGGAGCTGCTCGATTTCCACGATTCTTACGATTCACTTATCCGAGATAAGCGTGTCTCGGTCTTGGATCTCCTCGAACACTTCACCTCCATTACACTTCCTATCGCCACATTTATCTCCATGCTCCCCGTTTTGCGTGTTCGCACATACTCCCTTTCCATGGCCCCCTCCTTCAAGCCTTTGCACTGTTCGCTCACCTTCTCCATTGTCAACGAGCCAGCATGGAGCGGGAATGGTCGATATCTAGGCGTCGGATCGAACTATCTCGCCTCGCTAACTCCGGGGTCTATTCTCTATGTATCTCCGCGACCGGCTAAAGACGCCTTCCATCTGCCGGCAGACCAGTCCAGCAATCCAATCATCATGATATGTGCAGGGAGTGGCCTTGCCCCCTTCCGCAGCTTCATCCAGGACCGCATGTCCTGCCTGCAACAGGGCAAACCACTCGCAAAGGCGCTGTTGTTCTTCGGCTGTCGTGATCCCCACCTCGATGATCTCTACCACGACGAATTGTCCGATTTTGAATCTGCGGGCGTGGTCGAGGTCCGGAGGGCGTACAGTAAAGTCCCGAACCACTACCTGGCCAAGGGATGTCGGTATGTGCAGCACCGGTTGCTTACCGAAACCGAGACCATCCAGGACATGTGGGCTCACAATGCCATAATCTATCTCTGTGGTTCGGCCAACATGGCCAAGGGGGTCAAGGCTGTGTTGGAGAATATGTTGGGCACGTTATCTGAGGAGCGATATATTACGGAGATTTTCTAAATGGGTACTGTGTCTGGGTTGTGTTTTTGCTTTTGTCTGGATTTGATACCAATTTTGTAGCAAGGCTCAAGAGAATGGACTTTGGTGGAGATTTGACTATTTACTTTCGGAATATCCATTGAGCGGTTCTTGATACGTTATATATGCTGAGCTGCAAACCTAAACGACCTTAAAAGAAGTTACTACCGAATTCTTAGGCACTGCAGCATCGTCCGCATAATATATATAGTTCGTTTTGCAACTAGACATTATTGTCGAAACTGTTCATTGGATTCAACGTGAAAATCTGGTCAAGGTGGGACAAGAAATAGGGGTTTTTTTTTTTTTTGAAAGACTCGGTTACTCTCGGTTTAGATATAATGTAAAATGAAGCAAGACGTAAAGCCTCAAGTCTGCTGTTTCAGGTCAATGAGTTGGCCAGTTGACTCACAAGTGGATTAAGGGTGAAATTGTGGCGGAGCACAACGGTCGACTCCCGAGCTCAGCCAATTGCCACCTTACCTTTCCCACGTTATCCCAATATCCGAAAGTCCCATCCAACGAAAATCTATCAAACTACACCAGTCTTCACATTACAATAATGTCGAGTGAGAATGGGACTGAAGCCTCAGAAAACATGACTTGCAAAACTTGTGACCAGTGCAGGAGCCGGAAAGTCCGCTGCATCAGTATGTCGATTCCCCCCTTTGGTCTCAGGGACGTTGGTTGTAATTGTATGTCTCTCAGTGCCCCCCGGACAACGTATCCGATGCACCAATTGCATTGTAAGATGGCGAGAGTTCGAACAAGGATTCGTATCGGCAACTGAAACATTTCTCGATCTAGAAGCGGAAGGAGACTTGCCATTTCCCCCCGAGCAAGCGTAAATTAAGGAAATGTGCCACTGAAACTAACCGTATGTTGCGATTTGAACACCCCTCCGGTTCAATTCATGGTTCGGATTCCTAAAAGATATTGAGTAGACGCGACATCCAGTCAGCACCAGGGGCCTCTCTTTGAGCCCCCCAGTGAACAAATTCGCATTCAAACGAGTCTTCCACCGGTATTTCTTGACCAAATGTTGGAAAACCACGGTACTACTGGGGTGTTTCGGGATACTAATCCTTTACTGAGGGTCAGCTTCTCAAATATTCTGTCCTATAATATCCCTTAAACTAACCAGATATTTGTACCCAGGCACCTGACCATGACGGTATGCTACTGCAAAGGTCTATCTTTCAAGCAGCCCGCATGTCCTGACAACCTTTTCTTTTCAAGTGACTAGTTCCAGTCTTGCCTTTTTCTCCGAGCGTCGAATCCGGTCCTTGTCACAACAATTAGGAAATGACCGGCTCAACCAGCTAGTGGAAACTATCGAATCAATCATCCGATCTCGGCTTCTCGCCCAGGGTCCATCTTCATCGCCCATCTCGTTTAAACATCCGTCTGATATCGAGCAAGTTTCACTAGAAAGGATTAGGCTATATACTGACTGTGAGTTGATTCATTCCTGTCTACCCCTATCCTCTCATTGTTGACAAACCCTTCTGGGAAACTTATGTAGCTTACTTCAACCAACTGCACCCGACGTATCCGTTTTTGGATCGTCATACTTTTGAGGATAAGGTATTTGGGCCCAGTCTCTCTGAGGATCTTTGTGCCAACTCTGCATTCTCGGCTTTGTATCACACTGTTTTGGCCCTAGGATGCCAGTATCATGAAGGTGGGGCGTTTGACCCTGGAAATGGAAAGGCGTGGAAACTTTTCCAGGTGTCATTGGGACTTGTGTCGGATATACTGATGCCACGAGGAACCTTGATGGGCCTTCAGGTATGTTTTTTGAGGTGGTTACTTCGGCAGTTAGCTGATAACAAGAAAATAGGCTCTAATTGCCATGGTACGTGGCGACGATCCAGAACAAGGAGTGAAAGGTGATTCAAAGGGGGTTGGCTAATACAATGAGTTGTGTTATTTAGTCAATATTCGCTATGACGACCTGTTGTCTTCAAATCGACGAGGTCTTGCTCATGGAAGCCACCCGAATGGCCCAAGGCCTCGGTTACCACAGAGCACTGGCCACCGGGGACCAGCGACACAAAAATACCTGCCACAGAACTTTCTGGGTCCTATACTACATGGAGAAGCAAATGGCCTTTCACGGCAACAAAAGCTCAGTAGGTAACTAGAGGCATTAGTCAGAATAGTACTAACCTCAAATCAGATGATCTCGGACTACGACATCGGTTGTCCAATTCCTGACGTCCCGGAATCCGTCTTCGGGGAGTATAACTGGTTTCTGTCAGCCATCAAGTTTGGTCGAATTCTCTCGCAAGCATATGCATGTGTCTTCTCCGTCAGCGCCGCCTTTCAGACCACGGAGGCACATCATATCGCGATCGATGAGATTGAAGGTCGATTAGAAAAGTGGCGAATAGCAGTGCCTGTGGGCTTTCGACCTGGCATGCCGCTTCTTGACCCGAACTGCCTGTCTTCCTTCTTCCCGCAGCCGAGCTTCAAAATGATCGTTCTGCACACCAACTTCTCCTACTACGCTTTGACCATCGCCCTATCGAGGCTTAATGTAAGCGTCAGCAGACAAACCCATTCACTAAGACAGGAAAAGAGCAAACGATTACTCATGTATACCGCAAGAGCGATCGTGGAAGGAAGCAAGTATGTTGACATGGCTGCCTACACGCCAAATTTGTAAGCAACATTATCTCTCGATGTGTCTCTGTGACGACGGAGAAACGTTGTTTCTGAAGGATTGTTAAGCCAAAAGCTGACCTGTGAGATAGCATTCTGGCCGTTTTACCCCTCGCAGCATTATTCATCCTATTTGACTTCGTCGTCCACAATCCAACACATCCGGAGACGCGGAATAACCTTGCATTATTGGATGTAGCGGCCGGTCACTTCAGTCTCTTAGATTACAAGTCTGGAGGGTTCCTGCCAGGGTCAATTCTCACCGAATTTTCACATATCGCACGGCAATTTGTCAAAGACTTTGACATCAATCAATTACGACCACCACAGCAAGAACCCACTGAGATGGGCTCATCGATTACCGGATTCACATCGGTTGACACCGAGGTAAACCGCCGTCTTGAATATTTGAATACCGCTTGTTCCGTGTCTAACCTTGTTCAGATTTCGATGCAGCCGAATGAAACGAATAGTAACGATAGTAATAACACCGGGTTACAAGATAACATGATAGAGTCATGGTCACCAAGGGACTTTCTAAACTACCCCATCACGCCAGAGACAACCTTGCATGGTGTGCCTGATAATCCGAGGACGACCCAATATAATATCCAAACTTTGTTTGGTTTTATGGTGCCTGAATTTGGACATGATCAGTAGGTACGAAGGAATCAAATAGAGCTTTTCAGGAACAAATATATTCAATGAATCCTTGGCTGGAACTGCACTAGAAAGGAAATGCATGGCCCTTACCAAAAAAGAAACGCCTAGGCACCTCCCTCTTGACAATTGCTAATACTGTTGCGAATCTCCCATTCATGATTTGTGGCCTGAATCCCGAGGCATCAATACTAAACCAATCAGAATGCAGTTCCTGAAGAACCCCGGGTTATCCCCACGTGACCGTAAAACTTCAATGCCGACAGCCAATCAGATCAACGAGTGAGATGCCAGACCGATGGAAGATAGAAACTTTTCAGTTTTGAGTGTCTCAGCATATTCAAATCGGACATTAATGTGTTAAAAGGGAAGCAATTTTCACTTATATACTGTGAGTCGGACCACCTACCTCATATATCATATCCTGAGCCCTCATTGGACGCCAATGCCAAATTTGCGCTAAAACCGAGTTGGATGGCGTGATAGAGTCAAAACTATTACGCCCCAAATATTCCCATTTTTGAGTGCTCGGCCGAGATAAATTTGGACGTTAAAGAGCGGCTATATACCCAAATCTCCCTCAAACATCCATAATATCACATCATGCCGCAGATCAAAAGCATAGCCATCATCGGGGCCGGCCCAGCTGGTGCCATTACAGTCGATGCGCTAGCACAAGAGAAAGCATTCGACGTTATCCGTGTATTTGAAAGACAGGAGAAAGCAGGAGGATGCTGGTATGTTAATCTTCCTGTAATATATTCACCTATTCTCAACTCTAACAAACAATAGGGTATCACGAGATGACGAGCCGCCTCAGCAGTTCGACTTTGATGGTCTATCTGCCCGAACAGCAGATGCGCCTCTCAAAATTCCAGAGCACCTCCCGTGCCGGACGCCTGTAGTCTCGCAAGATCGGTTCACGGACTCTCCCGTGTACCCGACGCTAGAGACTAATGTGAACGCGGGAGCCATGTCATTCTCCCAAGAGGATATTCCTACAGTTCGATCGCAGTGGTCGATCGAACGTCATGGCGCTGACACGCCTTTCCGGCACCACTCGGTCATCCAGAAGTATATTGAGGAACTGTTTAACCGGAAGGGGTACCAGGATCTTGTTCAGTACAATACTACTGTTGAACGCGCAATCAAAGATCCCAGCACCCAGAAATGGGTGCTTACGTTCCGCCGGACGGAAGTTCTCGACGGTGTCAAGTCGGATTACTGGTGGTCTGAGGAGTATGATGCAGTTGTAGTGGCTTCGGGCCATTACGCAGTGCCGTTCATTCCTGTAATTCCCGGTTTGAAGGAGTTTGCTGCGAGATATCCTGGTAGCGTTGAACACACCAAGCATTACCGCGGGCCTGGGAAATATCGGGGAAAGGTAAATCAAGTTTCCACCATGTTGTTCGACCACCCGCTTACACATCGCAGAAAGTCATTACCGTCGGAGCGTCTGTTTCTGCCGCTGATACGGCAGTAAGCCTGGTTGACAGTGCTCAGACACCAGTCATTGCTGTGGTTCGTGGTCGTTACAACGCCTATTTCGGAGATCTCGCTTTCCAGCACCCTAAGATCCAGCGTCGCCCGCCCATCTCACACATCACTAGTAATGATCAAGGTGAACGGACGGTGCATTTCGAAGACGGTACCTCTGAAAGCGGTGTCGACCATCTGATTTTTGGAACGGGCTTTAGCTGGACCCTGCCTTTCTTGCCTCAGGTTGCGACGCGCAACAATCGTGTGCCGGATCTCTACCAACATGTCTTTTATAGACATGATCCATCTCTGGTTTTCGTCGGCGCTGTAAGTCTATCAAATCGAAAAAGAAAATTTTCCGAGCCAAAAGCTAACAAAACACCCTCAGGTTGGTGCTGGATTGACTTTCAAAGTCTTCGAATGGCAGGCCGTCGCTGCCGCGCGCGTTCTAGCCGGCAAAGCAAACCTGCCCTCCATCGCTGAGCAGGAAAAATGGGAAACCGACCGTATCGCAAAGAAGAGCGATGGCCCCGGGTTCACAGTGCTCAACCCCGAATTCGAGCCCTACTTCGAGAGCCTCCGCGAACTTGCGGGAGAACCTCGTGGTGGCGTAGGGCGGCCCCTACCTCGGTTCGAGCAGAAATGGCTGGCAGATTTCGACGAAGGCCATGAGCGCAGAAAGAAAATGTGGCGGCGAGCCAATCAAACCGCTCGGTTGTAAATATGACCGTAAGGGTTTTTGCGGCCAAGGGGGATTGCTCTCGAAGGGGGTAAAGGAGTACTTCATATTGCGTAGATAGAACGACGTCCGACATACAACATAGATCACAAATAAATACCTAAGCAAGGAGAAATCAAATGATCAGCTCCCGCCTTCCCCTTTAATCTCATGTTAGCACCATTTACCATTAAATAGACGAATGGGACCCTGAAGGATCAACGAACGAGTCCCTCCCTGCAGCTAAATGTTTAGGCAGCTGACTCCACTTCTGAAGTCAATAGTATCCCCAACCTATGGGCAATACGGGGCTTGGCACCTCCCCCCCCCCCGGGTGTTCAGGAGTAGTTCCCGGAGTTCCCTCAAAGGGGAAAGATCTTGGGGGTCATTTACAATTCTCATATGCCCTTAAAATTCCCGTCTTTTCCCTTTAAATTCTCACCGACTATCCCTTCCCCCTGTGAATGCTGTCGAACCACACACACCTCTTTCTCTCTCCACGAACCACGATCAACTGCACATCTCCACCTTAAATAACAGCTAAAATCCTGTTTCACGTCGCGTCGCGAAATATCCCGAACCGGATCAACCCGGCAAGCGCAAACCACCATGGCATCTTCCATCGCAAACAACACCAACAGCACGCAATTCACACAGCCGGCTGAATGCGCCAACTCGAGCGACGCGGTGGCGACCATGGCCTCCAATGTGCAATATTATAATCAGGTCCCGCTGTACCAGACAATAGACCACTACAGAGATATGAAGGCGGTGTTGCAGTCTTGCTGTCCGAGTTCGGTGTGGATCACTGAGGATCCGGATGCTTGCACGGCTGTCTGTGATTCGAAGACTTCGGCTGAAGCGGAGAAGGTTATGTACTGCTTGAATGCTGAGAAGGTTGTTCATGGGACTAAAAAGGATAAGAGTTCTGGGGCATTGAGGCGCCCCGCGGTGGGCTGGGTGTCTTTGATGGTTGGGGCAATGCTTCTGTTTGGGATGGTTATTTGAGGGGATTGGGGGGATGTTGATTTTGTTGCAGTTTGAGATACCCGTTTGCGATTTATGGAGTTGGTTTGATGAGATGTGAATATATTGCTGTAGATATTGTTGGAGAGCTAATATATGCAAGAAACTTTTCGGAGATATGTTTGATTAATATGGCCTAGGATAGGTTATAATTGAATCCAATAGCCTTCTCTGCTTGGACCCGAGAGGTTCAGTTGATTCACATTTGTCGCTAGATGCTGTTGATATGAAAAATTTGGACTTGAGTCATTCTTCTCTATACAAATTACCAATTTGGGATGTTCAACCGTGGAAATATAGACTTCTTGGCAAGCCCCAATCAACTTGGCAATAACAAGCAATTGATGCATGGGCATGTGAAATAAATAAGCGCTTTCATCTCTGGAATGCAAGTACGCCAGAGTATGCAACAACCCGAACTGCATATAACCGCAAACCTGCATAAAGCAGGAGATTTTCATTCGAGACCCCTAAGTAATGAGCATTAATGGTATCTCAAACAGAGAAATAAATTGCAAGTAGATCTGGCAAGTAAATCTCGACTTTATCCAACCTATTTTTTATACTCGCAGAGTGTTTAGGAATATATAGAATTTGACTTACCCACAAATGGTGCTCATGGGTAGATGTCATATGCTCGAATTACACCATTTAGCCTATTATCCATAAAATGCAACTCGAAAATACCCGAACATGGCCCCAGATTAGCCACGGAGAATCTCCGACCCCACGTTATATCCCCGCCATTATTCAAGGTAACCGTCACATCCCACGTGTAGCACAAGGTACGGAGTACAACGCTCCCAATTCTCATAACAAAACCCCCGATCCCACAAACCAAATACATACCCAACAAACCCATACCAAAAAATGGACTCCGTCAAAGGCAAAGTGTACGCTGTCACGGGCCTCGGCGGAATCGGACTCGCCGTCGCACGCCAACTACACGCGCAAGGAGCCCTCCTCTCACTCGCAGACCTAAGCGAAAAAGTCCTCTCCACAGCACGAGAAACAATCGAAACCGAATTCGGTGCCTCAACAGCCTCGACAATCACAACAACCGCATTGGACATCAGCAATGCGACCGCCGTACAAGGTTGGATTGCCAGCACGGTGTCGCACTTTGGGCGATTGGACGGCGCAGCCAATATGGCCGGTACGATTGGCAAGAAACACGGCACTGGCAAATTCGTCGACCAGGATGACGCAGAGTGGGATATGTTGATGCGTGTCAATGTTACCGGGTTGATGTATTGTCTGCGCGCGCAGCTGAGGGCGATTACTGCGACTGCGCCTGGGGGAAAGGGTAGTATTGTTAATGCGTCGAGTATTCAGGGGATTAAGGGGTTTCCGTTACATGCTGCTTATTCGACTACGAAGCATGCTGTTTCTGGGTTGACGAAGTCGGTTTCGAAGGAGGTTGGGCCGGAGATTAGGGTTAATGCTGTTGCGCCGTGAGTATTTATGTTTGGTATGTTTTTTTGGTGAGGGCGTTGGCTAATTGAGTTGTGTTAGGGGTTCTATTCAGACGCCTTTGCTGGAGATGGCGAAGGAACTTCAGGGTGGAATTACTATGCCGCCAGCTAGTATCCCGCGCATCGGGACGGGCGAGGAAGTTGCTCAGACGGTTGTTTTCTTGCTCAGTGATGCTTCGTCGTATACGACTGGACAGATTCTCAGTGTTGATGGTGGGTGGGAATAAGTTATTGGTTTCAAATGCATGTAGCGAGGTCGAGGTTTAGGGCATGAATTGTTGGGTTTAGCGCCATGGCTTGATATGTTAATGACATGCATTGATGATGATGATGATGAACGGAATGGAATGATCACTAGATGATAAACATAATTCCGGGACAACCGAACGCCAGGGCCATGTATAAGAGTAGAATCGCTAAAATGCACGAAGAAAGGAGCATGAGGGTATTGATGTAAGCAGGACAGAGCCGCTGCTATGACCATATGCAAAGCAATAAACCTATAGGCAGGCGTTAGCATAGAACACATAAAAATTGGCCACTCCACCCTTACCGAAAATGACCACTAGATAACCCCAGCCGGGAAATTGAGGTCCATAAACGAAGGCGGCACTGGATGTAGCATTTTGGCCTCCAGCAGTTACCGGCCACCCATCCTCGTAGTTCAAGTAGTTCCAGCCGAGCTCAGCTTGCTGCGAGAACAATTAGTTCGAATACCAACCCGACAACAAGGACGAAATCAAGACTCACCCCATGCTTGAACCCCGACGACGTATTCAAGTAATGATAATAGAGAACGTCGGGCATGGAATCGTTATTCCCAGCCAAGACCCCCAATCCACCAGGAGCATACACAACCCCATGATTGGAACCATAAACCACCGTGCCACCCCCATCAAGCAAGGATTTCCCCTTCCTATCCTCAAAAGGCCCACGCACATTCTTCGACCTTCCAACGCGAATACTATACTCCTTCCCACGCGCAGGGAATCTCTGCTTGAAGTTACAACAATTCCCATGACTGAACCAAAGATAATAAAACCCCTCTCGAAAGCTCATCCATGAGCCCTCCTCAGGCTTAGACTTCGCACGCGGAATAAACGTTAACTGCACCGCATCTGGAGCATCTGCATCCTTAACAGAAAGCAAATCATCCGCCAGCGGGACCTGCCATATATCCTGCCAAAAGCTTCCGTAATTGAGATACGTCTGGCCGGAGTCCTGATCAACGCTCACAGACGCATCAATTGCATTCGTAATCGTATACGGCCACACCTCGGACCCAGCGCCTGTGCCCGTGTTAATGACGACACCGTGATCTATCCAGGGACTGCCGTCAAGGGCTGTTGTCGTTGCGACGCCAATCGCGCTGTTGCGGGACCCTTTCGCGCTCAGCGTGTAGTAGCAGTAGAACGTGCCATTTTTCTCGATTGTTGTTGGTGCCCATGGGCGCGATTGGTTGCCTTTTTGGATTATGCTGTCGCCGGCTAGAACTGTGCCGAGCTGTTCCCATGGGCCGGATATGTTGGCTGATTTCAAGATTGGGATGTTGACCCCGCCTTTGAAGAGGTAGTAGTGCTCATCGTGGATGATGATGTTTGGGTCGTGGGCTGCGATATTTCCTGGGTTTGCGAGTGGGAATTTGTCTGTTGTTTGGTATACTTGTTTCGCGTTGTGTCCCTGGTCTTGGGCTGGGACGGCCCCCACCAGTGGGGCTGCGATCGCAATGATTATTGATAGGAGGAGTGGGAGGTGGTGCATCTTCGAGATGATTATGTACATTGAATTATGTGTGATGCGGATGCAGGGATTATATAAGGGGAATTGGCCTGGCTGGCCGGGGAATGGGGAGTTATCAGATCGTGATACACATGGCTCTTCTGTTTTCTTCAATTGATGGATGTTTGGATGGTCAATGCAGTGAAAGGGGGAAGAGAGCAAGTGGAGTAGAAACGGGGATAGGAGAATTGAAGCAAGCGAGGGAGAAACACATGGTATAAATATGCAAGTGGCAAGGAGCTAAAAAAGAAAAGAGGAAAAGAAAAAGAAGCACAGCCTTCGAGCCTCATCGAAGTCAATTTGCAAAGCCAAGTGTTTTAGGGGGTTTTAGGCGACTATATTTGGAATGGTACCTGATGGTACCTAGCTCCAGGGCTATTTTTTGCCTTATACCGAGGTACCGCCAGGTACTAGACCCGCAATTCTCAAGGCACCCAGTTTTTCTGATTAACTTTCGTTAAGGTAAGTTTCCTGACTGCATCTTTATTTTATTTTGTTGCTTATTCTTCATGTCTATTTGTCTATGTTATTGCTTTTTGCAAAACACTCTGTGCCATATGACATATGTTGTGGATGTACAGTATACTTTGAAGGCCCTGGAGCTCGATCTGCAAGGCCAGGTGATTATTGATTATCGTCCCCACAATAGCTAGAATGACGATCAATGACCAATAATACTTCACGCTAGAAGGCAAGGATCTTTACAAAAACAACGCACAACTGTCAAAGCTAGAGAAAAAATAGTTCCATATAAGGCTCGGCACTTGCGAGTAAGGGTGAACATAAGAATCCGTGCTAAGTGCGACTGTGCTTGCTTGTCTGATATGCACCCCTTGCATGCCGTCAACCCTGATATCTCCGATCATGATCTCATGGTGGATCCAACCGATTGACAACATTCATGATTACGCAACAGGATGTGAATGACCGCATTGCGATATCGAGATTTGTTGACATTTACTATAGGTATTCCGTGAGCTAGTTCAAATATGTACAATGGTAGTGGCATAGCAAATGCAGAAGGGCCAGGCATATATCGTACAGTGTCTGTATAAAAGGTCAATACCCGCTCGAAGCATTCTGCTCAGCAGGGAAACGTCATGCTTGTCAGATCCTCCCAATCGAAGATCTCCAAGAAAGGATCGAACTCGCCAGGCGGCTGGGAAGTCATAGTTAGCATGAAGAAGACGAGAACGAAGAATGACATGGAACTTACCATTACGCCGGGTTGCGGCGGTGGATGCATCCCATTGGGATCAAATTCCGGCTGCATCACAGGTACCATTGTGGGAGCCGCCATAAATGCAGCCAGCTGGTTGTTCTTGAAATTGCCCATCCCCTTGTCGCCGAGGTGGTCGCAGTTCATATGGCGGGTGAAGAGAATCTGTGCAAATGATAGGACTCGCTCGACAACCTGCTGCTTGTACATACTTGCCTGTGTCGGCCAGAGTCGGGATTTGACTAGGGCGACGATGGTCGAGAGGAAATAATAGTCTTTTGCTCCCTTGGTCATTAAAATGGAGCGCTCTTCCAAAGCGATCAGGGCCGTTTCTACGAGTGATAGGAGCGACTCGGGGATACCGGGTATATTGTGGAGGATGAAGGTCGATGAGATGGGGTAGGATGGGGCAGCTGCAAAGTATGAGTTTGGGTTCTCATGGTCAAGTATTGAATCGAACGGCGAACGTACAGGTGTCAAATTCGGTTGTGTGTAGCAATTGGCAGATAGAAATATAGGCCTGGATAGTCCATTCACCAAGCATAGATAACGATAGAGTTCGCGAGATCTCGTGTACTCGGCGCTGTGTTGACAGTATTCTCATCGCGGCATCCATGCGGGTACGCGCGGAGGGAGCAAAGAGTGATTCTCGTCGTGCTTCAATGGCGAAAGGAGTGTGGACCGATAGTAAGGATTGGGAAAGTTTGGTCTCAATCAATCCTTTCCACAATATTACTTTGTGTTGGGTGACCATGTCATTGGTGGGGTCTGCTACCACCCAAGTAGGAATCCGAGAAAGATGCCGGGTGAGCTCACTGTCTAGGCGCTGAATATCCTCATATCGACAGCTGATCCGCGGGGAGTGCATGAGAGAACATGCTTGAAGTCGAAGAGGTAGCGAGCGACTCATGATAGACTGGAAAGATGAGTCGGTAACTTCACTCAGTGGGCGGCATTCGGGAACTTCAGTGCTGTTCTCGTGGATGTCGTCGTCGTGAATGTTCAGGCTCGGAGCCGCATCGTAGTCGAAGCTTTGTACTGACGGTGGCATTCCCCGGTCAAGAGCAATTTGCAGGTCCAGTTCCACAATAGTTGTCCATATTCGCCGTCGCATCTCCTTATTGAATACGGAGATCCGTGCGTACCGGCTCGGGTCACGATGGTATCCTGCCATCATTGCTTGCTTGACTAATGTACTTGTTGTGAGCCAAGCCTGGCTGCGCCTCATTCCGTGGGAGTTCTGCGCCAAAATCAACAGAACAGAGAGTCGCATCGATGTGATCTCAGGACGCTTCGTGTGAAGATTCTCGATCCATTTCCCTGCGTGCAGCGTCCACTCCACTGCAGACTGGCACTTGAGTTCGCCCGCACTTTTTGACTGCAGACTAGCAAAATCTGCGAGGTTCCATGCACAGGAAAGGACCAGCAATAACTGAACTGCAAAGGCAGCAGATATTGAGGCCGGGCTGTCTAACATGGCCCAGAATTGGTCAAGTTCTCGTAAGAAGGATGGAACATGAAGAATGCGGTGAGTGGACTCTATATACGTGATATACAACCCAACAAGCTCATCAACCACACCACGCGAGGGCAGCATGTTAATTAGCGAGGCGGTAGTAGGGTCGGGAAAGGGCCGAGTGATCACCATAACTTTGAATAGGCCGCGCTTAATCCTTCTCAGGTCCGGCTGAAGTTGCGCGAAAACCGGGGTAGAGAGCCTGATCTCCTCTGCAAATGATCTTATATCCGGAAACTGTGAAAATGTCAGCCTCCGTATTTTGAGCCATGGTTAGCGAATGGAAACTGGGCAGCGGGGGACAGACCTGTGCTACTAGACTGGCAAAAATTCCCGACCCGCTAAACCGCGTTTTAGTTTCACGGCCCCTCATCATCATGCGAGGAGCGAGGTCGAGCTGGTCCGTGGGTGACAACGAGTCCTCTTCTTCGTCAAAGTGCACATCGTCAACCTGCGACGGTGCTTGCATACCGTGCTCCGACGCGGGGGCCGGGCGCTTTGGACGCTGTAAAACACCCGTGTTCAGATAAGGTTCTTGATTAACAGCAGCCTTAGGAGCACCGAGAACAGTTTCCAAAAAGCAGTCCTTTCGCTCTCTGTCGTGTGGTCGACCTCTATAGGGAGGTGCAAGAGCATGACCCGTAAGACCATGATACTCGTGATGCATTGGACCGCCGGCCATAGCCATGCGAGGTGGATCACTAGTTGGGAAAGTTTCCGTCCGAGTCGACACCGTCGGTATCCCCGAATCCGGAGGTGTCTCTATTGGTGTATCTCTGGACATGGATACCGCAGACCCTCGGTCGGAGGTAAATGCAGTATTCGTGACAGTGGTGGGCTGCTGCCATAAAAAGCCATCCTCATATGTGCATTTGCTCGGGGTTCTGCTCTTCAAACACCGACTGCAAGTTGGATACTCGCGATCGCATCGTAACTTGCGCGTACGACACTGCGTGCACGCCATTGTGCGGCGACGGCGCTTGCGCACACGATCGGGCTGAATATTGCCTTGAATATCCATACTCTCAGTGTTGTAGACAAGCTTATACTTGGGAAGGATCTTACAGCCGAGATGTTAGAAAGTCTCGTGGGAATTGGCTCCAGCTCTCGGCTTACGTGGTCCCGCTCTGGGTCGTGGAACCGCCCAATCCGGAAAGTCTGACCGACGTCGCGTTTTTATTTTATTATTTATTATTTTCTCTTTCCTCCCACTTGATTCGCATCACTTAAAAGGACCAAAGAATAGGACATCTCTCTTCTTTTCTTCTTTCTTCACCATACCCTGAATACTCCCTTTCGTGTGTATTTTCCCTGACCCACAAAATCCAACCTCCGGATGGTTCCGTGAGCAACCGGACGCCAAGAGGCTCGGCATGCACTTAGTTTCAGTGCATTGCCAGGGGGTAGGTATATCTTCCTATCTTTCCCACTTTGGAACTGATATCTCCCAAGGCCTACCGGGAATTATTCAAGCATTGGCAATGGGAAATCACATCCCTTGGCAATCTCTGGGCAACGACGACACGCGATAATCCCAATGTTGGTCTAATTTCGAACCACAACAATAGCCATGATCACTGCCAAGGTCCATATCAACACTGCCCCTATATGTTGTACGCGTTCATGCCTTTGGCCTGCTTACTATACTCGTACGAGGAACTATGTAGTACTCCGCGCACAGGGTTGTTTCACCTGATTGTTACTCACAAAACAAGACCAATGAAAGGAGTCTTGCCTGGAAATACCCGACGATATGTTTGATCTGGTTTCAAAGTCTGTTTCACCAGTGCTGCCTACTTCGGTCGCCGAAATTTTTCTACCTCACTCTGCTCTAAACGAGAATTTGGATGCGATACACAAGGCGCAAAGGTGGCCGCCTTCATACTGTTTTCGTTTTGCGATATCACAGACAGTTCACTATACGCTATTTTTCAAAGACGTGGGCGAAGTTGAGGCTGATGTTGAGTGTAAAATTTCCGCAGATCTGATAAGGCTGGGCTTCCGATGAGGCTCAACGAATAATTGCCAGCCATCTACTCCGTAAGGTTAGTAGGATACGACGTGATATGATGTGTTGATGTAGATCAAATACAGGGATGCTAAGTGGCCGTAAGTCACGCCGGCGTTAAACTAAATAAACTAGCCCCAATATAAAATGGGGTTCTCAAAAAGAATCGTCTCCACTTAACATTAGAGATCCTAGTCTGGAGATAACCCTGTAAGCTCGGGGGTTCGGCTTTTCAACCCGACTCCGGGCGTCGCTCGGAGATACTGGGCTCTATATCTATCTCCAGATCTCCAGGCAACCTTCAATTTCCAAAACATCTCTTCGACTCAGCTTGCAACTTCCAACTTCCAACTTTACCTTCACAATTGAATCGCACCTTGACCATGTTGCGTTCCTTGCTTTCCTTGGGCCGCGCAGGCACCAACGACTACGTTTTCCCCAAAGTGGACCCAAAAGAGGACGGCCCCGAATGCTTAAAGGACTGCGCCGACTGCACGATACAGTTTCCGTCAAAAGTCAAAGTCGAGACGTCAGGACCTCTTTATGGCCAAATCAAAGAATTCCACGCCCATGTTCTCGTGGCAACGGGCCAATCCGACTGGAAGGAAAAGCATGTTGAAAACATGACAGGCAGCTTGATGGAAGCATTCGATGAGGCAAAATCAGAGCATGGTGTAAGCTTTCAAATTCACATCTAGTCAGCCTCCACTAATACCCAATCCAGCGCATGATGGTCTCGGCGTCAAATCTCACCTCTCCAGAACAATCAACCACAGACAAAAGTTCCAACAAAGCCACCACGGTATTAATTTTACCATCATTCACATATGTCGACTCCGTCACACAAGCAGACGTTCCAGATCTGATATCCAGATACATCGACCACCCCACCGAGCACCAAAATGGGAACGGCACCATCTCTCCTACGAAAGGGATGAACGCTCGACCCTGTGAACTTGACTACGTGATACTACTGTGTTCGCACGGGCGCCGAGACGCGCGCTGTGGTATTACAGCACCACTGATTAAGCGCGAGTTAGAGCGACATCTCCGTCCGCTTGGACTCGACCGGGATGCAGATGATTCCCGTGCTGGTGGGGTTGGAATCTTCTTCGTATCACATGTCGGCGGACACAAGTTCTCTGCGAATGTTTTGGTTTATCGTAAGAAGGATCAGCAGATGATTTGGCTCGCGCGTGTACGCCCTGAACATTGTGAGGGAATTGTCAAGTACACTGTTCTGCAGGGGAAGGTTGTGCATCCTGAGTCACAGTTGAGGGGTGGGTTCGATCGGGTGAAGGGGTTAACGAGTTGGTAATTGGGAGATAATAGTGCTAGGAGTGGATTTGGGTTTAATTGTTTTAATATATTAATAGCGGGGGAAATGAGAAATCCAGGGTCTTTGGGCAAGGATTGGTATTATGTATTAGATCCCTCTTGCCTTTTTTTTCTGCCTCTTACGTAGCAACATAAAAGCCTAAGAACGACAACGCTCAAACCAGAGCTTTTCTTCCTTCATCGCAGGCTCCAGGAGAAGACCAACTCTTTGAGCCACACCCGCAGCATCAATATAGAACTCGACTGGGAAGGGGGACACCAAGTCCAATCCTGCATTATGGATCCTTCCCACGAAGAATTCCCCGCTTGCATGAACGAGAGACAATTCACAAGGAATGACTCGATCCCGCAGGTGACCCTCAAGCCTGCCATTGATTATCTGGATCGTAAAGGTCGCGCCCGTGGGGTGTCTATATGTTCCAGTATATCCAGATATATGTAACGAACACGAAAGCGGAGGATCAGGCAAAGAAGCGAACAACCGTTTCTTCGAGTCCTCCATGACCTCATTTCTAAGACTCGACACCCATGTCTCAGTTTGTCTTTCAATACAAGCAGCAACCTGCTCCTCGTATTTGGGATCATCGGATAGACCAAGCCGCCTATCCAAAAGATAAGTGACCAATCTAAACGCAGCATATCGAGCCGAAAATGAATTGCCCATAACGACAAATCCAAACTTCTTCTCGGGGACGAAGCCCACCCAACTCGCGTAGCCAGGCCAGCCACCGCCGTGGCTATATAAATGCTGGCCGCGGTAGTTATCCACGACCCACCCGAGCGCATACGCATGATACGGAGCCGGCAGATTCAAGTCATCGTTCTGGAAATATATCGTCCGCGGATCCGTTAAGCTGTCATGTCCTTTCAACGGTCCGGTTCCTTCAATCAACTCCTGCACCCAATGGGCGTAGTCGAGAACGTTACTGACGATAGCACCAGCACCACTGTTCGCTGGACAGTCATGCTCTGGCTGCGGGACAAACTTTCCCCCTTCCTTCATAAGAACCCAGCTGTATGGCTGTACAAGCTTTGTGGCGGTTGCTGGGTTTGCTTTTGCTTCGCTTGGCGAGAAGAACGTTTCCCTCATACCGAGCGGATCCCAGATGCGCCTCTTCATGAAAGCTCCTAGCCTTTCGCCGGTGTGTTGCTCTAACGCATGCGACACAGCGATGTACATGTAATTACTGTAGTGGTACTTGGTGCGCGGTGGCGTTGTGAGGGGCATGTGTCGCATCGCGCGGACTATAGAGCCTGTCGTTGGGCCCTTCTTTGAAAATAGGGCTAAGGTCCAGTTATGCTCGGGCATACCTGACCGATGCGATAGTGCATCTTCAAGTGTGATATTCTTGGTCGCGTAGTCGTTCTCCAGGATAAAGTCTTCTGGAATTAGGGAGGCGACAGGCGTGTCCCAGTTGATTGGGGACTCGGTGGCCTTGCTGTCCTGGATTGCTATAGATG
Organism: Penicillium solitum; assembly: GCF_028829755.1. Classification (NCBI taxonomy): domain Eukaryota; kingdom Fungi; phylum Ascomycota; class Eurotiomycetes; order Eurotiales; family Aspergillaceae; genus Penicillium; species Penicillium solitum. Next base: position 1,388,633 of record NW_027072125.1, on the reverse strand, counting down.
TCATCGCACCGGTAAAAGCCTTGGTGGTGCTACATGTTGCGAACAATGCATCAGTTGTCATCTCCCGAGATGGTCGACCTGTGCTGTGCTCAGACAGCTCTGCCTTTCCAAATGCCTATACTCCGTGAGCATGTAATGTATCAAGTGGATCGGTGGGATTACCTTAGTGTAGGTAGTGGGGCCATGGATAATCGCGATACTCAAGCCGGGGACTTTCCATTTTTCCAGTTGGTCTTTCACAAGAGTATCAAACTCGTCATCGAATGGCGAATGTTCGGATGACATAGTCAGTCTATATGTTGAGGGGATCCAAGGATACGCAACGTGATGATGAAATAGGTCGTGAGAGCTGGGCTTTATCACTAGCCTCAAGGCTAGGCAGAGCCATTTTAAATAATCTCACCCCCGCACGTCCAAGGCTGTTGACTAGGAGGGGGTGATTGAGATTCCGTGGTCATTTTAACTAAACCTTTATTGGCGTCTTTGGAAAGCTCCGTGTCCAAATCAATCGTAAGCCTAGCAGGCAGGCAACATCAAAAATGTCATTAATACATGGTATTCGCTTCAACGCTTATAGTAATTACAGCTCTAGCTAGATCACAAGCACATGTTCACCTAGTGATCTAAACATGTCCCACCACTCCCCATTATGCCGCGGTGACTTCCATAAATCTTCCAACGCTGCGCGAACCAACAGCACGGAGTTGAAGCACAAATATTTGTATATAGAATCAAGTCTCTCTAAGACAAATGCCTGCTGATCTTGCAGGAACGTGTGGGCCCCCATGATGTATAATGGAAATATTATACAGTTGTGGGCTTTAGAAAGAGGCGAGATATTTCCGATGCATTCCACAGCTGACTGGACATGCTGCTGTACCAATGAATGCCTCGGTGGAAGGCCACAGATTGCTCGGTAGAGGTAGACGAGGGCACTATGTTGAAAGGCACGCGTGAACGAATCGGCCTGCATCCTTGTTTCAAGCGTCGATTCATGCACCATGTAGGTATTGGGGTTTTTGATGTGATCGAAATTGAGAATCTGGAATGACGGCTGTAGACAACGCTCAAAATCTCGCACAACTTCCATTGAAAGTGTCTCTGGGTCTCCCCGGATTTGCTGGCGGTAAAAAGACATCTCTGCCATTATCCTAAACACCGATGCTAGTGTTGTGCCGTCGTATGTTTCTTGGTCCCACCAGACTGTTCCGTGCTCTATCTGTGTCCAGATTTCAGCGGGAAAGCAAGGAGACCGGTCGTCTAGGAGAGCCTTAGTCAGGTCTGTGGATGCGAACTCTGATAAGAGCATTGTGATATCCTTTTGGCCCATTTTGATAAGAGCTGTGAATCCTCCGAGATGATCGACAATTGCCTGGACGCCCACGTGGTGACTTGCCGTCGAAGCAGATTGATGATCACATTCAATAAAGCCGTCCAAAAAGTACAACAGAAAGACTGCAACCAGAAGAGGCGAAAGTGATGCCTGATTGGAATTATTATTTCGAAGCTGCTCTCTGACTGAAGCCAGGCAGCTCATTCTTTTATCAAACGGTGCGCTCACCGTACTATCCCCAGTCTCGTCTCGCAGTGTACGATGCGCCTCGGCCAATTCACATACAACCAGAAGTACCGGTTGGCATTCCATGGCTAGAGGGATGGGTGGGGGGCAAGGATGAGCCGCAGTGGTGAAAAGAGGCCACACGGCGAATTGAAAATATTCAAGGGCTTTGCGATCCCTACTGGCCAAGGGATTGTCTTTTAAGTGCACGTTGAGACTCATAAATGGCGATTGATGCACGGCCAGGCTTTGTGTTGGTAGAGTCCTTTTCCACCGGATCAAAAGCTTGTCATAACAGCACTTTGCCTCTGACGAGATGCATCTCTGGCATAAGGGTTTCCCCAGATCACATTTCACCCGGCGTTGTTTGCATGGCCAACAAGAGCCCTGGACCGTACGCTCACGTTTTGGCGGCATAGTTCTAGAGTTGTCATTGCGGGACAGAATGAAGAGACAAAATGGGAGTAAATGTTGGGAAGGTGCGGAGGTCTTGGCTAAGATAACCGAAGAAGTGGAGACCCGTGGATGCGAAACTGATAAGAGCCTTGGAACTGCGGGGATGTCTGTCACATGATTACGTCATGTATTTACACCACGTGGAAGACACGTGCATCATGGTTAGCTAGGGATATCTGCAACTTGTCTTTCTTTCGTCCTTTTGAGCAAAAAGAATACAAGGTTGTTGAGAGTCATAGATTACCCAAGGCACATGCTATTCAATACCATTCATCCCCAACTGCCGGATGCACTTGGTTTCCTGGGTGAATAGCCATAATAGGCGAGATACAACTCTTAAGTGCACCGAGAAAAAAGCCGCAGACGGCAAGCGTTGTGAAGGAGTTTGTTGGAACGAAGCACGTTGCAGTAACACCCAACATGGCGATACTCACGCCGAAGTATCGACCGATATGCAATTTTTGTATCAAGATTGAGACAGGATGCTGGGCCAACAGATATCCAAATTAAAAGATCGAGCTGGCCCAGCTGTATTGTTGACCAACTAGGTGCTGCTCCATGCTAGGAAAGTTCAACCCCGGAGGGCGAGTGCGCTCACTTCGCTATCCTTGATATCGAAGATGGATGCTTCAGATAAAGCTGCCTTGTCCATGAATAAAAGGATGTAGGTTATGCACATCTATAATGTCAGTTAAATAGCCAGTTTCTAGCAGACCCCTTTTTATCAGGTCGTTGACAATGGCAACCTGTCATTTCAACCGCTGTCATTTGTATTCAGGCGATGGATCAACTATACTGAGTGGAGTGATTGACTTGCTGGATTGTAGGCCTTCTGCAGTCCGCTCACTCATGGGTGGTTGACTCTATCACTAAAAAGAGGCAGCATATAGTAAATCAGAAATAATACCAAGGATTCGCAGGGATTCCATAGGGATTCCGCAAAAATTCCACAATAATTAACTTGCCAACTCCCATGGGACCAAATGCTTGGAGTTGGTAAGGTCTAACAATAATAATACGTGGTGAGTCGAACGGCGACGGCACGTGACTACCACGCGGCGTAATAATATGGTTGTTGCTACTCCACCACCTTGATCGAGCTCGCGTGGATAAAAAAAATAGGTAGCTTCTCTTTGATTGAGCGTGTCATCCTTAGTGCAGGGGCCATGCTAATCTTCTCTGTATATTTTCATTTGACCATATGCCCCGAAGGGCGGAATAACTACGCGTTCGGTTCATTATAACCCCACATGGCGGTAGAATAGTACCGCCTTCTACTTTGGGTAAGACGGTTATCCTGTGGCAGAATAGGACCGCCTACCATTTTGGTCTGACATTAAAAGGTTAGTTCGCGTCGCGTGACGCGCATATCGATCGATTTACGGCCAGGCTGCTCTTCTTCCAGGTTGGTTCTCTCGTACCACATACAATGCAACAATGGCCGACAACGTTCTTACTTCCAGTGCTGAGGTTGGCGCCGAAGCTATCAATGTTCGCGCAGAACTGAAAACATGGGAGAAAGCTTTCTCATCAGCCAATGGGGGCCGCAAAGCCGGACGGGATGATATCAAACAAAATCTCGATATTGGTATGTCAAGCCTCGTGATATTGATTTTAAATGACATGGATTACTAATTAGACACTTTTGATTTATTAGCGGCTAAATACAAGGAATACAGTCGGCTCAAGGCCCTTGAAGCATCCCTAAGCCGGCGCGAAAATAGTCGACAGGAGCCATATGAAAGTCACTCAAAAAAGCGGAAACATGCATCCCCCCCTGGCCAGGATAGTGCATATCTTCAAGTCACACCCCGCAAATCGTCTAGAGGACTCTTTGCAACTCCGTCCAACACTCGCACCAAGCACCACCCTGCACAACTCGATCCGTATGACTCGCCGTCGACTCTTCGCAGACTGTTTAGTCCCAGTACACACCGGCAAGGGCTGCCAGCACCATCCCCATTGAAGGCCGCAATTGGGCCCACGCCTCAACGTGATGGAAAGACATTGGGCCTGTTCGACATGCTATCCGAATCTGGTGGCAGTGGTGGAACGCCTTCCACAGCAAGGAAAACCAATAACCTAGCTGCCGCGTTCCGAACGCCCTCCAAAAAAAGACCCGTGAACACTATGCCCGGGGTTCCGGAAGAAGAGCCTCAGCAGGAGACGCCTAGGCTTGCGCGAACCCCTGCGTCTGAGACTAAGCAGTTCTATCTTGCAAATCTGTTTGCAACACCGACTACGATGCGTTATGCCGCAATGGTAGAAGCGGATGATAATGTAGATTCACAGAAGATAAATCCGCTAAACCTGGCCCCTGAAATATCACCCCAAGAAGCGCAATCTGGGACGCCGTCTTTCCTCCGTCGCTCCAACTCTGGTCGCTATCCTCCACCTAGCGCAAAGCATGACGGTCCAGGACTTAGTCCTATTGTTTCGCGCAAGCCACAAAGATTCGCCAGCAAGGGGCTAACGCATTTGGTCCAAGGCCTGCGTGACATGGAGGAAGATCGTATGGATGACGACTGGGATATGATGCGCGAGATGGAGGAAGAGGCAGAGGCGGAAGAAGCTGCCAAGGCCCAAGTTGAGGACAGTCAAGGACCAGATGTGAACCGGAAGTACAAGAAGAAGGGCCAGAAGCGGACGACGCGAAGAGTGATTATGAGACCGGTCATCCATCAACCGAAGCCGAAGTCGAACCCAGCGCCTGCAATGGATGAGGACTGGGAAGGCGAGGATGATGTCGTAGCAGTTCCGGAGACGCAGCAGCCACCTCCTGCTAATGACGGCTGGGACGATGTCCCGAGTGACATTGAGCGGGCGGAGGAGGCCGCTTCCCTTCATACCATGTCAGAGCCCGAGCTCGATACCGAGGCTGAATTAGATCCGGACTCGGACGATGATCCCGAATTTGGAGAACAGCCAAAGCGTGTTGCCAGACCGAAGAGTTTCTCGGAGAGAATCAAAGAGGCTGTTTCGTCCTCTGCTGCGAAACCACAGGAACAAGAACCTCTGGGCAAACCTCCGAAGAAGCCTTCCGAAACTGCTGAAGCAAAGAAACCTCGTGCCCGGAAGATCAACCCCCAGGCTCATGCAAATTATCGATCAATAAGCATCAACAGGGGAGGTTCCTCGCGGGGTAGAGGGCGTTTCCGCCGGAAGTAAGAACCGGGCAGCCCTACCTGCTTTTCATGAAGTGACGACTACATTCATATATTAAGCATCCATAGCACTTTCAATTTCAGATATTCATAGCGCGCTCCACCTGTCCAGATCCGTGAACAATATACTAAACAATGGAATAATCCATTCCGCAGTCCCGAGCAATAGTACCCGTTCAACAGAGCAGATAGAAGCAACAAGAAATTCTAGTGCGTTGGCGAGCTGTAGTCAAGATAATGGCGGTTCTCTGGAATCAACCTACCGAGGAAGCACAAGATTATATCGGGTAGGGCAGCTGTAAGTAGATGCGTTATGTGGTTGAAGGAGGTGGCATCTTATGATATGACAGATCCATAACCAGGGAACTAGTGAGGGTCATTCAAACCTTGCCCGTCGCTATAACCGTTCAAATAAGGAAATAAATAATAGGCCTTAACAAAGTTTGAGGTGCAGTATGTAACCTTCGAACAATACTTGTGTTACCCAACAGGTACATGTTTATAATAACAGCATTAAAGCTTCTGCCCAACCGACGAGGAGCGTATATCGATATCACCGACGTAGTAGAGGCTGCGGCTAGAAATCCGTCTAAAGGAGAGGGTACCATGGAACTTTTGCTTGACCGACGAGGATGGGATCTTGATACCAATGAAAGGCTGGAGGTAGTGATGCAGGCACTCTTGATGCAAAAAGGGCCGACTATAGACGGTATAATGAAGCTTGTGCTCGACCGACGAGAAGTATGAGATGTATATCAAAGTACTGGTCACTTTCCGAAGTGTCCCAGAAGCTTCTCATTGGAGTTTCTAATACCATAGGCATCAGTAAAATCTCAAATCATCAATGAGAGGATTTGATGATCTTTTGACTTTGCTTGGGTGATATGTGATATCGTTTGTCACAGTGACGCCTAAAAATCTTGATAGTAATCAACTTGTTCGTCGGAATTGACACTCACTTACGACGTCTGCACCCGCCTACAAAAGCCGGTGGGATAAGGCCAGTTTAGAAAAGTATCCTAACAATTCCTTCTTCCAATTTCTAAGCTTTAGGTTGAACATGTAGCTATCCAACTAGGCTTTAGACCATTTATTTACATTAAGATACCTAGTCACGTGGATGGGGGATAAGGTTATGCCAGGCAATAACCCGGGTAGTGCAGTAGTTAAGAGCAATGTCAAACTTGCAAGGTTGTCATCTTAACGAGACACAGGCCTGGGTTCGATTCCCCTTGGAACCAATGTTCGTGGTCGGATGGTCATCTGGGTCATGTACCGCTGGGAATCACCACCCTCTTCTTTTTTTTTTTGCTTCAAAATTAAACTTCCAAGGTTAATGTAGATGAGGAAGTAAGCAAATGAATATACCTACACACAAGCTTTAGGCTAGACATACAGTTATATAGGCTTTAGACCTTTTACCTCAAGATACCTAGTCTGGGGATGGGGGATTTATATGAAGTTAGGGTCATTCTAGGCAATAACCCGGTAGTTAAGAGCAAGCAACATTTGACAAACTTGCAAGGTTGCCTGCCATCTTAACGAGACACAGGCCTGAGTTCGATTCCCCTTGGAACCACAGTTGGATGGTCATCTGGGTCATGTACCGCTGGGAATCCTCCTCTTCTTTTTTCACCCCTTTTGTTTTGTTTTGTTCTTTTTCTTTTTATAAAAAAAGAAAAACTGGTAATCAAATGTTATAATTTTGCTTTCTCACCCTTGCCTTGCTTGCGGTCAGTCCATTGAAAAAAGAATCTTCGAGATAGCATCAAGTCTGCCCAGTAAAGAAGCTACCATTTTAGCAAGATAAGAAGTGATTATACAGTGCTTCCAGATATAGACGGACCGTCTTTACTTAATGCATCTCGATGGAGCTTGAATACTGTCAACCTGCTTTACGTTCGAGCAGAAGATGGCTTTTCCTCCCGAAGTCTACATCTTACAGTTGTAGGAATGCGGGTCATCGTATCATTGCTGCTCAGCATATCCTATATCAAATCCCCAATGGCTCCAGTTATGGTGTCATTTGTACATGTACTTTTGACTTGGGGTCCCCAGTTTTGACTCTATGTCATGTTCCCAAATCCACTCTCTGGTGGCTGAATCCACCAGGGTTGTCTATCTAGTCAATATCAATACGTATGTGACAGTAGATTAAGAGACAACAGCCGTGTTCGTATATCCTTGCACTAAAATTCTCTTATAAGAGCCATACCGGTGGCAGGCGAATCAAATTCCCACAGGTTAGTATATCGTCTAACCATTTATAAAGGCCAGATATATCAACAATTGTATAGATTCAAGGTTATCGATGGGCAGGTAAGTTGAGGATTCTGCCTCAGGCAAACATGGGTGGTTCCTTCCTTCCTGGGTGATTGTTGATGTTGCCATTTTTGGTAAACTTCGTAGACTGCGCGGATATAAAAACAAGCCCTCCCCGCATATACTCTTCTCTTTCCATCCAGCCAGCAAACATGGCCCCGTTCTGACCTCTGTTTCTGCCCTTTCTGTCGTGACTCCTTTCCAAGAAATCGCACGGTGGAAGCTTGGTATGGCTTTCGGCCTGCCTTTCGCGGCATACACTCGTAAGCAAGAAGAGGGTTGAGTATTGTATATCTGTCATTTCCCCCTCATATATTATGTCCTTCTTCTGTTAATGTGCCCACCAGCCGAGTGTCTGGTGGATCTCCTGGGTTTCAATACTGACTATCGTCCAGAACCGGTTTCAGCCTAATTTAGGCCACTCTTAACATTTGGGTTTCGAACGTCATCTATTCACGTAAGTTCTCTCCTCGAATAGCGTCCTTGGCGGTGCTGACTATATAGATTGATTTAGTGGCGTGTGGGCACTGCCTGCGGGATACACAGCCCCCGTGCTTGTCCATCACGGCCCTGGTGGTCCATATTCACACATCGAAATATAGCTCAGGGGTTGAGCATGTTTCACGGGCCTTTGGCAAGAGAAGACTTTTGAGGCTATGCTTTCAAGGTGGGGGGGATTTATGTCCAACCTGCTACGCAGGGAAACATGGTGCGAGTGCGTGTAAGGTCTAACATTGGAATTCGGAATAGCTTGGTCGCACTCCCCGCACTCGGTAGGCCGGACGTATGGCCCGTTTGACCGGATGGCCCCGATGGTGATTAATGTTTCCTTGTATGTAGTACGGGACGACTCAGCGTGTAAGCGCAGGTCGACATCGACATGCTTGTTGGCACCTGGGCAGGGTCAGATTAGTAAACTTTTCTTTCTTTCAGGGTTGTTAATATCAGCTCTTTCTCTCGTAAGAGGGGGATGGGTGGGGGAGTTTAACCACGCCTATAATCTAAAATTCGTGCCCAAGACCTCCAATTTGAGGGCAGATGGAAAGAGGAAAAGCACAATTCCTAAAACGATTTTTAATTTATATGGACATAGTGATAATCAGGGATCGACTCTCTCCCTAGACAATTATCAAAGTTGTAGATGTAATACCTTCATATTAAGCTGTATGTCTAATATGGATTATATCGCTGTTGAGCCTGCTGCAGCCGCCTGGAGCGATCAAGCGCTTCTTGGGATCTGGACCTGTATGGTCTTCGGGATCTCTGTGGCCTATTCCGATTATTTACAGGAGTCGGCGTGCGACCCGAGCCATCAGAGTCCCTATGTGCTCCTTCAAACGCACTCCGCGGAGTATTCGGGTACTGAACATGACGATCCCAGTCCTCCAAAGAATTATATGGACTCCTCAACCATGCCTGTAACTCGTGGAGGAATAGACAGGCATTCTCGCGGCCGATAAAGTCACGCAACAGCTCCTCCGCCTGTCCAGCACTGCCTTTGAGATCGACCGTGCGTAAGATAGCGATGACGTATTCCAGCAGAAACTCGGCATTGTTCGCCCTGCGATTCTCCAGCCGTTGAGGTCCAGGACGCGAGACCTGGTGAGATGTCCGCTCTTCTTCCACCGGTTCCGGATTCAAGAAAGAGAAGACCCGTAGCTCACGGCGGATCCACTTCCGAGCTCGCGAGACAAGCTCTTCGTCGCGAGCGAAGAGCTCTGGGGTCAGTTCTCGGTACTGAGACAACCGATTGGATCCGACTCGCATGGAGTATGTTTGGTTGCGATAGACATTGCGCCGGCACTCGAGCGGGTCATCTGGTTGTGGTCGCGTCGGGGGTGGAGGCCGACGCCCTCCTCGTGGGCCATAGCGATTTCTAGGGCGCGATCGAGTAGTGACTTGAGCTTTCGGGAATGTTGCGCTCGGGGGCGGGAGCTTGTATAGCTTCGAACCTTGCGTGGCGTTGAGGTCGTATTGCACTGCTGTCAAGTCGACTTTACCTGTTGTATTGTCAGTAATCAGGTCGGGTCTGGTATATATGTATATGGGTATCCTTACATAGGGGGCATTTGGGTTGCTGCTCTGTCCAACTGACAAGGCAGAGGAAGTCGAAGTTGGCATGTTGGCATGGCTGTGCCACACACGGCTCAGTGATAGTGTCTAGGCAAATAACACAAGGATTTGCAGCCTCCTTCTCCTCGTCGGCTACCTCTTTGAGAGTCCGTTGGAGGATTTCCTGTCGCAAATCGACATCATCCATACAGGCGACATGCCAGGGGTGGGTTGTAGGAGGTTCGTTCCTGAAGTCACGTTTGTCACGTTTATCGCGTTCTCGGCGGCAAAACCGAGTTCTCGGGAGCTCCGTCACCGCGCTTGCTCGTTTTGCGACTTCAACTCTGTTTATCTCCCAACTATGCGCTAACTTCCTCTCTCTCTTTTTCCTGATAGAATGCGGTCTGCCAAAGCGGTCGTTTCAGAAAAACTCGCACGCCTCGGCTCTACCAATATGTCGTACGGCACAGGAAGCGGGATTCATCGCCCACCGCATACCATCACCTCACTACGGCGTTGGTCTATTGTAAACAAGGAGTTGCCAGGTTAGCTCTCGTTACAGTCCATTTCCCTGCCATGTCTCTAACCAGATTTTTTTTCTTTCAGCTGTTTCTCAAATTCGCGCAATTCACGTCTACGACTTCGATAACACCTGTGAGCATGTGCAAACTTGGGATGATCCGACAGTCGACCCCTAACATCTGCGGTTACAGTATTTTTAAGTCCCCTACCAAATCCGCAATTATGGCATGGCTCCTCAATCGGTTTCCTTCAGACCAATGATAGTTTCGCAACTGGTGGATGGTGGCACGACCCCAACATTCTCGCCGCTACAGGAAAAGGCATCGAGATAGAAGAGCCTCGCAAATGGGAAGGCTGGTGGAATGAGCAAATTGTGTGCCATCTATCATACATTGCATCTTCAGGGCGTTTCAACTGACTTTTTGAAGCTTAGTTTGGTTAGGAATAGCATGGAGCAGAAAGATGCGCTCACGGTGTTGCTGACCGGTCGAAGTGAGGCCGGATTTTCAGAGATCATCAAGCGGATGGTCGCCAGTCAAAGTCTTGAATTCGATCTCATTGGTCTCAAGCCCGAAGTTGGTCCAAATGGTCAACGGTTTGCGACGACAATGAACTTCAAACAGAACTTCCTTGAGGATCTTGTTTTCACTTACGAGCAGGCTGCGGAAATCCGCGTCTACGAGGACCGTGTCAGGCAGTAAGTCCCCCGCCAATCGAATTGGAGAGTCTGAGCATGCCAAGGTGTTAATCTTCTACTAGTGTGAAAGGGTTCCGAGACTTCTTTGAGGGTCTGAACAGAGACCTTCAAAGTGGACCTTCTACTGAACGGATGCCCATCCTTGCCGAAGTCATCCAAGTAACTGAGGGCTGCACATACCTCGATCCCGTAACTGAGACTGCTGAGGTGCAGCGCATGGTCAATGCCCACAACCTCACACTGCGCAATCCTGCCTTGAACATAACCAAGAGCCGCTGTGGACGGATGTATATCAAGCGAGTTGTGTTCTACACGGGATATCTGGTTTCTCCAGACGTTTCAAACAGCATGACGCAGAATTTGCTGGCTCCATTACTCCCCCCAGGGCTTGCTGAATCAAATGACCTGAAGTACATGGCTAACAGCATCCTAATTACCCCACGCCCAGCGCCCCGTTCAATCCTCGACAAGGTTGGAGGCATGGGCAAGAAACTAAAGTGGCAGGTTACCGGAACCGGAAACCTGGAGAACAAGATATGGGCGGCCCGCGTGGCGCCTATCCCAGCAACAGAAGCATATCACACTGAGAACCCACTGCCAATTGTAGTACTGGCTGTTCGAAAAGGCGCTCGTCTCATCGATGCAGGGAAGATCCAAAACTGGCACCCCATTCCGGCGGACAGGGCCATGACGTTTGAGACTGTGGTCGGCGAGAAGGTTGTCCTACGAGTTGAAGACACCGGAGAACATCGTCAAGGCGAGCAACCCTTGAACAGGAGTCATAAGAGACGCTTCCAGCAGGACGACGAAAATGTCGTCTGGCCACCCAGTCAAAACACCGGCTTTGAGGGCCCCTCTCATGGCCGCGGCAACTACTCTTCCCAGCGCGGCGGAGGTGATGGACGTCACCAATATGATGATAGTCCGCGAGGAAGAGGAGCTCATCGTGGTCGTGGCCGAGGTTCCGGACGTGGGCGCGGTAACAACACCCGAGGCCGTGGCCGAGGTCGTGGTCGAGGTGAATACTACCAGTACAGGTCGCTGGATGACCATAGCAATGGACATGATGGCGCATATGATGGCAAGAGTGGACAAAATGGTGGTGGAGGTGGAAGAGGGGGTTACTCCATGGACTATTGATATTCAACCTGTATTCGGGCACCCCAAAGCCGGAGTTTCGAAATGCTTATCCACAGGCTGGTCTGCGGTATTATCTGTAACTTTACGATTCTTTATTATGTCCAAGTTTGGTTCGACTTGCATTGAAAACTTGTAGTTTCTAATGGAAAGGATTAGAGAGAGGTCAGACAACCTGCACCTTGCTGCTTCCCGAGGTCGCTGCCTGGGTGCCTAAGTGCATCACATTCGAGCTGATCGATCCTTAACTTCAGCCATCAGTTCTTCGGAGACTTGGCATGGAAGTCTGCCAGAACGGCATCAGAAATCTTCAAAGCCATAGCGTAGAAGACAGTCATGACATGGGAAGACACTTGAGTCGGCGGGATCGAGCCGTCAACCACGCGAAGGCCCTCAACACCATACACTCGAGCCTCGGAATCAACAACTCCACCAAGCTCCTTTGCCATCATCGAGCAGGTTCCCACAGCGTGCCAGTTGGCGCGGAAGTTCTGCTTGACATAATCCACCCACTGGTCCAAGTCGGCATCGTATTCCAAGTTGTCCCCAGGTGTAGTCTCGCCATCAAAGTAGGTCTGCATAGCACCGGTGTTGGAGATCTCGCGGGCAAGCTTGGATCCAGCAGCTTGGGCAAGAAGGTCCAGGTCGTTCATGAAGAACTTGGGGTCGTAGGAGAAGCGTCGTAGGTAGGGGTCGTTACCCTGAATATGCACGGATCCACGGGTAAATGGGATGAGATCCCATAGATCAAAGTTGATCTTGCCGGAAGTATCAAGGAATAGTTCCGTATAGGCAACTTCTTCGTTGACTAGCCAATCACGGTAGTTCTCATACTGAATCTCGAGAGCAGTCACATTATGGAAACCACCGCGCGCAACGGTCTGAGTGGCCCACTGGTGTAACTTGGTATTGAGTAACTTGTGGGCCTGAGGAGCGTAATCCCCAAACGTCTCATTGAATGTAGCAAAATAGATGGCTTGACCTTGACCATTACCGGAGGATTTGGTACGGGAGGCCACGGTAGTGGTTGTCTGGTCCTGCATGTTGAGACCGACAGGGAGGTCAACAATTTGTTGAATACCAGCAGTATCGAGCACAGATTTCAGGCCAATGCCCGAGTATTCTAGGATTCGGGGGGAGACAGCAGAGCCAGAAGCTAGTAATACCTCGTGCTTGGCGTATACATTGAAGTTGACATTCTTGTTGGTACCGAAGTTTACACCAACGGCCTTGTGACCAGAAACAGTCCCTGAAGTGGTGGTTTGATTGATGAGGACTTTTCCAACAAACTGGCCCGTCAAGACCTGCAGATTCGGGCGCTTGTAGTTGGGCAGAAGCCATTCACGTGCAGCATCCGAGCGAATCTGGTCCTTGTGTAGTCCATTGGGAATCATAGAAACACCACGAGGAACACCACAGTGGAAGTCCAGCTGGGTAGGAACACCACGTCCCTTGGCAGTATCCATCAAACTCTTGATTATTGGGGAATAGGGCTCTCCGCTGTTTCGGGGACCAGCATGAACGGTGCCATTCGTTCCGTGGCAGGTAGAGTTATAGTAGTGACCAGCGGCAATCTCGACATCACTCGGAGGACGAGAAATCTCGACCTTTTGCATGTATGGTAACATGTTATCCCAGTTCCAGCCTTTGTTTCCAAACACTTTCTCCCAAGAATCGATCTGAGCTTTGTGGGGACGTGTCCAAGAGCCACCATTGATCAAAGTTGATCCTCCAAGACCATTTCCAGATCGGACGTTCTCGGTGCGGTTATTGATGGCATGAGGGACGATTTCATAGGCGTGGTCAACGGTGGTGCCAAAAATGTCTCCGTAGTCATTCAGATCCTCGATGATGTCTCCATCGGTGGACTCATAAAAGCCGTTTTCAATGACCAGGACATTGATGCTGGGGTCCTCGGTCAGCTTGGCGGCAACGGTCAGGCCCGTCAAGCCACCTCCGGCAATTATATAGTCAACAGTCTTGCCGGCGACCTGAGTAGGATCAGAGAGTAGACTGGACTGAACATCGATCTGCTCAGAAGGTAGGTAACGCTTGGATGCGGCCACGGAGACGAGGAAGCACGAGAAGATTATAGACTTCATCTCGAGTTTTAATGTCAAATGGAGGGGAGACAAAAGAAAGAGAATTCCCTGAATTAATTGCTATTCAGTACAGGTTCTCGACAGCTGAAAAGGTATGAATATATGGATTTCTTCCTACATCAACATAAAGCTCCAATCAGCAGTGTTCACACGGCACGTTGATGATCATGTACGAAGGCCCAACATTGACGTCGAGCTCAACCATAGGAAGGCTATGTTCTTCGGCTTCATTTGTTGGATATAATAAAACTGTGGGCTGCTAGATACGTACGTACCGGTGAAGATCATACTAACTGCTGTCGATCGTGGATACGAAGTACACTATAGCACCTTGTTGTCAAGCGATATGTAGATATGTCAGCTTTGGATTCTGGATTCCAAGGCTAGGAAAGTCCTATATACTGTCTCTAGGCCCGAAAGCAATCTTAGAAAGGGTACGTTCGTCGGTTTCATTTGTCGCAGGTATATAATTGTGGGCTACTGGGGATACGAACTCATGGGCGAGCATCATAACACATGCTGTCGATCATAGATACGAAGTATATTGTAGCACCTTATTGTCAAACAATATGTAGATATGTAAGCTTGGGATTCTGGATGCCAAGCTTACTAAATCCTATACACCGTCTCTAATCGCGAAAGCAATCTTAGAAAGGTAGGTTCGTCGGTTTCATTTGTCACAGGTATATAATTGTGGGCTACTGAAAAAACGAGCTCACCGGTGAGTAGCATAACACATGCTGTGGATCATAGATACGAAGTATATCGTAGCACCTTGTTGTCAGATCCGTATATATGTAATCTTTAGAGTCTAGATCCCAAGGTTGTCGCTATACGCGGAAACCACCTTGGCACTTTCTTCACCGGAAAGTTCGGTTTGGACAAATAACCTTAAAAGGAGGGACAGGACGGGCCATGATACCTAGGTAGGTATTTCCCCTGGGACTTTTCCAACTTTGGAAAGTCGCAGATCTTCGAAGATTCCAAGCTTCTGCCACACGGTGATCCTTTAGGATTATATAGGTAGAGATCTGCCCAAATTTGCTCATTGAGGGTTCGGTGTGGATTCGCCAAGAAGTTACATGGTAAAAGTCGAGTATCAAGTAGGTTTTGAATAAGTTTGGAATTAAATCCAACAGCCACAAAGTGGATACCGATGGATCCCTTTAATTAAGATCATCATAGGCCATGATCATACCAACCGAAGTTCTGTTATCTGATCCGAGAAACCCTTTGTGGACTGATGTACAACAGTACACTTTAGGTAAATTAGAGTGTGTTTGATTTTCCTCACGAACTACATCGCTATGTCATTATCCACCCATTTGATCGACAGTGACTCAACAACAGCCGACACGGGTCAGAAAGCTCCAGTCAAGAGGGAAATTTGTGCTCGATAGTGGAGTGTTTCATCGAATGAAACACTTCCTTGGCCCTGAAAGTGGGCATGTTTGAAAGATAGGCGAATTTGAGTGTATATAACTTGCTTGCGTTCTCCGTTCTTCTTCGGACCCCTGTCTTTCAGCACGAACACAAGTCCCCTCAATCATTACTATTGCGAGAATTCCTCCAGTGAGACGATCTTGCACATAGTTCGGGCATTCCTATTTCCTGTCAGTATTTCGTTAGATTTCACTCTCATACCAAGCAGCTTACTGACATTAGAGTTTCCATAGTTTCCAAAATGCTTAGCCCTAAGCTGGCTCTCTTGCTGGTGCTGCTGCACGCAGTCTCTGGCTCCGCTTACCGCTGGTTCAACTGGCAGTTTGAGGTCACTTGCCAATCTGACGCCTATATTGCTCCTGAGAATGAGCATGCCGCTGCCAAGTTCCTCAAGGAGCAGTACCCCACGGGCTCCCACATCAAAGTTGTTGGAAATGGTCATGGATTCGGTAACCTTACTACCTGTGTCGACAATACTCTCACTGAAAAGCCCTCCTATATTGTTTCCCTCACCAATCTCAAGAAGCTCCATATCGACAAGAAGAATCTGGTCGTCACCTTTGGTGCCGGCTGGGATGTCGATGACCTTATCCAAGAGCTGAAGGCCAACGACTTGTCCTTTAGCAATCTCGGTGTTGAGCGTGTTCAGAACTTTGTCGGTGCTGCCTCCACCGGCACTCACGGTTCTGGATCCAGCCTCGGTAATATCGCAACCCAGATCATTGCACTGCGTGTGTTGGACTCGCAGGGAAGCCTCCGTGTCATCAACGAGAAGCACAATGCAGAAGAACTGAAGGCTTTCCGCATCAGTCTTGGTGCCCTCGGTTTAATCACCGAGATGACCATCAAGGTCCAGCCTACCCAACTCCTGAAGAAAACCACCAAGATCTTGAATGCCACTTCCGACTACTCCATAATGTACAATGAGCTTGCTCAACTGTACAAGGAGCATGACCGCATGACTGTCTGGGGTCCTCACTTCGACTGGGATGCAGACTCCCAAAGCTGGGCCCTCGAGCCTACTTACTTCCTCTCTTACTGGGAGCCGACCAACTATACCGGTGTTCGCAACTGCACTCTCAACTACTGCGCCAATGGCTGCGGTGACTGCAAGAAGGAGTACATCTGCTACGACGAAGTCACCGATGCTGCGTCCTGCTCTCCCCAAGGTGTCTGTGACCGAGGATTCTATGCCGAGATCGAGCACTTCCTTCCTATCGAGGATTACGCGGAAGCCGCCACCAACTACACCCTCTTCCAACAGGCCCAGACGCCTCGCATGAAGGCTCCCTACAACAAGCAGATGGTCATCCAGCACCGTACCCTCAAGGGTGACGATAGCTATATGTCCCCTGTCAACAACTACAACCTTGGCCCCGAGTCTAGCGGTGTTTTTGCCATCATCGAGATTGACTGGATCCAAGAATACAACAACTTTACCACTCTTTGGCAAAACCAGGAGTTGGCCCATGAGTTCCTCCCCCACTTTGGCGAACATTACAACGTTCGCTCCCATTGGAACAAGATGAGTGCTCCCAATGCTACCTACGCATTGGAGAAATTCCCGAAGCTGCCCGAGTTCTTGGCCATCCAGAAGCGCCAGGATCCTAAGTGCCAGTTTGTCAACGACTTCCTGGTTCAGCAGCTTGGTATTACCCGCTGCGAGGACTTTATCTCTCTGTAGGATGTGATATAAGTGGTCTGAAGCACTAGTGGTGTACAATATTCAAAGGGTTGGCAAATGCCTTTCCCACAGCAACTTCTGTCCTAAAGATTTCTTGAATATATATTTTCCGTTTTAAAGCAAAAAAATGGTCAGCCGCTTATGCCGTCTTGTCATGTCTTTTTAGTGGTCTTTTTAGATGCTGTTTTAAATGTCTTTTTCAGTATACGAACGCGGTAAAAGCATATTCTGTGCAAGAGACTTTTCCATGTATAACCTTTGACAGTGGGTAGAACGATTTGGTACAGCTAAGCACTCGATAAAACGACACGAATCAAGATTCTTCCGTTATTGAAGACTCGTCATCCGAATTCTCAGTATAATTAGTACTGCATAACTTGCCATTTCCATCATCAACCTGTTCACATCCTGACTTAATGAGATCAAAGGGGCTCTCATCGCTATCCAAGCGTAATCCCCAGATGGAAGCCAACTTGATCCGATCGTAAAAGTTCTTATTTGCCTGGAAATCAAGGACCGCGTAAATTTCATTCTCTTCCTCTTGGGTGAGCTCAAAGCCCCGAGCTGTTCGACAACATCCACACGTAAGAGCACAATGTCCAGCTGCTAGTTGGCGTGTTGATAGCTGGCGCTTCGCACAGCACCCACACCCCCGAGAACAACACCCTTGCTTCCTTGCACAGTCTTCAACTAGAACCTCATGCATATACCATGTAGCATGTGACTGCCACAAGTCGAATGCCCGCGACAAAACCCCTTCTCCGAATTCACTTCGATGGTTCCACCATTCTCGAGTGAGTTGCCAGATTGTCTTATTCACATAATCGAGCCAGGTTTTCATTTGTTCGGATCCATCATCATGCTCACGCGCAAATAGCTCTTCTTGCGTGTAATGTCGGAGGTCTAGTTCCGTGTCTAAGAATTGCTTTATTGGAATTCCGTTGGTATATTTCTTGTGGACTCGATATCGGAACCTTTGTAGAGTGTTCAGGTCTCCACTTTGTTCCAGCGTCGTCTCCGCGGTTGTTTTAACACTGCGTGACTAGAACTTAATTTTGCCCAAGAATAGTGTGGTGGCAGGCTTTATACAAAGTTCCAATTTGGGAGTACCCAACCCTAAATTTCCAGGAAATATTAATATGTTTCTTTTTTTTTCTCGTAGACCTCTACCCCTTATGAGTAATGAAATAATGAACTAATAAAAGATTCTGACGACGTGAATTACAAATAGTAATGATTGCTCCAGAGTATCCTATATGTTGGCTGCGCATCCAAATTATGGATAGTGCAATATGGACGTACATGTATCTACCCTTTTATATCACCAGATCAGCTAACTCTGGCCCAACTTACGCTTTCTTAGTGGCGCTAGGCCATGGCCTACTAGTTAGTTCCATCTGTTCGTGGTGGCCAATTTAAATAGACATGTCGGGATGAGGTACAGATGAGATCATGGTGACTCTACAGAGTACAATATATGTAGCGGTAGGCCATGATCCCGGTATCCAGTATACCCAATACCCAATTTGAATTCTTATCTACTAGTTCCATCTTTACCAGAAACGCTAAACATCATGCGTGATAACGAAGTTACAGACAAACACGGCAATGTTATTGATCGTGGCGATTATGTTTCTACCAAAATCCGCGGCGGAACGCATGAAGGACGTGTTAGTAAACGCCAACTTGTGGACAACCCTTTATTAGAGTTATTTTCTCATAATATGTTTAGGTGGAAGAGGTAATCACAGATCTGCAACGAGCTGAAGAGGTTGGCGTGAAAAATCCGCCAAAAGTGAGTATAATAATATGATCCGAGAAATGCGACTAGATGTATCATACTAAGGACATGTTTTCTTTAAACAGATACGCTTCGAGAACAAGGATGGTAAAATGGTGGCACACAATCCAGGCACCTTAGAAGTTGATGAGACCGAAGAATAGCTAAATCAAAGCTGTCGGTATATTTATATTTGTTTTGTTGTGATAAGGCCTTATATTTCCTGTCGAGCGGTACTATCTTATTGTATGGCGAGAGTTGTCTTGGACGGAAAGAATATATGATAACCATTGAACTGATGATTGTACTGCAGTTCTACTCTACTTTACTCACAATATTGTACATAAATAAGTCGATTCAGTGTCTTCCGCTACGAACTGGTCAGTTGAACGATTTTAATAAGGAGCATAGTTTAGTCCTTGGGAACAACACAAGCATCTTGCTCATTTGTCCTTTCTATCGGAAAGAATATTCTTGGATCTTCTATCGGCGGCCTTGCCATCATGAAAGGTCAAATCTGGTTCCTATGATTGATAGAGATGCCACGAGGAGGATGGGTCAGGTATTAAGGTACAATTAATGCCGTCAAGCCTAAACACATCCACTCATTCAACTTTATAGTGTCTCGATGCTCTTCGAATGAAGTAAAGCAGCCCGACGTATGCTGGTTCGAACAAGACATGGATACATATTTAGAATGGGGGTTCTTCAGATACTCGTTCGGAGGCAACTGTTACACTTTGATGTCATCTGCACTTCATCCCTCGCCTTCGTGGAGAAGTTGCAGCAACGACTAGAACCTTTCTTGTGTCAACTGTGCTGATTTGCTATACTGTGGTATATACCACATAGTTACATCATAGGCCTTGAAATATAAAAAGACGATTATATTATAGTCCAATTCTTTGCTAATTCTCAGCCTAGAAAGGAAATCCATATTCATAATGAGTCACTCCTCAAAAGCTGATAACGCCGCGAATGCCAAACAGGGTGCTTTTAATCCTTCAGCCCCTCGCGGAGAACCAATGACCACTAAAGGTGTATGTTTGACTTTAGCACTCGCAGCTTATACTCCTCGTTAACTCAGTCTACAGCATCAACTCGGCCGCAAAATCAATGAAGCTGACTATCACCCCGAATATCATGCGCAGCCATTCCCATCCGGGGCAGCCCCGGCAAGCAACTCCTATACCCCCAACCCTATTTCCTCAATCCCCGGCCAAGCCCACAACCCCAATGTGAGCGCGGGAGAAGAAGATGAAGTCGCCACCTACACATCGGCGGCGAATACATTACTAGGAGCCACCTCGGCTGATGTGAACCGTGGCCTAGGGGCACCGATGCAAGGTCAGAGCATCACCGAGATCAGGCATAACGGCGCGCATGCCCGCAAGAAGCAAACCTCCGGTCTGGAAGGCATTGTCTCCTCCATGCAAGAACATGGTAGTGGAGGTGGGGGCCAGTTTGCGGACCAGCGTCGCCTCGAGCGAGAATAGGCCGCTGTAGGTGGCACACATGGCAACAAGATTGATAGTCCCGGTGATAAAGAGCTGCAGTCTGGGTGACCTTGAAAGCCTTGGTCAGGAATGGAAATACTAGTCAAGCATTCAGCGTAACAAGGGGTAACAGAGCAGGCACTAAGATAGCTTGTTCGTCATGCGAAAGTTGCTCTTTCCACTGATGTTCCAACGGAAATCGCAAAGTTATCAGAGGATTGCTCTCTCAATAAATATTAGCTCAAACGAACTGTTCATTCACGTGTTGTCCCCCTCTAGTCACCTACGCTTATGAAAGCGGCAGCTCAAATAGGAGAGCCCAGGGAAAATCAAGTATAGTTGTGTGGAATTAACTAGACGATTCTTATGTAAATGAAAGTGAAAGGTGTGCTGATTCCATCGGTGTTCGACGCAGCTGTTTGCTTGCTGCCATGGAGGATCATCTCTCCTTCATCTCCTCTCTCTCAAGATCTCATTACCGACACCCTTTCTGGCCCCACCCACTCCAGGTCTCATCCTGCACATATCCACTACAAAATCATGTTGTGGCAGTGGGTCAGAGTCCTCAAATGACCATGATGATAACGAGAACCCGGGGTTAAGGGCCCCCGGGGGCACTCCGGGGGACAATGAGAAGAAGGCTTTGGCTCACTTTCTTGCGGCCAGCCTTGTCATTTATCATGCTCCAACCGGTTTTCTTCCAAGGTTCAAGATCATGTAAGCGCACAACTAACCTTGGAAATAGCTTCTGAGTCATTGTCAAGTATGAACAGAGTATTAACTTGAGTCTCCCAAGATGCTTGATCAGGCACAAAGAATGATATCTATGTGGAAGCGCGGGCTCTGAAGCAATGATCTTCTCTGAAGCAATGATCTTAATGTTTTTACCCACAAATACCCATCACCAATCCTGACGAACGCAAAGATGTCCACCTTGACAGATACACATTAAAAATGGAACAAGCAATTGGATTCCTATCCACGAAGGCGGAGGAAACCGATTTGGAGGGGTTCCATTTACAAAAGGCGTGGGTCTGTCGTGACCACACAGCCAATGGGGAACAGGATGCAGAAAGGATTCCCGAAACATTCCAAGAAGCCATCCCACGTTGACCAGGGCAATTGAATGGACCCATCAGAGACTCAAAAAAAGGGTGACAGACAGCACAATAAAGAATTGCGGGGAAGGCTTCGAGATCTGCACCGCGAAGAGCTCTCGAAGACAGTGCTCACATCAATCACCGAGATATGGTTTTGCTTCAAAATGAGCCCGGTGGGAGAAAGCGAGGCCTGGTAGTCGAAGCAGTCACACATCACATCCAGGAAGTTATGATAGTACCCAAGAACTGCTTTGATGGCGGGCAACCACTATCAGCTTTGGCCTGCGCCTCATCTTTCGACAAATTGGAACAGAAAGGCATGCATCCTTCGGATAAAGAGAGCTACGGACATCATCAAAAAGCTCTTAAACGTCGGTCGGGTGTTTCAAACTTACACTTGACCATGTCATGGTTCTACCAAAGGTCAATCACTCGCCATCTCTTCCAGGTGTCTCTATAATCACCGTCATGGAAGATCAAAAGCAATTTATCAGAGGGCTCAGGTATCTGATTAAGAGTTGCTTGACTGCACAGAGTTGGAGCAGAGAATGGTGGGAGTTTGGGAGACTACCCGGCCCATGAACCATCAGACAGTGCGAGATACCCCAGAGCGTCTTCCACCCTCTAAACCACGCTATGCCATACCACTCAAACAACGAAGCATGCAAATGTGGAGATAATCGGAGCTGGTGTGGAAACCCGGTCCTCCGCCGAGAAGTTCGACACAATGCAGAACCGACCATTCCAAAGCAGACCTGTTCCTCAATAACACCAGTCTCCACGTTAGTCATGAAGCCGTCTTGAGTGGTAAATGTGTTGCCCGGTT
The DNA here is from genome assembly GCF_028829755.1 of Penicillium solitum. Lineage (NCBI taxonomy): Eukaryota > Fungi > Ascomycota > Eurotiomycetes > Eurotiales > Aspergillaceae > Penicillium > Penicillium solitum. Next base: position 1,366,294 of record NW_027072125.1, on the reverse strand, counting down.
CCTTTGATGGCAAGGTTATTACTGATGGGAGACTACCTGACCCATGAACCAAAGAGGAGATGGGCCAGGCATTCGAACGGAATCTCTGGCGACA